>NC_050444.1:107721641-109119141 GCF_903995425.1 Onychomys torridus | reverse complement strand
GGTATTGAATTGTGGTATTTTATTCTGTTTGTAAATATTAAAACTCAATTGAAGTATTCCCTCACAATTATTTGATTCTTCCCATTTTCTGCCAACAGTACCTCATAATCGAAAGAACTGAGCCTCTCCTCAACTCCAAACACAGACATTTATATAAGTAATAGCTGTGCTTGAAATGTAACCAAAGAACCCCAGGTGAATGCAGACAGAGTAAAACAGAAATCTACCTCATCAAGTAAAACAGAAGAAAGTGCTTAGCAGTGAGAAATTGTTCTTAATCTATGTTGATGTTTATTCTATAATATTTGTATTGCTTCAGTGTTCTCTTTTAGGGTTGCCATGCTATAACCTTGTGCAGATACAAGGCCCTCTCAGGAAAAGTAAACATACACCAAATGCTAAACACTATTTCCCGGAACATGGAGAGATCAAAATGCTATGCAAAGATTGTGGTTTGGGAAGATACACAGCTTCTGTGCAATTCATTCTGTTGAGATTTCAGATTATGAAAGTCAAACAAACAAAGCAGTGACCTTTCAGCTTATGAGATGCTGTGCTCCATTGGTCATAATGTTGCAATTGTGATTTACAGAGAGAGGCTGTGGGGATGCAGAGCAGAATGTGTGGCAGCTTACCAGTGTTGGGAAGCTCTACTTAAGCATCACTAATGCCACTTTAGGAATGATTTTAGGCAGGAGTCACACCATTCCTGCTCTTTGCTATATGCTTCTGGTTTGTTTCATGGAATTGTATCTACTGATTACACTATGTAGTCCCCCAAAACAAAGTGCTTAAATAGCTCTTATTCTTATACTTTTATATTACCAAATATTCAAACATAAATGACAGCTAAACTATTTTCCCACCAGCATTGGACTTTTAAATGTGTAGTTGGCACAATTCAGCTGCACATACACCTACAATTTTTCTATTATTTAGCAATTGTTTCTTTCATACCACTTGAATATGCATTTCATTTAAGTGATTTAGAAAAGTATTACTTAAAAAATAAATTTATATTTAACAGTATTTGGAATTATACTTACAGAGATAGCCCAGACCAAGAAAGATAAGCATTATATGTTCTCACTCATGGTGGTGTTGAGTCTTTATCTGCATCTTTAACTTGGGATACATGTAGAAGCAAAGGAACTAAAAAGGATCCTCTGTGGGAGGCAGTGGAGGGCATAAAGGAAACAGGAGTAGTTGAACACGGGTCATATTAAGATATAAAGGGGAATAACGAGGTTGCAGTGGGAAATGGATGGGCAGAAAGGGCAGAGGAGAAGGTAGTGGGAAGGACAAACAGCACTAAGAATGTTTGAACAATATATAAACCTATTTTATGTGCTTCCGAAGTATATAATACATACATATGGTTTCCTATAAAGGAATTTAATTGGAGTTACGCTTCAAAGTGGATAACATTCCTCCCAGAAGCATTAAATTGCCAAAGCCCAGTGTCGGATATGTAATCTCCAAATGAGATAGTGGTCATGGGTGTCCCAGAGACTAAAACAGTAGAGGCTATTGCAACTGCTTGTAGCTGCCCACACAAATTTGATGTTACCACCATATTACTGAAGCCCACACACACTTTGGTTATATGACATGGAGAAATCTAGTTGGTACCTACAAGAGAAAAATGCTTCCTTCCTGTTAACTTCCAACATATTTCACATGGCATAAGAACTGCTAAGGAGCAAAGCCATCACCAGTCTTACTCAGCTGTGAACTGCAAACATTATCAACCTGGGAGACAGAACCAAGTGTGTAATAGCGGCATGAATACTGAGGCTATCACCATGGATGTTCAGATGGAAGTTAAGGCTGGATCCACAGGACAAAACACATGCCCAGAGTTGTAAATATGAACAAGAATCCATGGCTGGGGAGTTCATAGGCTGTGTGTGGTGGTATTGTGTTCCCCCAAATATTGTGTGTTCCCCGAAATAAACTTATCTAGGGTCAGAAAACAGGATGGCCACAATATTAAACATGAGCATAGGCAGTGGTAGCACACACCTTTAATCCTAGCATTTCAGAGACAGAAATACCTCTGGATCTCTGAGTTCAAGGCCACATTAGAAACAGCCAGGCACGGTAAACATGCCTTTAATGCCAGAAATCCAGCCTTTAATCCCAGGGAGTGATGGTAGAAAGTAGACAGATTATATAAGGCATGAAGACCAGAAACTAGCAGCATTTGGCTGGTTAAGCATTTGGCTGGTTAAGCTTTTAGGCTTTGGAGCAGCACAGTTCAGCTGAGATCCAATCTGGATGAGGACTCAGAGGCATCCAGTCTGAGGAAACAAGACCAGCTGAAGAACTGGCGAGGTGAGGTGGCTGTGGCTTGTTCTACTTCTCTGATCTTCCAGCATTCACCCCAATAACTGGCCTCGGGTTTGATCTTATTAATAAGACTCCTGTTAAGATTCATACTACATAAGTGTGAACCCACTACTATTATAAACAGAAAATAGTATAAACTATCCTATAAATTTATATCCTTATACCACAGCTTAGTGTAGGTCTCTCAGAGCTCAGTGGAGAAAATTCTGTATGCAATGGAGGAAATTAATACAAAGACTCATAACTGGTTAAAGATCAGATAATATATGCCTATGGGGTACACAGCATTAACAGTATGTCTATCATGTCTTCCCCCAGAAAGGCTCAGAGAACATAATAGAATGGGGCAGAAAGAAAGTCAGAGCTAGAGGTCAGAGAGAAATGAAATGAAATAATATCTTCTGGGCCTGCAAGAATTCCTACACTTATGAACTGAAAGCAGCTGTGGTTGCCTGCACTAGACCTGTACAATATCAACCCAGTCAACAATCCAGCATGAAAACATTGGGTGCTCATGGGCCTCTATACATAGCTTAGGAATTATCACATTGATGGCTGATGTTTTATTTAATGTTGTAGCCCCTGATAAGGTGACCATGACCCCAAGAAGGATGCACACCCATGTGTACATGAGCAGCACAAATTGTAATGTGTAAATTATGAAACAAAACAACAACAACAAAACAACATGAAATTGAATGAAGTAGGGGGAATCTTAATCTTTGAGGAGTTAGGAAGAGAAGTATGAATGAATATTATATATATATATATATATATATATATATATATATATATATATATATATATGACAGATCAATATAGATGAGAAATTCTCCAAAAATTAATAAAGTATTATATTAAAATATTTTGAGAAATTCATCTTTTTAATTGTTTTACAAGTGAGAAGTATGAGGAATTGTCTCAGGTAATATTATTCCCTTCACTTAACTCAAATGTTATTGCTCTGATACTGAATACTAGGTCACAATATGGACTTAAATCATTATACTAGGCATCTATAAAGAAAACACATATTAATTTAATCATATATGATAGGATCATTGATATGGTATTTATGGTATAGCAGTTATGTAGAATACAAGATGACATTCTAACAAACATCAAAAGTATTCTAGCACAGTAGTAACAATGTTCATAAAACAATATAAAACAAAAAAGGGACACTTTTAATTATACTAAAGAGCAATGTTGCCAAGACGTGCACTTGAAATGGATTCCAGCTTGTCATTGTGCTACAAAGATATTGGGAGAATCATTTGAATGGAACAGTTCGTAAACGTCTTCCTTAAGGTAAAGCACCACATTTGGCACTGTAATACAAGCATGTGCAGGAAGAAAATGATACTTGTTTTTCTCTAAATATCTTGATGTACAGAAGACAATTATTTATCTGCAGCAGACAAATATGCAGGTATGAAAAATTCAATAAGCTTAAGCAGTTGTAATACATGTGTAGCTTTAAAATAAGCGGCAAACATGGGTCCTGCATGGGTCTACACCAGGTCTTCTGCCTGTATGTTATGGCTGTTAGCTTGATGTTTTTGTTGGACAAAATATAAACAGTGGGAGAAGGAGTTTCTCTGAATATTTTGCCTGCTCTTGGAACCCTTTTCCCTCCTATTGGGTTGCCTTGTCCAACCTCAATCTGAGGGCTTTTGCCTGGTCTTACTCTACCTTGTTTTGTTATATTTGGATGTCATCTTTTGGGAGCCCGCTGTTTTCAGAAAAGGAAATGGAGGGGAAGAGTAGAGGCTGTGAGAAGCCAGGAGAAGTTGAGTGAGGGCAAAATGTATTGGTTGAGAGAGAATCTATTTTTAATAAGTATAATAATATTAAAAATAAAAAAATGTGGATCCATTTACAGATATGTATTTTTAAAAGACATAACATGATAAGGCTATGGGATGTCTTTCTGTATGCTATGAATAAGTATTGCTCTGACTAGTTGTTAAATAAAGCTGTATTGAACTATGGCAAGGCAGCTTAGAGGCAGGTGGGAGATCCAAGCAGAAAGACAGGAAGAGACAGGAGAGGCAGAGAAACACCAGCCGCAGCCAGCTGAAGCAAGATGTGAAAGCACTGGTAAGCCATGGCCATGTAGTAACTCATAGAATAATAGGAATGTGTTAAGTTATAGGATCTAGCTAGCGAGAAGCCTGAACCATTGGGCCATACAGTTAGTAAGTAAGTAAGTAAGCCTCTGTGTATTTACTTGTCCAAGAAGCTGCAGGACCAGATGGAACATAGAAAATCTTCCAACTACATTTGGCTCCCAACATGGAAAACTTCCTACTATGACCATGTTTTAAACATTATGAGTAATATGAACAATCAGATTTACCCAAATATCTGTACTTCTATTACCTCTATTTTAATATTTTTATTTTACTCCAGGATCTTATGCCTAGTTACATACTATATATGTTCATTAGGACAAACTATTATGAAGGCACTAGGGGATACAATGTGCATAAAATATCTTTCATCATCTAAAAACTTATCATTTAGAATACATATCATCTTTAAAATAATGCACAATGTGAACAATCACAGAGGGATAGACATGGATCTAAAATGAGGATAGCTAAGATTTGAAAGAGCATATAATCTACGAACTATGAGAGAGTTATATAGGTAAAAATTCTGTCAGGGAAAAGAAATTTGTGAGTGTAACAAGAATTATCCACATCTGCAGCTTGATAAAAATAACCAGCTGCTTTAAAAGCTCACATCAATTGCTTAATATGGATATTTCAAAAATTAGAACTAAAGAATTAGGTGTAAGAAATGCCACATGACCTTAAAAATTAAGATTAGGTTGTCAAGGGTTTTTATGCAAATATAAAATTTAAAATTTAAGAAACAACAAGGAACAGACACAAAGAAAGTGGTTATGGTAAAGGTAGAATGCAGGTGGCAAAGTTAAAAACAAAGCAAATTGTTCTGTACAACAAAAATAAATAAGATCTCAAAAAGTTGAACAGAACATCAAGTTGAAAGACAGCCCAAGGAAGAAGTTTATGGAAGAATTGCTGTGAATTACATTTAAACATTTAAAAACATGGGAATAAAAACATCCAAAAAACCCAGATATTGTTTGTCCATTTCCTTAGAAAAACAAACTGTGATACAAAAGTTTAAAAAAAAAGTAAAAAGTAAAAATAGTTTAAAAAAAAAGTAAAAAGTAAAAAAAAACAAACAAACAAACAAAAAAAAAAACCTGGGAACTACACAGTACCCAAGATACTCCTAAGTAAAGACTTTAGGTAAATTTGAAAGTGTCTAAGGATAGCACAACTTGATCAGATACACAGAATGGAAAAGAAAAGTATTATGTTTTTAAAACATATTTAATCAAAATTATAAATCATTTAACAAATCAACAAAAATTCCTTGGAAATTCATATCCTACCAAACATATAAGGAAGATATGGGGCCAATTTTCTATGAACTTCCTGAGAGCAGAGAAAAGGCAACAATGGCCCTGAATTATTTCAGGAGAAAAGCACTATTTAGATACCAAAATATACTTAGAAGAAATTTTGATAATCAAATATTTTTACAAACATAAATGCAAAAGCCTAAACAAAGCATTTGAAGTTCATGACAATAGCTTGTAAAATGAAGTGTTGCAAATGATTTGTGTTTAATTACAGAAGTCCAAAGAAAATTAATTTTGTAACTCATTCAATACAATCAGAACAAGAGAGAATATAGTACATGATCACTGTAAGGAATTCTGTACGACCTTTGATAAAATCCAACATGAGTTCTGCTCATAAAGTGCCTATGGACAAGTTAGAAAGCCATGTTCCATCTTTGAGCAATGTTGATAAGAATGGAAACAGAGAAGAGCCTGTAGGAAACAGTATGCAGAAAATGGAGGGGAGGGTACTTAATGAGTAACCAGTAACAGCTCCAAAAACCGAGACATGAGCAGGTAGTGAACCACTCCTGCTTAGAGCAGAATAATGCCTAATCTTGGACTATCCCAAGTTTGTGTAGATGAATGAACAAACATAATCAATTACATACTTACAACGGAATCTTATTCAGTCATTTTTAAAAGGGAAAATTATGCTATGAGCCAACATTAATGACACTATGCTAAATTAAATAAACAGGGTATAGAGGAGTATTAATGTGTAATTCTGCTTAAAGAAGCCCTTAGAGCAGTCTACTTCATAATGGCAGAATGTAGGGATGGTTAGGGTAAAGAAGAAATGAAGAATCAGTGTTCACTGAATAAGAAGTTTCAGTTTGGTCAGATGGGAAGAGTTCTAGAGGCGATATGGGAGGCACAGAACAATTTGAATGTGTTTGATACCACAAAACTATGCACAAAAATTTTCAAAATGCTCAATATTATCTTGTCTTTTACACTAATATACATTTATTAAGTGGAAAAAAATTAAATAGATCAAGGTCATAAGAATTGCAATAAGTAATTTTCTTAGTTTGCTCACGTAATTGGATTGATACTATAAATTGCTAATTAATAAAAGTGCTTAATACATTATCAAAATATAAGAATTGATTATAACTCTATGGATCACCAACAAACATTCAGAAACAAAGAATAAAAGGAGACCATTCCAAGGTCATAAAATATCAAACAACTAGAAAATATTGTTTCAAAAGTTGTAAAATATAATCACACAAAAACTGTAAACCAAGGAAACAAACAAATACCTTATGCTAAGGCAAAGATCTGGTACTGTAAAAATATTAATTCTCCTGTAACTGTAGATTTCATCCTATTCAAACACTTGAAATGTGCAATTTTAATACTAACAACATGAATCCAAAATAAATAATGATGTGTCTGTGGAATACAATATTCACACAGTCTTTACTGAGTTCCTTGCTCTGACAAATAATGGAAGTTATTATAAAGTGCACTACTGAAGAAAGCATTTTTTAAGAGTGTTTAAAAAAAATAGAGCAAATTCCTGAAGTTGTAAATAGGTATTTTAACTAGAGTGGAAATCATCACACAGACTTAGGAAAACTCTGCCTTCTCTACAAAAATTGAAGACACACAGGCTTTTCACTACATCATTCAAGTGGCACAGATGTTTGTATGACTATGTATCACTGGTCATGAACAAGATGTTCGTCCCTATTTTGTTTCCCCAATCAATAAATATTCTGGATGGGATCTTTAACCTATAGGGTCTGAGCTGATTCATACTTTCAAAGTAATATTACACATACATGACAATAAACAACTGCAAGAGGTATCATTGACATTCTTTGGAAGACAACAGAAAAAAATCAAAGAACACAGAAAGGAACATATGCTGCATAATTCCACTTGTAAAACTCTACCATGTCATTTCACGAGTCTTGCTTAAAAATGAAATTGTGAATTAAATGAGGATATTTTTATCTTCAATATGGGGACCCAGTAATAAGGTTAAAGGTTGAACAGCATATACTATTCAGGAAGCTTCATTACTTCACATTTTAATTTTGATTTTTTAAGTTCATTTTTATTTTTTGAAATTATATTTATAATTATCCTCTCTTTTTCCTCCCTCTAAGCCTTTCCATGTAGCCCTTCCCTTTGCTTTTTCCAATTTTCTCTTTTTCTTTCATTGTTGATATACCTCTCTCTGATTCTTTGTCTGTCTGTCTCTGTCTATTTGTCTGTCTGTCTCTCTCACTGTATGTGTATATATTTGTGTGTATGTGTGCACATGCACATTACAAAATATATAAATATAACAACTGCTGGCTTTTTAGAGGTAAAGAATAATAGATGTATGACAAAGATCTCCATATTGAGTATAATTGATGGTTCATAATAAATAGTTTAACATTTTGTAGGAAGGAAGCATGAGCTATCAAGTGATATGAATGCCAAAAGAATGCTTTAAAAGTATTTAAATAGTATGAAGGACTGTTAGCCTGCTTTACTAAAACTCTTTGCTGTATTTTACTACTGATCCTCTGGCTTTTAGATGAGCTGAATGACTCTACAGGGATTTATTGATACCTGAAAAATGCTAAAGCTCTAAAATGCCATCAATTTTTGCTCCAAGAATGAAGTTAGATTTCCCAGTAAATGGTTGGAGAGAAAAATTTAAGCTCATTTCTTCTTACATGGCTGTCTCCTTGACATTTCTTAGCTGTCTGCAAACATTCCTAATTCAGGTCCAGGCTGATGACTTTGAAGCCTCCTGTCTCTTCCTGGTAGGCTATAGCTACCATCCCCAAAGTCATTAACAGTGAGAGATTTCTGCTTTGTTGGGTTAGAGCCTAAGGGATATACAGTGTAGAGTATACATGCCTAAGTCTTTAGTCTCCATACAAAACAGGACTTGAATCATGGGGACACACACAGAGTAACATAGTGTTAATCTCTCAATTAATAAACTCACTTTATCACATACATCTCCTGCTGTTGGATAAAGTATTTGAATTACAATTCAGACATTCTGCCCTCTTAGTTCATAGACCCTATCCCTAATAAGACTGCTTGCACAGGGCATGTCCCATTTAGAGCAAGTTCAGGGGAGACTCCATCAATCCCTGGTAACATTGGAGGTTCCAGTGGTTTTTAGGTGTCACAATCGCATTTCCCATTTGTAAGCCAGTTGGTTGCCTCCAACGTAGGGAAAACAAAACAGATGCCTTTCCAACTTAAAAAGAAAGATAAAAATGGAAAAATTACAATATTTCCTTAGTGAGAATAAACATAAAAAACAAAAGACTTTTCTCTGCGCTCACTTTCAATGTAATATGATAGTCAGTCAGCCTGACAGAAGCTAGTGGGTTAGAATATTGGAAATCATTTTAGATGAAGTGGAATGATGTGTGACTTAAATTACAAACCCCCAGGTTCACAGTACATTCTGAAACAATAGGAGGGTGAAGTCAAGTTAAGAATGCCTTCATTAGTTTAACAACCAGAAATATGTTCCATTCTCCCAGGCAAACCTATAGAGGGTTAAGCTGATCTGCTGCGTTGAGCAGACAGAGGGCTTCTCACCGAAAGCATCTGCTGGGGACTTGGGAAAACTATTTTCTCTTAATAGATTCCATTTTCCATTTTTACTTCTTATGGTGTGCAAACTCTTAAAGAAATGATGCATTGCATGGAAATTCAGCCACAGCTGAGAGTGCAAATAAGAGAAGAAAAACAAAATCATAAAAGACATTAAAAGGTACATTTCAGAGCAAGTTTACTCAGTATCTCAGGCAATGGAGCATTCATGTTTTCAATTTTAGCAGAGAGCTAGAAAAATATGAAAACAAAGTGCTTCCTAGGGAAAAGATTTCCTAACATGCCTGAGAAAAGTTGGTTATTTTTAAACTTTTCCCCTTGAGGTAGAGGGAAGTTGTGTAGCTGTGGATTTTAGTTCTCTCTTGAGGGTCAGCATGCTCATACTTTCTACTTAGGAGGTAAATGTTTGCCGAACTGTTTGGGGAAGATAGGCCTATGGCTGATGCTTCAGGAAGCAGATGGAGCATCTCAGTTCCACAGCTCAGAGTTCTTTGTTATGTTGTGCCCTTCCACGATGTTCCTCAAGGTGAGATTTGGTTGGGGAACCTAGGTTGCAAATTCTCTAGAATTAGAACGTGCTTCTGGAAACATGTATCTTTGTGATCTTTCCTATGTGTTTGGTATGCTCTGTGTATTTATAGCATGTTTCTCTTGGGCATGCTAAACACAGAAATTCCTATTTCTAGGAATCCAGATTGATAAACTTTCCAGGCATTGAAATATAAGTTAATGTATAGTGATTTGGAATTCATCAAGATCACAAAATCTTCAACTACAAATGAAGGATTCTAAACAGATCCTCCAATCTTTGGTCACAATTTGTCAAATACACAAGTAGTCTTGTCAACTAAAAACTCTTTGAAGACTTTAGAGGCATACATTTATGCCACCCTGTGCTAAGTAGGAGACATTGGTTTTTAAATTAGTTCTAATTAAAAGAAATCTGAACATCTGAAAAATGGGGCAGCCAATCATCGTTTTAACTTAAAAAAAAAAGTTTATTTCCTAGATCAGTAAGTTCCCTATTATAAGAAAATGCTTCAGTTTTGTTTATATGAATAATTAGTAATATCTTACTTAAGCAAATTATTGGACCTAATTTATCTACATATATAGGGCAACAATGTTAATGTTGTTTTCATTTGTTTCACATGTGAGGAAAATGTATACAGTAATAACATCTATTAAAAGTGACAGTTGATGTCACTGAAATGTTAGTATGTGGCAGATAATGTGCTACGAGTTTCATAGGTATTACCCCAGCACACGTGGACAGGAAATCAATAAGAAGACCATCTCAAGTTAAGATGTGGATTTTGCCAGATCAGGTGGCACTAAATGTGGGATTTGAACCTAGACTGGTTCAATTCTAAATCAGGTATTTATCACTCTACATGAGTAACTAAGTTAATAGAATAAAGCCTTATGAGGGCAGCAAGTTTCCCTGCAATATAACAGCTGTAGTGTGAGCAGAGTGAAAAAGAAAAAAGCCAGTATGACTAAATTTAACCTCCTGTCCCTCAGAAATCCAAAAATCAGTGAAAGTTTTTTCTGCCCTTAAAGGAGACAGGGACCTTTTTAGTGTGGATGTACAGGTGCTTGTGATTAACAACTACTCCTTTAGGAAAACAAAAAAATTGAAGTTTTTCTTCCTCCTATAGTCTAGCCACTAGAGTAAGTTAAAAGAATGAGAGATTGTTCTCAGAATTTTAAAGGGAAATCTTCATTTCTGGTAAAGACTATCATATCAAAACAGCATTAAGTAAATGGAAACTCAGCAATATTTCAGATATGTGTGTCACATGTAATACCCAAATTAACATCATCTTTTGATAACCGTTACTATCAAAAAGGGCCATGTGACAAGTGGATGTCAGAATATAAGCTTACGCTTGCTTGGTGTGACTTCTGCATGGCTAAGAAGCAGTTCCAGGTCTTTGCGCATGGCAGACAAGTGCTCTACTATTGGCTTACAGCCCCAGAAAAGTATCCTCTCCCTCTAGAGTCTATCCTAAGAAAACTATTTCTAAATTTCAAAGTGATATTAAAACTTTTTTAGTTTAAATTTAAAGACAGGAGGAATACAAGTACATATCTACACACACACAAACACACTCATACACATTTACAAAAAAAACAAAACAAAACAAAAAAAAAAACCTGAAGAAAAGGAGACCAGATACTTTGAATCTGAGAGGATTGCATGGGAGTGGTGGGAAAAAGGAAAGGAAAAGTGGAAATTATGTAATTATATGTTAATAAAAAATAATTGTCACTTCAGGAAAATTATAAACCTAATTATAAGTTGAATACTTTTTTACTTTTTGCAGTACCTGTTGTTATTAACCTTCTTTATAACAAGTATTTTTATAAAGAATATTCTATCAAATACTTCACTTCTCACAAACAGAGGTTATTATATTTACTGTTATATTGACATACAAGAGCAGGCAACAAAATGCACAATTCATGTGCTCCCTTGGCAATGACTGCTCACCAGGGAATATTCCTATAGAAATGCCACACAGGCAAAGAAGTGGGACATACCTAAACTGGAGCTACAAGATAAGCATGATTTTGACTGTTATATAATGCATTAGTGTGGAATTCTTCATAAATTTCCACATAAATGGACTCATACAACCTATACTTATTGGCTGTGTCTTGTTCCTTTGGTTGATTTCATGGGATTATTCAATGTGGTTGTCCAAGTTCATCTTGTACTGCCACTTCTTTCACTTTCTTGAATATTACAAAAGTTTCTTATCTATCTGAGCATGTATTTCAAATGTGAAGAATGTGAGGGTTTATCAATTGTGAGGTACTAAACACAGTAATGGTATAACTTTTATTGAGTATGCCTTCATTATGGAAGTAAACTTGTTTAAGTTCGTTATACAAAGGAGTAAATGCTGGTCCTAGGAGTAATCATTTCTATACACTCATTAGATAAGGGCAATTAGTTTTCTTTGAATCAGTGTATCAACTTAAAGTTAAGAATTACATGAAAATTCAGTTTGCTTCATAGTCTCATTTAATTTCATTAGTTTTATAATGCAGTTTAAAGTGTGTTAACATTTTAAGGAATAAAAATAAAGTCTAAGTTTAGAATTAATATTTTAATACATTAATTCATAGAAATAGTCATCATGATATAGAAGTGAATGTTAGTTCAAGGAAGTTTATTCCTCCCCCCCTCTATTGTTTTACATCATGGTCACAATTTCCCCTTCTTCTTCCTTTCATCCCATTCCCTTCCCCATTTATCCTGTTATCCACTTTTCCTCTGTTTCTGTTCAGGAAAGGGGAAGGCTTCTCATGAATATCAATAAAACATGGCATATCAAGTTACAGTAAGACTAAATACCTCCAACCAATGGCTGATGTGTTACACTTTTAATTAATACAAATGAAATCAAAGTTTAGAATTAATATTTTAGTACATTAATTCCTAAAAATAATCTTCATGATAGAGAAATGAATGTTAGTTCAAAGAGGCACTACTTTGGGAGTCCAACAACCTTCAATCCTGTTAGTGCAGCTTAAAAATGTGTGATAATACATGTTTCTGCTTCTTTAGAACTCAGTTTCTTTATCTTAAAAATGGAAATAATGGGTCATTATAGATGAAATGAAAGTGCACATGAGACATCTGGTACCATAACAGCAAAATTATTCCACATATCATCATTAACAAAAACCATATTGGAGTGTAGAAACCATCAATAATGAAAGAGGATGTGAAAGTCATGCTTTAGCAAGCAAAATGACTCAACAGATAAAGACACTTGTCACCAACTTGAATATGAGTCCCAGGATCCCCATAGTAGAGGAGAGACTAGACCATGACCTCCACATGAGTGTCTGATACTCTCTCACACACATACAAATAAGAAAGTAGATGTAATAAAAATAAATACTAAAAAAGCCTTTTCAATGTATGTTTATGGGTGCCATGTAATGTGAAATTCATGAAAAATAAGACAGCCATTTTATCCTTCTCAAAGGTAAAATTTCTGATCTATCAGTTTAATAATATGTTAAGAATAGTCACAGAATGCCATATAAGCTACTGTTAGAGACCTAATCCATCTTAAAACAACTAAACTCTAAGGTTATCACATAACCTGGTTGATCTTCCACTGGAACTTGATGTTTTACCTTTGAAACTCATCTAGGAATAGGAACAAATGTGAAGCATGTTTCACAGGAGTTTTATGTTTTATATGGTGTGAACACCTTCCTAACATGGTTTCTTTTTCATAGTACTCATAACATATCACTGTAGACACAATAGTATGAATATCTAGAGCTTCTCTATTTCCAATTAAATGATGCAGGGAAAGACATAGGATCTAAAATAGAGTAACCACTAAGTAACAAACAGACAAATGCAAGTCTATGCTTCTGGATGTCCTCTTGAAATAGCCACCTATTGTTAGCAGTAGAAGAAAAGTGAAAGGATTGTGTAGAGGAATATTACTTTAGCAGGGCAAAGATGTGTTACATTTGTTTATGCTACAGAACATTATTTTAACTATGTGAAGGTGTATTACATTTGTTTCTGCTCACTTTGTTAATGATGTAAATATGTGTTACATTTGTTTGTGCTGTATTTGTTTAATTATGTAAAGATGTGTTGCATTTGTTTCACCTTGCCTGCTTAAGGCACCTGATTGAGCTAATAAAAAGCTGAATGGTCAATAGCTGGGCAGGAGAGGGATAGGCAGGGCAGGCAGGCCGAAAAATTACAAAGGAGGATAAATCTTGGAAGAGAGAAGAAGGAGGAGGAGAGAATAAGGGAAGAAGAGGAACATGCCCGAGGCTAGAAATTAGGAGCTGTCAGTCAGCTAGATGGAATAGGACATACAGAAGGAACAAAAGGTAAAAAGGCCTGAGACAAAAGGTAGATAAAGAGAAACCAGTTCATTTAAGTTAAAAGAGAGAGCCAGAAACGAGCCTATGTTAGGCCAAGCATTCATGACTAATAAGAAGGTCTCTGTGTCACGATTTGGGAACTGGTTGGTGTCCCAAAAGAAATAACCTGGTATAGGATTGGTTCAACAAGAACACTCAGCTTCAAAGGCATTAAGGTAATATTTTTCACTTCATCAGTATCATTTTCATAGGTGAAAATTTAAAAAGATTTATAAAACTTGTAATAGTACTGTTGTGGTATATTGCACAATGCAATTTCTTTGGGGATACTTAAAATGTTATGAAAGGGGGAATCCAACTTCTTGGCATTATAAAAACAGGTAAGAAAGTTGATACTTTTTCCATGCTGGCACCCCAAAGATTTCTACTGCCCCATACTTCCCTTTTGTACTACTTGCTCTGTGATTTACAATATCTAATTTTTAGTGTTATCTGGTGATGTGCTGATTTTTTTTCTGTTAAAACATAATTTACTTGATTGGTATCTCTTCCTTCACATAACAGAGACTCAAATAATCTTTCATACAGCAAGCAATTAACAATAGTTGACTCACTTGCATTAATTTTTACATATCACAAAAGCCAAGCTCCCAAATATACCCAACTCCACAGACTTAGTACTTTGAAAGACGGCCAAAAGAGAATTTTCTACAAATTCTAATGAGAAGTAGAGTGATAATAAGAGCAATCAAAAAATTTAAGGAAATCCGGACTGCTGAGTCTTTTACAAGTCTTTCATAGTTTTCCAAACTTCCCTATTTGCCTAGCATCTAGGAAATTGTGTTTTGCCTAAGATAAACCAACATATTTAGGTCTGTTTCATAATTCTGCACACAGAAATCCTAAGTAGCTCAAAACTGGCATAATACATCCTTCTGCACCTGATGCATACCTGCTGTTTGACAAATGCAGATTCAAATAATCAATGAAAGGATTTGTACTTGCATAAAAGCAGACTGGGGAAGAAATAAGCCAACAGGAAGAGGCACTTCTTTATGCAGCTTTATTTCTACATATTTCTGAATAATGTACATTTTTGTGTAACTATTGTATTATTTATGCATTCAACAAATATTCATTTATTTACCTCTATTTTGTTTAGGGCAATGAGCCAAGCATATACCATGATGTTGGATCAAATGTTGTCTGTGAAGTCCAAAATTCACCCTACAGATTCTGAAGAGTCCTCAAGTCATCTATTCCCATAGGCATAGTATAAAAATATAATATAATGGAGAGAAATTACAAACAAGTTATGGCAGGTAGGGCAGGTGGAAGTGTGAATAGAAGTTGACCAATATATAGCTTTCTTTAGTAGAAATAAAGAAAGCTACCCTATATCAAAGTAGGGTGACTATATTTGAACACTCCTAACACAAATATACAATATGTCATGTCATATTCCTAAGATCCTTTAATAACTTGTGGCTGACATTGACTGTTGTTCACTGCCACATAGTATGCTATTGTTTATATATTGCAATTAGTCCAGTTTTGAGTTTTCATTTGTTTGTTTGTTGGAGCCTCTTTACGAAAGGTAATATAAAATACTTTAATTAAAACAAAAGATAACAAAATAAATTTAGCTTATCTTTCAATGAGAGGACCAAGAGCAATCATATCTGGAAAACAAAAACAAAAAAGAAACATTTCAAAGAGTACTGAGAAAGGCTTTCATGTTCATCACACATTTGCTTTCTAGCAATATCTGTGTGTGAGCTTTTTCATTCTGCTTCTTCAACAATGTCCACAAATAACACTATGACTTGTGTAGGAATTATGTTTGATTCTGATGCCAGTTCTCGAGAGAAAAATACATTCCACTCGATAACTAGGCTTAGGTTTGGTAAATACAGGCACACATAGTAAATGCACAAATTAATGTATGGAGTAAGACTGTAGTCATGTGAAAATTACTTATTTGGCAATTAATGACGCTATTTTTATTGATGCCTTAGGCACTTGAAAAACTGATGGAAACTCATTGAGGCAATTTACTTAGAAAATACAAAAATCTGCACATGAATGGCATTTATTACCTATTACTTTCTGTGGTAAGACTTCTCAGTTTAGTTCCAAATAAGAAAATAGATGAAATTTGTAAAATGAAAACATTAGAATGAAACTAAGTTTCATGTAAATGGTATTTGACCTAAATTCAAAACCTGGGAACTGACATGTGGTTAGCTAATATTTATATGAAAAAGAAAAGTCCTATATACTGATAAAAGAGGGACGTTGGCAGAAGTAAAATAAATTGTAGAGTGGGGATTATAAACATAATTTTAAATGTTTAATAATGCAAAATGTATAAAAGCCATACATAGATGAAGAGGTGGCTTACCAGCTAAGAGTGTTTGCTGCTCTTCTAAAACAACAGTTAGGTTCCCTTCCCCCACATCAGGCAGCACATAATCTCTTTTAATTCCAACTCCAAGAGAACATAGTACTGTCATCTGGCCCCTTTGGGCACCTGCATATACATGTATGCACCCAAGCCCACATGTACACAAACATTAAAAAAAAAATCAAGTCAAATAAAATATTTTTTAATAAAAATAAACAATATATCCAGGGAAATTTTTAATTGCCCATGAATATTGAAGGATGGGTAAATTAAAAGTTAATGAAACTGAGCCTGCTGCTTTGAAATATCTTTAATAATAAACTCATTCTGGATAAGTAACTTAAAATCAGTTCATTTTTCTCCTTTTCAGGAAATCAAATTCTTCCTAAGAGTTGTCATGAGGTAGGTAAATCACATGGTCCAGTGTCAGTCTGTAGAGTCAGAAAGAGATGGTATAGAATGCTCCTCTGCAAGAGTACTCAACAGGTATGTTTTGTTTTGATGATTTTGGTAGTGGGATTTCTTTTTGACATATTACCCAATCATGGCTGCTGATGTTCTTTTATAAACCTCATAGCATTAATCATGCAACCTCACTAACTATACAGGAAGAAAGTGTAAATTACCAGATATTACCGAGGTTTTTGAAAACACATCAACATTATTTACTACAAAATCACAAATAATACACCAATAAATATAACAATAAAGTGAACAAGTAGCTGTCCAATTAATACTTTTTAAAAGTCAACATCCTTATCTATGAGGGAAAAGAAAATTGAAAATTTTGGATTCCATCTCACCCAGGTCATATTGGCTACCACCATGGAAACAAATTCTGGTATAGTTGTAGGAAGGAGGAACACTCTAAATTACTGATAGAAACATAAAATTCTGTAGTGACTACATAAATTAATTTGGAAGTTCATCATTAAACTAAAAACAGAACTAACATTTTAGGCAATTATGCCACTCCTGGGTATATATAAAAGGAATTGAAATAAATATACTGCAGAGGTACAAATGAACTCAAGTTTATTAATTCAATACTCACAATGACCAGGAAATTGAATGGGTATGCTCTAGCATTTCATGCTGTAAAGACCTTTCTCTACTTTGTGTTTAGAGATTTAATGATTTTTGTTTAGGTTTCTTAGTACTCCTCCTGTGCAATGAAGGACGTTCAGAAAGCACATGATGCTGAAAACCTGTCTAGAAACCATCAACAAACGAATGAGCAAAGAAAGGCTAGTACATATAAACAGTAGGATTAAATTCAGGCATAAAGAGCCGTGAAATTATGCCTTTTTTCAGAAAATGAATTAAATCATTTATAGAAGTAGAAGTCTTTATATATGCAAACATTTTCTTTTGTGTACAGAATTGTGTGTGTGTGTGTGTGTGTGTGTGTATGTGTGTTACATAATGAAACATGAAAAAGGGCAAAGAAATAATAAAGAGTGGGAAAGGGAAAAAGGGTGATCAAATACACGAAAGCAGAATTGTTGGGAACCAAGTGTATCTGCCTGAATTTGACAATGGCAGGTGAGAGATTAAATTGTGAGTGAGGGGAACAGTTAAGCACAAAGTCAATTGATATGTAAACATTAACTGCCATAATGCAATCCATTATGTCGCATAATAATATAAAATCATTTTTAAAAATTAAATTCAAAAAGGATGCTCATTTACCTTTTCAGTATCATGTGCTTTCTGAACTTCCTTCATTGCACAGGAGGAGTACTAAGAAACCTAAACAAAAATCATTAAATCTCCAAACACAAAGTAGAGAAAGGTCGTTATAGCTTGAAATGCTAGAGCATACCCATTCGCTTTCCAGCATCTGCTTAACAAAAGGACTTATTCCAAGATGTATTAACAACATGCAAAGCTTGGTTTGAAACACAAGAAAGAGATCAATAAACAAATTCTAAATGAGAAAGCTCAAAGCAGAGAATTAAGATAATAATGCTGAACTAACACTGACAGATACATGTCCATTTGTTTGGTCTAGATAAGAGTTTTAGCAATTCCTATAACCTACTGATACAATAGTACCAGTAATATACTTTTAAAATGTTTCATCTATGAATTTGATATAATGTCACACACACACACACACACACACACACACACACACACACACACAGAGTGTTTAAAGACTACACTGCAGATAGTAAGTAGCATAGGTGGCAGTTCTTCAGACTTGTTGGCCAATCCCTCAGACACTGAGTTGCTCACTCCATGTTTATTCACTGAAAATTGGCCCACTAGTGTTTAGTTTACTTGTAATAGAATGAGAAAGAGAGAATACAAAACACCTTTCTCTCAAACTGGCCTATGGAACTCAGCCCCATTTGAGTGATGTTAATATATTAAACTCAGATTTTGTGATTCCTAAAGTGCATGTAGCTGTGTGTAAACTGTTCAACCTGAATCTTCAAAATTACTGGAGATGCCTTCTTTCTCTCAGCAAAATGATAAATCTACAATAACATTCTTATGTATGCAGAAGTGAGTTGATTAACTAATGAGAGCACCCAGCCCAGGAATTGCTGTTTAACTTGCTGTGCGCCATCTTGTTGCTCTTGATTTGTTATCGTGGGATGCAGTAGCACTCATAAAAACAACATCAAAAATGCAGATATATTTTACTTTGATGTGTAAGAGCTATATTTTACAATGACAATAACAAATACGTATATAGAAATATTTAAAGACATATTGCTCCAAAATGCCAAGAATAGTGAGTCATATGAAGGCGTTTGATTTATAAAATGCAAATTTATATTTGTGGCTGTTCCACTTAGACATCTGTTGCGGTGACAAAACACTCTGACCAGAACCAGCTAGGGGAAAGAAGGGATTTATTTTGTTGACACTGACAGGCCATAGTCTACCACTGAGGGAAGTTAGGAGAGAAACTTAAGCAGAAATGTGAACTAGAAACTATAGAGAAATTCTGATGGCTTCACTGGATTGCCGGTTCAATCTCACTCAGTTAGGTTTCTTATACAGCCCAGGGAAAGGTACTCTCACAGTTGGCTGAGCCCTCCCAACTCAATTAGTAATCAGTTAATCCTCTACAGATAACCATACAGGCCAACCAAATCTGAACAGTCCCTCATATGAGACTTTCTTCTCACGTGACTCTAGCCTATGTCGAGTTAAACACAAAAAGCTAATTAGCAGAGTAGGCAAGAGTCCAGTGGCAAAACATAGCTCAGTAACATTAAGAGGACCTTCAAAAGGATCTGGCTAACCCAAACCCATTTGTAAACATTATTCTTTATATTTTACTCAGATTCTAAACAGTCTGAAATATGTAAAACTCAACCATTCATGAGTAAAAAAAAAAAAAAAAAAAAGGCATATATGTCAAGTCTGTCATTATTCAATTCTGTGCATAAAATTTGGTATAAACAATTCATCCTGGGCAATGACTTATAAACTCTTTGATAATGATATAGGTCTGGAAAATAATAAGTTGATGAACTATTACTATAGTAGAAAATCTTTTCCATTCAATATAAATATTACATTTTTAAATTTAAAAGACTGACATAGCATTAGCTATTTTCTGGCCACAGAAATGGGTCCTAATAAAGCCATTTAGAGGCTTAAATTCATTTCCCAACAACTAATGGCAATTAAAACCAGAGTTAGGAACCATTCTGCTCTTGACAGTTTGGTGGTGGTGGAAACTGTAGCCCTTCAATTTCATAATGTATCTAGAGAAGTCCTGTGGGTATACTCTGTTTGATACAATCTGGTGTTATGCAATTAGATCCCTAAAAGTTGTGGCTCAATTGCAATAATAATAATAATAATAATAATAATAATAATAATAATAATAATAGAATACTACTGATTTCTACTTACAAATGTAGGCCCACACACACTAAAATATACATAATAACCTATTATTCCTTTCTATGTGGTTAGAGATTTTTTTCTCTAAAGCATCCCTTTCCTTTTGGTAATATTTTGTCCTCAAGTTATTATCAAGGAGTTCTCTCCAAGCCTATGTCCTAACTATCAACATCATCCAGAACACTTGGCAACTTGGTACATTTGACAGCTGTTCAGAAAAGCATTTGCTTTATTGCTCAGACTCTTTCCCATAATACCTGCACTAAATAGAACATTAGATATTTCAAGTGAATAACTGTCATGGGAAAATTTTGTTCATTGAAATCATTTTCATATATCTCTCCACTAGATTGAAAGAGAAACTTATAAATATTAGTTTTTACTTTTATATTTATTCATACTTCAAAGTTAAAAACAAGGTTGCTTGTTATTTGTACATCTTTGAATATCTATGAAACACTCAAATTGATTGTCCACATGGAATCTAATTTTAATCAATGCTGTGAAATATTTAGCTATATATGCAACAGATAGTGAAATTGATTTTATGCGGACATAGTTTTATAATACTCTATGAAAACATTGGCATATTTGATAAAATTATAAGAAATTAAATATTCTCTTCAGACATAGTCATATGAACTTCTAAGCCTCTATCCTCTGACACCCGTGTGCTGGTACTGCACCTGAGTGCTGGTACTAGGACAACAAAAGTTTGTCACTATGCTCAGCAAAGAAATTCTACCCGGAAAAAAAAAAAATGAAATGTTACCTGATTCTATTATCTGGGTTTCTTAACATTTTAAGCACATGATAAAACTTCTCATTGATGAGGAAAATATTCCCACAAGAAATTGTTTAATATACATTAGGAAATCTCAAATTGATATTGTTTTAATTAAACAACCACTGACATTTAAGAAGAAGGGAGAAATGCTTGTAAATAAACCATTGCTACTTGTTTAATGTGCATATTATTCCATCCTCCCAAGTTAAACTGTCTCCCTATTCAGAATAACTCTTTTCTAACATCTGAAAACATAAATAATTCTTGTTTGATCTCAAGTCTATAATCATGATCCTATATTAGTTACCTTGAAAAAATTATGAGACCATTCAAGAATTTATCAGATTTCTCTGGTATATGTAATAAGTAATTTAACTGTTTACTTTCTAGTTGACCAAGTTATTTCTCAAAGAGATTTTCTCATTACTATGACTAAAGCTATTATTTCTTCCTTATATCAAGGTATTGCATATAAACAACAACATCCATTGAATTCTTTATATATATATATTTTAGGAAGCTTCTACCATAGTAGATTTACATATGGATTTATCAAAAGGTCTTAGTGTTAATTATCCCTCCTCATATTCCCTCTTTGAAAGGAAATGTCATATCACACCCTTCACAGGATCAGGGGTCTTTGTGGAAGAGATGAGGAAAGATTATAAAAGACAAAATGGTGGGTAACTTCAGGTAAACAATGTTTCCCAGACAGGACTGGGCAGGCACTCATATGAACTCATTGCAACTGAAAGAGCATGCCAAATACCTGTTTAAGCTCCAGCAGAAGAAAAATCCCAGTAGGAAGCAGGGAAAGTGGTCATATACTACCACCATTAGCCAATGACCTATTATCACTTGATTGCTGCTAGGAGAGAGAGAGAGTCGGTTTTTGTTAATGATGTGTGCACTGGTGTGTTGACCACACACCAGAGCAGACCCTGATTCCAAGACTAGCCAAGTGATGCGAAGTGGACCCAATGAACTAAGAACACCAACACCAGAAATGAAGTAATCTCAAGGCTGAGTAGGAAGAGATGGGAAAATTGAGAATTTGCTAATGTGAGGAGTTTAGGAGGGTGTATACAGTCAAACTATATTGTATGAAATTCTCAAAGAATTAATAAAAATAATAAAAACAAGAATAATTATCAGCTCTGTTCCTGGGGGTCTGGTGATTAGATATGTAAATAAAGCAGAAACCACTGGACTGGAACATAGCAAATAATTAAAAGTAAAATTTAGGAAGTTTTTCTAAATTATGGCAGTAGCTGAGATAAAGAAATAACACATGTAAAGCCAGTAATAGTGTCATTTAGTCTGATTTGATATAAAAGATAGCTTTTTTTCCCTAAAGAAATTAATTAGTTGTGGTTTTGTGCTTGACTTTTAACTACAGGCATGGCGAGCTGGGAGCCCATCTTGAATCTTCACTGGTTCTCTCTGAAACAAGATGCATAAATTGTGTACATATATTGATGAATCACTAAAACTAGAGGGTTGAACTTTGGCTCAGCCTTGAATGACAAATGTGAAAAGAGTTTCTCCACTATACTTAGAGTAGAATTGTTAAAGCAAAAATGCTAAAGTATTTCTAAATTCTGCCACATTTAGATGCCTGTTAATTCCCCCTTCCATCTCTTGGAATTACTCCCAAATAAGCACAAGTTTCCTTTAGGATGCACTTGTATGTCACCTGCACTGTTGATATAGAACATACTATAAACTCATCAGGAGATGTAGACACTGAATCAGTCATGTGACTAATGCCAACATGTAACAGATGTTCAGAATAGTTTACAAGGAAGAGATAATCATTACTGATTTAAAAAAAAAAATGCTTGATGGAATCAGAAAGGTAGGCCTTTCCTAAAAGAATCTCTTTCCTTACTAGGTTCTTGGAAACAGATACAACTCTAACAATCCACTACCAAATGTAGATTAATTCATTAAACATTTCTAATCTGTTACTCTATATTCTTTGAAAACCTTTCTGTCAAGAATGGGCTATGAGTTGATTGAATATAAGTCTTTTTGTTTGTGGTGGTATGATTTTGACTCATACCTGTAAGCATATGCTTTGACAGCTCCTTAACTTGTATGGTTGGTAGGGTCTCAGTAAGTATTATTCAATAAATGAATAACACCCTTGTCTTGAGTAGAAAATGTCTGGTTCTGTATATAACCTTCACAAAATGAACAATTGAGAGACAATTGCTAAACACTCAGAATCATATTCTGAAGTCACTATTTGCACAATGAAACACCCTGCTTATTGTGGATAAAAATGTTAATTTCAGTGGTTCAAGCTCAAAGTGTAAATAATACATCTTGTCAAGGGGTTTGACTCACTCAAAGAGGAGAATACAATTATGTTATCTGCAAAAAAAAAAAAAAAAAAAATAGATGGAGCTGGAAATCATTATGTTAAGTGAAATGCAGTAAGATAAATAATGTACATTATCTCTGATATGAATAATGTAGGTGTGTGTTTAGGTAAATAACCTGAAATAAACATGAGAAAAGTGTGTGAAATACATATACTAAAATTGGAAACATTCTACAATAGGAACATAGTTCAAAAGCATATAATGTATTTATAAATAGAAATCTTCAATACCTAAACTGACTTTTTAGAATCATTATTGTTCTTATAAGATGTATGGAATATTTTTAATCATGAAATAATTATGTGATTTATTAGAGAAAAAAGTATATTTGCTCATAATAACAAGAACAACAAAAAATCTGAAAAGTCTATACACCAAAATGTTACATATCATTGTAAGATTATTTATGAAGTATTTTGAATGGGAGCTTGTTTGTGTTAATTTAATTTTATACAGTTACATCACCTAACAATGGAAACATTAAACTTCACCAAAATTAAAAAAAAAAAAAAGAGAGTCGTTTTGTGTGGTTTCTATATGCTAATTAAAACAAACAAAAAAGTAAAAAAGTATGAGTTGATGTTTATTGACAAAATCAGGTGTTTGGTTTGAATACAAAAAGCAAAACAATTTTAATGCCTCCATTATTTTCCTTACACTGTGAAATTGTCCTTATCAATATTTTAATTTCAATAAGTCTGAATCAGGACAAATGTGGCTACTTAAGCAGATGGCTGTCACAGCCTGCTTTCCACAATTAAGAATTAGATGTGTCCTGAAACATTACAATCGGTCATGAGTATCATGAATATCATTGCCACATACCCTTGCCTTGGAGAAGGCAAGCCTAGTGGGGGAAATAATAAGTTATTCATCTTCAATGGCCACCTGAAAAAGTTGTGCAAGCAAATCAATGTATAGATTCCAGGTAAGAGGGAAATATTTTGTTTACTTTGATTTGAAGTTCTGCCCATCTGTGCTGCTTGCACTGTCACTGGCCATATAACAGAGTGGGGGCCCCCAAGGGTTGCCAAATGTTCCAGCATATGTAGCAATTGGAACATTCAAGGAAGGGCATTCCATTGACACAGCATGGGCTCTGGTCAAACAGACAATTTGTGCATAGGATATTGGAAGTAAAACTGTAACCTAAGTGAAGTCTGCATTACCTGGTTGGACTTCTTTGCTTTTCCTTCCCTAAAGGCTAAAAATTCTGTAAGTCTCCATATCCCTCTACTGCTAACACAGTTCTATGAAAAGATCTGACCTAGAGCCTGTAAAGAATCTCAGGCAGTCTCAGCCCAGCCAGAAGTTTTTGTTTTAAGCCTTTTCTCTGATGGAATACAGGAAGATGATGAGCTTGTGGTAGAGTTAAAAAAGAAAGTAGAAGTAAGATTTCTCATAGCCCTGAGATCAAATCATTCCCTATAAATTGTCTGGAATAAGTCTTGAATTTATCACAGAACTCATTCAAAGGTTAAAATTAAAACTACATTTTAGTAACTCCATATTTCTTTGGGATGAGATTCAGAAATAAACATATGAATAAATGACTGAACACATAATGAGATGTGGTCTTTTAAATGTGTTTATTTTCAAAGAGTTTACCTATAGCCCCTCTTGTCTACCTGGGACTTGGAGGATTACAACATATGTCTTTTAGAGGGGCAGTTTACACTCCAGTAAAATGGGAATTAAAAGTACCAGTGCTAATTATTCTGTAGAGTAGTGTGGTAATATTAAAACTCGGGAAATTCATAAATCATGTAATAAATGCATTGCTCTATTATATAGAACATAATTACCATGGTGCTCTTTAAGGAAGGAATGAAACCTCACATTTGAAGTTCAGTGGGCCTGTTTCTGCTCTCTTCTCTCACCACCTTGTTTTCCAATGACCATTTGTAAAACTCAACTGAAGTGCTTTTTCTCCTTTTCTAATGAGGTCCATACTTAAATGGGGAAAGATGCATGCTTCTTGTTATGACCCTATGACTTTCAGCTCACATCAGTCCATAGCAGCCAGCTAGGTAGAGAAAAATGTGGTAGTATTCTTCTGGCCCTTAACAAAATGCTCATCTCTGTTGCAGAAGTAAAGTTTCGCAGTTATTCCCACTGGCTGTGCCATTTTTATCCTTGTTAAGATCTGATCAAGTGCTGTAGGTTCCCATGATGATGGAAAGTAAATCGTTGCTAAGGAAGTCCTCTATAGAAATGGGGATATGGAGAACTTGAGATTAGAGGTTCAGTAAATGGATAACCTTCAGACATGGAGAATTTTGGTCTCTCCCCACAAATTCTAGGGAAATCTGAGACAAAAATTTAGAGTGCTGGCAAAACAATAAACATACTGTCAGTGGAACTGGCTGGAAGGATTCCTGCTGGACATTTTGTTTAGAAAATGACTTTATATTAAATTAAGTTAAATCCTTAAGAGTTATATAGGGGAAGGGTTAGGGCTTGAAAAAGGATAATCTCTGTCATAAAACATGAATTCTAAGAACCAGGTAATCATTTGTTCAAGCATCTCTGTGGGAGCTCCCATTGTTAGAACTGCCCAGCTCTTAATCCAAATTCTCTGATAGACAGCATTACCATTGTTATTTAGCATATATATTGCTCTTCACAATCATAGATTGCCTAATCTTAGCAGCACATCCCCAGTGAGCATTATCATCACTATTTGCAGATGAAAAGAATACAACACACAAAGGTTAAATGACTTACCCATCAAGAAACAAACATTTAGTGCTGAACAAGAAATGGGGCTTTGATCTGGACTGTGAAACAACAGGCTTCCATCTACTAAATTATAAGCACAGGGCTTACTTCTTGGACATATGAGAAAGGGCTACAGTTCACTTCTTAAAATGCTTTTCCTCAAAGGAAGAATTAAATCATGAAGTCTTGGCTTATCCTTTCCTCTTCTTCAAGATACACCATTTTATCTCTTTTTATCCTGAGGAGAAGTGTAGCAGTAATGCTTTCAAATATGTCACATATAGTTACCTGCAGATTTAGATCAGACCTATTTCTAATGGAAAAGAATTTCAGCATCTTATGTAAAACTCATCATTCATTCCTTCCCTGCAAGGCATGATGTTATTCTTCTAGCCTTCTAGCCCTTAATGCATTAAGTTGTAACTTATTAATATAAATCATCTCCAGGGATGTAGAATTCAAACACCCGAGTGAATGATGGTTCCCATGAAGATGCTTATGTGTGTGTGTGTGTGTATGTGTGTGTGTACACATGTGTTGTTTATTAGACAGATAGAGTAGTTAATTAATTATTTTCTCTCCTATAAGACTACACAATTAGCCAAAATAGGATGTATCTAAATGTAAGTGATAGTGAATCTTTTTTTTCATTTTAAATCAAGTATAAACTATATAAACAATATTCCCAATTGATACTGAAGTTGCTATTACACCCTAGGTTCTTGTATTCTGTTCTATAATCCCTAATGGCATCAGTGACCAAGATATAGCCAAGCTGCTATGCTTTGACAATATTCCAGATCCTTAACTTTGTTTCGAAAACTGAAACTGATTCTCTGTAATCTTGAGGTTAAAAGGAAAACTCGGGGGCTATCTACTTCATCAGACATAAAACAATATAAAGACTGAATTGTATTACCTTTAGTTTGTTTCTGTGCTAACATAAATTGAACACTGGGAACAAGTAAACTCTAATCTCTTTTCAAAACTTTCGTAAAAGGCAAGAGTCCTTTGAGCATGTCTAGACAGTGTGTTTGTCAATATATCTCCCATGAATTTGTGGTTCACATTTTTAAAGTCCAGCCATGAGTTGTCGTGATATCTTATCTCTCTGAGAGTATCCTCACACCAATATGGCTATGTTGTTTTCCACCAGACAATCCTAGTGATATAGAAAGCCTTATTCTAAACCTCAGACTCCATAAACATGTTTTAAGTGGTCCCATTAGAAGATTATTACTTCCCAGGATATCCTGTTTTTTAGCTAATAGGAAGATAATATGGAATTAGAGAGAGAAAAATTGGTTTGAGCTTTATGCTTTTGTTTTATTTCATGGAGTAAGAGGCTTTGTGTCTATTGATTGGATCATGGATCAAGAGATAAGCAAAGTATATAACAAGGCCACAAGGTATATATATATATATATATATATATATATATATATATATATATATAAATAAATCTGGTGATAAATTATCTAATTGCATTTTTCTGCCTTAGTCTATCATATTTACTAAGATCTGATGTGCCTCATTTTGACATTTCAGTTCAGTCTTGCTGAGCTTTGGAGGTAGTTTTGTGAAGGGTCGTCTTCCTTGGGAAAATTACTGACATGTACAAAAGAGACTCACAAGCATGAAAGTGATGTTATGTCTTACAAGAAATGCTCTTTAATTTCATAAAGGTCAGAGATACAACTTTAAGCAAAGGCCTGTTAAAATTCTGCAGGAAGCAGCCTGCTCTTCTCCAATATCATGGTGGCGGGTAAGGGAGGGAAAAGAAAAATAAATAAATAACTCTCACTACTTTGTATAAGGTTAGATTAGGCCATGTGTACATATAGCTATCTGAGGGGAGGCTCAAGCCTTAAAGATTTTAATTTCAGTGAAGTCATACAGAGCTAATGGAGCCACTGGCGATCAATAGCTCTCACTATCCTGTGAGAAGGGGAGATTTATTGAGCTCTCCCCACTGATCCTGCATCCAGTACAGCCAGCAGCTCCAATCACTCTGCCCCTTAATTCCTGCAGTGTATAAATGGCTGACTGCATTCATTGTAGCAGCTCAGCTTTCATAGGCAGCAGAGAGTTCCCCGATAATCTCTTAATATGTCTACTGGAAAAATATATTTATGACATTGAAGCTGAGGGATAAGGAAACCAATAAATCACTTAGTGTTCTTCCTACAAGTTCAGCCTCAATTCAGGGAGAGATACAGGAGTCTGGATGAAGGCAGCAAGGCAGCAGCCTTCCTGCTGATGCTGTGAACCTGGGGTATGAGTTAGGTACACACTACCCTCTGCTAGTTCCTTGGCTACAATCAGTGATGATAAGATTGTGTTTCCAACACACTTACCCAGTAGTCTCTCATACTCCAAGGGGTGAAACCATAGTGCCTTGTCATCATATCATCAATTAGACAAAACAGTTTTCACTAAGCAAGGTAAGGGAGGAAGAAAAGCCAGAACTTTTTTTTTTAATTATTGCCTCTCCAAATAGGGAAATTTCTCATTGTACAGGTTTTTGTTTTATTTTGTTTGTTTGTTTTTCCTAGCTAATATACTCAAACCTCTAAGCTTGGTTTTGATAGGCTCTTTGGAGACACTTAACAGTTGAAATTATCTATTTATTATGTAACAAGCATTAGATTAAACAGCAAGGCTGCTTCCCAATCAGTTCCTTCAAAAGTGATTTATTCTACTGGTATTATACAGTACTGCTACTTAATTGACTCACACAACCAAGGATTCCCTACTTCCCTCCAAGGAGGTAAGAGGCAGATACACAGGGGTGGTTAGGGATTGTTACATGTAAATCATAAGAAATGTGGGAGTTGTACTCCATTATGTATATGTACCACATTTTCTTAATCCATTCTTTAGTTGAGGGGCATCTAGGTTGTTTCCAGGTTCTAGCTATTACAAATAATGCTGCTATGAACATATATACAATGGAGTACTACTCAGCAGAGAAAAACAGTGACACCATGAAACTTGCAGGTAAATGGATAGAACTAGAAAATATCATCCTGAGTGAAGTAACCCAAACTCAAAAGGACAAACATGGTATGTACTCACTCATAAGTGGATACTAGATGTAAAGCAAAGGATAACCAGACAACAACCCACAACTCCAGAGAAGCTAGCTAATAAGGAAGACCCAAAGAAGGACGTATGATTTACCCTCGGAAAGGAAAATTGATGAGATTTCCTGAGTAAACTGGGGGTAAGAAGGGGCAATAGAGGGTAGGGGATGAGGGATGAGAATATAAGGGAAGGGCATGGTCAAGCTGGAACAGGGATGGAGGGGGAGAGCAATGAAAGGAATACCATGATAGAAGGAGACACCATGGGGAGAGAGAAACTGGTGCTAGGGAAGTTGCCAGGAGTCCAGAGATGACCCCATCTTGGACTGCTAGAAATAGTGGAGAGGGTACCTGAACTGGCTTATGCCAGAGATCAGACCGGTGAATACCCTAACTCTCATCACAGAGCTTTTCTCCAAAGACTGACGGATGCAGATACAGAGATCTGCAACCAAATACCAGGCAGAGTTCCAGAAGTCCAGTCAAAGAGAGAAGAGAGGGATTCTATGAGCAAGTGCATCAGGATCATGACAAGGAAACATACAGGGATGACCAAACCAAACTAGTGGGAACTCATAAAAGTTGAATCAATGGCTGTGGAGCCCACATGGGACTGGACTAGGCCTTCTGCATAGCGAGACAGTTGTGTAGCTTGATCTGTTTGGGGCCCCCCTGGGGGTTGGATCAGAATCCATCTCTGGTGCATGAGCAGGCTTTTTGGAGCCCACTACCTATGATGGGACACCTTGTGCAGCCTTGAGGCAGGGGGAAGGGCTTGGACTTTCCTCTATTGGATGTGCCTCACCGTGGGAGGCCCTTGCCTTCTTGTGGGGGGGGGGGGGGGTAGGTTGGGAGAGGGATGCTGGGGAGGATGAGAGGAGGGAAGATGGGGACCTTCAATTGGTGTGTAAAATGAATGAAAAAAATTCTTAATAAAAAAATGAAAGAGACATGGGACTTTGTTCTCTTGTCACATGGAAAGAGTTTGGGCATTTGTCACTCAAAGAGTGTAACTGAAATGTGACAACCGTGACTCACAACACCCTGTGCACTTACTGAGCTGCCAGAGAAGGTCCTCAGAAGCTGCAGGCAGCAAGCTGATGCTCCTACATCCAGACACAGCAGCCATGTTTTTCTTCCCAGGCACATACCATTCTCTAGTCTTACACACAAGGAATGCCATGTAAGCAATGAAATGATGCTTCCCAAAGAACTTCTATTTACCAGCAAACACCATTTCAGCTCCAATTTTCTGGAATGCTTATTTCACTGGAACTGACATTTTGGTCAAGTTTGTGTCTCTAATTTTCTCAGAATGACAACTCTGAAAAAATAAATAAGAAAATAAGCAACTCAAATGTTTTTATTTATCAAATTTGAAACATCAAATTGGCACAATGGAAGGGTCAAAGAAAAAGCATCGTCACAAAGTCACTGTCTACACTTGCCAGTCATTAAGCCTATCCACTCTAATGTGTCTATCATGAATCACAGTGTAAAGTTTAAAGGTCCAGTTCCTGAAAAGAAAAGATCAAATCCTAAATGTGACAGCATGCAAGGTTCAATAAAAATGTTAATTACATGTTATTTTTGATTAAAATATTCTACTTATTTTCACTGATTTGGGCATGACAGTGTGTGTGTATAAATTGAAGGACAATAGTGAGATTTGTATTTCTCTTTCTACCATGTGAGTGGGGCTCAAACTCAGGTCATCAGGCTATGATGCCAAGTGAAACAGCTATCAAAACATCCTGTCAAACCAATGGCATTTTGTATTGTTCCATAATACAAGACACATAAACATGAATGTCCTAGTAAAAAGAAATGGAGGCCAGGCGGTGGTGGTGCACGCCTTTAATCCCAGCACTCGGGAGGCAGAGCCAGGTGGATTTCTATGAGTTCAAAGCCAGCCTGGTCTAAAGAGAGAGATCAAGAAGAGGCCCAAAGCTACACAGAGAAACCCTGTCTCAATAAACAAAAAACAAACAAAAAACAAACAAACAAAAGAAAGAAATGGAGTACAGACTTAATTCCTAAAATTCTAAAAAGATGTTTTTATTCCCACTATGTTTTCCCTAGTCTGCCTGACTCTAGAATCAACATGAGAACTCTCATGATTTTGGATTATGGATTTATGTTTCTATTCACAGGGGAGGAAAAGTGACCCCCAGAAAATGAGGTTGTTAACTTCCAAACAAAAATTGTTTTTGGAGTTTTAGAAAGAAGTTTTGTTATAGGGCTATAAAGGGACCTTAAGGAAGAGAACACAGACCACTCCTCTGTAGCAAGAGCAGGTCCCAGAGATTATTAATGCGGCCCCTATCTTTAAATTTTGGCAAAAACTAATGTTTTTCTTCCTAGCTAGAAAAGCTTTCCTTATATCAAGTATGTTTTGAAAAGTAATAGTAAAAGAAACTTGTAATTAAAAATGATTATTGTGAATGAGTATGCGACTCAGCTAGTATAATGTTTGTCACACCTGTATGAGGCTCTGAATTTGACATGCTAGTACCTGTGTAAGATGTCTGGTGGGGAAACATGTGCTTACATTCTCTATGTTGGGAAGTGGCAGACATGTCAGGAAAGGCAGCAAAAGGATCACTGATTCAGCAATCTAACCAAAACAGTGAGCTCTAGGTTAGGCCTGGCTCAAAAAGCAAGATGGAGAGAGACAAAGGAAACATTGATCCACAAGAACTACATTGGTCTTTGACTACCACTCAACAAATGCATGTAAAATGCAAAAACATGGAAAAATGATCTTGTGTAATGGGTACACAGTTCTTTGGATACTGGACAAGTAGTATCATACCTGTAGTACCTGTTTGGAAAGATAAAACAAAATAAGCTCTAAGAGGCCATAAAATCTGTGACTTTAGAAAGTAAATAGTAGTGTCAAGATTTACTAACTACTCCTTGATTTCCAAGCCTATGCTACACTGAGAAATAATAAAATATTGGATGTTATCTGGTTGTTGAATGGATTAAGAAGTCAGATTCTATGTTTAGGGTATCTCTGAGAAATAGTTTAAGGCTATTAAAATTGTTATAAACTTTTAGATTGAAAACATGCCTTAAACATAGCTTATGCTTGTTAAAATGTGTTTTGTATCTATTTAAGATAATAATTTACAGACAGAAATTTGGTTCTCTACCAATGCTGTGTTAGATTACCTAGTTTTCCACAAAGAACAGATTCATTTAAATGGAAATTATCATTTATTGAAGGCCATTATCTTATTTCATTCTCAGAAACTTTATGGAACAAAGCATTGTAATCCTTGTTAAACAGAAGAGAGAAATGAGATCTTAAATTATTAAATGACTTGACTAAAACTACAAAGTGAGGGACAGAAATGATATTGAAATCCAGCTGTTGACTCTACCACTAAACTCCCTTCATCCCAACATGCCAGCAGTTAGTAAACACCAAATTAAACAGCCACTAGGATAAAAGTGATTGCTGCCTCATCAGAGAGAGAGAGAGAGGGGGGGGGGAAGGAGGGAAGGAGGGAAAGAAGGAAGGAGGAGGAAAAGAGCATGATGGCAAGCAGCCAGCTTACAGATTGCCTGCTATAACTGAATTATCAGATTTTTTTTTTTGGCTGAATGACACGTTTAATGATACAAATGAGATACAAAAAAGCTATAATGTAACATCTCTGTCATTTCAAAGGAAAGAAATAAGACATAACAATTACATCTCATTTCAAAATTGTAACTACCTGCCACAGCACTTTAACAAGACTTGACAGGATCTGATTAATTATTAATATGTAGCATAGACCTGCATTTCCCTGATGAAGGTAAATATGCATGTTGTGGCATTATAAAATTACTCTCAGTAGCACAAAAGTAAGTGCAGCTCTTTAAGAACTGTGTGTTAAGTATATGGTTAATTTCCTAATCATTGGCAGTGATACTAGCTTTCCTTTCAATGATAGTATTTCTTTTCTATTAGGAACACTATCTAACCATGTTACCCACAGCTGAAAATATGCAGGATCTGTAAATTCAATGTATACACATATTTTATATACATCAAAAGACACATATTAGAGCTTATTTATCACAATATTTTCTTTAATATCCACATGAAATGGCTAACTACTGAATGGATAAATAAAACTTGATATATTCTAAAATGATATAAAGCAAACAACAAAAATGACTACATAAAATATGTAGATCAGTCTCATCAATACTGAGAGCAAGAAGTCATATAACAATGGAATTCATAGCACATTATTGCAGATGTGCAAACAGGGGTATGGTAATCAGTGCTGTTAAACCAACTGATTGACTGAAACTAAATGGTCATCCCTCAAAGCATGCATATGGGTAACATTATACAGACCAAGCAGGATATATTGATGTATTTAAGAGAGAGAAGGAGGTGGGGGGAGTGTAAAACAACAAAGAAAAGTGAGGCCATGAATTTGAAGGAGAGAAGGGGGTACATGACATAAGGTAAGGGGGAAGAAAAGGAAGGGAGTAATGATATATAATAATCACAAAAAATATTTAAGTCAAGATAGGGATAGCCATCTGATCACCAGACTAGGTCAGATCAGGCTTTCTCTCAACCATTGCCAGTAGTCTACAGTGGATGTATCATTGTGGATTTCTGGGGGCCTCTCTAGCACTTTGCTTCTTCCTGTTCTCATGTCGTCTTCATTTATCATGGTCTGTTATTCCTTGTTCTCCCTTTCTGTTCTTGATCCAGCTGGGATCTCCTGCTCCCCTAAGCTCTCTTTCCCTCAAACCTTGCCCTTCATTACTCCCACTATCATCTAGGTTGTTCATGTAGATATCATCCATTTCTCTGTCATTGGGCAATCCCTGTGTCTTTCCTAGGATCCCATTTTCTAGGTAGCCTCCCTGGAGTTGTGTAGCAGTCTAGTCATCTTTGTTTTACATCTAGTATCTTACTATGAGTGAGTGCATACCATGTTTGTCTTTCTGAGTCTGGGTTACCTCACTCAGGAGGATCCACTGTAGACTACTGGCAATGATCCAGAGAAAGCCTGATCTGACCTAGTCTGGTGATCAGATGGCCAAACACCCTAACAGTCATGCTAGAACTCTTATCCAATAACTGATGAAAGTGGATGCAATGATCCTCTGCCACGTCCCAGGTGGAGCTCCAGGATTCCAATTGTCAAGAAAGAGGAGGGACTGTAAGAGTGTGAATTGTTGAGACAAAAATTGAAAAAAGCACAGGGACAAATAACCAAACTAATGGAAACACATGAATTGTGAACCAAAAGCTGTGGAGCCCCCAACTGGATCAGGCCCTCTGGATAAGTGAGATAATTGAATAGCTTGAATTGTTTGGGAGGCACCCAGGCAGTGGAACTGGGACCTGACATTAGTGCATGAACTGGCTGTTTGGAACCTTGGGCTTACACAGGGACAGTTTGCTCAGCCTGGAAGGAGGGGACTGGACCTGTCTGTACTGAATCCACCAGGTTTAAATGAATCCCCAGGGGAGTCTTGGCCCTGGAGGAGATGGGAATGGAGGGGAGGGAATGGGGGCAAAGGTGGGGGTGGACACAGGATGGGGGAGGACAGGGGGACCTATGGCTGATATATAAAATTAAAACACAAATATAATAAAATAATAATAATAACAATTGTAGCATGAATCTTAAAGCGTTCTTATTAATAAGAACAAACCGGAGGCAGGTTATTGGGGTGAATGCTGGAAGATCAGAGAAGCAGAACAAGCCACAGCTATCTCACCTTGCTAGTTCCTCAGGTGATCTTGTTTCCTCAGGCTGGATGCTTCTGAGTCCTCCTCCACATGAATCTCAGCTGAACTGTGTTGCTCCAAAGCTTAAACTAACTACATGCTTTTTCCTCTTTAGTTCCTGGTCCTCAAGCCTTATATACCTTTTTCTTTCTGCCCCCACTCCCTGGGATTAAAGGCGTGGTCACCATGTTTAGCTGTTTCTAAAGTGGCTTTGAACTCAGAGATCTGGCTAGCTCTGCCTCCCAAGTGCTGGGATTAAAGGTGTGTACCACCACCGCCCAACCTCTGTTATGGCTTATTCTTCCCATTTTCTAGCCACCATTTCTGGCTCTGTTCTAGTGGCTGTCTGTTCTCTGACCCCAGATATGTTTATTTCGGGGAACGCACAATATTTCAGGGAACACAATACCCACCACAAACAATAATAATAATAAAGAAAAGAAAAAAAAGATAGGGATAGCAAGACAGTTCAGTGGGTCACAGCACTCGCCACTTAAGCCTGATGACCCAAGTCCAGTTCTGGGAATCTATGATGAAATGGAAGAACTGATTCCCAAAAGCTGTCCCTTAACCTCCTCAAGTGCGCTGGGGCACAAATATGCCTACATTCACACACATGTAGTGTCAATGTTTGAAGGATTGACCAGATGACCTGTAGAAATTAGAGTAAGGAAAGAGAGGAAAGGCAAATGAACAATTGCAAAGGTTGGAGATGACGTATTTACAAAACAGCAGATGTTTAAAAGAATGAAACAATATTATGAACAAATTTATATAAAAGTTAAAAATATAATTTGCTAAGGCAAAAGTCTAATGGTGGAGTGCCTACCTAGCAGGTTCAAGGACCCTCCCTAACACCACTACACATTCACATGTACAATCAATGTGCATGTGTAACAGAGGAATCTCTTTAAAAACACAATATAGCAAAACTAATACATTAAAATATATAATCTAAATTATGTTAATATTCAATTATTATTTATTTCTCAATTTTAATTAATTTAAAACTTACAATTGATTTAGCACTGATTTAATTAAATAAATCCACAATCAAATTCCTTTTTGTTTGTTTGTTTGTTTGTTTGTTTTGATTTTGTTTTTGAGAGGGAGGGAGGGAGGAAAGGAGGGAGGGAGAGAGAAAGGAGAAAGAATATCAGGGAGAAGTTGGGAAAGGGGAAAGAATATGGTCAAATGGATTATATGAGTAGATTTTTTTTTACCACTTTGTTCTGATTGATTTTTTTTTATGCAATATATTCTGATCACACTTTTCCTCTTCTCCAGTTCTTGCCATAACCTCCCCACTCACCCAACTCCAGAATTTTTCTCTCTCTTCAAAAAAACATAAACAAATTCAGAAAAGAAACTCATTAAGAGGTGTTAAGTGTGTAAGTTTGAAAGACATTGTAAGATAGTTTTCTGTTGCTAATACAAGATAGGATAGAAAATGAATTAGGTACATTTTGAATTCACAAAAATAGGATAGATATGGAATATTTTCTCTGAACTTGTCAAATGTAAATTAACTAGACATTGTTGATGTATTTATTGCTTGTATATATTGTATATAGTTATTGTACTAATTGTATATAGTTTTTTATTAGTTATAACTTTTTTATTTTATTTTTTTTATTTTAGACAAAGAAAGGGAAATGTGGTAATGTATTGTATACCCTAATATACTGTGTCTCCCAATAAAAGTTTCTTGAGGATCAGAGGTAAATGTCAGCCACTATATAGAAGTCAGGCAATGGTAGCACATGCCTTTAATCCTATTATGTGGCAGGCAGGGATTTGTCAGATCTCTGTGAGTTCAAGGCCACACTCTGAACAGAGCTACTCATGGTGGCACACACCTTAAATTCCAATACTAATTAACCATGGATAGCTGGAAGTCTGTACAAACAGACAGGAAGTGACAGATCTAGGCAGGAAAAGGAGGTGATGTAGCTGGACAGAGAGAGCAAATCAGATGGCAGAACAGTAATGCATATAGGCATGGGTAGACAGGAAGTGGCTCACTTTTGAAATCCTCAGAGTTGGTAAGGTAAGGTTAGCTATAGCTTTCCCTAGCGCCTTGATCTCTCAGGTTTTCACCCCTATATCTCTCTCCATGTTTTTTATTTAATAAGACCATTTAGCAATTTATCTACAGATATCTTCTGGGTATAAGGAATACCTTGAGGCCTTTTTAATATACCCAGTGACTTGCCATTGTAGAAGGCTAATTTTTCTTTTGCTAGTGGATATCAATTTAACACAGTTTCTTGGTTAGATATGAAAGCCTGTGTTTACTTCTCTCTCTCAGCACTGGACTCCATCTGGCTTGAACCTGTGCAAGCTATGTGCATGCTGCCACACTCTCTGTAAGTTCATTTGTACATCATTCCTATTATGTCTGGAAGATACTGTTTCCGCAGAGTGGAGTCATCTATCCTGTCTGGCTGTTACAATATTTCTATCTGCCCTTCTACATAGATCCCTGAACCCTTAGATGATCTTTTTGACTGAATGTTCCAAGGTCTCTCACTTTCTGTACATTGTCTAGTTGTAGGTTGCTATGACAGTCTCCATCTCCTGAAAGAAACTTGTCTGGTGATGGCTGACTAAGGTACTTATTATGTGTATTGGAGAACGTCTTTACGAGTCGTTTTTGTTGCTATATTTCTTTAGCAGAACAGTTGTTTGGTTTTTCCTTTAAGTCCACAGCCTATCAAGTCTCAGTTTCTTGGTCACCTGGGCAATGTCAGGCATGAATTCCATGTAATGGGGTGGTTCTTAAATCCAACTTGAGAGTTGTTGCTGGCCATTCACTATTGTAGGTCACAATGTTTGTAGATGGGTTGGTGATTATCTTTTTTCTCTGTAGTATGCACAGTACCTACTAGCACCTTTAATGCTATTCAATGTTTTGAACCTTTGAGTTGGGTATCAGCTCAACTTCTCTTTTAATATAATATATAATAATCTTTTAAATGAGATACATAAGTAGTCTATACAGCAATAGGACCTCACCATCAGCTTGTGAAGACCAATCAGTCACTTTGGCAACAGCCTCTGATGTTTAGGGGTCTCCATTGGATTCCTTTGGCCAACAGTTCTACAAAATGTAAAGCATTCTTGGCAGTAATGTTCCCTTAATCTTCTCTAACATTCATCTCCTTATTTAACCCTTCCATTCCAGTATCCTCCCTGTCTTCAACACAACAATATATTTTAATTCCCTTTTCTTGGTAGATATTCTCCTCCCCACTAGTTGCTTAGCAGGTACCTAGCCTTTGTAACTATATGTAGCATATAGATTGTAGCATCTGTATTGAAGACTTAAAAGGTCACATCAACATAGAAAACATTTGTCAGTTTGGGTCTAAGTTACCTTTTTCAGAATTGTTTTCTAGCTCCACCCATTTTTCTGCTAAGCTCATGATTACATTTTTTTCTTAGCAGCTAATAATATTATTCATAAGTTGATGGACATTTAGGCTATTTCCAATTTCTAGATATTATGAATAGAACATTAACAAGCATGAATGAGCAAGTATCTCTGCAGTAGGATGTAGAGTCCTTCATGTATATGCCCAAGAGTTATGTAGCTGGATCTTGAGTCTATTTCCAGCTTTCTGAGAATTCTATAAAAAAAACATTTTGCATAAAACAATACAATTATAAGGAGCAATCAAGTCATATATGACTTAACTGAATAAATCAACTGAACACAAAAAAAGACAATGGCCTACATAGAAATCCAGAAAATTAAATAGAAGGAAAATTTTTCAGGATAATTTCAGAGACAATCTGACAAAAAACTGAAAATGCAATGTAGAAAAAGAAAATTATTTGCCAATTTTTTCAAATATTCACTCAATGCTTAGCAAATAGGAAATGAAATAAAGCAACATATAAAAACATGCACCATCAAATAGTATTTATATCAGGATGTATCAAAGTTTAACATCTCCCAAACCCAGTTGATGTGATTTAATTATAGTAGCAAAATAAAAACCACAAATCATTTTAGTATATAAAAAGCATTTGAAAAATCACAGCTCCTACTCATAATACAAATTCTCCTAAAAAGCCGGAACTGTAGATCATTACAGTAAAAAGGATAGCCATGAAAAATAGTGAAAGACTAGAGGCTTCCCATCTGAAATAGGGAGCGAGGCAAAAAGTCATACTCATTTATTTGTTCAGCATTAGTTTTGTTCTTCTTGAGTTTATTAAACCAAGGAAAATAAATCAAAGACATGATATCAGAAAGAAAAATATGCTATTTTACATATAAAATAGACTACTTTATATATAAATTACAAAATTGCCAACAGAAAATTAAGTGAATTTATATGTGTTATAAGATATAAAGCCAATATATAAAGTGTCAAGTTTTATTCACTATTGTTATATCAAATAATTACAAAATAAATAATTCATAATATCCCATTTAGAATAATCATATATAATAAACACTCTCGAAAGTAAGTTTATTTTTTTTTTGAGAATGTCATACATGAATCTAATGTATTTTGATCATAATATCCTTCACACTCTCCCTTTAACTCCTCCCAGGGCCATATATATATATATATATATATATATATATATATATATATCCATCCTAAATTCATGCTCTCTTTCCTTAATATATAAAACTCAGCAAATACAATTAATGCTGCCCATACATTCATGAAAGTAGGGCTCTCTATTTGATCATGTGAAGTCTATAAGTGGCCACATACCTGAAGAAAATTAACCCCTGTCCTACACTACAGCCATGGATTGTCAGTAGTTCCTCATCTAGAATGGAGACATATGACTCCTTCTTCTATCCATGCTGTAATGCTGACTGATTTTGTGTAGTTATTTTGTAGTATTCTACATGTGTTCAGAACCCATGTGTATGACACCCCTGTCATGGCTAGAAGACAATGGCAGCAGTCACTAAATTCTCTACACCTTGACCAATTATGGTCTCTGCTAACTTCTGCCAACTGCAAGATGAAGTTTCTCTGATGAGATGTGAAAGGTATCCTAATCTATGAGTATAAATTACCTGTTTTCAAGAGTTAGTTACTATATCAATTTAGTAAAATCATAGTAGTAAGTTCTCTCCTAAGGTCTATGACCACTTCAGTCATAGATTCTTATAAATATGCAAAGACTGAAGGTGAAAAACTCCACAAAAGTATTCATTGAAAACAATTAAAGAAAATTTAACTAAATTAAAAGATACCACCTTCTTATGGGTTAGATAAATCATAATATGGAAATGTCAATTCTCCCTCAGAATTGAGCATAGATACAGTTTAACACCAATCAAAAACAGCAGCTTGTTTTTGTAGAAATGGGTAAGTTAATTCTAAATTTTCCAAGGAAAGCAAAACTCTGAGTAAGCTCAAATACACTCATTTCCTAAGAAAGAAAACATGGAGATTCACCACTCATGGTATCTACTATAAGCGTGCAGATATTGAGGCAATCAATGTACTTGTCATAAAAATAAAACCCTGAATCAATGAAAAACAGTTTATAGGAAAACTTACAAAATACTGAAATAATTGTTAAATTCTCTGGAGCTATTCAGAGACAAAATAATTCTTTTTAATGATATCGCATTAACACGATAAATAAACAAAAGAAAAATAAGCCTAATTACTAGATGTAAACACTAATCCAAGGTGAATCATAGTGCCAGATATGAGAATCTAAAGAATTAATTTTTAAAAATACATACATGGGGCCAGGGCAATAAGTGAGTCTGTCAAATGCTTTCCCATAAGCACAGGACCTGACTCATCCTCAGAACTCATCCTAAAATGGAAAACATGGTGGTATAGAGTTGTAACCCAGGTGTTAAGATTCAGGAGACAGACAGATCCAAGGGTCTCACTGTCCAGCCAGCACAACCTACTTGGCGAGTTCCAGGGCACAAAGAACCCATCTCAAACAACAGCAGACATTAGATAGTCTCTGTGGAACAACATTTGAAGTTGTCCTCTGGCTTACACATGCATGTAAAGATACATTTTTTGTTGTTGTTGTTGTTGTTTTGTTTTTTTGAGACAGAGTTCTCTGTGTAGTTTTGTTGCCTGTCCTGGATCTCGCTCTGTAGACCAGACTGGTCTCGAACTCACAGAAATCTGCATGGATTTGCCTCCTGAGTGCTTGGATTAAGGGAGTATGCCATTACCGGCTGGTATAGATACACATTTTAATTCAAATGCATACACATATACACACACAAACACATACATTTATATACAAAAACATATTCACATTACATAAAAAGTACAGAAGTTTTTTTTTGTTGTTGTTGTTTTTTTTTTACAACCACTTTATAGGTAGAGATTTCTTAGAAAGATATTAAAATAAGAAAAACATTAAAAATGAAATGTTTAGACTGAACCATTTAAAATTTAAACCTTTATCTTGAAAGACACTGCTAGGGATAGGAAAAGAAAGCTACACTTGAGAATACATATATATTACAATGTTTCTATATAGAACATTGTTTTTCCTACAAATCACTACAAAAACAATTTACAAAACTGCACACTCAATTTAAAATAACATTGAGTAAAATTTTTACCAAATCATGATCAATTTATGACGAAAAGGAAGAAATATACACAAAAGACAAACTGACTCTATTTTATATCCTAAGAATGGCTATGACCAAAAGGACATACAAGAACAAAGTTGGCAAGGTTATGTAAAAGATGCTTTAAAAAATGACTGATGAGGTCTGAGAATGGTTCACTAATTTCCACAATTATTAGAAGGTTTATTAAATAGCCAATCATTTTCTACCTTATAACTATGTAAATTATTCCCTAAATATTTTATTTTTAAAAATTATAAAAATCATAAAACCTCATAGTTGTACCAGAATTCTCATAGCAAACTTACTCATATTATGCCCTTAACTTGAAACAATCGCATAAGTCAATAAAGACTGAAATGAATATCAAATTATTGTATAATCAAGCAATTTCATGTGTTCTGGGAGGAAACAAACAAGAGAAATTGTTCTATCCATGTAACCCCACAGAGGATTCCAAAACATCATGAATCTCAAAAGAAGAGAGACAAAGGCTATCACTTCATTTACATGAAGATTAAAAACAACTCAAATGAACCCATTTTACTGAAAATCAGAATAGTGATGGTTCTGTGGTATGTTGTTCTGTAAGCTGTGAATATGTGTTTCTTTGATTGGTGGATAAATAAAGTACTGATTGGCCAGTCGCCAGGCAGGAAGTATAGGCTAGGTAACAGATGAGGGGAATTCTGGGAAGAGGAAGAGCTGACTCAGGATTCACCAGCCAGACACAGAGGAAGCAAGATGACAAGGCAGAACTGAGAAACGGTACCAAGCCATGTGGCTAAACATAAGTAAGAATTATGGGTTAAATTAAGTGTAAAAGTTAGTCAGTAATAAGCCTGAGCTAATGGCCAAGCAGTTATAAATAATATTAAGCCTCTGTGTATTTACTTGGGGGATGTGAGTGGAAGAGATTTGTCCCAACTGCTGGCCAGACAGGACACAGGAAAACTTCTGGCTACATGATTGTCTATGTTAGAAATGAATATAAGGGGAATGAGAAAACATGGAGTTGATAGAAAAGTACTACATATTAATTGGAGTTTGGGACTATATATATGTACATATTTGTCATTCTCCTTAACTATATGTCTGTGCATTTCCACTAAATGTCTATAATTTCCTTCACTATTCTGATTTTAATGATAAAAATACTAACCTTTTTCTAAAATGTCATTGTTAGTCTTGACTACCGCTGTATGCACAAATAGCTAAATTTTATCAATACAAAGAGCAAATGTAGGAATATCAATAAAAATAACCAAATACACCTACAAAAATTTTCACATCATTCATAATATCTGTTTCCTGGGTTCACTGAACAGAAGGGACAAACTAAAATATATTCTAGCCACAACTGAGAAAAAGTAAAATAATATGAATTAATTTCTCAGTAGAATGGAAGACACCAAACAGAAATGAGTACAAGTTGTGGGATTTCACTAATAAATAGACACGCTGGGGAGTGGAAGATGGCTCAGTCCTTACAAGCACCAGTACCTGAGTTCAAGCCCTGGCATCCTTATTAAAAAGCCAGGCATGTTGATGAGTGATTATAATCACAGTGCTGGCTAGATAGAGACAGTAGGTTCCCTGGGGTCTCTGGCTAGCCATTGTAAATTAATTGGTAAGCACAGGGACAGTAAGAAACCCTGCCACAAAGAGGTAGATGATTTTCATTAATATGACAACTGAGGTTGTTCTTTGACTTTCTCGTGTACATGCACACATATGTACACCACAAAAAGCATGAATTTGTGCAAACACATTTATTTTTCAAATTCCACACTGATGAACAAATTTCTAGACATTTATGATTTATCAAACTGATACTTAAGAATAATAAAACAAAGCAAACCAAAACCTGAAACAAACTAGGAATGGGAAACAAGATTTAAAAGAAAATAAGTTGTGACAACAAAGACAATCTGAAGATGAGGTGGATTCACAGATATTCTACTAGACTTTTAAAGAGCATTAATGTTCTTCAAAAACACATGAAAAAAAGACCATGAGAAATGATCATTAAAGAAATGCAATGATCAATCAACAAAGTCAATAAACATATCATTATATCAAATCTAACATGAGGACCACATAACCATTTCTAGAGGGTCAGAAAATGAAAGCTTCTGACAACATTAAACACCCTTCACAGGAAAAGGCCTGACAAAACTGGCAAGAGAAGTTCCATAAAGGATTAGTAGCTTGAACAACAAAAGAACAAATAATCCACTCAATAAATGGAAGATAGAATTGAAAAATTTCAAGTGAAGAAGTGTGGATAGTCAATAAAATGTGAAAAAATGCTTAGCTTTTTTAACCATTAGGGAATGCAGATCCAAATTACACTGCAATCCAATCTCATACTGCGTACAATAGTTATCACCAAGAACACAAATGGCAACCAATGCTAAAGAGGAACCCTTATTCACTGCTGTTGGTAATGCATATCATTCAGGCTATTGTTGAAATCGTTATAAAGTTTCCTCAAAATATTTAACCTGGAACTTTCATATGGTACAGACACTTCACTTCTAAGTACATGATTAAAAGAATAAAAACCAGCTCATTATAGAGATTATCTGCATCACCATGTTTTTATAGAACCACCCACAAAAGCCAATTCACAATGTCAGCCTAGGTGCCCATCAACTGAGGAATGGATAAAAAAATGTGGTGTGTATGCTCAATGGAGTTGTATCCAGCCATAAATAAAAATGAATGTTATTTGTAGCAAGGCTGGAGATCATTATGCCAAGTAGAGTAAACTAGACTCTGAAAGCTGACAATACAAATATTCTTTAAGTGTGAACAATATAGGAAACAAGAAAAGCAAATGAGACTGAAATCAAGATGCCAGGAATGCAGAAGGAGAATAATAACGTGGGAGGCAGTCAAAAATTAGCAAAAGGAGATGCATAGTGTCAAAGTACATCGTCCTCATGTATCAAAATTTACTTTGTACAATTAGCTGTGCAGTGGTGGCACATGCCTTTAATCCCAGCACTTGGGAGGCAGAGGCAGGTGGATCTGTGTGAGTTCAAGGCTAACCTGGGCAACACAGTGAGTTCCAGAAAAGGATCTAAAGCTACACAGAGAAACCCCATCTCAAAAAAACAAAATTAATTAATTAATTAATTAACTTTGTACAATTAGTACACTAGCAAAATTTTAACTACAAAATACCCTATGTTAAGAATCAAAACCCTGGTGATCTTTGAAAATTAATGACAATGAAAGCCATACAGTTCTTCTTTTCTTTTCTTTTTGATAGTTTAACTTATTTAATACTTGATCTAAAAGGAATGAATGTACCTATTTTGTATAAACATAGTGTGCAGCCACTTATAAATCAACATGTCCATGTTTTAATAACTATAAAACTAGATATAGTTGAGTCATCATTTTAGGTTCAGGGCTTTTTATGAAATTATGCTTCAGATAATTAGTATCATATGTGATCACAGGGGCCTCTGGAACTAGTATGATGCTATTTTTTCACTTGGGTTCTGGTTATAGAGATACATTCACTTGTAAAACTTCACTGATTTTTACACAGGTACTTCATACATATTACATGTGTGAGTCTTCAATCAAATGTTTATCTAAAAGGAAAACAGAAGCTATGTAGTGAAGAAGAGTGATATATTCCGTAATTTGTTCATGAGACGTCACACACCACTGTCATGAAAAAGGTGCATGAATTTACCTGCCTCCTGGTGAATACAGGTTCAGAAAATAGATGTGAGTTTAAAATGTTGTTTTCCATGCACTTTAGAAATTAAATTGCTTATATTTGAGCATCTGGCCATTTCAGGTACCCTTGGGGCAAGACCAGAATTTATAGTTCTGTAGTTATATAGGCCACTTGTTTATATAGAGAATTTTATGGCTTAGTTCCCCAGGCTTATGTCAGTAATGCTGTTGGAGTTTTCTCTGTTAATTATCCTCTGGGACTTCAGCATGCACACAGATGTCAATTCAGATGGACCAGCAGGTATCTTCCTGGGAGCAATGGACTCTGAGTTTTAACCAGATGGTTGAGGTAAGTTCCCTTCAGGCCAAGCTCATTCTAAACTTTGTCTATGTACTTCATTTGTAAAGGCACTTCCATTTTCAATGTAGGATCTGAGTAACCGAGTCATTGCCTCTTTGATTCCTTCCTTACAAGAGTATTTTTAATTTTGTAATAAATACCTTCATATGACTTGACTTATTTAAGGGACTTTACTTTTTACTCAGCATTGTCCTAAACCATTTACATAAACTTATTGTATCTTAGCTCTCACCTAAGCTATGCAATAATAAATGCCTTTAAAGTTGCCACCTTTTAGAATAAGGAAAAAGGGAGTAAAATCATTTTCCATGGTCCTACCGAAGACCAATAATGAGACTCCAGATCTTCCAAGCCCTGGTCTTCACAACATGCTAGATTGTTCTCAAGACAAGAAGTAAGACTGTGAATGTATAGCAATATCTGCAGCTATCAACCTTCCATATTTCAGTTTGGACAACTGACTATCTGAAACATTCAGATTACTAAACTTAGTGTAGACTGAATGTCTGAAAGTTAGCCACAGTCCAATAATACTAGAAAATATATATGCAAATGACCTCATATGGACCAGCCACACATTAAGAAACTAACAAAAAGTGCCTGACAGTGCATGACTGCAATCCCAGATACTAAAGACACTGAGAGCAGGAAGATGACGAACTTGGGGCCTTCTGAGGCAACACATTGGATTGAAGAGAGGCCTGAGCAAATTGATGAGAACATATAAACAAACATAACAAAACAAAACAAAAGAATGAAAAGAGAAGTAAAAAGTGAGCTGGAGATAAAGCACAGGGGCACATTGCCTAATTAGTATACACAAGACCACTAATTTAACTTGTAATACTTAAACTAGTTATTAAACACTGACAAACACTTTGGGTATTAAATTATTGTACTGTATAGCACTAAAAGTTTCACAATATTAGTTTTTAGAGGGACAGCTAGAAACAAATATGAGTATTGACTCAACAAAATGTCCTACACTGTGAAACATCATAAGCATGATGGCTAAGTTTCTGATTTCAAAGTTCAGCATTACCAAAAGAATGTATGTAAACTTTATTTCTAAAAATAAATCCAGCCAGCCACAAACACCTGATATCATTTTGTTTGCAGATATATGAACAAATAAATTACAAAACCACAGGGACATGGACCTTTCTCCCGAGTTTATACTTTTATCTTTATAATTTTTACTTTGCTCTGGTACTTTGGATTTTTTTCAAACAGTAACAGGAATTAAAACTAAGGAATATTTTTATCCAGAACTTAAATCCTACTTTTTACAGAAAGACAGCACATTTATGTGTAAATAAGACATTCTGAAACTTATTTTACATTAACCCCTCATTGAAACATAAACATAAATAATGTTCTCTTAGATTCAAAGGAAGATGACACCATGTACTCACTTTACTAGCTGTGCTTAATGAACTCTGGGAAAATTCTCAGGCACCATCATAGATAATACTAATGAGGCCATGAGTAACCCTGATATGTTCCACATGCAGCAACTCTCAGAGCATGGTGGCAATGGTATAAACAGTTAACATTTTTCTGTTGCTGTCTTTCACTTTCTGCCCCTAAAGTGTCACTGAAGATGGAAATGTTTTCTTGAAATAGTTTTACGAATGCCAAATGCATCTCTTCTCTCTCATGGCTGGGATAAAAAAGCAACTTTCTGTGGAAGACACTGTGATTCTTATTAATATCAGCAATTTGTACATTCATTTTTGACAACATATTTCATAAGTTAGCTTCACATACTATTATGAGGTGTTGCTAACAATGATCATAATAATCAACATTAAAAATTTGAAGTTGACACTTATAGCAAAGCCCTATATCAAAAACATAAATTAAAAGAAATTTGAAAAGTATTTTCCATCATATAACATGTTAATTGGATTAAAGCCAATGGAATTTTATCTAAATTCTCTTTGGGTCTTTGGACATTGGGAATTCTACCTAGCATTTGTCATAAGTACTTGTTACTTGGGTTGTTTCAAAATAAAAACAAAAAAAAAATCTCTGAAACTTTTTTGCTACTAGTACTACAGAATACAAATATTCTGTCAGATTATTGTCTATATTTAAATAACTATACTAGTCTAAGCACTAGCCTTAAATTCTCTCATAATTAAAAGGATAAAGAAGAGTGAAATAAAATAATCCACTGGAGAAGAGTTCATTTCCTGTCCTTCGGGCTCCTGGGCTGCTATTTGCTTCCTCTTGCATGTCCCCTTCACTGTGCCCTATCCTTTGGGCTCCTGGCCTGCTGTCTGCTTCCTCTTGCATGTCCCCTTCACTGTGCCATCTGTGTGAGAGATGTTAAGAGAGCTGCACCCAGTGCAGCACTACAAAAGGCAACTTCTTCATCTGTGCATCTTTGCAAGATTTGATGAAATTGGACTCCTAGATACGAAACTATTGTGAGAGTTGGAAACGCTGCATCTGCATGTATGAATTTTTAGCAGTAATCCATGGAATGAGAATGCCTTGTAACACGAAATATTTTAAAAGGTTCAGGGTTGGGGGTTTAGCTCAGTGGTAGAGCGCTTGCCTAGCAAGTGCAAGACCCTGGGTTCTATCCTCAGCTCAAAAAAAAAAAAAAAAGAAAAAAGAAAAAAAAAGTCCAGGAATAATCTCAGATTACTGAGAAATGATCTTAGATCTCCCAGATTTAAAAAGAATGCGAGCTTTCTCACTCATAACCTTGCATGGTTCCTTAAGTCTTAAGTTTTCTAAACCAGTTTCATTATAATCTTCCTTCTTAGTGGAAAAGGAGTAGCTAGTGTTCTAGATTGGTTAATAAGAAATCTGTGTATCGAATAGTTGAACACAAATCCTAAAATTCAGGGCTCTTTTAGTTGAGCTTTTTGGAGTCTGGTGTTATGGAGTATTGTAATACATCTTTTGAGAATCTCATCCAATTTATTCTTTGGGGGAAATGTTGATCATGCTTTCTTATGTCCTCAGGTTGTCAACTAAGTTATTAATAAACCTCTCATTTTTTTAATGTAGGCACTTACCATTATAAACTTTCATTATAGGACTGCCTTTGTTATGTCATTATGTCTCATAGATTTTTTTTAATTCACTAATTTTACATCCTGACCACAGTTCCCCCTCCCTCCTCTCATTCTAGTTCCTCTCCCCACCTATTTTCTGCAACCCCCAATCCATTCATCCTTAGCTTCTATTCAGAAAAGGCCAGACCTCCCATGGATATCAAAAACACATGGCATATCAAGTTGCAGTAAGACTAAGCACCTCCCTTGTATTAAGGCTGGACAAGACAACCCAATATGACGAATAGGTTACCAAAAGACAGCAAAACAGTCAAAGATGGCCCCTAATCCCACTGTCAGGAGTTCCACAAAAAGACTGAGCAACAATTGAGACATGTATACTGAGGTACTAAGTCAGTCCCATGCAGGCTTCCTGCTTGTTTGTTCAGTCTCTGTGAGAACCTATGAGCCCACATTAGTTGATTCTGTGGGTTTTCTTGTGATGTCCTAGACACCACTGACTCCTACAATCCTTTCTCCTTGCTTTCTGCAGGATTCCCTGAGCTCAGTCTAAATGTTTGGCTGTGGGTCTCTACATCTGTTAACATCAATTCCTGATTGAAACCTCTCTAATGACAATTGGGCTGTAATTTTATGTGCTATTTTCATTTTCATTAAACTCTAGGAATTTTCAAGCTTCCATCTTGATTTCTTCCTAGACCCAATTGCCATTGACTAGTGAGTTGCTTATTCCCCATGGGTTGTCATTGATAACTGGCTTTATTCCATTGTGGTCAGATAGAATACTAGGTGGGCATGGGCAGTGGTGTTGCATGACTTTAGTCCCTGCACTCAGGAGGCAGAGCAAGGCAGATGGATCTCTGTGAGTTCAAGGCCAGCCTTGAGGGAGATACAGGCACCAAAACTACACAGAGACACCTTGTCTGGAAAAACCAACCAACCAAACAAACAAACCTGGGTGTTATTTCAAGTTTCCTATATTTGTTGAGTCTTGCTCTGTAACCTCATTTCTACTAAATTTTAGAGAAAATTCCATGAGCTGTTGAGAATAATGCATATTCTTTAGCATATGACTGGCGTATTCTTTACCTGTGTGTTAGATACATGTGATTTATAATATTATTTAACCCAAATGTTTGTTTAGTAGTTTTGTATTGTTTTTAGATCTGTCCACTGGTAAAAATGAACTATTTAAACATCTCACTATAACTGTGTTGTGGTCAATCTGTGGCTGTAAATTTATTTGTATTTCAATTTATGGCCTGGACAGCAGCTTTGTTTGGTGTGTATACATTTACAACTATAAAATAATATCTCAATGTATTGTTCCTTTAATTAATATGCAGTAATCTCCCTTATGTCTTCTAACTACTTTGATTTAATATCCATATTCACCTATATCAGGATATCTATACCTGCTTATTTTTCAGTTACATTTTATTAGAATAGCTTTTCCCATTCTTTTATGCAAAAGTTGTATCTATTGTTGATAGAGAACTATGTTTTTTGGAGGCAACACAAAGATAGATCCTGTGTTCTAATTCAATTTGTTAGACTGTGTCTTAGTAGCAATTAATACACTAATCTAAGATTTATTGGTGATATGTTATTGTGTGCTAGTTTCTTAGACCTTTTTTGATTAACTTTTTCTGGAGTTATTTAGTAGTGCCTATGACCTCTTGAGTGTGTTTATCCTTCTTTTCATACCAAAGTAATCCTTTAGTATCTTCTGTAGAACTAGCTTAGGGGTCACAAACTCTTTTAATCTGTTTTTGTTATGAAATATTTTTATCTTATTACTCCTTAAATTTTAAGGTAGTTTTTCTGTGTAACAGTCTGAGTTTTGTGGTTAGCTTTCTTTTTTGGTTTTTCGAAATAGGGTTTCACTGTGTAACAGCTCTGGGTTTCCTGGAAGTCACTTTATAGACCATGCTGTCTTAGAACTCATGGAGACCCCTCTGCCTCTGCCTCCTGAGTACTTGGATTAAAGACATGGGCCACCACTGCCTTTGTTACAACAGGTCCATGGAAATCATGTGTTGAACCATGTGTTGAAATATGAGGGCCATGCTGAATTGTCCCCAACACTCACAGGAGAATTGCCAAACCCCTATACTTGGGAAATCTGGCCCCACCCCTTACCATGGGCATGGGAGAGCTAGATCTGTCCCTCACTTAAGGGAGATGATCCCAGTGGCCTGGAATGACCAACTCAGCTACCACCCAGGCACATATCCAGGGCTTTGAGTTGGTATTTCACAACATCTACCATAGCTATAACTTGCTGGAGCACATGATGGGACTGGCCCTGCAGAACCATACCTGCAGTATTCTCATGACTCAGGTCAACAATAGGATGTTGAGAGCAGTTTCAGTGAGGGTCCAGTATTGATGGTATACTGGAAACCAGAGACCTTGAACCCGGCCAACAACACATTACACAATTAATGCTTACAAGTAAAACTGTTTAGACAAAAGGCTGTACTGCATGATACACAGCCACTCTCAATGCACCTAAAACAAATGAAGAGGCAATTGAGAAGCAGAATAGAAGGAGGAGTGGAGTAGAGTTTTTTGGTTGTTTGCCTTTTTTTTGTTTATGTTTTTCTGATTGTTCGTAAGTAGAATATCTTATGTGCATGATTGTCTAGAAAGCTATATGTTCTGTGACTTGTTATTCAATGTAGAGTTTCTTCAGTGGTCAGAATTTATGGATAAATGGTGAAAATAAAAGGGGTGTTACTCAATACTACCCCTGGTTATCCCTTTTTAAAATAAAAAGATACTTGTAATTGACAGTTTTATGCTCTTTTGGCTAGAAGGGAGGAAGACATTCATCATGAGATCCAATCAGTATTTCCACTGTTGTGAAAGATTAGACTACAACACAGCCACTTTGATCTCTGTATGCCTGAGTCAAAAGGTAAACAAAGGAGTTATGGTATTGACTTTGGTGATTGGTCTGTGTTCTTGTTTACTACTCTGTTGTTAAGATAAATGCCATAACTGAACACAACTTGGGAAAGAAAGGGTTTATATGGTTCCCTATATTAGGTCATACTCTATCATTTACTGAAGTCAGGGCAGGCACTCTTACAGGGCATGCACTCGATGAGCAAGAACTCAAGCAGGCAGGAACTCTTTTCACAAACTAACCACTGGCTCAGGCTCTGCTAGCTTTTTGAAACAACCCACATCTACCCAGAGAGGGCCCTGCTGATAGTGGGTTAGGTCATCACATATCCATCATCAATCAAGACAGTCTCTCACAGGCATGGCCACAGGCGAATCTGGTAGAGGGAATTCTTCAGTTAAGGTCCCCTCTTCCCAGGTCCCTCTGGGTTGTGTCAAGTGGACAATAAAAGCTAACAAGCACAGTCTGGTTATAGATTCTCTGAGTATCTCTTAACAGTATTATGACTTGTAAAATGGAAAATTATAAAACTTCTTTTGAGGAGGGATTAGAAATGGCCCAGAACCACTGAGATCCTTAATAAAAGCAAAGGAGTATAGACTACATACAGAAACAAGAATTTCAATGGCCATCCTTTGCATTTCTTTATTTCTTTCCATTTTAACTGTTTTTCTCTGTAGGCATCATCCCCTCTTCTCAATAATTTATCATGCATCAAAGTGTACCGAATTTCTATCTCTATATTTAGATATTATCATTCTAAATCATGAGTGGAGAGATGTTAGGGAGAAGCATACATGTACATATCCCACAGAAATTTTATGCTTCAAAGATATCTGTATCATACCTTTGCTTTCAATTGTAGATTCAATGAATTTCAAACAGTGTGAGTGGAAAGCTAACAATACTGTGATGGTTAATTTCATGTATTATTCTGATTGGCCATGGAATTCCTAGATGAAACATTAATACTGAATATACCTGTAAAATGGATTTTCACTGAGAATTAACTTTTGAATCAGTACATTTAGTGAAGATGGAATGACCTTTCCCAGCATAGGTGGGCATCTTGCAACATTTTAAGGGCGTAGAGAAAACAAAACAAAACAAACAAACAAACAAACAGAAAGGAGTTTTTACTCACTTTGGTTTCCTGCCTTCTTGCCTGAGCTGGGATACATCACCTTATTTTCTCCATCCCTTAAGTTAGGTTATCAAACCTCTTAAATTGGACTGCCAAGTTTCCTGGATATCTGGCTTAGAGACTTCTCAACCTCCATTATCATGCCAACCAACAGCTCAAAACAAATTGCCTTCAAATGGTTCCATATCTCTAGAGAACCCTGATACCCTGTTAGAATTCCACTTTTTTCTCTCTAAATCCAGCACTGACAAGAATGCTTCATGAGTTCAGAGACAGACCCCCATCACAGCCTTTCTTTTGCCCCTTTAGTAATCACCCTCTGCCCTCCTATAACGAAAGCCCCGGACTAATCATCTGGCACAGTAACGCCAAGCATGTCTGTGTGGTAGGCACAAGAATTAGCTACCTCCACTCCATTTTGTTCTCAGGATTTACCGTGGTGCCTTAAGCATACCAGATGCTATAAAAATGTCAGTTAGCCAAGCTGTTCCAGAACAGCAGCTTTGCATGCACAGTCAAGCCAGAGTGAGTGCTTTCACTTGTTAAAAATGTATGGATTTGAAAGACAAAGAAAGGCACAACAAAGGAAGGCTGAACTTTCACTATTTATACAAGTTTAACAGTGATGCTATAAGATAAAATTAAGAATTTTGGAAAATAAGTATATTGAGTAGCCAAGTATAGGAACTTTGGGTATATACTGATTTTGAGGTCCCTGTGGGATAGTGGGGGAGAAGGCAGGAGAATGTTTCTTATGTTTGGAAAAATGAATTTGTAGTCATTTTCTCTTAGAAGCTAAAGATATAGATAACTCAGCTCAGAGAAAAGAAGAATAAAAAGATGAAGGGCAGGAAACGTAACATGAAAAAAACATCCAAGTATCCTTTCACCTATTTTAGTACATTTTCTAGTGAGAATGTCAAAGAAAACTGCATTCCAAGAATGAGCTAAAAGTATATGTAAGCATTAATCATGAATGGTAGAATTTTGAACATCAGCGAACAGCTAGTCAGTCTTTAAAATATAGCCAATCTGCCATGTAGTTGGTTAAGTCTATGTCAGCTAATTATCCTTCTTCTTTTTAGGGGCTATAATATTTCTCATCATATGATCAATTGTATATTTTTTTATCTCTACCTCTTAACTGGTAAAATAAGACCAGAGAATTTTTCAGTATTTCTGAATGCTTTCAAAAGCATTTGAAATATTGTAAGAGTTCATGAAATATTTGCTTTAGAAGAAGAAAAGGGGGAAATTGGGAATGAATTCCCTGTCTTGCCCTTGTTACCAAGAAGTACTGAGCTACTGTGCTAAGTTTATAAACACTGTTTGGTTTGGTTTGGTTTGGTTTGGTTTTTCTCTGACTCATTTCAACTAGAGTATTGAGAGAAAGAGAAAAACTTGTAGAAGCAGTTAAACTGCTTCTTATTAACATTGAAACATACAGTCAAAAGTCATTCCATTACACAGTTTCTTTATTCAAATAGAGAAGCTATCAGAACATAGATAAAGAGAATTAGCAGCCTTGTAATTAGACTTCTGGGACACTAAAGGATAACTGTTTCAGTTTCTACAGCCTACACTGAATTCATTAAATATACTGTATTACATTGACAAAATGAAAAAAAAGTGGCATTAGCATGCACTTAAGCAGTACATGTTTGTTAAGAATTTCCCTGTTCAGTAGTGGTACAAGCTGTTTACAAAGTAGTTCTACAAAATACTCTATCACAATGCACAGCACGGATGGGAGACATTCCTTGAAGGAATTGGCATTCGTGAAGCAATGTATCTAATTGGTGATTATCCGTGATATTGACCCATGTACTGAAATGATTAGAAACTGTTCCAGGTAATTCTAATATACTGATTTGCTGATGTTGTCTTTTCATTCAATATGCTTTGTTTGGAATGAGGCTGGATATAAGGATGATCAGTCAGTATTCTTGGACATCTCATCATTAGCCAGGCTTCATTCTCTAATTTTATTTCCAACTTCAGAGGTCCAGGACCATTTTTCCAGAAGTTTTAGCCACATGGTGAATAGCATTTCCAGATAAATGGCATTAATATTCACAGAGAGCTCTGGATTGCAGACTCCATTCGGCTAGCTGAGAAGTCACTGATGGGAGGTCAGCAATTCCACACCTCAATCACTTCTATTACAGCCACCTCTGTCAAGTGTTCAGGACCTTTTCTTGGGCTTCTGTGTGCTACTATTTGTACCCTTTCTCTTTTTCTACCCATAAAGAGTCAACTATGTCACCACAATCTAGAAATACATCATAAAATAAGGTGTCACATTCTCTCTCCTTCCTGTTTCTCCAACAAATTGGCACAAAGTGTCTGTCTTACTTGTCCATCCAGGAATTTAGAAGGACTCACTCTCCAGACACTCTTACATTTGCTTCCTCTTCTCCAAGAATGAACAAGGTTCTCAATACTGCTCATCTCACAGAACACTCCAAAATCTTATTGTCATGGGTTTTGCCTTTTATACCCTACCTCACAATCATCTAACACAGGGCATATTTTATTTCTGGCCTTCCAGGAAGAAAGCTTGTATTAAGTAGCTGTTCCAGCTTTGACCTGGAAGTATTAGCCCCATTGAGTCTTCTGTGACTGTCACGCCTACAAGGCGGGGCCGAGACAGGAGCCCTTAATATCCAAGATATGGATGTGCCCGCTCTCTTGGTTCCTGGACCCTGGAAGCTGGAGGTAGACTGAACAGAGTTCTCCAGAGAAGACCGCTGGGCTTTGCTACACCTTTACAGACACTGTAACCTGTCCCTTCACTTGTGAGTTACCCCACAAAATAAACCTCCCTTTTAACTATGTGGAGTTGCCTTAATACTACAACCAATAGAAGCTAGTAGAAGAAACACAGAGAAAGACATTGTCAGATAGGGAAGAAATGGAGACAGAGGAGAGGAGGAATGTTTTATTCCTTATCACTTCCTGTCTTATCATCATTATTTTCTTTTGCATCAAAGATCATGCACTATCAACTCTTTTGTGAGTTATAACTTCAGTTGTCTTCCAATAGAATCTTTTTCATACAGACTATCCCAGTGATGTTTCTTCTGGAGTCTACAGCTTAATTTCCTCCTGACTCCCTGACATTTGATTGTTTCTAACATGTTCTAAAAATGAAAAATATCTTCTCTTATGGTGCCAAGAAATATTTCAGGTCTTTTCTTGTTTCTCTTCTTTGTTCTTATAAATAATTGTATGGAGTTTTTCCATCTATTACTACAATCACAGTCATCCAAACCAATACCCACTTGTTGCATTATACCTTTTCTATTGAAAAGGACAGGCTAGATTCTCTGCTCATGGTTTCACTGAGGTAAAATCTTCATGTTATCTATGGTTGCCATTTTATCTGGATATTGATATTCTCTTCCAAACTCATTAGTTGTTGACTGAAAGATTTTGCGTATAACTACAAGCCTGAAACTCCTTCTTGTCACAAGGCTATCTATCCATCAGATGCCATCTCTCTCAGATTCTTCAGATACTTGCTGCATGTGTACTTCATCTCAGCACAGCACTTTCTTTAGCCCATGGCCCAAAGCACTGTGACTGCCTTAAAAGATGATCTAGCTTACAGGGCTTCTGTTATTAGCACACATCTTCCAGATAGACTTGGTATCTTAATGTAACTACTCCATATAAAACAATTTAATTAGAAGGGTAGAAATGCCCATAATTAAAATCTGTAGTAATGTATATAGAAAATTTGGGAACATTTTAGAATTCTGTGCTACCCACTGATGTGGCAAGAAAAGCCAAATAACTTTTAGCTACATTCTTTATTAAATTGTCTAAGGCTCCCAACTGTCAAAATCAGACATAGATTCTCAAGGAATCTTTCCCCCCCTCTCACACCTTTCTGAAAATTGAATCTAACTAAGATGGCACCCACACATTTAACTTCCAGAGCTTAAATGCTACCATGATGCCATTTTCTGACTGTACCCCCACTCTCCAATAGCTTAGCTTTACTGATATTTTATCTATGTGCTTGGGAGGTTGAGCCAAGATAAGCACTTCAGCTCAGGGTGTGAGACCTTTTAAGCAGGGTAGTTAGACACTATCTCAAAACAAAGTAGCACTAAATTGTGTGGCACCCTTTTCTCCATCTCTTCTGCAGTGTCCCCTGAGCCTTGGGTAGAAGAGTTGTTGTGTAGACGTATCTACTGGGACTGAAAGTTTGGGGTTAGATCGTATCTTCTAGGAATCTCAGAGGCTACAGCTTTAAAGTTCCATCAACATGACTGCCAAAGCACGATCAGAACAATGACAACAACAACAGACATGCTAAAGTGGACAGGAGTAAGCCCACAAGGCCTCAGCCCTACACAAGGAACTACAGGCTACCAAGAAATGCTGGGAGTAGGAGAAATAATCTTCCCCAGGGAAGAATACACCAATTGGTTATCCAGTAACACATACAAATAGTCAGCCCTAAGAACATACATGAAAGTGGCATTATAAGATTGAGGGGGCTATATTTAGAAACATATATTTATATACAGATATGTATATAGTAATAATTAATGCCAAAAGAGGCCATGAATTTAAAAAGTGTAAGAAGAGGTATATGGGAGATGAAGTATGGAAGAGGAAAACTGAAAGGTGAAACATAATTATAATCATCAAAGTAAAAAAAAATTATTAAAAAGAAAAATAATTTAAAACATTTCATTAATATCTTTTAAGTCAGCTATATCAGAGAATCATATGCAAACAGTTCTTCAAAATCAATGCTGCTATAAAACCTAGAATGAAAACTGGCAAGCCCTCTTCCCTAGGTGTCTGAGTGGCTCAGCCTGACAAACTAATTGATGTGGAGACCTTTGGGTTCTCCACCTGCTTGACTGTACTGGCTAGTCAGTACAGTATGGATTTAAACCAAGAATCTCCCCAAAGCAAGAGATGAAGGGTGCTGATAATTTTTATATCCTAATTCCATGCTATCACTGTACACTTTTAAATACTGCTGTGCTGTTGATACCCTTTAAACTCTTCTAGTCATTTTCCCTCTTGGAATTGTAGCATGCTGGTTTTAATCAATATAACACATTTTATGATGTTATCGTAATACTTCTATTATGCTGCATTTCACAGAAACAAGTACAACAAAGTCTTTGACACTTCTAGAAATAATGCACATGCATAATCCTTCTTCAAGTTCCAAAATAACATCCATTTTGATTTAAATATATTCATAATACATGTACTATATAAAGATTTTTTTTCTAACAGCTTTTCTATCCAAAGTACAACATCAGGTGTGCTGTGCTCAAGGCTTATTTGAAGTATCTCATTGGTAATATAAATCACATTGGTAACAAATTTACAAAAATCCAGCTTTATGCTACTATGTAAAATTTACCTTTCACATTTTTTTTTTTTTTACTGTAACTGCTATTTACTTTTTTTATTTCTATTTCAATAGTTTCTCGGTTTATTTTTGTTTGTTTTCTAGTAAGCAATATTTAATATTGAGAAATGTTGTGGTACTATTTTTCTTAATATTTTATGATTTATTTTCATACAAAGCATGTTATAGTTTGATTATGAAATATCTCCCATGACGGTCATGTATTTGAACACTTGGTCCCCATTTATTGGCCTGTTTCAGAAGGTTACAAAACCTTTAGTGGGTGGAGACTTGCTGGAGGAATTTCAGCAGTGGGAATGAAGATTTATATTTCACAGTCTAGCTCCACTTCCTGTCCTGTCTCTGTTTCCTGGTGCAGATGAAATGTGATCAGCCAGCTTCCTGTTCCTGTGACCCATGGCTTACTTGCTTGTTGCCATTTCTTCCTTGCTATGATAGAATCCATGCCTCTGGAACCATAATCCAAAACAAACCCTTTCTTCCTTTAAGTTGCTTTCTGTTACAATATTTTAGCACAACAGTAGAAAAGAATGCAAGTTGCTAAAACTTTCAAAATGCATTTCCTAAAAGGTGTGGTGGTAGAAATGCTGAATTTGCTCTTGGTTATGGTTCCCAGCCACCTGTGAAGTGGTACTACAAGGGCTGAAGCTTCTGGCTAATTATTTGCTGCATTCATGTTTCCACAGCTCAAGTACACTTGAGTCATTTGTTTGGAAGCCTATTGTAGGACGTATAGAAGAGAACATAAGAAAGACTTGGAGCACATTTTTTTAAAGTGCAAAGGATCATATAAATGCAGGAAATATCTTTGTAGACAACTAGGGCTTGTTTTCACTGAAAATCCTCCAAGTAGCATGATAAATTTGTCTTAGAAATATTGTGTTAAGGAAATAGGGAGGCCAGGAATCAATTCTTCTTCTCTGAGTCCTCAGTGGATAAGGATTGTCTCTGGGAGTGCTATAGCCCTTAGAACACATAGACTACCTTGAATAGGCTGAGAAAGTCCCTGTGGTTCCAAAGAAAACTATAGGGCAAAAGAACGCAAAGGTAGGACACAGGGTATGTGGCTGGAAACTGTCAGCACACATGGGAACTGTGCAGTCCAGCTGTGGGGCCCTGAGGTAAGTCAAGGAAGTAAGAGCCAACTTCATACCCATATTAACAAAACATGCCTCCTCTTTCCCTGAAATATAAATGTGCACGCCTTATTTTTAATTTTAAAGCAAATTTATCATTAATATTTTAAAGACTTGGCAATATTCATTTTCAATTTATCATCATAATAAAAAAGACATATTAGATTCCAAAGAACACAAAAAATACGGAAGGCTCATATCTGGACTCTCTCTACCTGGTTTTCTACCTCATTATTTTGGAGATGGGGATGAATATAACCTGGAATTTAAGCTACTTACTAAACAATTGTTCTGTATGATATAAATTGCTTTTCCATAATTATTTGTGATATATTTTCCTACTATGAATGACCACAATTTCAGCAATTCAAATAATTCATTAGTCTATAATTTCATTTAGATTTTCAGAAGATTATAATGTCCCTTCATCATTTATTTTAAAGAATATGTCCTGCCTGATCTGTGAGTCCCTTTCTATGCTCTAGAATCTAAATTGAACCATATTTATCATTTTGTTCATAGAACTCTTCCCTTACATATTACTCCTTACCTGAAGCATTAAAATGATTGTTAGACTAAATCTGTATCTTTGACTATCCCTGGATGGATGATAATATTTTTTCATGAACAGGTGAACAATATACTTTTAAATTCAGAAATCAAGAATGTTAAATAAAATCATTCAAGATGTAAGCACTTTTGAGAATCTGTTCTCCACATTATACTACTTAAATATACAATGAGCTGTTGACACTCAGAATGAGACTATATATATTGCTCATTTTACTATCTAGAATTTTTCTTTTGGCATATCTCTATCATTTAGTATTCTTTTTACTATTTTTGAGAATCAATAATAATATTTTGAATATTTTTATGCTATAATCCACAGCCTCTCCCCTGCTCTTTAATTTTACTCATGCTTGTACCTTCCGTGAACCACTGAACATTCTCACATAAGACTCTGGTTTTCTTTGTCTTATTGTTTCTATTTCAGTCTTCAATTTTGTTACCTCTACATTCATATATTGCTGTTTAAATTTCTTCATCAGTAGATTATAATTTTACTTACTTTTCTCACAAAGAGTTCATGTTTTTTAATCATTTCCTTTCAAATATTTCAGTCTAGTAACATATTTTTCTAAAGCATATGTCCACAAACAGAAAACTAGATGATGCTTTGTCTGGGTTATCACCTTTCTGATCCACCTGCCTGACTTATTCTAGTTACATAGTTCTGTATGCTTAGTGAATTTTCTGTGATGCAACATAGCTTCTGAAATTCCTCGTCTTTGTTCTGTTAATTTTCTACATGGAATGACTAACCTTCTAACTCCTACTGGTTCTAATCTGGAAATAACCTGTAATCAATCGTTCAATAGATGCATAGTCTTGTTTGTCCTGAGGAAGCTCAACCTGTCCCCAGCTGATCATTAACAGGAAAGAATTTATGATATGGTCCTCTCCTAATACCTCATAATGTGTTTCAGCTAGTCTTCACTATTGAGAAGATATGTAGTTCCTCTTGTGAGTATCTTGGTCTTAGTTACTCTTCTACTGCTGGGATGACACAGCATTGCCAAGGCAACCAATAACAGGAAATGCTTAATTGGATGATTGACTGGAGTTTCAGAGGGTTAGTGTGATAGATAGCATGGCCTCAGGGAGGGAGTCATAACAGTGGACAGTAGCTAAGAGTTTACATTCCAATCCACAGGCATAGAGACTGGAACTGGACCTGGCATGACCTCAAAGCCCACCCCCAGTGACACACCTTCTCCAACAAGGCCATACCTCCCAATCCTTCTCAAGCAGTTCTACTAAATTGCAATTGAGCCTTCAAACAAATTTGCCCTTGACTACCATTCTCACTGAAGCCAGCACAAACTCTTACAGACTCTTTTCTCTTTCTCTGGAAAGATACTGTAAGGGATTTCCTGGTGCCTTCATGTAATATTGTTATATCCTAGATGTTTCTGGCAGATGGATGGCATTCTCCCATATTTTCCATCAAAAAATACTGAATTTCCCGTCTGTTTTTGTAATTTTTTGTGCATTTAATGGTATTTGGAAAAGAGAGAGAAGATTTACATACTGATGCTCAAGTTTCTTCTCATCCATGACTCTTGTCTACTCCATATTTTAGATGTCACCACGCAGATGTCTCCTTACATCTCCATCTGCTTCTCATAAAAAGTCATTTTCCAATATTTGCCTTTTTTCCTCTAAGTCTTCAGAGAAATACTCTGTTTATCTTGTGTTAGTAAATTCCCCACTCTTTTTTTTTTTTTGAGACCATCGCTACCCATTTAAAAAAGCAATATCTGTATTAGTCCTGAATTAACAGTATAGGTGAAGAGGCTCTTGCCTCCATTGCTCCCCATACAGGAGATATGCTGAAATGAAGGTTTCACCCCTCAACTGAACATCAGCTTTCTCTTTATACCATTTAATGTAATTAATGCTAGCTAACAAACATTCATCCACCCTGGGTCTGCAGGACTTAAGTTTGATCTATGATGTGATTTATCTTAGGAAGAGTGTAAGGCAAAGATTCTTTTCTCTCAGTCATGTCACTTCTGAGAGAGCTCAGAAGAGAGCATTCTGCCATTCCTCTGCCACACTGCCACTTCCAAGGTTTTTGAAAACACATGATTAAGTACATAAGCATGTGATGCACTTGCACTCAGCCTTTTGTCTTGCCGGTGCTGAGAAGACAGTCTTTGGCTGAATATGTTCAGGGAGGAATTGATCAAGATAAGGGACCAGAAATATTGCTTCTAACCTAAGTCAGTGTCCTGTAAAGTAAACATCCACAAAGCTTATCAGGTTATATCTTTGTATTCTTTTCAGAACTCTGGCCATATTAATGAAAAAGTATGTTTTTCTATTTTCTTTTTTAATGGGAGTTTCAATTTATTTCAGTATGCCATTATCCATTTTGCTTACCTGTATATTTGATAGAAAGCCAGTGCCATTTTTTTTCTAATCACATCTGTCTTATCTATGCAACCCAGAACTATACAGCTTACTGTTCTGTAGTTTTTCAGAGATTCCCTTGTATGGTCAGTATTTCAGTTACCTGAAATTGTAACCAAATGACAACTACACAAGACATTTGTGCTGTGTTTTGAACACACTGAGATAACCTTTGTTTTTTTTTCCTTCTGTGACTTTGTTTAGTGGGAAGAAAGAATCTATGCACAAGTAAGCCATGTGCACTCACTGGGTTTCGCTCATTGCGTAAAGCTCTCAAAGAATAATGTGATCACTTTGTCCAAATAAGAGAAGGGAAATGAAAGTAAAACCTAAGCTTCCAGAGATAAGTAAGTGCTAGCAAAGACACACTGAAGGCAACATGTTCAAAGTCACAGAGGCTGTGTGACAGGGTCAGAAGAAGTAATATGAAAATACTGAGTATATTGGAGGAAATGAGAAGAACTTGGTGTGGAGCGGTTAGATAATCTGAGAAACACCCAGCCACGGCTAGGTTGGAAAGGAAGTGGTCCATTAAAAGCATGATGCTAGCTGACTGTCCAACATAAAATGATTACAATTTGTGCTTCTAGCTATCAGCACTGCTTCACACTTCCATTCCTAAGATTATCATTTCTACCTCCCTAATGATTACTTAGGAAATATTTTCCAAATAATTCAAACTTGAGAATATCCTCCTATTATTTTTCTGCCCTTCAGAAACTCCAGAAACATTAAGACAGCCTAGGTGGTTTTAATTTAGGTGAAGTAGATCACAAATGTTTGAGTTGAATGAGTAGCTATACAATTTCTATACCAAAGTGAAAGAGAGAAGGCTCAGTTGATAGCATGCTTGTGAGCAAGCATGAGCACTCATGTTCAGATCAACAAAACCCATACAAAAGGGAGACCCAGCACTGAGACACAGACACAGAGAAAATCAAGGACTTGCTGGCAAGTCAGTCTAATCAATTGGTGAACTCCAGATTCAGCGAAATAATATGAACAATGTCTCAAAACATAACAGATAATAATTTAGAGAGAAATTCAGTTTTTAACTCTGACCTCTACATATACATACACATGTACACAACACACACACAAATACACACACATACATACACACACACACACACACACACACAGAGAGAGAGAGAGAGAGAGAGAGAGAGAGAGAGAGAGAATCAAACATCTGATACTAACAGATGATGTTATTCACTGACTGAAATGACTAGCACAAGTGCATGGCATGCAACATGCAGTTGAGAAAATTAGCAGTGTGTACAGGGAGAGGAGGTCATAACTTAGTGAGAAAAGCCAGATCCTAGAAGGTTGATTCCATTACAAGAGTATCAACCAAGAGAATGGCAGGAGAATGCATTGTATATTAATAATATTTACAATGCCAGAGATACAGAAGAGAAGAATGGAAAGCACTTTGATTAACAAGACAAGGGATGAGAAAATAGAGAAAACTGATGATGTCCTTCTTTAGGGGACTATAAGTAGGAAAGGCAAGTGATGTTAAAAGCTATATGTCAACACTCTGTACATTAAAATTGCCCTGTCTCATCAAAGGGGATTTCCAGCTCCTATATTTTTGATGTCTGTGAATAATAGATAGTAACCAGCCAGTAATATAAAAGAACTTCAAAATTATGTAAAAGACAACTCTATGATTCATAAACCAAAATATTTCAGGTTTTTAAAAAGACTATTTTATACTGTACTATCCAGGAAAATAATGATATCTATAAATTGCTGTTATTGAGAATGACTTTATTAAAACCTAATGGCACACTTTATAAAGCAACTAATATATCAGGCACAATCCCATGCACTAGGCAGATTTCAATGCTCAAAATAGAAAATACGGATGGTGAGATGCCTTGGTGGGTAAAAGTACTCATTATCCAGCATGATTATCTGAGGCTGATTCCTGGGACCTAAAGGGTGGAAGAAGAAAGCCAACTTCTGCAGATGTCTTCTTTCCTCCTCAACCATACTGTGGCACATATTCATACACACATCACACACAGACACTTACACATATAATACACATGCCCACACCACACACACACATATACACACCACATCTCACACACACACACACACACACACACACACACACACACACACAAATACACACTAAACAAATTAAGCAAGAAGTAGGTTGAGAATCTAACCAAGTGGAACTTAATGTTTAGATGAGATAGGTAGAACATTAAGGGGTATATTGAATAAGGAGATCATATGTTAGTTGTGATTGATAAACATTTTTTAAGTCTTGACTAATTTGACAGAGGATAAGATTATAACTAAGGATCAAGGGCTTTTTATAGTACTAGGTTTACCTCAATCCAGTTTTATTGAAAATATTGAATTTGGATTAATACTTCATGGGAGGTGGGCAGTGAAGGAATTTGCCAAATTCATATTGGTAGGAAAGTCAGTATCTATGATAAAAAAGGTTAAATGATGCCTGGTTGAGGAACAAGGAAGGAAAATTTCCAGGAATTCAGAGAGGGATAGAAGTGAGAGCAGAGGGAAAGGGACATGTGTCTCAGTTTATTGAGAGCCTTGTAAGCCAGTGGAAGAATTTCAGCTTCATTTTGAGTGAAATATATGGAATAAAAATTTGAGTATAGGAATGAATGATAAGTCTCAATGTTATTAAAGGGTCACATATCTGAAGCATCTGTAAGGAACATAGGAAGGCAAATTTGGAAGCCAGGAGGTTATCAAAAGAAGACTGTGCTACATTTAGTTGAAATGAAGGCAGCTCAAACAAGATAATCTTTGGGATTAATGGTGCATTCTAGACAGATTTTAATCAATACCATTTTCTAGTTGAAATGTAATGTGAGATTGGGGAGCCACCCACTTCTGTTTTAACAGAATAACAAGGGGGATGGAGTTGTTTACACATTGTACAATGAAGGCTGCAGGTGATAGACACTGAGAGATTGTAGTCTCATCAGAACAGGTTAAGAGAGAATTAAATGTTGGAGATAGCAAGTGTTAACAATGCTATCATGGAGTTGTGAGCTCAAAGGAAAACAATCAAATGGGGTGATATTGTCAGGAAATTGAGATCATTCCCCCTTAAGATGGCCTTTATCCATTAACTGATGGAAGGAGATGCAGAGATCCACAGCCAACCAACAGGCTGAGCTCCAGGGAACCAATCCAAGAGAGGGAAGAGGAATTATGTGAGCAAGGAGGGGTCAAGATCATGATGGGGAAATCTACATAGACAATTGATTCAAGCTAGTAGGAACTCACAAACTAGACCAACAGCTATGGAACCTGCATGGGACTGAATTAGGCCCTCTGCATGTGGGAGACAGTTGTATAGTTTGATCTGTTTGAGGGGCCCCTGGCAGTGTGATCAGGATGTATCCCTGGTGCATGAAATGGCTTTCTGTAGCCCATACCTATGGTGGAATGCGTTGCTCAGCCTTGACACAGTCAGGAGGGGCTTGGTCTGCCTCAATTGAATGTAACAGACCTTGTTGAATCCTCTTGGGAACCCTTACCCTTTTGGAGGAGGGGGTGGAAGGTGGTGGGAGAGGGGAAACCTGTGGGAAGTGGGAGGAAGGATGAGATGGGAATCTGTGGTTGGTATGTAAAACGAATTAAAATTTTCATTAAAAAATTTTAAAAAAGAAAGAAAATAAAAAGTTATGCATGAAAAAAAAAGATTAGAACCAAATGAGTCTTTGTTGTATCAATAGAGATTCAATCAAGAAAGTAAAACCACTAAGAGAATAGGATAAATGACTTACAAATGAGATTAAATCTTTAAAGAATATGTCAGGACAATAAGCTTTCAAAAGAAGTTGGTGAAATGTGATATTACTAACCAACCTCCTGATGCTTTGGTGTTGTTGGGCAACCAGTGCTTGAGAAGAAATCTAGAAACCTCCATTGAAGTGGAACCAAAATGAGGAAATACTGAAGACTAAGTAGCGTTGTCTTCTTCATCTGGTCCTAGGTCCGGGGTTAATGATACAGCTTCTAGCCAGAAAGAAGAGAAGAGAGGCAGACAAGCTGGAATATACCACAACATATGCATGCATCCCATGCCACAGGAAGAAGCAACAAAACTCTGAGATTTCACCACATTTAGTCACAATGACCTCTAGAGAAACATGACAGGTGCTGAACTTTAACTTTCAAATCTCAAGTAAATTTCTGTCTTGGACAACTTTAATCTGGAGCCCAGGTGAAAAGAGTGTTTTCTTATTTAAAATTAAAATCTTAGTTATGCTTACACAAATTATCCCAGTGAAAAAATGTATAGGCTGATTCACAGAAGAAGAAGAAGAAGAAGAAGAAGAAGAAGAAGAAGAAGAAGGAGAAGGAGAAGGAGAAGGAGAAGGAGAAGGAGAAGGAGAAGGAGAAGGAGAAGGAGAAGGAGAAGGAGAAGGAGAAGGAGAAGGAGAAGGAGAAGGAGAAGGAAAAGAAGAAGAATGGTGATTTCAGTAAGAGAAGCTCATACACCTGTTGTGATGTCCTTGGGTAGACAAAAGGCTCAGCACAGATAAAAAACAAACAGGAGATGCATTTAAAACAGAGCAAAGATATTTTGAGTTTATGAAAACTTAATTCCCAGAAGTGGCAATCATGTATCTGAATACATTGATAATAAAGCACTAAGATAAAGCATTGAAATCATCAGGGTAGAAAAAATTGCCACATTTTAGGAGATAATTACCATTTAGCTAAATATAAATCTTCATAGAAGCAGGTTAGTATCTCATAACAAAAAATGGTGTGGGGTTTTTTTAGTGTATCTCAGTATTGCGGCATATTAAATGAAGGTAAAAAGTGAATACAGCTACATATATATTTAATTCTAATGGTGAAATAATCACTTATATGGTGCTAACTTCAGTTACTGCCTATAATCCCATAAATTCAATTAGCTTTATTCATTTGTGCTTGTTCTCTCTCTCTCTCTCTCTCTCTCTCTCTCTCTCTCTCTCTCTCTCTCTCTCTCTCATGTATGCACCTGCATGTAAAGGTGTGCTCACCCATGTATGTACATGTGGAGGTCATGAGTCACCATCATTTTGTTGTTGATTGGGTTTTCCTCAATTGCAATCTGCTTTATTTTTTGAGACAGGTCTGTCCTTTAAACTACAACTTCCCACTTGACTGGATCCCCCTTTCTCTCCCACACCTCTTTTCCAAGTGCTGGGATTACAGATGTGCATTGATCCAAACCCAGGTGCTCATGCTGGCACAGCAAGCATTTTACTCACTGAGCATCTCTTCCAGCTCCTCATTTGCTTTCCGTTCAACACTCTACTGATCAGTATATCTGATTGCCAATTTGAGAACTTGATCCTTAAATTCTCCAAGGCAACTGTGGTTCATCCAGGTCCAAGTTTAACATGCTATTTGTCATGTGATAGCCCCTCAGATCCCAGTGTTCTCACTTTACTTTAGCCCACAAATGTGGTAGAACTCTCATCTTTTTCTCTGTATCATTCAAGTTTCTTATATCTTCATATAATTGTGCTGCATTGTGAACAGCTCTAAAATTTGTTGAGTTATTTCAGTGCCTATCAGAAGGCTGCACTATTCTATGCAATTTAACCTTCTCATGGATCATCACAGCAGATTTATTGTTCAGTTTTTCTTATCAGAGTCACCTTAATTTTTACCTAGAAAATTCTCTTTATTTCCTCTAATAAGTGATTTTTGATGCTTCAGCTTTTTAATTGAATCATGCCTTTGTATGTTGTTTTCTTTGCCAAATGGCTTGACAATTGATATTATGATTTATCCATCTATGTAAGTTGGAATCCTTAGATAAATAAGATGAACTAGCTCAGATATCCCAAACTAACTAGACTGCCAGTATACATGTTTGTGTTTACACAGCAGCATTGAAAATAGCACTTTATTAAAAATTCTCTGTTTAGTTCTATAGCCCATTTCTTAATTGGACTGTTGGGCAATTTGATATCTAATTTCTTGAGTTCTTTATATATTCTAGATATCAGCCCTCTGTCAGATGTGGGGATGGTGAAGACCTTTTCCCATTCTGCAGGCTGTCGCTTTGTCTTGTTGACTGTGTCCTTTGCTCTACAAAAGCTTCTCAATTTCAACAGGTCCCATTGAGAGATCCTTGGCTGGGCCCCAGGTGGAGCTCCAGGAGTCCAATTGTCGAGAAAGAGGAGGGACTGTAAGAGTGTGAATTGTTGAATCCAAGATTGAAAAAGCACAGGGACAAATAGCCAAATGAATGGAAGCACATGAATTATGAACCAAAGGCTGTGGAGTCCCCAACTAGATCAGGCCCTCTGGATAAGTGAGACAGTTGAATAGCTTGATCTGTTTGGGCGGCACCCAGTCATTGGGAGACCTGTCCTTATGCATGAGCTGGCTGTTTGGAATCTTGGGTTTACACAGGGATACTTTGCTCAGCCTGGAAGGAAGGGACTGGACCTGCCTCTACTGAATCCATCAGGTTGAACTGAATCCCCAGGGGGTGTCTTGGCCCTGGAGGAGTTGGGAATAGAGGGGAGGGGCTGGGGGGGGAGGTGGGGACTGGAGGGGAGAGGACAGGGGAACCCATGGCTGATGTGTAAAATTAAAACACAAATATAATAAATAAAAAAGGAGAAAAATACCACATTGTCATAGTTTTGTAACATGCAAGTGAAAAGAAACCTGGATTTTGAAGATCATATTTTGCAATAATAGAAAACAAGATATAAGATGGAGTAAAAAAATTTAATGTGCTAGATGTTGCCAGAATGCTAAAGAAAATTTGAGGACTTGTAGTTTTCAATTTCCCATATTGGAGACAATGAAAATACATAAAGTTGTGATGACGAAACATATAGACATTGCAAAATGTCTTTGTCAGTAGCCAAATTGGTCACATGATCTATTAGGAAAGTCACTGATTTTTCAATTCAGATAAAATCTTAAAGATGCCAACTCTGTGTTTTACAACCTAATGTGGAGAAAAATGTGTTCTCCATAATTTATAGAAAAAAATAATAGAAACTGCTTTCTGTATTCTTTCTTTAAAAATATTCAGTCACAATTACCTCTAATAGCTATCATAAATTATGCTTGCCAGTACAAAAATATTCAGAAATTCTCTCTTTTGGCTGCATATTAGTGTTTCCTTCCTGACCACTTAAATCAGAATATGGAAAATGTATAAGAAACATCCCTTCCAAAGATTACAAAGGCACATATATTATTTTTCTATTATTTGAGAATAATCATTACATGCTGCCCTTAATATTTTTTCTTTATTCTGTATGTTTAGTTGTTTAATTATTATGTGGGGAGGGGACTTTTTTGGGGGGTCTAGTCTGTTTGGTGTTCTATAGGCTTCTTGTATCTTCATAGTCATTTCCTTCTTAAAGTTGGGAAAGTATTCTTCTATGATCTTGTTAACTATATTTTCTGTGCCTTTGAGTTGGTATTCTTCTCCTTCCTCTATCCCTATTATTCGTAGGTTTGGTCTTTTCATGGTGTCCCAAATTTCTTGGACATTTTGGGTCATGACTTTGTTGGTTTTAGTGTTTTCTTTAACTGATGAATCTATTTCTTCTACCGTATCTTCAACACCAGAAATCCTCTCTTCTATATGTTGCATTCTGTTGGTTATACTTGCCTCTGAAGTTCCTGTTGGTTTACTCAGATTTTCTATTTCCAACATTCCTTCTGCTAGTGTCTTCTTCTTTTTTTCTATTTCCCTCTTCAGGTCTTGGATTGTCTCCCTTGCTTTTTTATGATTTTCATTCAAGGATTTATTGTTTTCTTCTGCTTTAATTGTCCTTTCCTCTAGTTATTTATAGCGTTCTTCCAATTTTTTGTTTGTCTGTTCCTCTACTTTATTTTTGAATTCTTCTATATAAGGCTCTAGCCTCTTCATGTTGTTACTTATAAGGTTGTTTTCTTCTTCTTCTTCCATTCCGTGATGTTCAGGTCTAGCTGTTGGAGAAGGGCTAGGTTCTGGTGATGCTGTATTGCTCTTTATTTTGTTGTATGTACTTCTGCCTCGATGTCTGCCCATCTCCTCTTGTGTTTGTTCTTGGTCTTATCAGTGTACTTGGTCCAGAGAGAGTTGACAGATTTAGGGAGCCTTTCTCTGGTCCAGATGGAAGCTCTGGGCCAGATGGGAGCGCTGGTCCAGATGAGAGTGCTGGCTGGATAGGAGCTGGGGGCTGGACTCTGAGCCTGGGGAAGTCCCTGAAGTCTTCTTATTTTGTCCAGATGGGAGCTCCTCTTGTCCAGATGGGAGTCCCTCTGGACTCTGGTCCAGATGGGAGTTCCAGGGCAGGATGAGAGCTGGGGGCTGGTCTCTGATTCTCAGGAAGTGGCTGGGGTCCCCAGCAGATGGGGGGGAAAGGGTGTGGAGACTGCAGTGTCTGCCTGCAGTCTTGGAAAAGGGGAGCCTTCCTACAGGGCCCGCCAATTGGCAGGCAACTGGGGCCAAGTTGGTCAGCTCCTCCAGGAGTGGCCTGTGTCCAGCAGTGGGACCCAGGCACAGTTGCCTCTCTGACTATAACCCAGGCATAAAAACCGACATGTGGACCAATGGAATCGAATTGAAGACCCTGACACCTATGAACATTTAATTTTTGACAAAGAAGCCAAAAATGTACAATGGAAAAAAGAAAGCATCTTCAACAAATGGTGCTGGCATAACTGGGTGTCAATGTGTAGAAGGCTGCACATAGATCCATATCTGTCACTGTGCACAAAACTTAAATCCAAGTGGATCAAAGACCTCAACATAAATCCAGCTACTCTGAACCTGATAGTAGAGAAAGTAGGAAGTACTCTTGAACGCATTGGCACCGGAGATCACTTTCTAAATATAACATCAGTAACACAGACACTGAGAGAAACAATCAATCAATGGGACCTTTTGAAACTGAGAAGCTTTTGTAGAGCAAAGGACACGGTCAACAAGACAAAGCGACAGCCTACAGAATGGGAAAAGGTCTTCACCTAGCCCACATCTGACAGAGGGCTGATATCCAGAATATATAAAGAACTCAAGAAATTAGACATCAAAATGCCCAATAGTCCAATTAAGAAATGGGCTATAGAACTAAACAGAGAATTCTCCACAGAGGAAGTTCAAATGGCTGAAAGACATTTAAGGAATTGCTCAACATCCCTAATTATCCAGGAAATGCAAATTAAAACAACTCTGAGATACCACCTCACACCTGTCAGAATGGCTAAGATCAAAAGCACAGAAGACAGTGTGGGACTGGAGGGTGGGCCAGGCAGGAAATTCTAACTACAAATGGCGCCCAACGTGTTGGCAAGAGTTTCCACCTAAAACCTAAGAAAAACGATTCTAAGACGGAGCTAAAAACAGCTTCCTAATTGTCTCTTTCAAGTTAGCGGCAGCCTACAGGTTTGAGCTACTGTGGCGGGTTTCTGGCTTGTGCGTCTGACCTGCCGTGTGGCGGGAATGAGGAGTCTACAAGCAGCACTTTGCTCTGCTGCATGGTGGATTTAGTCTTTGCGAGTTAAAAAAAAAAAAAAAAAAAAAAAGGTTTCTGGGCTATCCACTGCTTTGATAGAACTGCTTCTGATAGTTGATGGTACACATGGCTCCAGACCCAGAGCTGGCAGTAAACTGTACCACCGCCATGTTGGGAAGCTGAGGTGGGTGGAGCCAGCAGCCACAGTGGCGTTTCAGTCTTACAAAGATGGATATTACACAGAGAATCTGGTTTGTCTTGTCTTTGGGATTTTTAACTACAGAAAAAGATTTGATCGTAAAAGCTGTTGAGTTAAACAAATATGTAAATTTTAAAGATAGCTTGACTTCAAAATTTGGATATAAGGATATGTTGCTTTGTAAAAGAGTCTCTGCTTTTGTTTCCACAGAAAGCCAGAGGCTATGGATTTGTTCCAGATTAAGATACATCAGGTTTGATCAGCCAAGACCACCTGAAAGGTCTCCGATGACACCATGGCCCAGATGATCTGACATCCAGAATGGTTTCAAGGCAACTGGCTCAGAGGTTCACCCTAATGGACTACTCTATAATCCTAAAATTTTCTTTGTGTCCCCATAAGATACAGCGCCCCCCTCCAGCAGAAAGTAGTAAGAAAAACTACACCCAAATTCCCAGCTGGCTTTTGAGATGGAATTGGCTCACTCCTTCTCTAAACCCAGACATATTGCTAAAAGAAAAGGTTAAGAGATTCTTGTGTCCCAAATCAGAAGAGCCCTCTAGTGTGGGACAGAGAAAAAACACTATTTTATTTAAAACAGGTTGATTATAAATGCAATGTCTTTCTAAAGATAAAAAGGGGATATGATATAGATATAATAGGATGAAAGGGTAGATTAAGGAACTTACTTCTAAAGAGCAACAACTTGTTTAAAATGTTTTACATTGGTTTAGATTTTAGTCTATTGATACAAACTTAGTTAATTTTGTTATATTGTGAGTATATTTCTACTCTTGTTTAAGGTATTATGTTTATATAGCTCATTTAAAATTGTAATGGATAATTAAAAATAGATTAATAACTGGTCATCTATGATAATCATACTCATAGCCATGTTAGTTAAGTCTTCTAGGTATACACAGAGATATTTCAGATAGACAGGTACTCTTCAAACACTTCAAAGGTCTACAGAATATGGCATTTAAAATATTTTTAAAATTTAGACTTTCTGGACAGTAAGGCATGTCTGCTCCTGTCAACACCAATTTACTTCAGAGAGGAGAATGGGCATTGAAGACACTTCATATCTTATCTTCACCTTGGCAAAAATAGCCATTTGGGCAAGAAACTGTTCTTGCCTGGACTGCTTGATCAACTGGACATGCAGGACCCATAGAAAGGTGACCATTAAACTTTGTTTGACAAAATGGTCCTTAAGGTTCCTGCTTCACAGAGGAAACTGCCAGATATTCTACAGGACACTGAGAGAAGTGACCGAGAGACTCTAGTCCTGTGGGCTGAAAACAGATGCCCCAACTTTACAAAGGAACATTAGGTGACTGTCCAGGCTGCCAGCTGTCTCTGTCTACTCTTGCAAGACTCCTTAAAAATGTTTACATCCTTCTCCCAGTTCTCAGGTAATATTATATCCTTCTGTGGTCTTTGATATGGTTGAAGACTAGATAGTTATAATTTCCTCAGTTATGATACAAGGTAAGTTAGATATAAAACTTTAGATTCACAAATATAAGATAGATAGGATATCTTCTTTAATATTGTAACTATAATTCTTGCTTGATAATTGTTTTGTTATATGTAATTGTTCTATGTAAAAGTTAAAACCTTCCTTTAAAAAAAAAAAGAAAAGGGGAAGTGCTATGGATATCACTCTGAGTAAATAAAGTTCTGATTGGCCAGTGGCCAGGCAGAAAGTAAAGGCGGGACAAGAGAGAAGAGAATTCTGGGAAGTAGAAGGCTGGAGAGAGACACCGCCAGCCGCCGCGATGAGAAGCAACATGTAAAGACACTGGTAAGCCACAAGCCATGTGGCAAAGTATAGACTAACAGAAATGGGTTAATTTAAGAGAGAAGAAGTAGATAACAAGCAGCCTGCCATGACCATACAGTTTCTAAACAATGTAAGTCTCTGTGTGCTTTCTTGGTTGGGTCTGAGCGACTGTGGGACTGGCGGGTAAGAGAGATTTGTCCTGACTGGGCCAGGCAGGAAAACTCTAACTACAAGACAGCTTATGCTGGAGAGGATGTAGAGCAAGGGGAACTCTCATCCACTGCTGGTGAGAATGCAAGATTGTGCAGCCACTTTAGAAATCAATATGGCACTTCCTTAGAAAATTGGGAATCCATCTCCCCCAAGACCCAGCTATAGCACTCTTGGGCATATACCCAAGGTATGCTCAATCATACCACAAGGGCATTTGCTCAGCTATGTTTGTATCAGCTTTGTTTGTAATAGCCAGAACCTGGAAACAACCTAGATGCCCTTCAACTGAAGAATGGATAAAGAAAATATGGTACATATACACAATGGAATACTACTCAGCAGAGAAAAACAGTGACATCATGAGGTTTGCAGGCAAATGGATGGATCTAGAAAAAAATCATCCTGAGTGAGGTAACCCAGACTCAGAAGGACAAACACAGAATGTACTCACTCATAGGAGGATACTAGATGTAAAACAAAGATGACTAGACTGCTACACAACTCCAGGGGGGCTACCTAGAAAATGGGACCATAGGAAAGACCCAAGGATCAACCAATGACAGAGAAATGGATGAGATCTACATGAACAACCTGGATGACAGTGGGAGTAATGAAGGGCAAGATTTGAGGGAAAGAAAGCTTAGGGGAGCAGGAGATCCCAGCTGGCTCAAGAACAGAAAGGGAGAATGAGGAATAACAGACCATGATAAATGAAGACCACATGAGACCAGGAATAGGCAGAGTGCTCAAGAGGTCCCCAGAAATCCACAATTATATATCCTCTGTAGTCTGCTGGCAATGGTCGAGAGAAAGCCAGATCTGACCTAGTCTGGTGATCAGATAGCCAAACACCCTAACAGTCGTCTTGGAACTCTCATCCAATAACTGATGGAAGTGGACACAGAGATCCTCAGCCAGGCCCCAGGTGGAGCTCCAGGTGTCCAACTGTCGAGAAAAAGGAGAGACTGCAAGAGCGTGAATTGTTGAATCCAAGATTGCAAAAAGCACAGGGACAAATAGCCAAATGAATGGAAGCACATGAATTATGAACCAAAGGCTGTGGAGACCCCAGCTGGATCAGGCCCTCTGGATAAGTGAGACCATTGAATAGCTTGATCTGTTTGGGAGGCACCCAGTCTGTGGGACCAGGATCTGTCCTTAGTGCATGAGCTAGCTGTTTGAAACCTTCGGCTTACATAGGGACACTTTGCTCAGTCTGGAAGGAGGTGACAGGACCTGCCTGTACTGAATCTACCAGGTTTAAATGAATCCCCAGGGGTGCCTTGATCCTGGAGGACATGGGATTGGAGGGGAGGGGCTGGGGGAAAAGTGGGGATGGGGACAGGAGGGGGGAGGACAGGGGAACCCATGGCTGATGTATAAAATTTAAAACACATAATAATAAAGAAAAAATTATTTATTAAAAAAAAGAAAGAAAGAAAAGTTCACAACATACTTTGTCATTACTAGTCACAACAGGACACAAAAGCTAAGTTGTTACTGGGGCTAAAATCCCCAAAATGGGAGCCTGTTTTAGCCCACCATGTTCACAAGAAATCTTCAAAAATGCATAAGGGTTCTTGGATAGTTTGATCACAAACAGCATGTTTAGCTTATTAAATGGGCTAGATACAGTTGTGCCTGACACTAAACAATATGTATCTATTTTGTTTTGTTTTGTTTTTTGTTTTTTTTGAGACAGGGTTTCTCTATGTAGCTTTGTGCCTTTCCTGGAAATCTTTTTGGAGACCAGGCTGGCCTCAAACTCACAGAGAACCGCCTGCCTCTGCCTCCCGAGTGCTGGGATTAAATGTGTGCACCACCACAGCCCGGCTACAAAATGTATCTGAATAGTATCTTTTCACATTATTTTTATGAGGGGCAATTTTTAAAAATTATTTTCTATGTGTATATTCTCAATACAGTGGGCTAATTGGTGATAGAAGAAACAACAGTAACTGTAACCCACACGCAGAAAATATAGTACAGAGTATATACTCCTGGATTTCTTTAGTTATATTGTGTTGAATATTTTTCTTTCAACATGACAGTCATTTTGGAAGAGGAAACTTTGATTAAGAAAATGTCCCAGGTCTCGCTATTACAAATAATACTGTTAGGAACATAGTTGAGCATGTGTCCTTGAGAATCCATGGTTGATATGTAAAATGAATAGAAAATCTCTTAATAAAAAGAAAAAAAGAAAATGTCTCAACCAAAATGGTCTGTATGCATGTCTATAGCACATTTTCTTAATTAGTGATTCATGTGGGAGAGCCCACCCCATTGTGGGTGTTGCCAATGCCTGGGCTGGTGCTCCAGGGTGCTATAAGAAAGCAGACTGAACAAGCCATAAGGAGCAGGCCAGTGAGCAGTCTTTGTTCAAGGATTCATCATTGGCTTATGCCTCCAGGTTTCTGCCCTGAGTTCTGCTGTGACTCCCTCACCTGATGGACTGCACTGCAGAAATTATTAAGCTAAAATTAATTAATTGAGCTAAAATAAATCCTTTACTCCCCAAATTGGTTTTGGTCAATGGTATTTTTATTGCAATAACAACCTTAACTTGTTTCTTATGAAATATAGTAACAACTGCACAATGACCAACTTGCCTTCACCTTGATTGCCTTCTCAAAGGAGTTTATTTTTCCATCAAATCATTCTAATGATCAGTGAAATAATGGGAAAAGGAGAGGGTAAGAAGTCATGGGCTGTATCGCCTGAAATTTTAGAAGCGGGATCTGTGTTATTGAGTATTGGTGATATTTGGCACAAAGAGAACCACTGCCCAAAATTCATCTAAATTTAAAAAAAAAAAAAACTCTTCTTCCAATATCAAAGCATCTTGGAGAACTCAGTGTAAAATGCATTGCCAATTTATGACTTTAGATTTTGGTGATCCATCCAAGGACTAAGGCTATCTGATTACTAATATTAGAGAGGGGCAAATGGTGGACACAAAGAACTCTCCTAAAGGTAAATCTAAAACAGGCAAGCAAGTATAAGTAAATATCATTGATTGACATCAAAACAGTAACCATTTCAAGAGAGAGAGAGAGAAAGAGAGAGAGAGAGAGAGAGAGAGAGAGAGAGAGAGAGAACAATTCTGCAGATTATGCCCTATTTAAAATGAATTTTAGGGGTACAAAGATATATTTCTACCCATGACATTATAAAATATAATGTGGGGAAATAAAAAGAGCATTAAACTATTCACGGGAGTGAGCAATTAATTTTAAAAACACTTGAAGTAATGATATCTTCTATTATATTTATCCAAATAGTATGTGCTCATATCATAACATAACTTAAAGTCTTGTATAGAGCAAGTTAGGACCATCAGGAGAAAATTATTCACTATCCATTTCAAAATATTTTGTGTGCATGCCCTTCTTTCTAGAACCTATAAGGATACCAATGCAGTTACTGAGTAATAGAAAAATGACAGACAGACAGACAGATAAACAGCTGTACAAATGATTGCAAATCCTTCAGAACTTCTCTTATGTATGTTCTCTTTAATTAGATTTTTCTCAATAGATAGATGGAGATGTCTTATTCTTTTAAGTAGATGTATGGATATTAAAACTTATAATAATCCATATTGAGATGGCTTTGTGCCCTGTGCTACAAGTACTCATCAACTTTTCTATTGGGGCCTACAACTTATTTTGTTATATGAGAAAAGAAGTTATATGGCCAGTAGTGGGCAATGTGTCTTCAATTCTTTTTTTTATTATTATTAAGAAATTTTCTATTCATTTTAACATACCAAGCACACACAGATCCCCCCTCCTCCCTCTTCCTACCCCGCCAGCCTTCCCCCACAATCCTGTCCCCATTCCTACCTCCTCCAAGTCATGAGAGCGTGGGGAGTCAAGAGAGCCTTGTACATTCAGTTGCGGCAGGTCCAAGCCCAACCCCCTTAACCAAAGCTGCACAAGTTGTCACACCTACCTTTAGGCACTAGGCTCCAAAAAGCCCGCTCATGCACCAGGGACAGATCCTGATCCCCTGCCTGGGGGGGGGGGGGGGCTAAACAGATCAAGATAAACAACTGTCTTGCTTATCCAGAGGGTTAGTCCAGTCCCATGAGGGCTCCACAGCTATTGGTCCACAGCTCATGGATTTCCACTAGTTTGGCTGGCCATCTCTGTATATTTTCCCATCATGATCTCAATGTTCCTTGTTTATAGAATCCCTCCTCTCTCTCATCAATTGGATTCCTGGAGCTCTGCTTGGTGCCCAGCCGTGGATCTCTGCATCTGCTTCTATCAATAACTGGATGCAGACTCTATGATGATGGTTAGGGTTTTCACTAATCTGGTTACTGGAGTAGACCAGTTCAGGCACCCTCTACACTATTGCTAGTAGTCTAAGGTGGGATCATCCTTCTGGATTCCTGGGAACTTTCCTAGCACCTGACAATTCTTGAGAAAGCAAAAATCTTATCTATACTCATTCTGTCATAGGTAATGTATGACCTACTTCACAAACCTTTGTCCTGGACCACGTGGAATGCCTTAGCTTCAGCAAGGTCAAAGAGTAATTATTAAAATATGAACTTACTTATAAGTTAGTCAAGAACATCCAAGAGAGAAAGATACCATAGTATATCATCAACTAATTTCTCCTACTCAACTCTCCATTGCTGACTTCTAGTCCATTACTATTATCTATTTCTCTTGTGTTTGTTTTCTCTTTTTTTTTTCTGATGGTAAACCTGAAAGTCACACTTTATCTGGAATTGAAGCAATACGATGACAGGCCCCAGTAACATTTCTGCACCAAAGGAAATCTCCCTCAGGGAAAACTGAGTACATAAATCTACTGTATAAAAATAGACACGAGAGACTACTCTTTATCTCCTGATTCACTTGGAAAGAATCACAGACTCATAAGTAGATGAGAATGCCTTAGGGAACAAAAAGAAACCAGCAAATATGATTGATGAATTTTGAATTCTAAAATTTAATAATTCAACTTAACAAAGAATTTTGAATATCTTGCTGTACCAAATATTATTGAACAGAACAAAAATTAAAAGAAATTCTTCAATGCTAGCATAGTTATTTAAATCACCCTGTATTTGAGTTAATATTTAATTTCCAATATCTCATTAGACAACCAATGTATAAGTCTTTATTGTTTGTCAGATATTTTCATAGAAATAAGATTTTCAGCATCTCAGATTTAGACCTTGCTCCTTTGGATAGTATTTCTTAGGGGGGGATCAGTCCATATTTGGAAACGATAGCACAGAGTAAGAGGAACACAGAATTTTACAGAGATTAATTTCAAAGACTTGAAAAGCCAACTTCATGAGGGTAAGAGTGGCAAGAGTATTGGGAGTAATCTCTAGCATTTTGACCTCTAACATGAGAGCAGAAGGAGCTATCCAACAGAAATGGAAACAACAAATATTACAGAAAAACCACAAGCAAGGTATTGGAGAAAGGTAGTACGAAATATTTAAGTAACTACTTACAGGTCACAGCAAAGTAGAATTCTCATGGTGGAAGAGATGCAAACCGAAGGAGCTAATTTGTACTAAGAAGGTGAATGATATCTCTAAGGAAGAAAAGCTCACACCTTGAGGAGAGAAAATGCATTTTGATCTTCAGAGAGGTATTCAGTCTTCCAAGTAGAAACTATGTAAGAGAGAATTAAGAGGCGCACTACCAAACACAGCTGGTCAGAAGAATAACTAAATAATTTATGCGAATGTTGATTGGGCACACGTGTGTAAGGAGGCATGATGTTGAAAGAAGTAGGAGAAACTGAGCATTGCTAATGACATGTCGCAGATGGAGCTTGATAGTATTTCGGATATGGGACAAAGTGAGATGTTGGTTTTAGAACAAAGATATAAGATAAAGAAGAAGTTAAACAAAGAATTTTGGATGTATTTACTCTCTAGTGACCAGATAGACAAATAATCATCATGAATTATGAGCTGAGACTGAAGTTCAGTATCGAGAACAAACTAGACATAAGTTAGAGGAACATTAACCCCAGGTAAAGCAGCCATAAAAGTAATGAGGATGAGCAGTCTATTTCAGTTTTAATTTATAAACAGTGAAATAAAGAAGCCTAAACTTGGAAAAGGTCTTTATAATGACTTATCCAAGGAGAAGTACCAATGAGATAGGAGAAAGAAAAAAATAGTACATAGCCAAAAACAAAGGAAGTAAATGAAGAAAAGCGGATGACTCTACTATGCTACTGACTGCTGAAAGTTCAAATGAGCAGACTGAGCTATCCCATCTGCCTAGCGCAGGATTCTTTGATGCCTTATAATATGCTGCTGGGCCTTTTCTAGTCAGCATGTGGTTGTTTAGGATAATTTGAATGAAGTTTCAAGTAGGATATTTGCATGTTGCAAATTTATATTTCCATTATTTCATACCAATTGAAAGTTGGGTTATTAATATGATGTCTATTCCATAGCCAATTTATAAGGAGTGATTTGAGTTATAAGGAGTATGTAACTGCTTTTCAAAAGGACAAAAGATATACTTTTGTCATTAGTGACTCATGCAAAACTATGTTAGCACCTAGATACATACAGACTTACAACAGCAGACTATGATATCCAAAGGACAGAAAGTTCATTTAGTTTAACTGTTACATGTCTTGGCACTAAATGTTATAAGTAACATGAATAGGTGTTCAGAATAAAATCCTGACTAATGAATGAAACGCCTGAGAGAAAAATCTAAAATTATTTGCTATTTTATTATATAATATAAAATTGGGGATTTTTAAAGCATGGAGCAAAGTAAACATTAACCCAGCTAAGAAAAAGGATTTCTCTCAGGATCTTTAGAGACTAATTACTGGAAGTAAAGGTCCTTCTTTCAAACTTCTAGATGCATTCACACGTGTATTATCTAACAAAAGTTCTTAGTTGACTATACTCTAGCAAGCATTGCAAGAAACCATAAGAGTAACCAAACTATCTGAACAAGTGATTCCAGTGACAACAAACAAAACCAACACAAGGACAGCATAGTGCAATGTGAAAGCAACAATTCATAATGACTCACTCATGACAACACAGTTGAATTAACGGCAGGTCCTCGGGAACCTGCCATTAATCTCAGTCACTTCATATAAATCACTAGCTAGAATCTACCACAGAGAAATGTATCTAATGCCTCTATTTTTCTGTGCTAGCATATTAAAGATAATAACACTATTGCTACAAACATAATAGTTGAACTTTAGATGATTTATTTTATTGTATACTGTCTATGGTGACAACTCATGTGAGAATTTGAGAGGAAAGAACGCTGTGGTAAGCTACAACAGAGAAAAGCTTAGAACTAAAACTCGATCAACTACCCCATCTTCAGACAGCATTAGAAGTGCAAAGGCAGGAAGAGCAGAAGCACACCTAGCCTAGGAACAAGATGCTAAATATAAGAGGTAGCCAGATGAAGAATGATAAACCTCTCCAGACATAAGCAACAAGTGTCAATGGAAACAGATAATACAGAGCTCCATCCATACTAATCCAAAAGGAATCATCATGTAGTCAACCTAGGTGGGTTAACTTTTCACTAACATCAAAGCAGATGACTATTTTAGTCCTTAATTTTTGTCTATTTATGTTGTAAAACAGTTGAGCCAATTTCAGAAATTTAGTATAAACAATGTATAAGTATATCCTAAAGAATCATTCTTCCTCTCTTCTCCTGTCATATTCACTTTTTTTCTTTTGCAATGGAGAGACACTCAGAAACTTTAGCTCATAGTTATTATTTAAGGAGTAAGGCATTTGCCCACTGGCCTGCTGCATTCTGGCAGAGGAGAAAGAGGTGAGAGGTAGAGAAAGAACAGCACCAGTCCCTTCTTTTGGAGGTGCAGTCACACTGCAATGTGCATAGATATCACACTTGTAATTTTTCTCCCTTGAGGGTGTTTCTTTGTTTGTTTGTTTTATCTTAGCTTTTCTAAACTGGCTTCATTGAATTTTATATAAACTTACTTTATTTGATACTTTTCCTCATATTTTCATGTATGCCTAGCATTGCAAAATCCCTGAGGAAATACCCCAGCCCATGGAGTCCAGGATTTAATTAATAAGATCCACAGATAATGTACAGAGTTTTAAAAGTTCAATATTTCGGGCAAGAGAGATGAAGAAAAGCCACTACTTATATATACAAAACTGAATGATTTTGTTGTCTAACTGAACCATAAACATTTTCTTCATTTTTATGAGATTTTATTTAGCAAATATTACATTGTTGGTAAAAGGAAATAACATCAGAATGTGAAGTGAGAATCCACAAAGCCTGGTCAAGTATTTACTAAGATATAAATGGGAATAACACACTCACGAATACAAAACAGAGCAGACGCTGTTGTGGAACCAGCTGTTGTCTGCCGTTCTGCCCAAGGGTGATGAGAACCAATCCCAAGCCATGCTTCTCCTTTGCTTGCTCCTGCTCTGACCACCTAAGAGAGAGCCCTCGACTCCCCCTTCCTCCATTCTTATCTAGTCATGTATGCAGACAAGACCACATCCTAGGGCTTGTCACCCTAATGCAATTGGCTGAATAACCAAATTCCCACAACAAGAATGGATTTGAATATTGAAAATATCTAGATTCTTATTTTTTAAACTAGTAACAAAATTTGCATTTCCTGTTTTTTATTCATAAGCATAGTTCCAGTTGTTAAAAGTATGAAGACCTCTTCTATCTCAAAAAGTTTGATCTACACAGAGGTTTCATGACAACAAAGAAAATATGATTCTGAACATGTTGGGAAAATATGTAATTTCAGAACATGGATGTAAGTCCTGGTATGAACACTCAGTGCACAGACAGGAAGATAGACAAGCAAAAAGTACAAGAAAAAAACCTGCGACTTCAGAAAGTTCTGAGTTAGATTTCAAGTTTTTCTGTTATTTATTCTTGGTAACACCTATTATAGTAGAGAAAGTAAGACCTAAGATGACTGTGAATTAAAGCAACTGTGAGCCACAAATTGATCAGAATATTGTTTTCAGTTGAGGAATGTCCTCTAGTTCCTAACATAACATTGAAAGGGTTAGACAAATACTTGTAAACATCTTCTTAGGTATTACTGATGTCAGAGTATCTTACACCTTTGCAATGTAAAAATCCTTTTATGGTTTTAATACAAAATTTGAGCAGAGCAAATATTTAAGAATACAAGCCTCAGATTATTTTTAGGTAGTGCTTCAGAAAAGCCTTATATTCTTGGGTTATCACATTTCTTAAAGTGAGATGTAAAGATTTTTTTCAGATGTGCATTGTTGTTACCAGTAAGGTCAATCAAAAGAGGAAAATATTCTGACTGAGAATTCCAGTCTCTGTTTATTTCAACCTTTTCATTTTTCTTATTTCATCCCAGTGTTTATGAGAAATGATTGGTTTATAATAAATGATATTGAAGAAGTGAAGAGATGACTCAGAAATTAGAAGCCTTTGCTATTCTTGCAGGAGACCAGAGTATGGTCTCCAGGACCCACACCAAGGGTCTCACAACTGCCTGGAACTCAAGCACTGGGGACCCAATGCACTCTTGTGATCTCTACAGTCACCCACACACATGTGGCAAATACATATTACACACAGAGAAAGGCATGCAAATAAATAAAATGAATCATTAAAAAAAGATATCGAGGGATGGGCGGTGGTGGCACACACCTTTAACCCCAGCACTCGAGAGGCAGAGTCAGGCGGATCTCTGTGAGTTCGAGGCCAGCCTGGGATACAGAGCGAGATCCAGGAAAGGCGCAAAGCTACAAGGAGTAACCCTGTCTCGAAAAACCAAAAAAAAAAAAAAAAAAAAAAAAAAAAAAGATATCGATAAGAGATGACTGAAGATATGAAGATTTAGATGATGGCATCCTAGTATATGATCTGTAGATGCAAGACCTATGTTAATAGAGTGTACTGGGAGTGTAGCATGTTACTTCCAGGAAAAAGAGCACAAATGTCTCCTTAAAATTAACCAGCCAGGTCATTCTTCTAAAAATGGAGGACAAATGGAGCACATTCTTATGCACAAACACCAAAATTTTCTGCAATTCCTACTGTTCCAGTTACAAAAACATCGAGGTTAATAACTTCCAGAACTACAGTTTCAAACTTAATTTTCTTTACACAATTCATTTCAAGGCTGGTAGAGTCAAGTTGCATGGGTTAGAATAAAATAGGGCAAAAAGAGAGTACAGAATACTTCTGAGAGAATAATCCTAAGAACCATTTTACCCAAATTAAAAAACTTCTTGAAATTCAATTTTTTAATTAATAAATGGTATTTTAAAAGAGCACAAGTAAACATTTTTTTTTCCAAATTTCACCTTCTGTGGTTTTGATTTGAGATTGAGCTATGGATGAGTTTACCTTATAAGAAAGTCTCTCTGTAACTTCTATAACAAAACATAAAGTACACACACACACACACACACACACACACACAATTAAAAAGAGGAAAGAAATTTGAGAGAGAACAAGATGGTACATGGGTGGCTTTAGAAGGAGGAAAAGTAAGGGGAATGAGATGTAATTATAACTTCAAAAACAAAATGCATGAAAACTATTTGAAATGCATTGCAAGTCCATACTAAGAGAAGGCTTTGGGTATTGGTTGTTCTCCTCATCTCACACTTATCCATGGAACAATTTATTTGTCTAAGTATGGAACAAGAGTTTAGAACAGTAAATCTATAAATGAGTCTCACTTGGAAATGACACTTAACAACCCATTCTCTAAAGGAAATAATTCTTCTCTCCTCCCAGATATCAATAAATGCTATACTAATGTGAACAATACATGGCATTAATAGTACTGCTATTAATAATCTATTTGGAGAATTGGGGCTTCAGGCCAACATAGTGGGCAGCTGGGAATGGCTTTGCCCTCTTCCCACTCTCTGAATTGACATTTCATGAGCAGTTGTTTTTACTATTTTCTACCTCAGAAAAGCAGAAGCTAGAAAATGGAGGGGAAAGGCTCAGAAGCTAGAAAATGGAGGGGGAAGTCTCAGAAGCTAGAAAATGGAGGGGGAAAATCTCGGAAGCAGAGCAGTTTTATTTTCTGTTGTCAGTACTGTTTCCTGGTGCTGCTCTTCCCCCTGAAAGGGGAAAGTTAGCTGTCTTGTTAATTTAATCTGATGCAACCACTCTCACTGTGTTTCAAGCCATTTCCTCAAACATACGCCCTTCCAGGCTGCATTGCTCTAACAAGATAGCACAAGAAAATACTTTAATCATTTATATTGACTTTGTAGGGTGCCTCATATATGTAAATACTTTGAGCTTGCTCAGAGGCTTTCATATTTTAATATTCTATTTTATCCCAGAAACATTTTTCCCCCCTGTGGTCTTACAGCTAGGATGAAATTCCAAAACAAGAAACCCAGTGACTTCTACTCCCCATCAAAGTCAGGTTGAGCACCTACTCTGTAAAGGCTTAATTCAACAGAATCCTGGAACCATCACTTCTGCACTAAGTTGTCTGTCTTTGGGCATCTGTTCCTATTAAAGGACTGAGCAATAGAAACTCACTGTGATTAAAATAAAAACCATTTATTAAAAGAGATTATGAGTAAAACATGACCTAGCTGACAGAAACAAAGACAGTGCCAAAGAAGTAAGCTAAAGGATAGAAAGGAGCATCTAAATTCCAGCCAGTGCTCCACAGACAATTTGAATTAATCATGGCTTCTCTTTGGATAAACATGATAAAATAATTACTATCACTTTGTAGAGTGGGTTTCCTAAAATTTGACAGAACTAAATGGGACAGGCCTTTGACGTTGACATTAAAAGAAAATGTTATAATAAAGGTGCTGGGGAGAAAGGAATGAAACCAAGAGCTGATACCAGAAGGAGATAGAAAGTGTGCTAGGTATGTTAGAAGAAAGTAAGAGTTGAAATTACATCCTTCACAGAAAGTATTTCAGAAAAAGAAAGAAAGAAAGAAAGAAAGAAAGAAAGAAAGAAAGAAAGAAAGAAAGAAAGAAAGAAAACTAAACAGAGTTACTCCTTTTCAAGTAACATTTAGGACCACCATGTGTAACAATATCTAGCACAATTTTACATCCAATTCAAATTACCATTAAAATTAGAACAGTGTGTGTGTGTGTGTGTGTGTGTGTGTGTGTGTGTGTGTGTGTGTGTTGGGGGAGTTTTCTAATCCTGAATAATGTACACTTGTGAAATGTCCACTTTAGAACAATCAATTATGTTATCACCAGAATTTAAGATGTGGTCCAAATAAAAAATAATGGAGGTTTAGACTTAAATTTCCTCCGATAGTTAAACAAGGACCAGGACCTTAATGTTTTATTTTACCATCAAAGAATAATGATCACACTAGTGATAAAATTGTTTAAAATAACTGAAATTTTGGACTTATAGACTATCCTGGGCACCAGGCCATCTATGATTACAAACATATCATCCACATTAATTTTATGTTAGAGACCTCATCTGTTTTTCCATTTAATTGATGAAAAAGGTAAAATACAGTGATTCAAATGTAGCAGGAATCTCGACAGTTCTTATTAATAAAATCAAACCTGAGGCCAGTTATCGGGGTGAATGCTGGAAGATCAGAGAATAAGAACAAGCTACACCTCACCAGTTCCTCAGCTGATCCTGTTTCCTCAAACTGCAAGCTTCTGAGTCCTCATCCAGAATGGATCTCAGCTGAACTGCTGCTCCGAAGCCTAAAAGCTTAACCAGCCAAATACTTAACCAGTCAAATGTTTAATGAGCCAAATGCTTCTAGTTTCTGGTCTTCACGCCTTATATATCTTCTCTTTCTGCCTTCAATTCCTTGGATTAAAGGCTTGCTTTCTGGGATTAAAGGCATGAATCACCATGCTTGGCTATATCCTTGAACAGATGGATTTCTGCCTCTGGAATGCTAGGATTAAAGGCGTGTGCTACCACTGCCTATCCTCTATGTTTAATATTGTGGCTATTCTGTCTCTGACCCCAGATAAGTTTATTAGGGTGCACAATATTTCGGGGAACACAATACCACCACATTCAAAGATGATTATTATTGATGTTTTGCAGACAAGGTAATGGGAAAGGTACACCAATCTGATAATAGCTTTCAGCCTAGTGTCCCAAGTACCTGTTCTTTATCAACTGAAGACACTCTAAAAAAATCTTACTATCACTTATTTTATAGGAATCAATTTGACTGAGTAATAAAAATAGTAAAGTTCAGCAAGTTCATTTTGGAAATGGTCCCAAACCATGACTATTCAAGGTCTGATCTAATAAAACATCATGCTTTAGTTACCTCTTCTGAAGTCACCAACAGCATCAGAGCCAAAGTTAGAATGGGTCATGGAGAAAGAGCACTGATGCAGATTAATGCTCTAAAGCACTTCAGAGAAGGCATAATCTTGCCAACATTTTTTTCCAGTTATCATACAGAATTTCTTCAAATACAGTTGAGTCATGCTGTAACAGACAGTTTCACTTTGAGTCATCCCTACTGATAATTCACAAAACACTCAACAAACGTTTGAGCTAAGTCTCAGGTCACTGGCATGCCCTCCTGGCAACATGGGTACAAGTGAGGCTGAAAAAACAGCTGTGGACTGTCATTTACTGGAGCTGATGGTATTTGAGTCGTAAAGAAATCGTATCCCCTGGCAAACGTTGAAAGAATAAATAAATGCAGAATGTTTTTCTACAGTGTGGATTTTTTGAGGTAACACTGAATGCTATAGTACTTGATAACCCTCAAACTGCTTCTCACAATAGTACCTTTCAGTGAGATCTTCAGAGTTAATAGTTTAGGTTCTAAGCCATGAGCTAATAAATAGGTTACTAACTACCAAGCTTGTTTGTGCTGTTACTGACTCTACTGGTGAGGCAGGGAAGGTGCTTCATTCTACTCATCTCACTCATCAACGGTTTCCAAGTTTGTAACTTGACAGGCTGAATTACATAACTACTGGAGATAACAGTGAGCTTTCCCTTGTGATGTGATTAGCCAGTTTGTGGGATATCCAAATGCAGCCTGGTTTTCCAGTCTGTACTGATTTTTGCACTTACTTTCTGCCAGCACTAAATGACAGACAAAATTATTTATTGAGACAACTAATTTTCTTACACAGTTTGGTCCTAAAGTTTCAAATTATAAATGATCATGTTGATAAAAATAATGTATCATTAAAACAATGATGATCATCACTAATGAAAGAAATCACTTTCTCAAGTATTTCCAACCAACTTGAAAATAAGAACTTCTTCTGCCAAAAGATGCTTTTTCCACCTAAGTGTTTCCATGAGGAATATGTTGGATAATTTCTCTACAAGCCAAAAGCCTAAATAACTTGCTTTTCTTTCCCATTGTTATTTTTCCCTACAGTAGTTCTCAACCTTCCTAATGTTGTGAGCCTTTAACACAGTTCCTCATGTTGTGGTGACCTCCAATCACAAAATTATTTTCAATAATTTATAACTAATTTTGCTACTTTTATGAATTGTGATATAGATATCTCATATGTGAACCCTGTGAAAGGGTGGTTCAATCCCTAAAGGGCCCACACCCCACAGTTTGAGAACCATTGCCTTACACCCTCAGTCTTGTATTATATATATGTATTTCAATCACATATGTATGTTAAATAAACAAAAAAGGCTAGGAATATTTGGATATACCTAGCTATATATCAGTAAGTTATTTAAGTTTTATAAAATTGTTATGTCTAGGCAAGAATCTCACTGTCTTGTTCAATGCCCATAATAGATCTTTTGCACAATTGCAGTTTGTAATTGGTAAAAACTCTAAAAAATGCATCTGCATTCTGTTTGATCAGTTCTCTGTTTGGATCTCACCTTCCTAGCCTGTGATAATCTATCATACAATTCATTCCCCTTCATCACACTTGTCCCCTCTAACAAACTAGGCATAGATTTGACTTTTCCTATTTCCATACTTTAAAATCACATTTTTTTCTGTTCTTTTATTTTTCAGTCCTTTTCTATTTTACAACCTACTGCAGTTCTATTGCACTGGGCCACAATCAATCCTTTATACATTAAATAAATTAAGAAATATATTAAAGTAAATATTAACTAATAAGGTTGTATTTAATATGTAAATAATATACATATTTACTAAGTTGTGATATCCACTAGTTAGTGTTCAATGGATCCAAAAATGAATGAGCAAATAGAGACTGCTCTCTTTTTTAACTCTAGCTGTTTCCATTCTACTTCATTATTTCACAATTACAAAGATATTTTGTTATTTTTAAAAGAAGCACACTCATATTAACTTTTATCTATTATTCATTAAATACTTTTCACCTAACAATTGCCCACAGGGTGCTGACTGGAGGCTGTAGACTGTACTTGGAGCAGTGGTATCACACTTGAGTCTACCTACCTAAATGTAGGATGCATTGTGGCAGCCAGTTGCCTTGCTAGAAGATGCAACTTCATTACAAAAACAATTCTAAGCATAGACATTAAGATCAGGGGGTACTTATTGGTGAAGAAAAAGAGATCGTGCAATACAACCCAGATATTTATCAGTTTTCCTTTTTAATTCACTCCCAAATTGTCAGTTCAATCCATTACCATGTTCTCTTAATTTCAAGGAAATAAAGATAATATTTAAGAGGTAAAAAACACAAAATCTACTTTAGGAAACAAGGGAAACACTGTGGATTACAACTAACTTAAGGTAAGGTAGTACAGTGATCTAATATATACTGTGTGCTATAAACACAGAAAAGGGGAAAAGAACACAGGGCAAGGTGATCAGGCATTACTAGAATGAAGATAAGACTTGAAATAAATAATCTTGGAGTGAGCTAGAAAAAAAATAGTCACAAGTACATTACTCAGCTGTGAGATAGGGTCAGGAAGGTGTTTCAGAGGCATTCAAGAAAACTAAAGCAATAGATTTTTTTAAAAGATAGAAATGTTGGGAAACAGAAATGTGTGTCAAATTCCATTCTACTGGAAAACCAGAAGAGATAATAAGAAATGAAGGCAGAGGATAAAATAGTTGATAAGATTATAACCACATATGTTTCCAAATCAAAGGAAGCTTTTCTGGTAGGCATAAATTTGAAAGGGTCCTGAGGCAGAGAAAATTCTCTGTGTATACCAAATTGTTTATTTGACCTCTTGGGCACACCATAATATATTTATTATTCCTTCCTCTGGTAGTTAGGCAAAAATCAAATGTATGATTAGAGATGACAAGACTCTGTGTACTTAAATGAACATGTAGGAAAAGAGAAATTGATAAACAGCTAATGGATAATGCTGGGTAGCCCAAGACAATTTTAAAGGTCTAGATATGCTTGGAGTAAATATACCAAGGAGGAAACCAGAAAGAGACTTTTAGGAGGGGCATATCTTATATTTGGGGGTTGAAGAATGTAGATAGCATTAAAGTAAAGTGGAAAATACTGGGGGTGGAAAGGTTTAAGCAAGGGATTTTGGGGGATATAGGAAACATTAGGTGATGTGGAGGTGCATTAACCAATCCAGGCATGGTATAAAAACTGGGTGTGAAACAGGAAAACTGCCATTTTGTAACCATAGGAAATACCTTAACTAGTCAGACAGAAAAAGGTATCCTAAAAGCTGTGAGTTATTAAAGAGAAATCATATTTCTTGGGATGAGATATCTTCTTACAAGTTGCTGGTCAAGAAGGACCCATAGGTCCCCCAAATAATACAAGCTCTGACATTTCTCTTGGTTGTTCACAGAACTACACACTAAGAATCATATTGCTGAGGGCACAAAATACCTTGGATGTGGATATAGAAAACAAGATAGAATTGACCTATAAGACTCCCCCATGCTGGTTTGCTTTCTTAGTCCCAGAAGCTGACATGGGACCTTTTGACATATCAATGGCCTTACCCATCTGTGAATCCTACAATACACAAAACCAACCTATCAAGTAAGATATGCCCTCTGTGCATTAGTAGCATTACTGTTATGTGGGTAATCAATTGCTCCATGTTGGTAACTATAAGCCTGGCAAAAAAAAAAAAAAAGAAAAGAAAACTACCATGGGGAGATTAAAGGTCTTTAGAGAGAATTAAATACACTGTTTCAGTAACATGGAGCAACATCAACCTACCTGGTAAATATGTTTACACACATACACAAATGTTATGCTCAGCCTTAATACAATAACTCTATGCTTAAAATAAATGATGGTAAATAAAGAATTCATAGCTGCACATGGTCTTTTTCCCTAAACAAACCTAAATGATAGAAAGAAGGGCTGTGAAGGTCATCTTTTGGTAGTATGGACACTTGTACTTGATCTACACACAATAGAGGAGGGACACATAGGTTCCAACATTTACTGTTGAACTCTTTGCTCCTGCTAGATTCTCAAAGAGGAGAAATCAAGGCCTTCAGATGTGTACCTACCCCCTGATGACCCCACCAGACTCCAGGAGATTGCTACAATCTAACAGTCACAGACATGTCCCTGGTTAAACTAAATGGTTCAAAAAACATAATCAAATAGCATCAGTCTGGATAAGGGACTGCTTACAGGTAAGGAGGAAGGGAGCTTAATGGGGATGGGAGAGAGACAAGAGAAAGCCTAGGAAAAGAGTAAGCAGGAAATATTACATACATGTATGTATTGTCAACAAACAAATCAATAAAATTTTTAAATTTTAAGTGAAATATTATTTATACATTTTAAAATTATTCCTATAACAAATATAAGATTACCAAAAGGATCATAAATCTTACCCATTAATAAAGATCAAAATTTTAAAACTCAAGTAGCATTTTTCTAAACTAGAAGAAACCAATTATACAATTTATTTTAAAGACATTTTACAATGAAAAGGTATATAAAAAGCAAATATAGTAATTAATGGCTAGTTTTTGCAAGTTAGACTTCTAACAGATATTTTAAAAAACACTAATAAATATACCATTTTATTTAATTCAATTTTACATGATAAAAATTCTCACACAAGTTAGCCAGTTCATATAATTTGATTCACATCAGTAATTTTCTCCAGAATTTATGGAAATATAAAGGTTATTTAATATTAAACCAGGCAAACTAAGAGTAAGAGAAGCTGCTGATTCATTTTGACTTGAGTGTTTAAAAAAAGCAAAAACAAATAAAAACAATAAATTAAAACAAAAACAAAAAATAACTAAAACAAATGTAATTTGACCAAGAATAGATAATAGTATTGAAAATCAATAAAAAGTAGAAATTGCAGCTCTGTATGGTGACATACAACTATGATTCTATTATTTATGATTTGGAAAGAAGATGCTCCCAATCACCAGGCAAGCTTGGGATACACAGCACAGCAAGCCCCTGTTCTAATAAATAAACAAATAAGTGGAAAATAATACATTTGAAATAAATAATTGCTAGAGCTAACACAGCAGAAAATGAATATAAGTAGCACCAGGACTTCTAGAACATTTTGTGAATAAAAGATTTATAGTTCTTACAACACAAAAATAAATTGTAGGGAAAAAAAACATAGATTCTGAGACTGAATCATAAGAAAACACAGGAACACTTGTAGGATTTTTGATGTGAGAAAGAATGTTGTTAAAAGAACTAGAACTATACATCAAAAGGAATAACATTTGGTGATTTTATGAAATCGTGACTCAAACAGTAGATGTTATGGACAGTGTAAGCATCTACATGAGGAAAAATCTCAAGAGCATACCCACCCTTGTGACTTTGCAAATGAACAAACAAAATCTGTAATGCACATCATCTCCATAAACCATCAAATGCAAACCACAAATCTCAAGTGAAAACTGCAAAAATGCCTAAGCACTCAGTGCAGAAAAAGGACAACAAATGCTTAACAATTATACAAGTGATGTTTAAATCACTAATATGAGAAATGGAAATTGAAACAACAATGTACCATTTACCCCTCTAAGTGGAAATCACATATTCAATAGCATCTGTTGATGAGTATTTGTGAAACTCTGCTGGCAGGATTCTGAACGTCTACATGCATGATGGAGGATGATGTTAGGTATTATGTAGTATTTCAGTGCAATCCTTCCCTCGATTACAGGTACCAGAGAAACACACATTTGCACCAAACATGTCGACAAGTATGCTGTGTATATAAACTGGAGAGCAGTGATAATGTTAATGGAAATTAATTGCATCTACACAGCTCACTACACAGTCACTTTTTTAGGACTGTCATTTTGAAAGGAAAAAGAAATACGTAGAATGAGACTTACAGCACATTATTTATAAATACTGAACACATGCCTAAGAAATAATGCTACACATTTAGTTACAGATGCACAGAAGCATAAAGAATAGAAAGCTATAAAAAATGTATAAATCACATCTGAGAAACTATTGGCATTAGTATCTGCCAGAGGAGGAGATAGAGCCAAGATTGTTTGTTTTTGTTTGGTTTGGTTTTATAATGTGATACCTGGTAGATTGACCACACTCCTGAGCAGAAGTATAAGAATACTTGGGCAACACAAACTGGACTGGATAGGATTTAAAAAGAAAAAGAAAGAAGGAAGGAAGGGAGGGAGGGAGTCAGGGAGGAAGAAGGAAGAAAGAAAGAAAGAAAGAAAGAAAGAAAGAAAGAAAGAAAGGAAGGAAGGAAGGAAGGAAGGAAGGAAGGAAAGAAAGAAAGAAAGAAAGAAAGAAAGAAAGAAAGAAAGAAAGAAGGAAAGAAGGAAAGAAGGAAAGAAAGAAGGAAAGAAAAAGGAAGGAAGGAAGGAAGGAAGGAAGGAAGGAAGGAAGGAAGGAAGGAAAGAACAGTGTAAGAAATAGACTCTAGGTTGGGTAGGTAGAGAGAGGAGGGTTGAGAGTGTTGATGTAGGAGGGGTTGTGGAAGAGGAGAGAACCAGATCAAAATACATTGTATGAAATTCTTAAATAATTAATACAAAAATTATTTTTAATTATTTATTTATTTGTTTTATATCCAGGCTGTGGTTTCCCCTTCCTCTTCTCCACCCAGAACCTCCCCCAGGACCCCTCTGTTCCCACCCCATCCAAATCACTGCTCCTCTGTTTCTATTTAGGAAAAGAGCAGGTCTCCCATGAGTATCAACAAAACACAGCGTTTTTGTAAGTTTCAGTAAGACTAAGCACCTTCCCATGTAATAAGGTTAGGCATGATGACCCAGTATGAGTAGGGTCCCAAAGGCCTGTAAAAGAGTTAAAGACAGCCTCTATTCCCACTGTTAGGAGTCCCACAAGTAGACCAAGCTACACAATTGTCACATATATGCAGAGGGCCTAGGTAAGTTCCATGCAGGCTCCCTGGTTGTCAATTCGGTCTCTGTGAGCCCCTATGAACACAGGTTAGTTGATTCTGTGAGTTCTTGTTGTGTCCTTGGCCCCTCTGACCCTACAATCCTTTCCTTTCTTCCGGTCTTCTGCAGGCTTCCCTGAACTCCACCTAATGTTTGGCTGTGGTCTGCATCTGTTTCCATCAGTTGCTGAATGAAGACTCTCTGATGACAGTTTGGCTAGGTACCAATTTGGTCACAGGAGATGACCAGTTCAGGCTAAGTATCCTCTATTGCTAGGAGTTTTAGCTGGGGTCATACTTCTAGATTCTGCAAGATTACTTTGTGTCAGATTTTTACCTAACTCCAAAATGCCCCCCTTTCCCAGTAGTCTCTTTTAGTACACTTCTCCTCCACCCATGACCCCCAACCTGTTTTCCCATGCTCCCATCCCCACTCACCCTCTTTCCACTCAGGAAATCTCATCTATTTCCCCTTCCCAGGGAGATCTGGGTGTCCAGCCCATGAACCTTCCTTGTTACCTAGTCTCTCTGGCTCTGTAAATTGTAACATAGTTATCCTTTATTTTACAGGCAATATCCTACTATGAGTGAGTATGTAACATATTTGTCTTTCTCAGTCTGGGTACCTCACTCAGGATTTTTTCTAATTCCATCCATTGGCTTTCAAATTTCTGGTGTCCTTGTTTTTAACAGCTGAGTAATAATCCATTGGTTAAATATACCAATGTTTTATTTATTTATTTTAACCATTCCTTGGTTAAGGAGCATCTAAGTTGTTTCCATGTACTGGGTATAACACATAGCTTCTCTGAGCATAGTTGAACAGGTGTCCTTATGGTATGATTGAGCATCCTTTCCACATATTCCCAAGAGCAATATAGCTGAGTCTTGTGGTAGATTGATTGCCAGTTTTATGAGACACTGCCATATTGACTTCCAAAGTATTTGCACAAGTTTACACTCTCACCAGCAATGGAGGAGTGTTCCCCTTACTCCATATCCTCTCCAGCATGAGCTCTCATTAGTGTCTATGATCTTAGCTATTCTGACTGGTATGAAATGGATTCTCAGAGTCATTCTGATTTGTGTTTCTCTGATGGCTAAGGATGTTGAAACAGAATACTCAATGGGGAAAAAGAGAGCTATATAAATGAAAGCAGAAGCAACAGTCTTGGTGCTAGATTGCAAAAGGAAACAGTGATACATTAAAATTCTATTAAATGTGTTTGTCCAGGACAATTCATACTTGTGCCCTGAATAAAATCATTTAAATTTATTCATCTATTATCAAAATTGAAATAAATAGTAGTCAGGAAATATAAAGTGGTTCTCACTGAAGAAATACTTAAAGTAGAAAGAAAAAATCATACTCATTTAAGAACTAAAGTCTTTTGTTGTTGTTGTTGTTTATAAAGACAGGGTTTCATGGTGTAACAGTTGACTGTCCTGAAACTCTCTTTGTGGAGCAGGCTTAACTAGAACTCACAGAGATCTCCCGGCCTCTGCCTCCTGAGTACTTGTATTAAAGGCATGCACCACCACCAAACTAAGAACTAAAGTCTTAAATGCCATTTGTTAGTAAGGCAGATTTTCTGTAAGCACAGTATATATCAAAAATTTTCTGCTACTTTCTATACTAAGGGCCTGAGTAACCAGGGCATCCAAACATAAAATATGTAAGATTTGTCATTACAATGCAAATTTCCATGACAAAGTTTCATATTCCAAATGAAATTAGGCTTGAAACGTGTTTACATATAAAAGCTGCGGGCAAATTTGGGTGTTATGGAGAGGTCTGTGCTAGTCAGTTTTTGTCAACTTGATGCAAATTAGAGGGAATCTCATCTGAGAAGATCTCTCTATTATAGTGGTGTGTAGATAAGTGTGTGGATGATTTTGTTGTTATTAATTGATGTTGGAAGTGTTAGTCTGGGCAGATGCTCCTGATAGGAGAAGCAAACCAGATTGCATTTTTTCTCCAAAGTCTCTGGTCATTCCCCACCTCCAAGTTTCTGTCTTGGATTCATGCTCTGACTTCCCTTTGTGATGGAGTGTGATCTGAAAGTTGTAAAATGATAGATAAACAAACAAACAAACAAACAATAAATAAATAAATCCTTTCCTCCCCATAAATTGCTTTGGTTATCAGATTATCACAATAAAAAAGAAAAAAGAAATGCAAACTAGGGCAGGTGCTGTCCACTCTTAAAATTATATTGTTTTAAACAAGTTTTCTCACAAGACACAAGACCACCATGCACTACTGATCTCCTTGTCTTTACTTCCAACACTGAGATTATCAGCATGGGCCACCATGCCTAGTTTTTTTTTTTTTTTTTTAATTTAATTTAATTTTGTTTTGTTTTATTTTATTTTATTTTTTTAGTAGAGGTGCTGGCTTGCAAGCACTTTAAAGACTAAGTTATTGCCCCATACCCCAAATCCTTCTTATGAATTTTTAAATAAAATAATAAAAATATATAGTCATTTTGAGTGGCTGCTATAGTTACCTGTTGTCTAAAACATGTTTACAAAATGAATAAGAACCAAAAACCTCTATCAAAATAAATGAAGCACTATCTAGATATAGCTCAGGTTATTTTTCTATTTTATTTATTCATTGAAAATTTCATATATTTTGATCATATTCTTTCCCCTTATCAACTATTCCAGGATATTTCCCACCCTAACTTTACATTCCTTCTCTCTCTTTATAAAACAATAACAGAAAAATCACACACACACACACACACACACACACACACACACACACACAAATAAACAAAACACATAGTCTGATTTGTGTTAGCCAACTACTCCTGAGCATAGGGCCTGGCCATAAAGTATAGCATATATCGACTGTCATTCTACTAATGAAAATTGATCTTCCTTTTCCCAGAATCTATTGATTGCAAACAGCTTCCTATTTAGAGGTGGGATTCTGTGTCTACTTCCTCTCGTCCATGCTTGGATTTTGTGTGGTTTGTGCCTTTCCAGGTCTTTTGTGTGTTTCCACAATCTCATTTTCAAAGTTATATGTAAGATATAGTAATATATATATATTCAGCTCTAATGTGTCTAGAGGACTGTTTCCCTGTAATCAGGCATTTCCTGTCCTGACTGGCAGGTCCCAAATAACCAACTCTGAGGCTGAATATGAATTGTAAATGCTCGGCCAATAGCATTGTACCAAGCTCGGCTTGTTACTAGATAACTCTTACATTTTAATTAACCCATATTTCTATTTTTATGCTTTGCCACCTGGCACTACCTCTATTAACATTGCTCATTCTTCTCCTGCTCTCTCTGTGTCTGGCTGGTGACTCCTAACTCTGCCTTTCTTGTTCCCATCAACATTATATTGATTACCTTGCCTGTACTTTCTGCCTGGTTACTGGCTAATCAGCATTTTATTAAACCAATTCCAGTACAAATCATTACAGTGTACAAGATTATTCCACAGCACTTCTAGCTTTTTGTCTAATTAAAAAGGGAGGTTTTAACCTTAATATAGAATAACTATATGCAACAAAAACAATTTCAAGTAAGAATTACAATAATAATATCTAATCCATCTACATTTGGCAAAATTAGAGAAAATACTTACCTATCTTACTTTGGTGAGTCTATGGGTTTTTTTAAACTAATTTAATTTCAAGTCTAACTAAGGAAAACTAAAATTATAACTATTTAGTCTTCAACCCCATCAAAACCCCAGAAGGGAGAAATGTTACTTAATGACAGGAACATCAGACCTCCTGATCACCTAAAGATTCTCTGTAATGCTGTGGTATCTAACTTTGGCCTACAGGTCTAGAATATCTGACAGACTTTTCTGTGAAGCAGGGAATTCTGAAGGACTGTCCTACTGTGTCTTGGCAAAGTTCAGCAGTCACCTTTTTTTGCGTCCTGCTGGTCCAAATTGTGGCGGTATTGTGTTCCCTGAAATATTGTGCACCCTAATAAACTTATATGGGGTCAGAGACAACCACAGTATTAAAGTTAGAGGATAGGCAGTGGTAGCACAAGCCTTTAATCCTAGCATTCCAGAGGCAGAAATCCAACTGTTCAAGGATACAGCCAAGCATTGTGACTCATGGCTTTAATCACAAGAAGTGAGCCTTTAATCCCAGGGAGTGATGGCAGATAGCAGAAAGGTATATAAGGCGTGAGGATCAGAAACTAGCAGCATTTGGCTGTTTAAGCATTCAGGCTTTCAAGCAACAGTTCAGCTGAGATTCATTTGAATAAGGACTGAGAGGATTCCAGTCTGAGGAAACAAGATTAGCAGAGGAACTGGCAGGTAAGGTAGTTATGGCTTGTTCTGCTTCTCTGACCTTCCAGCATTCACCCCAATAATTGACCTCAGGTTTGATTTTATTAATAAGAACTTTTTAAGATTCCTGCTACACCAAATTAAATAGTAACTGTCAACAATTGAGGCAAGGGCAGTTTCTTTGCCCATATAGCTATCTTTGGCCATGAAGAAAACAAACTATATATGGCATTTCTTCAATGCCCATCATCTTCTTTGAAGTAGATTGATGCTTCCAGGAACAGACATGTCTCACTGTCATAAAAAGCCTAAGTTATTAAAAAATTTTAAATGCCATATTCTGTAGGTCTTTAAAATGTTTGAAGATTACCCATTTATCTGAAATATATCTCTATATACTCTGAAATATATCTCTGTATACCTAGAAAACCTAACTAACATGACCATAAGTTTGATAGATATAGGTGACTATTGTAGATGACTAATTTTAATATACATTATATTTTCAAATGAGCTGCTTAAGCACAACATTCCAAACAGTAGTAAAAACACACTTTAAGCATAATAAAAATAACCTCAAATCTGTATCAATATATAAAAATCAATACCAATTTAAAATATTTGAGATTAGTCGTTTTTTTGGTTAAAAAGTAGATTCAATAATCTTCCATTTTAGCCTATTTCTATATCCCTTTTTTCTTTTTAGAATGAGATCCCTGAATCTAATCTCCTTTGTTCATCAGTTTTCCTGACCATTACCAATAGCAATTTGTAAACAACCCCCCTAAAAAATGATACACATTCATAATTTATTTGGGGGAATATGGGCATAGTTCTCTAGAATACTTCCTGCTGACTGAGGGTGCTGGTAATCTTTGTGTGACCCTGAGAAAATTTAGGATTTTGGTCTAGTCCTGGCTAGAGTATTCTATGGGCTGGATCATCTCAGCCAGCAACGTTGAAGCCTTTCTGGATGTAGAACTCAGAGGAAACTGCAACAGAGGTGCTCTGAAATGTTGGATCATCTGGGCAATCTGTTCCCATTGGAGATCTTTCAAGGGATCTTTATAACATGAATCTTAAAAGGTCTTGTGTTGGTTTAATATACCAGTTTTCATAATCCAAGGATTTTTTTTTTCTTTTGATTTTTGAGATAGGGTTTCTCTGTGTAGCTTCGTGCCTTTCCTGGAACTCACTTGGTAGCCCAGGCTGGCCTCGAACTCACAGAGATCCACCTGCCTCTGCCTCCCGAGTGCTGGGATTAAAGGCGTGTGCCACTAACACCCTGCTAATCCAAGGATTCTCAGCAGCCAAAAATTTTAAAGACAATAAAATAATATATGTAATCCAGATTCTCTGTGTATTTTCCACCTTTATGTAGTTTATATTTTTGTTATTCCATTCCTTTTTAAAATACTTTCTCTACTGTTTTTCTTTTCTCTCCCAAGCCTACATATATTTTTAAACACACTGACATCCATTTAGAGATTTTTTTTTTTAATTTCATCTGAATTTGTCTTTACTGCATATCTCTACCTTTTTCTGGCCACATGAGTCTTTAAACTGCTAAGTGGCATGGCTAGGACCAAAGAAGAGGCTTTGTTTGCTGGCTCCACCCTACTTCTTGGTCTGTGAGAGTTTAGCTTCATGGTCGAGATATCATGGAAAGTCATATTTACCACCCCAACTTGGGGAGTTTCTGGATCCATGCTGCCACTGTGTAGCATACCACCCACTGCTCATAAACTCCTTTAATGTTTGGTAGCAGGGCCTCTTAAAAGAGCTGCATGGTTTTTGATGCTAGCACTGAGTCAGGAAGCCATCTTTTTTTTTTTTTTTTTTTCTTTCCGAGATTTGGAGCCTGTCCTCAAACTCATAGAGTTCCACCTGCCTCTATCTCGTGAGTAATGGGATTAAAGGTGTGTGCCACCAACACCCAGGTAGGAAGCCATCTCTTAAGCCTCGCTTCTGTGAGCCTACCCATGAAAAGCGGTTACTAAGAAGCCAAGTTTGACTCTATTTTTGTGTATTTAGAATCCTTTTTAAATCTTTTTCAGGCTTTATGTAGAAATTATTGCTGAATATAATTAGGTCCCATATGTAACTGCATGTTTTCTGCCCTGACTAACAGGTCCAAAATAACCAACTCAAACAGCTGAATATGAATTATAACTGGTACTTCCATAGCTCAGGCTTGTTACTAGCTAACTCACACATCTAAATTAACCTATATTTCTATTTATGCTTTGTCATGTGGCATTATCTTTATTAGCATGGTAATATTTATTTACATGACAAGTCTTTACAGTGTATAAGAGGATTATTCCATAGCATTTCGTCTTCTGACTCTTACAATCATTCTGCCTCTTATTTTGCAAGCACCATTGAGCCTTTAAGAGGTGAGGGTGACAAAGACATGCCATTTAGGACTGAGTGCTCCATAGTCTTTCTCTCTCTGCACATTTTCCACATGTGGTTCTCTATATTGATTATTGTCTATTACAGAAAGATGAGGTCTAAGTGATGCACTGATCTGAATGCATAGCAATATGTTTTCAGGAGTCATCTTATTGCTGTGCCCCTTTAGCAAAATAGTAGTAGATTTTCCTTACAGCCCATAACCTTGAATGTGTCCTTTTTTAAATGGAGTAAGCATACATATGGTCATTTGTATTATACATCTTACATTATTAGGATAATATCTTGTCTATAACAAAACTGAAATTATAGAAGGCAGACTTGATCCAATGTCTAAGATTGGATTTCTCAAAGAGATTTTTTTTGACAACTTATGAAATTATCAATTGGAACCACTTCCAATTTGGACCCTTATTCAATTAAGGTTTATTTATTTTCTAAGTAATATAGTAGTAATTTCTAATCTGTCAGAAACATGCTTTAAAACCTCCAGTGGATTCTTAATGTTTACAGCTCCTACCAAAAGTATGTGCGTGTGTACATTCATCCATATATATAACCAAAATTTTATATAATAGATGTAATTTTATTTTTAAGTTAGATTCAATGAGAAAATAACAAAATAGCATAATGAGAGTAAATATTATAATTAAAATTATGTGGCTATTATATCTCATACTGTTTCACTACCTTTTTTATATTAAATTGGTGAGGTGAAATATAACAATGCTTATGTGATTATACGAACTGATAAAAGGTAGCTATATAATTACTGTATTGAATTTTTACATGGGAGTTACTTAAACACAGATATCAAGACATAAAAGTCAATCTTGAAACCAAGAAGGTTACCATGTATTTATGAGAAGGTACCATATACAATATGAATGCAAAGAGATCATTGATATCTATATAATTATTTATAATTCTACTGTAACATTGCTTAATTTAAATTTTGAATTATTTCTGAAATACCTCATTTACTATAAGGGAGGTAATGGTCACCTGTGGATAATGAAAACTACAAAGGATGAATTAATGAATATCTTAGGACCACTATATTTATGTTATGTAAGAATAAAAAGCATGGTATGATTTCTACAAGGTTTAAAACCAATAAATTGTTTGTAGAAAAAATTAAAATTAACTAACTCTAATGGAAAAATCCCAAGTGTATAAGACTCAAAATACCTTTGTCCAACATCTAAGTTCAGTGTTTGTGTAAGATTTCTTGTCATGATGCCAACAGAGCAAAGGCCATAGATACATCTGAAGAAAAAAATACCGAAACAAGATTAAGATAGATGGCACTTTGTACCGAAAACATGTTTCACATATTGTAATACACTCAGCTTGATTTGGAAGAAAAATGCTACAATTATATTGTAACATATTATTGACAAGTACAAGAAATGGGTTTCATAAATCCTTCAAAAAACTTATCTGAGACAGGAGTTGCCGTGCAAGTAAACATATTGAAGAATGTACTCAAAGAGAGCTAGAATGAGAGACAAGGATGACACAAAAAATTAAATACAGAAAGCCAATAAAAAACATATTGTTCACAGTTATGGGAACCTGGTCACTCTATTTCAAAAATCACCTGAGAGCATCAGGAAATGTGCCTTCCACCCATCTGTCCACTGTCAGAAAACGGAGATGCTTTCTAGACCAAGTATTTAGAGACATACAGTTCAGTTCTGATACAGTAACAAAGTTCCTCATAAACTTGTATGAAGATTTTGGGAAGCTGAACAGAACAGTTGTGTAGTAGCATCAAAAATGCAAAGAATGGTCAGAGGATTTAAAGCTGAAGTGTGCCCTCTAACTTTAGACTACATAAAGGACATACAAGACATTCTCAGATGTTGTAGTTTAAATATAAATAGCTCCTATAGGTTGATTCTTGAACACTCTGTCCTCATCTGTTTTCTTCCCCACTGTTTGTGGAAGTTATGAACCTTTCAGACATGCTGTTTACCTGTCAGAGGACATCCTTCAAAGGATGCTTCTTCTGGTACTGGTGGCTCTGCTTTCTCTCTGCTATTTCAGTGAAACTAACCACTGTGTGGTCCCTCTGCCAGAAACAACCTGCTCCAGTTACCATGCCTTCTCCACAATGAATTGTATAAGCAAAAACAAACCTCTCCTCAAGAGACCAGGTCCTTGCTTACAGTGATAAGAAAAGCAACTAATACATTGCAGAAGATAAATAGCTTTTCAGTTTTTCAAATTGATAAAAGAATAGTTCGTATTCAGGTGCACAATCAAAGACTCCTACACATGAGGTGAAAGCAAGAGAGAGGAACAAGGGAGAAATGGGCAGAACAAGTGTTAGTGGGATTTCAGCCTTGATGTTTTGTGAGATCGTTGATAGAATTTAATGTCATACTCTTCAATCAACGAAACACGATGTCAAGAAACTTTGTTAAAGCATATTTTAGCCTGCTTGTTACACATGCTAATTTATTAAATGGCATTACATTTTCATTGAAACCCTCTTCCATGCTGTTAGTTCTAATCAGCATATTTGATATTGAGTAGTCAATGTCAATTTCATTTCTGAGCAACTCAGCAGCTTGAAGCAAAGTAATAACCAACACCTACCAAGAGGAAAAATTAAATGTATAAAAAGAAAAGCAAACCCAAATAGCAGTCCCAAGTGCCTCCATTTCATAATTAATCCAAACAAAAACATGTTTAATCTGCTCTCAACTGTAAATAACACTAACAACATATTCCTAGCTCACAAATGAAATTTAAAAATAATTTCACAACAAAATAAGGTGGAAACAAGTTTACCACAAAATGTCTCATATTTCAAAAAGAGAATACTTTTCTCTAAGCTTAAGAAATATCAAGTCAGAATATTTCACTTACAGTGGGATGCATGTAATCAGTTCAAATTTCCATGCAAAATTATATCATCTTTCTAAAATCTAAGGGAATTCTAATCAAACTCAAACATATTCACATTCTTTAGTTAAGAAATAATCACTGAATATATATATATATATATATATATATATATATATGTATATATATGTATATATATACACACACACATATATATACATATATATACATATATATATATATATATATATATATATATATATATACACACACACACACACACACACACACACACATATGTATATGTGTGTGTGTCCATGGGGGCTTTGCTATGTCCGGCGTGGGGTATCAGGAAAAAAAATCTACATACACTATGTTCTTATGGTTGTTAACTTTATTCCTCTAAGACAAAATTACATTAATTCAGCTATAGCTCCACCAGGCATTCAAGGCAGGAACAACTCTAGACATACCAAGCTCTATATTCATCTACTCTATTTCTCTGGGATGAAATCCTGTTTCCATAACTACAGTTCCATCTAGTTCCCCAGCAGGACTAACCTCCTATGCTTCCAGCCTCATTTTTGTCCTCTGTATCCTTTTTCTCCATCTCTGCTCCTCTCTATTCCTGGCACTCAGAAAACTCTACTTGAAATGTGCTTACCCTCTATGGAACCTCTGTTGTCCTCTCTTCTCTCTCCCCATGCAGTTCTCTTTGTCTACAGAAAATGCCTGCCTTTTCTTTCCCTGGGCATGTGATTCCCTGCCTCCTCAGGAATGTTGTTTTATCTCTCACCTTGATATATAAAAACCTCTTTTGTTCTTAAAGTGCTCTGGAGAACCACTAGGCCTCCTCAATGCAGCTGAGCTTTATTAGCACAGGAAACAAAGCTAGGCTCTGCCAGCTGCCAGCTTGTCTCCTAAACTCAGCAGGGCAGTTAGTAACTTAGTAGGTTCAGCAGGTTCTGGGGAGCTGAACTGTTTACCAATTGGTCTGGGCATGAAAGGATTTCATAGCAGAGGACAGCTGGAATATTAAAGGCTGGGTAACACCAAATATTCATAATAAATGGCTTTGCCTTTTGACAGACCCTTGGCCAGTCAAAGCTCAGCACACAGCTGAATCTCTATGGTATATTCTTGCAGCCTGAGATAGTTATGATAGGATTTATTAATATACCATTATTTATAGTTGACAATTCCACACCTAACACCTACTTTTATAACTGAAAGTAACAATTAGACATAGATTCTTGGTTCTCCTATTAAATTTTTTTCTGACTAGAAGCAAATTAAACCTCCCCAGAAGTAGATTGTGAACACAAAACAAACTCAGTGGTATTTTTGGAGAGATTGTTTGGTTGGTTTGTGGTTTGTTTGTTTTCTTTTTTTAGATTTAAATTTCTTTATCCCATTTTTAACCTTACAGATCTTTTATATTATGGTTTCTGATTTTGATTTTATGGATTTCTGTGTGTGTGTGTGTGTGTGTGTGTGTGTGTGTGTGTGTATGTGGAGGATGTCAGCATTTGTATGTGTTTCTTGTATGTTTTCTTTTTCTTTCTTTCTTTCTTCCTTTCTTTTTATTTATTTATTTACTTACTTATTTATTTATTTGGTTTTTCAAGACAGGATTTCTCCTTGTAGTTTTGGTGCCTGTCCTGGATTTCACTCTGTAGACCAGACTGGCCTTGAACTCACAGAGATCTGCCTGGCTCTGCCTCCCAAGTGCTAGGATTAAAGTTGTGCACAACCACCACCCAGCTTCTTGTGTATTTTCTTTGTCTAGTTTTTCTGTTTGTTTTTATTTTATCTTCATTATTGCATTTATTACCATTACTAATTTGTAGATACCTGGTTGTTTTCTAATATGAAAAAGAAAGAAAGGGTGTAAGACGGGAAGGATTTGGGTAGGGTTGGAGAAGAATAAAACATAACTAAAATATATCATGTGAAAAAATATTTTTAATGATTAAAAAGTAGGAAATGTGATAATTAAAAAAACTACTCTGCCAAGGATAAAATTTGTTTCCGGTTCATCACACTCTGCTTAGTGTTTTATATAGCCCATCTTATATTCAACTTTACCACAGCATGAAAAGATGACTTTCAGTAAGTTAAGAAGTTATTACCATGTATTTAAAAGAATTACAACTTTTTTTCTCTTCTTACACTGAGTGAGAAGCTTCATTTTCTCCACCCACTTCCCGCATTCTAGGCTGACTTGTGATGGCTTTAACTAACAATAAACAGAAGAAATCCAAGGCCACACTTTTTTTTTCATTTTTCTTTAAGAAATTTTCTACTCACTCCACATGCTATCCACAGACCCCCCTCCTCCCTCCTCCCACTCCCCAACCCTCCTTCCCAAGCCATCCTGCATCCCCAATCCCCCAAATCGAGGTCTCCCATGGGGAGTCAGCAGAGCCCAGCATACTGAGCCTAGGCAGGTCCAAGCCCCTTCTCACTGCACCAAGTCTGTGCAAGGTGTCACACCACAGGCACCGGATTCCAGAAGCCTGCCCATAGAACAGGGACAGATCCCAATCCTCCTGCCTGGGTGCCCCCGAAACAGTTCAAGCCAAACAATTGTCTTCCGTATCCAGAGAAGGCCACACTTTACAATGACTTCCAGTACATGAGAACTCATTCCACACAAGAGCCAAGGTAATGATGTTCAGTCCCTTGCTGGGAATTCCAGAATGGCTGACACAATAGAGATGAAGATGGGCTCAGCTGCCCCTACCAAGATGCCAGACTTGAGTTAAACCACTTTATTATCATAGAGGATTCTATTCTCCAGTCAAATATTATCAAGTGACCGTAGGAAATGTCAGGTGACTCAGAAGAATAACCTAACAGAGACCTGCTTGATATCCCATGAAGTCATGAAATGAAATGAAAATTGTGAGACATGGTGTGTTAAAACTGACATTTGGCAATGGATAGCCAGAATGTTCATCTAGCTCTTGTCACAAATTTACTCTACTTCAGCATTGATTAGAGAGTGACTCTTACCGTTATCACTGGTATGTTTTAAGTTTGTGTGTGTATGTGTGTGCACGTGTGTGTGTGTGTGTGTGTGTGTCTGTCTGTCTGTCTGTCTGCCTGCCTGTCTGTCAATCTGGGTGCATCCATCATGTGTAGAGGTCACAGGACAGCTTCCAGAAGTGAGTTCTCTACCTCACTGTGGGTTTCCCTGGACATCTAACTCAGGTCTTCAGGCTTGCAACACAAGTGCTTTAACTGCTGAGCCATCTCTCCACCACCATTACTGCTATTTTTGATGTTAACTTCTTGAATCCACTCTTACATATTTTTTATTGTCTGGCTCCTGATCAGATCCAAAACATACAAATACATCATGTATTCTAACATGAAAAACTTACATTGGAAAAATCTCTAAAACAAACTTAACAGTTATCTGTTCTCTTCTTGAACATCCAGATGACCACTATTTCTGTCTTGTAAAATAAAGCCAGTGGTAATTGTTGAAATGGGTTGCTGAGGGTAAAGGACTTTCAAAGGGCATACCTCCAGTGTCCTCCCACTGCTCTCTATTTCCTAAAGGTCTACCACCATTGAACACTACCACACTGAACACCAAGCTTCTATCACATGAACTCTTTGGTCCCAAACCATAGCAATCACTCAATGGATAAAAATAAGCTAAATAAAAGCATCATTTCATTTGTGAATACTATTATATTACTTAGTAGAGACACAGTGACAAATATGTCATGTGAGAAAATTATATTTATCTTCAAGTAAGTCTCAGACCTTGGAAATTATGTGTGTGTGTGTGTGTGTGTGTGTGTGTGTGTGTGTGTGTGTGTGTGTGTATGTGTGTCTGTGTGCATGTGTGCATGTAGAAAGAGAAAAGAAAGAGAAAATGAGGGATAATTGTTCCTGTAGTAGATTTACTCTGCTTTTGTTTACATGTTGACTTTATTTATTTTTTATAGATATATACTGTATTTACATCATTTCCCCTTTCTTACTGTTCTTCCCATGTTCCTCCAACCTCCTCTTAAATTTATGGCCACTTCTTCATTTATATTTCATATATACACATGTGTGTGCATTTGTGCATGTATACATGAACAAATAAATATATAAATGGAAGTTGCTGTGTTCAATTAGTGTTGTGCATATGTATGTGATTTGGGGACTGACAACTTAGTATTGGAGAACTAATTAGGAGGCTCATCCCAGAAAAACTGACTTTTCCTCTCTTGGAAGTTATAAATTGCCATTGGTTCTTTATCTAGACATAGAGCCTTGTGAGACTGCCCCACTCACACTGAAATGTCAACTGCCTTTGAAGTTATCCAGGTCTTGTTTAAGCAGCCATTAGTGTTGAGAGTCAATGGGTAAAGAGTCCCTATCCTGTATAAATGACACAAGCTTGCAGCAGATGATCTACTCCTCTGGCCCTTACAATCTTTCTGCCCCTCTGCCGTCATGTTCCCTGAGGTTTAGATGTAGAGGTTGTATTTCAGATGTACCAGTTGGGACTGGACATCCTATAATCAATTATTTGAACCACAAATGACAGAGAACTTGTGACATTTGTGTTTTTCTGAGTAAGGATTTTCTTACTCTGTATAATATTTTCTAGTTCCATCAATTTACCAGAAAATTTCAAGTTTTACTTTTCTTTCTAGCTGAATACAATAGCCAGTTTTCCTTCATCCCACCTAGCCCATAGCAGCTTATAAAATAATCACTCAGAGGTTTAATATTAATTACAAACCGTTTGGTCTATGGCTCAGGCTTATTGCTAGCTAGCTCTTACATCCTAAATTAACCCATTTCTATTCATCTATATTTTGCCATGTGGCTGCGGCATTACTGGTCTGCTGTCATTTTGTTCCTTGGGTGGCTGGATGGCTTCTGCCCCTGACTCCACCCTTCTTCTCCCTCTATCTTTTCTTAGATTTCCTGACTGCCTATAAACTCTCTTGCCAGAGGCCAAAGCAGCTTCTTTATTAACCAATGATAGCAACACAAATTCACACCACACAGAAAGACCTTCCCATAGCAGAATAGTATCTCATGGTGTATATGCACCACATTTTTATTATCTATTCATTGGTTGAACTGCATTTAGGTTGTTTCATTTGCTAGCTATTGTGAATAGAGTGGCAATGAACAAGGCTGAGCAAGTATCTGTGTAGTATGATATCAAGCCCTTTGGGCATATGCAAAACAGTGGTGCAGCTGAAGTGGTCATGTGGGATATTTGTTTTTAGCTTTTGGAGGGTTCTCTACACTGGTCTCAAGGGTCTCTTCACAGTTTTGAATCCCACCAACTGTGAAAACAGGTTCTCCTTTATCTACAGTCTCATCAGCATTTGTTGTCAGTTGTTTCATGGCTCTTACTCATTTCAAGTGCAGTGAGACACTTGACTTCTAAATCTTAAATTTTAGACTTTATTTGCCATAAATATTTATGAATATCTTTGAAGATTTTATTATTCTGCTAAAATTTTTCTCTTTTCTCTTTTAATTTCAGTATCTAAATTGCATATTACTTTTCCCAAGTTAAATCTTAGGAGCATCTTAGTGATCATCTGCTCGATCCTTGAGTTTCTTACACTTAACTTTCAGATGGTGATGAATAAAAAAGTAAACTGAGTGTTGAATCATTTAAATTTTGCTTAAACTTTTTCTGTGAAATGGACTTCATTTCTTTTCATTTTAATTTCTCAATAAAGCTTTAAAATGCATTTCGTGATGTCCTTTCCATATTTTCCTGAGCCCTACAACTAATGCCATTCACTAGCTTTTATTTCTTCTCAATTGTTATTCAGTAGTCAGCTTTATAGTCATGTCACATATTTTATTAAAAATGTAGACATTTGTAATAGCACAAATATGTAATCCTAGCACCCAAGAAGTAAAAACAGGAGTACTTAAAGTCTAAAGTCTGCCTGGTCCATGTAATAGTCAGACCCTTTCTTTAAAAAAATAAAATAAAATATCAACAAAAAATTAACATTTTTCCTAATATAATTCTAGAATGGAAACAAGAAGATTCATAATCATGTAACCTAAGTTCAGTAAACGTAGAAAGGAAACTACAGTCAACTGTTTAAAATCCCAAGAAGAAATATTTTACCAGGCCCTTTATTATGCGTGACCTAAAGAATTAGATAGTTGGTGTAGATTCATGAATTAAGCTGCACCTGGAAATGTCAATGAAGTTGGTGAAATACTTGGTAAGGCCTGTTTTCTCTATCTGGGAGGAAAAACAATAGCCAAGCAATTCCATATTCCTCCCCTAAAAGCCAGAATTTCAGTGTCTCAAAATACCATTTACAGAAAATCACTTTTTCCACATATGATCTCAGAAACTCTTCACCCTAATGAACTATCTTTAAATTCTATAGCATAATAATATTCAAGTGAACATTTATGTCTTAAGTAATAATTAACCAAGTTTGTCACTAAGAATAGCTGCCTATTGCACAAATATTTAAAGTAGCAGCATTTTTGCTACTAATATCACTGTACCTTTGCTTGACTGTTTGCTTTAATAGTTGGAAAATGAATGTCTATCGTTCTTTGGCACTAGATATGCAAATGATCTGAGTATTATTTAGTCATCTGTAAAAAAATGTTGAAAACATTTCTCATAGTTTTTGTATCAAATGAGGAATACAGAGATAAATGCACAGTAAATAGTAATTCCTTGGCCTCTAAATATGTATGATTAAATGGAATTTAAAGATGTTTTTAGCAATGTAGAATTTTCATTTTGATTACTTATCAGTATGGCTGTGTAGTGAATAGAAGGCATTGTGGCACATCTCAGAAGCAGATAATGGGGGGGGTGATATTTTGCTGCTGTAGAATACAATCTCATGTTATGTGAAGAACAGAAAAGATCACCTTTTTCTCTTGATCATGGTCTGAGGAACTCAAGAATCCTGTATTCTGGCATATGAGTTATAGTACCTATCAATGAAAATTAATCACACTATATCAAAAGTCATCCGTTAAGGCTTATTTGTCCTGGAATTCCTGGGGTCTTATTGACCACAACTTCTCTCATCTAAATGTCTGTGAAATATTTGGCATGTTGTTGAGATGTGGCTAGCCAATGTTGGAATGGTCACCTGAACATATATATGTAACTGCAGAACTAACTTGAAAATAACAGTCTTACATTCATTCAGTCTTTGCTTCATTGGAAGCATGTTGCAAAATAAGAACCCGTTAGTTTTGCAAATAAGAAGTCTTAGAAATACCTTACAAAAATCTATGAGATAACTTATAGATGAAACAGAAAAACATACCAAATATTTCTTTACTGCTTCTTTCCTAGATGGAGATAGACAAAATAACAGAACAAGGCAAGATAGTATTTTAGCTTTTATTTCTCCAATGATTTACTCAGTCTTTCAATCCTCATGAAAAGCTTGCTGGGAAAATTTAAAATGGTAAGCTGAGTTTATAATACAGCTTGGCAGTTTCTCAAAATGTTAAATATACAGTTACCATATGAATACAAAATTACCATATGGAGCAGTTTTACCCCTAGTACTCTACTCAAGAGAAATGAAAGCATATGTCCACATAAAAACTTATACACAAATGCTCATAGTAGCACTATTTTGTAATAGTCAATCGTGGAAACTATCCAGATGTCTTACTGGTGAGTGGATGAACAAAGTTTTGCAAAACCATACCATAAGCCTCAAGCTATGGAAAAAACACAGTCCTGACACACATATGATGTGGATGAACTTTAAGAACACTAAGGTAAGCCAAAGACAAGGATCACATGCTGGGGATATAGGTTAGTGTGGCAAATATGCTCACTGCACAGGCATCACAACCCTGTCGAATCCCCAAAAGCCAAATAAAGGCTGGATCAGTACCACAACATCTGTAATCCAAGGATTTAGACAAACTGTCAAGTTCCCTACGTGGCTTATGCAAAGATGAAAGGACCATGTCTATAGTGGGTATTTGGGGAAGTGTAATGAAAATGTTCTAAATTTAGATTCTGGTAACCCTTGTCAAGAATGTAAAAACACTATAGACTATCAGACTTTATACCTTAAGGGAACAAACTGCATAAGGTCTTGTCTATTTTTATAAATCTATTGTACATGGAAAAAATTCATTTCTGAGCTAGGTGCCAATCTAATTATCATATAAATAATTATAGATTATGTTTATTGTCAAAGTGCAAGTACTAGGATTCACAAAACAGGACTCAATATCTGTTCAATGTCTAAGTAACTCACAGGTTGTGTAGTTTCCCTGAAATACAAAACTAAAGTTTGTTTGAAGAAACTACCAGGGTACTGAAAGGTTTTACAAGTCTTAATCTTGACAAAACTTATTGGGTTTAAGGATTAGGAGAGACTTGCTTGTAACTGTAAGAAATTATTGAGAAAAATCAACTTAACAGTGGATGGGTTTATTTGAGCTAGAAATTCCAGAGATTTCATGAATGGCACTTGACTCCATTGTTTGGGGGTCTATCAGGGGAAGGCAGACCATGATGGAAGAAGGACATGGTAAAGGTTCTAATGGAGCAAAGCTGTTTAGCTCATGACATCCAAAGAGTATAGAGAGATGGAAAGGCAGCAAAGACAAGGCATATCTTTCCAGGACATGCTCAGTGAACAGCTTACTCCAGCTGTGCTCCATCTCCCAATAAATTTCATCATATTATAAATTTATCAGGGGCTTAATACATTGATTAGGCCAGAGTCACCAAGATCCATTATCTTCTCAAAGACTAGATCCAAAAGCTTGGTGATAGGTGATACTTTGTGTGCACTTTCCCTTCTGAGTGCTGGAATTTTGTCTATTTTGAAACTGTGAAGGTCTTATGCATATTTTGACAGACTCTATGAGTTAATCTGTGTATAAGTACTGATGTGTCTGGAAGACACTGTTTCCTTAGAGTCCTCTACCACTGACTGTTACAATCTTCCCTCCTCCTTCCCCACATGGATCCCTGATCTTTGAGGGGAAGGATTTGAAAAAGACAACTTATTTAGGCTGAGTGCTCCTAAGTCTCTGTACATCATCCAGCTATGGGTATCTTTGCTGATCACTATCTACCGCAAGAACAAACTTCTCTGATGAGAGTTTAGTTGTACTATGCTCTATGGGTATAGCAATATGTCATTAGGAGTTGAGTTATTGCTATGCTCATTAAGCAAAATAGTTGTAGATTTTCCCAAAGATCCATGGCTTATCTTGTCTCAGGTTCTTGACCATTTTAGCAGTGTCATGTTTATGTTCCATCTCATGAAGTTGGCCTAAATACAGTCAAAAAGTGATTGGTTTGTTATGCCCGTAACATTTGTTCCCCTATTATACCAGTGTGTCTTTCAGGCAAGTCTATGTTGTAGGCTACAAGATCTATAACTAGGTAAAATTGATGATTACTTTTCTGGTCCAGTAGTGTGTAAAGTCCCTACTAGTACCATGAATGCCAGTTAGTGCTGTGGATATCGCTCTGTGTAAATAAAGTTCTGATTGGCTAGTGGTCAGGCAGGAAGTATAGGCGGGACAAGAGAGAAGAGAATTCTGGGAAGTAGAAGGCTGGGGAGAAACACTGCCAGCCGCCACCATGAGAAGCAACATGTAAAGACACTGGTAAGCCACACGCCATGTGGCAAAGTATAGACTAATAGAAATGGGTTAATTTAAGATAAAAAAAAGTAGATAACAAGAAGCCTGCCACAGCCATACTGTTTGTAAACAATGTAAGTTTCTATGTGCTTTCTTGGTTGGATCTGAGCGACTGTGGGACTGGCGGGTAAGAGAGATTTGTCCTGACTGGGTCAGGCAGGAAAACTCTAACTACAAGTTAGTAGGGGTAAAGCTTCTAGTTGAATACCAGCTCAATTTCTACATATTCTATAACGTAAGGAAGTGGCGTCTTCAACAACAGGGCCATCAGATTATGATGAGTAATCAATAACCTTCTCAATATCCCATGATGTTTTCAGGTGGTTTATGTGTTCCCTTTGACCAACAACTGAACAAAATGTATCCCATTCCTGCCACTGGAGGTTTTTCCTGGTGGCATAAGATGTCTATTTGGTGCCTGGATGGCCAGATCCCAGAGGCTGAATAGCCCAGAAGTCTTGGATAGAACCAAACATGACTTGCAACCAAAAAAGTCAATGAAATGACTCCTAATGATATTCTGCTATACTCATAGATCAGTGCCTTGCCCAATTGCCATCAAAAAGGCTTCACCCAGCAACTTTTAGAAATAGTTGCAGAGACCCACAGACAAACATCAGGCTGACCTCAGCAAATCTTGTGAAAGAGGCAGAGGAAGGATTACAGGAGCCAGATGATCAAAGGACCCTGCCAGAAAATACACAGTCAACTGACTGGGTTCAGGGGCTTCATGGATATTGAACCAACAACTAGAGAACTTACATGAAGTTGATATGGGCCCTCTGCACATGTGTTGCAGCTGTGTGGCTTGATCTTGTGGGACTCCTGGCACAGGGAGTGGGAGGTGTCTCTGGCTCTGTTGCCTGTCCTTTGGACCCTTCTTCTTGCTGGATTGCCTCATCCAGCCTTAATAGAAGATGGATATACTTGGAAGGCCTGTACTTTTCTGAAGCGAAGAGAGGGGTAGTAGATGTTGAGGAGAGGGGAGGTTATGGGAGGGATTGGGAAGAGAGGAGGGAGGGAAAGGAAGCTGTGATGGGGCCGGGAAAAAACTGATTAATTAATATTTTTTTAAGAAGATGTCTATTTGGGGCTTTGTCTCATACATTATATAATTCCAACAACACGAAATGGGTGTTGCTCTTTACAAGAAGCAGCAAGTCAGGATAAAGAAAATAATGTTACCACCTTCAAAAATAAGCCAAAATTAGAATGATTGTTAACCCTGGGAATGATTTTTTTATTTACTTGAAATATAGGAGAGTTGTGTTCTATTTCACATATAAAAACTTCACCAAAGTAGACTGAATCATTGTGTAAATTCATTCTTGATATATTCTAAGTCATTCTCCCAAGAGGTGTTTAGAGTCATCAAGTGGAAGCATTAATTCTTGAGCATTTCAAGGAGCTCAAGCAAGTAGCCATGCTTCAAAAAAAATCAGACTGTGTTTAGTTAGACCAATGACCTTCACACTCATACATTCTTTCTTACACACACATTTATAAATGCACATAGTGTACAAACTTAGGTTCTAATTATAATGGAGAATGTGTCTTAGTTTCATTCCTGTTGTGATTAAAAAGTACTATGAAAAGGCAAGTTATGGAATAAAAGAATTTTAGCTCACAGTTTCAGGTTATGATCCATTATCATGGGGAAATAATACTTTAAGCCCCCACCCCCATACCACTGGAAACATCACACAGCTATCTAAGGTCTAGACAAAGTTCTGATGGTTCCAGAGAAATAAAAGACAAAATATCCCAGGCAACTGTGGCATGAAACAGATAATAAAGACAATACAAGAAGAAAAAAAAAAAAGGAAAGTAAATCTGGATACTTAATGTAAGTGAAGGCCATTAAGAATTATGAATAATAAAAATCAATGAACTATGGGAGAGTTGGAGCTTATAAAGGAGTCAATAATCACTTGTAATTAAAAGGACCCTTGATGATCCCATAAGAAGAAACTTTGCAGAGAAAAATACATCATCTCTCAACATTTCTTAAGTTTTGTGGTTTTTGTTTTGTTTTTTCCCTCAGCATTAAAACAGATCTTTGTTTTGAATTAGGTGCTCTGTGTTTGTTGAGGGTGGAATGCTGATGAGCTCTATCATTGTTTGAAAGCACATTTTCTGCAAACATGAGGACCTTAGTTTGAATCTCCAACATCCAAAGCTTCTGCTTAAAAATGCAGGCATGGCTGCACAAGCCTGTGACACTTGCATATAGGGGCAGAGCAAGGTGGTTATTTAAACCTTTCTGGCTAGACATTCTGGGCAAAAGTGCATGCCTCCAATTCTATGAGAGACCCTGTTCCAGGCAGTAAGATGGAGAGCAATAAAGTTTTACATCTTGGCTTGGGTACCACATGACTGTGCATACTTAAACACTCAGCTGCATGCACAAGAAAGAGAAAAGGAATCAGATAATCAAAATTTATTAAATCCTCCAAAACTACCAGAATACTTTGCTCCAGCTTCCTCAGGGCTTGTTTTAGCCTGTCTTCCACTATTAAGGTTTTTGTTCATTTTTGTTATTTGTTGCATTCATGATCCTAGGAAAGACCCTGATAATAATCACCTATTAAAGGAGTCTGATCTCTGCTGACGCACTCAATACATTTGACAATGCCATAGCACAGGCATTCTCTTTTTTCATATAGGAAAAACTCTGGTATGGATGGAATGTGGTCCTGATTGGACAAGGAGCAGAGCCCAAATCAGAATCCTCATCTGCCCAACACAACTCTCACTCTCTGTACAGGTAACAGGATGAGCCAGCAAGCCATGCTCACAGAAACAAACAAGGAGCACAGATTCCCTCTCCTTTACCATATGTTTGTAGACAAAATTCTAAACAGTCTTCTTAAATAAGGAACACAGAGCCAAATACAGAATTAAAAGCCCAAGAGATCCGAGCACTAGCAAAGAGCCAAGACCACCTTAACTTACCACTCGCTGCTGTCCTTCCCTTGAGAGAGAGACCTTCTTCCTGTGTCTTGAGATTTTTTTGCTTTCCTGTTCTGCCTTCTCATTGGCTCTAAGCCCAGACATACGACTTCCTCACCACTGCCTGTCTATACAGACCTCCTGGTCTCTATGGTTGGTACTGATATTAACGACTCAAGGGTCACCACACTTGGCTGTGTCCTTGACCACACAGAGACTCTGCCTGCCTTAAGGGGGTGGGCTACCACCACCTGAATTCTGTTCCTGGCTCACTAATGACCTCTGATCTCCAGGCAAATTTTATTTATTAACATACAATAAAATCACATTTCCGCACAATGAAAATATCACCACATATATGTGGGGTTTTTTATTGTTGTTGTTTTGCTTTGTTTTTGTTGTTTTGTTTTGCTTTAGGGGACTTCCAAGCATTCTTGAAAATTCCATCTAAAAAAGCACAAAAGATAAAAACTGTAAGCCAGGCCAAATACCATGGAAGGGCAGTATCATTCAATTTGGTGCTTTCTCAAGTCTGGGGACACCACAAATATTTGTTTAAGAACTGAACAAACTACTGATACTGAAAAGTCGAAAAACAAGTTTGGGGACAAAAATGGAGTAGTGGAGTAACAATGCATACCAAGAGAAAGGAAGTCTTTTGTTCGTTTTCTGTGCATTGGGATTTGCATGGAATGAATAACCTCAATAGATGGGCAGACTCTGATTTCTAGCAGAGGTTTGCCTATTCACAACAGAAACATCATGAATATTTCAAATTCAAGCTTGCCACATTTACTTGGGAAATGCTTCCTCTTAGATCCTGTCACTTTCACGCTATAAACTGGAAAGGTCAGAATATTTCTAGAAACGTTTTCCTCTATGGAGACAGCATCACTTAAAATGACAGCCCAGAAAGATGACATAACATCCCAAAAGTGTGCTGCCACCTGTAAGTCTCTTTAAGGCAAAGCATTCTGATTTGTTTCAAAAGGTTCTCTAACTTGGAGTAAGGGCATCTTTCTAATAACTATAAAGTTGCTTGAACCATTTGTGATGCCAAAAATCCTGAGGATGGCAGTGTTGAAGAAGATACTGAAATAAAGGGTTAAGGGTGTTACATAATATTTAATTAATAGCAATGATTGTCAGAGCCACCAGAAATGTATTGCCATGTCATTGATATGATAGATGACAGCAATCCTGGGGTTCAGGCTCAATATAACATCAGATGTATACCAGAAGAGAGAGTTCAAAGTATTTCTTTTCTTCCATCAAGGATTCTGTATTAAATAATTCCAGAAAAACTTATACTTTAATGTTTTTCTTGTGCCAATTAAAATCAGTTAGAATCACCAGCTGTTAAAATAAATTTGAGAGATTAATGCACTCTGAAGAGGGCTCTTTCCTTAAAGTCATATGGAGAAAAGAAACAGAAGAAAGACAAATGTATGCCAGTTTATGGTGTCTGAAATGTAAAATATGTGAAACTGCTGTGGATACAGCTGAATGTGTTTAGCGATGAGATAGAAAAGCACCCTTCTTGGTGGTTATTATCTCAAGAAAAGGGTGGAGAAAAGAAACAATGAGGGGTGTTTACTGGTCCTTTCTTGTTGTCCTCTACCCACTCTCCCAGTGACAGTCGCCACTTTCACACCTATGAACCACTGCTTTGCTTGTTAATGGGTCTTTATTCCTTTACTACACACATTCCAAATATATAAAATGCTTTGTTCTGACCACCATCATGTACCAGTATGCATATGTGTTACTAGGTAATAACACATTATTATTGAAGTGCCTGTAATCCATCTGTGAATAAAAATGGTAGAATAAAAAGTGTAATGGCACTCAGGAATCTGAGACAGTGAGATCACAAGTTCAAGGACAGTATGGGTGACACAGTCAGACTTTGTCTCCAAAGCAGTAGTTACAGTTGTGAGTACTATAAGACCCCCAAGGATCTATCTGACTTAACCTTGTGCAGTTTCCTCAAAGTTCATTTCTGCTCTAGAACTTCATGAGAGGAAGAAAAACAAAGTGGCTGCTCTCTGTGTGCTCTTCTGGTGTCTGCCTAGGGACAGAAAAGACAAGGAACAGTGAGATGAACTGAGGTCTGCTTCTTCTCCATCACTCTCTGTTTGGACTCTGATGCCCTGCCAAGTTGGACAGTTATCACAGAAAAGGTAAACACATCATGGACGTTAGCCATCTCTGTTCAGGAGCTGTGGTCCTGCAATCATGGCACTGCTAATCATTCCGCTTATGCCCATGCTATACTGATGGAAAGTGCAAAATCCGAACAGTTAGCTAACACCTTCCCCACCCTGCCATTGTCTAGGATTTAACTACTGAAGAGACAATATAGTCAGAATCTTAAGTTTAATTACTTAGAAAGTAAATATTTTGCTACAAAATTTCTTTAGAAACCAAAGGAAAATGTTTCCAGGGATCTGTTCACAGTCATGAATATTCTATATTCAATATATCACAAAAGCAGTCTTTCTACTCTGGTATATGATGTTATGTTTCATGTTGGGGTCTAGGGCAGACTTCTATCTTCATGATCTCATTGTTTCTTTTCTTTACGCCAAATGATTACAGAACCTAAGCAAGAGCTTTATAGATATTTGAGGCAATTCTGTCCTGTCATTTTTTATGTACATGCTGACTCAATGTCACAGAATAACTGTGCTGCTCCTGCCTTTCCTGGCAGTCCAAAGAAAGAGTAATGCATACAAATCATTTTACTGCTTAAAAGTTTTGAATAAAACATGCTAACCTTGTCATACTAAGTGACAGACAGAAATGTCACCATTGTTTGCCAGGGACAAATAATCTATATACTTCATGTATAATTCATCTGATCTTTAAGAATGTTTAACAATATTGAATTTAGATAAATTTCAATGTTATGATGAATCAAACTTCTTTTATCAATTTCCACATGTGCCTCATCAATTTAAGTCTCCATGTTGTATTAACTATGGCAGATCTCATATTTCCAGGAAAAAATTATGGGTCCACTGCCCATAAGCAGAGGCTTCTTTATCAACTCTTAACTTGGAAGCCTCGAATTACCAAAGCTTTGTAAATCTGCCAGACACCCCACTTGCAAACACAGATATCTATAAGCCTTTCTAAGCTCAAGCCTTTGTACTCTGAACAGAGACTGAAGAACAAACACATCAACATGAAATTTCAATATTTTCTGAACTGAAGTTTCAGTGACTTCCTATTCATTTCTGTCAATTAAAGCTAACCAAAGGTAGGCCTGAGAATGTATCATGAGCAAAATAGGAAAGAATGTGTTGTGCAGGTTTCAAGATGAATGGAAGCCCCTATACCATGGATAAGAAGACCTTTCCCTGTGATGCATGCTCTCCAGATGATTGGAAGCCCCTATACCATGGATAAGAAGACCTTTCCCTGTGATGCATGCTCTCCAGATGATTGGAAGCCCCTATACCATGGATAAGAAGACCTTTCCCTGTGATGCATGCTCTCCAGATGATTGGAAGCCCCTATACCATGGGTAAGAAGACCTTTCCCTGTGATGCATGCTCTCCAGAGCACTGGCCCAGGGGGCCTATTTTGTGGTTTGCCTGAATATCAACACTGAAAACATCTCACCTAGGACTATCCTGTTGTTATCCTCTCTTATGTCTCTGAGGACTCTCATTCTCTGAACCTTGGAGTATTCTTCCCATGACTGGAGAGCATTTTATGCTGATTGACAGAATTTGATAAAATTAAATTTCTCATGAAGCACAAGGTAAGAATTTTGGACATTGTCTTCAACCACTAAAAGGAGATAAAGAAAAGAAAAACATGTACATGTGTGTCACATTTCAAAAGCCAACATTTGAACTGGGTATGATGGCACATGCCTTTAATCTCAGCACTTGGGGGCAAGAGACAGGGAAATATCTATGACTTTGTGGGTAGCTTATTCTGCCTAGTGAATTCCAGAACAATCAGGAGTATGTAGAGAGACCCTATCTCAATAATAATAATAATAATAATAATAATAATAATAATAACATTTTATTAACTGAAACTATCCCTTCCTCTCTCTCTCTCTCTTTTTTTTTTTTTTTTGAGCTGAGGATCGAACCCAGGGCCTTGCACTTGCTAGGCAAGCATTCTACCACTGAGCTAAATTCCCAACCCCCTTCCTCTCTTTGATTATGATCATATTTATTATGCATATGTCAGCTTGTCTCTGAATACACCTAGATATGCTATAGGTGCATATGAACATACATCTATGTACATATTTATATGCACACACATAAAATTCATTTTTTCCTAGTACTCTGGAAAAGCAGACCATTTTTTCACTAACTGAGCTATCTCCTTTGTGGCCTAGTCACAAAGTAGTAGAAAATTATATGAGAAGTTCATTTAATTCTTCAAAGATGAAAATGTTAGCAGTGAGGAATTGAGTAAATGAACCTATGGGAAATTAAAATTATGTATTGGACTTAAAACAGGCCTTCTTTTTCAGAAATGTCTAATACATTTTTTAAGTTTGTAAAATCTCACTTTCGAATTTCTATGTGCAAAAGATTTTTAATTCCTGAAGTTGTTTATAAATCATTACAATAATTACTCTTTTCAGGGTTGGGCACCTACACTTTTCATTTGATGTTTCAAGGTGAGTTATGAAACTCATCAGATAATATTGAATATTGTTGGCTGGCAATGTAAGAGCCTCCATGTGTTTAGAATGGTTTATTTCTAAATGGAAGTAGGAAAATGCCTCAGTTGTAATAAGGAAAGTTGAGAATGTGCCAGGGTGAGGGTAAAGTGGGGGTGAAGAGACAGGTAAGTATGGGGAATGTGTGTAATTCAACTATGTTATATGCATATATGAAACATTTCATATATATGTATATAAGAAAATACCACATTTATACTCATCAGTTTTTATAGTTCTGGTACACTAATAACAAATGATAAACAAAAAAGAAACTCAAAGATTTCTTGTTCTAAAGAACTTAACATTGGCCCTTAACTAAGTGATTCATAACAATATCTCTAACAAAATATCACATTTCAGCTACAGTAATACATGCCTGTAGATTTCCATTATTTTTCCAACAGTTCTAATTTCATTGTGGAACATTCTCCAGATGGAAAGGGGCCATTCTATGAGCTTTTGGCAGATAGAGTAAAGTTGGCTCTGCTAAATGAAAATCTCTTGTTTGAGGAGCCTGTGAAATTGGCAATAATTGACATTTGAACACACAGAGAATTTTAAAACTGTTTTTTTAATTTGCAACAAGAGATTCTTTGGAAGAGATTTTTGTTAACCCTTTAAACTTTTATTTTACTTTTAAACCCAGGCCTTCAGTGAGTACTTAAGATTTATTTATTAAATTGTGCCATTACTAATTCTCACCCTTATTATTATTTTTTTTGTGTGTGTAATCATGTGAATGATAGGATATGGGAAATGAAATGCATTCACTGATCTCCTTCCCTGAGAAACTTTGCAGGCACACACATGGGGTGAGGATTTTTATGGTGCTTTATTCCTAGTTGATAGGAAGGACTATGATTTCTTCTTACTAGAAAATGGTTCCCTCTTGTATTGATTATTATATAACTTTTCTAAAACAAAATACCTAGCAAAAGCAACTTAAGTTTGAAAGAACTTATTTTGTCCCACAGTTTGAGATATACTCCAGTATTTTGGAAGCCAAGGTGGCAAAATCTTGAAATAATTGGCCACATAGCATCTGCAGTCAGGAAGAAGGGAATGATGGCCATGGTGCTCAACTTGCATCCCCCTTTTAATTCAGTCTAGTATGCAAGTCTAGGGGAGTGTACCACTCACAGTTTAATGGGTCTTCCCACCTCAATGAACCTGATCAAGAGAATCGCCTATGGACATGCCCAAAGGCCCCTCGCCCATTGATTTAAGAACTGTGCCTAACCACTATACCTCTGTTTAGGATTGGGTGTTGTGATCATTAATCTTGGTTGTCAGATTGATTTGGTTGGGAATAGATATTAGTTCAGCATTCTTCTGATTTATCTGTGAGGGCTTAGGCAGAGAGATTAGTTAGTGGAAAGACCCACCTTGGATGTGATTGTCACCAAATAATATAGGCTAGAAGCCAGAGTGGAATAAAAGAAGCTGAAGAAGCATATAAGTACAGGCATTCTCTCTGTGTCTGTCTCTGTGCCTCTGTCTGTCTCTGTTTCTCTGTCTCTCTGACTCTCTGTCTCTCTCTCTCTCTCTCTCTCTCTCTCTCTCTCTCTTCCTCTCTCTCTCTCTCTCTCTCTCTCTCTCTCTCTCTCTCTCTCTCTCTCTTCTTTCTGAACTCCACAAGCTGAGATTTACCACATCTTATTATCCATGGCTGACTAGATCCTTGCAAAGCAAAAACCACAATATATTTTTCTTCCTGTGAGTTTTTCCTTTCACATATCTGTCACAGTGACAGTAAGTCTGAATTATACAAAGGTATTTTAAAAATTCTATTGCTGTAAACTACCTCTTTCTTTACTCTAATTTTATTTGGGAGAGTCAGAAAAATTGTTAGCATTTTGTTGGGGCAAAGTGTATTTAGAACCAAGATTGGTGAATATGTTTAGGGGCCTCAGTTCACTGTTTTCTACTTACATTTCTGTTTATTATTTTTTTCCAGACAGATCTTGCTGGTGAAAAAAATATACAAATGTAAGTTCTCCAGGGATGAGGTAAATTTGCCAAACTAATGCCAACAAGCGTCCAGCAGCATATTGAATGTCGTTGACCATGGTATTCTTGGATGCTCTTTATGTTGTGACTCTGACAGCTATAAACAAGCTTATTACTTTTCAGGAACCTAAAGACCAGGAGGATGGAAGAAATCATTTTTATTAACAAAATTATATGACAAATGTTCAAAGGAGCCATTAAACTGAGATCACTCTGTCTACTATGATTAATATTTTTCAGAAGCTTCATGTACTTCTACCGAATATATCATAATGACATTTCATTATTTAAAACTTGTTATTCTTATGATTTCCAAATAATGGTATGAAATCTGTAAACTTCATAAAATTGAAGAAATGATAATTATAGAGAAGACTCAGAAATTAAGATCGTTTGCTGATCTTCACGAGGAAATGACCAGAGTTTGTTCCCAACACCTACATGGAGACTCACAATCATATGTAACTTCAGTTCTAGGAGAGCCATGACCTCTTATGGCCTCTATGGGTACCTGCACATAAATAATGCATAACAGGTAAATGGTGCACATGCAGCTAAAACACCCATATACATAAAATATTAAAAATGATTAGTTACAAACAAATAAAATTTAGAAAATGAAGTACTTTGCTCAAAAACATTGAATATACAATAAAGAGACTTGGCTGTCTTCTTCAGTTCATTTTGAGAGCTCAAAGGATAAAGCTACATTCTATGTTTGTACTTATACTTTAAAGGAGTCAAGTGATACAGTGAATGGTGTTCAGAATACCCCAAGAGAGCTGCTAAACTTCCATTTGAGAATAGTTAACCAGGAAAAATAATCAAAAGAAGAATAAGGGAGAGAACAATAGTAGCAATTCCAATTAATATAATGAGAAAAGGATGACAAAAGATTACAGTTTCAAATGCAGTCTGCAGTGGTGTATATTATATCCTATAACATGAAGCTGTTAACTCATTTAGAGAGGAAAACACAAGATGAATCAAGTGGCTATGAATTTGGTTTTGTCTCACAAAACATCTTGATTGGGTACTTTAAATTGAAAAGACTTCCAGAAAAAGAACTGCAAAACAGGAAGAAATCAGTAGGATCAGATTTATTTTGCAGATGAAAATAAGGGGGATTGGGATGTAAGGGTTTGCAAATTTCAAGAATTCTTCAAACTCGGCAGAATTGATTGATCGAGTTCATGCAGAAGGCATTGAGAAAAGATGCAGACAGAACTTTGGGACACATATCCTTTGTAACGAAATGCCTTTTGAGATGGGTGGCATGGCTCACATATGTGATCTCAATGTATTGGAGTCTAAATCAGGAGGACATCTATGACTTTGGGACTGACCTGGTTCTAGTCCATAATAGGATGCAGAGTGAGAATAGGATACAGGAAGAAAGAGAGGAAGGGAGGAATGGGAGGAGGGGGAAGGAAGGCAGAAACAAAGGACGAAAACATATTACCATCTTTAAAGAGTAAAGGGATACTACCTTTGGAGATGCAAGCAAGCTGTTGCTAACATTTCTTCCTGTTAATCACAAAAGTTAGTTGTGAGGGCCTTCACTCCCTGGTTTAAAAAAATGTAGTTTCAGGGAGCTTATTCTATAGCCAAAGACAATGAACACAATTTCCCCAGTGGAAAATGACCTGTATTTTCATTACTTTTTAAAAAATCAAGACAAGTACACAGAGTCACTTTCACCAATAATTCTTTATTTCTCCATTGAGCTACTAAGAGGCTTGTTCCTGCTATTATGTAAAAGGAAAATTTCAGAAGAAATCATCTGAACCATCTCTGATAAACTAACAAATAATTTAGGCATTGTTAGAGTTCTGCAGACATTGAATTTTGTTCTCTGTTGAAACTTAAATAACCAGTCTTTTGGAAGCAGAGAAGCCTGAGCTATATGAGTCTCCATAAGCACTTGTAACACATCAAATCCACCCCTTGGAGGTACAGAAGAGGTAAGTGTCTAGAAACTACCAAATCTTGCTTTTCTAACAGTTTTCACATAGTACCTGTTAAGAGAAAGGATGCTATTGAATACTTGGGCACCTATAACACAAAATAAAAAAAAAAAAATTAAAAATAAATAAATAAATAAATAAAACAACCTGAAATAGCCTGTCTAGAGGAGAGACTGTTACATCCCTAGACAAACACACTGTCATCAGTAAATAGCGATGGCTGTAAAGCCTATGTAGCACAGAAGCCCAGTTCATGAGTAGTGTTTAAAGACTTCACAACCAACTTCCTGTGCTCTTATACTACCAATAAAATGGTAAATATAAAATGATTTCTTAATATTATTTAGAAGAAAGTACAAGGATAGGTTAATGTAAATACAAAAATACAAAGAAAAGTTTCAAGAAATAACATAATATACATAGAATAAGTCAATACATTAGAGGAAACTAACAAATGAAGACAACAATGACTAAAATAAAAAAACTTAAAACTCCCAGGACTTCTCAGGTTGAAAGAGGATGGTGAGATTTCCCTTAAACAATTCAAGTGATAATTATTTGGTGATGAGGGTGGGGAACTCTGTATTGGTAACTTGATAAACTTACATTTATCTCACACTAAAAGGCACAGGGAACCTAGCTGACTGAAGTTCATAAAGAAACATAACAACCTAGAGTAACATAGACCAATAACCAATCAAAGACATTACAAATAAATACAATGTGTAATACCAAGGAATTGATAAAGATGTCTTCTTTATTATTATTTATTGTGTTCATTGCCCTTGGCTATAGAATAAGCCCCCTGTATCTACATCTTTTAAACCAGGGATCAGAGGTCCTTACAACTAACTTTTGTAATTAACAGGTAGAAATGTTACCAACAGCTTGCTCATATCTACAAAGGTAGTGTCCCTTGTAAAATGAATTGCTATATGGCCTTATTAATAATAATAAAAATAAAAAAACCAGAGCCAGATATTGGAGTAAAAACTGAGAGATCAGAAAAGCAAAAAGAAACCAGCCACATTTTTACCACTTGGAAATCCTCAGCCAAGAGAGAGCTACTTCCTGTATACCCTCACCTATATGCCTTTCTTTCCCTGCCCTCTTACTTCTTCTCTCCACCCAGATACTACACCCAGCTCTGTCACTTCTTATCTGTCTTTTATAGACCTCCAGACCTCTATGGTTAACTAGCACTGGGATTTAAAGGTGTGTGCTACCACACCTGGCTCTATTCCCAGTGTGGCCTTGAACTCACAGAAATCTAGATGAATCTCTGCCTGCAGAATGCTAGGGTTAAGGGTGTGTGCTACTACTGCCTAACCTCTATGTTTAATATAGTGGCTGGCTTTTTCCTCTGATCTCCAAGTAAGCTTTATTTATTAGAGCACAAATAAAATATCACCACAATCCTTTAGTGGTTTTTGTTTTAGGTTTTGGGTTGTTTTTTTTTTTTACAGGATAGCATGCAAAATGCTTCTTTATTGTTGGATGACCTTTTATATTTTTCTTCAAGTGATAACAACTGAAAAAGCATGTGGCAGGGAGAATATGAACAAAAAAGCCAATTGTGTAGAAAAGAGATTTGTCACACTACTGCAGAATGAGTGTGGAAAGAATATGATTGATTTAAGTCATTAACCTCACGTAAATTGTCATGTGCTGCTTGAACTCACCAAGAACTGGCTCTGGAATTAGTCTTCATCCCCACCCAGCCACCTCCTTTTAGAATAAAGCATGTTTGTCTCAAAGACCCCTTGTCTGCGAATGGTCTACCTCTCCCAACTCTGTGAGAGAGGGGAAAAACAGCCCTAAATAAAAATATTGTGCCACAAAAACAGACATATAAAATGATGGTATAAAATTAAATACCCAAGAATGAGTATTCTTAATTACAGACATCTGATATTTGATAAAGAAGCAAAAAACACATGCTGAAGAAAAGATAGCATCTTCAGAAATGGTGCTGGGAAAATTGGATGTTCATACACAAAAAGAATGAAGTTAAGGCCTTATATATTACCATGTACAGAAGTTAGACCCAAGTGTATCAAAGACCTCAATTTGAAGCCTGGAACACCAAACCTGCTTGAAGACCATTAGACAGAATCTTAGAAGACATGGAGTTAGGATAGGACTTTCTGAATAGGACTCTATCGCCAAGGAATAAGAGTCCACAATTGGTGACTGTGACCTCCTAAAACCAGAAGCTTCTGTACAACTAAGGAACCAGTCAACCAAACAAAGAAGAAACTCAATATGAGGAAGAACCTTGCCAGCTATCCATATGACAGAAAACTAATATCTAGAATGTACACAGAACTTAAAAACAGAGTCAAGAAAACAAATGACCCAATAGAATGGGCTAGGGATATAAGCAAAGCATTCTCAATAAATGAAATAAAAATGGTCAATAAATACATTAAAAAGTATTCATCATCCTCATCAATTCTGGGAATATAAATTAAGACAATTTGAAATTTTTTTTCACTCCAGTAAGAATGGGTAAGATCAACAAAACAACTGACAAAAAATACAGGTAAGGTTTTGGAAACAGTGGAACTCTCATTGACTGTAGATGGGAAGACAAATTGATGTATCTATTATGGAATGAATAGGGATAATCCTAAAAAAAAAAAAAAAAAAAAACCTAAAAATAAATCTACCATATGCTCTAAATATAGCACTCCTTGGCATGTGTCCAAAGACTTGTCTTCCTGTTCTGCAGATTGCTGCTCAGTTATGTTCATTATCATCATATTCATATAGCCAGGAAGTAGAAACAAAATAAAATGCCATTCAACAGATGAATGGGAAATGAAAAAGTTGTACATATACCTAGTGGTATACTATTCAGATATAAAAGATAATGAAATTATGACTTTACAGGTGAGTGTATAGAAATGAAAAAGATGATATTAAGTGAGTAACCCAGACCCAGAAAGACAAATGCATGTTTTTTTTCCTCACATGTGCTTCCTAGCTACAAATCTGCGAATGTGAATATACAGCATGGAGTATCCATAGAGACTAGGAAAGTAAGAAGGGATCATAGGTGAGTGGAAGTTTTGGGGGTAAAAACAGAATAAATATGAAGTGAAGTGGGAAATGGAAAAACTTAAAAGAGGGTTCTAACTTTGGAGGATAGGCACAAATCAACACTGAAAGAGAAGGAGAGATAGAAATAAATATCACCAAAATTATCTGAAAAAAACTCAAAGAATTATGTTATTTCATACTTACCTAAAATAATTATTTATACACTTATATCTGTTAATTTTGTCTTTTTTTAAAGACAGGGTTTCCCTGTATGACAGTCCGAGCTGTCCTGGGACTCACTTTGTAGAGTGTAATAGTCACTAGGCTGGCCTGGAATTCACAGAGATCTGCCTATCTCTGTCCCCAGAGTGCTGGGATTTAAAGTGTGCACTGCTACTGCCTAGCTAGTGTGTGTGTGTGTGTGTGTGTGTGTGTGTGTGTGTGTGTGTGTGTATACCTTAAAGTATGGAATATTCCTAAAGTGTGAATATATCCTTAAAGTATGGATATATGTCACTGGGATTGGTTTAATAAAGAAGCTGACTGGCCAATAGCTGTACAGCATAAGGTTAGTCAGGAGAACCAACTGAAGGAGACTGGGAGGAAGAAGGTTGAAGTCAGAGGAATCACCAGCAAGACACCACCAACAGGAGGTACAAAATGAAAGAGAGGTAACACCACGTGGCAGAATGTAGATTAATATAAATGGGTTAATTTAAGTTTCAAGAGTTAGCTAGTAATAAGAATGAGCTATTGACCTAGCATTTGTAATTAATATAAGCATCTTTGAGGTTACTTGGGAACAGCTGCTGAGACAGAAAAACTGGGGCTACATTAAAGCAAGTGTGTGTGCAGCGACCTGGGTTGATGAGGCTCCCCCTAAGAACAATTAACTAGCAAAAGTCCCAGTACTATACACAGGAAATCTCCATTTGAGTGGTTAGTCAGAGTAGTACAAGCAATTCCCCAAAACAATATAGATGATAAATGAAAGCAGTTAAAAAAAGCAGGGGATGGCCCTGGAATACCAATATCTGAAAGCAGAATTAGTCCCTGTCCAACTCTTTGACAATGAAGCAAATCAGGTAGTCTGTGTGTGCACAGGTGTTTCTTACATGGAGATATTTTAAAGAAGGACATTGTAGTGACTACCTTAGAAGGTTTTTGTAAGCAGTCAATGAGTCAGTACATAAAAAGTACTTAGGAATATGATCCTTGAAACATAATGTACACCATCAGTATTGTCACTACAACTCTTATTGATACTGGTGTATTCAGCCACAAAATAACTGGAGCATAACAGCCATTTAATATAAAGTGATTTTCATCTATTTTACCCCACATCTCCTGCCACCAGATTTCAAGCAAATGTAGGCATCCCTTAGCCTTCTCTTCCATCTCCAAAATGCCTGGCAGATACTGGCATCTCTGAAAATTCTAATACTGGAAGTCAAATATGAATCATAGTTTAATGGTAAAGAGTGAGATGTGAGAAGCTTTACAGGATTAGTGATCTCACTCAGTTCATATAAAGCCTCTGAATCTAAAGATGTAGGGGCTTCATACATTACTAGCTTCTTATGGTTCCCCTAGTGTTTAGACATCCCTGCTTAGCTTAGCCCAGTGCTCTATCCTAGTCTAATTTCCAAACTCCTAAAAGAGTACTTCTTATTCCCAGATGCAAAGAAACTCACATGAAACTTTACAAATTCCAAGGTCATAAGAATAATACTTTCAAAATATCTCTGTTGCTTAAAATGTATCCGAAAGTTCCCCAAAATGCTTTACATTCCAACCATTGACCAAAGAGTTAGCATATTTGGAAGAAGCCTTGTAGGGTTTTTTAGAAATAGTTGGTGGCCCTGTTACTCATTTTAGTCTGGATATCACTGATTCATTATAGAGTTTTGTGACCCCTCTAAGTACCTAACATCCAACCATATCAAGTAATTGAACTTGGGATAAGGGGAAAAAGAAACCCTATTATGTTAAGAGGTAAGAGAAACATGATACATCATTTTCACATCTTGAGAAAATTACATTATAATTAAGTATAAGCCCCACCTTCTGAAGAATGGTCTCTGATCTCCCTGAGACCTTTAGGTTCGGGTGTACTTTTGATTTCTTTAAACTTGAACTTTAAATGAAAATGGTTCCAAGTTCTCTGACCCCATGAAACCATCATCACTGTGTTAAAAAACAACTATAGCCTGAAAAGATGGTAAAAAGCTGAGTATGGAAATTGCTTTTCAATATACCTAAAGCCGTGATAAGCAAACTGAAGATATAAAAAGGAAAAGAATTTATGACTAGTATGAAAAGATGTCCACATACTAAACAATCTTTTTTTTAAAAAAACTTGTTTGTTTGGTCTCTTTTCCATCTCTCATTGTTCCTTCAAAGTTGTTTATATATATATATATAAACATACATACACATACATATACATATACATATATAAATATCATATTCTTCCATCAGCCATTCTACTGAAACATGTTCCTGTTAGATGGTTAATGACAAAAATAAATTTCTATTTAAGAAAAATTTTAGCCTAAATTAGTGTTAATATGTTACTGAAATACATATATTCTGTGTATATTAGCTCCCTGTATCTTGAAGACAGTGATGAAAATAAAGTGGTTTAAATTTCTTCATATGTACCATTAGATTCTGGTACATATCACTGTAGACTTATATACTTTTTTTCTGAACTTCTTTAATATTCTCCTTAGAACAAGGCACCAATGAGCCAAATGTATCTGCCTACCAATTTGTTTCAGGCATAAAGTGTCTTTCTCACTAGAACTTCAAATACTAAATTTCCAAACTGCCTTCCCTAAAGTTTTTTTCATCATGGACCACAATGTAACATATATTGATTTGAATATATTATACAGTTAAAATATAAAGATAGAAATATAAGAACAAGAAGCCTCATACCAAGACTTCTCAAAAACATGCAATTTTTCAGCATCCACAACAGAAATACATTCTTTAACATAACTATTTAAAACAAGCTTAAAATCAACTACGCTAACTGGGAACTGTTTATTCTGATATAGCATGTTCTGATTACTATTATCAAAGTCTCTGCCTCATTCTTACCTACCGACCTCACCCACAGTAAAGAGAATTCATGTCCTCATGGACAGTGACCACATCCTCCCAGAGTCCCTGCCAGAGCCCAGGCACTTACTGAATGAGTGGCTCAGTATAGAAAACAGCAATCTCCAGTCTACAGAGTGGGAAACTAAAATGGCAAGACAATATTATTATGCATGTTCTTTGTATAGTCTGGACGACTGCAGTCAATCTCTGTTCCTAAATTTAGTAACTGTCAGATGTGGTTGATAAATTATGCACCCCAATAAACTTATCTGGGGGTCAGAGAACAAAACAACCACTATAGTAAACATAGAGGTTAGGCAGGCAGTGGTAGCACACACCTTTAATCCTAGCATTCCATAGGCAGAGATCGATCCAGATCTCTGTGATTTCAAGGCCACAATGAAAACTGAGCCAGGCGTGGTGGCACACGCCTTTAATCCCAGAAAGTGATGGCAGGAAGCAAAAAGGTATATAAGGCATGAGGACCAGGAACTAGAGACTTTTTAAGCTTTTAGACTTTTGAGCAGCAGTTCAGCTGAGATCCATTCAGGTGAGGACTTGGAGACTTCCAGTTTGAGGAAACAAGATCAGCTGAGAGGTTGGCAAGGTGAGGTTGGATGTAGCTTGTTCTGTTTCTCTAACCTTTCAGAGTTTACCCCAGTACCTGGCTCTGGTTTTTTTTTTATTAATAAGACCCTTTAAAATTCGTGCAACAGTCAGACTTAGGCTATTGGCTGTTGTTATAAGAAAATTCCAAGACTGAATAATTATGAACAACAACCATTTATTTATGATGCTATAGAGCCTGGGCAGTCCTAAGATTAAGGAGTCAGGAAAAACATCTTCAAGTTAAAAAGTACTAATGCCCTTAATCAGTGCTGCAATATAGAGAAATCTTAGTCAAACAGACGGTTCAAATAAGACATGAAAACCAGGAGTTAGGAAAAGACCAGAAGAGTGGCAAAGGAGAGGAAACCCAAACATAATTCCAATACTTACAAGCACTTACTAAGTGACTGGAGATATAAAATACAACTCAGTTATGTTCTTACAACAGCAATGCAGGATAAGTGAAATTTAAATGTATTTTCAGAAATGAAAATGCATCTCTGAATTAAAATCCTGACTGTGGCATTCACTCTATGAAGTAGAGAAAAAGAAAAAAAAAATTGCTATTCAGCATCCATAGTCTTGATTTTCTCCAAGCTAGTACCAACTTCAAAGTTCTATTCCTGTTGTCTAGCTTTCATAGTGACAGAAATTGCTACACATTCTAGGGAAGGAAGGTGTAGTCATCAACAATCTTACTCAGCCGTGAATCCTGCAAGTTATAATAATTACCAGACAAGGCAAATATCCTCATTAGTATAGTAGTGATACAAATGTTAAAGGAGTAAAAACCATTTTCTGATTAGATTTAGGGCTCACTCCACAAGATGGAACTATACCTAGTACTATTAAGGGGGTCAAGAATCCATGCCTAGATATGTCATAGGACCTATGGGAAAACTAATACTATTGTTCTGCTAAATGTACATAGTATTTAGCTGCTTAAGTATTATCTTTATACTAATATATTAACTCATCTCTCAAGCTTCATAACAAAAGCTTCTACTTGCAGTAGATGTCAATAAACACAGAGACCTACAACTGGTCAGTGTGTAGAGGAAAAGAGATTGTAGAGTACTCAGCCCTAATTAGGACATTTACATCACATTTCCTCCTCCAAAGGCTCAGGGATCATAACAGGGGATGCAGTGACAAGATTTTAAGTGACAAAGCCATGGATAACTATAGTGAAATAGTGTCTGAACACAAGACACATATACACATGAACTCACAGTGTCTGTGAAAACATGCATAAAACCTACAAAAAAGTAAGTCCCACACAATTCCAGCATGGGTGTGGGAGGGACTCATAAAGTCCCACTCTAGCTGAGGAGATATAGACAGCTGATGATTGCCAGGAGAGGAAGAGCCAAAATGGTTTTCAAAAATTAAGCCCCTGAAGGGCTCTCCATGCTCCAATAAATGGCCCTCCACTCATGCATGTAGTAGAAGCACTGTGTGAATTCTATGGGTCTAAAAAATAAAAACACAGCCAGGTGGTAGTAGCACACACCTTTAATCCCAGCACTCAGGAGGCAGAGGCAGGAGTATCTCTGGGTTTATGGCCAGCCTGGTCTACAGAGTGAGTTTGAGGATGGCCATAGCTAAAGAAATCCTGTCTCAAAAATAAATAAATAAATAATAATAATAATAATAATAGTAATAATAAATAAAACATAAAATTGAGCGAGGGAATAATAGTAGGTGACTTGAGAATGAATTTGAAGGGAGGAAATGGGTAATGGATATGATCAAAACACATTATATACATGTATGAAGTTCTCAACAACAAAAAACACTTAAAGATTTGATTTCTCCATATGTAATAGGTAGATAACGATGTCTCATGGGAGAAGAGTAAAAATTAAGTAACATAATATTTGTGACTTGCTTCCAAAGACCTACCATATGCTATCTTCTAATTACAGCAACAGCAAGGCTATGGAAACAGCTTTACTGCATAGGAGTAAATAAACTCCTTAGGATTATGTCCCTAATAAGAGTCCTTGAAAAAAAAAATCAACCTTTTTTATTTTTAATCCCAAATTTTGTCATCTTTCTGACATCCCATGGTTTGCTATTCATGTATAAAAACCACTGTCTTTCTTTAGAATGAGAGATGGTAGCCAAAGTAATAGATGGGAAAATGAGATCACAGAGGTTTTTAAATGGATCTGAAGTTAACACAGAATTAAAGGATAGTTTGTTTTGTACTAAATAGAAATTGAACACCACTTATCACATAGACTGTTTATAGCTAACATAATAGTTTATGTGTAAGTTATACAGAATAGTATAATTTGAATTAAATTATTATTTAATTAATTAAAGTACAATATCGAATATATAATTTGCTAATAAGTGTTTTATTGTACACAGAACACCTTAAGGAACATTTTAAAATTAACAATGTCCATTCATTAGAGGTTTCCTTGTTTGTTTGTTTGTTTGTTTGTTTGTTTTTCCAAATAAATTGAATGAAGTGAATAAGTTTTTTAACTTTTTGATTCAAAGTATTTTCAAAATGTTACCAAAATATTAAAATTGCTATTTAATTTTTGAAAATGAACAACCCTCCTTACGAGCTGAAATGACATCTGGAATTTTCTTTTTGCAGACATGCAATATTCAATCAGATTAATTTTTAATTTTCTAATTTTTTAAAGGGCAAATCTTAAAACTAGATTTTCTCCCTTACAATACTGAAAACATAAAAATGTCAAGACCATCAATCAAATACCCATAATTATGGAAGGATACAATGTCCATGCTAAACTCAAATTACTCCACACTTAGCAATTCATGTTTAAATGATAGAACATAGCTAACCATTCAGACAACAGAAGCAAGGGCAATCAGAGTTTTTAGGCAACTCTAAATAAAAGGCAGATTTTCCTGCTATAGATTATTTTGTCTCATTTCTATGTAAATATTAAAAACAGTAATTTATTAGAGAAGCCACAAAGTAGGCTTGATTGTCAACCATACACCAAAGTTGCAACACTGGGTGTTCTCCGCTACTTCGTGAGCTCTTCTCCTCTATGTGAACACTACCAAAGAGGAAACTGCCCATGTGAATCCAAGAGTAAAATCACTGCCTTCTTCAAATGACAAAAATACCAAATGAAAACAGAGGCAATTCTACTCCTACAAGCTACCCAGAAAATCACCCAGTCTACTAATCTGACAACAATGGGTGCCAATCAATAAGAATAAAGGAAAAGCAAGCTAAGAAATTTCTTATTAGAAATAATTAAGGATATCTATTAAAACAAGTTCCTTCACAATTTTGTTTCAAAATCTAAAAACAGTAATTGAAACTGACCTTCTATCAGCACTATCTCAGTGTTTGCCACACCTGTCTGTTTTATTTTTCATTCCCATTGAGGTCCACAGATTAAGACAGGATCCTCTAACTCCGGGGCTAAGGGAGGAGGGCAAACTGCTTTAACCAGTAACTGACAACTTGATACTGAACAAGGTGGAAGGACATTCTTTTAGGAGAGATAGGAGCAGAGCTGAGCTCTTATAGCCATGAGCATTAATTGATAGGGGTGCTGTGGGAATGTCAATTCAAACAGATTTCTTAACATTCAAGCCAAAGTTAAAAATAGTTTTGATGAAAACTTTCCATGTTTAAATGTGAAAATTTACTTACATTTATAAGGACTATATTTTGTTAGCCATCATATTTTCTCCCAAGCAAAAGATACAATTCATTTTCACTGTGCTTATCTAAAACCAAAGATTTATTATATATACAGAATATAAATGAAACAATTGCAGTTGAGTCTTTAAAATATTGCTTGAAACAGCATCAGATTAAAAAAATCATATTTAGTACTATTGAAACATGATACACTCACTGCCTTCATCTTTTCACATATTTCAGTGGTGTGCCCTTCCACATTGCTAATTTGGCAGCCATACAAATGGCCAATTTGAAGAAAATGTAAGCAGAGGTTTGCCTACTCCATCCTGGTAGACAAGATATGAGATAGGATACTAAGAAAAGATAGTAACTGAAACTAAAGGCAGACAGGAAAGGAAGGAAGTTCGACTAGACACATTTTACCTATTGAAGAGGTCCAGAAGTGGAAACAGATGGACAGCCCTGCAGGGGAATGGTGTTTATGATCAGGTGACAGTTCCGCAGGCAATAAGTGATGGTCAAATCACATCAACAGCTGGCACTGGCGTGTGAAGAAAGACTCACCCATGGCAGCTAAAGCTCACCCCAAGACCTGGCTACAGGAACCAGGATTGACCCCAAGAGCTGAGCTGGCTCAAGACTGAATCCTTGGGCTCTGCGTTCAAAGTATTTAATATTTCCACCACTCAGGCAGACTTTTCTCCTAAGCTACGGGTTGGGGCAACAGATAAGAGAACAGAGCAGGATTGTAACCTGCTGTCAGAGATGAAGAAAAAGAAAGTCATTGTTTGAGAAGACAGTATCCTGAGCCCCTTTGGTCCACAAGCAAACATAAGACTCTTTTCAAAATGTCATCTGTACAGTATTGAACAAATATTATTTAGTAACTGTGTGCCATGTCCATCTACCCTACTTTCTTATTGTATTAAAATATCATGCCAGTGGCATTAGTAATTAGTCAAGAGATTTCTATTTTTATAAAGATGATAAAAAGATTAATATAAGGTATAGATTGAGATCTCTAGTTTGGGGGGCCCAGTTTGGTCACCATTTTAATAAATTTTCTCAAATGGTAAAAAAAGTTTTAATAAACTCAAGACCTGTAGAGAATTGGAATATTAATAAATCCCCATGACTGAGATGGGGATTCTCTTCAGAAGATAGGAAATAATAGGCAAGCAAGACCTTAACCTTGTTACAAATATTAATATCAACAAGTAGGAAATACCCATCTGACAGGGACAAATATCAAGAACTCAGACCAAAGTAATAAAAATATATTGTGGCTGTCTAGGCAGCAGCATGGTTTAGAGAAGGAGGTTCTTACTGTGGCAGTGGCCATAAATTAGTATGAGGTCCCTCCCAGGTCATTCCTTGACACCTATATTTAAAGTCTTCACACTGATAGAGAAGATGTCACAGTATTATCCTTAGCTTTACCTAAATAAGAGTGTAAAACATGCCACTATTAGACTTTTGAAAATCTATACAAGGGAACAGGACAGAGAACTACCTAGACAGGAAGAAAATCCAATCCAAGAACATCAAGCTGACTTGGAGAGCTTGGGCCTGAATTACCTCTGCATCATATAACATGCATGCCAAAACCACCTGCATTTGAGAGAAGCATTTATCTCTAGACCAATGTTCTTAATTAGCACAGATCCCAGTTTGTGATTTACACAAGTTTTATTACCACAGAATTTCCTCTGGGTGTCCTATGCTGTGTCATCACAGAAGCCATAGCACAAAAAGGCTGAAGGAGCAGCAAGGAGCTTCCATCAGAGTACTAGTGAAAGTGGAGGAGACGTCTATCACTCAGTGTTGCAGCACCTACCAGGATGGTTGATGATATACAAGAGACACCCTACAGTGTCAAAAGGGAAATCTCTCCGCAGAAAACAATTCCACACTATTAAAGTGCATGCACAAATAAGATGGAAAAATTAAACAACTAGAGCAAGATACAATGGCCCATACCTGTAATCACAGCACATAAGAGAATGAGACAGGAGGGTCCAGAGTACATGGTTATGAGATCAGCCTAGGCTACATAGTAAGACTTTGAGTCTTACTATGTAAGGCATAATAAATAAACAGATGATATATAGATTGATTGATGATAGACAGATAGATAGATAGATAGATAGATAGATAGATAGATAGATAGACAAATACTAATCTGTAATATTTAGCTAATAGAAAGTTGGCTCTTTAGGAATATTCTGACCTTCAATCATAAGCAGCAAGAAAGTCTTACAAGGATATGTTGACTACACCTGCTGTTCTAGAAATAGACTGCAACTAATAGCTAGGGAATAGGCATAGAAATAACGAGCAGCGCTCCATCTAAACTAAGGTATAAAGGCATGTGTGTTGGCTTTAGCAGCCCTGGGGACTAAGTATAGGAGGGTTTATCTCAAATCACCTTACACGTAACACAACAAGCTCACATCACAATAAATAACTTATCTATAACACTTTGAACATTGAATAAAATTTCATTTGACTATACAGTCATATTTCTTATATATTTAAATTTTAAATAAAATTGTGAAGCTACACAAGTTGAACTACCTCTCTCAAATTCAGGTACCAGTTATACGAGCTCCAGGCCTGCCCAGGGCTTGTTGTTTTCTTTGTTTCCATTTTCTAAATAATAATATCTGGTAATGGCTTAACCATGTATTGAACCAATATAAGAAATAGAATTTAACCGATGGAAATGAACTCAGCCACTTACATCTAAGTGTGGTGGCAGCACAATCAAAAGCTTAGATGATGTGGGTGACTGAGTGTGTTCAAAGTGTACACCTACAAAGCTGAGGATCCAGGCGACTGTGCTTCTGGTAGGCAGTGTGCTGGAAATCGGACTGTCAACAGGAACTACAAAGGACGTTATCAGTTTTCAGTTATGAATTTTCAAGCTTGCTATCTAAATATCTTGAAATTTTTGGTCTATTCCTTAATCACATTCAATATATCAAGTGGCCATTGTTTCTACAGACTTATCATACTCTTGATAAAATACCATGCATTCAATTTCACAAACAGTGGTGGTAGCTTTTAAAATGTGCAGACATAGCTTTTGTATATTTCACCAACGCTGCACAAAACCACTGTTGCTGCTGTTCTATTTCTACACATGAAGATGTTTCTTCTGGTGCTGGAGAAATAAGAAAGATGGCTGAAATGGCATTTGAAATTATGCTATTGAATGAAGCTTGTACAGAATCATCATGGAAGTCCAAAGTTCTGCCCTGCTGAGACTCCATGGTTCTGCAAGTAGAAGAATGTTATTAATTTCAACTCTTAAGAGTAAGTTGAGATACTCTGAATCTCTTTTAAGAAAAAAATGCAAAATATCTTTGCATATAACTGTTCATCACATTAATATTGAAAATGCTAAGTAGATTAAAACAGCCTGAACATCCAATAATAGGAGGGGTTTAGGCAAATGATAAACTACCCATTGACTATATAATGTAGTATTAATACTTCATAAAGTGTCCTATATAATATATATGTATTTATGAAAAATATAAAGAGAAAATGAATATTTTTATTATAAGTACTAAGAATTCATGTGAAAAATAAAACTTAGAAGAGGTGTATGTCAATATGGTACTGTGTGTGTTAGAATGGCATCATGATAGATTTAATTTTCTCCTCCCTGACATTCTACAGTGTCCCTAAGACTTAGACACTAAGGAAATAGAATCAATATTTTTTAAATGGCCCATGCAAGCCATTCTCCTGACAGGAAGATCTGGCAACCTATAAGAGAACCAAGACATCTTCTGAATATTTAAAAGGCTCAGGAAAATGCTGACTTTGTGGAACATAAGACTAACATTTTATTCAGTTATTGCCATGTGGACTCTACCTATTCCAGTGAGTAAAGTAAGTTGAGAAAACCAAGATAACCACACAATTAAAAGATGCATTCAGTCTAAATAAGATTGCCAAGCATGTGGAACCCATATGAATCGAAATGCAACTGAATTCCAAGTACTCTGATTCTGGTCAGTATTTTACTAATTATTGATTGACAGTCAGCTAGGGTCTCACTCCTCCTCTTAGTTAACTAGGGTGGCAAGAAAAGGAAGGGGAGCAAGCTCAGAACATTCAGATTTAAAGGTATTAAGCTGTGCAGATATAGAAAGCTAATGTATTTCTAAATTCCCAAAGTGATTTTTCAAAGCAGAATCTTGGACTGCCAAATAAAATTAATCTTTTAAAATGATAATGCAGATTTTTTTAAAAAAAATTACAATGGAGAGCTGTGGGTTTAAAGAGAATGTTTAAATATTCTGTGTATTTTAACTTGTACCTTATCAGCTCACCTATGGCTAGATACTAACATCATTTCCTAAAATTATAGAAAAAGAAGGAGGTTTAAAATATAAAAGAAATCCTTATCTCCTTGTGTATATGTTTATGAATCAATATGTAGCCTTATAATGTTTCATCCAAAAGTTAATTCTAAATGCCAGTAGTTTGCAATAAATAATTTGTTCATCAGAAAAAAGTAATGACTAATTCCTATGCTTGGTCAATGAAGACAATAGGAAAATCTAAATATAAGATCGTTCTCCAGCTAAAATGTAATTAGGAATAGATTCCTACATATTTGCTGTTCCTTGCAGATTTAAAAAACCTTAAAAGTGAAAAGTAAAACTTTTAAAGGAAGTATGTACATACTGAGCCTATAAAAATGTTTCTTTTTTTTTTAAGAAAAAAGCTTATTAATTTACTGTATGCCACATACTCTATTCCACTAGTTTCTATTTTTATAGGTATAGCCCTAACCCTCATTCTGATGGGAAGAGATGTAATCTATATATTAAAAATATTACTACAAATTATGATGAGTAGGCAAACATAGAAAAAAAATGAGCAATAATCATAGATATTCTGACCTGGCACATCCTCCAAGTCTTTTCTGAGTGAGTTTGACCTGGGATGACAAGAGCTAGTAATAAGATAGCAAGCAGAGGCCGAGAGGAAGAATACAGACATGATAGGTTCTAGCTCTGGGTTGAGTCAAATTCAGCCATAAAAGATTCAAGGGAAGTAGCAGTGAAATTGTGAGAGTAACAAGTGGTTATTAAAGTCATCCTTACACAAGGAAAAAAGAGGCCAGGAATTTTTATAAGAAAAAAGATTGCTTTTTTCAGGGACTTAAAGTTCTTGTCATGTAGGTCCTTCACATGCTTAGTTAGAGTAACCCCAAGGTATTTTATATCATTTGTGGCTATTGTAAAGGGTGATTTATCTCTGATTTCTTCCTCAGCCTGTTTGTCTATTGTATATAGGAGGGCTACTGAATTTTTTGAGTTGATCTTGTATCCTGCTATGTTGCTGAAGGTGTTTATAAGCTGTATCAGTTCCTTGGTTGAATTTTTGGGGTCACTCATGTATACTATCATGTCATCTGCAAATAGGGAAAGCTTAACTTCTTTCTTTCCAATTTGTATCCCCTTAATCTCCTTATGTTTTCCTATTGCCCTGATATACTTTCATGTGTTCCTTAGTTTATCTCAGAATGAGAAAAAAGGATGGAAGTATTACCAAGGAAAAATAGATGCAATTTGAACCACTGTAATGGAAGCCACAGGTATGGGGCAAAAGTAGGGTCACCCAGTAGCAAATGCTTGGTGTTCGTTGTCTAGTATGGAAGATATACAAAGTGGGCAATTTGAAACATGACAGAGGGAACCTCAGTGAAAGTTTCCTGTGGATGCCAACAGGTACAATGACTATGGAGTTGGAGGACGTCTAAGAAGCTGGCTTCTGGACCCCCAGAATGGTCTTCAAGATATGATTCCCAGAACTGCATTGAAATTTAACAGGTTTGATCTTATTTGATATCTACAAATAACCTGTAAGTTAAAGATGAATGCCATTCCTGTTGTACAGATGTGAAAAAATGAGGAAGCTTTAACAAAAAGCAGCAATTTGCTCAACAACACAGAATTTATAGATCTTATGGCTCTAGCTCCACGGTCTTACTCTGTCTTCACTCGGGTACTCTCTGAATTCTCCAAAGCTGTCTCTTGAAGCAGAACCAACAAGTTTAAAAATGTTCTTACACTCCAGATTTGTAGTCAAGGATCTATATCAACTACATGCAAAGAGTATATTCTGGAGAATGAATGGGAGGTGGACCAGGGCAAATAGAGAAAGACATGAAAACGCTACAGGGAGGGAGATGAGCAGCCCAGTGTAAAGCTGTGCCCAGGGCTGAGAACTGCAGCATCCACTCTAAGGACAGGGAATATTTAAGAAGTAAATTTATAAAACATGGTCACGTGACATTTGCGAGAGCACCGCAGAGAAGCAGCCATGAGGATGCCATCCTTCTTCCTTGCTTATTTCACTGCCAAATCTCCATTTGAACTAGTGGATGTGATCTGTAACTCAAGGATGTGTGTGAGAGACATACATTTGAAAGCTCATTGTATAGTGAGAGATATTAATATATTATTTAACATGGTCCTCATTGACAAAATATATTCGAGCACTTTATATAAAAATATATGATTACAAAAAGATTTTCTGTTGAAAGTAACAAAATAACAGGTCATCTATTTCTAGATCTAACTTTAAGGCCAGAGTTTGGAATTTTTTTTTTTTTATATCAGAGATACCTACATAGTTTTCAGTGCCAAAATTGAAAGAGGAACTGAGTGACTCATCACCAAAGTGGGCCAATTGTCTGCAAACTGATGAGAAAATATTAGATGGACATGCACTCAAGTATAGCCAGCTCCGGAAATTATTTTAACTGTATGAGCCTTATATCATTTTCTTAAAAGCAACATGATATGTCTTCTGATGGGCCTGTTAAAAGGAAAAGATACTTCCTGTGGTTGATGGCGCTGTTATTTTTCATAATTTTAATGCTGTCCCTGAATAACTTAACTCAGCTGTCAGTGTTATCCTTGCCAGCAGAGATACAGGTGGCAATCTGCCTGACACAGAGTAAGATCCCCTGCTACACTGCTTCTATTTCGGATGAAGACCCCTTCTACATTCTTCAAATCAAAATGACTACTGAAAGAGAATTGCATTATGTACCACTTCTATATTCTGACAGCTTAATCTCACTTCAAGTTTTCTACATACATTTAAGTGAATGCAATTACCCTCTGAGTTTCTAAGAGTTGGGCATCTTTGTGATGGTGAGTAAATATACAAATGAGATTGAGAGAAAGATCAAGGAAATGTGTGTGCATATCATCACATATGTCCCATTTCTAGCCCCCAAATCTATGTATAACAGGTATTTGATAAGTTCTCAGAAAGAACCATGGCAAACCAGCAGGCTGATCCCTCACCATGATACACACTGTTCAGAAATACCCATTTTACTTGGAAAATAGAAGCTAACTAAATCCTGCTTTTTAAGTGCAAATATTATGTTGATTTATCATTTGCCCTTCTAGTCCATATCGCTCACTCACAGACTAGCTATCACTAATCAGTTTCTGTACCATTTCCCCAGATCCTGGTGATAGCCTAAGTGTACCACTAAGATAACCACTATTAATTAATCAGAAATGATGGCCTGATGAGATGACACAATGGTGAAGATCACTTGCTGCTATTATAGATGGTTAGGTTCAGTTCCTAGTACCGACATGGTAGGTGATAACAGATTTTAACTCTAGCTCTAGCAGATCTGATACCCCCTGCTACTTTCTGTGGGCACTGGGTATTGGTGTAGTACATATACACAGATGCAGGCAAGATGCTAATATTTATAAAATAAAAATAAATAACTATTTTAAAAGAAACAATACCATTAGCAGCATGATTCCTTATAACTTTATCAGATATCTTTACTATTACTTATTATTATGGTTCATAAGGAATCATAACTATTTATCTAATAATGCCCATAATATACCTAAATTGGTATATAAAATACACATATATATTTAAAATGAAAGTTTCCTATAAAATGCTCCCTCCAAGAACCAAAGACTACATAGTATAACCCCAACACCAGTCATCAGAATCCCTCCTTTGAAATGTTAGTCAGGGTTTTCCAAAATACTCCAAAAGCAGTAGAGGCAGGCCATCACTCTTACCTTTGGTTGCCCCTCAGAGATGTAAGGTAAGTTTCCTTTTTTTAATTAAGAAATTGTTTATTCATTTTACATACCAATCACAGATCCCTCCCTCTCTCTTTCCTCCTCCCCCACCAGCCTTACCCTCCTAACCAAGCCCTTTATATTGCTAAAGACACTATGTACTTCAGATAGCCTAGAGGCCCCTAAGCTAGAACTAACCTGAATGCCTCCTCCTTGAGGCCAGAAAGCATGCTTCAAGTTTCAATGGAAAAGAAACAACCAACAATCCTACTCAGCTATGATGCCTACACCCACAATAATAAGAAACATGACACACAATGATAAGGATGTAGTATTGGCACATTAACCTTGGTGATAGATAATACTTTCTAAATGGTACTAAGACCTGATCAAAAAGACAAAAATCAAACCAGGAACTGGAAACCTAGCCAACTACTCATGGATCATTAAGGAGAACCTACAACCACCAATTTATTAAACTAGCACAATCCCTAATTACATTTTAAATGTGTGTCCTGATACCCACAGATAAGTGTAGTCTGCATCTCTCATCAAAGAAACATCTCTTTGCAAAGGATTGAGAGGATTGTAGAAAATCACATCCTTCAAAATGCAGAGTTGTGGGACACAGCCCCAGTGGATACATTTACAATACAACTGTTGCAACTGAGGTTAAGGGGTCATTGTGGAAGCAGGGATGGGGTGTGGAAGGTAGTTATAGAAGCCAGAGGAACAAGGGGTTTGTTGTGAGATTGTGTGTTATAAATGTCAGAAGCTATACCTACACAGTCTAAAGTGGTTGCCCAAATATGAGCTGAACAAAGATAGCAATAGACAAGCTAACATAGATGGAGGAAGGACCAGGAGGCCTAAATACTACACAAAGAACTCTAGGCAGCGAAGGAATGCTGAGAGGGTGAGGGATAATCTTTCCCAGGGAAGAGCACACATATCGTTCATCCAATCTCAAAGGGTCAGCCCTGAAAACATCATATAAGTAACATTATATAAGCTGAGTAGGTTACACTAATATATTTAGGAAGATAGATAGATAGATAGATAGATAGATAGTCACACACACACACACACACACACACACACACACACACACACACACCAATTAATGCAAACAGAGGCCATGAATGTGAAAGAGAGCAGGGAGGATTTGGACATAAGAAAGTGAAAGGGACATGATGTAAATATATTAGTATCAAAACATAAAATCAGAAATAGATATGAGATGAAATTCAATTGTCATTCCAGAAACATACAAAAATACTGAATATATGTTATAAACAATATATTGTCATTAAGAGGATGATAATTTTGACAAGGTACACAATCTTTCTGAGCATTCAGATTTTCTTTCCACTTGAGGATGTTGTGAGGATCAAATTAAATAATACTATGAAAATTTTAGAAATATTATATTGTGTTAAATCCCTTATTGTTAATAGTTTTATCCAGAGTGGCACAGCAAAGGAAAACCCACAAAGTCAAATTTAAATAATTATAACAAAAGAACTCATTCAACATTCCTGAAGTACAATCTCTTCACTTCAAAATTCATATTCTGATTTTGGTTTTACCTGAGACAGCAGAGGTTCTGAGAGCCACCTGGGGCTTGATGTGCACGGAATGATTCTTTCATACCATTCCTTTCCTATATTTGTGTCTATGTGATTGGCCATGTGTGCACTTAAGTGAACAAATCTTCTCACAAGCGTGTTCGGTGATTGGTGTGTGCATGCTCAAAAGGAAAAGGAACTGAGTAAATAAGCATCTTCGCTTCTGCAACAAAGACACAGGAAGGAATCAAGGAGAAAAATCTCTGCTTTGAAGAGATAAAGAAAGCCTATAATCAGAGCCATCCAGGCAAAGGCATTACCTGTGGGAGGCTGTTCTACTTTGTACTCACGTAGCACCTTTCATCCAGAAAGCTCAAATCACATACTATTTATTAAGCCCCTTCATGTACACGGACCTCATTGATCCTCTCAGCAGGTTTATAAAAGCATATTATGGACCCCTCTCTGGGCATATGAAAACTAAGGCACTGGCGAGTGAAGGACCTCATCAAAATGCACAGAAGTAAACACAGGAAAAAATTAAGAACATAAGAATAATTATGGATTTGATGGACTGTTTTTTGGTGTGAGCCCTGATTTTATCTTAGTTATTAATTTCCATTAAATTACAAACAGAGTAGCAGGCATGCATGTGACTGAGCCTTGCTTGGGGTCAAGGGCACCATTTATTAAAATAGTACCTGAAATTTCCACACATGAAAAATTCCTGAGAGTCTCAGTCAGGACAAAAAAAATAAGTAAGTGCCTACCAGTTCTCACACAAAAATCTAAAACTAACTTTATTATTTATTTATTTACTTACTTACTTATTTATTTGAATCTGGGGTAAAACAGGGGAAAATGTTTACAAAACATACTCTGGCCAGCTTTGCAAATCACAATTCACTCTCCTGGTATAATATGCTTTTAAACCCAGTGGGTGTATTAAATCAAAACACAAACAAAGCGCTCACTTCAGTTGCTGCATGTCAAACCATGCCCACCTCTGAGCTCTGCTTCAGTTCTTCCCAAAAGCATCTCTGACACCATCCATCAAACTGATAGAGTTATTCTCCCTTCCCAGCAACAAGATCTTTCCTTTTAGCAAGAAGAAAGACAAAATATGTATACCTTCCTCATGGAAACTGATAAAAGAGGCTAAATACAACCTCCTTTGGAACTTTCTCTCTCTGTCTCTCTGTATCTGTCTCTCTGTATCTGTCTCTCTGTATCTCTCTCTCTCTCTCTCTCTCTCTCTCTCTCTCTCTCTCTCTCTCTCTCTCTCTCCCTCTGTCTCTCTCTCTTTCAGTCCAAGGAGCACAGGCTCTGTGCTCTAGGATGGTAGGAATAAATTTTGGAGAAGGAAACAGAATTCAGAATTAGGGTTATTTCGTGTTAACACTGGAAGTTTATTCACAAGAAAGAAGAAATTTCTGCTTTCTCTTCATTTAGACTCCTATTGTGATCAATAACCTGGACGACAATTCCCTGAGCTAATTGTCTGCTCCTTGGACTTTAAAAACAAGGCATACTAGAATTTCTCATAAACATTTAATAAATCATTTTGTTTTTCTCTCTCTCTGCATGCATGATTTATAAAGTAAACAACAAAAGGCATACTTATAAAACAGCCACAAAGCCTGTTGATTCTCACTAGACAATTTTTCTTCTGATACCATTTCCAAATCAGCTGAAATGTGTTTTGGCAAGATTTAAATTTCTTTTTCATAAATAATATATGTGCAAAATAAAATTAAACATCATTACCACAACCAGCAACACGATTCCCAAGATGTTATTGCCACTGATTTCCTCAGTGGTGTTTATCTACTCCTTCCTTATACAAACACACCAACACACCAACACAAAGAAAACAGGTCATATCCCAGATAGCAGCCCCGAGCAAACACAAAGTGACACTACAATTCTCTCTCTCTCTCTCTCTCTCTCTCTCTCTCTCTCTCTCTCTCTCTCTCTCACACACACACACACACACACACACACACACACACACACACACACACTCCTGAGGGAAAAAAAATAAACATTTCAACATAGAAGACATTCCTAGGAAAACCCACTTAGGACAACAGAACACACTTTTCAGATTACACTGCCTTTCCCAATAAAACAGCATGCTTGCATTTAAGGAAAAGGCTGACAGAAACTACCAAAAGCTGAGAACAAGACTCACAATAATTCTACAGCAATTAAGCATCTCTTCATGCTCATATCTCAAAAAATACCTAAGAGAAAGAGGAAGAGAAAGAGAAAGAGGAAGAGGAAGAGGAAGAGAAAGAGAAAGAGAAAGAGGAAGAAAGGCACAGGAAGAAGAGCAGGGACAAGGACTCCCCAGTCTATTCAGTCTCTATTGGCAGTTTGGCTTGATTCCTCCACCTAAATGTCTACACTCCCAGTCAGAGCCACCTTGTAACTCAGGACATTTTGTTCCAAATATCTTAGTACCACAGAAGTTAAGGTTTGGGGCTTTACAATGTCAAAGCTCAGAACCAGATTCTTCAGCATGAATCCTTGATTGTATACGTGTCCTATACACATGTCCAGCCTCATGTTTGAGAGACAGGTACATGTTCCAGGCTTGGAGATTAGGCAGAAAATGTTTATTCTCCACTTGGTTAGAAGGGGCATATTTAAAAACATTGACTATGTGAACGATGTAGCCACCCATCTATGGGCAAATGACAGTTATATAGAGAAGAATCCAAGGTGTTCATAGCCCTCTACAATTAACAGAGCAAAGTCTGTACACAGGTTAGTAGCAAAAACATTGGAAAGTCTCTTTTAGGCAGAAACAAAACAAAACAAAAATAAAAAACAAACTAAAAAAACCCTGAATATTTATGAAGTGCCTTTCAACAGACTTCAGAGGAGCAAGTTACCACATCTGGAAGCAAAACATGTTCAAGAGAGGGATCTTCATGTGGAGCAGAGAGATCTGGATTCCTTACCAATGTCTGACCCCACACAAACTATAAATCCTAAGCTTCTCATTGTTTTGTTTTTGATAAAATATTACATAGGTAAAGAAATTGGGGGAAAAAACACAAATTATATATCAGAGCTGTACAGGAATTGTGTTTATCAGTTTAACATTTATTAGAGCTTTTTTTTTTTTTTCATTTAAACTTACCAATTTCTCAAATGCATGTCTGTGCATCAATTATCAACCTCTCAGCTCTCAAATCTGTGTGTAAACTGTGGAAGTTTCTTTAAACTCTCCTGAAAAAAATAAAGGTATTTACAGAGAACTTCACAAGCTCACATCAGTGCCTCACAATCAGACAGTTGAGTCTCCACAGGTTCTTCCTCCTTGTTTTCACGAGGCCGACTACAAACTCTCCTGCTCATTAAATGCCACTCCCTCTTGGTTCATCAAGAAGATTGTTCCAGAAGTTATTATGCCTTGTCAGACCACAAGAGCATTATGATTTCACATGGCACAAGAAGTTATTTATAATATCTCTGATGCAATGTGTTAAGACTATCAGAATGTCGAAGTGGAAGGAGGTAGTTAGAAACATGGATAAAAGGATTTTTCCTGCGGAGCTTGATTAAACAGTTATGGAGTCTGAGAAACCTCAAGACTCAGGTAATGAACGGTGGATCCATGAGAGATGATGACAATTTCAGTATGAATCTGAACTGGTGAAGACAGATGAGACAGCAGCTCAAGGTCCAAACGAAAGGTCTGAGAAGACAGATGTCCCAGGTCACATATATCAGACTGACACAGGGTAAATTCTCTCTTAGTCAGCTTTTTCGTCTATTCAGTTCTACAATACATTGGATGAGGTTGACACACTAGGAATAAGAATCTGCCCTTTTCTTCTACCACTGTAAAGACTCATTCGAAACAATTTCTGGGTATAATGAAATTAACCATTATAATCTCCTACCTAAAAAATAAATTTATTTAATCCTCCTGGTCTCTACATCTCTTCCAATAACTTCACCATTTCACTGTCTCTTTATAGAAAAGTTTTCTAAATATTTGTGGATGTCCACCACATTTAATTTTCCTCCTCCCTAGGGGTTGGGGATTTAGCTCAGTGGTAGAGTGCTTGACTAGCAACCACAAGGCCCTGGGTTCGATCCTCAGCTCCAAAAAACAAAAACAAAAACAAAAACAAAACAAAACAATTTCCTCCTCCCCTTATGCCCAAAGCCTTCCCATTTATCAGATTAATTTAAAGTGTCAAACTTCCCACAGAATCCTTTACCCTGTGCAGTTCATTGCCTTGAAAATAATCATCTATGGAAATAATTACCTTTCACCACTCACACAAGAATTTGATTCACATAATGAATGTTTGACGCTGAAGGTATCCTGAAGTGCTCGTGAACATAATAAATAATAAGTTGTATTTCCCATGACAGTAGTCAGTGCCTTAAAGTAATTAATAGATGAGACTCAAAATCCATGAACAAATATTCAAATATCAACTCTTCCTTTTTCTTAAAATAGCTCAAAAGATAACATGACCACAGTTTTATTTAATTTCACAATTAGAATGTTATTGTGAAGGACTTGCAAATAAAATACAATCACAAATCAAGATCAATCAGATGAGAAGTTTATACAATTTAGTAAACTTCTATACAGGTAAAATTACCATTCTGTAGGTGTGAAGCTTCATGTTGAACTGTAGTTCAATTGAGCTCCATAGTCAAATACATTTTTTGGACTTATCCAGTGGAGGAGAGAGGGTAGGGAGGGGGAAAAAGAGAGAGGAGAGGGAAGGAAGGAAGGAAGGAAGGATTATTAATTAATATTGGGCTAATTAATATTGCAGTAACACATAATATTATTGCAAAACAATTCACTTTATATCCTCTTTCATGATTCATGTGTCAATTACCTGAATTCATCCTTCCAAATCAGTATTATCCTTTAATTGTTTTCCTTCCTAAATGTTATACTGTCCCCACATGTACATTGTGTGTGTGTGTGTGTGTGTGTGTGTGTGTGTGTGTGTGTGCGTGTGTGTGTGTTATAAGCTAAGATCTATATACAAGGATGGAAACATGCATTTTTTTTCCATTGTGTGATGTCTCATTATTATTCTAAGTCCACACATTTTCCTGCAAGTTTTGCTCTTTTCCTTTTCCTTTGAGTTGGATTGTATTCCGTTTTATATACACACTGATTTTCCTTATCTATTCACCTGATGATGGATGTCCAGGGATGTCCCACTTTCTTGCTGTAGTGAACCAAGAAGCAAGAAACATAAGGATATAAACATCTCTCTGGTAGGTTGTGCAGTTCTCTGTGTAAGTGTTCAGGAGTAAACAACTGTTTCATATGATAGCTCTATTCTTAAATTTTTGAGAAATTTCCAAACTAATTACTATAATGACTGTGTTAATTTGCTAAGAGTAAGTGTTCTCCCCCTTCCACATCCTCTCCAACATTTGTCATCAAATTATTTTGGTTGATAACCTCTGTGAATGGGGTAAGGTGGTATTTCAAAGTTGTTTTAATTTGTATTTCCCTGGTGGCTTGGAATATCGAACACTTTTTAAAAGACTTACTGGCTATATATGTTTCTTTATTTGAAAAAGAAAAAAGAAAAAACCTTCCTCAGACTCTGTATGTTGTTCAATGTGCTGATAGTTCCCTTTCCTGTGTGTGTGTGTGGGGGGGGAACCCTGTTTTACATGGCTTCTTCTTTAACTACTGCTGTTGCACACATGTACACACCAGTAAATATAAATACAACCTGCTGAGTTCATCTAGTGTTGTTTGTCTGTATATGTTTTTCAGAATGACCATTTTGTTTGGGATAAGCAATTAGGGTACTAACCTGAGAAAGACTGCTTCTACCTCTCTCTGCAGTCTTTAATTGCCTGTTGCCCTTCTTCTATGGGTAAAGCCCCATGCAATTTTCCCTTCCACATTGGTATGTCAACTGGTGTCAGAACTGTTCACTTCTTACATAGGAAACTATTGGGGTATTTTGTACACTATGTGAAGATGTGTGTCTCTTTCCTTCCTCATCTGTCTAAGATTCCTTCTGATAGGTTTAATAAAGAACATTAGCTAGGCAGCAGAGAATAGTCAGGACTCTCTAGCAGGGATAGGAACTCTGGGAAACAATCTGAGGTGGGAGATTCACCAACCAGATCCAGAGGAAGTCAGACTTATAGTACTGAGAAGAGGTAATGAGCCATGTGGCAAAATGTAGATTAATATAAACGTGTTCATTTAAGTTTTTTTTTTTTTTTTTTTTTTGGTGTTGTTGTTTGTTTGTTTTTTGAGACAGGGTTTCTCTGTGTAGCTTTGCACCTTTCCTGGAACTCACAGAATTCCACCTGGCTCTGTCTCCCAAGTTCTGGGATTAAAGGTGTGTGCCACCACTACCCAGCCATCATTTAAATTTTAAGAACTATTTGGGAACAAGCCTAAGCTAATTAATAAAAAGTCTCCATGTCCTTATTTGGGAGCTGGAAGTCCAAGGGAAGATCTGCTACAGGAAACTATACTGTTGATATTTAATGGGTGAAACTTCTCTGTCATATGTAGGAAATACCGTGTCACAGCACATGTCCTTCTCTTAACAATCTTTCTACAACCTCTTCTAAAAGCTCCCCTGGGCCTTAGGTACAGGGGTTGTATTTTCAATGTACTGACTAGAGCTAGGCACCCCATAATCAGTTGTTCTCTACATTTTGAACAGTTATATTTTTTCCATAATGGTCTCTATCTGGCACACACAAAAAACTTCCTTGATGAGGAGTGAGAGCTATACTTATCCATGGGTATAGGGATGAGTATTAAGAGTGCAATTAGGAACATACTAGTTTGGGAGAGCATCATCAGTGGGTTCTCTAAGTTCCATGTACTCACATCCCACAAGTAGATGACTAATTCACATACCAGGCATGAATTCCCTCCTATTTGAAATCTGGCTAGACAGATGTTGACTAGTACTGAGATATAAGTGCCACTATTGTTCATTTAGGGTTATCATGCCATGCTGGTGACTATTGTGATTCATATGCTTCATAGCTGGGTATGAATGCTGATTACTTTTCTTCCATGGCAGCTTGATTATCACCTTTCAGTACTCTGAAAGCTAGTCCCCAGGAAGGAGATTCTGGATCAAATCTAGAGCAATTCCACCAAGTCCTTTGTACAAAGCAAATGGAGTCTTCAGAAATAGGGATTTACCTACCAATCTGGGAGGCAACCAGGAGCAACAGCAATAGCCTATAATGTATGGATGTTTCTTGGACTCACCTGAACAACAATTTGAAAGGAGATTTCTCATGCTTTGCACTGTGGTTGCCATGTGGTACCATCTGCAGATACTTGGGGCTGTTTCCTGTGCTATTGGTGTACTATCCACAAAGTCCTTCCTATCCCAATGTCTTGAAGAGTATTTCCTATATTTTATTTTAGGAATTTTAGCATTCAAGTTTTAAATTAAAATATTTGGCCTGTTTCAAATTGATTTTTGTACAAGGTAAAACCTAAAAATCTAATTACGTTCTTCTGCTGATAGAAAACCAGTTTTTCTGCTGCAGAATATTTATGTAGCTATGCAAAGATATGTTGTATTTGCTTAACCATGTAGAGATGTGTTGCATTTGTTTATATATGTAAATATGTGTTGCTGTTTTACATTGCCTGCCTGAGGCACTTGCTTGGTCTAATAAAAAGCTGAATGGCCAATAGCATTGGTATAGGTGGGACTTCAGGACAGGAAGAGTAAGTAGGAGGAGAATTTTAGGCTCAGGGGAAGAAAGAAAAAGAGATGCCAGGAGCCAGATATGCAGACATGGAGAAAGAAGGAAAGTAGGACATAAAGAAAGAAAGATAGGTTAAAAAACAAAACAAAACAAGACAAAATGTAGACAAAGAGAAACCATTTAAATTAAGTTAAAAGAGCTGGTGGGACAAGCCTAAGCTAAGGCCAAGCATTCATAATTAATAATAAGTCTCCGTGTTTTTACTTGGGAGCTGGTTGGTAGCACAAAGAAAATTCCAATTACATTTTTTTCCAGCGACATTTGTTGAAGATGCTATTTTTTTTCTCAATATATGTTTTTGGCTTCTTCTCAAAAATTTAGTGGACATAACTTTGTTACTTTATTTCCAGGTAACCTATTCTACTCCATTGGCCTTCCTGGTTATTTTTATGCAAATGGCAGGCTGCCTTTCTCACTATAGCGTTGTATTATAATTTGAGGTTAAGCATTTTTCCTCAGTAGTCCCCTTACTCCTTACGATTTTTTTGGTTATGCTGTATTTTTTATTTTTTTGTTGATGTTGGCTATTTTTGACATTGTATTTTAATTATATTTTTCTCTTCCTTTTCTCCCCTCAAACCCTTTCTTATACTCCTCCCCATTGTCCTTCAAATTCAGGACCTCTTATCATAAATTGTTATTGCAAGCATATATTCATTTGTGTATACATGTAGATTCCCTTATTACTTGTTGCATAGTTTTTAAATGCAGGGTATATGATATCTTGATGGTACTTAAAGCAGGAGAACCCTTAAAATAATTTCTCATCATATAGGAGTTCAGATGGTCACTGGGATCACAGAAACAATTACAATTTGAGTTCTGAAACTAGTATAAGATTAGAAAACAAGTGTGGGAAGCCTCAATATCAGATTTCATCTAATTTACTTTGTATTTTTGCATCTTGTGCTTCTTTTCTTTATAGATATGTAATATCTTGTCTGTTGTTTTTATTTCTTGATTCCTGAAACATCTTTCCCACATTTTTCTTCCTTGCCACATTCTTTTAGCAATCTGCCACTCATCAGCATCCCACAGCCAAAGACATCATACAAAATATCAGCAAACATAAGAAAATTATTTGTCAAATATTGTTTTATATATTATGCCTTAAATAAGTCATCAAAACAGAACAAAAGGTTGACAATATAGCAACAATGAAAATGGAACCTTCCACCACACTAATACAAGTTTCACATTAGTGAACTCTTAGAGCATTTTTAAATTTGCTACCTTTTTTGTTAGCTTTAATAGTTTAGTCTATAAAAATTTCTTTAAAACTTATATCTACTATAACAATTACTAATGTATGTTTGGGTATGCATACTTAAGAGTCTTTGCTAGACAAATATTTATTGGTGCTGTCTGGGGGGTCATGCATACCTTCAAGTAAACAAGATAATATTAAATCATTTTCATAAGCAATTACTTCAATTTGCACCCCATGTACAGAGTGAACTGTTCTATATTCTCACCAAAGCACTATTACCAGATTGTTGATGTTATCAATCTGCTGTGAATCAAATGATTATGCAAGTGATATTATACTACTTCCAAAGGAGAATAAATATTTTTAAAAATTATTAATACTTAAATTTCCCCCTATAAAATATGCCCACTTATGTGTGTATGTGTCCCTTTTCCTTTGCATAATTGTCTTTTTCTAACTAATATTCTAAGGATTTTCTAAATTGTTGGTATTAGTTGTTTGCTATAGTGTTGGAGATCCATCCTCTTAGCTTAAAGTTTGCCTTTGTTTCCTTCCACAGATGATATCAAATATTAAAGGGTTAGTTAAATACACTCTGGTTGATTGATGTTTTTATTTGTGGATTGCTCATTTCCACCATGTGTTGGACAGCTGTGAAAAAATGTCATTTAACAACATAGTTTCTGCAGTCAGACTCCTAGGGTTAGGGCTGGTTCCACCTCATAAAGATTGAACAACCTTGGGTACTTAACTGCTCATGCTTCAGTTCACTTATCTGTTTAACCAGGGTCAACTTATATGGTTGGACTGTGGAGAAGTTCAGATGTTACTGTATTAACTTATGAGAATTGAAATTAATATTTTAAATCTGTTATAAACGTTGACTATTTTACTTTAAATTTTCTCCCATGTAGCTCATATTTAATTCTAAATATTTTTATTTTAATTATTTCTTCAAAATACCAAAGATTTTCACTTTATGTTTATATAATTAATCCAAACAAAATTTATATTCCTATCCAGTGTGAAGCATAGTCCATAAAAATATAGAGTACATTTCACAAATGTATGTGTTATTTTTTTCCTACAGTGAAGAACTTATCTTCCTTGTACTCTTCTCATTACAGCAAACAATGCCCTGCAATATGACATATTAACCTTTTATTTAGTAATCTATCTATGTGCACAGAGTCAGCCCACTTAGATCTCCCTTCTCAATGTCTGTTTTTCAGTTCCTTTGCAGATCCTGTCTCCTCTAATCAAACCTCAAAATATTAGGTTGCATTACAGCTGAATCTTAGTCTCTATTTTTACTCCTTAGTTTTGTTTTTGTAAACTAGAATCAGATTACAAAGACTAAAATTCTGCATTTTTCTTGACTATGTAAGCAACTGAAATGGTTAGTGATTTGTGTGTGTGTGTGTGTGTGTGTGTGTGTGTCCGTCCGTCTGTCTTATCACTAAGAAAAGTCCCTAGTCTTCAGTAGATGCTAAAAAATTCTATTTACTGTCTAAAAGATTTTACCTCATCTTTAGCTTTAAAACTTGAAATAGTTCTAACCACAACATTTATGTGAACAACTACTTTATCAGCTGCTTTATTTTTAGATGTGTCTTTCTAGTAGATGTATCTTAACCTTAGCATGACCCAGCATGACGTTTGTTGGAATCCAAATTTCTCTTCTCAGAAAAAAAAAAAAAAAATGGCACCAACATGAATCCATTTACTGGAATTAAAACCCATGAGTCAACCTTGATCTATTGTGATATTTTCCTCCACACGCAACTTGATAAATTACCCCTCCAGGTCTGACCTTTATTTCCCAACCTCACTTTGGTAAGCAACATCATCTCTCAATGAGCCACCATCGGCCACAGTCATTCTGATTTCTTACTCTGTGATCTGTCCTCCTTTCAAATGTGCCAGTAATTTACAACAGTCAAATACAAATCCTGTCTCTGTTCAGTCCATGTTTCTTTTAAATAATTGTGCATCTCTTCACAGGAATGCCAACAGATTCAAACTTATTTCCATGGACTACAAGGTCCCAGAGGTTCTAGCACTGGCTTATTTTCCTAAGTACTTCCTCTGTGGTAACAATGGTCACTATGATCTGACCCCATGCCTCACTTTTGGCTCTTAAGTGTATTCTCATTTTCTAACATTTACATTGCTAACCTGGAACACATTAAAAACCCAGATCAAAAGATGGCCTCATCAGATATGTTCTCCTTGCCCATGTTACCTCCAATTGAAATGTTTTAATACTCATTTAGACTTTTTCAAAATATTTACATCTGTTTCTGCACTGCTGCTGCATTGTAGTAATTTCCATCAAACTGGAACATTCCTTTCAAGAAGAACATTGGTTAAGACTGAGAAAAGAAATGAAACTTCAGAGCTCCAGAAGTAAACAATTCACAAGTCTAAAAGAGTATGTTTTAAAATTGTTTTTATTTTATTGTTTTTCAATTTTTAACTTTAATGTAAAAATAAATAGAAAAGGAAAACTGCATTTAACACAGCTGTGAAGGATAGTCAAGTCCAGACTTTAAAAGAAGGCTCCCCAAAAGCATGCAACGGGAACCCTGGCTCCCCACTGAACACTGGAGGCCCAGAGGGGCTGGGGAGGCTGGCAGCAAGTGTGCTCAGGTCCTCATGGAGAATTCCCTTCTTTGGATGCTGTAGATGCCGTGGTGTGCCCAAGGCGCTGGTGAGACCTTTGAGAGACATGAGGTCCAGCCCTGGGCAGACATAATTTCTCCCTAATGCCTAGGCCTGAGGTAAAAAAAAATATATCCATAGCCTCGCATCCTCAGGAAATGGCTAGAACAAGTCTGCTTCCTAGAAATTTAGGTTTGGAACAGTGGTTTATTTCTGAGTATTCTTTAATAAGAATATAAAGATGCCGGGTGGCGGTGGTGCACGCCTTTAAACCCAGCACTCGGGAGGTAGTCCTGTCAGTTTGAGGCCAGCATGAGCTACAAAGTGAGTTCCAGGAAAGGCGCAAAGCTACACAGAGAAACCCTGTCTCGAAAAACCAATATGTATATACAAAGTTAATGAAAGTTATATGATCCACAAGGCCCTTCTCTGTGGTGAAATAACCAGTGATGCTATAAGAGAGGAGATTTTTTTTCAGCAAGTGAGCTACCTGCTAGTCATACAGAGATAGCTCCAGGGATGCAGCTTTCATGAGTAGTCACCATGCCTGGGTGGGATTGGCAGTAACACACCTGCCTTTGGGACATCCATGCTGTAAGTAACCCCCTCAGCCCTTTTCCCATAAACCACCAGTTCACTATGTTAGACTTGAACTGAATTGTTTCTTTGGTCTGTCATTAGTATCATATTTGGAGTGGACAGACATTTGTTCTTGTCTCATTGGTAAAAATCATGTGTCATCTGTGAAAGAAGAATTTTGAGGTACAAGACACATTTTTATGATTCCCCAGCAGTGCCTGGTACTACTAACTGAATGGCTCACGCAAAGATAACGTTCATAAGATTTTATATACCATGTGTTATTAAATAGAAGACATATTCTTTCTATATGTAACCACTGGGGTAGAAAATATATAATTCCTAGTTTATATATAATGAGTCCTGAGCATAAACCCAGTCAATGGCAATGTAGAATTCAAAGCTATTATCATTTTCTCATCTTACACAGTACATCATTTGATACTGAATATGTAGTTATATATTTGTTTCAATGTATATAAAATCCCAAAGAAATCCAAATGAATGTTTACAAAGAAAGAAAAAGCCCCAATAAAGCCATTTTTAGAGTGAACTTGAGAAGGTCATAATTGGGTTTCAAAATTCACACCCCAACAGATTCCATAGGAGAAGTTGCAACTTCCTGAGAAGTGCCTCCAGATAGAATGGTTGTGAAAACAGCGATAAAAATGTAAAGTTGTTCTTCACACCTTCGCTTAGTGCTTTTGTCTGTTAGACAAGTTGTAGCCTACATGAAACCAGAAAGCTTCCCCTAACTTCAGTCCACAGGGCTATAGAACACATTTGCCAAGAAGTACTTTCAGAAGGAACAATCAGATTCTAGTAGAACTTCCCTGAAATCCAAGGTTCGTGTTTGACATGCCATCCCCCACTCTACAGTTATAGGCCACTCATCTTCCCAGGACTTACAGGGCACAAGAAAGTCAGGTGTGAACTGGATGAAGTCAAGACCACAGACTATATTGCTGCCCTAAAGGACAGAGATTCAAGTAAGTTATAATAGGTTTCATCTTATTTAAACACATTTTAAATGTTTCTGTAAGTTTAATGCAAGCTAAACCATTGTATAAGTTATAAAACAGCCTCCTTAGATTTAAAAACAATACTACACCCTCCTTAAATTACAACAGGTTCTCTTGAGCTTTCTGTGCCTTAGGGAGATCTCCATTCCCAAGCTACAGGCAGGGCACCTTAGATAGCTAATACTGAAATAGGTATAATACATAGAAGACTAATTCAAGAAGAAGAAGAGACCAAATGAATTTGAGAGCAGTGTATGATTTTGGTAGCATGATCTATCTCCAGAGGCTGGCTTCCCAATATCCATGCCCCCTGACCCTACACTGCAACTCAGACCTTATTACCATTCATTATGGGCTGATACTACATCGGTCTCCAGCTTTCCCACGCACATGCCTCTTGTTTTTCATTCTGTCCTGAGCCTGTGCTCAGAGTGCTGAAGCCTCATGCTCTCCTGTATTGAAGAGACACAGCAGTGGGAAATAGGTGACTGAGGAAACCCCACTTTACTGCCTTAAGCTGGGCTAAATGCCAAGGCATGGCCTCCACCCAAAAGTTCCCTCAGGCTTTGGACCTTGGTTCTTTTCTGTGAGTCTTTACTACAAGTCAGATCCTTACTTGGTTTCTTCCTCTGCTTCTCCTCTCCTCAGTACTTTGACAAATTCTCCTGGAAATGTTTTCCAGTGGAGGTGAGGCTCATGCCTCTGCCACATTCCTTTCTGTTAATTTCATCTCTTCTACTTCCTGAGAATCTGAACCAAAAGAGAAGAATTCCACCCTTCCTGCCCATGTTCTTTCTTCTTACTTAGACTAAAATTATGAAACAAGTAAGAAGGAAGTTTTGTTGACTTATTTACTTACTTTTTATTCAGGCTACCCTGCCTATGACCTATGAATAGAGCAAACAACACCTGAGGTCACCGCTCAGGGGCTTGCTGTCACAGACACCTCCCACAGGTGTGGAGAACTATGATGAAGTGGCTTTTCAGGGGGGTTTAAGAGCTTTGTGTTATTACCAACTATTTAGATCTTTATTCTGAGGTGTGTGGAAATATTTTTGTTTAGAGCTTACTTTTCTGTGATCTAATAAAACAACCCAATTTGAAGATTTTTAAATTATAAAATTTAGTACTATAAAGATCTTGAGAAAAGAAGCTTTTTATTTGATAGGGCATCTAACTAGCAAATACAGGGTAATTTGAACATCAAAGTAAGTGGACAGAAACAAATTACAGACCAAGATATAAAGTAAGAAATGGTGAATTTATAACTGGTTTATAATCTTAATCCTTAAAATGATGTTAGTATATTAATATCGCCACATTATTTATGTATAACTGAGCCCAAAGAGTTGAATTCAGTTGTTCAAGCCAACACATATTAAGCAAAGTTTGCTTCCCTCTTTTATTACTCAATGTGGAAGTTATAACAAAACTATCACAAACACAGCACAGAACTATTTTCTTCCTGAATCACATGAGAATCAGTTGTTGATTCCACAAAATGCCCCACTTAAATACTTAGAAAACAAGGACATTGTATTATTTAAGCACAGAATGTACTTGACATTCAGTAGTCATAATAAGCAATACACAAACACATTTTTCACATAGCAGATACTTAGTTACCATTTCCAAATTTCATCTGAATTTTTGAAAAAGTGAAAGGTGTCTATACCTAGTTCCAAACTTAGGAATAATGGTTATCTTAAGAACAGTGGCTTAAAAATAATCTCACAAAGTTTTGCTCATCAATATGAAGATATATGTAAATGAAAATCTTTACAGTAATTTTCATGTAAATATCTCCTTGGTAAAATTTCAAAATGAATTCTAAGTTCACAGCTATAATACATAGAAGTAAACAGTATGATAATAATAGCAAGCATAAACTATCCTTTGCTTCATGAGCTATTCTATACTGTTGTATTGCATGCATGTATTGATTAAAATATAAGTGATTATAAATTAAAATGTTATTTTAAGTGTCTTGTTTTGTTAGTATACATTAATTGTACTGTAACTTCACCCAGTGTAATCATTTAACTAAACTGGGTTCTTAACATAGCAAGCGATATATTTTTAATAAAATGATATAATAAAAATTTACTGCTATAGTTAATTGTTTTCAATATATACTGGAAGCCAAATTAAACCAGTATTATAAATAAATCCACTGAGAACATTTCAAGATGAATTCATCTAACATAAAATGCCAATTTTTAATAAATTGGGACAATAAGCTCCAGAACAGGGAACAATAGAGGCATAACTATAGCCCATGAAGTAATTTTAGTCACTCACTAATAGTAATATACATTGGCGTAATTTATTTTTATACTTTAAAGACTGTAGTAGTTCAAATTACACTCAAAAAATCTACCTGCTCCCTGGGTACTACCTGTAACCTAGGTATAATTATATCCCTGGGATGCAATTTTAAGTCTGAAAAACTGGGATCACTCCTTTACCACAGGTATATTGAATATGTGGTCTCTTAGGTTAATTTGGCAAAGTGTGTAGGCTGTTCCTCGAACCTATGCTGTCTTTTAGTCCTATAACAACTGCGACTTAAACATGGTAATGTTTATCAGTGATGGCAAACTCAAATGCTTTGTGAGAAGGAACAAGCATATCTTGTTTTGCAAAAATTATCTTAAATAAGCCATAATTGTACAAAATAAAAAACCAAAATACACATAAATTTTTATGAAGGAACAAAAAAGTAAAACATTCAATGGCATGAATTCTATCTAAAATTACCCTGCACAAAAGCTGTGTATCTGCACACAACATTTATAGGAAGGATGTGGAATAAGAAAAGATTGCTGGTCAATGAAATGGGTTTTTTTAGCAGCTGTGATACAGTGTGTAGAACTGAGAAGAGAAGAACTACAGAAGGATCATTTACACAGATGGACTGAACCCCAAGCTTTAAAATGTGTGTCTAAACCAGAGCACAAATATGCTGCACATGAGGATTTTTAGAGATGACTCCAGATGCCATATATTATCATCTTAGTCATGCCACTGTGCAAGGTAGCATCCATTCTTTTTCCCTAACGCTGAACTAGAGAATGGGATTCTTAGAAGATTGGAGAGTGGGAAGCACCTGGAATCTGCCTCCCACCTACACAACTGTCCTGGCAGAAACTGTCTGAGATAGCTCTGGTGAGACTCCTGTCTATTGAAGGTTTGCTTCCAAAGGAGGCTAAGAGGCTACAGTTTGGGTAATTTCATGAATTTCAGTTTTTTACAGGCAGCTGTACACAGCTTGTGGGAGCTACGTGGTCAAAAAATACTTTCCCCCCAAATACCAGGAGCTAGTCCTATGATCACGTGTTGCTGCTTCTGGCTTCTGATCATAGAGGTACAGACAAACAGTGAAGTGGTCGTTGTTGCTACTGTCCCCTCTGGTCTCCCTCTAGCTGGAATGACTTCAAAGGGATTTAAAGGATTTACCCATCCCTGCCCCCTTTTACCTATTTCTCTTTCCTCTTTTCTTGAACTATACACCAAAGACATTGACATCAAAACCTTACTATGCATCTGATCAAAACTAGAAAGGTAATGGACAGTCTGAATGCAGACAAAAAATTATTCTGGGAGATCTTATGTTTATCCCTTAGCCTGAATCTTGGCATAAAGACAATCTGTAGTAATCAAAATAAAGCAACATACAAATTATGACATTGTCGCTCAAACATCCTGTTTTCAAAAAAAGAAAGAAAAAGACATGCAAATAAGTAGGAAAATACAGGCTGTTCAAATTTTTTAAAAAGCTAATTCAAGCTATTACAAAAGAAAAGAGATGATGCAAATATGCTACACAAAACTTTAAAAAACATCTTAAAGATATCTGAAAAACTAAAGGAAAATATTGATAAAGAAAGTGACTCATAAGAAAAATAGAAATGTCAGGATGGGCACAAAACCTCTCCAAAAGTGAAACAAAAAATGGTAGACCTGAAAAATATAATAACTGAAATGAAAAACTACTAGGGGGGTTAAAAGAGTTTGGGAGGGAAGATAAATCAGAATCTCTGTGATAAAAAAAAAAAGTTATTGTGCAAGAAGACACTAGTTACTTTTGCATAGCTTCTACCAAACTGTCAGAGAGAACAACGCAGGGGCTTTATCTTGGCCCACAGCTCCAGAGGATTCAGTGCAGAATCACTGGACTCTGTTTCGGGGCCCATAGTGTGGCAAAACTTCATAGAATAGTGTGTGTCACAGCTCATGGAAAACAGGAAGTAGAAAGAGGGAAAGAAAGAACGTTGGAACAAAATACCTCCAAATGTCACAGACTTTGAACCTGGTCTAACACACAGGCTTTGGTGGCCTTGCTGTAAGCTCCAGCATTACATTAAAAGTAAAGGGATTAACATTTCTAAATAGAAGACACACATAGGAAACATGAATTAAAAACATGATCTGTCTATGTGCTATCTGAAAAAAAAAACAAAAAAAAAAAAAACCAAACTTTACTTTATCCCCAAAGATACAAATAGATTGAAAATGGTGGGATGTGTTGATATGAACTTATTTTTAATGCCCATGAAATAAACTGCTTACAAGAAATTATTCAAAAAGTGCTAAAGAGTGTGCTAAAGACTATAAATATGGAGGATGAAGAGACGTCTCGGCCATTAAGAGCACTGGCTGTTCTTCCAGAGGTTCTGAGTTCAATTTCCAGCGACCACATGGTAGCTCACAACCATCTATCATAGGATCTAATGCCTCTTCTGGCATATAGGTGTACAAGCAGAGCATTCATATGTAAAGCATGAATAAGTAAATAATTTTTCCAAAAAACTATAAAACTGGCTTTTTATTTTGTATACACATTACCACAGTTTATTTGACTATTGTCATACCTCTCAAAAAGTAAACAGCTAACCAATTTTGGAGGTGAGGGCACAGAAAATGAAGAATTGAAAACAGATTTTGGAATGGAGAGGGGAGAGCTGTATGTGCATGTCAGTGTGCCTGTGTACATCTGTGTCTGTGTGTGTTTACATCCTGTGCTTTTTCTTCTTCTTCAAGGAGATTCTAAGGCTTTACCCATGAGAGACCAGGGAAGATACTTGTGTTTTATATTAGTCATGTTAGGTCTTCTCAAAACATCCCTCTAGCAATGATTTTCCCTCTCTTTTGTTAACCGTTTATTCTCTTAAAGTAGCTAGTATGTACCACTGAATGAAAGTCTTCAGTGTCTCCTATTTTTACTTTCTTCAACAGACATCTCAACAAAACTTACACAGCAGCCAGAATTGAGTTCTAAAAACATACCTCATATGTTTAGCATATAAGTATTTTCCAGTCATCCTAATGGGTTTTCCCTGTTCTGGAAATCATACTGGATCTGACCCCTAAATGACTCAGCCCACTTCTGTTAAACCTTGTCTCATTCACACTGTTTAGCTGTGTATCTATTTCTTTAATCGTTCTAACATAATATTTCATTCTCAGATCTTTACACTCTCTTTTCCTTTGATATGAATGTCCTCCTCAGTTAGTGACTCTCTCACACCTTTTTTTGTGTCTTCATATTTTTATTAGTGTATATTAATTTCATATGGTAATGAGGTTCATTATGACATATAAACTTATACTATGATCACATTCAATACCTCAATTACCCTTTACTTTTTATATTTTATAATTATTTATTTATTTGTTTTTAATTATATGTCAGTGGGATGGAGGGGTGTATGTGCATGTGTAAGTGTAGATATCCAAAGAATCCATAAGAGAGCATTGGATTCTCTGGAGCCAAAGCTACAAGCACTTGTGAAAACCATGACATGGATATTATAAACTGAACTTAATTCCTCTTCAGAACTATCCTTCCAGACTATTTTTTCTTTTTCATAATAATATTTTTATTTTTTCTTTAAAGACTTCACACAATTACACAATCTATTTTGTTCATATCCATCCACCATTACTTGCTCCCAACTCCCCCTACTGTCCTCCACTCTATCTATCTCCCAATTTCAGGTCATCTTTTTTACTTTTTTTATTAATAACTTATTTACTTCTATTAATGCTACCCATATGTTCACACTTGGGGGTCATCACGGGGCATGGACGACCTACCAGCAGCAGTGTCTAATTTAAAGGGACTCTACCCTCTGCAGATGTCAAGTGACAACCGGTCCTCCTACAGAGCTTGGGCTTTAGAGGCCCCTCCACATCCTTCCTTGAATTTTGGCCGGCCTAATCTGCACTCCTTGTGCAGACAGCCACAGTTACTGTTGGTGTTTACAATACCCATCATGTCAGAATTTCACAGCGCTCTCCCCTTCATGTGTGTTCCTATGTTCTCTCGGTCCCTATTGCCTCCATATTCCCTGAGCCTCTAGGAACGTTGATGTAAATGTGCCCAGCAATCCACAGTTGAGCACTCTGTTACTCAATGCCTTGTATAGTCATTAGTCTCTTAATTAACTACTAGCCTCTTCAAAAATAAGTTTCCTGGTCAAAAGTTGAGAACAATACAAACTTGTGGATATAATCATAAACATTCAGGAGGGAGTTTGACAACATGATATTATTGCCTCAAATATTAAGACCTTGGAAAAAACTACAGTAAACCCTCTCTAACGTTCCCCTTTTTAACCACCTTGCCAGTTGGTTTATGCAAGATTGCTCTGCTTTATATCCTTTTGAGTACTTTCCTATATATAATTATTAATACCTTTTGTCTAACTTGCTCACCCTTATTCGTCATTGCTTACAAGTTCCATAAAAGCAGAGACTCCACATTTCCTGTTCATCATTCAACTCATGTACCAGAAAGCATCCTTACACAAAAAAAATGTATATCCAATAAGAACTGTTGGTAAATAAATAAGTATCTGGGAAGCTTCTCAAAAAGGTAAAAAATAAAGAAACCAGATGCAGGCTAATGTAAGAAAAAAGTTGGTAACACTTCTAGAAAAAAAATGAGTATGTTTTAAAGGACTTTTCATACTAATATTAATTCACAGCATCATAAGTTGGGTGCTAAATGAAGTGGGTCCCATTTCATATGCACAAGCTGCAGAAGCCTAGACATATTAGTCACATATGTGGCAATTCATGATGGTAGGTATTATTATCTGTGTTTCAAATAGTAATATGAGGGCAATGGATATAATCATTTTCTCAAAATCACATAATAAATAAATAGTGAAGTTGGCATTCTAGCTCCTCTGTGCTTGATTCCAAAGTCCATATCTTACCTTTTGCCCTAAAGATATTGTATTGTTGAACATAATAGTGAGGCATCATCTCTCCTGAAGATGTTTATTGCTATTTATGAGTCCAAAGGACTGTTAAAGACATGAATATAAGAGTTGGTCCATAGGGCTAAGAGAGCAAGGAAAAGAAGAGAACTATTGTTATAAAAAATGCAGCTAGTGGGTGTCGTTTTCAAATGCTGTGGTGCTTCAATAGGGCCTGTTGAATCACACACACATAATCAGTGTAATTCCAGGAGCAAGTATGCTTGGCTCAGCAGTTTTAATATACAGATCAATTTTGCATTACCTCCTTCTGGCTGTGAGTGCTCATAGAGGGAGGTCATAAAACATTTATTGGGCCAAGGATGCAAATTGAGTAAAGAGTGGATCTTTAATCTGTGGACAGGCTCTTGAAGGAGACTTGTCAGAGGAGTCTATGATGAGCGTTTGCTCTGCCCTACACCCTATGAAAATTTTATTTTCATTTCTTTATAAGAAGTCACCTCTTTGGGGGTGGGAGAATCATACACACACACACACACACACACACACACACACACACACCTTAAGCATACTAATACATGTGCCATTTGTATCCTTAAAATAAAAGTAGATGGGACAAGGTTGTTGAAAGCTAAACTTCAAGTAATATGACAAAATTGTGACAGAAAGTCTCCAATTATATCCTATGCGTAAAATAATATCTGAAGACATTAAGAAAGAGTATACAATTAGTGTTCATTTCTACCACAAACTTCAGGAAAATGTCCTTATAACCAGATGATTACACACTGGTCTAAAAGTCCAAGGCTGAAATTGGAACTCAGTGAAAAGAGACAAACGGAATAACACCTGCATTTGCTCGGATTCAATTAATTTATTTCAGGGTGGCATGGCTTGCTGCTGCTCACCTTAATCTAGCTTAATCATTGGCCATAATGTAACTAAAAAGAAATGTACAATGGTTGAGTCTAATTGAGTTGCGTTAGCAGAGAGAAGGCATTTAAAGAAAAGAAAGACTCCAGCAAATATAGGTGGAAGTAAGGAATTCCATGAGCTCTTCTGATCTGCTCAGGCCTCTCAAGCACACAAGTAAAGCTACAGGTGGAGTGTCACCTGGGGCTTACCTCCATGAAGCCTCCCAGGCCAATTTCAACTACAAGTGATTCCCCACTTTTCCAAGTTATTGAGAATTTTAGATCTGAGACATTCTTTGCCACAGAGGCCACCTTGTATCACTCTTGTTCCTGGATTATACCCTGGGTAGCAAGCTAAAAAAGTAGAAAAGTAATACTCTTCCTGTTTACCTAATGACTGACAAATACCACAGAGATTAATAACTTAAGCACCATTTGTTGATGAAAGCAAAAGAATTGTGTTTATATTTATTTACTAGTTTGTGGACATCTTCCATGCTAGATAAAACAACATAAATCAGGGGGAAATGATTTTTTATGCTAGTGTCTGTAATATAACCACAACACGGATCAGAAGCTTCTTTCTGAAGGACAAAACAAAAGTCTTGCTTATTCTTGTATCCCTGGTAATTTTTTTTTAGGCTTGGTATAGTTCCAAGCTTGCCTTGTCCAAGGATAAGGTGTTTGGTTTTTTTCTTATGAATTGCAGACTTATTAGCAATCTATGATTGTAGAAGTCTAGGATCCACAGATGTTGAGCTGAACTATTCATAAATCTGGATTTAAGTACAAAAGGAGTCCAGAAAAGGCATAGTAGAGAGTTTTCTAAAAGTGAGACATACAGAAAAGAACAGCATATTGTGAGGTACCTCATCCTGTTTGAGAATGATGTCTGGAGTGAAGCCGTAAGGTAGGTTCCTCTTTCAAAAGTCAAAGCTGCTATATATTGTTAAGTTCTATAGGCTATTTTAAAAGACTGCTGGTGTATTCTGCTAATGACATCTGAGCTATGCTATCCCAGGTTTATAAGATGGCTGTGTGCACAATGATGTTCCACTTCAAAGCAACTTCAACACTGGGGTGGGTTGATATATACCTATCATTTTTCGACTGTATATCTAAAACTCTTAAGTGATATTTATCTATGCTTATCAGCAAGATAACATCCTGTGAAATTCTTACTACCTAAGAATATGAATGAATGAGAAGCATCTTTATTTCACTCACACTCTCCAGTATTTCCACACGTAGCAATTCAGTAGCAATGTTCCTGCATATTTCACATAAATATATATTATAAAATACAGCAAGCTTGTGAACATGAGACTACACTTCACATGTTAATTTTGCAATCTGCTTTGGCACTTAAACCTCCTTCAACATACCAAATCTTTATGGAATAAATAATATTGTATCTATTTTCAGAGTTTGTAAGAGAACCTCACAACATTGTGTATTCTGCCCAAGTTCACATGAGCTATAAAATTCAAGCACAAATTCTATTGTTTTTGAAAGGTTTTCAGGACCACATATCTCAAATATCTTTCTTTGCTTTAGGATTGCTTCTTATTTTTTTTATTTTTTTTGACCTCTCAAAAATCATGCAGGGTGTTATATGAAAATAGGCTTCCAACAATAAAGTTTAATTCAAGGAACTATAAAGCATATTAATTCTTGATAGAGTTGCAATTGCACAATTTAACAAATTGACTTTTAAAATACAAAAATTTGCTTGCTTGCCACTGATCACAGCTTTCACTGGGGAAGACAAACACATTCTTAAAATACAACATGAGCTTTAGAAAGTTTGGGATCACTGACTCCATCCATGTAGATGCCACTCACCATGACATCACCCATCAGCAGCGAGTCACCCAGCTTCCCACAGCCCACTCAGGTCAAATGGAAGTGGCGTTTTGGGTGGCCTGAAAATGACACTTAGAAAACAAAAGACAAAAACATAAATCTCTTACACAGAGGAATCAACAGAATATTATTGTGAATTTTTTGTGTCTCACTGTTTTGGTGAGTTGTCAATAACTTTCTATGACCATAATTGAATTCCTGTTTTAGAAAAACAAATAAGGAGGGTGCCATTGGAAGTTTGGCTCCCACTTATTATTTAACTGAGGTCTTATTACTTCCAAATTGTCAAGTCATGACGGCAACATGTCCCCCAGTTCCTCATCTTCTTCCTCCTCTTAGGAAAAAGTAACCTGGAAGGACATTTAAGTCTAAGAAATGGTATCCAAAAATATTTGGAAAATGGAATTTTTTTAGAAAGTCTTAAGTATAAATAACAGTATCTATATAAATATCAATAGCGGAGCAAGTCACGTTCACATGCTCAGTTTCTCTGTAAATTACAAGGGTGCTAAAGATTTGCCAATGTACTGATATTGAATATTTATTTTAAAATATTATTTTAAATTATTATAAAACATTTAAAACCACAGATTAATAAAACAGTAATTCTCAGCTTACCAATAAAATAGAAAATTCAATATATTTTTAATTCCTCTCTCATATTTTATATCACTAAATTAGTTTCCCCTTTCTCCACTCCTCCTAGTTCCTCTCCCAACTCCCCTCTCCCGCAGTCCTAGTCTCCCTCTGTTTCTCTTCAGAAGAGAGCAGTTCACAATGTATTTTTAAATCACAAAATTCTATGAATTCACTGTCTTTTAGATTGCTAAAAACTACCTGAGAGTAAGAGGTAGATTTTAGAGAAATTATAAGATACTTCTTTGTGTTCTAGTATTAAAATGTATTTTCTCACTTAAAAACAAATGAAAATACAACTTGTTCATGGTAATGCACCATTTGTGAACACAGGCTATTTGATCAGTAAAACCATTTCCTCCAGCTGCATTGACTGCCTCTCCTTCCATCAGCCCGAGCAGCAGCGCTAACACAGTGTCTGCTCTGTGTTTAATAATAGATTCAGCAAAGGAAGAATACATCCTAAAAGATTAATAAGAAGCAAATATTCAGGACAGTGAAAAGACAAACAGCAGAGTGGCTTTTTGCTTAACTGCCTGTCAGTAAATATTCATGCCTGCCTTTGGTCTTTCCCTAGGCCCGTGCTGATCTGCTTGGCCTCCAACTCAAATTCTGTCAATAGCCTAAAAGCCATATTCAAACAAACACTCTTATGTGCCTTACCCTGGTTCCTTCAGACATGCTGACACAATGCATTTTAATTATGGGAGTTTCTAAAATGGTTTGCTTCAGATCTGTTTAGGATTCTGCAGCAAACAACAAGGATGAAGATTTTCTTATTAATTGACATACATAACTTTTTAAAAATATTGGGCAACATGGACCTGAGAGAATCAAATGCAATAAGTCTTCAGTAATATAAAACTTTACACTTATAATCTCAGCATTCAGAATTCTGAAGCAAGACCAGAAGTTTGATGCCAGCCTGAGGTACAGTGAGACCTTGTTACAACAACCTAAGTAAATAAACAAGTGAATAATGTAAAATTTTTGGTATAGAAGATTGTTCAAAATACCAGCTAGTTTCCATCAGCATTTTTCAGTTCTTTGTGGATTGAAATTCATTAGAACTTGAAGTAACAAACAGAAATTTCTTTAAGGAGAGATTCTAGTACTAAATTCTCAAGGTTCACCCCAATTCTGTTGTTCAGATCTGCCCCCACAGCCTGGCAGCCCGCAGCTCTCTTCTTCCATTCCACTTTCTCAGGTTTCTCAGAGTAATCTTATGAAGTTAAGTCCCTCCCCTAGTGCAGGTATGTACATGCACACACATGCACACATAGCACATTTCAGTGGCTTTACAGTGTCTCCCGATTCTTAGCCAGATCCCTGTCAACTTGAGTTCTGGATGGTCTGTTTTCTTCTAGCCCATTCTATTTCTTTGAGCCCTTCAAGCTGTGCTGACCAACCATTACCCAAGCCTACTGATCTCGCTTATACTCCTTTGTTCATGATTTTCCTTCCAAGGGGAAAAATGCAAGAAAAAAAACATTAGTATTTGCATTGGCAATCGTGACTGGTGAGTTGCCTCTTCTGAGGTAACCAACACCATTTTATGTAAGATAATTGGTATTCAATGACTGGAGTGAATGCAATTTTCCCTGGAAATATTAGCATCAATCTATCATCTTTAACTAGGAGCATCATAAAATTTTATAGTAAAACACCAAATATTTAAATTTACTTGGAACTATATAACAAAGAATCCCCTTTCAGTCCCTCATACCACCCACCTTTCCTTTTAAGTAGAGTAATACTGCAAAGGGACATTGAACCTGCATGCAATGTAGATGTGTGAGGTCTCTCCTACACTCAGGAATTTTATTAATGTGATGATCTTGTGACAAATAGAAATTCTGCACTGTATTCAAAACAGTGTTTTGATCTACATGTGTAAAACCATTCAGTTTGACGATTATTAAAGAGAATGTGGCACTTGGAGCTATGCACGACTGTAAGTAAAAATCTCAAAACAACAGGTTGTGTTAAGGAACTCTAGGAAGCATTGTCTGATTCCTTGATTAAATTCTCTTGTAGCAACTACATGCTTCCTTTTCAACAGTTTCAGATTTAGTATTTTATGCCAGTTTATCCCTTGTTCACACATAACTGTAGGCTACATAGGGATAAGGGAGATAGGGTTTTGCCCCCCTCCCCCCCCCCCCGCCCAGGTCAGGACAATGAATGGCACTGTGTAGATAAATTGCTAAAGGTCTTATTAAATAAAAAACACAGAGCCAGATATAGGGGTTGAAACCTGACAGATCAGAGAAATAGAAAAAGCCACAGCTAACCTTACCTCACCAACTCCTCACTCTCCAAAGAGAGCTACTTTCTATATACCCATGCCTATATGCCTTTCTGTACTGTTCTCTCATTGGCTCTCTCAGCCCAGCTACATCATTTCCTCTTCTTGCCCAGCTCTGTCACTTCTTGTCTGTCTGTATAGACCTCCAGACCTCTATGGTTAATGCTGAGATTAAAGGCATATGTCACCATGACTGGCTCTGTTCCCAGTATGGCTTTGACCTCACAGAGATCCAGACAGATCCCTGCCTCCCAAGTGATAGGATTAAAGGTGTATGCTACCAATCGTCTGGCTTCTATGTCTAATATAATGACTGGCTTTTTTCTCTGATCCTCAGATAAATTTTATTGGGGAACACAGTATATTGGGGTATATATGAGTTGGTATTCTATGTATATTTGTTGAATGAGTGAGAATTATAGACACTGAAAGTATTCTTCATGATAAATTATATTTTGAATCCAAAATATTGATTAGCTTAAGAAAAATGAATGGGTTTTAGAATTAAAGGGCAATATTCATAGGAACAATGCTTCACCAGGAAGATTTTACAGTTTCCCCAAAAGTTCAGGTATTGGAATCTTAATGTCCAGTACATAATATTGAGTAGTGGAAATAGTGGCAAAAGAGATGGTTCAGTAGCTAAGAGTCCTTGCTGCTTTTCCAAAGGACATGAGTTCATTTCCTAGCACCCATGTCAAGCAGTTCCAAATTTTCTGTGATTTCAGCTCCAGGGAATTTGTCACCCTCCCTGCCCTGCCTAGACACTTATGCCCATATGGCATGTACTCACAAACACCCACAAAAAAATCTTTAAAAAGGTAACTATTAGATTGTTAGGGCTCTGCCCTCATGAATGATTTTGTTTAATTGAAGGAGTGGACTCAATTCTCTGAATAGATGATAAAATGATATGGATTCTCCATGGTGCCTCCAACACTCTCTTATATTTTTTATCTTTACCATGAGATACAGAGACAACTCAAGATGTGGACCTTTCAATTTTTTATTTTAGAATCATAAATCATAACTATTTTTACTTCTTTTTTTAATAAATATTTTTTTTCTTTATTATTATGTGTTTTAAATTTTATACATCAGCCATGGGTTCCCCTGTCCTCCCACCTCCTGCCCCCATCTCCGCTTTCCCCCAGCCCCTCACCTCCATTCCCATGTCCTCCAGGATCAAGGCATCCCTGTAAATTCATTTAATCCTGGTAGATTCAGTACAGGCAGGTCCTGTCACCTCCTTCCAGACTGAGCAAAGTGTCCATGTGTAAGCCCAAGGTTTCAAACAGCCACATGAGACCAGGAATAGGCAGAGTGCTAGAGAGGTCCCCAGAAATCCACAATGATATATCCTGTGTAGGCAGCTGGCAATGGTCGAGAGAAAGCCTGATCTGACCTAGTCTTGTGATCAGATGGCCAAACACCCTAACAGTTGTCTTGGAACTCTCATCCAATAACTGATGGAAGTGGATGCAGAGATTCTCAGCCAGGCCCCAGGTGGAGCTCCAGGTGTCCAACTGTCGAAAAAGAGGAGGCACTGCAAGAGTGTGAATTGTTGAATCCAAGATTGCAAAAAGCACAGGGACAAATAGCCAAACAAATGGAAGCACATGAATTATGAACCAAAGGCTGTGGAGCCCCCAGCTGGATCAGGCCCTCTGGATAAGTGAGACAATTGAATAGCTTGATCTGTTTGGGAGGCATCCAGTCTGTGAGACCAGGATCTGTCCTTAGTGCATGAGCTGGCTATTTGAAACCTATCTTTACTTCTTAAACTGGCTGGTTTCAAGGATCCTGTCATAAAACAATAAAATAAACTGCAATAACATAAATCTATTTCATTGTCATACCAACAATTGTCTAGAACACTTGTTATCTTAGGTTGATCTCATAGAAAATATGTAAAAATTAGTCACAATATTATTTTCAAGGTTTCTAAGCAGTATAAGACAATACTTGTGCACTTAGCTCTTTCAAAAATGGTATCATTGGTAGATTATTACAAATGAGAAAGATTGGACATTAGAATCCAGATTAAGCATCTGTTTCACATGAGTGTGGCCATGGGTGCAATTCCAGAATGAAAATCAATGGGTTATTTAGTTAATTAATTAATTAATAATGTCAATGTTGAGCATAATTTGTATTATTTTACACTGAGATAAAACATTTAAATCTCTAAGTAGATAGATTTACCACTGATGCGCCAGGACTTAAGTTTTACTGTTAAAAACTGGATGTTTCTGCCTTTTAATAATCTCTTCCCTTATGCTTCTCAGTCTTCATCATTGGTGTGTTGAGGTGTACCAAGCCGAGAAGGTAGAATAGGAAATGTGTGCATTATTCAGTGTTTTGTTTTGTTTTTTTAACTGTAACAAAATACCTAAGACAATCAACTTGAAAGAAAGAAGATTTATTTTAGATCTTGATTTCATAGCTTTGAGGCAATGCTCACTTGATCCTGTTGCTCTGAGCTCTGGTGACATGGCACAATATGCCAGATAGTGTCATACAATGCACTGTTAATCTTGGGGTCGTTTGGAAAAGAAGAGACCAAGTCCCCAATATGTCCATCAACGGTAACTCCACTGACCTCACTCCCTCTCTTTCTCCACCACTCTCAGAAGTCCCACTAACTCCCAACAAGAGCACTGTTCTGTCACCAAGCTTGTGTTCAGATGGACCTTTAATCAATGCCCAAAGAATAACACTGGAGAAGGAAAGGGTGAAACAACAAAGGAACATTGTGGATGAGGAAATTATCTGGCATTTCTTACCTTAGACAAACCACAGTATAGAAACATGTGTACTATTTTGATATTATTTGGAATTTAATCACACCTTTTTACTTAATTACTTTAAAAAACATTTAAATCTATTGTTCAAGTCACAGCTGTTAAAATCAAGCCTATAAGACATCTGAATAATCCTATTCTTTAATTACTTATCAGTCAAAGGGAAGTCATTCATCTGGGGACTAAATTAATTCCTATTTGGCCTCAGACTTGGGGAAAAGGTTTGGCAAAGTTAGAGCAAAAAGTCCTAATACTTGCAGAGAAAACAATCAAGGACATTACAAAGGCAGAAAAACCTGAAAGCCAATAGAACAAACAAAACATAACTTTCCAGTTGTCCAGGCTAAGGAAGAGTCTTGTAGGAATTTATTTTTTAGGGTTTATAGAGAACAGAAATGAAAGAGGACTTTAACCATGTGATTAGAAGGTCCCAGGGCCTTCCTGTCATTTATTTGAGGCCTCCAGACTTGTCCTTCCCTGCTTTGATATTCATGAACATCATAAATACATAACACAGTCATGAGATCCTCAAAGACTCACATTGCCTCTGAAGCCAGGCAGGGCTCCTGCAGCAGGTGTGAGCTGGTGAAGTGCTCTAGGCCAGGCTTAAGCCCTTCCATGGGAAGGCAGTTTGAGCTAGCTGCTGTGGAATTGTCAGTACTCCTCAGCTCAAATCAATCAGGTTATTCCTACTGTTTCTGCCTTTGTTATTTGATTTTATTTTTCCACTTTAAAACTGAAAGGGACAGTCAGAGACTGGATTGTCCCTGTATTTCATGTTAAAACAAAGCTTTTAGAGCCACTCAGGTCTGTTGAAGGAAATACAGAAATGGCCTTTTGTAATCCTAGACAATTACTTGTAAGGTTGAAATTGCAATCAATCTGGAAGTCAGTCTACCCATTTAGAATAAGAATTGTAATTAATTCAAAGGAGGTTGATTCTTGACCTGGACAAATGGCTCTATAATACTCCCTGCATATCAACAGCATATGTACTAGGTAACACACAGCATCAAACAGTGTTCAGAAGACTGTAACCCCATTATATTTTTATTTATTTTAAGTTATTTGTGTACACATTTAATTAAACCACTGATCAGATTTTAATCACTTTAAAGTTATTGTTTTCCATTTATCTCTATCAGAAGTAATTTGACCTGCTTTTCCAAGGAATCTAGTCACTTCTTTCTCCCTATTTTCTTTCCTATTAACTTCATTTTTAATATTTAACATCTTATCAATAATACCATAATTAGATAGATCATAATAAGCAAAAGAAACTCAGTCCAACCGAGTTTGAAACTGAAGTTGAATTAGCTGGTACAGATGAAGATGCCTCACACTGGTGACTGGTGTGAGCCCAAATGTTGTTCTTAAGGTTTTCTGGTGATACGAAACATATATAGGAGGATCCAGAAAACATGTTTCTGTAAAGGGCTCTGTAGCCAACATTAAGAATTGTTAAACAGGGGTTGGGGATTTAGCTCAGTGGTAGAACGCTTGCCTAGCAAGCACAAGGCCCTGGGTTCGATCCTCAGCTCCACATACAAAAAAAAAAAAAAGAATTGTTAAATAAGACTGTCATGACCACAACTATTCAATCCTGCTATAGTAACATAAAACTAACCAGGAACAGTGCATTGAGAAGTAGAAATGGCTTTTTTTCAGAACAGCTTGTTTACAAAAGCAGTCACTGGACTGAATTTGCTAAGTAGGTATTGCTAGCCAAAGCCCTGTCTAATCATCCTATTAAAAACACAGGAAGTAGTTTCGTTCCTCCACCAAATGCCAATCCTAACCAAGATTGGAGAATTAGACATCTCCAGTTGGAGTTCAGAAAACAATGGAGCTGAGCAAAGTTTCAGTCCTGGAGACTTTACATTAACTGCAGGGAATCAAAAGATGGAACTTTGCTTTGCTTTTGTGGATTCACAGAGTACACTCTAGGGGGCAGCAGCCTCTGTATTCTCATCTGGAGGACTCCACCCTGGCAGTTCGAGTTTGCAGTGTATATATCCCAGTGGGATGAGCCACACAAACTCTAGGCTTGGCTGTCAGAAGGAGCTTAAGAAGATAAAACCTGTCCAGCATCTGCATTGTCCCAAATTTGTCATCCAGATCAATTTGGTCCTTCCCAATTCTCTGTTCTTTTCTGAAGTCACTGGACCTTTACTGCCTGCACCAACAAGGCTCACTTGTCCTCTGGCTTCTGATCAGATGAGAGAAAGGGAAGTATTAGATCAGTGGATAGGTAAGTTAGATGTCATGGAATTCCTGACATGTTCAAGCTTTGGTGCAAGTTCAGGAAGGGGCTGTGTTCAACCACAACTAAAATATCATAGCTCAGCCAGAGTTCTTTTTAGGCCCCTTTACAGTCATTTACCAGACATCCTTCTTTAATGTCCAACTCCATGGCTCTTTAATGCAATGGATCCTATTGCTTCCAGAAAGCTTGACTATCCTCTATCTAGAATTAATAAATACAATAGTATCCTATGTGGTGATCTATTGTGTCCCTCAATATATTGTGCACCCTAATAAACTTATCTGGGGATCAGAGACAGCCAGCTACTAGATTAGACATAGAGGCCAGACAGTGTTGGCACACACGCTTAATCCTATCACTCAGGAGGGAAATATCCATCTGGATCTCTGTGAGTTCAAGGCCACACTAGAAACAGTGCCAGGCAGTGGTGGCACACACCTATAATCCCAGCACTTGAGATCTTATGTAATTGCTTGGGAAAAACACATGCATTTAAGGAAGTGATGGCAGAAAGTAGAAAGAAATATAAGGTGTAAGGACCAGAAACTAGAGGCTTTTTAGCAGCAGTTCAACTGAGACCCTCAGGGGTAAGGACTCAGAGGCTTTCAGTCTGAGGATTCATGGAAATGGGAGGCTGAGGAGTTGGTAAGGTGAGGTTAGCTGTGACTTGTCCTATTCCTCTGATTTCTCAGCTATCACCCCAATATCTGGCTCCAGGCTTTTTATTAATAAGACCATTTAGCAATTTGTGTTATAATCCTAGGCCTTAAAGACTGACTAACAGTAATTTCTGAACACTTTATTAAGCATAAAAACATACCAGAGTCAAGGTAATGCAAGATGAACCAGACACAGAGGAACCATAGACAAAGGAGAAAACTGAAAACCCAGATCCTAGAATCAACAAGAATAGAAAATAACAAATCCATTTACATTGCATACATGGAGATTTAAATTCAGAATTGTTACACATGTGATAGAAAAGAAAATGATGTGTACCTGGCAAAGCTAGATAAACATCAATTATTGAAAACAAAAGCAAATTCATTAAGAGATTTGAGATAGATGGAATTCAAGCCCACAAAATGATGGCATATGTATTGGGAAAGGTGATATAATAGGGTTTCTAAGATCTAAGACTTTACTGAAGGGTGGTTCAGGTAAAGATAAGTATTAATCTGTTACAAATCAAGAATACTTGTTATTACTTTTAAGGTAACACAATAGGAAAGGTAACTCCCTAGTTTATAAAAATATGTGTTTGTGTACATACCAGTGCTATGGATATTGCTCTATATGATAGGATGACAGGGTAGATTAATGAAACTACTTTTAAAGAACAACAACTTGTTTGAAATGTTTTACATTGGTATAGATTTTAGTTTATTGATACAAATTTAAAGTTAATTTTGTTATACTGTGTGTATATTTCTACTCTTGTTTAAGGTATTATGTTTGTACAGCTCATTTAAAATTGTAATGGATAATTATAATTAGTCTTCTATGATAATCAAACTTACAGTCATGTTAGTTTAGTTTTCTAGGTATATATAGACATATTTCAGATAGATAGGTAATCTTCAAATACTTCAAAGACCTACAGAATATGGCACTTAAAATGTTTTAAAAAATTTAGACTTTCTGTACAATGAGACATGTCTGCTCCTGGAAACACCAATATACTTTAGAGAGGAGGGTGGACATCAAAGACACTATATATGAGTTTATCTTCTTCTTGGCAAAAATAGCAATTTTGGGCAAGAAACTGTTCTTGCCTGGACTGCTTGATCCACTGGACATGCAGGACTCATAGGAAGGTGACCACTAGACTTTGCTTGGCAAAATGGTCCTTCAGGTTCCTGCTTTGCAGAGAAAACTGTCAGACATTCTACAGGACACAAAGAGAAGTGACTGAGAGGTTCTAGACCTGTGGGCTGAAGACAGATGCCCAACTTTACAAAAGAACTTTGGATGACTGTCCAAGCTGCCAGCTGTCTCTGTCTACTCCTGCAAGACTCCCAAAAGTTGCTTGCATCCTTCTCCCATTTCTCAGGTAATATTATATCCTTCTGAGGTCTTTGATGTAGTTGAAGACTAGATAGTTATAATTTTCTTTAGTTATGATAAAAGATAAGTTAGATATGAAAACTTAGACTCACAAATATAAATAGATAGGATATCTTTTTTAATTTTGCCAAATAAAAATAGACAAGTTATTATAAATAGACTAGATATTGTAACTGTAATTCTTCTTTGATAATTGTTCTGTTGTATGTAATTTTACTATGTTAAATTTAAAACCTTCCTTTTTGAAAGAAAGGAAAAAGGGAAGTGCTATGGATATCACTCTGTGTAAATAAAATGCTGATTGGCCAGTAGCCAAGGAGGAAGTATAGGCAGGATAAGCAGAGAGGGAATTCTAGGAAGTGGAAGGCTGAGGCAGAGAGATGCTGTCAGACGCCATGATGAGAAGCAACATGTTAAGATACCGGTAAGCCATGAGCCACATGGCAACTTATAGATTAATAGAAATAGGTTAATTTAAGATATAAGAACAGCTAGCTAGAAGCTTGCCATGGCCATACAGTTTATAAATAATATAAGTCTCTGTGTGTTTACTTGGTTGGGTTTGAGTGGCTGTGGGACTAGCGGGTGAGAGAGATTTGTCCTGACTGTGGGCCAGGCAGGACCCGAAAACTCTAGCTACATACGAACAAAGAGGGTAAGGGAAATTGAACAAAGGAAAATAATAGAAGACTATAATCAATTTAAATCAAAATATTTTAGTAATTACATTAAATATAAATTATCTATATGCTTTAGTAAAAGCAGTGTTTATTCTATTGAGTTCTTAAAAATGATCACTAGCTATGAACCCTTTTAATCTATACAGTTGAAATAGAAATTTACAAAAATCTTTTATTTTGTAGCTTGGATATTTAATGTCCTATAACTTCATGTTTTAAATAGCTAGTATCCTGATAAAGTGTCCCTGATAATGACAATGTTAGTAAAGCTATAGAAAATGTAGGAGGTATATTCCAGTTGTGAAATGTAGATTTTCAGTAGCTGGCTCTCATGGGTGCATTATGCTTTTCATACATGTTCATCTTTCTGTCTTCAAGAATCTGGACATTTCCCTTCCAACACATGCTCTCATGCCTGTCACTCATATCCATGATATCTCCCTCCCCCTCCCCAAGGCCTTTCAGGTATTGATTGAATAAACTCTTAAAAACCATAAAACAAAATAAAACTTTGGCCTCTGAAATTATTTCTGTCAAGTATTTTGATCACAGAGATGAAAAGCTCAGAATGTTACATGAGAAAATTTGAGTTGTACAGCCCAGAATCAGGAGAAAAAAAACCATAAAAATATGAAATCCCCTGCATTAAATTAGTGCAAAGCTATTGTAAGTACAAGTGTGTAAAAAGAATATGAAGATTCATCCTTTCCAATGGACTTACCCTTTAAAGAACACTTAATGTCTCAGTATAGTTCACATGAATGCTAACTTCTGAGAAGGAAAATTATTTTAAAATATATTAAATTTTCTCTAGAGCATCATTTTTAATCTTATGATTTCTTTGTTATATTTTACTTTCAATAAGTAAATTGAAATAAGATAGTACACATATATATATATATATATTTACAAAATAGAATATCTTTATTTTTCACATTTTTTCTGTATGATCTCATTCTATACCACATCATTGAAATCTTGCTCCAATTCATAATTGCTCTCTTCACTCAACATGGCATTTATAAACATAAACATAATAGAATGTATAGAAATTGAGTTTACTTGACAAAATTTTTGATTTTTTTACTGTTGAAAGATACTTTATTTAACATGAATCTTAAGAAGTCTTATTAACCCGTCAGAATGGCTAAGATCAAAAACAGTGAAGACAACTTATGCTGGAGAGGATGTGGAGCAAGAGGCACTCTCCTCCACTGCCAGTGGGAATGCAAGCTTGCACATCCTCTTTGGAAATCAATATGGCGCTTTCTTAAAAAACTGGAAATCCATCTCCCCCAAGACCCTGCTATAGCACTCTTGGGCATATACCCAAGAAATGCTCAATCATACAACAAGGTCATTTGCTAAGCTATGTTCATATCAGCATTGTTTGTAAATGCCAGAATGTGGAAACAACCTAGATGCCCTTCAACTGAAGAATGGATAAAGAAAATATGGTACATATACACAATGGAGTACTACTCAGCAGAGAAAAACAGTGAAATCATGAGGTTTATAGGCAAATGGATGGATCTAGAAAAAATCATGTGAGTGAGGTAACCCAGACTCAGAAAGACAAACATGGTAGGTACTCACTCAAAGGATGATAGTAGATGTAAAACAAAGATGACTAGATTGCTACTCACAACTCCTGGGAAGCTACCTAGAAAACAGGACCCTAAGAAAGACACAGGGGTCGTCCAATGACAGAGAAATGGATGAGATCTACATGAACAACCTGGACGACAGTGGGAGTAATGAAGGGCAAGGTTCAAGGGAAAGAGAGCTTAGGGGAGCAGGAGATCCCAGCTGGATCAAGAACAAAGGGGAAAACAAGGAATAAGAGACCATGAAAAATGAAGACCACATGAGAACAGGAAGAAGCAAATTTAGACCTAGAGAGGTCCCCAGAAATCCCCAGCACTCGGGAGGCAAAGCCAGGTGGATCTTTGTGAGTTCAAGGCCAGCCTGGGCTACCAAATGAGTTCCAGGAAAGGCACGAAGCTACACAGAGAAACCCTGTCTCAAAAAAACAAACAAACAAACAAACAAACAAAAAAAAAAAAAAAAACCACAAAAAAAAAGAAAAAGAAAAGAAAAAAGAAAGAAATCCACAAAGATACCTCCACTGTAGACTACTGGCAATGGTCAAGAGAAAACCTGAACTGAGCTACTCTGGTGATCAGATGACCAAACACCCTAACTATCATGCTAGAACTCTCACCCAATGACTGAGGGAAGTGAATGCAAAGATCCATGGCCAGACCCCAGGTGGAGCTCCAGGAGTTCAATTGTTTAGAAAGAGGAGGGATTGTATGAGCATGAATTGTTGATACCAAGATTGGTAAAAGCACAAAGACAAATAGCCAAACTAATGGAAACACATGAACTATGAACCAAAGGCTGGGGAGCCCCCAACTGGAGCAGGCCCTCTGGATAAGTGAGACAGCTGATTAGCTTGAACTGTTTGGGAGGCACCCAGGCAGTGGGACCTGGACCTGTCCTTAGTGTATCAGCTGGCTCTTTGGAACCTGGGGCCTATGCAGGGACACTTTGCTCAGCCTGGGAGGAGGGGACTGGACCTGCCTGGACTGACTCTACCAGACTGAGCTGAATCCCCAGGGGAGTCTTTGCCCTGGAGGAGATGGGGATGGGGGATGAGCTGGGGGGAGGTGAGGGGGGTGCAGGACAGGGGAATCCATGGCTGATATGTCAAATTAAATTAAATTATAAAATAAAAAATTCTTATTAATAAAACAAACCCAGGAGTCAGGTATTGGGGTGAACACTGGAAGATCAGAGAAACAGAACCAGCCACAGCTACCTCACCTAGCCAGTTCCTCAACTGATCTTGTTTACTGAAACTGGAAGCCTCTGTGTCCTCATCTGAATGGATCTCAGCTGAACTGCTGCTAAAAGCCAAAAAGCTTAACAAACTCAGTTCCGGGTCCTCTTGCCTTATATACCTTTCTGCTTTTTGTCATCACTTCCTGAGATTAAAGGCGTGTGTTACCATGGCTGGCTGTTTCCAGTGTGGCTTTGAACTCACAAAGATCTGGATGAATCTCTGCCTCTGGACTGCTAGGATTAAAGGTGTGTGTGACACCATTTTCTGGCCTCTATGTCTGTCTAGTGGCTATTCCATTCTCTGACCCCAGATAAGCTTATTAGGGTGCACAATATATTGGGAGGAGGCACAATATCATCACAACCTTAGTTATTCCTTATTTTGATTTTACTTATAAATGGGTCTACACTGAACAGGTTATTTTGAAGTGAGGTGATTTGTGTTTGTTTGTTGTTTGTTTGTTTATTTACTTATTTTGAGCCAGGGTCTCACTATGGTTGGCTAGAACTCATCAGCTAGACCATGTTGGCCTTGAATTCATAAATACCCTCATACCTTGGCTTTCAGAGATAAGATGTAATTTTAAATAATATCAATAAAACATTATATATAACATATATTATTTATATTTGAGAGCTTATTTTAACTAGTGAAAAGATAAAAGAAATATCCAAGCACTGTATTCCTAACACATATTACTATATTTGAAATAAAAATCATATTATGCAAACATATTTTAGCTTTATACTAAATGCTGAGATCTATAAATTTCTTTTTATCCCTTTGTAAATACTGTACTAATTACCTTTAATTTGATATACACAAACACAAAACCCAATATTTAACCAAAATTTTCTCAATAAAAATAATACTAGCTTGGGAATATGTAAACAAGGTTCAAGTAAGATTCAAAATATAGTATAATTTTTAAAAAATATTTTGAAGATGTATGGTAGGAAACGCATGTGAATTTTTATTTTTACAAATATTGTCTCCTTATCATTTTTCTTAAACCATTAAAATGAAAGTCTGAAGTAAAATGACCCAGAAATGATTCATGCATCTTAATGTTTCTATTTGTGTTCTTACTGGGGCTGGGTTGGAGGGCAGTGAGTGATTCTTCTCTAAGATGATAGTTTTTGCTCAATATTTTACAATATTATTTATAAATGATAAACATTTCTTAATCACAGCAGCAAAAGATAATTTTTGCTCCTTCTCTGGTGACCACTCTCACTGCTATATACATTTTGCTGATCCTCAGCTGTGATTAAAGAAAAGGTAAGCCAAAAAAACTCTAATCTAGTTGCAGTAATATTAGCAAAAGTTAGTATAAGGTAAAGAGAATTAAATAAAAATGGTTGATACAAAAAGAAAAAAATGTGTTACAGTCACTAGAAATATCTGTTGTCAAGCTCCAAGGTTTACAATAAAACTACACTAATGCAGACAGTGTGCTAAGATGCCAAAAATAGTAGTAGACAAATTGCCAGAAAAGAGAGCAGAAAAAGTTACACACAGATCATGACACTTCACTATGACAAAGAAAACACTTCAACGAATCATCCTACTTTTGCCAGGCAGTGGTGGTGCACGCCTGTAATCCCAGCACTCAGGAGGCAGAGCCAGGCAGATCTCTGTGAGTTCGAGGCCAGCCTGGGCTACCAAGTGAGTTCCAGGAAAAAGGCGCAAAGCTACACAGAGAAACCCTGTCTCAAAAAAAACAAAAAACAAACAAAAAAAAAAAAAAGAAAGAAATCATCCAAGGACAGTCAGACACACACATGAATAGAGATAAATTAATTCTCATTCTTATACCTCACACAAAACTCTATCCCAGGTGAACCATGTGTTATAAGGTGAAAAAAAGAAGTAGTATGAGCAGCGAGCTAACTTTCTGAAAAGATAACACAAAATGTCTCCACTACTTTCAGGTATAAAAAGATTTTTAAAATGTACTCTTCTAAAATAAACAATTTCTCTATTGAAAATTTTTCATTGTGGGGGACATGAGTGGGGGTGTAGATATACACATTTAGAGGTTGGAAGCTAACTCCTGAGAGTCAATTGTCTCTTGACACTTTGGGGGAGTCTGAGGACCCAACTCAGATTGTCAGGGCTGAACACAAAACACCTTTGCCAGCTAAGCCATCTCATCAGCTCAAGAATTTTTTTTTTTTTAAAGATACCTGTCAGTTTGAAAATCAAACCAAAATGAGAAAATCAGGGCAAGACTGAAAACTAGCTATGTTGTATTCAAAATATATAAGGAACTCAATAAATGAGGAATTAACTGTGGAAGCCCACAAAAGTTTTCTAGTGAGATCTGAGCTTGCTTCACCCAGCAGAGCTGTATTAGAGGATTGCTTGACCATGTGCATGGTTGCTAGGTAAGTGGAAGGGTCTACACTCGGCTGAGCTAGGGGGAGGTCTTTTGCCCCACCCCTTGGCATTCTTATAAACAGTGCTTTAGAAGAGACAGAAGGGGCCGGTGGATAATGACCCAGGCCCTCCCGAGGCTGTCCTGTGTTTCCATTTCTCTCCCCTCAATCCTTCTATCTAATATCTCTTATCTCTCTCTCTGTCTCCTCAAGATTACCCTGTCATAAAATGTGGGAGCTGGTCTCCCAGCTGAGCTCCCACAATTAATTCAAAAAAGAAAAAAAAAAAAAAAACCAGGCAAAGAAAGAAAAAAGCATATATTTGTAGAGGCATTCCATACAAACCTAAAATAAAATCTAATAAAAAGGCTTGGTGAGGGCAGTGGTGGCACATGCCTTTAATCCCAGTACTTGGGAGGCAGAAGCAGGTAGATCTTTGTGAGTTTGAGGCCAGCCTGGGCTACCAAGTGAGTTCCAGGAAAGACACAAAGCTACACAGAGAAACCCTATCTTGAGGGGCAAAAAAAAAAAAAAAAAAAAAAAAAAGGCTACTAACTTAAGACTACCATCCTAGTATACTCTTGCTAGACTTTAACACACTAAAAATCTTGCTGTTTCTACTACCAGGGATTTTTTTGTGTTACTGGTTTTGAGTGAAATAGCATGACTCTAGAACATGTTTGTTACTAATTCGCTATACTTGAAGATGGCCTTTGTTGTACAACAAGTGGTCTTCAGTGTGGACCCATGGCATCAACACCCTTGAAACAATGTTAAAATAAAGAGACATGGCAGTCTTGTGGATCCTCTAGATTTCAGATGCAGCACTTGCATTTTAACATGTTAGCCATGAGTCTTCCACTTGCAAAGGTTTAACAAAACCAAGCACTCACACAGGGAGAAGGTCAATTGCACATATCGGAAGCTGTGTTATTATCCAGGCACAGCATCAATAACAATAGAAAAAAATGGAGATGATCAAATCAACATACCTTTATTTGTTACTGATAATTAGCAAACAAATTTATTGTTTTTATTAAATAGAATAAATAATTGAAAACTAAAAGTGAATAGATCTCAACTAGAGACAACAAAAATGATTCTTTAAATTAGTATGTTATGTTTAGAAAACTGAGTTCTCATAGGAAGAAGCAAAAGGGAGAAGGGTGAGATTTTTAGATGGGGATAATTGGTCTAAATCAATGGGCTGGTAATATGGGACAGAACTCGCTGTGGACATCACTCTGTATAAATAAAACACTGATTGGCCAGTAGACAGGCAGGAAGTATAGGCGGGACTAACAGAGAGAACTGAGAAAACAGGAAGGGAAAAGGGGACACTGCCAACAGCCACCAGGACAAGGAAAATGCAAGGTACCAGTAAGCCACAAGCCACATGGCAAAGTATAGATTAATAGAAATGGGCTGAATATAAGAGTAAGAGCTAGACAACGGTAGGCCTGAGCTAATGGCCAAGCAGTTTAAATAATATAAGCATCTGTGTGTTTATTTTATAAGTGGGTTGTCAGATTAACAGGGCTTGGCGGGGGCTAGAGAGAAGGTCTCCAGCTAAGAGAACTGAAAAATGTTTTCCCACATTTAAAAAAAAATGGGAGGAATTTTTACAATGGAGGGAATTTGGTCTCTGTTTGATAACACATTAGGCAGTCTGAAAACGGAACAATTAAATAAGAGGATGATTAATGTTGATGAGATTCACATAACATCAATTATAAATATTATTTGATTATTTTTGTTTTATCACTAAAAAGTTGGTTAATATGAGTGCCAAGACAAAAGATTTAGAAAAACTTTTTAAAACAGATGAAAGAGATATTCAGACCCAGACAGAAGAATTTAAAGGTGAACCAATCTTATCATTGCATTATATGGTTATAGAGAAACAGCCTAAGGCTTTCAAATAGTGAACCTTAATCTATCCAGTAACCATACAGGAACTGCCAAATGCTCAAGGCTGTGTATGAGCTAATTGGATTCCTGTGCAAATGTTAAATTTGAGGAGATTCAAGGAAGCTATAATTTTATATGGTATATATTCTCCATTTGTAAAGCAGATGTTAAACTCGTGGACAATTTGTAATAGAATTATCCCTCAAGACTGGAAATATTTGGCTATAGTTCTCCTAGAAGCTTGTCCATAGCTACAATGGAGGACCTGTTGGGAAGATGAGGCTAAGACCATTGAACAATGATGCAGGGCTAGAGGTATGGAAATTTTCCAACATCATCTTGGAGAAGGTGATTATGATGATATACAAAGACAATCGTTATATGATTACCATGCCCTAATTTTATACTGAATAACAATAGCAGCCTTGAATGCTTGGGACAGAAATGAAAAAGTAGGAAAGAAAATTGAATCATTTACAACAGTTATACAGGGCCCAAAAGAAACCTTCACAGATTTCTTACAAAGGCTGTCTTTAGCAGTAAATAGAATGACACCAAATTCAGAAGCTAGACAGATAATAATTGAATCTCTGGCTTTTGAAAATGCTAATTAACAAAACAAAAGGGTAATTAGGCTGTTAAAAACAAGATCAACACCTTTGGAGGATTGGATCAGAGAAATAATTAATATTGAATCTCATGACCATGATGATACTTGGATAGGAGAGGTGATTTTCAGAGGTTTGAAGAAAAATAGTAATGTCAGGTGTTTCAAATGTGGTAAACAAGGTCACCTAAAAAGGGACTGTAAGCAGGGCATTCCTAGAAACAATGTTTTTTCAAGGAATAATGCCCCTCCCTTCTGGAATATGCAGATGGTGTGGCAATGGCAAACACTGGACTAACAAATGTAGATCAACAAGGGACATATAATGTAATCTTTTGCCTTTGCCATTAGGAAACTCCTTAAGGGGCCTCTCATAGGCCCCCATCACAAATTCAATTAGTTCTTTTCCTGCCATCGTAGAAGAAACCCCTTCTCAGAGCAATTAATGAACCTAATGCCTATTGTAAAAATCCGTACTACTCTGGATGAAAGAACAGCTTTAGAAAATAAAACAAAAATGTAAGGAGAAACCATAAATCAAAATTGATAAAGATTATATTTGGAACCTCCCCAAAGTTAGGGTTGAGGAAGAATTTTTGTTTTTGTCTTTCAGGAGAATGAAGGCTAAGGAACCTGAAGAACACTGGACATATGAGACATCTGGAGAAAAAGGACAAATCAGAACAAATCATCCAGAAAAAAAAGTCACAAGAAAAAGAGTGAATTGGCTTATTGGTATATCACATATCTAAAAGGAAATGATTTCATAAGTCTTTCTAAATGTTTGTTTCTGCTGTTCTATACAGACACAAAACACAATTGGTTTTTATGTAGCCCCAATTCAATCAAACATTAAAGCTGGTTTTGGAGTTGGAGCATGGCTCTCTCCTTCTCTAAACCCAAGCATGCTTGTTAAAAGAAAGTACAGTATCTCTGTTTCATGTCAGAAGAGCCACCTGATATGGGATAGAAGAAAAACCAAAATTAAGAGACTATTTTATTACCACTAATCTCATAATTCTTTGGTTTTATTTTGATCTTTAAAACTTTTCTTAAGGCATAAATTTTATATGAAAATTTATAAAATTTATACATAAACATTAAAATTTTGCCATGATGTTAAGGATCATATAGAGTACTAACTAGTCTTAGAAAAAAAAAGGCTGCATCTAGCTTCCTGTGTATAATTTTAGATTTGAGTCTTTATCATTTTTCTGCAGGGAACCATGACCACACCTAATAGCTACACTGAAGCCTCCAAAAAGATGATGGGGCCCCACAATGATTATTCCATCAGGGATGATAATATAGCTAAGCTGAAAAACATCACCCAAAGATCAGATTTGGACTACAAACTTCTCAGGACAATTTTGGGATTGGTAGCTGAGAAGATCCAGCCTCACAGACTACTCAAGCAAGGATGTGAGACAAACCCTGCATTTTCCCCATTTTGCAGAGATTAGACAACAAATGATACAGCTATTTCTTCCAGGATCTGAAAATTAACACAAAATTTTTCTTTTCAGGTCCCCTAAAGATGCCTTCACCCCCAGACAGCAGGAAGTAATTTCAAGAACACGACAATGCCCATATTCCCAAGAGGTGGGGTGGATGGTTATTGGTTGTTCAGTGGGTTATGGATAATTGTCATTTAAGATTCAGATTTCTTATTTTGGAAAAAAAGAGGATATAGATAAGAGGTAGATTATTGAATCTACTCTGAAAAAACAAGAAATAGAAATGATAGGATAAATGGGATGATTATTGAATCTACTCTGAAAAGAAAAAAGAGAGAATATGGATATGATAAGATAAAAAGATAGATTATTGAATCTACTTTGAGAAGGCAACTACTAGTTTTAAATGTTTTATATTGGGTTGGATTTTTGTATATTGTATACAAATTATGTATGTTAATACAAATTTGAAATTGAAGTTTTTAGAAAATACTCTCCATATATTTCTAATCTTGTTCAAGGTTTAATACCTATACAGTTCATTTAACAATGTAATGCAAATTACTAGTCCTTGAAAGTTATTATTACCAGCTAATTAGGATATAAAGAAATGAAAGTTAGTCGTCATTACAATCAAATTTGTAGTTATGTTAGGTATGTTTTTAAGATCAAACAGTGATATATCTTAGATATATAAGTCATGTTCAAACACTTCAGAGATATAAAGAATATGGCATTTAATAGTAGATCTTTTCATTTTTTTTTATTACAATGATACATGTCTGCACCTGTCAGCACCAATATACTTCAGAGAAGATCATGGGCATCCAAGGAACTCCATATAGAGTTTACTTTCTTTGTGGCAAAACTTTGCCACTGAGCAAGAAAATGCCCTTGCTTTGACTGTTGATAGTATGCTGTCCAAAATGGACAAGAAAGACACATACACAAAAGAACTGCCAATCCTTGCCAAGACAAGTTAGGAAGGCCCTTCAGAAAATCTTGCTTCACAGATGAGTCTGTCAGATATGCTAGGCCTGTTGGCCAAAAATGGATGCCTCAATATTGCAGAGGAAACTTGGGTGACTGTCCAGGCAGTCAGCTGTTTCTGTCATAACTCACATTTTTTGGAAGTCACTTGCTTGCACTTCCTGCTTACCTAGTTAATATAATTTCATTCTCAGGTTTCTGAGGGAGTTGAAGATTACATAGTTATAGTTTTCTTTGTTAACAAATTCATAAACAAAACTCACTAAAGAGGTGTGAAGGGTACAAGTCTGAAAGACATCAAAAGATAGTTTTGGGTTGGAAATGCAAATAAAGATAGAAGGTGAATTAGTTACAATCCTTTGGATTCATGAAGATGGGATAGATAATGGAGTATTTTCTCTGAATTTGTCAAATGCAAATGGACTAGACATTGTTGATGTATTTATTGCCTGTATATATTATATATTTTTATTGTACTTACTGTACATAGTTTTTCTTATATTAGTTATAACCTTCTTTTATTATTTTAGACAAAAAGAGGGAAATGTGGTGATTTATTGTGTACTCCAATAAAGCTTGCCTGGGGATCAGAGGACAAAGTTAGCCACTATATTAAACATAGACGTCAGACAGTGGTAGCATTTACTTTAATCCTAGCATTCGGGAGGCAGAGATTCATCTGGATTTCTGTGAGTTCAAGGCCACACTGGGAACAGAGCCAGATATGGTGGCACATGCCTTTAACCCCAGCACTAGGAAGGAAGAAAGGAAGATGGTAGGGCACAGAAAGGTGTATAAGGTGTGAGTATACAGGAAGTCTCTCTCTTGAGGCTGAGAATTTTGTAGAAGTAAGAACGTGGCTGGCTTGTTCTATTTCTCTGATCTTTCATCTTTCACCCCAATATCTGGCTCTGGATTTTTTCATTAATAAGACTGTTTAGCAATTCATGTTACATATGTGTGCATCTACATCCATGAGTACAGTATCCTTGGAGGTCAGAATGTATTGATTCTCCTGGAGCTGGAGTTCAGGTAGTTGTAAAGCATCCTCTGTGGGTTCTGTGAAGCTAACTTGGGTCTCTTCAAAAGTAGCACATGCTCTTACCTGCTGAACCATCTTTGCAGCCATATCCAGAGTTTAAAAATTACAAAATAGCCATTCATCCAAATATCTTAAAACATCCAGTGAATATGTGGATTTATGCCTACTAATCAATTAACTTTTAAAGTAAGTTTTTAAAGTGCTAGTCTTATAGTAGTCTCCTCTCTCTCCATTGCTGCTTCTTGAGGCTCCATGAAGTCAGGATTCTAGCTGCCTAACAGACAGAAGGAAATGATGGAACAAATTCTTCCTACAGTCCAAGTAAGCTTGGGAGTAAACTTTGAAGGGATTCATATTGATAATTGATTGGAATTCATATGAGACCACAATCTTAGCACACATCTTCACCACAGTCCTGAAGAGAACATAACTAAGAAATTCCTAAATGATTCTGACACACAAGAACCAGACGGTAATAAATATATGCTATTTTAATCCCTAAATCTGTTGTGACTTGTATGCAATAGAGTACTAAGATAGGATGTATTACCCTAATCTGGACTCCATAGAATCAAAACCTGAAATGAGTTCTTCAAGAGATGCAGTTTATAAAAGTACTGTTAAAGGAAGAAGAAAGGGATAAGAAAAAGAAGGCTTCAAGAATCAGCCATGGAATATCTTAATCTGTTCCCAATGTAAAGCCCTGGAGTATCAATGGTTCTCTATTGCCAGTGAGGGAAATGACCTTTTGTGCCATAGTCAACAGGAAAGCTACAGGGACAGGGGAGGCATGGCCTCCTGGGATTTGACAAGGGCAATGCTCTACTTAAATGGGCCCCTGTGGGCTGTACCCTCTAAGACTTACAGCACTTGATAAAGGAGATGTGGGAGACAGGGTAGAGAGCAGACAGCATCCATTGGTGCAGCTGACACAGACTTTAAAGGAAAGTCTAGGGCAGCATAAAAATCAGCAGAGGTGTGATGAACAATGCAGAGACTTTCCAGGGTGTGGAAATGCTCTGATTTTTTAAGCTATGTGGTAGTGACACAATGCAATTTTTCATACCAATGCCATTTTATGCATTTCTCCATGTCCATGGAAATTCAAAAGAAAATAAACATTTTTAAATTCTCCCAGGCAGAATTGAATCTCTAAGCTGAGACAGATGTAGAGAGTTCCTGAAGGTTCCATTTACCTCTCTTACACTGTGTGACAATTCATTGCACTGTGGTATATCTAATGCATTTTAATATCACCATCATTTTTTGTATATTCTGATTCTTCTCAGAGGAAGACCTGAGAAAAATTTCCTACACAACCAGGTAAACAAAGTTAAAGCCATACTCCTGTGGGTTGAGGTGGGAAGATTGCTTTTGGAGTGAAAAGGAAAGAAAATGCACTAAGTATAAATATGCTAATTTAGGAAAAGAAAAAAATATTGCTTGTGAACATGTACAAAAGAATGAAATAACTACCATTCCTCAAGGAGCTTTTCTGATGAAGGTGATTTTTTTTTAACATTCTAATTATTCTAATTCCCTAATAAAAGAGAAGAAAACATAGAAATAAAGACATTTCTAGCAGGTAGGTTTTCATCAGATAAAATTTAAATCATGAATTTCAGTCTTCAAATTAAAAATGAAGAACATCAGGCAAGATTTAGCAATCCACTCAGGTTATTTTTGGTTGAGATTGGTAATAATTTTTTCTAGTGTCTACTTTACAGACAACTTGTGCAGATCTTGTCTGCTGTACTTGGGATCTGAGGACCTGAAAGATTGGAACAGACTACAGTCTAATGCTGTAGACAACCTTATTTCAGTTTCAGTGTACTTTTATACTATACTAGAATGTAACCAAAAAGGTAATGATGTAAGGAAGGTTGTTTGAGTTCAGAAAAACATGATCAGAAAAATATGTAAATAAATGTCCATAAGCACATACTAAATATTAACAGGGCAGCCATTTCCTAGAACTTTCTCAGGCCAGAACAATTGAAATACAATTGTCTGATATATACTATAGATTATATCTGGGAAAGCATGAAAGCAAGGTGGAAGACCATATCCAGATTCAGGGTACACTGACAGGATTGGGATTATAAACCATGTTTTGACATCCAACAAGAATTAGCATGTCTTATGATGTTAATGTAAATGTTTAACATAGGAGGCATGAAATCATGTCCAAAAACAACCCAGGGAACAAAATGCACATGAGGTAAAAGACCCTCTGCCTTTTTTCCTGGAAACTTTCTCAGAGTTCCCCAAGGTATTGTTCACCATGCATCATTCTTTTGATTGTATTCAGATATTCTAGTTTTTCATAATTCTTGAATAACATGATGAAGCCCATCAGACAGATTCCAATGTGACTATCAGCCATGAAAGATTAGAAACAGGACCATAAATACTGGCAGTATCTCAATGACTTTCCAAGACTTATCCTTTTGTAAATATAGATAGAAAAGAAGTTGAAAGGATGAAAGTGTAAGAACAACTAAAAAAATGAATGTATGAGAAAACTTCAAGATGGTCAAAACTAATTAATGAGGTTTGACTCTCATTTTTCAACTAAATTGTCAAGACAGGATGGGAAGGTTAAGTGCCTGAAGACAGAAAGTTTTTCAGATTAAAAAAGTGATATGCAATGTCTCAGGGAATGGATTCCATCAGGAAATGTCTAAACTTTAGAGCTGGAGAATAGGCAGCTATCGATGACATCAACAGGTCCCTCTGTGGGTTCTCAGTTTCCTCTTTTGGAGCTTGAGGGACATGAACTGATTGAATCCCTTAATAAGGACACTATCAAATAAGATTGTCTGTACATACACATTTGTAAGATATTCTATTATTAAAAATATCAAATGTACTTTTGTAGACTTCTTAAATTAACTTTTGGTTTAATAATGTGGAAAAGAGAGATTTTTCAAAGTCTTTGCAAGTTGTATTTCCTAATATCTTAAATACAGTTAATTTTAAAGAGTGATATTATGGAGAAAGCCCAAATGTACTGACCCCATTACTGAAAGCAAGCAGGAAATATTTTCACTTGGAAATGTTTTGTGACATTATCCCAAGCCACAAGTCAGGATTAACATTACAAAAAACAACAACTCCCCAGGTAGAACCTTTCCTTCTTCACTAAGTGGATCATGAATCAGTGTTAGCCCATGCAGTTCCACCCCATTGAGTCCAGAATATCCGGCACCTTCCAGATTCGCCAAACCATCGAGCACAGCAGACAATTCCCTTTAAGCTGATTCAAGTGCTGAAGAGCAGTGGGCTAGAACTTACCACAAAAATCTGGAGCTCAATGATGTGCAGACATTATTCTTCTTCAGAAAAATAACTCAGGCTCTAAATTGCTTCTACAAGTCATTAAGACAGATTTCAAATTTGAGTAACTTTTTATTATTTGCTGTTGTTTTATTTCTACTTCTAATATATATGTTGGAATAGTAATTGGAACATTTGTTTCTCATCCTTCTAAACACTTTCAACCATATATTTGAAAATAATTTGTTTTATGTGAACAAGATGGCAAAGGTTAAAAGGAAATAATGAGTGGGTTCAATCAAAAAAGTATATCAAAGATGTAATGCTGAGAAATCACCAACTATCCAGTTACTACCCTGGGACATGCTGTAATTACAGAGTGAAAGGACCAGAGAAGAGAAGGGGAGAAAGGGCACAAAAGAGGCTAGCAGGAAATGGGGTGTCAGGGAAAGCAAGGGGAGAAGGAGGAGGGAGAAAGAGAAAGATATGTATTGAAAACAGGGGATTTAATAGAATTTAAATAATAAAGATATACTAATTTGGAATGACTACAGCAGAATATTATGCAAAGTGATGGAAGGATCATCATTGGGAGCAAACTGGAAGAAATACCATTATAAGAACACAGTTCCTGGACATCTAAAGAAAATATATATATATACTAAGGGACACAAATCAGGCTAAGATGGACTGGCTTTCAACTTTGCTCATTATCATGACCGACAAACATCAATATTTCCTTCTGTAATGTATATGCAAACACTGTCATTTTAATTCTATAGCCATTCTTAAATTATAAGATACAAAAATTCTTGAAATACATTAGATAAGAATCAATTATCAAATTTCAAATTATCAAAATTATAAGATTCAAAAGTTGAGTCATGACAGAGTCATGACCACTCAAATGCCTAGTTGAGCTTAGTGACATTGCAATATTAGAGCTTAGGAGGTACACAGTGCTTGAGACTGCCCTATGGAAAGACTTATTTAATCTCCATATGCCATGGTTAAATATAAGTTATATGCCACAAAGTTGCATGTTTTTATACGTTATTTTATATTTTCACAGTTATCCGGAAGGGTAATTAGGTAACAATGCACAAAATACATAATTTGTATACTTAAAGAGGGCATTGACATTAGCAATAAATATGAGTATCCAGTCAGTTTTGAAGAAGATCTACTCAATATTTTAGTTTCTTTGAATGCCAATGATATTAGTATAAGTAAAGTCATAGGTACCGACTATACTTTAATACTCAAAGTTAATAATTTCTTGTTGAGACCTTGGAAAAATATAGCGAGAAAATGAACAATATCTGGTCCTGTCTCTGAAGAGGTCTTTTATTACAAATCACCAAATTATCCAATATACTGTCAACAAAAACACTCATGAAGTTTAAGAAATTCTTGTGGTCCCTATAAAGAAAATCATCATGATAATGGTTGAGTAGACATTTGCTCATGTCTCTCCAGGAATAGTGTCATGTAAAGTAAGTTTTGTCTTATCCTGGGAATCTTTACTTCCTGACCTGACATTAGAAACCATGAATGGGACAAAACCATAGAAGTGTATTTATACAGTACTTATAAAAATGTGGCTGGTTAGATTTAGTATCTATTTCCTATCTGAGAACATCAAGCTAAGCCTCCATGAATCCTTAATTTTTGTATTTAAGATGCCTAAAGAAGTAGCAGCATATGGCACCAGTTCTGCTGCCAGCTTGGGAAGTAGTTTGGCCTCCTTGGACCATGGTCTCTGTGGCCTCCAGGTGCCAGCACAGATGAATACAGTGAAACACTTTGTTAGGAAGCTCTCTTCCAAGTAGAATACCTACATATCTGTCTTCTTTTATCACTCTCTTTGAAAGCACTGTCCTTGTACATTATTTGAAATAGTTTTGCATTTGATATCCTGGAAGCTTTGACAACAGGGGTGTCATACTCCAACACCTTTCCTATTCTCCCAGTATAACTTCTCTTTAGATACACTAATCCCTTTAACAACTACCTCTTCTTTGCCCATACTTGTTTTGCATTTCAGATGAACTCACAACCTCAAACTACACATTTTACACCTTCCTCTGCTATTTGCTCTCAGTTCTCACAGTCAATCTGGCTAGAGCAATGACCGTGACACAGCCTAAATAGACCACTCGAAATACATTAGTCTGTTACTTTAAGATTTAGCCTTATCTAATTTTTCAGGACATGGCAAAGCAGACACAGGTTCTTTGCCATTATGTAGCATGAATGACTTCCATCCCTGTTCCCAGTAGGATGCTTCTTACCACCTAGAAATTTATGAGAAGATTTTACTGTCTATGGCTGTATTAGCATTCTGTTCTTCTATGTTCCACCATGATCACCCATTAAGCAGAGATTTCAATGTTTTAGAAATGTCTAACTCACATCTCCAAACTTCCAAATTATACCTACAAACCAGTTCTTAAGATATGTATGCTCAGGTTTAATCACATCAATGACTCCGTATGTTAAGTACTGCTTTTCTATATTAGCCACGTTTCTCAGGGGTGTGACAGAATAACTGACTGAGAAGTGTAAAGGAAGAAAGGTTTAGTTTGCCCACGGTTTCAGAGTGTCTCAGTCTATCATTTCAGGAAAGCATGGAAATTTCTATCGTACCTGGTTCCAAGAGCATAAAGCAGCAGCAGTATTCCACTATGAATAACAAGGAATCACAGAGAGTGACTCAGGAGCTCTAGGCTGGGTACAACCCACAATGATGTACCCTTAGTGGACTACTTCCATTACTTGGGCCACACCCCTGAAAGTCTCTGTGGCCTCCCAAAATAACATGCATCCTGGGAATAGGTACTAGAAACATGATTCAAAATCTAATATCATCTAAATCCATAAAATAAGTAAAATTTATTTATGTTCGATCTTCAGGTCTCTGATATCAGGCAGGGAGGATCTAGCGGGCAGAGGAGACTGGACCAAGCACATGGCGTCTCAGTGGCAGGGCATGACGGCCTCCATGTGCAGACAATCTCCTAAAGGAGGAGGAACATCTCAACAGTGACCCGGTCTGCTGAGGACCATCTGGAAACAGGTCCCCTGGGCTCCCTGTGCAGACAGTTCCAAAGGAGGCTGCCACTAAAGAGCCGTCAGCCTCAGTCTCAGGATTGGCCCCTCCTGGAAATGCCCGGAAACCCCAGAACCAGAACAGCAGCATCTTCAGGCTTCAGCTCGCTCAGCCAAAAGCGCCTTGGGTGCTACGTCCCAGAGAATCCAGGAGTCCTGCCAAAGTGGCACCAGGTGGCTGATGGGAATACAGATGAAAGTGAGGAAAAAAACGAGGAGTCCAGAAGGACAGAGTATCCTCACCACCCAGTCTGAGCCAGAAGAACACTGGGCTGTACAGGGCCAACAGTGATGCCAGAGTTGAAGGACAGACATCCTTGCCTCTGGCCAGATGGGTCTACAAGCCCATCGACGTCAGCAGCTAAGGAGGAAGGCTGTCCCCCAGAGCCCCTGTTCCTCCACAGAACCTCTCTGTTCTCCCAATGAGTCTGACAGTGACCTAGAGCCTGTTGGGGCTGGAATCCAGCATCTCCAGAAGCTGTCACAAAAACTGGACAAAGCCATCAAGGCTGAAGAGAATGGTGACATGACTGTCTCCCTTATTCGTGAATGAGGACAGCAGGCATCCTACAGGAAACAGGCCCTGTCCAGCCACCAAACCGTCAATGTCTGTGCCACCCACCCCATGAACTTCTGGAGGAGGCACTGGACTTATCAGCATCCCCAGGCCACTGCTACAAGGACTTGACTAACAGGGGATCCAGAAGCCTTCTATTTCAGCCACATCTGGGCCCATTGATAACCGCTGGCCACAGCCCAAGAGTGATTTAGGAAGACCTTGAAGAGGTGATGAGAACTGCCCATGCTCTCCAGGAGGACTCATACAGCACCTTGTTCTCCAGCCTCACAGAGGCCCATCCATATTAAGAATGTGCCTGAAGATGCCAGACAGTTCTGAACCTTGTAACCAAGGCCCTGCAGCAGTCATCCCATGAAACCACCCCCTTTATTCCCAGTGCAGAGATTGTTGGGGGTCACTTTTACCCCTGATCCCACAGGGCCCCATAGGAAGAGAGGAGGTATTTGTACACTGTACAAGCCTGAGCTATTGGGACCTACTTATCAGCTCAGTGTGGGGAACTGGGGTATGCAGGGAGGGGAACACTGTTCAAGACCAGTTTCTGCTGTTGGTAAATTATTTAGGAAATCTACAGTGTCATTTTATTAGAAAGATACCAGTGTGTCAGTTTCTAGATCACATTTCTTTTTCATAATTAAAAACTCACTTTTGAAAAAAAATTACTTATACCAACAAGAGTCATTAACTTATGTTCATTACTATCACTCATAAGAAGTATTAAATTAAAAAGCAATGCATTTTAATAATGCATTAAAATAAATGCAATAAAAATATTTTATAAAGGGGGGGGGGCTGAGAAGATGGCTTAGTGAGTGGTTCAACTACCCTGCCCCAAATAGGACAACCTGAGTTCAACACCTCGGACCCACATGGTAGAAAGGGGCAAATGACATCTGCAAGTTGTCCTATCCTGGGTCATAGAATGAGCCTGAATATAGTCACATTAGATGGATGATAGATAGATAGACAGATAGATAGATAGATAGATAGATAGATAGATAGATAGATAGATACATACATACATACATACATACATAGAGGGGGAGAATATTATAAATGTTTTCCTTATGTTGTGTAATAAGGAACCATAAAATGCTCTTGATGGAGTGGTAAAGATTACAAAAAATGTTGCATTTGCAAATATATCCAGAAAATCTAAAATAAAAGATATATTTTTCAAAAAATACTAATACATAGTAATAATTCAGTAGAAGTAATAGCTTCATCTGATAATAAGTATAGAAAAAATAGGTTAAATATTAAGTTTTTGAAACTTTTGACTTTGTATGGAAAGGTGGCTTTATAAACTCTAAATTAAATTGTAAACCAATGCATTAGTAGATCTTTCAGGCAGCTGATGTAGGCCATGGGATTTGTAGCTAGCTATTATTGGTGATTACTTTTCTCTTCCACTAACATGTATAGTACCTTCCATCACCATGTCTAAATGATCTATTTGGTTAATGATTCATCAAGAAGCAACTCATTCCTGGCACTAAGAATTTTACTTGGTGACATCGGATGTCTAGTTGGGGCATTGCCTCTCTCATGGTGGTGCCTTCCTTTAAATTCATTTAATAAATGTACATACTTTAAGAAGCTCCTGTGGGACCGGGACCTGTCCTTAGTGCATGAGTTGGCATGTTTGGAACCTTGGGCTTACACAGGGACACTTTGCTCAGCCTGGAAGGAGGGGACAGGACCTGCCTGTACTGAATCCACCAGGTTTAAATGAATCCCCAGGTGAGTCTTGGCCCTGGAGGAGATGGGAATGGAGGGGAGGGAATGGAGGGAAGGTCGGAGCGAGGGCGGGAAGGGGGAGGACAGGGGAACCCATGGCTGATGTGTTAAATTAAAACACAAATATAATAAAAAAAAAAGAAGCTCCTAAAGTAGTGGGTTTTCATATGGATGATCAAAAGACCATTAGTATTATTTGCCCCTCCCCATAGCTCCTCTTTTTTTTAATGTTCAGGCATTTTTTTAATTATAAATATCTCTCTGAAAATACAAATATAAAATCACCTCTCTGAGGATTTACCCCAATGTACTTATTTTCTTTTTTCCCCATATTTCCTCTTTTACACTGACCTCTCACCCCCTCCCCATTTAATCCTCCTATTCTAGATACCCTGTTATCTTTCTATATCACTATATTCTATTTTCTCTTCCTAAGGTGATGCTTTCCCATCTCTCAGCTCTTTATTAGCTACCTAACCATTATTGTAACTGAAACATGTATCTAAAGCTTAAAAGCTAAAATCCAAGTATGAAAGAAAACACACACTGTTTGTCTTTCTGGGTCTGCGTTACCTTACTCAGCACAAATGCTATGGAAGAAATCAACCACTGTTTTGACTGGATTTAAGCCTCACTCCATGAGATAGAATTCACGAGTGGCACTGTTAAAGTAGCCAAGAACCTACGATTAAATAGGTCATGGGCCCTAGTGGAAAACATACAACTATTATTCTGCTAAAGAAACACAGTTATAAAATTATTCCTAATGACATATTGTTGTGCACACAGATCAGTACATGGCTTATCCCTTACCAGAGAAGCATCTTATTGCCTTAGATAGTAATTAACATGGAGACCCACAACTGGACAATGTACAGAGAGTGAAAGACTAATTAGTATTCAACTCTGAGTGCTGGAATACTAAATGGTCTTTATCAAACTCCTCCTCTCAAGACTCAGGGATCAATTCTAAAGAGAGGCAGAAAGATTGTTAAGAGCAAGAGGTAGTTGATGACTGCAAGAAAACAACATCTTTCAGACAACAGGCATGAGCACAACAGGCATCAGACATATGCACTCACAGAGACTGTGACGGCATGCACAATACCTGCACAGGTTCAAGCCAGAAAAAATATCAGTGTGGAGGAAGGGAAGTGGACACAAAATCCCACCCCTAACCAAAAAGCTTCCTGCAATTGATACCTGCTAGGAAAGGGACACTCATTCCACTCAACCACCCTCCAGAGCACATCCAGTGCCCAGTGATGGTTCCTCAACACAAAACAGACTCTTTGTGTATTTGTTTTGGTTAGGCTTGGTATTTTTTAAAATCTTATTGGAGCTTATGTTTATTTGTTTAGATTTTCATTCTGTTTTTGGACTGAGTGAAAGGAAGAAATTGGGTGTGAAGGGAAGTAGAGAGGATTAGGGAGGAGTTGCTGGATCAGGGGGGAGAGAATATTATGAAAATACCTTGCAGGGAAAATTTTAAGTTGATAATATAAAAAGAAAATGCAAACTGGCCAAAAATCAGTAGAAAGCAATTCAGCAATTGCTTTCTATAAACAGCTTTAAACATACATATTTTCTTATATACATCAATTGCTACCCTGCTGCCATTAGGTAGACTGGCATGTATGTAGCTGAAGACAGTCATGGTTTCTATAGGAGCAATTTATTACCTCTAAAAAAGGCATTGCTTCAGGGCTGGATGAAGATAATTGGATTAATATTCATTGTGTCTTCCTCCACTTGTTAAATGTATTTTGAGTGTGTGAATTATTTAAAATAAATGATTATTACTATAATAATTAAAAATGTCCATAATATGAAAAAGAAAGAAAAACATAGCAGTTGAGGAAATTGTCACCGTCCATTATTCCTTCTCTATCACTTAGTCTCTCTGCACTTATAGTCAATTACAAATGAAATTACAAATGGTATATTGCAATACCATTACTCAGCAACATTGCTGACAAAGGCTTTTAAGTGACGTTACTACTTTTTCTACTTTGAAATAGGTGAAACATTGTGGAATTGTTTTATTTCTGGAGTCTTTACTTATATTAAGTGGCACACCTAGAGCACATGTGAGAGTTTATTTGCACAATTGTAGAGTGAATGTAATGTGCCCTACAATGTTCAGAGGTTGGAGTCATTTTATCACACTACTTGTTCTCTAAACACCACTGTCTCCTCTACTCCAGAGCATATACTTAGGAGGTCTTGTCTTCTTGCTCCTATTGTTAACAAATGCATCAACTCACAAATTTTACTACACCATAGAGCCAGTGGTACTCTAGTATGAGGTGGACAGCTGCATGTAAATGAGTAAACTACCCAAAGGCACCTCACCAAAGCAGGGTTTACTGTGAACTAAAGTAAACTGTGACCTAACGTTTAAAAATTATTTCAGTGCTGAAACTTATCTTGAGCCTAAACCATACTCTTCAACTTAATATTGGCCTATCCAACTACATATTGACATCTCAACTTGAATGTAAAAACACAACTCACTTCAGGCACATGCAGTTCACCTCCTATGCTCATATCCGACCATACCTGTTCTGCTTGCTCTCTTCCTCGTCTTTATTTTTAAGAGACTCCTTTCATCCAGCTGTTTAAGTGGCTAGTGCTCTCACTCTTTTTGCTTGTTGCTCTCTCTTCCTCTTTCACTGCCTGCTGCCAATCTTCTCTCATCTTCTTGTCCAACCTATTGGCAATACTGTTTCTTATCCACATACACAGAAAATCGGCTTTAATCACTCCTAAACCATTGTTCCCAGCCATCTTCAGTTCTTGTTGAAATTACTGGAGGGGGGTGTTTTTTAAGAATTTCCCCTGCTTCCACATATTCTGCACTCAGCTACCCACTTTAAACATGAAGGATGATGTCATCTCAGTGCATCTAAACTTCTTATTTCTCAGGCTGAGCCAGAAGTCTCTAGCTTAGACATTTAGATTTCCATATCTCTTCACCTACAGCCTCACCTTCAGGCCCTCCAAAACTGTGGTGTAGTCACATGGCTACACTGAAACTTAGTTTTCAACCTCAGTAGACCACTTTTACCTGTCTTCTCTCTCCAAAGACAATTCAAAGCTCTCAGGTATTGGTATGGCTTTTGCCTTCAGTGTCCTCTAATCTCTGTTCAAACATCACTCAGAGTAAACATTTGTTTTTTGTTTTTTAATTATTTTTAAATTCTTTTTGAATACCTCATCCATGAGCTCTGTATTTATACCATTTCCACCTACTCCTCTCCACATTCCAACCCTTCTCATGTCCACCTACTTCCTCTTAAATTTGTTAAATTTCCTTCTTTAATTATTATTGTTGCACACACACACACACACAAACACACACACATACACATACATACATACACACACACACATACACACACACAATACACACACACACATACACACACACACAAACACACACACATACACACACACATACACACACACATACACACACACATACACACACACACATACACACACACACATACACACACACACATACACACACACACACACACACACACACACACACACACACACACACGTACATACAGCCTGCTGAATCCATTTAGTCCATTTAGTCCTGCTGGGATATATGTGTCTGGGCTTACCAGTGTATTTCACTCCAAGTAAACTTTCAAGCTTGCATATTTCCAATGATATCCTCTCTGTTATTTCACACCACAGCTCTGATGACTTTTAAATGATTTTTATAATTTTCCTTCATGACTTTTTCTATTGTCTATCTCCTTTACAAAAATGTAATTTTATATGGTAAGAATATTTTCTAGTGTTTTAATTTTGTATTTCTAGTGCCTAACACAAAAAAATTTTGATGTAATAAATGGAAAAATAGCATTTTTTCAAAGTATATTGTTCAGAACATCATTATGAAGTTTACTATTAAAAACTCAGTAGATATGTATCTATTTGCAATCTTCTATGTTTTGACATCTGTTATGCCGGCACCATTTGTTGAAGATGTTTTTTTTCCATTGTACAGTTTTGCCTTCTGTGTCAAAAAATCAGGTGTTCACAGGTGTGTGTATTAATGTCAGGGTCTTCAATTTGATTCTATTGGTCCATGTGTCTGCTTTTATGCCAATGCCAAGCTGTTTTTATTACTATAGTTCTATAGTAGAACTTGAAATCAGAGATGTTGATGCCTCCAGATGTTGCTTTATTGTACAGGATTGTTTTAGTTCTCCTAAGTTTTTTTATTTTTCCATATGGAGTTGAGAATTGTTCTTTTGAGGTCTGTGAAGAATTGTGTCAAGATTTTGATGAGGATTGCATTGAATCTGCAGACTGCTTTTGGTAACATTGCCATTTTTATTATGTTGGTTCTACCTATCCATGAGTATGGGAGATCTGTCCATTTTATGATAGCATCTTTAATTTCTTTCTTCAAGGACTAAAGTTCTTGTTATACAAGCCTTTTTCACTTGCTTAGTGAGTTACCCCAAGGTATTTTATATTATTTGTGACTATTGAAAGGGGTATGCATAAGGGCTATTGATTTTTTTTTAGTTAATCTTGTATCCTCCCACATTACTGAAGGTGTTTATCTAGTTGTAAGAGATGGCAGATAGATCCATATCAACTGTCATGTACAAAACTCAACTCCAAGTGGATCAAAGACCTCAACATAAATCCAGCTACACTGAACCTGATATAAAAGAAAGCAGGAACTAGCCTAGAATGCATTAGCATAGGAGACCTTCCTAAATATGATACCAGTATCACAGTCATTGAGAGTAATAATTAATAAATGGGACCTCCTGAAAATGAGAAGCTTCTGTAAGGCAAAGGACATGGTAAATAAGACAAAACAGCAGCCTGCAGAATAGGAAAAGATCTTCACCAATGCCACATCTGACAAAGGGCTTATCTCCAAAATACATAAAGAACTCAAGAAACTAGACATCAAAATACCAAACAATCCAATTATAAAATGGGCTGCAGAGCTAAACAAAGATTCTCAACAGAAAAATCTCACATGGCAGAAAGACATTTAAGGAATTTCTCAATATCCTTAGTCATCACAGAAATGCAAATCAACATGACTCTGAGATACCATCTTACACCTGTCAGAATGGCTATGATCAAAAACACTGATAATAGCTTATGTTGGAGAGGATGTGGAGCAAGGGGAACACTTCTCTACTGCTGGGAGTACAAACTTGTACAGCCACTTTGGAAATTAGTATGGCAACTTCTCAGAAAATTGGGAATCAATATACCCAAGATTCAGTGATACCGCTCTTGGGCATCTACCCAAGGCATGCTCAATCATACCACAATGACACTTGCTTAACTATGTTCATAGCAGCATTATTCATGATATCCAGAACCTGGAAACAATCTAGATGCCCCTCAACCAAAGAATTGATAAAGAAAATGTGGTACATGTACACAATGGAGTATTGCTCTGCTGAAAAAAAAAAAAATGACATGAAATTTGCAAGCAAATGGATGGAACTAGAAAACTACAAAATATCATCCGGAGTGAGGTAACCCAGATTCAGAAAGACAAACATGGTATTTACTCACTCATGAGTCGATACTAGACGTAAAGCAAAGGATAACCAGACTACAACCCACAGCTCTAGAGAAGCTAGGGAACAAGAAGGATCCTATGAAGGATGCATGGATCACCTCAGGATGGGGAAACAAGATGAGATCTCCATGCATAAACCAGAAGAGGGGGTAGAAGGCAATAGAGGGAAGTGGTTAGTGGATGAGAACATGAGGGAACAGGATGATCACAGTAGGGGAGGGACAGGGTAGGAGACCAAGGAAAGAAATATCTTATCCAGAGGGTCTGATCTAGCTAGGGGCTCCACAGCTGTTGGTTCATAATTCATGTGCTTTCTTTCGATTGACTATTTGTCCCTGTGCTTTTTGCAATCTTGGATTCAACCATTCACACTCTTGCAGTGCCTCCTTTTTCTCTACAGTTGGACACCTGGAGCTCCACCCGGGGCCTGGCTGAGGATCTCTGCATCCACTCCCATCAGTTATTGGATGAGAGTTCCCCAGGTTGTGGGACCAGGACCTGTCCTTAGTGCATGAGCTGGCTGTTTGGAACCTTGGGCTTACACAGGGACACATGCTCAGCCTGGAAGGAGGGGACAGGACTTGCCTGTACTGAATCCACTAGGTTTAAATGAATCCCCAGGGGTCCCTTGGTCCTGGAGGACATGGGAATGAAGGGGAGGGGCTGGGGAGAAGGTAGGGGTGGGGGCGGGAGGGGGGAAGACAGGGGAACCCATGGCTGATGTATAAAATTAAAACACATAATAAAAAAATTAAAAAAAGAAATATCTTGATAGAAAAAGACATTATGAAGTAAGGGAGAAACCTGGTGCTAGGAAAATAAAGAAAAATATAAATAAATAAATAAATAAATAAACATACAGCAGAACTGGAAAAAAAAACTCAGGACTAGGGGCTTACTATTTAAATGCTATGCTGGAAACTTTTTGTTACCATGATAAAATATGTGAACAAAGCATCTTAAAAGATGTTTTGAGCTGGGTGGTGGTGGCCCACGCCTTTAATCCCAGCACTCAGGGAGGCAGAGGCAGGCTTATCTCCAAGTTTGAGGCCAGCCAGGTCTCCAAAGTGAGTTCCAGAAAAGATGACGCAAAGCTACACAGAAAAACCATGTCTTGAAAAACCAAAAAAAAAAAAAAAAAAAAAAAAAAAAGATTTGTTTTGGCTCCATTGCCTATTTAAGAGTATTGCAAGGCAGAGTACCATACTGAAGGGCTTGATAGAGAGAAGTTCACATGGCAGATGAGATGAGAAGAATAAGGATCAAGTACAAAATATACCCTTTACAAAGACCCTACCTTCTAAGTAGTCCATTCACCTATGAATAGAACATATTGATCCTTTGATCGTGCAAGACAACTTATGATCCAATTACCTCTCAGCAGCACCACTATGGGAACTAAACATGGGCCATTAAAACATGGTCCTTTGGTGGCATTTCTGGTATAAAATCTGAAAAGCTCTGAAATAAAAGTATAATTCAACTAGGGCAATATTATATTTTCATAATATAATAATCAGGTTTGTATAACACTGAATTGGTTATGGAAAAGTGGTTAAATCCTGAGAGCAACAGTAGGCCCTAGAGTAAAACAAATAGAAAGCTGTTATCTACAAATTAACAACTAATTTGATATTACTCCCTATCAAGTTTAGCATTGATGTCAACTTGACACCCTGGGAATCGTCATGACAGTTTACAAAATCTCCTTGAGAGATTGTGTCTATCAGATTTGTCTGTTAGAATGTCTGTGAGGCATTTTCTTGATCCCATTAATTGTTATGGGAAGCCCAGTCTAAATGTGGACATTGCCTTCTGATATCAGCCCAGATAAAAGGATATAGAAGATGGAAAGCCCCTGTGTTTTGCTTAGTTTACCTTCACTCTTGCTGATAAGTTCATCATCCCAGATACTGCCACTCTGATTCCATGATCGATATTAGAACCACCTTCTCTGGACTTCAAATGTGAAGTGAAAACCAACATCTCTCCAGGTATCCTCCAGTCCCTTAGCTCCAGGTTGGGACTAATGAGGAATGTTGTCTTAGACTGAACAACTACTGGGTTCTCAGCTTCTTGGCTATGAGACAGCCATTGTTGGATTGTTCAGACAACAGTATGTAAGCCAATCTAATAAATCTTTTTACTATACACCCATTCTATTGGTTCTGTTCCTCCAGAGAATCTTGACTAATACACTCACATTGAGAATTAACATGGATATGTTTATTCATTGGTAAATTTGTGTGTAGTAGACATCTCTTAACAGACAAAAATCTTCAAAGTAATGACTGACTGAGGAGCAGTTAGGCTAGGCTATTGGGCTCATAATGTCATGGAGAATAGGAATGATTCCATTTCTGACTGGCTTTTAAAGCTGGTTGCTGGTCCCCTTTCCTGACATGAGAAGCCCATCAGAGAGAGTTCAGTGAAGGTAGATCAGGTAGATGTGAAAAGCACATTTTGGCCACTTTCAGATTGAAGATTTGGTGCATATTTAAGTTGATCTGTCAAGAAAATAGATATCCAGGCAAATTCAAAGTGGATATATAGAGTGTCAACGTCATTTGACATTCACTTTCAGTTGGTAATTAAGATCTTGAATATAGATGAAATACTCTAATGTGATGCTTACAGAGAAAAATAGGACCAGTGCTTAGTAATTAGAAACATCAGTGGCAAGAGTGACCACTCATCACATAGAATGAGCAAAGTAAGACTGACCTGACTTAATTTACATGTAGATATAATTACATAAATCTTCTAATTCTCTGTACAAAGGATGTGACCATCATTGGTGGTAATACATGTAAACATCATGAAAAGTCACTTGACTCAGGTATGACTCAATTGGAGAAAATATTCTTACAAATACATCCCTTGTGAAGCACTGATGGACAGCTCTACCTTTTTTTTAATGAGAGCAGTCCCTGACACAGAAAGGAGACTTCTTCTTGCTTCCAGTTCTCAAGTTTAGATTGCAGGAAGGCTATCAGCATTATACTTTTTCAAGTAGGTGAACTTGGAATATTTAACTTGAGTAATTCACATGAAAATAAAACAGTTTCAAGCTTGCCATTGCTTAATGCAGAAATACATCATTATTTTAAAACAATTGGCTGGATACATTTAGTTCTTCAGTTTCATCACAGGAATTTTCCAGTCACGTAACTATGTATTCATTCTCTGTGAAAACCTTTGTTGCCAAGATGAAGCATAAAAGCTTAGAGGTCAGGCATTCTCTTGGCATTTCACTTTTGAGGTGACTTCTCTGGATTGCAAGACACTTAACCCCAATCAAGTCTGGTCTCCTCCACAAGTGCATCATGCAAAACTTCACATGTATTGGCATGAATTCAAGGAGTGTTCCTGAGTCCTCTGGGATTTTAAAGTACCCCAACTTCATATAAAATAAAATACCCTATGCCAAAATATGAGAATCATTACCATACGTGCCATTGTAAGTCTTCAGTTGGAGAACCAAACAATAAATTAGAGTATAATTTGAAATAAAGATACACAGTTTTATTGTAGCTGTTCACAGGAAATCCCTCCCCCTTCAAGAGCCAGAACATTCTAGACTATCTATGTCAAAGGGCTTTATATTACCAGGACAAATATTATTTAATTATATTATAACAAGATATCTTCCATTGAGATACATCCTCTCTCTCTCTCTCTCTCTCTCTCTCTCTCTCTCTCTCTCTCTCTCTCACACACACACACACACACACACACACACACACACACACACACACACACACACATGATTACTGCCTTATCTACATGCACACAATACTGATTTCTGATATTCTTCTTTGATCCTGGTAAGAGCAGTAATTATCTTCAGCCCTTGTGGAAAAGGAGTCAACTGTCCTCTGGTCCTACTTCTGGACCAAGTTAAAAAAAGATTGCATACAATTCTGTCATTACTAGTGTTGCTGTGCCTGCAGAAATGTTACAGTGTAAGAGATGACCTTTTTCCTTGCACAACACTGTTCAACATCAGTATGTCCTAGTCCTAGAATATTAACTATCTCCATGCTCTAGAGGCAAGAAGTAGAACACATAATATTATATTGTCATCATCTTATATGAAGTAAAATATTAACATATATAATATCAACATCATATTATACACATGATATAAATACAGTATCATAGATTGGGAACTGTGAACTTGCCTTGAAGAATAAGAAGGCATTTTTTCACTGGGGCAAATTAGCAAGAGCATCACTGACAACAGAAGCAGCATATATATCAATTCTCTCTTGAGAACTGTGAACAAACATTCAGAGATGCCAAAGGTATAAAAACCAAGAAGTAATCTAATAGGAAAGGATCTCAACTGTGAGCTGTGTGAAGTGCAAATGATACTCAGTTTTATCTTACAATGGAGGGGTTTAAGCAGGAAAAGGGACAACCAGATTCATATTATACACTGACCATAACATGAAGATTAGCACAATCAAAATCTTCAGAATCCAAATGTGTTTAACTACTCCTTGCATTGTCATATACTTAACAAAAAAGAACTATGATGATATAACAATTCAAATTCAGCAGTTTCCACTTACAGAGAGAGAGAGAGAGAGAGAGAGAGAGAGAGAGAGAGAGAGAGAGAGACTTCTTGTCTTGCTTCAGCATCTAGAAAAAGACACAATTTAAAACAGTATAATCACAAACCTTTGCAATGCTGAAAAGTGATATTTTTGTAAAAGAAAAAGACAAGGTAAGTTAAATAGCACCATCACCCTCTGTAGCAAAACTGTATAGAATCACATATTCACTGTAGGAATTGATAGAGACCTGAGTTTTTAATTTTATACTAAATGCCATTTTCTCCTTAGTTAATAATGAAAATGTTGTCACATTTTCAAAACCTTTATAAATATTACATTGCTTTTAAGTTCAGCATCTCATATAATCAACATGGCACCCAGGCCAGAATGTTAACAGTTGTGCAGAAACCAGACTTTACCTCCCATTTTTTATGAATATAGTAGCAAGTCCATGCACTTAAGAAGTCACAAAATCGGGGTTAGGAATTTAGCTCAGTGGTAGAGTGCTTACCTAGCAATTGCAAGGCCCTGGGTTTGATCCTCAGCTCCACAAAAAAAAAAAAGTCACAAAATCAAGTCATATTTCTAGAGCCTTTGCTTTCCAGATGTGAGCTTATTGCAGGTTTCCAATGAATACTACATCTGAGTGAAAGTAATGAACCACGCACAGCATTGGCTATAAAAACTAGGTAGTTTAGCCAGCAGCTAACTCATTGTTTGATTGATTGGTGAAGATTTTCTCAAGATTTCCATTTGGTTTCTGGTCTGAGACCTTGGGAAGTTCAGGTAAAGCAGATTATTATAAAGATGAGCCCATCGGACACTTGTACCCTCACCACAATCTTGACCAAACTTTTTCTTTCAACTGGTTTCTTCTCACCCTGTCAGCTTCCCCCTGGCGTTACTTCTCTTCCAGTGGTCTAATCATGTTGCTTAGAATACTAGCACCATTACAAAAACAACCTTACATTCATATAGTATGTTTCTCCTAGTTACTCAAAAAGATATTGGTGATTGCTTCAAGGCATCAATAGGGAGATTCTGTATTAAAACTGCCTTTGACTCTGTGATACTTTCCCTTTTTGGTCCTCTGCACCTACCATGTGATAGCAGCAAAAACACAAGGAACAATGATGGCCTTTAATCATATAATTAAAATTCTATGTTATCACATTTGGCTTATGAGGGAGGCATGCCCAAAGACCTGGATATTAATTCCAAATTCTAATGATAACAAAGTATTGGGCAGTTCAGCCTTCTGAGTTCGCCTATTGGGTGGAAGCCATCACTCTTCTGTGTACAACTAACACCATTGTGTAGCATGAAAGAGCCGCAATAGTGAGCACTTGAATTACACAGTAGTCAAGCTGGATAATTAAATTTCCCCTCCAGAAAGAATATGTCCCTGCTGAGGAAGCCTTATTGCATACTGCTGTTCACGGTGACCATTATTAAATTTGTAGGACATGTCCCCATATTATAAAGATTCATTTGAAAGTTAGTATTACACAACCCAATAAGGTTAGAAAACGGAGCAAAAAAATTCCAGCAAAGTTTGGAGAAAGATGTGAGATGCTCTCAGATGTACTCAACAGAGTCAGCCCTGGCTCTCCATCAGCAGCAAAGAGGACTACAACCCAGAGTTCTTGTCTTTTTTCCATAGTTGATAAAATGTGAACATATATGCTTTAAAAAGAGGCATCAATCCTCCAAGAAGCATCTTCTCAGCCAGTCCACAGGATGCTACAGTGAATTAGACTGTGACTTCACAGGGAGAAGGTTAATAATGACAGTGAGACAGTCAGTCCTGTGTGTGTTTAAAGGAATCTAATTCTTACAGATTGCAGTTTGGAGCATATACTATTTTCAATTATTTCCTCAAATTCTAAGGGCACACTGGGACACTACATTTTTTTAATGAAGTTTATGGTTCACTATAAATGACACAAATGCAATTTTCTGAAACTTGGACAGTCTTTCAAAATTTGGGGTGCAGTGAATATCCCTTGCGTTTTCTTTACAGAATAAGAAAATCACTGCGGACCTTAAATCACAGGTCTCCCAATTCTACTTGGAGACAATGTAACACCTGAGAGGCAGTGACTCTATCTGATATCTCTTTCAATCCTCAACAGCATCCAGTTCAGACACAATGCTTCAAAATATGCATGAAGATAATTTGTCAGTCACCAATAATTAATTAACATGTTCTGTATATTGTGCTGTGTATGACAGAGGATAAAATGCCTTAAGAATTCTGTAATGTTATTGGGGAGTCAAGATACATGCAGAAAATTTTAATATTTTCAAATGTTCAGTTATTTTCAGTGTCTCAGAATCCATAATTAAAGCCATAACCATCTATGTAATCTCAGTCTTTTAAGGATATTTGCCACTTGCTTTGAGATTATCACATTCAACTTTTTACTCTTCATTTATTCTTTCTCTCTCATTTCATATTCTTCTATAAAGAAAATATAATCCTGTCAGTGAGATCAACAAATAGATGCAGAATAAATAGAAGACAGAAAAAAATTTACCCTACTTTTTGATGAATGAAAGAAATGAATAATATATATGTCCCTAAATATTTTGATCGTTCTATATAAAAATATATACTGATGAAAGAATGTGTATCAGATTGGTTAAAATAGTAATATATGCTATTGACAACTTCATAGATGAAATTTGGGATTTTTTTTAATTAACCAAGAAGACTTAGTTGACTACCTCAAAATGCTGATTCCTGGTTTGACCATAATTTCACTTCATCTGGACTGTGTCATCTCACTGAGGCTCACCATTACATAGGACAGGACCAAGTATTGTATCTTGGTAAAATACAGCTTTTCAGAAATGAACTCTTACTTATTTCTTGGTCTGATTTTTGCGGGACAGATGGAAAGATTCTAGGTTGACTTTCAGGAGGTAGTCAAAAAGGGACTCCAATATTTAGGCTGAGAATCAATATTTTGGAAGCTTTGATTTTACAAAGCCCCATATATGTACTCGATTCCAAACACAGCATCTTAATATCACAAACAACATAAGAGCTTCGATGTTATCAAGGAACCAAAAGCACAGGACTGAGCAAGCTCTGCAGCTGATTACTTTTTATTAGAATACATCATATATCATAGGAGCAGAAATTCCAGGCAGCTCATTATTAAACAGAAGATGAATAAAAGCAGACTGCATTTTATCTAAGTTACCCAGCTGATCAATCAATTCAAACGAGACTTTCTATTACAGGGATATCTGCCAAACTGGCACTTCAATCACTGATGGATAGAGGAGAGTGTGATTAATTTGGGTCACAAGAAAAGAATACAACAAAGACTCACATCTTTATAAAAAAAAAAAACACATAAATATCTTAAAGAGGTAAGTTCTTAATGAGATACACAGCATGTATAGAACACCATGTCCTGAAATTTTCAGGTAATTGTTTCTGCCACTCAGGTGATGTACTAGTAGCACAGATGTCTATCTAACCATTCATAAGAATTTAGATGGTCAATGACCCAACTCCAGGTTTATTAATATACAAATAAAATCACATTTCAGTACAAATAAAATATCACTATATTTCCCCTTTTCTATTTTAATAAAAAGAAAAAAAGGAAAAATGTTATAACTAATATAAGAACAACTATATACAAAAGTACAATAACTATATACCATATAAACAAGCAATAAAAACTTAAACAATGTCTAGTCCATTTGCATTTGACAAATTCAGAGAAAATAATTCCATTATCTATCCTACTTTGGTAAGTCCAAAATGTACCTGATTCACTTTCTATCCTAACTTATATTACTAACAGAACTGTCTTATAACATCTCTCAAATTTATAACACCTCTAGTGAGTTTCTTTTCTGAAATTCTTAACAAGGAACTCATGACTGAACCAATCTGAGGCCTCCCTGTACCTGTCTTTCTATTGGAAGCAGACTAATTAATAGAGATTGAATTACCTCTGTTCCATGGGTACCTTGTGCTTCCTTGTAAATTCTGCTGCCCTGGGGACACTCAGGATGATTTTAAATGGGCAGTTTTCAGTGTGCTGCGAGTGACAGATTACGGTCAGGAGCCAGCTGTTCACATATTTGATCAGCCAGCAGGAAATTTTTCAGTAACTCTTAAATAAAAAACACAGGATGGTACTGGTGTTTGGTGACACTGTTTTTAATCTTCACATTTCTCACTGACAGGAGGTAATGGCTATCCATGGGAGGCCTATCACATGACAGCAGCTCTTTGGCCACCAGGAGAGCCACAATATGGCCTCCCAAATTCCTCTCATAGTCATAGCAGTTGAGCGCTACTCCTTCCTAAAGACCATCACAGGCTAAGGAAGAACAAAAGGACATAGAGAGATTTGCATTATTTCTAGCATTTTTATTCAATTTCTAAGTAAATATAAAAGCTATTCCTTAGATTGCTACCATGATAATCACAAAATTTATACATTATCTTTCTGCCCTTAAAGTTAGACAGAACATGAAGTGAACAGATTTATCAATGGGTCTTTATATAACTTATGCCTGTTACCTGCATTCAGTCCTTCTTTATTCCCTAGTATTTAACCTTTCTTGTTCTTTTTTGAACATTTTATACTGTGTCCACATATCATTTACTTACATATATACATATATAATTGGCTAGATTTGACATGTGAGGGAGAATGGGGTGTTTTTATCTTTCTGAGGCTATATAATCCTGCTTAATAAATACTTTATAAGTCCAACCATTTTCCTGAAATTTTGTGATTACATTTCTCTCTAGAGCTGAATCTTATTCCATTTCACATATGCCAAAAATGTTTTTTTAAGATGAATAGTCTAACTTTTGGTAACCACAACTTTAATTGAAATTTGATAGCTTCTTCTTGTGTGATGATGAAAGACTACAAAATGTAACTTAATTTTCTAAAGGTCAGTGTCCTACTGATGCCCAAAAAGATAAATGTGAGAGAAATTGTTGCATATATGTGTAACTACCTATAATTAGAATGTGGATAGTAATGGTAAAATATATGTGTTTAAACATATGAATCACACCAGTTGCCACTTACTAACTGAAGTATTTGTGCTCTTGCTGTTGCCTTTGCTTTCCAGATATGAGCTGACAGATGAGTAGATAGCAAATATGCCCCACTCCCTCTTGTTAACTGGAAGTCATCACATTATATGAAATGAACCAACTTTAAGAGGACCAATATTGGATATATTCTCTCCTATGTGAAAATCTTAAAAGCAGGAAAATAGGAGGTAAATTATTCAGGAATGGAAAGATATCCAGCTGGAGGAAAAGGGGGATAAATATGGGAAATACAGGGTAAATACAATAAAAGTACCTTAAAAACATACATGAAAATGCCATAATGAAGTCCAATATTTATAAGGTTAGTATGTGCTGATGAAGATTAAACAAAACACAGTTCACACTTTAATCTTCCCCAGGTCCGCATAGGATTCCCAGGTCCTCCAAATCCCACTAATCTTCAACCTTAGAACTTTGACAGGCTGGGTCAATCATTCTTATGACTGGAAAAACCTTCACACTGTAGATGACAAGCATCCCTACCTCTGCCCTCTAGATATCAGTAGTCTCCTGTACACTGACTCCATACTGTGACTGTAGGGGTGGGGGAAGTCTTCAGAGACTATTAAATGTTGCTTGGGAGACAAAACCATCCTCAGTTGGGAATCATTAGTCTGAATAATTAAAGGGAGGTTCCTTCCATTCTTTTAGAATGTATGGAATAATGCCTTTCCTAATTTTCCATATAATGATAAATAATGTTGAAATTTTTGTTGTTATATTATTGAGTGTTTTGAAGAGGCTAGCTCAAGAACAACTTAGATTTTTATATATAGCCTTCACCATCTGATTACCCACTGCCGGTTATTCTGCCAAGTACTCTCATGTGTAGTGTTTTTTTCTTTTCTCTTTGGAGACCCACCACCCAGCTCCCAAATAAATATATGGAGACTTATTTTTACTTATGAATAACAGCCTTAGCTTGGCTTGTTTCTAGCCAGCTTTTCTAACTTAAATTATCACATTTCTTTTTAACTGTTTTGCTTCTGGGTTTTTTAACTTTCTTTATTCTATATATCTTTCTTTCTTTCTTACTTCATGGCTCACTGCATGCTGGGGTGGCTGGCCTCTGGCATCATCCTCCCTTTCTCCTTTTTTGGCTCAGGCTCTTCTCTGTTCTGTCAAGTCCAGATTTCTCTTCCTATTTATTCGATCTGCCTTGCAGCCCTGCCTACCCCTCTTCTGCCTAGCTATTGACCATTCAGCTCTTTATTAGACTAATCAGGTATTTTAGGTAGGAAAGTAACATAGCTGTATAGGGTTAAACAACATCTTAGCATCATTAAACAAATATTCCACAGCATAAATGAATGTAACACATCTTAAACTAATATTACACAGTACTCATGTTTCTTAGGTCAGTTCTATTTCCCTACCGTTGATTGTGTTATGAACATATTTCACCTCAAAAATTGAGGCTTTAAAAAATGGACAAAGAGGAAGAATTTCATATCTACCTTCATGAGTCACTATTAGAGATATCCTTTATTTTTAAGACAAGCAACCACATAAGTGACTATCAGGAAAGGCTGCTGAAGCCATGAACCCTCACTTGGCAGCATCCACACACCATTATTAGTGGAGTTGAGTCTTGACTTTGCAGGCTATACCATGAAAAATCTGACCTCTTATAAGCTCGTGACAAAAATAAATAAATAAATAAATAAATAAATAAATAAATAAAACCCTATATAGACTACACTACTACAAAATTTCAGCTATAGTCTTAAGTATGACTTCAAAGGACAATAATAGCCAAGCAATAGCCAATCATCATTCTCTTGTAGTTTAACCATACTTCTCTAATACCATGTGTATACTATTTATAGTCCATCTTCTCTTTATCATCTTTACTACAGCATGAATGAGTTGAGTCTGCAATGATCATAATCTTCCTCTACATGTGAAGTACTCATCATCTGAACACATCATATTCTACCAACTTTGGGCAAAGGTAAAACAACCAGAAACTTTTGGAGAAGTCATGGTTTGCATATATGGAACAGGGCACTATAGACACATTCAAAATACACAAATACTTTTTGCCCCAACAAAGAATGATGAGTAATGAGAGGGGTATAAAATGAGAGTGGAAGAAAAGAAATCTCTCTCTCTCTCTCTCTCTCTCTCTCTCTCTCTCTCTCTCTCTCCACATACTGTAAACCATTGAGAGGTAGAATAAATATGAATCTATTTTATTGTGAATCTATTACTTTAAACTGCAGTGGCTAGTACTGAAGCTGAAGCCTTGGCTGCTCACTCTGGCCCCCTCAGCTTTTCAACATGGTGGTGGTACATTTACGGCCAGCATACAGAATGACATCCCACAGCAAGCAAGAGTTGGCCTAAGGAATATTATCAATCAATTTGACCAAATTAATATTTATAGAATTGTCTGTCTAGTCACAATAGGATAGGCATTCTTCGCTCATGAAATATTCATCAACACAGGACTATATTTGGTGTCTTTATAGCAAACCTTAACAATCTTAAAAGAAGAGAAATAATACCAAGGCTGCCATTGAATTACATCAAAAGCTAAAGCACGCTTAGAAAATCTAAAAAACAAATGAAGATGAAAATAGCATATTTCTAAAAGCACATGAATCAAAGAAAAGTAACAAGTGTACATTTTTAATGGAATTAATTTGAAAAAACCCAATTTATCAAAATTTGTAGACTGAGTAAAAAGCAATGTTTAGTGGGCTATTCATAGAATCAATAAGGTATAACTGACCAAATTTTGCTATATACATATGTGAAAATGAGGCCTGGTTTTAGAAAACTAAAAAACACTAACAAAAAAAGGTTTAAAATTGTTGAGAAGAATGATATTTAACTAGTAATCTAAATTTCAACATTGAGAAACTAGAAAAAGAGCAATTCAAACTTGAAGCTAGAAAACAAAAAATAATATAAATTGAGCATAAATTAAAAATAATACAGGAAAAACAATAGGATTACCAGAAACTGGCCTATTTCCTTGTACAGATCAACAAAACTAAAAGACTTCTGGCCAAGCTAGCCAAGAAACAAACAAAAGTAGACACCAATCAGCAACATCATAAATGAGGAGATATTCACTCTTAACCACATAGACACTGAAAGCGCATGAGCCCCTGCACACCCCTCACTAGGGAGTCTATGGGCAGTTCTAGGGTGATCAGAGGATCAATAGCCATGTTTGTCAGTGTTATAGATACTGCTAAGTTGGCTGTGTTCTGGTAAACAGGCCTCAACTCATGCTCATGCAAGGATCAACAATTAAGCTCAGTCATCAGAATAAAAGAGGGCTTGTGGGAAGGAAGAAGGGCTTCAACTAGAGGAAAAGAGAGAGGAAGAGGGCAATTGGGGAGGTGTTGAAAATGCCCAAAATTCAGTATATATTTGTATGTTAATTTCTCAAAACATAAAGAGAAAATAATAAAATACATAATGGGGAAACTGACAAACATTGAAACAGTAATGAATAACTTTCCATCAAAAAAGAAAAGAAAAAAACACTAGGCCAGATGGATTTCTTTTGAATTTTATCAAACATTTAAGGAAAAAATGGTGTTGGCTCTCTTCAATCTCTAACAAAGTGCAGCAAATGAAGAAACATTTCTAGTTAATTCTACAAAGCCAACATCATCCCAATATTCAAACAAGACAAAGATATCATAAGACAGAAATATAAGACATAAGTGTAACTCAAACAAATACAAAAAAATTTAACAAAATATTAGCACATTGAATCCAAAAATTCATTAAATAATTACAAAACAGAACTGAGTGAGAATGACTCCAAATGTGGAATGTTATTCCAACATTTGAAAATGAATCAATACAGCCCACTGCATGAACAGAAGAGAAAACATATGATCACATCAATTAACACCAGAAAAGTATTTGACATAGTCAAATACCCTTACATAATACTCATTCAGATGACTAGAAATAGATAACAAAACGGCTCTCACTGCCAAGGAAACAGGGAGATATTATGATGAGCCAAATGTGAGTGACAATTGCCTAGAACACAGATTGGAGTTGCTCTTTATGTCAGGTCTCACTGTGGTAGTATTTACATGAGCTTTTATATCATAAAACAAAGAGTGGTTGAAAATCAATGCATTGGCCTAATACGTTGTAGGGGACAGTGGGTAGGTGGATAGCAGCAAAAAGGAGGAAATCTCTTTTGTAGTTCTCAGGTGTTTTCTGATATCCTTAGCTTTTGGTTTGGTAGTAGCTAATAGTCTGTTAAGTGAGTAAGTTCCAAAAATGTTCTTTTGATAGTCAAATGAATGTTAAGTTAGATATAAAAATGGATGACAAGTAGCTATTAGGAAACTAAAAGAGTCCCAAATAATTTTGCATCTCAATTTGCAGTGTTCCAACTCTCCATAATCATGGAAGATCTAATCAGTTTGAGGAATCCTGTCAATAAGTGTGACAATTCTGTCAGGGCTCTTATGTTCATAGTTCCCTCTTTTGGCCAAGCAAGCATCACATTCTGTGCATATAGAGGCCAGATACTGTTTTATAGATACCCCATGTCCCTAAGAAGGCTCATTCCTAAGTTCTGAAAACTGAGACTAAGTATGCAGCATAGTCTCTAAATCCTGTTAATGCTATTATCTATCATTATCTAGGTCCATATGCTTTTTCTTTATGTCTTTTGTATTTCAGATGTATATGAAGATGGTAAGTAAAACAAGCTTTTTAACAGACAGAATAAATCTTCATACTTTTTATTTATTTATTTATTTATTTATTTATTTATTTATTTATTTATTTATTGAGACAGGGTTTCTCTGTATAGCTTTGGAGCCTGTCCTGGAACTTGCTTTGTAGACAAGGTTGGCCTCAAACTCACAGAGATCTGCCTACCTCTGCTTCCCAAGTGCTGGAATTAAAGGCATGTGCCACCACCTCCCAGCCTGATCCTTTATTAATATATTTTTTTCTTTATTATCTTTAGTAAATTAAACTTCTTTTAAATTCATTAGGCTGATACCTCGGTAATGTACTTTTAGTTCTAGCATTTGAACAGATTTTATTTTCCAGAATTACGAATGTTGTCACCACTGAAGCCTGATTGGGTTTGTACAACTTCTGTGGATATCACTCTGTGTAAATAAAATTCTGATTGGCCAGGAGTATTGGTGGGACAAGCAGAGAAGAGAGTTTGGGGAACAGGGAGGTGGAGGGGGAGACACTGGGAGCCGCCGCTGCCGTGACAAAAAAGATGTAAGGTACTGGTAAGCCACGAGCCACTTGGCAAAGTATAGATTAATAGGAATGGGCTAAATATAAGGATAAGAGCTAGACAATGATAGCCCTGAGCTAATGGCTAAGTAGTTTAAATAATATAAGTGTCTGTGTGTTTATTTTATAAGTGGGTTGTTGGACTAACAGGGCTTGGCAGGGGCTGGAGAGAAGGTCTCCAACTACATACAACTGAGCTATAAAGAGTCAGCCTCAAATCTTTGAATATTCTGAAGAAGTCAATAGAGTGACCCTAACTTAGCATAGCTTGAGTGTGCCACATTGCTCCCCAGAGCCGAGGCTTCACCATAGTATATGTGCCATATGGAATTTGAGTCCATCATATTGTTCCTACAAATTGAGTTTGTGTGGTCACTAGGTATGGTTAAGTCCAATACTACAGGATATGCAGCCATACTTTCATTCATATGATTATCAGGACAGATTATGCACTGAGAGGCAAAAGATGGACTGGAAGATCAAGGAATTTGTAGTGTATTAATATATTCAGTATTAACAGAAACAAAATAACCCAATTTATTTGATTCAGTTGATATCCATTTCCCTTTTCTATTAGTAGGAAGTCTATTATTTTGGCTAGAAGTTTGATCAAAAATAGCAGCAGCTAGTCTGGCTTGGTGTTACATACCATTAATCTGTAAACTAGAAAGTTAAGCAGCTCTTTGTGAGTTTAAGGCCATCAAGGTCTACATTGTAACTTGTGTGCCTTTTGGAGCATCATGGTGAAACTTTATTTAAAAACAAAATAGAAACAACAAAATAACAACAAAACAGAAAACAATAAAAATCAAAAATAAATTGAAATACCCAAAAATGAAGTTCCTTTTGGACAATTTAAAACAGATCCTTAGCAACCTAAACTCTGAATATTTAGCCAACTCAAGATAAAAGAAATATTATTGAATCTACTCTGAAAAGGAAAAAGAGAGAATATGGATATAAGATAAAAAGATAGATTATTGAGTCTACTTTGAGGAGGCAACTACTAGCTTTAAGTATTTTACATTGGATTAGATTTTTGTATATTTTATATTTTGTATATTGATATGAATTTGAGATAGATTTTGTTAGAAAATACTGTACACATATTTCTAATATTGTTCAAGGTATTGTATCTATACAACTCATTTAACAATGTAATGCAAATTGCTAGTCCTTGAAAGTTATTATTACCATTTAGGATAATGAAGAAATGCAAGTTAGTAGTTAGTTATTACAATTGAACTTATAGTAATATTGGCTATGTTTTCAATGTCAAGCAGAGGTATATTTGAAATAGATAAGTCATCTTTAAACACTTCAGGAATCTGCAGAATATGGCATTTAAGATGTATTAATAACATAGTTTCTTTTTTCTTTTTTATGACTATGAGACATGTCTGCTCCTGATAGCATCAATCTATTTCAGAGAAGATGGTGGGCACTGAAGAAACTCCATATGGAGTTTACTTTCATTATGGCAAAAGTTAGCCACTCGGCAGGAAAGTGCCCTTACACATCAACGGCTGACAGTATGCTATCCAAAATGGTCAAGCAGGACACACACACACACACACACACACACACACACACACACACACAGGACTGCTGATCCTTGCCAAGACAAGGTAGGAAGGCTCTTTAGGAAAATCCTGTTCACAGATGAATCTGTCAGATATGCTAATCCTGTAGGCCAAAGATGATGCTCCAACATTGCAGAGAAACCTTGGATGACTGTCCAGGCAGCCAGCTGTCATTCCTCAAATTTTTGGACATCGCTTGTTTGTACTTCCTGTTTTACTAGTTAATATTATTTCCTTCTAAGGTCTCTGAGGAGTTGAAGATTAGATAGTTGTAGTTACAGTTTTCCTTGTTAACAATTTCAAAACAGAAACTCGTTGAGAGGTATAAAGTGTATAAGTTTGAAAGACATAAAAGATGGTTTGGGTGGTAATACAAGTTAGGATAGAAAGTGAATTAGGTACATTTTGGACTAACCAAAATAGGATAGATAATGGAATATTTTCGCTGAATTTGTCAAATGCAAATGGACTAGACATTGTTGATGTATTTATTGCCCTACATATTGTATATAGTTATTGTACTTATTTTATATAGTTTTTCTTATATTAGTTATAACTTTTTATTTTTTTATTTTAGACAAAAAAAGGAAATATGGTGATATATTGTGTCCCCCTATATATTATGCACCCTAATAAAGCCTATCTGAGGATCAGAGGAAAAGGCTAGCCACTATATTAAGCATAGAATTCAGGCAATGGTAGCACATGCCTTTAATTCTAGCATTCAAGAGGCAGAGATCCATCCAGATCTCTCTGAGTTCAAGGCCACACTGGGAATAGAGCCAGGCATGGTGGCACATGCCTTAAATTCCAACACCAGTTAACCATAAAGATCAGGAGAACTGCAAAGACAGACAGGAAGTAAAGTAGTTGGGTGGAGAGAATAAATGCAATGGCAGAACAAAAAGGCACATGGGCGTGGGTGTATAGGAAGTAGGCCTCTTTGGAGGCTGAGGGCTGGTAAGGTGAGGTTGGCTGTGGCTTTTCCTATTCCTCTGATCTCTCAGTTTTATCCCCAATATCTGGCTGTGGGTTTTTTATTTATAAGACCATTTAGCAATTCATCTTACAAACTCATATTGAATAAATGTAATTTTTTATTAATATAGTAAAAGATTTGAAATTTTTTTAAATAATAAGATTTGATTCAAGTGAAGTAGGGTGCCTGGGTTGGCAAAAGTCATAACAAAACAATGATTATTAAGATATAATACCATTATTTTATTTATAGCTTCACTAAAACCAAAGATAGCACTAATCCTATCATTTTGGAAAATACATATTTGGAATTCCAAATGTCTTGAACTTTTCATTATTTCTTAAATATTTATTAGCTTTTTATTTTCTATGTATAACTATGTTGCCTGTCTGTCTATGTGTGCCTGTGTCCATGGGGCTTGAAGAGGTCAGAAGGCATCAGATCCTTTAGAATTAAAGTTACAGACAGTTGTGAGACACAATGTTGATTCTGAGAACTGAACCCAGGTCCTCTGCAAGAGCATGTGCCATTAACAACTGAGCCATCTCTCTGGTACACAAAGATCATTTTATAAATATATAACTATAAAAATATTTAAGATATGTTATGAAAGAGTCAGAGTTCATAGAAATGCTGTTATAGGACTTTCAAGTTCTGCCTTTCAGGGTCTCTGATAATGTAGTTGAAGATGAGTATCATGCAGCTTCTGTGTAATCCATGTGAATGTGTCTTCAAAAGGAAGTGATACAGATTTGAGATTAGAAATAGGAAAGTAAAGGGTTTATCCAGTCTAGTTTCTTAACACAGGCAGTGATTGGCAGTATCTGATGGGGTTCTTTCCATCCAGGATTAAGGAAGTATTCATTGTGATGTTTTCAACTGACAAAATCACCTGGCTATAGCTTCCACTCATTTGCTTCTTTGCTTCTCAAGAACTCACTATGAGAAAAGAGTATAATGAAGTCTGAAGCTTTAGTGTGCCATTAAACTTTCTTATATAATGTATAACATCACCATTTAGAAGAAATGGCTCCACAGTTCTTTGGGAACTTTTGTAGGAATCTAGTAGTTATTTTAGTAGAAGACCATTGATGTTTACCAAATGGGGCAGTTGATAAATTTGGAACTAAAGAGAGAACTGATTAAGGTAGCCAAAATTTTCAGTCAGTTTTAGAACATAGGCCCAATGTAATCTGTGCCATAGGTTTAAATTTTACAAATACAAATAAATATTTGTACACACAAACAGATTCCCAAATCACTAATTCAGCTGGAATTCTCTAAGTAGAGATAATAATAATAGAATTTTTCCTTCCCCAAGGTAGGGGCAGAATCCACAAAGGGAAATCCCACAACCACCAGAGAAAGAAGAAGGCAAAGAGCCAGCCATCTCCAGAGGAATATGCAAAAGCAGCTAATTCCAGTGGAATTTGCACCCACCTGTGGAATTTGCTGCAGAGAGGCTGCAATGGAAAAATCCCAAACATGTTCAGAAGGCTTGGGAAAAAAAAGAAAGGGTAAGGCAGTGACACTGGTGGGAACCCCCACATGCATGTCTAGCATGTGCTGGTGCCTGAAAAGCCACAGACAATCAGCTTTTGGATACCAGATGAAGCATGATCCAAGTTAGTCTTCTTAAATAAAAACCCAGAGTCAGATATTAGGGTGAAAATTGAAAGCTCAGAGAAGCAGAGCAGCAGCCACTAGAAACTTCTTACCTCTACAAATCCACATGCCAAATTGGAGGGATCCTGTATCCATCCACATTATATTCCTGTCTCTACCTAGTACTGGGATTAAAGGCATGCACCACCACCACCCAGATCTGTTTCTCTTTTAGACTGGTTCAATCTCCTGTAACCCAGGGTGGCCTTGAACTTCTGATCTTTCTGCTTCCTCCTACCAAGTTCTGGGAATAAAAATGTGTATGACCACTGCCTGGCCTCTATGGTTCACTAGTGGCTTGCTCATCCCACTAATCTCTAGGCAAGCTTTATTTGTCAGAACACAAACAAAATATAACAGCAGTTTATTTTAATGAAAACTCAAAAATATAGGAGACGTATATAGTGAATCTTAAAGATCTATCTCTAATAACACAAGCCAAGTGTGCTTAAAATTCTGAAGATACCTCTATTTTCTCTTACTAACAAATTTAAATTACTTTTCTAGATTTATTTGTTTGATAAGCTTCAAAAAAAAAAAAAAGAAATAAACTGACATTAACATACATAATTATAAGCCAAACTGGATCAAAATCTTTTGGAGAGAACTTATTATGTATGCATATAACATAATGTATATTTGAAAGGAGTATAAGGGTATAAACATATACACATGCATATATATATGATACATATAAGGAAACATGATATGACTTTTTGGTTATAACTGATTATTAAGACAAAGTAATTCACAATAACAAATGATTAATTTCAAAAGGAGTGCTTAAAGAAAACATATAGTACAATGGAATAATTTAAGACTGCCTGTTTATTTATTTTGTCCTAAAATCTTTTGTTGTTACTGTGGTAATCTTTCATATGCCTCATTGTGACTTATATTTGAAAATGCTTTTTTTTTTTTACAGGTTTTCCTTCATTCCAAGCAGGTTGGCTAATTAACCCTTGCATATCTGTACTTTAGCTAGAAAGGGAATAAGGAAAATCTTGTGTTACTGGGGAAATTTATTCTCCCTCTTTAGGTTCTTAGTCTCTTTAAAAAAAAATTTCAAACAGAATTAGAGAAAATCTCAAGGACTCTTTTCTTGGCATTTAAGAAAAAAATAAAAACAAAGACTGCAAGCTGTAAATCTTGAGAGTGATTAGGAGGAAGAATACTGAGGAAAGAAGGAAAAGGCCATTCCTTGTTACTTAGGTCCACATTTTCAGCAATGGAGGTTCAAGAGCAGACAAAAGACAAAAGAGATAGTGGGGTAGCTGCAGAGAAAGAGTGAGAAAGTCCAAGGCATCAGAGAGAACATGTTGAGTCTTTGACTAGTATCTGAAAGAGATATAGAAGAAGAAAAAGGACCAGTTATATTTACTTCAGTCAAAACTCAGAAAAATGGGTTGACATAACGGAGATGCTGGCCAGCAGTGAGTGTACCCCAGGCACAGAGCTGGGGAGGGAGACTGCATTTCCTCATTAAACAGATAATTGTTCTTTGCATCATCCTTCTTCAAGAGATAAGTCATTTTCCTAAATGTCTAGTCACCTTGAATTCTATGAACATCAGAATCCCACAGGAAAGACTCTACCCTCTTTCCTTTACCCTCTACTCATGAAGGCTACTGTACATGATGTCAGGCTGTACCATGGAGCAGAAGTGATCATGTTGTAGAATGAGACTGATTCCCTCAAACAAAGACAGCAATAAGAACTTCTTCAGAACAGCTTTCAGGCCCATATTTGTGACATTGATTAGACTGGACTTTTAATTGCATGTAATTCTTACCTCCTTGTCCCCAGTTTTTCCTTTATTTAAAACTAAAGCTGGTGACTATACCCCAAGTATAAATAGGATAATTGGACCTATTTATCTTTTCTTCTTTTCAACATGGTTTTGTTGCACAAATTTCCCACTTTTCACTGTGCGTTAGGAAGGGGTGTATGACCTTAATGCATTGTCACTGGTAAAGTTAATGTCAAAAGCTCTGGCCACAGTATAATACTTCCACAAAGTATACATACATCCAAACACCAGATTTCATTCAGCTGCTCAGTGGTTGAGAATGATTCCTGCTCTTCCAGAGGACATGAGTTCAGTACCCAGCATTCACAAATATAGAGCTCATAAACATCTGTAACTACTGCTCCATGGATTCCAACACCCTCTACTAGCCAATGCAGACTCCCACATATATGTGTCATACACACACACACACACACACACACACACACACACACACACACACATAAAAATAAATCTTAAAAATAAAATTTAGGTGAGGCAAGAAGGTTCAGTGGGTTAAGGAGCATGCTGCATAAGTCTAAGGAATTCTATATAAAGGCAGAAGAAAAGAATCAACTCCACAAAGTCTTCTGAGCTAAAAACTCTCTTTCAAGTGCATTCAAACACACACACTCAGAGAGAGAGAGAGACAGAGAGAGAGAGAGAGAGAGAGAGAGAGAGAGAGAGAGAGAGAGAGAGAGAGAAACTCGTTTGACTTTTTTTTGTGTGAGCTTGGCACAAGCTAGGGTCATCTGGGAAGAGGGAACCTTAACTAAGAAACTGTCTCCATCAGTCAGATGGGTCTGTAGGCACATCTGTGAGGCATTATCTTGGTTGATTAATGATTGGTGTGAGAGGGTCTATCCCACTAAGAGTGGTGCCATTCATTAGCAGGTGGTTCTGAGTTTCATAAGAAGACAGGCTTAGCAAGTCATGTGGAGGCAGCAGTAAGCAACATTCCTCCATGGTATCTGCTTCTGTTTCTGCCTTAATGTTTCTGTCTTACTTGAGATCTGGCCTTGGCTTTCCTCAGTGATATACCATGATCCAGACATGTAACTCAAACAAACCCTTTTCTCCTGAAGTCAGTTTGGGTCATGCTGTTTATCACAACAATAGAAAGAAAATAATATGAAAAATTGCCTTTTAATTAAAAATAAATCATTGTAGGTAGTCTTTCTCTGTCCTAGCAGCCAACTCCCAAATCATGGCACAGAGATTTATTATTAATTATGAAAGCTTGGCAGATAGCTTAGGCTTGTTTATAACTAGCTCTTAGGGTTTTTTTGTTTGTTTGTTTGTTTGTTTTTGTTTTTCGAGACAGGGTTTCTCTGTGTAGCTTTGCATCTTTCCTGGAACTCTCTTTGGAGCCCAGGCTGGCCTCGAACTCATAGAGATCTGCCTGCCTCTGCCTTCTGAGTGCTGGGATTAAAGGTGTGCATCACCACTGCCCAGTATAAATAGCACTTACAACTTAAATTAACCAATTTCTATTCATTTATATGCTGTCACATGTTTCGTGCCTTTTACCTCTCTTCTTGTTCTGCATCTAACTGGTGACTTCGCCTTCTTCCCAGCATTCTTTCTGCCCCCCAAATCCTGATAAGGTATTGGAATTCAGCATTTTATTAAACCAATTCAAAATACACAGTCTTCCCAATGTACAAAAAAATTACTCCACAACAAAATACTTAGCAAAGTATGTTATAGATCTCACTAAGTTAATTTTATAGCCAATATATCACAGAACAAAATTAAATTTGGAATTCTTACTTCCCAACTTATTAGTGTTATGTAAATATGTTCTCCTATATGTTTTTTAATCTCAAATAAAAAAACTTGACACTATACATTAAAGAACAACAAAATAAAAACATGAAGTGCTCAAGGTTACCAGAAAAAGTACATAATAAAAACTAGGGAAGTAGTCCATGAAACAGAATCTAGGAAAAGAATACAAAAGATAAATGGCACTAAGCTGCTGCTTTGGAGAAAGTTAACAAACATATTAAACCATACCGATACTGATTATGTAAAAGCTAAGTGAATGAAGTTAATAATAAAAGATGAAATTAATGCCAAAGAATTCAGAGTATAATAAAATGTTATTACGAACAATTGTATGACAAATAAATGAATGAATGACCTTTTAGAATGGATTAACTCTTAGACATGGTTGACCTAATAAGACACAATCATGAAGGAATAAAAAATCTGAGATGAGTAATAAGAAGTAAAGAGATTGAATCAGATTTCATAGCCTTAGATTATTGTCTGTCATAATCAGTAAACATTTGAAAAAAAAAAGTTCCAGCCCTTCTCAAACTACCTTAAAAACTGAAGAGGAAAGAATACATACGAACTCACTTTATGAGGTTAAAATTGTCCTGATGCCAAATCCAGACAGAAATACTAGAAGAAAATTACATATCCAAACACTGTATATACAAGAATGAAAAAAATAAACTTCTATAAAGCTATTTTTGATACCACAGTAAGGAGCCCATGCATCATGAACAAGTAGAATTTATCCCTGAGATGAAAGGATAATATAGGTAAATCACTAGTATACCATGTTAATAGAATAAATAATAAAATCACATTATCCCAATAAATTGAAAACTCATATGAAAAAAATAAAACCTCAGCAAAGTCTATGTAGAAGAAATGAATCCCAACATAATAACAACTGCATATGACAAGCTCATTGTTAAAAAGGAAAGGCTGCAAGTGTTCCTTATAATTTCAACAAGAAAAGGACATTCATTCTTGTCATTTAAATGTACTAACTAATATTGCTAGTGCTAGGCAGAGTCTAATGTTTCTTTTTCATGATTAAATCTTCACTACCAAAGGCAAACAAAAACTAATGGCAAGAATGTTGTTTGGGACAATCACTCTATCGATAACATGTTGAAATGAAGAGGCATGCTAATGAGAAAGGTATATATAATAGGGGGTGATTCTTCAGGGATTACAATAGTTGTATAACATAGATACCCCAAGCCCACACAAAACCTCAAAAAATCACCTTCTATTGTCATTATTATGTATCGCATCACATTACACAACACACACACACTTACTGAAACAGTGATAACTCCTTATGATATGTATACTCCAAAATTCTGTTTTCTCTTGTGCTCTTCAGTCCATATGTTTTCACACAACTGTAGAGAACAATCTTTTTTTAAACTGATTCCTCTTGATGGCCCACGTGAGAACTGACTCAAACTTCTCCTCTAACTTCTGAGAGGCACCAGATTTTATCCCTTCTCAAGGGAAAATTCTGATGGAGATTTCTATTTTTCTTTCTTGCAGCCTATAGGATTAAGTCTCTAGTAATGCATCTCCAATTTAGGAGTATTTGACTCTGAAAATGGAAGAAAAATTGGTGGTCCAAGAAGGTGGATAGGCCAAGACCTGCTCATCCCATCAGCAAGTATAGAGAATAACTCTTTTATTGGTTAGCCTGAAAGCTAAGCACAAAGTGCCAAATGATCAGATATTTGTGTCAAAGAAATGATAAACATCAGTTGAGCAGTAGTGCATCTCTCCCTAGAGAAAATCAAGTCTTCAGAATGACTCTACTAAAGCATTGGGACCTTCATTCTGGAATTTCAAGCTTTTTCTATTAATCTCCATCTCTTACTCTGTTGCAGCCACATTGTTCTTTTTGTCTTACTTAAGCTAGGCACATGAGAGCCTTCACACATGTTTTCTTCTATTTGAACAAGTGACTTCACAGTGGTCATAAACTATTTCTTTGAGGTTTTTCTTACATAGATTCTGACATCAATGTAAAATAGCAATATCCCCACACCCACACCATCACTACTTATCCTTTCTGTTTCTTTCCCTTAAGTCTTCCTGGTATATAATACATGTTATTATTATTTTCTGACTACCCTGTCTAGAAAGCCCCCAAATAAGTGTTCTTTCATATTTGGTAGCACAGTATGTGGTCAATACATTGGTAAATAATTTTACAAACAACATTTGACTTCTTTCTAAACCTAAGCTACAATAACAGGATCTAAGAACTAGAAATGATTCTTTTCTTTAGAAGGAAGACACAAAAACTTATAAAAGAATTGACTAGACCTCTCCAGAAAATACAGGTGATGTGGAAGTGATGAAAACAGAGACACTGTTGCAGAATATTTGTTTAATTATACAAAGATGCATTGTATTTGTTTAACTATATAAAGATGTGTCACATTTGTTTATGTTGCGGAATATTTGTTTAGCTATATAAAGATGTGTGTATTTGTTTAATTTTGTAAAGACGTGTTGCTGTTTTATCTTGCCTGCATAAGGCATCTGATTGGTCTAATAAAAAACAAAATGGCCAATAGCAAGGGAGAAGGTATAGGCAGAATTTCTGGGCAGGGAGAGGAGGAAGAGGAATTTAGCCTTGGGAAGAAAGCAAAGGAGACACAGGGATGACAGGGGCCAGCCAGCCAGCCATCTTTGAAGCAGGAAAGTAGGACATACACAGTGAAAAACAGGTAAAAGCCCCAAGGCGGAACATACATGAATAGAAACAGGTTAAATTAAATTAAAACAGCTATTAGGACAAGCCTAAGATGAGGCTGAGTATTCTTAATTAATAATTAGACTCTGTGTTGTTATTGGGGAATTGGTTAGTGGCCCAAAGGATATTCCAACTGCCCAGTGCAGTTCATCATCCTAGTAAAACCTCATTAACATATTTTATTTTAAACATTCATGTTTCATTCAGTTATACACTTCCTTTACCATAAATTTCAGTGTGTTTTAAGCCATTAAATGAAATGCTATTTAGCTCAGGCTCTAGGCATTTAAAATTTTCACAAAAAATCATAGCTAATATATGAACTATATCCTTCAGTAGCATATGTCTGCAACTTATATAAATATTCAAAGTGCCTTTCTGGTTAACTTTGGTGAACTTCATAATGTCTTATTTTCTCTATGCAATTTCTAGAAAATTAAGAAATTTGATCATCATTTTCAGTAGCCTATCTATTTGCTATTAAGCATAAAAGTTCAGTGTAATTAGTCATTTTCAAGTAAGAAACAAATAACCCACCATGGCAACATCTGAGATAGTCAAATTAAAAAATGCCACAATTCACAACATTGTTTATCCAATTTGTCTAAAAGCAAATTATCTCTCCCTTTTTGACAATGAATATACCAGGAGAGGATGAACATATTCTCTCTCTCTCTCTTCCTCCCTTCCTTCCTCCCTTTCTCTCTCTCTCTCTCTCTCTCTCTCTCTCTCTCTCTCTCTCTCTCTCTTTTTCACACACACACACACACACACACACACACACACACACACACACACACCACACCACACCACACCAAAGAGATCTTATTTTTCAGTTTTATTGTATTAACTTGACTTTCTAAATATGTTTCAACCTTGTTGACTTTTCTTCCATTTCTGTTGATGTTGTCATAATAAATTAGCATAAACTTTCCACTGGACTAAATTTTATTACCAATCTGAACTTAAAGACACCAGCTAAAAATCTTTCCATCTTCTACCATGATTCTTATTGTAAATACAAAACGTTAATGTGTAGAAAAGGCTTTCCATGCTCACTTTACACTGCATGCCAGCTCCACAGTGTCCTAAGATCCCTTCCTTCTTGTCACTGCTTCTTCCCAGGAAATTACTCATCTCTACAACATGCACCTCTTTCACATAGTTAACATGCTTTAAAGCAAGAAATGCTTGATCCTTGAAAGACAAATATATGACTACACAGAAAACTTTTTTAGTTTTGTTCAGTCTTATTTGTTGTCATAGAACTTCATCCTATTTCTTAATGTTTTTATTTTTTTATGTGTGTCTGTTTGTATATGTATATATGTATTCATATGTATAACATGTATGTAGAGGCAGGAGGTCAACATCTGATATGTCCCAGTTTGTTTTTTATTGCTATGATAAATACCATGGCCAAAACCAACAAGGGGAGGAAAGGGTTGATTTCATCTTGCGTTTCCAGGTAACAGTCCCATCACTGAGAGAAGCCAAGGCAGAAACTCAAGCAGGGCAGAAGCTAGTAAGCAGTGAGTGAAACTGGAGCAGAAGTCATGTGGAAACACTGCTTACTGGCTTTTTTCCATGGCTTGCTCAGCTTGCTTCATTATCCCACTGAGGACCACTTGCTCAGGAGTGATGCTGAACACAATGGGATGGGCTGTCCTACATCAATCATTAATCAAGAAAACATCCCATAGACTTGCCAATCTGATTGAGGCATTTTCTCAAATGAGTTTGCCTCTTCCCAAATATCACCAGTATGTATCAAGTTGACAGAAATAATTGATCAGCACATATCTTCTTCAGTCCTTTTCTAACTTAGTATTTTAAACAGGGTCTCATAGTGCACCTGGAGGGAGCCAAGGCAACTAGACTCACTAGCCAGCAGTCTCCAGGGATCTTCCTGTCTCCAGTTCCCCAACACTGGAATTACAAGACTACACCTTCATTCACAGGTTTTTTTAAGGGTGCTGGGAAAAAAATTCAGGTCATCACACTTGTATGGCAAGCACCTTGCCAACTTAAACTTCTTCTCAGACTCCCATTTAAAACAATCAATTTATAATTTTAATATTTTGATTATAACTTTTCTCTATTTCTCAGTAAAACATGGATTATATCTGACATTGTCATTGAATCCTATGTTTCTCCTTTAATGCATGAGATATTGGATGCATAAGAGAAGAAATGTTTCTAGGGACTGCCATTAATGCAACTCAGCTCCAACAATTCTGTCTCTTTGTTTCTCTCTGTCCTCAATCCCAAATGCTATGGCTTATTTATGCTTTTTTTTAATGTATGTTTCAGGAGTTTGTGTCTTGGGAGATGCTGTGGAATTTTATGAAGGTGGGATGAGTGAATATTTAAGTCTTTGGGGAGTGCTGCTCTCAGAGGTTAGCATATTTCTTCCTCATAAGTTCCCAGGAGCAAAAGGATTACTTAGAAGAACAAGTCTTGCACCCTTCCTGATTTCTCTAATTCACCGTGTAGTATCTTCCTCTCCCACACCTTCCTGATATTGGGATACAGTAGCCAATGAGGAATTCAGGTACTACCCAATCTTGAACTTTGCATACTCTAAATTGTGTGGTAAATAAAGCTTATTTTCAAAATACCAGTATGGAGTATTTTACTGTAGTAATAGACAAATACTAAATATTTCTAGTGCTTGTAAAATGAAATCTGACTGTCTGCCTCTCTGGCTAGTAGTAAGCCATTGATCTATCCAGCCCCTAACATGTAAGTGAATAAAATCCATTTGGAATGTCTAATGAAAGATTGATTTCCCAAATATCAGAGAAAATGTTTAAGGTTACAGCATGTCTGTTTTTGTATCAACATTTCAATACACACATGAATATCCTGTGTACACTCCTTTTGAGCATCTCATCACTTCACAGTATGAACATGAAGAATATTCTCTTTCATTTGAAGAGTTTTATAAAGCCTTCACAAAGTCACAGGAGTTCTTGCTAGTCAGTTCTAGATAACCTAGAACTACAATCTAATAAGCAAACTGTAAATTCATCATGAAAGTGCATCCCTAATAGTTTAAATTGCATAAAAATTAGAATTGATAGTGTGTACTGATATGCACAACATTCTACTTTCAAGTATTCTGTCTTGAACTACTTGATTCCTGAGACTTTATGACAAAGACTAGTCTTTCCTACCAGTGACTTATATTCTAATTTTCTCTGTTAAAAAAGATAAAACGAAGAAAACACCAAAACTACCAACTTTAGATCAATTTGTAATCATGTGACAGAGAGAGAGTGTGTGTGTGTGAATTCAGTAAGGTCTGGCAACAAAATATTTGATGGAACACAAAACATTTCACTGATTTATAGAGTTCCCAGGGTTCCATGTACTTCATTTTCTTTCACAAGCTGTGGATTAGGTGTGCCTTAAGGAGGCAGTAGTTAACTAATTCTTCTGAAAGAGGACCCACAATTCCCAATCAATGTTTTTCTTTAATCTTCAAGGAAGTCAAAGCTTACTACCTACTATGTATTATTTTTAAGTTATTTGAGAATCATATTAAATGTTTGATGATTACATCTGAGACAACATAGTGAAGGCAAACACACTATTTTTGCAACATGCACTCCTCTGTTTCCATTAACCTCAGCTTTTTCCCACACACACTGCTTAGTAAGGTTTTTGCAGGCCATCAATCCATTTTTGGAATAGACTTTTTTTGCTTTGCTATATTATTCTACCACTGAAGTGCAAGAATGGTTAAATATAACATCTATATTTTGTTCACAATAGAAATGTACTAACTTTGACTAGAAATAAAGTATTCACCAGGTATAATATGCTAATAAAATGTACATGATGGGTATACAATCAAGCCTCAATAAATAAACTTCACATGCTCCTAAGCACATACTGCTGCTTAGCTCCCTGAACACACATGTTCAGACCACACATTTGCAAATTTGCGTTCATTCACCTTTTGCCTCTGATCTGACCTTCTAAACCTGTGACCTCCAGAAACAGAGCAAGTCAGCAACATCATTAGAGACAAGAGGATATGAATGAATTGTGATTATTCTTCACTGGGAAGGAAGAAAAAATAGATTCAATACTATTAGAACCATGAATGTACCTTGCAACTGTCCAGAGATGTCTAGAATAGCCTCCAAGACTGAATCTGACACCCAATGCATAAGTGACACCAAGAATGTCAGTAAAAGAGATGTCCTGACAACTATATCTGTTACTAAAATAGATACTGTGACAAATACTAATAGAATGAACAAGCCCTGTAATGGGACTAAGATGGAGCATAAGAAACCAAGGACTGAGGATAAAGACAAATACCATGATGGCAGCAGGCAGTGTGACAAATGAAGTGCTTGGATAAGCAAAATCCAGGAGAGCAGACAGCTGAAAGACCCAACACCAAGACTAAGACAAATCTGTCAGCAACACAGATACCATCACACTGTGCCAGAAGACAATACTAAATTATACATGTTAATGATGGATCAGTTCAGCAAAGCCACAAGCAGAACAAAAGAAATGAAATGGAAACATGCCATACCTTGCCACAGTGTTTGATACAGGCCATTAAAAACTTGCAGAGATTACCAGCCACACTAGTGGAGACCCATGAACTGTGGACTAATAGCTATGGAGCCCCCATGGGACTAGACTAGGCCCTCTGGATATGGAAGACAGTTGTTTGGCTCAAACTATTTGGGAGACACCCAGGCAGGGGCATTGGGGTCCATCCCTGGTGCATGCACAGGCTTTGGGGAGACCAGTGCCTATGGTGTGATACCTTGCACAGCCTTGGTGCAGTGGGTGTGCCAGCCTCTGCTGGCTCTCCATGAGAGACCTTGATTTGGAAAATGTGTGGATGGAGGGTGCCTAGGGAGGGAGGGCTGGGGTGGGAGAAGGGAGGAGGTGGGAGCTGTGGTTGGTATGTGGAGTGAGTGGAGAATTTCTTAATAAAAAAAATGAAAAAAAAGCAGTTGTAATATACATGCTTTGTTCTGTTAGGAATGGGATGCATGACCTCAGAAAGAATGACAGCATACAATTAAACACTAACCCTAACCATTTTCTAACATCTTCCTTTAGTTATTATGAAATATCCACTTCCGTATAGAATCCTGAATCTGGTGGTAACCATCTTCAGAAAACAATGTTAGCAAGTTTGCTGGCTATGTCAACTTGGAATAACCCAGTGTCATTTTGGAAGCAGAATCCTTAATTGAGAAAATGCCCTCCCTAGACTGGACTGTTGGTAAGTCTGTGGTGCATTTTCTTGATTGATGATTGGTATGGGAGGGCTCAGCTCACTGTAGGCAATGGCACCCCTGAGCTGAGGTGCTATAAGAGGGTAAGATGAGAAAGTCATGGAGAAGAAACCAAGGATCAGTGTTCCCCCATCTCCTCTGCATCAGTTCCTGCCTCCAGGTTCCTACTTTGAGTTTCTTCTCTGGTTTTTCTGACTGGTAGACTACAATCTTGAGAGAAAAAAACAAACCCTTTCCCTCTGAGTTACATTTGATCATGGCATTTCACCACAGAAATAGAAAGCCTGAGACAGTGAGTGAGGAATAATAAAAAGAGAACAAAGGAAAAATGTCCCCATCAAGGAATTTTTAACACAGCAGACATGAAAAGGGCAATGTACTAAGGGTGTGGTTGATGCGGAATATTCTAGGTGGTGGCACTGGTTCAGAGACTTGGCAATGAGGACAGTAAGAGAAGACAAAAGAGGATAGAAGAAGGAAAAGAGCTAGAATAGAAAAACTTGGGAGAGCAAGCTCAAGTGACACAGTGGGAGGAGCCCAACTACAGACTCCCACAACCACCTTTTCTAGGAAGCAACTTGTAAAGCTTGTAGGCAGCAGAACATGATCTTCCTTTCTGAGAATCTACTGCATGGAATCCACAAGGACCAATCCTGAGGTCCACACTCGTCCTCTCTTCCTCTCCTCTATTACCAAGTGAGCTGATGCTTTCCTTCCAGCAAGCCAGGCTTGTTCTCCTGCACACCCTCTTTACTTGCTTTTCCCCCTATTTAGTAGAATCATACTGATCCATATCCACGAATGTCAGCCCTCACATCATGTCAGGTCTCTATGCTGAATGTCTTTTGATATGTATCTTTCCCAGAGACCCAATCTTAAGACTTCTGCTATCCATTCCTTATTGCCTCAACCTGATTTATAAGGACTTTGTTGTTGTTGTTTGGTTGTTTGTTGCTATTTGGTAACTATATAAAGTAAATTTGCAGAGAGAAAGAGAGAGATTGAGTATTGGTTCCTAGAATGCAAAGCCTTTATTGCTAACTAAGCACAAATCATGATAGTGCTCAGTAAGTGTTGAGAAAAATAAGTGGGTGATTAATAAAGAATGAATTCCGTCACTTAGATAATAAACATACAAAAGATCTCTATTTTGACCTAGCAATTTTATTAGGCTTATTTTCCCCACAATTTTACCTAAGCAAATGTGCCTCAAAAATTTCAAAAGAATAATCAACCACAGCTGTCTACTTATCTCAGCTAGCAGCACTGGAACAAAATTTCTATGTGAGGAAATGTGTGCTTATAAAATTAATGGACATTAGATAAGGAGAAGAAAGAATATTTGTGATTTCACATGTATAGCTGGCAGGATGAATGGTATAGGTGGTGGCTTGAAAGAAAATGGCCCAAAAGGGGAGCAGCACTATTAAGAGGTGTGGCAAAGGGAGCAGCACTATTAAGAGGTGTGGCCTTGTTGGAGGAAGTGTGTTGCTGTGGGGGAGGGCTCTGAGGTCTCTTTTGCTCAAGCTTCCCTAGGTGTGACTGTCAGTTAACTTCCTGTTACCAGCAAGATGTAGGACTCTCAGGTACTCCTGCAGCACCAAGTCTGCCTGTATGCCACCATTCTTCCCATCATGATAATAATGGACTGAAGCTTTGAAACTCTAAACAAGAATGTCGATTAAATGTTTTTCTCTATAAGAATTGCTGTGGTCATGGTGTCTCTTTACAGCAATAGTAATCCTAGGTAAGACAGTATATTATTGGCAAAATAAAAAAGTGATGCTGTTCTAATTTCAGAAGTATGCATTGCTATCTAGTTAGATAATATTTGTATTGTAAAAGGCTAGAGGAGAAAAATCACCAAAGTCCTCTAAATTGACTTTATATCATGAAAAACCATCATGGAAGAGAGTTACCTCAAAGAGCCAGAGAAATTCAAACACTTATTAAGCAAGCATCCATCTAGTGAGAGTTAAATGTACTTAGAGAACCGATAACACAAAATACCTCTAGAGATCCTTAGCAGAATTAAGCCTCACTGGGAGATACAGTCTGCAACACAGGCAAAGGGAGAAATTTTCTGACTCTGTTTTTAAAGAAGTAATTTGTAGAGAATCACAAAAACACACCACAAGTTATGTATGAGATAGATATGGGAAAGGGTGACTGAGGGAAAAAAAAAAAAAAAACAAAGAAAACCCAACTCTCTTATCAGAACCTATGGTTCTAAACAACCAAGAAATACAGACAATTTGTAATTATAAATATACTGGTATTTTTAAGACATTTAAAATGAGTATCCTATGCAAAGAAAACTAAATACAGAAAGGGAAAGAGATAAGCAATTGAAAATCATGTGCTTGTAGCTAAAATTTGTAATGCAAAGCTCAGTGTGTTTGAACTTCAAGAGTCTAATAGAGCAAGCTCAAAGGAGCTTAAGGATGGACCTGGATCACAGACATCACAGCCAGTTTATACCTGGCAGTTTACCAAGATTATAAAAACACCCCTGCCAGAAAGTCTCCGTTTTTCATATTAAAATATTTACGTCTTCTGATAAACATGCAAGTATTTTAACTGTTACAGTTGTCACCCCATTGCTTGGGTTATGATCAAATTACCAGCAGCAACAACAGCATCCAAGAAACAACAGAAATGCAGAATCTCAGGCCCCATCTGAACTCAATGATTCAGATTCAGAATTTTAATCAGAACTTTTGGTGAATGGCTTCACAATAAAACATAAGCACATTGTTCTATCATATGTTCCATTGGAAGTAACTTATTAAACATCTATTTTCTCTAATAACCTTTAATAACAGGATACTTTTACACTCTTCTGAAAAAAGAACAAAATTCTAGCTTTACTTTGAAAAACAGCTATTATTGTGGATCAAGAGTAGTAAGAAGTTATTCATCTTGAGAAAGAGCCAAAATGCTAAACTTACACCTAAAACTATAGTAAAAAACATCTCAAGAACTAAAGTCTAAACATGAGTGTAAACCCAACACAGAGAAACCAGGATGAAATGTCAAAGTAGGGAAAAATACATAATGAGAAAAAAACAAACAATATCACTTGTGATTCTTATTAATGTTCTGGGTTTTAATGCAATTTAGCAACAGATTTATTTGGGGGTGCTTTTTCACAATAAGTCAACAATGGAGACTTGCACATACATTTTAAAGAAGGTGGGCATGGCCCAACAAAGCCTGAGTTAGGGGTGTAACTTCTCATCCTCTCTAGGGTAATAATCCTTGGTGCCTTAAAACAAAGCATTTCCATTTTCTGGGCCTACTGTGTGTATAAATTTGCCCTGTAAGTGCTCTAGAATGGTTTCCACCTTCATATCCCATGCTTCTAAGGTGCATTTGAACAAGTGTGTGAAATCATATTAGAAGTACATAATGCCAATTAAGCTATGTATTCACTTGACACTGAAGAAATATCTCTTCCCAACAGAACCTTAAGCAGATGTCAGCTTGTGGAGAAGCTCTTCTTCAATAATGCAGCTCTCTTTGAATTTGAAAAGGAGCTCTTCTCTCCTTCAAAGAGCAATCCCCATTACCCGTAGAATCTGTCTCAGGGATGGTCCCTGAATGAAATACTGATATAAAGAAATGAGAATTGCAGCAGAGAGGGGGATGTTAAGTATGTATACATTCATCAAGAGTCAACAGAATGCAAACAGATGCAGATATGCAATCTGGAAGCTCTTACTGATCTTACAATGCCTCTGATATTTTGTTCAATTTTTATGTAAATGTTAACCTTGTGTCATGACACTCCAAGAAGTCATTGCAAAGCATCTATGTCTGTATCTCCACATGTGAAAAACATGTTACTTCATGTAGATCCTTCATACAGAAACAACACATGGAGATTTCAGAAGAGGTTGGACTTATAGGTGGGTGAAACATCCCAAGGACACATTTGTGGAAAGTATATGCATCATTCAAAAAATCCCAAATCATGGGGAAGTAATTCCAGAAAAATAAGAAGTAAAAAACAGAAAACTTGATCTCTTATACCCCTTTGAAGATAATGAGACACTGAATTCATGTTTAACTATAGAAAACATTAATAAGTGAAGATTTTAACCAAAATCTCTAAAGAAGAAATTTTGAATGTTCTGATTGAATTACCATCATGTTTTATGGGAGTAGAGTTGTAATGACAGTCCAAATGGATTTTAGCACTGATTGACTAGCTGAATATTATACATGGCAGGGAGGAATAGTTCACACAACATTTGAATTTGTTGAATCCTTTTCTAAATTAACAACATCTTTTTAATCAATTTTAAATAAAATATTACTTTTTCTTCCCAGTTCCTTTCTTCCTTCCAACCCTTCCCATGTGCCCATGTTCTCTCTCAAACTCATGGCCTGTTTTTCATTTAATTGTTGTCACACACATACAAACACACACACACACACACACACACACACACACACACACACACACACACTCGAGCTATATAAGCCTATAGTATACATTCCTAAACACATAAATAACAACTGCTTAGTGTGTATAGTGTTACTTACATATAGATGATGCTGTCTTTAGATGTACTTGCAGTAGATACAGAGATTAGTTAGACACAAATAAATCCAAAATGACTGATCTTTCTGCAGGTATCTAGGCAATTGGAAGGTGACTGGAAAGAGTATGTACCCACTGAATAAGCTCCACAAGCTATCCCTTGACAGATTGTTTCAGCTTCTCTGCATGTAATAGTCTCTAAAGTTCTCAATCATAGCTTTGGAAATTTCTCTTGGCCTGCCATTTGAGTCTAGAAAAAACCTGCTTAAGTATTCTATTGTTTTGCCACATTTCTATTCTTTCATCAGTGTATTTATTAACATGACTACTTATGATTCTCCTTTTGTTCATTTGTCACTGGCTAAAGTACTAAACCCCTGTTCCATACGTCATTAATAATATTTAATGAAACAAACATGTTATTTGATAGGTTATGTTCTGTTTCTTTGCTATTTGGTCAAATTATTTGCTATTTGTATTTTAGAGCTAGGTATTAGTGGGGCTTGCTGATCTAATCACCAGCTGGGAAATCAATAACTTCAGGTTCAAATGTAGGCACCATCACATGTTCTCTAAATATATGAGATTGTTTATGAAAGCTACTCACCACAGCATTCAAATAAGCTTGGAAGCTACAAACTAGTGTTCTGACACAAAGATGGCATTCTTGCAGCTAGCTATGCTTGTGGTAGTTTTCAATACTCTTCTAATGGAGGTTTGATCTGCAACATAAAAAGGTGAAGAGCATGTGGCCTCGCTCGCCCTACAGTTAGAATTGCTTTGACTTCTTAGAATACAAGAGGCAGCAAAGGGGAGATTTCAAGGTCACTTTCCTCACCTTTCAAATCCATGATTTCATATTAGAAGATCAAACTGTCAGCTTTCCTGTTTTGCCAATTCTCTCTGGGAAAGCTAATGTCACTTCTAAGTTTAATAATGGCCCAAAGTTAGGAATATACTATAAACATTATGAATGTGATAAGGAAGTGCAAATAGACAAGAATGATAAATACAAACTGTGCCTGAAGTTCTTTAAAGACAGCAAAAAATACAGAAAAGATAAGATAAGGCTGTATCCATCAATGGTCAAGTTTGTTTATGGAAAAAAGTGCAGGCACACGCTATGGCACACTTAATGTCACACATTCTACTATGAAATTTAAATTTTCAGTACTGTGCTTAGCAATAGGTAACCCAATACTAACTGTTAAAAATCTACTGATTTCAGTATCTAATTAAATGTGCAAATTAATATTAAAAAATACCTGAGCATCTCTTTTTGCAAAATCAGTATATTACAATGTCACTTATACATGTCATATATCACGATGTATTTCTATGTAATTTTTATATTAAGGCAATTAAGTAGATTATAAAGTCAATATAGAATCATTACATTTGGACATTGTTCGTGAAAATTTCTCAAAATATTTTTCAGAGAATTTTGTTTTTCTGAAACACAAAATCTATTAATTTTTATTATGAAATTTGCTTTTCTTATGACCTGGTTCACTACTAAAAACACTTGGGTACCCTTCATAAACTCCACCTTGTGGTCCATTATTACAGTATAACTTTTTGTGTCTCCCAAATATTAGTAGTCATCACTGTGATCACATAATGTGGTAGGAACATTGAGAGGTACTTTCCTTCATTATCATGATCGTAACTATTATAAAAGAGGCCTGGGGCCATGGCATTGCCCTTCCATCTTGTTATAAACTTGCCCATTATAAACCAGAATGCCATTATCTAATCCCCTACCCAATACAACCTATAGTCTCATTTTCAAACTTATAAGATACATAATGTGCTACAGATGAGGACTGGAATTCTAATCATCACTGAGATTTCAAATTTTCCATATTGCTATATATTATGTGACTTTCCAGTCATCTTCCAATTGCCTAGATACCTAAAGAAAGATCAGACATTTTGGATTTATTTGAGTCTAACTAATCACTGTATCTACTTCAAGTATAATCTAAAGATAGCATTATCAACATACAAGTAGCAACATAGTAACTGGAAGACCAGTGTCTTCCAAGAAGAAAGAACTACTTATTTGCAGGACTTTGGAGGAAGTAAGACTGAAGCTGTGGTTATTTTATACAGACCAATAGTACAGAGTCTGCAGAGTACCATAGTTCTCTGTCTCCATCTTCCCATCAGATCCATGCCTCTCAGAATGAGTTAATGCAGGCAGCAACATCATTGTCCCCTAAGACACTTGATGCCCAGCACTTCAAGAAATAAAACAAAACCCTCCTTGTCTGCTTTAACAAGTATGCTAGCTACTAATAATAACACATTACTAAGTAATAAAAATACTACTTTAAGTAATAAAAATACTACTTTAAGAGTTAAATAAAAATTAAAGCCAGGTGGTGGTGGCACACGCCTTTAATCCCAGCACTTGGGAGGCAGAGGCAGGTGGATCTCTGTGAGTTCAAGGCCAGCCTGGGCTACAAAGTGAGTTCCAGGAAAGGCACAAAGCTACACAGAGAAACCCTGTCTCTGAAAAAAATTATTCATTTTACATAGCAACCACAGTTCTCCCTTCCATCCCTCCTCCCACCTCCCCACTTTCTCCCCCTGGCCCACCCCCCATCCACTCCTCCAAAATGGTAAGGCCTCCCATGGAGAGTCAACAAGCATGCTTGGCACATTAGGTGGAGGCAGGACCAAGCCCCTCCTCCTTCCCCCATATCAAGGCTGAGCAAAGCATCCCACCATAGGCAATGGACCCAAAAAGCCAGCTCATACACCAGGAATAGATTCTATCCCACTCCTAGGAGCCCCACAAATAGACCCAGATACACTACTGTCTCACTTATGCAGAGGGCCTAGTTCAGTCCCATGCAGGCTCCACAGCTGTCTAGATTTCCTGAGTTCCCACAAGCTTGGTTCAGTTGTCTCTGTAGATTTCCCCATCATGATCTTGATCCCCCTTACCCCTTGTTCATATAATCCCTCCTCCCTCTCTTTGACTGGACTCCTGGAGCTCAGACTGGTTCTTGGTTATGGATCTCTTCATCTGCTTCCATCACTTACTGGGTGAAGGCTCTATGATGAAAGTTACATTATTCACCAATATGATTACATTATAGGGTTAGGGAGAAACCTGGTGTAGGGAAATTCCCAGAATCCACAAGGATGGCCCAGCTAAGACTACTAGCAATAGTGAAGAGAGTACCTGAACTTGCCTACCCCAGGTCAAAATCAAAGTCCTGAAGGTTGCAGCAACAAGGTAGTATAATATAGTATATATTTTAATAGAAACACCCTGGCTCATTTATACATAATGAGCTTTACCTATGTGAGATTAATTGTGTGAAAACAAAGACACTGTATGGTTGTATTACAGAAACCAAAGGGTGAGAAGGTAGAGTTGGAACAAAAGTAGAAACAGAGAACAGTCAGAGAAATGGTTAGATTTTGAGTAAAGCTTGAATACAGAGACAATACATATTAAAATAAACCAGAAGCTGACAGTAAACGATTGCATATGAGGAAACCCAGGTCTTTGGTTAAGCAGCAGAATGATCCTGACATTAAATAATATGGAGAATGTTTATTAAGAGTTAATTGAGGAAATCAGTTTGTAAAAACTAATGTTTGAAATAATTGTTAAAATGGAGTACTAGTAAGCAGTTAAAAAAAAACAATGATATCATGAAATTTGCAGGCAAATGGATGGAACTAAAAAATATCATATTGAGTGAGGTAACTCAGACTCAGAAGGACAAACATAGTATGTACTCACTCATAAGTGGATACTAAATGGGAGGGAGGGGAGGCCAGACTGTAACCCACAACTCCAGAGAGGCTAGTTAACAGGAAAAGACCCTAGGATGGACACATGGGAAATGAGAGGGTCAAGCTGGAACAGGGACAGAGTGGGAAGGAAGGCAGGGAGGAAGATACCATGATAGATGAGGATATCATGGGAATAGGAAGAAGAAGTGTTCTGGGGAGGCTGTCAGGAATCCACAAGGTTGACCCCACCTTGGTGTGCTGGCAGTGGTCCAGAGGGTGCCTGGACAAGTCTACTTTGGAGACCAGCCTAGCAAATAACCTAGCTGTCATCATAGAGCCTTTGTCCAGTGACAGATGGAGGCAGACACAGAGATTCACGGCCAGGCACCAGGCTGAGCTCTGGGAATCCAATTGATGAGAGAGAGGAGAGATACTGCAGGTGAGAGACATGAAGATCATGATGGGAGGACATGTAGAGATGATCGGCCATACTGGTGGAAGCCCATGAACAGTGGACTGGTGGCTGTGGAGCCCCCATGGGACTGGACTAGCCCCTCTGCACACAGAAGATGGTTGTTTGGCTCAAACTGTTTGGGGGGTACCCAGGCAGGGGGATCAGGATCTGCCCTGGGTCTATGGACAGGCTTCTGGTACCTGGTGCCTGTGGTGTGACACCTTGCACAGCCTTGGTGCAGTGGGAAGGGGCTTGGACCTGCCTATGCTCAATGTGCTGGGCTCTTCTGACTCCCCATGGGAGACTTCGATTTGGGGGATGTGGGGAAGTTAGGTGGCTTGGGAAAAGGGGCTGGGGGATGAGAGGAGGGGGTGGTCTGTGGATAGCATGTGGAGTGAGTAGAAAATTTCTTAATAAAGAAAAATAAAAAAAAAGAAATAATTGTTAGGTTTCTAACAGCAATTACCATACAAATAGTGAATATTAGGGTTTGGAGTTGGGGGAACAGAGCAGGACTCCAGTTTAGAAATGTGCAATTGAGAATAGTCACTAAATGGATGATAGGAAAAGCCATAAGAATAGATGAGAGCACCATTTATAAAACAAAGTGGTAGAAGAATGAACACTCATTATATCCAGAAAGAATGAAGTCCACAGATTGTATCTTAGGTGAACTTGGTAAAAGAGAAAAGCAGAAGGAGCCCTAGTGCCATAGCTTTTTATGACTATATGATGTAGCATTAGACACATAATAAACATTGAAAACTTATTACTTGTCAATCATCATTTTGTATAAGTAAAAGTCTTACAGTACAAAATAATATTTAATAAGAAAATATCACCTCTGATAATAAGGGGATCATTTTCTTAGCACAATTTCTAAATAAAGGATGTCCCAAGTAAGAAAGATACACTATTCTAAATAGAAATTTGTGTAATACACAATAGCAAAAGAAAACTCAATATTTTAAACTATTTCCATACTCGCTGTAGACACCGGCTTCTTCTGAAATACATCCTGATCGTATCTTTCTAAAGTCATTGTGCATTTGACCTACTATGTAAGATCGCCTGCATTCCTCCCAATGGCCATATGTCTTAATCTGCCATAATTCAGTTGGCTTACTTTTAAGGATTCAATTTGCTTTAACTTAAAAAAATCAATTGCACACCTTTCCATCTTTCTGAATTTCATTCATTCATTCATTCATACACTTGCCATTCAATCCATCAGCAAATAAGTAGGCTCTAGGTGTCGTCCTCAAAACTTGACCTCTATTTCATTTGTATCTCTGACTTAGCAGAAATTTGGCATGATTTAGCATATCAAGAGCTATAATGTAATTTAAATAATAATTTTCCAACCACCATTATTTAAAATGTCCCCTTTGACTCATTTTCAAGTTAAGTATCTACAACAAAATCCATAGGCATACTCCAAGTAATAGAACATTCAAAATGTGTCAAGGTGGAAGACACTCAAAGAGAGTCACTATCTAAGTTGGCTGTGGTTATTAGCTAGATGAGCACTAGTAGTGCAAAGCTTGGAGTGACTGTCAATCATATAATATAGTCTCACAAGGAAGCTTGATAACACCTTCCTCAAACAGATGGGCTAGTTCAGGATTTCCCACAGTTTGCTCTTTAGATCTGAGTCCAAAAAGCAGCACAACTCTTAAGAAACATCAAAGAAAAAGATTCCATAGTTAAGTGACTTTTGAACTCCCATGTAGTAGATACTCACAGGTTATTTGTCACATGTATTCATATCCTGAAGCCCAGAAATCCAGTAGTAAGAAGGTATGTAAATGGTTGTGAACAAATTTTCCTGAACTGCTTTGACCTATACTATTTCCTATTAGAAACTATCTAAAGCAGATTAGGGCCTAATTTAAGCATTAATAGCATATATTCCACTACCCCAAACCTATAACAGAGTACCACTCTTATCATGCTTTCACCCCATAGAATCCAGTGTGGTCAGTTTAAAATAGTTGCAAAGAAAAAGTGTTAACTGTAGGATTGTTTTCCCATTCATCAACAAATCAAATTCTGTGTTCACATATTTATCATTCTCCCTTTTCAGTCTTTTGAGAAGTACATTTTTTCTTGCCTTTTTACTTTCTTATATTTTAGCCAGAATCAAATCTGAAATACCTTCTCAAGCAATTTTGAAATGGTGTTTTGTGACACTAGGGTATTTCAACAGATGACTTCCATATCCCTGTAGGTTTATTTGGCTTTGCTAATGCATCTGGTAGACTTTACCTTTCATTTGATGAGCCTTCTTTCAAAGTATGTTGGTATATCAGTCCATGGTCTTAGAACTCTACTAAAGACCTGTAGTTGTAGAAAGTGCTGCTTTATTAGGAATGTATACACTTCCAAAATCAAAGCTTCCTCTGGTTGAGTCTTCAAATCTATGTTCTGATATCAGTTTCATGGACAAAAATGAGCATAAGGAAGTTGAACTGGTACATACCAAGAGTCTTCACCTCTATGGACTATTGTTTATGGTACTTGAAGATACTCTGCATTCTACCAAAAGAGAAAGCTACAAAGTTTGCAGTCTACTATGATGACTTCAAGATGTGCTACTGCAACAGTGGCACAAAGTAGTGCCACTAACCAACCACTATCAGATTTTATTTAAGTTACACTCCACGTCAATAATCAGAGACTGGATGGGTTGGAGACCTAGGAGAAAACCAAATACTAATACTTCCTCTAAAGGAACATAACCATAAAATGACTCCTAACAACAATCTGATGTATTCACAGATCACATGTTTTGTTGTTTTGTTTTTGTTTTTGCTCAGCTATCATGAGAGAAACTTCATCTGACAGTAGATGAACTGTCAGAAAACCATAGCCAGACAATGTGCAGAGAGTGAGAAACCTTGGAACACTTAGTCCTGAATGAGATAGCTTCATCAAATGTCTCCCCTTAAGGCTGAGGGAACCCTGTAGAAGAGGACATAGAAAGATTGTAACAGCCAGAGGAGGATGAGGACACCAAGGAAACAAGACCTTCTAAATCAGCAGGACCATGCACATATGAACACACAAAGACAGAAGCAGCATGCACAGCGTCTGCATGGGTCTGAGCCAAATGTGTTACAGTGATAAGAGGAGAAGTCAGCACAGTCCCCCATTCCTAAGTCAGAAGTTATGTTCAGAAATTCACTAATGAAACATCAGTTTTCACAAATGGAGTTTCACTGGAAACAGAAACCACTCTTAAGGCCAGGCCCCATGACCAGCCGTAGATGATAAACAGAAAACAAAGTAAATGGTATCTTTGGAGGTTGTCCTTCTCGTAAGATTTAGATAGTGATTTATTTATTTATTTACTTACTTACTTACTTACTTATTTACTTATTTATTTATTTATTTTTACCTTACAAGGCCTTTGTGTATATATTATGGCTTCAGGTTTTGTGTTTTTAGGTGATTCTTATGTATACAAACACATGTGTATCTGTGCCTACGTGTGTGTGTTTATCTTGTACCTTTCCTTTTCCTTATTAAGAATTTCATTCATTTTACGTACCAACCACAGATACCCCTCTCATCTTTCCACCTGCTCCCTCCAAGCCTTACCCCTAGCCTACCCCCCATCCTCTCCTCTGAAAAGGTAAGGCCTCCCATGGGGAGTCAGCAAAGCCTGGTACATTCAACTGAGGCAGGTCCAAGCCCACACCCCCAGCATCAAGGCTGTGCAAGGTATCCCATCATAGATAATGGACTGCAAAAAGCCAGCTCATGCACCAGGGATAGATCCTGAACCTACTGCCCCTCCAACATACCAAGCTACACAACTGTCTCACTTATGCAGAGAGCCTAGTCCAGTCTCATGCAGATATGATTTCCCATTAGCTTGGTACAGTTGTCTCTGTAGATTTTCCTATCATGATCTTGATGCCCCTTGCTCATAGAATCCCTCTTCCCTCTCTTAGCCTGGACTCCTGAGGCTCAGCCTGGTGCTTGGTTGTGGATCTCTGCATCTGCTTCCATCAGTTACTGGGAAAACACTCTATGATTACAGTTAGAGTATTCACCAATCTGATTACTGGGGTAGAACATCTCAGGCACCTGCTCCACTACTGCTAATAGTCTAAGCTAGGGTCATCATTGTGAATTCCTGAGAATTTCACTAGCACCGGATTTCTCCCTTACCGCATAAAGTCTCACTTTATTAAGATATCTCTTTCACTGCTCTCCCACTCCATCCCTCCTCCAGGTCAATCATCCCATCTCCCTCACGTTCTCATCTCCCATCCCATGCCCTCTATTGCTGTCCCTCATCCCCAGTTTACTCATGGCGATATCATCTGTTTCCCCTTCCCAAAGTGATCCATGCATTTCTCTTAGGGTCCTTCTTGTTTCTCTGGAGATGTGGGTTGGGTTGTAATCTGGTTATCCTTTGCTTTATATCTAGTATCCACTTATGAATGAGTAAATAGCATGTTTGTCTTTCTGAGTCTGGGTTACCTTAATCAGGGTGATATTTTCTAGTTCCATCCATTTACCTGCCAATTCCATGATGTAGTTTTTTATTGCTGAGTAGTACTCCACTGTATATATGTACCATATTTTTTTATCCATTCTTTGGTTGAGGGTTATTTTCAGGTCCTGGCTATTATGAATAATGCTGCTGCTATGAGCATGGTTAAGTAAGTGTCCTTGCGATAAAATTGAACATTCCTAAGGTATATGCCCAAGAGTGGTATCATTAAGTTTTAAGGTACATTGATTCCCAATTTTCTGAGAAACCACTATAACTGATTTCCAAAGTGGCTGTACAAGTTGGTCCTCCCATTACTAGTGGATGGTGGATGAGTGTTCTCCTTGCTCCACATCCTCTCCAACATACGCTGTCATTAGTATTTTTGCTCTTAGCCATTCTGACAGGTGTAAGATAGTATCTCAGAGTCATTTTGATTTATATTTTCCAGATGACTAAGGATGTTGAGCAATTCCTTAATTTTCTTTTGGCCATTTGAAATTCTTCTGTTGAGAATTGTCTGTTTAGAATCTATAGCTCATTTTTTAAATTGGGTTGTTTGGTATTTTGCTGTCAAGTTTCTTGAGTTCTTTATATATTTTGGTGATGAGCCCTCTCTCAGATGTAGGGTTGGTGAAGATCTTTTCCCATTCTGCAGGCTGTCATTTTGTCTTATTTACCATGTCCTTTACCTTACAGAAGCTTGTCAGTTTCAGGAGGTCCCATTTATTAATTGTTGCTCTCAGTGTCTTGTGCTACTGGAGTTATATTTAGGAAGTGGTCTCCTGTGTCAATGCATTCAAGCCTACTTCCTGCTTTCTCTCCTATCAGGTTCAGTGTAACTGGATTTATGTTGAGGTCTTTGATCCCCTTGGACTTGAGTTTTGTGCATGGTAATAGATAGGGATCTATTTGCAATCTTCTACAGGTTGACATCCATTTATGTCAGCACCATTTGTTGAAGATGCCTTTTTTTCCCATTGTACAGTTTGGGTTACTTTGTCAAAAATCAGGTGTTTATAGGTGTGTAGATTAATGTCAGGGTCATCAATTTGATTCTATTGGTCCACATGTCTGTTTTTATGCCAATACCAAGCTGTTTTTATTACTATAACTCTATAATAGAGCTTGAAATAAGAGGTGGTGATGCCTCCACAAGTTGCTTTATTATAAAGAACTGTTTTTGCTATCCTAGGTTTTTTGTTATTGCATATGAAGTTGAGAATTGTTCTTTTGAGATCTATAAAGAATTGTGTCAGGATTTTGATGAGGATTGCATTGAATCTTCAGATTTCATTTGTAACATTGCCATTTTTATTATGTTGGTTCTACCTATCCATGAGCATGGGAGATCTTTCCATTTTCTGATAGCTTCTTTAATTTTTTCTTCAAAGACTAAAGTTTTTGTCATACAAGCCCTTTTCTCTTGCTTAGTTAGAGTTACCCCAATGTATTTTATAATATTTATGACTTTTGAAAAGGTTGATGTTTCTTTGATTTCTTTCTTGGCCCATTTATCATTTGTATATACAAGGTCAGGGATTGTGATGCCTCCAGAAGTTACATTATTGTACAGTGTAGTATAACAGGGCCATGGGGTTGAGGTAATTGGCTAAAACCATTTGCTGAAGCATGCATGTAACATACTTCCTTATGTGCCAACCTGGAGTCAGTCTGAGGGCATAGCAACAGGCATTGTCAGAGTCCCTGATCATGCCCAGTCAATGAGGGACAATCACGCAATGCCATCAGATTGGGATACAGCCTAGGTTCTGGGAAGAGAGTGTATAAGGCCTTCCTTGTTATTAAATAAATGAGTCTGTTGTTTGCATTCAATTGACTTCCAGTGTCTGTGTTGTTGATGCTGCAACTTCTCAATCCTTCCTCTGAGGGAGCCATTAGGATCCAAGCAACAGTACAAGATTGTTTTTGCAATCCTGGGCTTTTTTGTTTTTCCATATGGAGTTGAGTATTGCTCTTTAAAGGTCTCTGAAGAATAGCATTGGTATTTTTGATGGGGATGACATTGAATCTGTAGATTGCTCTTGGTAACATTGTCATTTTTATTAATTTGGTTCTACCTACCCATGAGCATGGGAGATCTTTCCATTTTCTGATATCTTCTTCAATTTCTTTCTTCAAAGACTTAAAGTTCTCATCAGACAGGTCTTTTACTTGCTTAGCTAGAGTTTCCTCAAGATATTTTATATTATTTGTGGCTATTGTAAAGGATGATGTTTCTCTGATTTCTCTCTCATCCTGTTTATTTGTATATAGAAGGGATACTGATTTTTTTTCTAGTTAGTCTTGTATCCTGTCACATTACTAAAGGTGTTTATCAGCTGTAGGAGTTCCCTGGTATAATTTTTGGGATCACCTATTTATACTATCATATCATCTGCACATAGGAAATGTTTGACTTCTTCCTTTCCGATTTGTATATCCTTGATCTCCTTTTGTTGTCTTGTTTTAGCTGGAACTTCAAGTACTATATTGAATAGATATAGAGAGAGTAGATAGCCTAGTTTTGTTCCTGATTTTAGTGGAATCACTTTGAGTATTTCTATATTTAATTTGATGTTGATTGTTGGCTTGCTGCACATTGTCTTTATTGTGTTTAGGTATGTTTCTTATATTCCTGATCTCTCCAAGTCCTTTATCATGAAAAGGTGTTGGATTTTGTCAAAGACCTTTTCAGTATCTAATGAGATGATCATGTGTTTTTGCTTTCAGTTTGTTTATATGGTGGATTACATTGACAGATTTTCCTATGTTGTGTCATCCATGCATCTCTGGGGTAAAGCCTACTTGACCATGGTAGAATATGTATTGATGTGTTCTTGGACTCAGTTTGCCAGCATTTTGTTGAGTATTTTTCATCAATGTTCATGAGGGAGACTGGTCTGTAATTCTCTTTCTTTGTTGCATCTTTGTGTGGCTTGGGTACAAGAATAACTGTAGCCTCATAGAAAGAGTTTGGCAGTGTTCCCTCTGTTTCTATTGTGTGGAACAATTTGAAGAGTATTGGTATTAGTTCTTTTCTAAAGTTTTGGTAGAATTCTGTGTTGAAACTATCTGGTCCTGGGCTTTTATTGGTTGGGAGTCTTTTAATGACTTTTTTTTTTTAAATTTCCTTAGGGGTAAGAGGTCTATTTAAATTGTTTATCTGGTCTTGATTTAATTTTGGTATGTCATAACTATCCAGAAAATTGTCCATTTCTTTTAGATTTTCCAATTTTGAGGAATACAGGTTTTTGAAGTATTACCTGATGATTCTCTGAATTACCTCCTTGTCTGTTTTTGTCTCCCTTTTCATTTCTGATTAGTTAGTTTCGATAAAGGTCTGACTATTTTGTTCATTTTCTCAAAGAACCAACTCTTTATTTCATTGATTCTTTTTTAACTATACTCTTTGCTTCTATTTTATTGATTTCAGCCTTCAATTTGAATAATTCCTGGCATCTATTGCTCCTGTGTGAGTTTGCTTCTTTTTGTTCTAGAACTTTCGGGTATGCTATTATGGTGCTAGTGCAAAATTTCTCCAACTTCTTTATTTGGGCATTTAGTGCTATGAATTTCCTTCTTAGCACTGTTTTCATAGTGTCCTGTAAGTCTGGGTATGTTGTACATTCATTTTCATTGAATTCTAGGAAATCTTTAATTTCTCTCTTTATTTCTTCATTGACCCAGTGGTGATTCGGTTTCCATGAGCTTTTTAGGCTTCCTGAAATTTGTGTTATTGTTGTGTTCTAACTTTAAACCATGGTGATCTGATATAATAGAGGGAATTATTTCAATTTTTTTGTATCTGTTGAGATTTGCTTTGTGACTGTGTATGTGAACAATTTTAGAGTAGGTTCCATGGGGTGCTGAGAAGAAGATACATTCTTTTGTGTCAGGGTTGAATGTACTGTAGATATCTGTTAAGTCCGTTTAAGTCATAACATCTGTTATATACCCTATTTCTCTGTTAAGTTTCTGTCTGACAGACCTGTCCATTGATGAGAGTGGGGTATTGAAGTCTCCAATTAATGTGTGGGGTTTGATAGGTGATTTTAAGTTTCAGTAATGTTTCTTTTACATATGTGGGCACCTTTGTATTTGGGGCATAAATGTTCAGAATTGAGACTTCATCTTGGTGGATTTTTCCTCTAATGAATATGTAATGTCCCTCCCAATTTCTTTTGATTGATTTTAGTTTTAAGTCTATTTTGTTAGATATTAGGATAGCTATACTGACTTGCTTCTTAAGTCCATTTGATTGGAAAGTCTTTTCCCAAGCTTTTACTCTGAGGTAGTGTCTGTGTTTGAAGTTGAGATGTGTTTCTTGTAAGCAGCAGAAGGATGGATCCTGGTGTATCCATTCTGTTAGCCTGTGTTGTTTTATAGGCAAATTAAGTCCATTGATATTAAGGGATATTAATGACCAGTAATCATTAAATCCTGTTGTATTTTGGTTGTAGTGTATTTCCCTTCTTTGGGATTTTCTGCTGTGGGATTATCTATTGCCTGTGTTTTCCTGGGTGCACCTAACTTCCTTAGGTTGGAGTTTTCCTTCTAATGCTCTCTGTAGGGCTGGATTTGTGGATAGGTATTGTTTAACGTCAGTTTTGACTTGGAATATATTGTGTACTCTATCTATGGTGATCGAAAGTTTTGCTGGGTATAGTAGTCTGGGCTGGCATCCATGGTATCTTAGTGTCTGCATAACATTTGTCTAGGGCTTTCTGGCATTCAGAATCTCCATTGAGAAATCAACTGTTAGTCTGATAGGTCTGTCTTTATATGTCATTTTGCATTTTTCCTTTGTAGTGCTTAATATTCTTTCTTTATTCTGTATGTTTAGTGGTTAAATTATTATGTGGCAAGGGGACATTTTTGAGGGCTCTAGTCTATTTGGTGTTCTATAAGTTTCTTGTATCTTCATAGGCATTTCCTTCTTTAGGTTAGGAAAGTCTTCTTCTATGATTTTGTTCAATATATTTTCTGTGCCTTTGAGGTAGTATTCTTCTCCTTCTTCTATCCCTATTATTATTGGGTTTGGCCTTTTCATGGTGTCCCAGATTTCTTGGACATTTTATGTTATGATATTTTGGCTTCAGTGTTTTCTTTTACTGATGAATCTATTTCTTGTATCATGTCTTCCATGATAGAGATTCTCTCTTCATCTCTTGTATTCTGTTGGTTATACTTGTATCTGTAATTCCTTTTTATTTACTCAGATTTTCCATTTCAACATTCCATTAGTTTTTGTCTTCTTTATGGCTTCTATTTCATTTTTTCAGTTCTTGAACTGTTTCCTTCACCTATTGGATTGTTTTTTCTTGGTTATCCTTAAGAAGTTTATTGATTTCTTCCAATTTTTTTGTTGGTTGCTTTCCTTGATTTCTTTAAGGAAAATTTTTTATTTTATCTTTAAAAGATTCTATCATCTTCATAAGTTTATTTTTAAGGTCATTTTCTTCTGCTGTTCAGGTTTTCCTGTTGTAGAACCACTAGGTTCTAGTGGTACCATATTGCTCTTATGTTGTTGTATATTTTCTTGCACTAACTTCTACCCATCTGTCTGTGTCTGAGGGAGCTGCTGTTGATCCAATCTGTGTCATCTGTGTCTGTGTCTCAGGGTGGCACTCTTGGTCCAATTGGCACTTTTGATCCAATCATGGCTCTTGGTCCAATTGGAGCTGGTGGATTCTGTGTTTCAGTGAGCTACTGTGGTTGCTGAGGGATGGGTGGTTTTGGGGGAGGAAATGGGTGTTGCACATTGTAACTATGTGGGGTGTTTTGGTAGAAGCCTGCCTGAAGGAGTCTTCCCTGCTGGCTTGCAACTGGAGCAGCAATGAGGGTAGCAGGAGTGTTGCGCCCTGGGGGCCTAGGTCCTAGAGACAGAACTCTCTGCCTGGGAGAACCTGGGCTTTTTCTTTGGCTCCTTTTTTTCTATTTGTTTGATTTTTAATTGTCCAGTTTGTTTGGTTTGGTTCATCTCACTTTATTTTATTTTATTATTATTATTATTTAGTTGCCTGTTTTCTAGCAAGAGACAGAAAAGATGTGGATTCCAATGGGAAAGAAGGTGGGGGAATTCTGAATAAGTTGGGGATAAGGGAACCATAATCAGAATATGCTTTATGAAAAAAATCTGTATTCAATAAAATGAAGGCCACGCAAAATTCACTGACACAATTACACAATCTAACTTGATGTGGATTTCAAAGCTTTTACTGCACTCACCAAAGCAGTAAAAGCTGGGGTTTTTTTGTTTGTTTGTTTGTTTGTTTGGTTGGTTGGTTGGTTGGTTGGTTGGTTGTTTTTGTTTTGTTTTTTGTTTTTGTTTTTGTTTTCTGCCCAGACCTGGAACTCTCAGTTATTTCTCACTCATTTTCTCAAACTCTTCCTTGAAATATCAGACTTCAATTATGTAGTTAAAAGTAAATTTAAATAAGTGTGAGTGTTTTAAGTTTTGTCATTTGTTCTGCTGAAACCATGTCAGAAATGGAACTGTGGAAGAGGACACTGGTTAATAATCATTGACACTAATTATTTATAATGGCCTTTAATTGCTGCTAGCATTTTCTGTTTTCATGTCCTGCAATGCCTGTTCATATTTATGATTTAATCATTCTTTCGAGTCCTTGTGTTAGGCTACTTATGCTATTGTATACAAATGAAAAGGGAAAAAATGGAGAAAGCACTTCAATACTTACAAATTACTTGGATTTACAAGTTACTACTTGACCTAAGTGAGCCATCATTTCTAACTGACAAAGTAAACACTGATGCTAGAAGCCTCATTCTGCAAAAGTGTTATATGGTCAGTGATCTGGACAGAGACAAACAGTTTATTTATCTCATAGAAAGATTATTAAATATTAGTGCTAATTTTAACTCTTTGAAATTAGTATATAAAATAACAATTTTTCACTAATGTTAACATTTTAACATTATTGGCAGACTTGATTAGAGAGTCCAGTGAAGAAGTGTCCCAAGACAAGAACTACGCAACTTAGGATATATCAAGCTGCCACAGTACCACAGTGACTACCCAGCTACAAAATGTAGAATAACTAACATTCACTACAAAAAGAAGTAGTAAAGACTAAATTGAGAAAATTATAAAATGAAATAAAAATATCTTGAAATAAACTATGAACTTTTCTTTTAGTGATTCCCAACTTTTAAAGGTTAGGAAAATGAAATCAAATGTGAAGGTTTCCAGGTTCAATTAAGTTTACAATAATGTATTACTTACAAATGGTGAGTGGCAAAGTGAAATGTCATTTGATTTTAATGTTTAACAACAAATATCCTTGAGAATACAAAATTGAGTTCAGAAACTATTCCTGTTAATCTTCCTGCATTAAAAAAATGACCTCAAAACTTAGTGTCATACAACCAATATTCATATTATGTTCACAGATGCAAAACATAGGTCAGGAATTTAGACAAAATGTACTGTTTCTTTGTAGGCAGAGATTTCCTGTCCCACAGTCACTCTCAAATAAACACACTGAGGTTTATATTAATTATAAATTCTCAGCCTATAGCTCAGGCTTATTACTAACTATCTCTTACAACTTAAATCAACCCATTTCTATTAATCTACATTCTGTGAAATGGCTCATGGATTTACCTGTCCTCTGGCATGTCTTGCTTCCCCTGTGGCTACTGACAACTCCTCTGACTCCACCTTTTTTCCTCCCAGCATTCTCAGTTTGGCTGTCCCTCCTATTCTTCTTGCCTAGCTACCAACCAGTCAGTTCTTTATTAAACAATGAGAGTAATATATATGCACAGTGTACACAAGGATTATTCCACAGCATTTCTTCTTGATGTTCATGAAGCAACTCAGTCATTAGCACCTAGAACTTCTTGGGCTGGGAGGCACTTTTGCAAAAGGATTCTGTTAGGTAAGATGGTGAGTAAAGCCCATACACACCTGACTTTGCCAGCAGCCAATGAGTAGCTTATTCAGGCTTTTCACATCACAGCTCAGTGTGTCCTAAGCAAAGATGAAGACTCATGAGCTTCAATGATCTGGTCTAAGAATTCAGAAGTGTGACTTCTGCCATATTCTCTTGATTTTAGGTACCACAAGCTCTCCTAGATTCTAGGAGAATGGGCCTAGTTAGGCCATTAGTGAAATTATGTTTAAATGTATTTAGTCTACCATAGAAATAGTATATAAGAATTTCCTAACATTTTCTCATCAGTAGTTTATCTAGATTGTGTTGCTCAGACCCTCTTGAGATTGTAGTACAGTGTTGGGCAAATAAGAATGTGTGAGCACTAGACTGAGAATTTTTTCTTTTCCAAAAAAATAATATAAATGAAGATAAAAAATACAAGACTTGGTTAAAAAACCAAGAGACCTTATAATATACATGAATTCTTACCCAGGTTCCTTCTACTTTTGAGATTAATCATAAGATTAATATAGTGCCTCGATATGTTAATTAAAAATCACATATTCTATATTAGAAATTCATACCAGTATATAAGGAACTAAGCTCTCAATAGATATATGAAAGAATATTTTTTCAAGTGTATGAACACCTTTGTGATTTTTTTCTGTATTTGAATATGTATCTGTGGAGTGTAGTCCTCCAAAAATAAGTACTTAGCATAGCCTTTGTGTGTATATTGTGCAGTTGGGACAAGTACAACATATGCTTTTAGCATTTAGTATTGCTATAATAAAACACCTAAGATAAGGTAATGCACAAAGCAAGGAAGTTCATTTAGGTGATAGTTCTAGATATTTCAGAGCATGGGTTGCAACTACAAGACCAGAAGCCTTGGAGTAGGAAGGTATCATTTCTGCTTCAGGGGCTAACAGCTAATACTTTGCAAGACCAATATAAATCCTTTCCAAGGGTAGAAATCATCAATGACCTAATTTTCCACTAACTCCTCCTACTAAAAGTTATTGCCTCTCAACATCACATAACTGAGGGCCAAGTTTCTAACACATGGATATTTGAGGTGTACTCAATTCCCATCCTAGATACAGCATAGGGATAACACATATTATTAGTCCTTTCTTTAGACAATTCATTGTAAAGAAATATTCATACTTTAACTACATTCACGAGTTAAACTTTTTAAGGCAATTCGTAGCATAGGAGAAGGTCAAAATCTACATCTGTTAATAAAATATGTGTGCTGAATGATGGGAGGCAGCGCTACAGAAGTAGTCTCAAAGCACTGTACTAATGAGCCATGAAACAGGTGGTACAGAGCAATTTGAGAGTAGGGAGAGATCCCTGTGGATGCAAGCAATCTACGAGGCCCTCACAGATGCACTTTAGGGCTTTCCTCTTAAAATATAACTTACTGATGACCGAATAGTGGACTCAACTTGGAAGAAGCATGTTTTCAAAGGTTTATGATAATGAAGGACTATGCTACAAGATACAAAAGTACAAGAAATGTTACATACTTGGATTTATCAAACTAAAATTATATTTACCTCCAACAAACCACTGGCCAAGTTTGATAAAAGATCAGTGTTTTGCTTTAGTATATTGTTCTGATTGCCTGTGTTCCTCTCTTCTCTCTGCGCTGTTTTCTCCCTTTCCTGCTCCAACCTCTGCCCCAATCTGAGCTACTAATTCTACAGTTTGCCAATAATAAGTATCTTTAAAAGTTCAGGAAAAGGAGAAGATCCTTTGGGTGAATTTGTGGTAAAAAAAAAAAAAAAAAAAACCTCATTTCTTTGTTGTCAAGGTTCATGAAGAACCAGTCAATGCCAGTCCTGCATGGATTTCATCTTTTCACACAATCTCTATGGATTCCCTCCTGTCCATCTCAAGGCTTCTTTTCCAGTCTCTCAGGATGTTTCCACATAGAATGTCTCATACAAACTTTTCTCTGGCACAAGAAAGATAAGAATGCCAAACCATAAAGGATAGGGTGAACTCCCTGCCTTGAAAATGTATAACAGGATTATTTATTCTCTTGAAGATAAATCTATTCCATAAAAAGCCTAAAAGAATGGTCATAAATTTATTAATATGTCATGTGCCATGAGGGATAACTGTACTTTTCCTTCCAATTATATTACTAATATATTATTTAAAGTGGAGGTTAAAAGTATACACCTTGAAAAATTATTAGGCACAAAGATTTAAGAGGAAATATGTTAATGATTTTGATAATAAGTAAATAAATGTACATATGTATATTAAGTTATACATCTAACAACTAGTACCAATCATTTCATTTCATGCTATTATTTTTAAATTTGTCCTTCACTATAATTTATCCAATTATAATTAATTCATTTGACAGGAGTAGGCTATATATATCATCAATATTTTAATCCAATTTCTAGATCTTTTAGGATTAATTATTAAGCAATAAATTAACTTTTTCCCCTAGCTTAAAAATTGCTAAAATCAGCCAAGAGGGAGGCAGAGACACGTAGATTTCTATGAGTTCAAGGCCAGCCTGGACTATAGAGCTAGTTGCAGGACAACCAAGGTTACACAGAGAAACCCTGTCTCAAAAAAACAAAAACAAAATTAAATTAAATCACTAAAACCATAATTTTCATACTGGCCAAAAAATACATCTCAGTAGTCCTTATGTGTTGCTCATTTATTCATTTGCTTGCCTTTCAGTGGAGTATGTTTAACTGGCCATGTTTTAGTACCAGAGATTTCTACTCTTGCCAACATTTTGCTTGAGAAACATTAAGCACATATTACATTTCAGTAGTTAAACTACCTTTTTCTATTTGTCTTGTTAATATAACATTTAGTTGTAATTCTTTGGCTGATCATGTTAAAAATAATATCATTTTAGGTATAAAAATAATAACATTGCATTTAAATGTGAATTCCCAGTGGAGGGTCTATTTTACGGGAAGTTAAAAATCACTCTCATCAGAAATATAACAAAATTATTTTGCCCAAAACATTTAGATACTAATACAATTTTTAAAACTTTTCCCCAAGGTTCCAATTTTTATATCTCCCTTCAATCCCCACCCTTCTGAATACTACCCACAAATGACTAAATCCTTCACATTTTAACTGCATTCACCAATATAAGGTGCACAGACCCGTGGACATGCAGATTATCATTGCTAAAATAATTCTGAGGTTTTAAAACTCCGTTGCACACTGAAATTATCTGGGGGAGCTTTAAAAAATATGGCTGTCTGAGTCACACCCCAGAGATTCTAATTTAATTGGCCTAAGCACCAGGATTTTTAAAAGCTCCCCAGGTGCTTTTAATATGCAACCAAAATTAAGAACCACTGTTCTAAACCACTTGATTTACACATGAAACAATTAACCCCATCAGTGACGCACACAAACTCCATGTCAGGACACTAAAACTCAAGTCTTCAGAATACCAATTCTCTTTACACTAAGCCAGAAGCTTTCAGTTGTATTTTTCCCAGGGATTTCTTAAAGGTTTTCCAGGGGTGTGGAGGTGATGGAGTGAGATCATGTGGGGGAGGAACTTGAGAAGGAAAATCAGCAGGTCAAAGGTGCTGTGAAATGAAGGGAAATGTAAAAACTGAGCATTGGGGAGAGGGGGTGTCCCAAGGAGGAAGAGGGGAGGAAAGGGGTTAAAAAATGTTTTTTAAATGTTTTTAAGTTTACTTATATTTTCATACACACACATTATAAAATTATCATTTGGGGTGGTAATGCTTCCACTTGAAGTCATACACTAACAAAATCCCCAGTACATGACATGGGAAATCTCTTTTCAAGTTCTTAGTTAGGGAGTTCAAGAGACCTCCCCAGAAAAGAAGAAGAAGAAGAAGAAGAAGAAGAAGAAGAAGAAGAAGAAGAAGAAGAAGAAGAAGAAGAAGAAGATGATGATAAAGGCTATTGCCATGATTCTTGCCTACCAGAAATCGGAAGCAATAGCCTATTGCTGAAGAAACCACAGTTTGGACAAAGAACTTGGACAAATTGAACTGAGTTGGAACTGACCTGGAAAGCCCCTCCCAAAGGACTAACTCTTATTTTACCAGAAGGAGCAATACAAACTGTCAAGGTGAGAAAAGCAATCAAAAGTCCTACCCAGCAACAATGCCTATGAACCATAACTAGGACCAGAACAGCAAGATTCTCTGGAAGGTGAAATGGTGGTACTAATATCCTGTATAGCCAACAGCCATCTAATTGGATTTGAGGTCTGACCAGCAGGAGAAAATACATACTTTCACATGGTAAAAACTAGCCTACCGCTTGTTGGTGTGACCAAGGACCTTAGAGGAAAAACCCATTACTGCCAGTTTCCTAAGCCAGTACAGTTTCTAATTACATTCTAAATACTTATCCTTAGGTCCACAGATAACTGTAGTCTTCACCTTTCATGAGGGAAGCTTTCTTTTCTCTTCAGCAGATGGTTAGCATTACTGAAAGACACAGCAAGTCAAAATGCAGAGAACAATTGAACACATGGTGCCAAATACAAGAAGGCTCAGGGGCCATTGCAGAAGAGGGATGGAAACTGTAAGAGCCAAAGGACCAGATATTCTGCTGCAAGACAGTGTCTTCTATATATGACAGAGAAACTTCACTGAGGAAATCTCAACAATATTATCACCCAAGAAAGACCTAAAAATGTCAGTTACAGGTGACACACCAATCTGAATAAGGGAATTCTCACACGGCTTCAACCCTGGATTAAGAGCTCCAAGCAACAAATGACTGCTAAAAGAAGGAAAAATTAGCCTGCTCCAGGGAGAAGTGCCAGACAGATGACCCGATTTGAAGAGGTCAGCCCTAAACTCATCTCCATGTGAGAAGCACTAGAAAAACTCAACAGGTTACATTTGGAAGTTTACATGTGTGTGTGTGTGTGTGTGTGTGTGTGTGTGTGAGAGAGAGAGAGAGAGAGAGAGAGAGAGAGAGAGAGAGAGAGAGAGAGAGAGAGAGAAGAAATGCCTGAAGAATAAGAGATCATGAAAACAAAAGAAAAGCCTGGACCCCCTCATTCATCTCATAACAGCTCTGATTTGTCAAATCAAAAAACAGCTTAAAAGAAAACACTAAGAAAAACATATGACTTACAGACAAAAGTGTTTTTAATCTATTGAAAATTGATTGTTCAGATAGTAGTAGATTCCCTTCTGAAAACCTAAAAGGTACCAAAAGTTGAAAATCTTGTAACTTGGTAGATGGAGGGAAGGCTCAGCTTTAAGAGTGATTATTGCTCTTCCTCAGGACCTGAGTTTAGTTCTGATGCCCCATGCTGGGTGGTTCACAACCACCTGTAACTCCTGCTCAGCTGCAGGGGTCTCATGCCATCTTCTGATCTCCATATGCACATATACACAAGATGTGCATTCACACAAACACACACACATAATAAAGATAACTTTTTAAAATAGAAACACAAACCCTTGACTATTAAAAGGAAACTCCCACCTTAGTTGTTTACTATTTAGTATAAATTTGGGGCCTCAAATAGGTTAAGATACTAAAATCTCCTCTACGTTTCTAAAAAAATGCCAATGTGTATTTTGCCATTCTTCAGGAGGATCTTGTCCTTCCATGGGGTTAAATAGGCTGAGAATGTACCTAGGGCCCTAGCTATAAGAAGTAAGAAGTATTTTCAGTGATTTAACAAGAAGGAAAAATTGAATGAGTTAGGATAGAAAGTTTGAGATGATTGTGTAAAGAAAGACAGGAAAGTTGGATAGACAATGCTAATTGATAATCACAACTCTGGTGCTTAATGTAGAAACTAGACACATGCTTATTTCCTACATTGAGCCTGAGAAAAAGAGTGACGAGGATGGTGGTTTCCTTGCTGTTTTAGTTAGGTTACTATTGCTGTGATGAAACACCACGACCAAAAGAAATCTGGGAAGTAAAGGGTTTATTTGGCTTATAGAGAAACATCACTATTCATCATGTAAATAAGTTAGGGCAGGAATTCAAACAGGGCAGGGACTTGGAGGCAGGAGCTGACACAGAGGCCATGGGGGAATGTTGCTTACTGGCTTGCTCCTCATGGCTTGCACAGCCTCCTTTCTTAGATCATCCTTCCTGAAAAACATCTATTAAGACAATAATACTGTAACTGTAACTTTTATTAAGACTATTACAATCACATTGTTCTTGTTTTCTAGTGACATGTTAGCTCTAGAATAAACTGGCCACAATATGCATATTGCCCATGTGATGCTAAATGAATATTTTGCTTTATCACTTTGTATTTCAAAGTGTATTTGTGAGAATTTGATAATAGATGATACTGACTTTCAAGATCAAAAGTATTCAACCTCTGAACACTTTCATTTTCCCTTACTATTTAAATCTTACGCCAGCTTTCTCTGCTTTCTGAAACCATAAGCACTGCAACATTGATCATGGGTTAATGGTAGGCATTTCAATCATATTAATTAAAATATCTTGATTTAGTCTCGTGAAAAATGTACAAAAACAATAGGCTGTAACTATCAAAGGAGGTACAGCATTTATTGAAACCTACAAATGTCAACTCGAGATCCTTTTGGAGGTTTACCAGGACTTCCACACACAATTTGCACTCCATGAAGACATGTCCCTCCTTATACAATAAAATATTACCACCTCATTTTCTGCATAGCACCAGAAACTTAGTGTCTAAGTCTTACCTCATTATATCCTAGTACAGATTTGTAGAAAATTAATGTCCAATCATTTTAGTTAATTTATAAAACCAAATTAATTAATTAATTATTTTCCATAAATAGTCATTAAGCACACTGTGGTGAATTATTAAAATTGTTTACTGTCATACCATCATTTTGAATTCTGGCTCTAGCTCATACCCAAAGCAAAGTGCAATCACACTTGACACAATTTCCAGTTCTTTATCTCTTCTCAATGCCTCTTGTAGTTTCTCTATATATCTACCTCCTCATAACCCCATCCCTGGGAGACATACAGATAAAGTCTACAAAAATGACCTAATTGAGCCACCTGCCCTGCATGACTATGCACATACATACACCACAACAATTAGTTTCAGTCATGCCTCAGAGAGTATGAGTCTGTGCACTCCACAAAACATGCACCTGTGCACTCTAAACACAATTAGCATTTCCTACTGAAAATGTGTTTGTATTATGCTTTGGATCCCAGTAAAGATTTCACTCCAAGACATTACCCTATATTCTTTCTTGACTATCATTGATGCCCATCTTCTCTCTTGAATCCATAATAGTAAGCTGCTGCTGATACTCATGCATCTCTATTGTAAAATCTTGTGTGATTCAGCTAGCCAACATACCTGCACATAACTTCCTCTCAGTCAGTGGTATCCTATAGAGTTTGTATTGTTGCAGGCATAAACTAGACATAGAACAGACAAGGACAACAAGAATATCTGGCAGAATAATCCAACATTCAGTGAAAAGAATAATGGATTGACCCCTTGACACCAAGCTGTTCTCTCTTACAAGAAAAGATTCCATAAAAGACACAATGTCTGCACAGCTATATCACCCCCTAATCTCCATGAGAACAAAGTTAACTCTTCAGAAATAGCTCTCAAGACCAAATTGGAGAGAATTATAGTATTTGTGCCCATACCAGTCACTTTGGTATGTGAGTGTTGATGGCAACAGAAAAGGCTGTTCCTGGTCCATTTGGCATTACTACAGCAAAGTTCCTGATGTAGACTAATTCTGTCTAGGAAAGAATGTCTACCTAGATACTGTAGTTTAAAGCTTAAGATCATGGTGTATTGATAAGTTATATCATTTGAAGGAAAATGTCACAACTGGAGATAATCATATCAAATATTAAGTAAGTATTAGACAAATATCAAGTATTTCATATGTGGGTTTGACTCTTTATGGATACATAAAGTCATGCGTATTTAGATGAAATGAAAGTAAAAGTGTAACATTGTAATGGGAGGTGGGAAGAATAAGATGAGGAAGGGTAGAGAGGAATGGGGGTAGATATGCTCAAAGTACATTATAGAGGTGTTTGAAAATGACCTTAGGTAGCCCAGTATAACATAATTTTTAAGGTACAAAAAGAAGCATGATATGCACATCATATTGCTAAGGTGAAGGTCCTTTCAACTGTGTCACCATTATGGCAGAAATATGTATGTCAAGAAGATATTAAATCTTGAAATATGAAGCCAGAGAGGCTGATGTCCCAGTCTTTTCTGAGTTCATGTCCTCTGCCCTCAGTTAATCTCAGAGCTTCTCACAAGGTCCATTATCTAAAAGGCATCACCCTTCCACACTGTCATGATATGGACAATATTTCTAATACATGAACCTTTGGGAAAACACAGTCATAGCTTCCTCCTAAAGTTGATAAATGATCTCTCTCTCTCTCTCTCTCTCTCTCTCTCTCTCTCTCTCTCTCTCTCATGTGTGAGTGGTGTATAAATATATTGTCTGTTGTCAAGCAATTTAATTATAACATGTTTAGTTGTCAGTAAAAGAAAGCCAATACAAATTAGTTTAAAGTAAAATATAACAATATATGTTCCCAAGAAGTCAAAGGTCAGTAATTTGAGAATGTCACATGCAAGACTTCACAAAAAGCAGTGGAGAATTATTACTCTCGCCCTCTTTCATCTGCTCTCCTCATTCTGGTTTCTCTGAGGCAGAGCCCTCTCTACGTAATGGCAGCAACACTTCTCATCATCTTAGACATGTAGTCCCAACAAAAAAAGAAAGTGCTTTTTCCTAAAAGTGCAAAAGACATGGATGAGCTTCAACCAGCATATTTGGGTCAAATACCTGTTGCATAAATAATCACAACGAGTAAAGTAACTGGCCATACTTTTGCAACATATATAAAACACAACTATAACATGTGTTCATGTCTTATCCTGAGGTAAAAGTGGGCTTAGGAGAAAGTTTCTGGAACACAGAACAAGTTTATATGTGTATTCATGATGTTGAGGAAGTAAATGTGTCAACTATTCTACAAACTCACTAAAGAAAAAACGTGTTTAACTGATATCTTTAAAAAGATTCCTCCACAAACCATTATGCTATCATCTGGGAACAACAACAACAAAAATTTTAAAAAACCTCCCTCCTAACTAAAATTGAAAAGGTTGGCTTACTCAGTTGCTTTGGAAATGCTATAATGTGATGAGACTCACCTATCTTTTCAACTCATTAGCTTACAAAAGAGAAAATCCTATCAGAAGAAGCAGACTGCCAGCTCTCCTCAAATCTAATGTGTGCACTACAATGGAAGCACTTACGACTTTTATGCAAAAATCTAATTGTGAACAGAGGTGTTTTATTATTTCTTCTAGATTATTTGTTGTATCATAATCCCTTCAATCCAAATTGGAGTCAGAAAATCTTTTTGCCCAGTTTCATCTTGAACAATCTTTACTTGAATAGCATTGGCTGATACCATGAATGTTTAATATAGTGTTATAAAATAATAAATAAATAAACTTAAGGGCAGACTGAATCACAAATAGAAGCCCAAGAGCAAACTATATAAAACAAAACTATAATGTGTGTAAAACATTGAAAGACAGTTAATGGGAAGGTCAGTGAATGGGGAGCGTTCAGTAGTAACTGAAAGACTCATTAACTCCTCTTATTTTGGGAGGATGAACATAGTGAAAAGCAACCCTCCCTGATGATGAAAATATAGGAGCAATGAAATTTAAAAAAAAAAAGTGCAAGAAATTAAGGTAGATAAAGGGAATCACTTTGAAGCAGATAAGAGATTTAAAAGCTGCTGACAAGCTGAAAAGGTGACAAGAGACTGCTTGTGCGCTATCCAAGGACAGCAGGTTTTAACACAGCATAAGAACAGGTTTCCAGATACAATTTAAAGCTGCAGATATACTGACATTCAGCACAAGCACTAACACCAGAATTAATGGTATGATTTCAAAGTCCACAAGATAACTCCAATCCATTGAGGATTGTCAGTAAAATAATTTAAATTATCAAATTACATATGTGTGCTATGGGGACTCAATTAAATACTCAATAACAAATTGGACTGTTAAATCACTAAATAGAAACTGAAATAAAGGAACACACTTTATGGACTCTTCATTTTAAAGGGATTTGGGGATATCAACCAAATAACTTTTACCTTTCTTGCCATTAACATAAGGAATTCTAAAATGTGATTGGAGGAATTGATGTTAGACTTTCAGGTTTGGCCTTAAAAGTTTGTGGATTGGTGTCCTAAGTTGTCTCTCATTGTCAAGGAGGTGATAGGCCAACCACATAGAGTATATCCATGAATGGCTACATGGAAAGAGCGTCAGTTTGCTTCCATGCAGAAATCAAAGATCTAAACATTAAATATATTAAACTAATACCTTCAAACTACTTAGACTAATACATAGGATCAAGAATTTACTGACAAAAGTGATTTGTTCTATTTTATTAAAAAATAGATTTTTTATTACATTAATTTATTTTGTGTATGTGTATGTACATGTGTCATAATGTATTTGTAGGGATTAGAGGCCAACTTTCTGGAATTATCTTCCTGCTTCCATCACGCTGGTTCTAGGGATGGAGCTCAGCTTGGCTGGCTCAAGAACAAGTTCTCTTTCCTGATGAGCCAACTGATCAGCCCTAAACAAAATGACATTTTAAAGAGACAGCTAAAGAGAGTCAGAAAGAGAAAGGAGACTGTGGAACAGCTGAGCAGTCCCTGAGACGGACATACTGTTTGAAGTGACAGAGGGCAAATAAGAGGCAGGATGTGTCAGAGATGCTTCTTCTTGCAGTGAGTGGAGGTTAATACACAGCTGGTCAAAGTGAACACAATAAGTGACTATGAAGTGTTCCATAACAATGTGACAGCTGCATTGTATCTTATCCCTGTAAGGCTCAAGGAATATCAAGGGAGAGGGCAAAAAGATTGAAAGAGCCAGAAAGACAAAGCAGGGAGAATGCTGGAAAATGGTGTCTCCTAGATATGATAGGTGTAACACAAATCTTAAAAGGGTCTTATAAATATAAATAACCCAGAGCCAGATATTGGGATAAATTCTGAAAGATTAGAGAAACATAAAAAGCCACAGCCAACTTTACCTCACTAATTCCTCAGCTGATCTTGTTTCCTCAAACTGAAAGTCTCTGAGTCCCCTAATTCCTGTTCCTCACACTTTATATACTGTTTGCTTCCTGCCATCACTTCCTGGGATTAAAGGTGTGCATCTTTCCCAAGCAAGACATGAGATGAGATGTCAAGTCCAGAGATTAAAGGTGTCTGCCACCATGCCTGGCTCTGTTTTCAGTGTGGCCTTGAAGTCACAGAGATCCAGCTAGATCTCTGCTTCCCAAGTGATAGGATTAAAGGTGTGTGTGCCACCATTGTCTGGCCTCTATTTCTATCTAGTGGCTGTTCTGTTATCTGACCCAAGATAAATTTATTAGGGTGCACAATATATTGGGGAACATAATATCATCACAGATAGGCTCATTGCTCTTGTGAATTCACAACAGCCATGGCTTCCTGTACAAGAACTGCGCAGATCAATCCAGTCAATACCACAACATGCATGGAGAAAGACCTCACAAGCTGAGGAGCTGACAGTGGGGAGCTACTGCCAGCTCCTGGGAAGGCAGAGTCAGTTTCCTTCAGGGTTCTTGTTCCTGGTACAAGGCTGCCTGGACTGAAAAGGGTTGTACAAAGACTAAAATTTAAACAGAAAATGAATTGGAAAAACTATGTGGAGAAAGGCCATGAGAGAGTTAGGAGAGGTGGGTATGACTAAAGTAAATTGTATACTTGCATAAAGTGTATTTAAAATTGCATCAAAGGGACACAGCATTAATTTTAAAAGATAGAAAGCAGGGAGCTGAGAAAACTTAGAGTTAATCAATTACACTTGGGAAAAATAATACAGATTTTACAAAGGATCAAAGAACTTCACTAAGAGATCAAGAACCAACAGAAAATGAAATGAAGAAAAGTCAGCCCGAAGGAGCCCAGCTTGTGTGGTCAGAAGCTGAAATGGGTAACCCTGCCAATAGCCAACAACTGCTCCACTCCCTGGAGAGTGTGGATCAGGAGTTTCTCCAAGCTGAGAAAGCCAATTCTACCTGGTGTGGAGCAGGGGAATTAAGTGGAAAGTATACAATGAATTCTAAGACTTTGCAGCCACTGTGTATTTCCCAAATTCTTGGGCACCAGGCTCCTAACATCTAAGAAGAAGCCTAAAAGAAGCTTTTTATTAGAAATCTTGGTCCAAAAAAAGATTAAAAAAAATACTGGAAAGACTTCCAGTTTCCAATCTGGCATATAAGGAAGATAGATGCAACAGTCCATCCTACCATCCAAGAGAAAAGATTAATAAACTTATTAAATCTGTCAGAGAAGTGCCATTATGATCCAAACAATTATCTCCAAATTTGCAGAGAGACAATTGAGTAGAGAAAATCACAATTACTAAAGAAGATGTTCACCTTCACAAACACTAGACTAGGAAGCTTGATCTGGAATTAATGAATTGATGGCAGGTTAGTGCCAAGCCTCATTAAAGATAAATGTTCCAGAGAAACTGGTTTTTTTAGCACATAACATATTTCTCAGCTTTACCTGAAATATTCATATTACTTCATTTAAAACATAATATTAAATTGTTGTAATCACTACTCCAGTATTGGTATAAAGCAGAAGCAGACCAAAAAATTCAATAGAATGTCCAGAAATAAGTTCATATGTTTATGGTCAATTTATGTGATTTGTGACTAACATTTTATAAAGTAGCTGCTATTACTCAGAGAGGAAAGATAGTTTTCAATAATTTCTTTTATTTAAAGTGGATGGTCTAATGCTGCAGATTTAAGATCAGGACCTGGAACTAATAAAGAAGAAATAGCAGGACTTCTTCACCTTGGCCTGAATATTACCTTTTGTACATGGCCCCAAAGTACAGGCAACAAAAGCAAAATAAGCAAATAGGCTCACACTATGCAAAAAAAAACAAAACAAACAAACAAACCAAAAAAAACCCTTCTATATTTCTAAGAAAAGAATCAATATACTGGAAAGACAATATATAGAGTGAGGCAGTTTATTGGCAATTAATATCTAATAACAGATTATGACATGATGTATGAAAAGACCACAAACTGCTCAGTACCAAGAACACAAATAACTAAAAAAATGACAAAAATATCTGAATAGACATTTTTTCAAAAACTCAACAGGTTTATGAGAAAGTAGTCAATATGAATAATGGTCACAGAAATAGAGACAAAGTCATCATTAAACAACATGCCTTCTTGTATGTGATGACTTCTTGCATGACCAATGGTAACAGACATGAGGAGAATGTGGAAAAAAATGAACCTTTGCACACAGTTGTTCAGAACTTAAACTTATGCAGCTTTTGTTGAAAATAGTAAAGAAGCTACACATAAATTAAAGCTAAAACTGCATTTGATCCAGCAATCCCATTTCTTTGCATAGATTCTAAAGAAATGAAATCAAGATCATGAGATGTCTGTACTACGTGATTCATCACAGCATTGAGCACAATATCAAATGTATGGGAAGAGTCTCATTTTCCATTGACTCAAGAATTGGAGATATGATGGCAATAATGCAGTACATGCACATACAAGGTTATTATTTATCCTTTGTACACAAGAGGTCATGCTACTTTCATTATGAATACACAGAAAGATATAATATTTGAACTTTCATGAAACCAAAATTTTCAAACACAAAATTAGAAGGAGAATGGTGGCTTTGAGGTTTAGGAACAAGGAGGAAATTGAGAGATGCTATTTTAAGGTTATATATTTTGTTTACACTGGATAATTAAGTTCTACATGTTTACTATAAACTGTGGTAAGCAACATGAATAATAATGTAATGAGGTCAAGTGGGTTTCTTATAGAAAATATATAGTTGAGTATTCATTTAGACCCACTTGATAATCTTTTTTACTATGTGTATTTGGGCCATTAATCTAAAAGTAATTTGGGAAGCTGTTGGGTTACTTAAAAATCTATCAAGGTTTTAACTATTGTCTATTTGATGATTTTGTTTATTGCTCTTATTTTTCTTCTACTCATCTTTTGGAGGCCATAATCAAACATTATGTGCAAGAATTTTTTATGATCATGTTTCTCTCTTTCCTTAGCACATCTAACATAGCTTGTTTTCATTTACTTTACAGATCTGCAGCTAATGTGTAGTTTTCCTATGTCCCACCATCCAGCAGTCAAAATAAATCTCTCCCACTCACATCCCACAAGTAAACACACAGAGGCTTATATTAATTAGAACTGCTTGCCATTAGCTCAGGCTTATTACTGATTAGCTCTTGCACTTAAATTAACCTGTAATTCTTATCTATGTTTAGCCATGTGGCTTGGAACCTTCTCTCAGTTCTGCATTGACATCTTGCTTACTCTGTGTCTGGCTGGTTACTCCTGACTCAGCCCTTCCTCTTCCAAGAATTTTCCTCATCTGCTTGTGCTGCCTACGCTTCCTATCTGACTACTGGTCAATCATCATTTTATCTATCAACCAATCAGAGGAACACATATTCATAGCACACAAAAATACATCTCACAGCATGTCCCCTTTTCTATCTAATCAAAAGGGAAGACTTTAACTTTAACATAGTAAAATTACATATAACAAAACAGTTATCAAGTAAGAATTACAGCTATAATATCTAGTCTATTTGTATTTGGCAAAATCAGGGAAAATATTCTATCTATCCTATATTTATGAGTCTAAAGTTTCATATATAATTTATCTTTTATCATAATCAAGGAAAAGTATAATTATCTAGTCTTCAACTACATCAAAGACACCAGGAGGATATAATATTACCTAAGTGAACAGAAAGTGCATTGTAAGCAAGTTCCAAAAACCTAGAACAACAGAGACAGCTGACTGCCTGGACAGTTACCCAAAATTCATCTGCATCTTGGGGCATCCATCTTCAGCCTATAGACCTAGAGTTTTTTTGTTTTTGTTTTTTTTTTTTTGTTTGTTTGTTTTTTTTTGTTTGTTTTTTTTTTTTTTTTTAGTCACTTTACCATGTGTCCTTTAGAATATCTGCCAGTCTCCTCTGAGAAGCAGGAACATGAAGGACCATCTCATTTTGCAAAGTTCAGTGGTCACCTTCCTATGGGTCCTGCATGTCCAGTTTATAAAATATACTGTCAAGAAGTCCAGGCAAGAGTAGTTTATTGCCCAAATGACTATTTTTGTCAAGAAGATAAACTCATATAGAGTGTCTTCGATGCCCGTCTTCCTCTTTGAAGTAAATCTGTGTTGCTAGGAGCAGATGAGTCTCACTGTCCAGAATGTCTAAGTTGTTAATACATTATAAATGCCATATTCTGTAGGTCTTTAAAGTGTTTGAAGATTACCTGCCTTGTTGAAATATATCTATGTATACCTAGAAAAGGTAACTAACATGACTATAAGTTTAATTATCATGAATAACTAATTATTAATCTGTATTTCTTAATTATACATCAAAGAGGTGCACAAACATAACACATTAAACAAGAGTAGAAATATAAAAACAGTATAACAAAATGAACTTTCAATTTGTAATAAACTGAAATCTATAGCAACATAAAACATTTTATGCAAGTTATTGCTCTTTAAAGGTAGATTCAATAATCTACACTTTCATCATATCATATCCATATCCTATATTTCTATATTATATCCCCCTTTCTTCTTTTGGAAAGAGATTGACTATGACCAATAACAATTTGTAACCAAGAACCTAAACAAAGACAAATATCCTTAATCCAAATTTTTGGGAATGTTAGCATAATGTTCTAGGATACTTCCTGCTGATAAGGGGCACTGGTAGTCTAATGGGGATCCTGAGAGAATTCAAAATAATGCTCAAGTCCTGGGAAGACTGGCCTTTGTTGATAGGCACCATCTATTAATTTTCAGGAGGTCTGGCTTGATCAAATCTGATCCAGCTTAACTTGGAACAAATCCATAGCCTCTTGCTTCCTGAGGAAACAAAAACAGAGCCTCCTTTCCAAAGCAACATATCCTTAGATCCAAATTTTGAAGTCAAGATACCTTTACAATCTATATATTGGTTTAACTGAGCAGCCTTTACAATCAAATGTCTTTCTGCAGTTAAAAAACACAAAGACAACACAATCCAGATTCTCTGTGTAATACCCATTTTTACATGGCTTATTTTTTATATTACCTTTATGGTCTCTTTAAAGACTTTATTTTTAAAAACTATTTCTTTACATAACTGTATATATTCATTTTCCCTCTCTTCCAAGCCTATGTATATTTTTACATACTCTGTAAACCAATTAAAGCCTTATTCCATTTGAATCTGACTGATTGTGAATCTATTGCTTTAAACTAGGACTGAAATGGCAGCTTTGGCTGCTGACTCCTCCCATCTCAGCTCTCCAACATGGCAGAATTACATTTATCACCAGCTCTGGGGGAACCACACTCATCACTGACTCTGTGAAGCAGTGAGTCCATGCCTCCACCCAGCAGCATGTAGCCCAGAAACCTCTTTTTTTCTATTCTAGCAAAAGCTAAATCTACCACACAGTCTGCTGCATTGCTCACAAACACCACTGTGTACAGTGGAATCCACCATGCTGCGCTAAGCCCATATGTGGTGAACTTGCCATACTGTAGCTGCACACCACAGCATCTCTGTACCTTGGCATCTCTATATCTGGACCTGCATGAGACATGAAGTAGAAAGCTGGTTTTGGCTTCATTATTGTGTGTTTAGAAGCCTTTTAAAACTCTTATTTACTTATTGATTTATTCATTCATTCATTTATTTTTCTTTTTTAAATTTTTTAATTTAATTTAATTTTACATATCAGCCATGGATTCCCCTTTCCTCCCTCCCATCCCCTCCACCCTCTCCCAGCCCACGTCCTATTCCCACCTCCTCCAGGGCAAGGACTCCCCTGGGGATTTAGTTCAACCTGGTAGATTCGGTTGAGGCAGGTCTAGTCCCCTCCCCCCAAGCTGAGCAAAGTGTCCCTGCATAGGTCTCAGGTTCCAAACAGCCAGCTTGTTTAGGCCTTATAGAAATTTAAGAGCCCCATGTTGGTATGCCAAATATAGCGGAAGTTTTCCTGTGTCCTGCCTAGTCCTGCAGCTGCTCAGACCCAAGTAAACACACAGAGTCTTATATTACTTATAAACTGTATGGCCATTAGCTCAGGCTTATTACTGACTAGCTCATACACTTAAATTAACCCATAATTCTTATTTATGTCTAGCCATGTGGCTTGGTACCTTTTCTCAGTTCTGCCTTACCACCTTGTTTCCTCTGTGTCTGGCTGGCAACTCCTGACTCGGCCTTCCTCTTTCCAGAATTCTCCTTGTCTGCTTATCCCACTTATAGTTACCACCTAGATACTGGCCAATTGGCATTTTATTTATCAACCAATCAGAGCAACACACATTCAAAGCATACCACAGCAAAAAGATTTATTTTAAAGGCTGAGAATGTGTCTCAGTAATACAGTGCTTAATAAGCACAAAACCCTGAGTTTAATTCTTCAAAGAAAATGGTTTTATTTTATCTATACTTATTCATTTTCTAAATGTCCTCTTTCCCATAAGTGTGTCTGAGTCTTTGAAATGTCACTTGCCTTATCAATGAAGAATGTAATTTACTATTTCTTTCAAGGGTAAGCAGTAAATCTAAGTTTTATCTCTTTAATATTTTTACTGTACTAAAATGCATATAACATAAAATTTACTATATAAACCATTTTAAATGTACAATCCAGTGTGGTTAAATACATTCACATTATTATGCAACTACTGGTACAATTTATCTCTCAAATTCTGACAAGCAGTATAGTTTTTCAAACAGAAAAATGAAATGGAAACCAACTTTCCTCTTTAAAACACAAAAAACTGTTATAGGATAAAATTCCACTAAGGGTCTTAAATCCATCCAAGAACTGTTTTGGGATTGTTAGATTCTGGTCTAATATCATTAGAAAACAGTCTGTGCAGAAAGGATGAAATGCTTTTGATCCTGGATTTCTGAAAGGATGCAGGATTTCAGATTGGAAATTAACTCTATGATGATGGACCTCAGGGGCCAAGATCTACATTTGAGGAGACATCAAGAACTAAAAAGAACATTTATAAACCATCCATAAAACTGGGTAACAGCACATGTACACTTGCACAGAGGTGCCCAAGTTGGAGGCATGGAATAGGGATAAATTTGTGACCTGGTCTCTCTGGTTTCATGATAATTCACTCTAGAATAGGTGGTATAGGAATACCCCAAACAAATATCTTTCTTTTATATGTAAGACAAGAAGGGAAATGGGTTAAACTTTAGTAAGTTTCCTCTTATACAAGCAGATTTTAATAAGTGTGAAACAGTCCTCAAAACTGGAAATAGATATGACTTCATGCTAAAGTTCAAATACCTAGATCCTCTTGATTTTCTGATATTCACTACTATATAGTATTCAATGAAGATGTATTTAAACACAAGGATCTTGTCTCAGTTATGGCAAATGCTAGCTATCCTTGGGATGGAGTGTTAAAGTGGCATAAATGTTTATCATTGTAAAATATAATATACATAGTAACTACTGTAGTTACAAAAATACTGTCAAATAATTCAGTCCTTCAGGTCAACTCAGCCAGCTGATCTTGTTCATTACCTATAGATGGTATGGCTTGATTTTATTTAATTGGAAAATAAATGTTGACTAGATGAATAGGATGTAATTCCAGAAGAAAATGCTGTAGAAGCTTTTGAAAAAAGTCCATTATCTTGGAAGAGAAAATGGAAATTAATAGATCATTGTGAGGAACCTAATAAAAAATTGCAAATTCTTTTTACATGGCTCTTTCAACTCTGAACAAAGCAAATGAATTATTGCAAAAGCCTGTCATGTATCTATGTAAGCTATATCTATATAATATAGAATACATATATATATATATATATATGTATTAATATCATATTTTAATAAAATTTAATTATAATTCCTTTAAAGGAATTTCATATAAATTATTCAAAAATTTGTGGAATAAAAATTATAATTTTAATATAAAAATATTTCACGTATTTTACAAATGTCTCAAACAAACCTAATAGATATAATACATAACCAAAATTGCCATATATAATTTAACTTTCTGAGAATACTTATAATCAGTCTTATTCTCATCATTGAGTTTAAATCATTATAATTTTAAAGACCAGGTATTCCATTATTTTCTATTGCTATCTACTCCTCCCCAAAAAGTTTTTTTTTTATTTTGTACTTATTTAGCATGCTGGCTGATGAAAAATACATGGTGTTTTACCACATCTTCTTCCATATGGGCAGAGGGTACAGTTTTGTGCTAGTCTTTTTTTTTTTATTACTATAACAAAATAAAAGACAATTTATAATTGTCTATAATCTATTGATTTCCATTTTCTCTTTTGTGTCAGCTTTGCAGGTTATAATATGTGATCATTTGGCATGTTTGTTTTGCACACATCATGATGGGAGCGTGCTGTGAAAAAAAACTGAAAACATCATAAGCCAGAGAGCAAAGAGGGAAAAGAGTCAAGAAACCCACAAACTGTGTGAGAAAATTCCCCTAATAATCTAAAGACATATCACTGGGTCCAAGCTTCCAAAAGTGTCACCACCTTCAGTACCATTGCTGTGGAGAGAAAGCATTGGAGTGTAAACCTTTGGGAGATACTGAAGATACAAACTGTAGGTAGAGCTTCATTCAGCAGCTCTTTCTCTGAGTTGTTGTATTGATGTTTGGGCTGAGGAATTCATCTAGCTATAGGAAGAAGTCTTAGTGAATTCACAAACTCTACCTTTGCCACAGTGGAGGCAATTCTATTATCTGTGATAATTCTTCCTGTGACTCAAAACTGATTCGAATTAAATGTCTTTCATGATTGAGATGCTGTGTTCTTAAGCATTTAGGACTTTGCTGATCATCCACTAGGGTTAAGCAGGGTGGTGTTATTTTAATTTCAGCTTTTGGAAGTCAGAGACAGGTGGATCTCTGAGTTTGAGACCAGGCTGGGCTACAGAGTGAGTTCCAGGACAGCTAGAGGGAAATATCTCTGTCTCATAAAATAAAAATAAAAATTAAATATACGGTTTAATAGCTTATTAGTCAAAGCCAAATTGGTAAATTAGGAACAAAAAATAGACAAGAGAAAATACATGGAACACACAAGAAGAATATTTGGAGTGTGCATGCTAGACTCTGTAAGAAGAAAGAGATGAACAAACATAGTACTTGGAAACAATGAACACAAAGTTTGAAAATCTATGTGGACTCTTGGCCAAAAGATTTTAAAAAGCCCAAAGAATCTGAAGCATAAAGATAAATGAATTAATGAGTGAATGTTTATTTGCATAAGTGTGCAAAACATCATATTCAGAAGTGTTAAACTTGTACAATTAAAAGGGAAAGTTTAATGGGGCAATCTTAAAGGAAGCCAGAAAAATAAAAGCATTTAAAGAGTTCTGATTTATAATTACTATATCATTAATAACAATGGAAGCCTAGAATGATATTATTACTACTCCAAAGGTAATAACTGACTAGATTGTATTTCATACAAAAAATAAGAATCATTTGAAAATGAAAATACTATATGTAACAATTTTAGGAAAGTATTTTAATTTCAAGAAAATTATCTCAGGTGCAAACTTGGAAATGTAAAAATTAAAACAATAAATAATAATAAAACATTAAATGAACATGTGAACTTGAATAAACATTAACTGATTATTATGCTGATCTATGTTCTCCCTAAAATAAACCAAAAATCTAAGGTTCAGTAATGCAACCTAGATTGACAAGCAATATCATTAGTGATGCAATCGGTTAAGAGATTAGATGGAAGGAAGTGAGCTCATAATCAATTTGACTTGTGGAGATGAGGGGGAGATGAAAACATACACCCAGAGGATAATATTATTAAGACGGAGTCTGAGGTAGAGTGGATTCCTACAGACAGATTGACAAGGACTGTGTGGCTCTCAGGAGCTGGAGGTGCAGGAAGGATGCTCCTTTACACACTTCAGAAAGAACTTGGCCATGTCAGCTGAGTTAATTTCTGGTTTTTAAGATACCATATTTTGTCACAGCATCCCTAGCAAAATTCTAATGAAATTACTTTGTAGTGCTAAGAAAACAATGGCAAAAAAAACGGGGAGAAATGGGCTGAATTGACTTAAACATCTGTCTTTTTTATTATCCAGGAAGAGCAAAAGATATTATTTTTTGATGAAGACTATTAACCACCAAATGAATAAAAACAAAAAGCATGAAGTTCAAGCTAAAAAAGATACAAATAGACAGAATGTGCATTTAATCAATGCAAAGGGAGGCATAAAAGGAGTAAACAGCAAATAAAACGTATTCAGGACCACCAGAAAAAGTAAATAAGACATATGATATAGACCCAAGAATTTCTGTACTTACAGTAATTGTACTATATTGCAGGTTAATTAATAAAGAATACCACATTGCATATTTAAAAATTCCAGTTATTTTAAAAGAAATAAATCTAAGATATAATTGTGTAGTAAAGGCTAAAATTCAAAACTTAGCAAATATATATTTCACAAACAGTAACCAAATAAAACAAGGGTTTCTTGCATAATTAGAGAAACCAAACAGATTTCATGTTATAGGGGTTTACTCTAGTTGGTGTAGAGGTAGAATATGGACCAAATGGACTTTGCAGGCATCCTGAAAAATCAGGAAGGATTTATGAAGCAGTATGGATTCATAAAAAAGATTCAAATCAAGAAGAATCTAATGAGGCCGGAAATATGGTCTGGAGTTAAAAGTATTTGCTGGACTTTGGTTCCTAGTACCCATATCAACAGCATACAACAACCTGTATCTTCAGATCCAAGGCAGCCAATTCCCTCTTCTGACCTCTGTGGGTCACAAACACATGGCAGTCACAGAGACACACACACATTAACATAAAAGCAAATAAATCTTTTTTGAAAAAAAAAGTATTTATCCTTATACCCACAAGCAAGTGTAGCTCTTACCCTTCATCAAAGAAGCTTTATTTTTTTCAGCAGATGGAAACCATTACAGAGACCTACAATTGGTCAAAATACAGAGAATGAGTGATTGTGAGATGCTCCACCATGGTTGATACATCTGTAACCCAATCCTACATTGAAGGCTAAAAAAATAAAAATAAAATAAAATAAAAAATAAAAAAAACAGAAAAAGAGTGTGAAAAGAGTGTGAAAGATTGTTAGAGACAGAGTACCAGGATACCTGATGTCACATATACCAGATAGTGTCTTTGGGCCATGACAGGAATAAGGTGGCAATATGGCCACCTAAACAAGACCTGCATGCTGATACCACCAGTCAACACACCAATAAACACCGGGGAAAAATGACAAAGCACTACCCCTAGATAAAGAGCTGCTGGTAAGCAGTGTCTTCAAAATAACAGAATCTGTCTTCCCCAAAGATAAGCCCCTTCTTAGGTCATCTAATTGCAAGTGCTCAGGCCTAAATGTGAATACATGAGAGGAACACCTAGTACACTCTGTAGGGTGTGTGTGTGTGTGTGTGTGTGTGTGTGTGTGTGTGTGTGAACAATAATAAATTATAGAAGAGTCATGAACTTTAGCAGTAACAGGGAGATGTATGTGTTGGAAAGGGAAGGAGATAGGATGGCAATGATATAAATACAGTACACATGTGTGAAATTATCAAAAGAATTAAAATTAAGTAAAAAAAAGATTCTAAACACAGAAATAAATTATGTAAATTGACAGTTACCCTCCAGCCACAATACTGATTTTGTTAGAGGTCAACTGAAATAGAAAGATCAATAGAACATTTTATAAAACCTCTGGAACTTCAATCTTGAGGCTTTGCAAGAATTAAATACACTTAAGAACTCTCCTACTTGAAATGCCAACATAACCCATTTGATCTCAGACATCAGCAAGATGTAAAGATAGTGGCAGGAAACCAAGGTGGATCAGGGACAGGTGAACTCAACTGTATTAAAGTCATACCACAGCTAGTTTCAACTCAAGTCAACACTGAGAGGGATTGGAAAGACTAGCCTGTCATCCTAGTAGCCAGATAGGACAATGCACACTAAGATCTAAAACAGAAGTCACATCTCAGCTTTTGTATTCATTTATACATGATGCCAAACCAGTGTATAAATAATGATCACATGATATCACCCCAATCAAAAGAAAACAGATTCAACAGAAGCAAACTAATGGATATACACACATATTAAATACTATCAAATTAGGTAAGATGGTGGACTAGAAGCTGCCTCCTGTGGTCTAGTTAAGAATTCCCAGTTAGTTTTTGTATTTTCACTTGCTACATATAGTCATCCAACTTGAGTTTTTTCATTATTTAGCAATCTTTTATTTTTCTGTTGTTTTCTCTTTTCATTCTCATTTCTTCATTGGCCTGTGTTTTCTTCTCATTGCATTGCCTCTACCAGACTTTAATTAGTATATTTACTTTATTTTATTGTTTAAAAATATTACTGATTTTGATTATGACTGGATGGGACAAGGAGACACAAAGGCATGTCTAGGGCACTCTGCCTTGGATGACAAAGAGAAAACACAGGCCTTCCCACCTGGCACATTGCAGCTCAGGGTGCTTCATAACTATTATGGCAAGCAAATGTATGGTGTGTTATGCAAGAGAGAAAAGACAGACAAACAGAATGGTTCACGTCCTGTGGAGACAGGCTGATCTGAATAGGTGAAAGTGATGAGGTGAAGAGCAGGGTGAGGTGGGTGGCTTCCTTGCGACCTGGGGCGGTGGTGAATTCCAGGCTTGGGCTATTGTCAAAGCCCATGTGTGTGTCCATGACCCTGCTGCAACCACTGTCTGTGTTGATGTGTGAGGCTCTAAAATCAAGAGGATAGGGGTGGACAGAGTTGGCCCCACCCATCACTGGCTGCAACATCAGGAAGAATTGGCGCTGCCTCTCACCTGCAGCAGGACTTGCAAGAACTGGTCCTACACTTTGCCTAGGTAGTACAGTAGAGCTGATTGTGTTCACAGGAGTGTGGGCAAGCTATCCCTGAGTAAGTGAGAGTTTGGGAGCGGTCCTTCCCTGCTCATTTGCCATGTGTTGGTGTGAGTGAGGGAAAGATGCCCTCCCTAGCTCTTCTGTGCCATTTGCAGCAGGCGAGGGAGCTAATCCAATGGCAGCACTCTGAGAGCAGGTCTGGCATCTTGCCTGGACAGTAGAGTACAGCTGACCCTGTTGACAGGGTCACAGGTGACCTGGCCAGTGGAGAGTGTATGAGATCTGGCCCTGTCCCTCATCTGCCATATGGGAGTGTGGGCAAGGGAGAGATGCCCTCCCCACCACCAGCCCCACCATTGCCCCCTGTGGCAGTTGGGACACCTGGCCCTGAAGTCTTACAACTGGGTGAGATGTCCTTGCTCCTTACCAGCTGCAGCACTCAGGAGAATGTCCCAAGTACCAGGCAGCACAGTACAGTAGAGTTGGTCCTGGTGGTGTAGGTGTGGGTAGGCCAACCCTAAAGTCATGACAACAGGAGAACTGTCCTTGCCCCTTGCTCCTTGCTACATACGGTAAACTAGCCAGGGCAACACCCAGAAGCTCACCCTAGTAGTGCAGGACAGGGAGAACTTGCAGACTGACCTACCCTACAACTACTCAGACCCAAAACTAGGGCTAGGGTTTGGCCCACCCCATGTAAAGGGGTAGGTCTTATAGATCTAAAGCTGCAGGATTTCCACAACACAGAACAACAATAGGATATCCAAGAGGAATTCCAGTGAGTGGCCAGTATCAGTGGGATAGCAGAAACCAGAAGCCTTCTAACCAGACCAATGACTTTGCAATGACCACTTGAAAGTAAAGATATGTGGACTAACGGGTAAACTGTGTGATTCACAGTGTCATGCTACAGCTTCCAAGATGAGATTTACCCCCCTCTTTTTTTTCTTTCTTTTCTCTTAAAGTTTATTTTATTTTATTTTGTAGGGAGAGGTTGCAAGGTCTGAGGGCATGGGGCAGAGAGAAGATACAAAGAGACATTGACATTAATGAAATCGAGATGCATGATGTGAAAAACAAAGAAGAAAGAAAGAGAGATATAACTGCTTTTATTGTTATTCACCCTCTTAATTAAAAATTAATTTAAAATTGGTTTTGTACTTGAACTTTCTCACTGTCAGCATCTTTTTAATTTTTGTTTCTCTTATTTTTTTTTTTTTTGCTTTTTCTCATCTCTTGCCTGCTCCTCTTCCCTTCCAGAGCATTGCGTCCACATCTCTCCTTCCTTTTCTTCTTTTTAAAACTTAAACCCAGGTTCTCTTCAACTTCCCCCTTCCTGTGTTTCTTTCTTGTTCCTCATTCCTTTATTAATTCCCCATTTGCTACAAATTACCTTAACTTCCTAGCATGTTCTGCATTAGTTTTGCCATTTTCTCTTCTACAGTAAAGGAGCTTCAATCCTTTAAAGTCTAGTTCTATATTTCATATGGGTCAGTGTTGTTGTTTTACAGCAAATTGCTTCCTCTTCTCTCATTGATATTGGGGGTTGGACCTCTGAAGACTAGCCTGCTCAATAAGATCCTAAAATAAAACTAGAAGTGAAATCTAAACTATCAAGGGCACAAATTGCAACACATAAAGAAACAGAAAAGCATGATGCAGCATGATTCCTTTAAAAGTTCATAACTACTCAACTACTTCATTCAAAAATACTAGAATGTATAAAATGGCACATGAAGTTTGTTAATAAAGGACTTCAAAAACAGATTCAATACAGAATCTGAAGAGTAAAGTCAGCAACATGGAAAGGCCAGAAAATGGAATTTTCTAAAATGAGAATGTAGAACAAAATAGTCTGTAACAAAAAGAAAAAAAACCCTCAGTGAGAAAAATTGAGACTTACATTAAAAAATCAATTAATCAAAAACAAGTGCAGTTTGCAAATATCACAAATATACTTGACCAGGAAGAAGAAAGAATACCAAAGATGGAGGACACTGTCAAGGAAATAATACACTCAACATTGATAAAGAAAAATAGTAAGCATGCATGGCCACCATGTCAAGGAACACCAAAGAGGCCAAACCTAAGCATTCACAGAGCAGAAGCTGAAATTAACAACTAAAACTGGGAGCTGGAGAGATGGAGCAGCAGTTCAGAGTGCTTGATGCCTTTCCAGAGACCCCAGGTTCAATTCCCAGCACCTACTGCTTGACAATCATTCATAATTCCAGATCCAGATAATTTGATACCCTCTTCTGGTATCTTCAAGCATTGCATGCATGTAGCACATAGACTAATATAGACACCAGGATATTGATAGAAGTGGAGTAAGTACAAATCAATGAAGTAGAGCTGCTGAACTTGTATATATTTCTGACAAAGAAATAAGTAGACAGGGCACTTTTGGAAAGGTATTGAGAAGTGTCCTTTGAAGATAAAAAAAAAAACATATCACCAATGACCACACAACAACAAAGTTAAAATTTATATCTAACAAAACATTTATACTACAATGTTTAAAAGTAACTTTGATCATAATAGCCAATAGCTTGAAAGAATCTAAATTCCCAGTAACAGCAAAATATATTTAAAAGTTATAGATTGCTCTCACAGAGCATGAATGTGAATTAAGCTCACATTCAGTTAAAAAACTGTGATTACAATGAAACAATAAAGATGATAGATAAGCACAATGTTGAATAAAAGGAATAAGAAGCAATAGAATACATGTCTAATTATTCCATTCATATGCAAGTCAGTGGATATGCATAATCTATGGCGAGAGAGAATTAAATTAAAAACAATGCTCACTAAAACGGGCCTAGTAGTATAAGTTTGTATATCCCAAAACTTCAGAAGTAGAGGTAGGAGGATACTCTAAGTTCAAGACCAGCATGGTTGTAAAGCAAGACACAGTTTCAAAAACTATAATTAATCTACAATGTGGTTCCTTCTTTCATAGTTTACTATTTGTTAGCATATATTCCTACAAGATGAATTCTTAAGTTGTTGCTAAATCATATAACTTAAGCAAAGAAAACACAGTGATTCTAGATAATTACACTTCAGAGATAATTTATTCTTGTTCAATTGTAACACATATAAAAAAGCTATGTAACTACTGCTAAAATTAACAATTGACCAAAGGTATTAACATATTGCAAATTATCATTATATTAGAATACAATGAGATACTAATAGAATGGGAGATAATTTATCTTATAGGATAAATTGTGAGTTCCCATGATATTAAGAATGCTATATTTTTGCATCTGGCCTTGCATACACATGCACACAAAGAATCTATGCATTTCAAGAAAAAGACAGAATTTCTTAATCCAAGGAGGTACTGGGATGATGTCTCAACAAAGTGTCAATTACACATTTTCCTAAAATCCTTGTTTTCCCATCTGTTCACAGAAACAGCCAGTTTTACACAGGGAAGTCAATCCAAGACTTTTCCTACTTGAATTCCACCTGTATCCCAGACTGTTAATAATTGAAGATCAATTGTATCATAGACTTGATTGACTAGATGTCATTTCAAGTGATGCCTCTTCAAGACAGCAAATACTATAATATTGACTGAGACAAAGAAATAGCTGAATATGCTGTAATGAAGCCTGACAAATGTATGTGTGATTCTCTCTGCCAAGTAATTTTCCATCATTTCAATTTTAAACTACATTCTGGAAACAAAAGGTTGGATTTAACAAGCCACATTTCAAAATACACAACACTACATGGTTTTAAAATATGATGCTTATTAAGGAAAAAAATAAAATGAAGCAAACTAAGAGATAAATACAAATTCATGCATAACTTTAGGGTATGGTAAAGGTGAAGCAATGACTGATTATTCCACAGAGTGTTGGATAAATTCAGATGCTAACTTTGGGAAGTATATACCAATAAACATTTTTTTCAGTGTTACAGCTCTCTTTATTTTCATTTTTTTAATTTATTATATTTGTGTTTTAATTTTACACATCAGCCATGGGTTCCCCTGTCCTTCCCTTCCCACCCCCACCTTCCCCCCAACCTCTCCCCTCCATTCCCATCTCCTCCAGGGTCAAGACTCCCCTGGGGATTCATTTAAACCTAGTGGATTCAGCACAGGCAGGTCCAGTCCCCTCCTTCCAGGCTGAGCAAAGTGTCCCTGTGTAAGCCCAAGGTTCCAAACAGCCAGCTCATGCACTAAGGATAGGTCCAGGTCCCACTGCCTGGGTGCCTCCCAAACAGTTCAAGCTATTCAATTGTCTCACTTAACCAGAGGGCCTGATCCAGCTGGGGGCTCCACAGCCTTTGGTTCATAATTCATGTGCTTCCATTCATTTGGCTATTTGTCCCTGTGCTTTTCCAATCTTGGTCTCAACAATTCACACTCTTAGAGTCCCTCCTCTTTCTCGACAATTGGACTCCTGGAGCTCCACCTGGGGCCTGGCCGAGGATCTCTGCATCCACTTCCATCAGTTATTGGATGAGAGTTCCAGCACGACCATTAGGGTGTTTGGCCATCTGATCACCAGACTAGGTCAGATCAGGCTTTCTCTTGACCATTGCCAGCAGTCTACAGAGGATGTATCATCGTGGATTTCTGGAAACCTCTCCAGAACTCTGCCTACTCCTGTTCTCATGTGGTCATCATTTATCATGGTCTGTTATTCCTTGTTCTCCCTTTCTGTTCTTGATGTAAAATAAAGATAACTAGACTGCTATACAACTCCAGGGAGGCTACCTAGAAAGTAGGACCCTAGGAAAGACACAGGGATTGCCCAATGACAGAGAAATGGATGAGATCTACGTGAACAACCTACAAGATCTACATGGATGACAGTGGGAGTAATGAAGGGCAAGGTTCAAGGGAAAGAAAGCTTAGGGGAGCAGGAGATCCCAGCTGGATCAAGAACAGAAAGGGAGAACAAAGAATACCAATAAACATTTTAAATCATGAAAATTTAAAAGGAAAATTAAAACTATTACAGCTCAGAGAAAAAGTGAGGTGGAAAAAAAAGCCTCTCTAATCTAAGCTTTTCTAAAAAAGATAAAAAGGAGCAAGAGGAAGAGAAGGACAAGGAGGATGAAGACAAGAAGTGGGAGGAATGCAGGAGGAGGAGGATGAGGAGGAGGCAGTTGAAACAAATATTTCAAAAACTAAAATCTCTATGACAAAATAAAAACTAACAAAAAAGTTCTATTAAGGCTCTCAGCAAAGCAACAAGAAGCAAATACTCAATTCAGATTACAAAGTAATAATTCCTTTAGTGTATAAAAAGCATCCACATGCTGTTCACCTACTTTTATTACTACTTACAAACAATGCGGAAGGAGGTGTCAAACTTTAAAAAAAAATTATTAGCAATTACTGAACGGTACAAAAAGCATAATAATTATCACCTATAATCATACCTAAAAATGATTATATCTAACATTTCTAAGTTATTTTCTCTTTATGTTTCCATTTATTTATACATTCACTGACAGAAACCATACATAGCGAGTATATTTTATAGACAAATATATCATACAAATGTATAATTCTGTAAATACAGGTTTCTCTCTCCTGAGGTTTTCTCTAGACATATTATTATATTTGAGGGGAAAGGTCTAAGAAGCCTTCAAGGAAATACACATACATTGTAGGAATGTGAAATAGAAGTTCCAACTATATAAGAGGATGGTAGACTGGGAGGAAGTTATTTTGAATTTATAAAAAGGAATGTGCATGTCTTTTTAGAACAATGTTTTTGAAATCCATGTCTCTTTTCTTCATAGATAGGAAGTAAAGAAATGCTGCCATCTTACTTCCCATAGGTGGGTGGACTGCCTTACCCAATGGATGAATTTTAAAACATAATATAGTAGCAACACTCCTGACAGGGTCTCTTTTTCACTGAAGGAAGCATTCACCCTCTTTGCTCCCCATATTGTAGCAAGTTATCTGTCCCAGTGGGTAAGATTTGAACGTTTGAAATGTACCTGTGCCTAAGGAGGGATGTTTAATTTTAGAGTAAAACATTGAGAAGCACATCAAAATGACATTTCTAAGCCTTTATCAGTAATTAAATTGCGAGTTTGATCTCAAAGTGTCTGCCTCTTGGGCTTAAACTTGCAAAGGGAAGAACAGTGGCATGTTGATTCCTACTTTATTACAAATTCGTGTTTCAAAATACTAAAGCAATTTCATATCCATTATCTTATTATGTAATCACAATAATCTTTAAACATATGAGGGAAATGAACATTAATTAAGTTGGTGTCTACTATTTTTTCAAAGGAATAAGTAGGACTGTTGAAAAATAGTTTTATCTGAGTTTCCACAATTTTGAAAAATAGCATTTGCCTTCATTTTAAATGCAAGAGAATGGAATGTCAGAAAGGCTGAATGACCTACAGAAGACAAACTTATAAATAATGATGAAACTTCGGTCCAAATACATTTAACAAACCAAAATAATATCCTTCATCTAATTGAGTGCTTCCAACTCTTTGCCCATGCTTGACTAAAGGAGGTTCTCAATAAATGGAGCTAAAGAGATAGTGTAAACTGTCTTATTCCCCTGCCTCATGGAGGGAGAAGACACATTTTCAGAAGCATCAAACTCAAAGAATTGTCAATGAGAGAGGCACAGTGGCATAAAGCTAATGTGTGAAGATGTTTGTGGAAATGCTATGAGATGATACATGGAATGGAACAAATGTAACAGATCCTAAAATATGGTATCCAACATTTGTTCTTCTCATTAATTTATTATACTTTCTCAGTATAGTGTATTGCAGAGGCCCAATATAAATTCTAGAAAATAAATGACTTCATTGTGACATTTCTGTACATCTATATATGACACTTTGATTATCTTCATCCTCTAGTCCCCTCATAATGCCCCTCTACCCATCCCAAATGGTTAGTTGTACATTTATATAGTTTTCTTTGTTTCTAGATCAAATATCTGAGAGAAAAAAATGCAGTATTTTTTTCTGAGTCTAGCCTAAGTCATTTAATAGGATGCTATCCAATTCTAAAATCCATTCTCCTTAAAGAAATATAATTATTTTATACTTTATGATTTCTTAACTATATCCATCCCATAACCACCTAGGCTAAGTCTGTAGTGTTGACTACTGGAAATTATGTCATTAAATACATAGTTATACAGGGATCTCTTCACTATCCTGACATTAGGTTTCTTTGGCTATGCACCTAGAAATTGCACAGCTGAACCCAACAATATCCTTTTGTCTGTTTGTTTGTTTAGTTTTTGAGGATCCCTCATATTTGTTTCTGTGGTAACCATTCTAATTTACATTCCTCCTAACAATCTAAAAAAGTTCTTTCCTTCTCCCCTTGTCTTATTGACAGTGTTTGCCATGTTTCATTTTCAGGATGTGGCCCATCTGAAACCACAATGTAATTTTTAATTAAATTCTATTAATTACTAAAGATTTGAACATTTTTTATGTCTTACTAGCTCTCTGCACTTTAAAAAAATAAATAAATAAAGGGTCTCCAGTTAATTTGCCAATCTATTGATCAGATGGCATACTTTTTGTTTACATTTTTTAGTTCTTTATGTATTATGAATACTAATCCTTTATCAGATAATCTGGCAAAAATTTCACCCCTTCTGCAATTTACCCCTATTGTTGATGTTCTGTACAGAGCTCTGTATTTTGTAATACTAAATGAGAGTACATTTGTCTATTTGGCCATAATTTCTTCATTAAATATGATCATCCCTTGGGAGGTCATTGCCTGTTTCTGTACCTTCATTTCTCATGCTCATGTTTCCCTCATTTCAGAATTCCAGGTATCACATTAAGTTTACTCATTCATTTTGAATTGGATTTTTCTAGTTTCAACCTTCTACCCATGGGTAGACAGTTTTAGCAGAATTCCTTACAATTGAGCCTATATTTTCTCCAGCATACACTAGAGAACCTTTATCAAAATCAGCAGGTTATGAGTAGTTGAGATGATTTCTTTGTCATCTATTTTTTACACAGTTTCATATGTCTCTATGACAACCATTCTAAATCTGATTCTATACTAGATATATAATATAAAATTAGACTTTTAACAGTATATTTTGGATATTTGGGTCTTTTTACTTTCCTATATATTTTAGGGTTATCTTTTATAGTTCTGTGAAGAATTTCCATAGTTTTCTAGCATGTATTGCATTGACTCTGTAGAGCATGGTCATTTAAATTCTTCTAACTTATAATCTAGTGTCTTCCTTAGTTTTGTCATCATTTTAGATCTTTGGTAGGAATCTTTAACCTACCTGGTCATAACTACTCCTAGATATTTTGAATTTTAAGGCTCTTCAGAATGAGATCATATGATGCTGTCTGTAGATTGGGCATTGGTATATAGAGCATACCAATTCTTGTATGCTAATGTTTTATCCTGATACTTTGCTATATTTGTTTAATAGCATTTTAGTTAGACTTTCTATTGCTGTGATGAAACACCATGACCAAGAACAAGCTGGGAAGTAAATGGTTTATTTGGCTTATACTTCTACATCATAGTCCAACATTGAAGGAAGACAGGACAGGAAGACAAACAGGGCAGGAACCTGGAGACAGGAGTTGTCCATGGAAGGGAGCTGCTTACTGGCTTACTCTTCATGGCTTGCTCATCCTGCTTTCTTATAGAACCCAGCCCAGGGATGGAAACACCCACAGTGGGATAGAGCCTCCCCCATCAATCACTAATCAAGAAAATGCCCTACACCTGGATCTTATGGAGGCATTTTTTTCAACTGAGCTTCCTTCTTTTTAGACAACTCCAGATTGTATTAAGTTGACATAAAACTAGCCAGAACAATTTGGCTGTCATTAGGTGAGGATCTTAGAGTATTTGAAGTATAAAATCATGTCATCTACAAAGTGGTATCATTTGACATCTTGTTTTCACATTTTTAATTCCCTTTCTTCCATTTTCTTACATTATTTTTTTCTGTGATAAATGTCAGATACTACATTGAATAAATGCAATGGAAATAGACGTATTTGTATCAATCTAGATTTTTTTTAGAAAAATTTGAGTTCCTCTGCTCTAAGATTCATTTTGGATATGGGATTGTCATATATACTCTTTTTATCTATACCTAAGTTCTTCGGAGTTTTAATTTTGGAAAGGATGATAAATTTTGTTAATTTTTTTTTTTGTTTTATTTTAAGAGATTGTATGAGTTTTGCCCTTCATTCCATTTATGTGCTCTATCTGTTGTTGAGTTTTTTATGTCAAGTCTTTCTTGCAATTCTGACATGATCATGGTATCTGGTATTTTAGTATATTGTTGAATTCACTATAAAAGTAATTTTGAGAATATTCAAGAGAATATTGGTCCATTGTTTGTTAATGTGTCCTTATACAGTTTTGGAATCTAGATATTAATGGCTTCCTAGAATGAATTTGAAATTGTTCTTTCCATCCTTACTTAATGAAATAGCTGAAGAGTAATTTGGGTTAGATCTTTAAAGTCTGATAAAATTCAGGAGTGAATCTGTTTGGTTCTGGGTTTCCCTCTTTTGAGACTCTTAATTACTACATCAATTTCACTGTGTATTAATTATTTATGTTTGTGATAGCCTCTTGGTTCCATCTTGAAAGATCGTATGTTTTTAGTACTTCATCTCTTCTATATTCTCCAATTCCCCAAATCCTGGGTTTTTCTTGATCCCCAGATGATCCTCTGGATTCAGTACTAACTGAATATTAATTTTCTTTTCATTTTAGTTAAAAAATTGTCAATTTTAATTTTTTAAAATACCAAATCTTTGTGTCATAAATATAATACTCTGTTATACCTGATTTCATATTGACTTTTATCATTTCTTTCCCTCTATTGTTGTGTTTGATTTCTTGTTTTCTTAAGATTTTAAATATTGAATATATTATTTATTTGAGAACCATCTGATTTTTTAATTCAGGCATTCGGAGCCACAAATTATCTCTTAATGCTTTTACTGTCATTTTGTTGTAAGAAAGCCTCTTATTTCTTCTATAATACTTATCATTTAGACAGTGCTTTTTAATCTCCATGAACATGTATAGTTTCTGTACTTTCTCTTTCTGTCTTTTTAGTATATTTTTATTTTTAATTGTGTATATCTATGTGTTTGGTACATGTGAGCACAGTGCCTGTGGAAGACAGAAAAGGGCATTGGCTCTCATGGAGCTATAGAAGGTTGTAAACTGCCTGATATGGTTGCTGCAAATCAAACTTGGCTCCTCTAAGAGTTGAACACACTTCTAACTACTGAACCATGTTTTCAGCTCCCTTGCTGTTTATTTTTAGTTTCAATCCATTATAAACTTACAAGGTCCAAAAACATTATAATTTCTGTATTTAAACTTGATTAATTGTCTAAAGATGCTTTCATTTTATTAGCATTCCATGAACTAAAAAAAGAACGAGTGTCCTGAAATGGTTGGCTGTAAGGCTTCACAGAGACCTACCTGTTCAGTGCATTTAATCTGTACTACAGTTTAACTGACATTTCTTGGTTAGTAGTTTGTTTGTATCTGTCTAAAAGTGTGAGTGGGTATTGTTACAGCTCTTATTTAGAGTGATTTTAAGCCTTATGTCTGGTAGTTATGTTCTTTCAGAGGTTAAACTACATTGTCCCATGTCCTCTTGGCCTTTAGATTTGCAGTAGAGATATCTGCATTTATTCTAATGGGCTTGCCTTTATATGGAGTCATAGCTTCCAGTATTCATTCTTCATTCTGTAATCTTAGTATTTTAGCTATAATATTGCATGGGAGAATCAATTTCTAGTCATGTCTGTTTGCGTAACTAAATGCCTCTTCCTATAACTGGATATTCACTTCTTTCGCAAGACTTACAACATTTTTTTAATTAATTCTCATGCCTTTACTCCCTTTACTCTGTAACTGAATAAAACTCAATACATATATATTATTTATAGTATCATATTATCCCTGTCCAGTCATCTCTTGAGGGTCATGTAGATGGTTCCATTGCTTCATTATTATAAATACTAATGCAATAAACTTGGGTATGTAACTAATGAGAGGAGTGTGCAAGATTTTAGTCCCAGGGGCCATATTTAAAGGCTCTTTCCCTACATCCACAAGAATATTTGTTGTCATTTGTTTCCATCAATGGCCATTCTGACTGGAGTGAGAAGGAATCTCAGTGCAGTTTTAATTTGCATTTACCTGATTTTTAAGGCTGCTGAACGTGTTTATCTTTTCATAAAAACAGCTCTTTTGTCTCTTAGTTTCTTTTTAAAGTTACTTCATTTCTATTTCAAAAATTTCTTCAGGGAACCTTGTTATTTCTTTCTATGGAATGGGAATTTTTACTTCATGTTGTTTTGTTTTGTTTTTCTACAAACATGGAGAATAATTAGTTTACTTGTTTTCTATGAGTTTTTCTTTAGTTTTTAAAATTATTATTGTTTTATCTACCTTTATGTGTGTGTGTGCACTATCTGTTTGCCTGGTGTCAATACAAGCTGGGTGAGAATATTGTATCTCTTGGGCCATAAACAGTGGAGAACCACAATGTGGGTGCTAAGAATCAAATGTAGGTGCTCTGGGGGAGCAGCTTGTGCTCTTAACTATTGAGTCCTCTCTCAAGCTCCTTCTCTGATTTTTAATGTGAGCAACACCGCTATGAAGCTTTGTCATAGAATTGCTTTAGCTGTATCACAAAGCTTAGTAAGGATTTTGTTTTTATCTGATCCTAGGAATTTGTAATGTCTGCCCTGATCTCTGCAGTGGCCTCCATTCATCATTCAAGACGTATTTTTCTATCTCCATATATCTGTATTTTGCCTTTCTATCAATTTACAGTTTTATTCCACTATCTAATGATAGTTAGATAACATACAAAAAGTTATTTTTATTATTTTTATTAGTTAATCATTTTCTAAAAGTTAGAGGGATAGGTCAGGAGTTAAGAGCACTTTCTGATATCACAGAAAGCCTGAGTTTAGATCCCAGAATCCATATTGGACAGCTCAAAATCACCTTTAACTCTAGATCTAGAATATGCCGGCCTCTTCTGGCCTCCCAGAGAACCTGCACTCATGTTCACATACCCACAGGGATATTCACACACATAAATATAACTTTGAAAAATAAAAGTAAATATATAAAAAAGAACTGCTTCTGACCTAAAATATGGTCTATTTTTAGAGAAAATTAAATAACTGAGATGGGTATGAATTCTGAAACTGTTACATGAATTTTTCTCTAGATATTCTATAGTTAAGTCTATTTGATATAAGATACACTAGGATTCTGGAATGTTTCTTTACTGATTTTGGTCTGAATGATCTATTTCTCAGTGATTTCCCCCACTGTTATTATATTTGAACCAATCTATCCACTAGCACTTGTTTCACAAAAATGATAGATCAATATTCTCTAGTCATGTTACATATGCATCTGAAATGATTGTATTTTCTTGATAGAGTGTTACTTTTAGTAAACTATAATGACTTTCTTCAACTCTTCTGGTTTCAACTAATGTCAATGAGCCAGATACAGAATATAAGTAAAACTCAAGTACAAAAATAAGAAAATAAAATTGGAAATGGAAAAAATAACAATATGTAGAGTAAAAAGAACGGTAGAGGTTGGACACTGGTGGCACACACCTTTAATCCCAGCACTTGGGAGGCAGAAGCAGGCGGTTCTCTGTGAGTTCGAGGCCAGCCTGAGTTCCAGGAAAGGTACAAAGCTACATGGAGCCCTATCTCAAAAAACCAAAAAAAAAAAAAAAAAAAAAGTAGAAAATGTAGGTCATAATTTAAAAAGAAAAACATTAGAGTATTTTATAATTACAAGAACAACTATTTTTAAAAGGACAAAGAAAATGATCCAAATACATTTTAAAATAAATATTTGATGTGAATAATATCTATATATATACACACATGCACACACACACTTATATACGTCCACTGTCTCTATTCACTACCTCTGTAAATGTGTATTTTTTTTCTCTGTATTATTGCTCTAAGTACCCCTTCAAGAGTGCAAAGGCTGTTAACATAGTCACCCTTTCTTTCTTCATGTGTTGTTCACCGTTCAGTCAATGACAGTGTGTTGAGACTAGAGCTAATTGGAATAGATTTTTATCCTTCTGTCTAGTTTGCTCAATGTCTCATGAACCCATTTTCTTAGCTAAAGTTTACCTCAAACAGATTAGCATGAAATACTCCAAGGGATGAATTGACACCTACCTCAGTTAGGGGTCAATGTTTTAGAAACCCTTCTGAAACCTAGTTAGAGGTCTGGTGTAGCAAACCACCATCTTAGTGAAAGTCCAGTTCCTGTACTTTCCACTACAAATAATATGTAACATCAGTATTCTAGCAATATGTGAAGTCCACGGTCCAACCTTAAAGGAAAAAGAACACTGCTGATCTCTAAAGAGGAAAGACTGCATTTCTATTAAGGTATTAGAATTTAAGATTTTGAAGCATCTGTAGTTTTAAATAGAGCATGCCTTACATGTCCAAAAGAATATAATCCCAAAATTCTTGGAAACTGAAAGTCAACAGATATTAGCTCATAAACAGAGAAAGATATAACAAACCTTTACATATATTCTCTTTGAAAATACATTCCAAAAATAAGCTATAACTTCAAGCAGAGTTAACACTTCACAGAACCACATTTGAATAGGAAAATTCTTTCACTTGAACACAATATAAAGTATATAACTACCTTTTAGTTTCCCTATTCTTTGTGCCTCTTATACACACACACACACACACACACACACACACACACACACACACACACACCACAAATGATGTATTATCATAAGGGTTTACCAGTAAATTAGAAAATAAAATAAAATAAGGTAAACTAAAGGAATCAATGGCTTTTCTTTTTCACTGTTACAATGCCCCAGCAATAGGGAACAATGAAATAAAGCAGTGAGGATATGCATTCTCCTGCACCTTTCCTGACCTTTCTTTGCAGAAAAGGAAGGAAGGAAGGAAGGAAGGAAGGAAGGAAGGAAGGAAGGAAGGAAGGAAAAGAAAATACCCCATAAACAGAAGAAAAGCATTAGGATCGCTCAGATGCAAGGCTCATTATCATGGCATGTCATTTTTTAAGATGTGGACTTACAGTTTAACGTAATAACAGAAAGATATGCTAAACAATGTTCTTTTTATGCTTTAATTTTTGAGGAAATTAAAAATCTGGAAATTTAATTTTGTCCATTTAAGGTAAGTTTAAAAGCAGAAAATTCTAAACAAAACTTTAAGTTCACCCTACAGGTATATAAATATACATTTGTCTATGGGTACCACTCCTAGCCAAAACATTCATAAAGATTAGAGGAAACAAATGTTCTCATTTTAGCAAGAAGCCACTTAATTCTCACTAATATAAAAAAAAGTTGTCCTTAAATGCTCAATGAACTAAAATAGTCTTGTAAGATCACTACAGATATTCTAAAATAATTAAACAAGTGTTGTAAAAACCAGTTGAAAAATCAGGAACAGAAGTGCTCTACATAAAGCTGATAAGTAAATTGCAAGTAAGAATAATGAACTTTATAATCCTAACTCTTGCTTCTCTCTCTTCACTTAAAAAAAAAGTATAACCTTAACTTCAGTTATCTGGCATCAATGTTAATAAAGTCACTTATTTTTGCAATAATAGCTTCATAGTTATGCAATCAGAATTTAAAATATGTCATATTTATATAATGGTATTCAGCTATAAAAAAGAAATTATGAAATTCACAAATAAATGTGTAGAGCTGGGAACAATAATTATGAGTAAGGTAACCCAAACCCAGAAAGACACCTATGGATGTTAACTTTGAATCCTCAGTCATGTGTATTTCATTTGGAATGTCGACAGAGGTCAGGAATGTGGGGAAGGGCTGTCAATGGAGAGAAATAGATCATCTTGATATAAAGGGTTAATGGGGAATAATGGAAGAGGAGGGTTAAATTGGGATGGAGAAGCAAAGTGCATAGTAGAGGCAGAAGTAGGAAGAAAAAATCATATAGAAACATACCCTGTAGAAGCTTCATAAAATACATCTATATACATATATAAAAGGAAATAAATGGAAGTACCCCATAACAGAACAACAATGCCCTTAGAAGAGCGTAATAAGTAAAAGGCCCAGTGCCCAGAATAAGTTACTTTTTTTGGAGTTACTGACCACTGAGGTCCCATTGACCCCAAACACAGTAAGCTATTGTCATTGCACTTGGTTGCCTCTGTAGTAGAAAGGAAGACACCACAGGCAAAGAAACTAAATACTTGAGTAATTGAGTATTACTCATAGTAATACTCATAGAGATTTGGACTTAAATTACTTAAATTATGAGTAATCTTCATAGAGAAACCAAGATAATACTGATTCAGAACTTTCATCTCTACTATCTAGCATTCATTGTATTGGAGTGTTCTCCACAAATTACCAAAGAAAAGTAATCAACAGTCATAACTAGCCCTTAACCTTATGAACTACAGTGATAATGGGCCTGCCAAGAAAGCCCACTGATTGCAGTAATGGCATGAATGTTGTAGAAGTAACCAACTACTTTATCGTTTGATTTAAGTGTCATTCCACAACATGAAATATGGCTGCATTATCTAGCTAAGAACATTCTGATGGACAGGGTTTTTTAAGTTAGGTGAGAATCTACTATTTTGCTAGATGGCCATAGTACTAAACTGGCTCCTAATGATTTATTGTTTTACTCATAGATCAACCTGTCTATCAACCCATATCCAAGAAGCTTCTATTTGAAGTAGATGATGATTGGCACAAAGACCCACAACTAGACAAGGCTCAAAGGATAAAATACTTCAGAATGCTCAGCCGTAAGTGAAATATACATACCATATCACCCCTGCTGCAAATCTCAGGGACCAATGTGGAAGAGGGATCAAAAGAGTGCGAGACCCAGAGGTAGAGAATGACCACAGCAGAGCAGCTGCATATATGGAATAGCATGCATAACACCTATGCAAGCTCTAGCCAGACCAAATCTCAGCACAGAGACAGGAGCTGAGCAAGCGGTCCCACTCCATCCATGGAGCTATTGGCCATTAGCTGCTGGGAGAGGAAGAGTCTGGTTGCTTTAGGTGTGCAGATTCTGGTAAGTCAAGTGTGTTGCACTGGAAGGCCATATATCGAGTAACATTTCAGCAACAGAAATTTGTCTTGATGGGTTGTTGTTGCTGTTGTTTTAATTTAAGATACAAAATTAGATGGATAGTAAAGGAAGAATGGATCAGGAAAGAGTTGGAGCAGGAGGCAGAATATAATCAAAACAGGTATGAAACTCACAAAGAACTAATGAAACTTTAAAATAATAACCCCATGCTTAAGAGTTGATTCAACAGTTAAGGGCACGTGTTGCTCTTGCCAAGGACTAGATGTACTTCCCAGCACCCTCATGACATCTCACCACTAACTGTTAGCCCCGTTCTAGGAGATCCAATGTCCTTTGTGACCTCTGTAGGCATCAAGTACTTGTGTACTACACAGACATACACGCAGTTACCAAGCACTCATTCACATAAAATAACAAAATAAATGAATCTAAAATAAATGAATTAATTAATAGTTCCTTACAATAAGAAATTAAAGTTAATTAAATTTTCAAGGACACTTTTAGTTGTCCAAGCATTTAATACAATAAATTCCATTATTGTATGTGGTGGGTATTGTGTTCCCTGAAATATTGTGTGTTCCCCAAAATAAACATATCTGGGGTCAGAGAACAGACAGCCACTAGAACAGAGCCAGAAATGGTGGCTAGAAAATGGGAAGAATAAGCCATAACAGAAGTTGGGCGGTGGTGGTACACACCTTTAATCCCAGGACTTGGGAGGCAGAGCTAGCCAGATCTCTGAGTTCAAGGCCACTTTAGAAACAGCTAAGCATGGTGACCACACCTTTAGTCCCAGGGAGTGCTGGCAGAAAGAAAAAGAGATATAAGGCGTGAGGACCAGGAACTAAAGGAGAAAAAAAGCATGTAGTTAGTTTAAGCTTTGGAGCAACACAGTTCAGCTGAGATTCATGTGGAGGAGGACTCAGAAGCTTCCAGCCTGAGGAAACAAGATCACCTGAGGAACTAGCAAGGTGAGATAGCTGTGGCTTGTTCTGCTTCTCTGATCTTCTAGCATTCACCCCAATAACTGGCCTTGGTTTTGAGTTTTATTAATAAGACTCTTTAAGATTCATGTTACAATTGTACTGTGTGGGTGCTTGAATATATACAGATACTCTCTTCATGGGATTCACACCCTGTGCACTTTACCCAGTTTATAAGAATCAGACCCATCACTTTCAGCCAAGTCTCCTGGTCCACTTATCACCCAGCATGCCTTCTACTTCTGGATGATCTTTTCAGCTGTGTAAAATGCTGTGAACTTCAAAATTTCACATGTTAAAACCAATCTTCAAATAAACAGAATCATGGCGGAAGAAGCCTCACAAATGTCATTACTGCTCCTCTAAAAAAAATTCTTGTAGGTACTCATTTTCCCCTTCTAGCATATGACGTGCAACTGGAAGGTGTCACATGTGAAGCAGAAAATAATCACACAATAGACATCAAGAATGTCACTTCTTACACACAATTTACACAGTGTGAACCTAAACAACAGTAGATCAAAGGAAAAAATAAGATGTAAATACCCTGAAATGAATAATAGACATACATAATATTTCAAGACTTGTAGGATATAGTAAACCAATTTTAAAAGAAAATTTTGTAGTAATAAACATTCCCATAAAAAAGGGTAATTTCAACCAAACTACTTAAACTTATACACACAGCATGAGAGGGAGTGAAAAGAACAAACCAGGTTCAAAATTAGTTGACAGATGGAAACAGTAAATATCAATATAATGTAAATGGGTGAAAAAAGACTAGAAAAATAGTAGAAATGATCAATTAAGCTAAAAAATTATTTTACAGAAAATATAAACTGACAAACTTCTAGCTAGACAAAAGAAGAGAGGGAAAAGATTCAAACTTTTTTTAAAAAATCAGTAATGAATATGAAGTCATCTCAACATATGTGACAAAGGATCATAAAATAATTTTCTGAAAAAAAAATTGCACATTGATAGCAGAGGCAGGGAGAACTCTGTGAATTCAAGGTCAGCCTGGCCTCCGAAGCCAGGGCTGTCACACAGAGAAATACTGTCTTTTAAAAACCATAAACAAACAAACAAACAAACAAATAAATAAATAGCTAACAGGAAAAGACCCTAGGAGGGACATATGGATGACCCTGTGAAGGAGAAGTGGATGAGATCTACATGAGTGGACTGGGGGGAGGGGACGTGGCAGAGGGCGAGGAGTGGAGGATGAGAACATAGGGAGATGGGAGGGTCAAGCTGGAACAGGGACAGGGTGGGGGAGCAGGGAGGAAGATACCATGATAAATGAGGACATCATGGAAATAGGAAGAGGAAGGGTGCTGGGGAGGCTCTCAGGAATCCACAAGGTTGACCCCACCTTGGTCTGCTGACAGTGGTCCAGAGGGTGCCTGGACCGGTCTACTCTGATGACCAGCCTAGCAAATAACCTAGCTGTCATCATAGAGCCTTTGTCCAGTGACAGATGGAGGCAGATACAGAGATCCATGGCCAGACACCAGGCTGAGCTCTGGGAATCCAATTGATGAGCAAAAGGAGAGATACTGCAGGCAGAGGACGTTGAGATCATGATGGGAGGACGTGCAGAGATGACTGGCCACACTAATGGAAGCCTATGAACTGTGGACTGGTGGCTGTGGAGTCCCCATGTGACTGGACTAGGCCCTCTGGATACAGATGACGGATGTTTAGCTTGAACTGTTTGGGGGGCACCCAGGCAGGGGGATTGGGATCTGTCTCTGGTCTATGGGCAGGCTTCTGCAACCTGGTGCCTGTGGTGTAACAACTTGCACAGCCTTGGTGCAGTGGGAAGGGGCTTGGACTTGCCTAGTCTCAGTGTGCTGGACTCTGCTGATTCCCCATGGGAGACCTCAATTTGGGGGATGTAGGGATGCAAGGTGGCTTGGGAAAGAGGGCTGGGGTGTGAGAGGAGGGGGTGGTCTGTGGATAGCATGTGGAGTGAGTAGAAAATTTCTTAGTAAAGAAAAATGAAAAAAACATACATAAATAAATGAATAAATAAATAAATGAGGAAAAATAAAGAAAGAAAATTGCACAATGACATACACAAGTATAAATTTCTAGAATATATAAAACTTATTAAACCTGAAACATTGGTATGTAGAAAAATCTTTTAAAATAAATTGTAAGCAGACTCAATCAAAAACAAAGGTCTCATAAAAGCAAAACATGTAAAAGCCAGACACATAGCATAATATCTATAATTATATGTATTTATATTTATATTCTAGAGCTAGAAGAGATAAAGAAGGAGAATGGCTGAGTTTAAGGTCAGATTGTGCTATATAACACATTGCCTCAAAATTTAATAAATAGTAAAGATAAATAAAGCAAATCCTAGAATCTGAATCTTATTAAAAATTTAGGTAACTAATATCAATCCTTCATAAACACTTCTAAGAGATTAAAGAAAGAATAAGTCCAGAAGGACACAGAAGAAAAGAAACTACTAAAATAAAGCAATTAATACACAAATTCTTTCCTACTTTTCATGTTACTAGACACTTATGAATTGCTTTTTTTAGAAAAAGAAATAAATGAACAATATAATCTAATTCCCTTATGAGTATACACTTTAAAAACTTCAACAAAATAGTAGCAAATGAAAACATACCATGTAGTTCCATGATCAAATGGGATTCATCTTTAAAATGTGAGGATGGTTCAATATGCACAGATTTTTGAACATGACCAAATACATTAACAATAGAGGAGAAAATACTAATAATATCTTAATATGTGCAAAAAATACTTTTAAAATTAAATATCCTTTCCTAGTAAAACAGCTCAGCAACTCAGGGAAGAATGTTCCTCATCACAGAGAAACCCCAAAGAAAACATCACATGTAATAAGATGCTGAACATTTTCTTCTTTAGATCAGAAACATGGAAGTTCCTCATCCCTAATACATGTGTAACATGGTTCTGTAAGTCTAACTCAGGGGCATGAGGAAAAAGAAGGAAATGAAAGGTATACAAATTGAAAAGATAATGTGAGAATATCCCTAAATACATGCAACATAGTCATACAAACATAGCCCCAAAAGGTTCACCAAAAAAACTCTGAGAACTAACAAATCAATTCATAAAGTTGAAAGATACAAAATTCACATAAAAAATCAGGGGTACTGTATATACTAAGAATGAACTATCCAAAATAGAAATTAAGAAAATAATTTATATCTCATTTATAATAGGTATAAAATAACAATATGAAAAGGGAATAAATATATCCAGACAAAAATTTTATACACTGAAAACTATAAAATATTGATTATAAAAATAAAAAATATAAGTAAACAGAAAGCCCTTGTTCATGGGTTAGAAAAATTTTATTAAAATACCCAGACTATTAAAAGCCCATATAGATTCAAAGTATTCATAAAAATATAAAAATTCCACTGGCTTTTTTCAAGGAACTAAGAAATAGCCCAAAATTCTATGGGAGTCATAACGATTCCAATAAACAACAAAGCAATATTGAGAGCAAAGCAAAGGCAAAGCTGAATGCCTCACCTCAAAACATGCTGTAAAGTTACAATAGCTCATACAACAGGTATTGTCACTGAAAACTAAAGATGTGTACATAATGTGACTTAATTATATCTCAGAAATAAATTCACAGACTTATAGTTAATTGGCTTTTTAATAAATTGTTTCAAGAACATATCTCCAGTAGACTTTACTGTAAAGAGTGTGCATCTAGGTGCAGAAGACTGAAATTAGACCTTCATCATATAATATGTGCAAAAATGATCACAGAGGCAAGAACTACATGTACTGCTCAGAATGAGAAGTAATTTGAGGAAAAGAGAAACATACTGTGATGTAATTGGTCTGGATAGTGATTTCTCTGCATAATGACCCCAAAAACTCAGGCAACAACAGAAAAGCATACAATGTATCCAAATAATTTTATTGCATTCCAGAATAAATGCAATGATATTAATGGAAATAAGATATCTAGAGAACTGAAAAATTCAAAATTCAAAAATCTCTGACAACTAACCAATGATGATCTACTATTCAAAGAAACAGAATAACATAACCTATGATGAAGAATAAAACATTTGAATATATATGGGAACAAACCTAATAAAATCTTATGAGTATCCAGAATAAAAAAACATCATTGAGAGGCATTAAAGAAACCTTTAGAAAGACAGAAATATGCAACTCTTTTTTGTTTGTTTTGCTTTGTTTTGTTTTTAGGGTTTCTCTGTGTGACTGGAACTCATCTGTAGACCAGCATGGCCATGAACTCACAGAGATTCACCTGTTTCTGCCTCCAAAGTGCTGTAATTAAAGGAGTATGCCACCACCAACTAATGATAATTTTGTTCTGTTTTTTGAGACAGGGTCTCACTATGTAGCTCTAGCTGTCCTGGAGCTTACTACATAGGCCAGTCTGGCCTTGAACTCAACTGAAATTCACCTGCCTCTTCCTCTTGAGTGTTGGGATTAAAGGCGTGTGCCACTATGCCTTGTGAAATATGCAATTTTGGTGCTTTAGAAAGACTAAACAGCATTAAAAATATCAATTTTCTTCCAGTTGATCTACAGTTGACATAACCTTATCAATATTCAAGCATACATTTTTGTGTCAGTTCTGAAAATTACTATGACAATTAAAACAATCTCATCAAGAATATAATTTGAGATTTTTACAGAACAGATTTAAGACTTTCTCTAAAGACTTCCTATGGTTACATTGTCCAAAGGACATGCAGACAAAGAAAGTGAATAGACTGAAGTCCAGAAACATACAACATGTCTTTCTGTCATACAGACTTTTCTAGATTACACACACATAAATAATCTAACCCTGGCTCTTTATACTAGAACCTTCAATAACATTACATAGAAATAAAATCAAATTTATATAAGAAACACTGATGTAAATCTCTGAAGCAAGACATCAAGTACAGGAATTCTCTATTTACTTTAAAGTTCATTGAACCATTGGGAACAGGACAGATGAAGTTTCTTTCAACAAATAATATTGAAATAAATGAATACATAAGTGACAAATAACTAACCATGGAGACTTCACATTATTTACAAAACTAAATTTTCTATGGATCACAGACCTAACTATTAAGTAAATCTTATAGGGGGAAACATTTTCATGTCCTTGGGCTAAGCAAATGTCACTTAAACAAACACAAAAGATGTTAACCATTTAAAAATAACTAGAAATTTGTGTTTCTTTAAAGCTAAGGTACACTGACCATCCAAAACATAGCTTGATAGTATAACATGATTAATAAAGAAAATACAATGAAGAGAAATCCTAGAGGCAGCAGGTCACTAAACAACATTCCCAGTACCAGGTTTGAGATATTTCTCAGGAGCTGAAGGTCAGGGTGTCCCTAGAAACTCCCAAAACAATGCAGACATTACTCAGTCTTTCAGTTACCACCCAGAACTAGAGAATGTGAATCGGGTGGGGAGACCTCACACATCTCAACTGAAAGAAATAAAGGGACCAAACTGGAACAGAACTGGAAATTTCCTCCCTGGCATCTAGCTTTCAAAGTGTCTGAAAATTTGATGCAGACTGATAGAAGATAAAGGGCATCAAAGGTTTTACCTAGCTGGTTATGGTGGAACATGCCTTTAATTCAAGTATTTGGGAAGTAGGGGCAGGTGGATATCTATTAGTTCAAGGCCAGCCAACCCTACACAGTGAGACCCTGTCCTAAAAATAATAACAATAAAAAAGTTTTCCTCAGCCATGAATCCTATTAATTACAAAATCAGCCCACTAGGATGTACTAAGCCCAGCAACCATGGCATGACTGTTATGGAAGTAACCAGTTGTCTTCTGATTGAATCTGAGGTCCCATCCACAGCAAGTAATCCATATCTGGAATTATAAATTCTGTCAACAACCCAAGACCTAAGGGAGTAATTTAAGTGCTACCATTTAACTGAATTGACATAGCATCAAACTATTATTATATACATGTATGAAATCATCAAAGAACAAATTTAACTAATAAAAAATTAGTGGGAAATTAGTGGTAAAAACTAATAAAATATCTCACATCCATAAAGCATAAAGAATGCCTGAGACATTTATTATTAATAAATAGACATTTTAATTTTCTAAAGAACTGTGTAAACATATAATGTACATTGATATAAATTTAATCTAAGTTATAATTAATTAAGGAAATTGATGTAAAAAATATTCTTCTTAAATAACAACCACAGTTTCAACAATTAAAATGTTTTGTTCTTGTTTTAATTAGTTTGTTTATTTGCTTGCTTTGTTTTGTTTTGGTTTGATTTTTTTTTTTTATTTTGGGGAGGCACTACAGGGGTGGATATAGAGGGACTGGGAGGTAAGTGGAATTAGTGGGCATGATATGAAGTTCCTGGAGTATCAATAAAGAAATTATATTATAAAAAAAGAATAATTTTTATATATGATGACAAAATTATAAAAAAAATATTTTTATTAATGGAATGGCTTTGGAAATTTACAGCATTGAATTATTTAATCATATGAAATCTTGTGGCCCAACAATCCCATTCTTAACAAAGAAATATTTTATACTGATACACCAAAAGATGATCTTAAGAAATATATATATATTTCTTCTTTGTCATTAAAAATACTTGAAACAAGCCTGGCATGGTAATGCATGTCTTTAATCCCAGCACTCAGCAGATGGAGGCAAGTGGTTCTCAGTGAGTTCGAGGCTAGCCTGATCTACAGAGAGAGTTCCTGGACAGGCAGAGCTACACAGAGAAACCCTGTCTCGGAAAAACCAAATAAATAAAAACTGTTAGAAATAATCATAACAATTATCAGCAGCCAAATAAAAGTATAAACTCTGTTAAGACATGGGACGCTCCAGAAATGTTCTAAAAGGTTAGAGAGGTGGCTTGCTGGGCAAAGGTATTTGCTGCAAAAGCATAAGGACCCCTGAGTTCAAATCCTGAGTCCTTAAATGAAAGCTGGACAAAGTGGCATGTGGTTGGTAACCTCAGATCTCCAGTGACAGAGGTAGGAGGATACCTAGTTTCCTTGCTGGCTCCTAGCCAACAAACAGTGAGTTTCAGGTTCTGTGAGAAACTCCTTTGCCAGAGTAGGGCAGAAATTTCTGTATGCGTGCACACATGTACCATACATGAATGCAATACACACACACACACACACACACACACACACACACACACACACACACATACACACACACACATGCACATCATACACACACTAAACAAATAAAAATGAACAAGCCACCCCATATAACAAGCCAGATACAAAAGATGCTGTCATTCATGGTTCTATCTATGGGAAGTTCATGAATGGCAGAATTCGATGATGGTGATAGATATCAAATATTGGTTATCCTTGCAGGAGAGCAGAGTTGTTACTGCCTGAGAAAGAAGCTAAAGAGGTTTCTGTGATGCAGCACATGCTCTGTGTCTTGATGTTGGAGACAGTGATAGATAGATAGATAGATAGATAGATAGATAGATAGATAGATAGATAAGAACAAAAACACAGTTGTCAAGCTGTAAATTAAATTTCCAGACCACATAAGTTAGGCACAAATAAGTGAAAGTGAAAAATATATAAGTTGAAACTATTTTAAGAGCGTTCATAAATATTTTTTAATTTTTTTAATAAATAGAATGGGGTAAATCTCATATGAATTAGCTAAAAGGTAGACTTTTTATATTTGAAATAAGAATCTGATAAAGCAACCATGTGAAGGCAACTTCTACAACAAAACAGTTGGGCTACAGAAGAAATGGGCAGGTGCTATTCCCTTTCTTTCAGAAAACACTAGATATAAATAGGATTCCCTGTCACTTATCACTTAAAGATAAGTAAACAAATCAAAACTTAAAAATATTTCAGTGCTGCACCTGAAAAAGGGGCACCGTGGGAGTGTTCCAGCCGGGAGGCTACGAGGCAAATCATCAGTTTCTAGAAAGCTCTGGGCAGGCACTGGGGCTATGTGTAAGATGTCATTTTTACAATGATCAAGGGAAACTGCAAAATGGAGTGTGCTACATGATTAAACAAAGGGTATTTTTTTTTTCCAGAGCTGAGGACCAAACCCAGGGCCTTGTGCTTGCTAGGCAAGTGCTCTACCACTGAGCTAAATCCCCAACTCCCAACAAAGGATATTCTGAGGCAGAATGTTTCAGGGGATAAAAGGAGACAGGAACAGGAGAATTGGGAAGTGGGAGGGGAGATGGGTTGAAAGAGGGACCCTGGGTAGAGACAGCTAAAATTGAGGGGCATTTCAGGGGAAGTAGGGAAACTTATCACAGTGGAAACTTCCTAAAATATATGAAGGCAATTCTAATGAACTCTCAAAATAGTGAGGGAGACGGAAAGAACCCCTACTGGCTATCTCTTGTCACCTAGGAATTCTTCCAGTACTGAAACTGGATTACATCTAATTTGATTGGTTGGCCAAAGGGGTCCCATGGAAATCCCCAAATAACCTGGCTATTGCCAAGAACAGGTTGCTCTCCATAAACTGACAGCAAGGCCCCAATGCTGAAGACAACATCCACACAACTCATTGAACATGGGAGGGAGGTAGAGCTGGTGCCTATATAGAACCTTCACCTCCATGTTCTAGAGTCTTTGATATGGGAAGTTACTCAAAAGGCTACCAAAAGATAAACAAACACCAACCCAGCCACAAAACTTTTGACCTACAATCTGTCCAGCCTGCAAAATATGCTAAGGGTAATGGTGACAAAAAGCTTGTGGGAATAAGAAACAAATGTCTAATTTGACATATAACACCCACTCTAAGAGATGGAATCCATACCAGACACTGCTTGGGTTGCCAAGAACAAGACACTAGATAGCACCGAGACCTAGAATAAAAATCAAATAATACTGGTCTTAAAAGAAATAAAAAGTAATAATAAAATGACCCCTAATAATATTCTGCTATACTCATAGATCAGGACCTTATTCAGTAGTCATCATCGATGCTTCCTCCTGCAGCAGGAGGAAACAATATAGAAACTCACAGCTCTAAATGAGATTACTACATCAAATCCATCTCCTCAGAGCTCAGGGAACTCTGTGGAAAAGGAAGCAGAATGGAAGGTGGAGAAGACCAGGAAAACAACGCCATCTAAATCAACTAAGCAAACCTCATATGGAACTCACAGAGACTGAAAAAGTAAGCACAGAGCCTACAATGTTCTGTACCAGGTCCTCTGCATACATATTATAGCTTTCAGTTTAGCACTTTTATGGGATTCCTGGGTGTATGAAAAAGGGGGTCTCCAATTCTTGTGTCTTCTCTTTGGACTCTTCTGTTGGTTTGCCTGGTCAAACTTTGATGTGATGGTTTTGTTTTATCTGAGCATATTTTATGTTGATAAGAAATTATGCTCACTGTTTTAACAAAAACATTAAAATAAAAAGTATGAATTGTATAGATAGAGGATGTTATAAAAACTACTCATTCAAAAATGTATCTGAGTTAATACAAAATAAAATATAATAAATCACAAACCATCACATCTATGTTGAACAATGACATCAAAGTCGAACAAGAGAGACCAACAGAAGAAAAAGAGCCCAAGAGAAGACACGATTCATTCACATGCTCTGCATTTCCATAAAACCACTAAATTAGAAGCAATAATATACACACTGAGGACCTAATACAGACCTATGCAAGCCCTGTGCATGCTGCCTTTAGTCTCTGTGAGTTCATATGAGCTTAGATTATGTTTATTCAAAGGGCCTTATTTTCTTGCTATCTTCTATCTCCTCTGGCTTGCATTCTTTCCTCCTCTTTCATGGGATTCCCTGAGCCCTAAGGAATAGGATTTATAGTTTATTTTGTTATATATTTTTTAAAAATATAAATTTATAGTTTTTTAAAAATATAATATGAATGAATGAAATAAAATAGTATAAGGGTAAAAATGTATTTGGGCTAACTGAAATAGAAAGAATAGTTGGAGCTAGAAAATAATAGAATATAGGTTAGGCATGTAACTTAGTAGTAGAACATTTACCAAGTATGCCAAAGGCCCTCATTTTGATCCTCATATCTTCCAGGTGAAAATGGAAAAAAGAAGGAAGAATGAAAGGAAGAAGGAGGAAGGCAAAAAAAAAATCATTGAGAGCTACCATGAGTTATGAGAAAAAACAGATCATTATCATAAAATACAGTTAATTCGGCAAATACTAAATAAAATACATATACATAGAGAAATATATGTATAGATATAAAACAAGGGAGCCAATATAAAAGCATTCAATATAGCTCTACCATAAAAGAATATGTATATCAAATATTTAAACTAAATAAAATACATATTTTTACTATTACATGGTTGAAAGAAAGCTGTCTAGAGATACAGAAAATGGCTGGCCTAGTCTAGCTGCCAACTGTCACAACTTGCTTGTAATTGTTTCTTCACTTTAAATCACTTTCAGCACAAGGATAATTATAATGCCAGTGTCAGAGGTAGTTGATGCTCTTTGGTCAGCTTCTCTAGAAGACTGAGTCTACAGGATATGGGGCCCCTCTATTATACAAAATCTTAGATATGCTGGATGAAGCATTATTACTTGAACCACAAGTACCTCCATCATTACTTTTCTGGTAAAAGGTCAAACTTCATTCTATGGCCTTCAGTTGAGGAGATGGATGGCCAGATGGGAGAGGGGAACCACAAAACCTGTGCTGTTGAACAATAGACTGGGTCTCAAGTAGATGACCCTTTTCCTCCTTCCTGTCTTCTAGTCAACTCTCTACAGACTTACCATTAAAAACCTGCTGCCACCTACCACCTTAGTCCCCATTTAACCTACTTCCACCACCTTGGAACTCTTGGTGCACACCCAAAGACCTGTTGCCTCTTCTTTGTAGTTCTTCCCTGCTACCTCTTTTACCTATTCCTTGCACCCATCTCCATTCCTTTGTGACTCCCTATGGACCTGCAGAACCACACTTCAGCAGGGACCTCACAGTCACCATATGTGACTAAAATCAGGAACCTCAGATAAGCCACTCCTGGCTAGGATTGAGAGCAGGAAACAGCAGCCAAAGAAAAGAACACCCACCAACAAATTCAAGACAAGATAACCACACCATGAACCACTTCAAATATCATAACTCCAGTGCAAAAACACAAGCATGAACAAACAAGATAATATGTCATCTCCGGAAGCCAGAAACCCTATCATAATAGGCCCCAGGAAAAGTAATTTAGCTGAAACACAAGACAAGATCTTAAAAATAGCAGTTATGGGTATCTTCAAGGACCTTAAGGAGGAAATGAATAAATATCCCTGTGAGGACTGTGAAAACACAATAAGTTGAATGAAATAATGAAAACAGTTCAAGGCATGAAAGTAGACTTTAGAAAGGAATAGAATCACTAAACAAAAGCCAAACTGAAATAAACCTAGAAATAAAAACCTTGTGAATGCAAACAAAAGCCTCAGAGTTAAGTTTCACCACCAGATTAAATGGCAGGGAGGAGAGAATTTCAGGTCTTGAAGACAAGGTGGAGGATGTGAAAAGGCCATCTCCCCACCAAATAAAAACTGTTCAATAAAAAAAATAGGCACAAAACATTCAGAAAGAAATAGGACACTGTGGCAAGTCGAAAACTCATAATAGTAGGTATAGAAGGAGAAGAAACCAAGGTCAAAATACAGAAATTATTTTTAACAGAATTATAGAAGAAAATGTCCTGAATCACAAGAGGCATACAAACACCAAATACACAGGATCAGAAAAGAAGATTATCTACCATGATCAAGTAGGCTTCATCCCAGAGATTCAGGGATAACATATCCAATAAAATCCACTACATAAACAAATTTTAAAACAACTGCTACATAGGGTTGTGGAATATTATTTTAAGATATGTTACATGAGTTTATGCTGTGGAGTATTTGTTTAATGATGCAAAGATGTATTGCATTCTTTCATGTTGCATTTGCTTAACTCTTTGAAGTTGTGTTACTTTTTCTAAAATACTTGATTGGTCTAATGAAGAACAATAGCAAGGCAGGAGAAAAAGATAGGCAGCACTGCCAGGCACAGAGAATAAATAGGAGGAAAAATCTGTAAAGAAAGATCGAGGGGGAGCAAGGAAAGGAGAAGGAGAGAAGGATGCCAGGGGCCAGCCACACAGCCAGACATGGAATAAGAAGGAAAGAAAAGATATACAGAAATAGAGAAAGGTAAAAGCCCAGAAACAAACGGTAGATGGGATAATTTAAGAAAAGCTAACTAGAAATAGGCCAAGCTAAGGCTGGTCATTTATAAGAAAGAATAAGCCTCTGGGTATTTATTTGGGAGCTGGGTAGCAGGTCCCTCAAAGAGCCAAAAGAGTTTTTAAAATAAAACTACATTTTGGCAATAGCAATGTAAGGCTCTCAAATTTCCATGTAGGACCTGAGCAATCTGGGGAAGAAAAAGAGGATATAGCTCCTTTAAGAGTTTTCACCTGACAGTGAGTCATTGAGCAGCCAATACGTTAAGCAGGAACAAAAATACTAAATAAAAAACTGCTGCCACAGTGCAGGGCAACAGTATTGCAAAGCTGGAGGGTTAAATGCCATTCCTCTTCAAACCCCCTCAGACAGGGCTGTGAGCTTTAGGATTGGCTCTCAGGAGCACATAACCAGATGGAGCCAGGTGATAGAGCCACACAGAGGATCCAGCTATAGCTTAGCAGTTTAAAGTAGGCTCACAAAGTCAAAAAAGGCTAAAAGATAGACAGTAAAAGAGGTCCAGATGGGGAAAAAGACCTAAATATGTTCCAGAGTATTTTACAATGTGAGTAGGCTTAAGATATATATATATACAGTCATGGAAAGAAATAGTTTAAAAATAATAAAGTCTTTAAAGAGAGAAGAAAGGTAATAAAAAAGAAAAAAAAACTACGTAATGACAGAAAATATAGAGGGAGTCTGAATCCTATAAAATATTCTATTGACCTATAATTTTTTATTGCTGATAAGGAAAAGAGAGCTGCTAAGAGACATGGGATTGAAAGACGGACTGATGAAATGAACCAGCCTAGATGTTTTAAGAATACCTTAACATTAAAATGGAACTCAAAAAATGCATTGCTTTGGAGAAGAGGTTTTGCTTTTGTTTCCACAGGAAACAAGAAGCTGTAGATTCATTCTGGGTTAATATGGATAAGGTTTGATTAGGGTAGACCTCCTGAATCTTGACAGGTGATATATATATATATATATCAGCAAAAGTTACCCATTGGTTTTCCAAGGACTATGTCATTATCTCAATATTATCAAGGACCTTTACAACAGAAAGCAGTCTAGAAAAAAAATGACACCTGCATTCCCAAGAGTTAGTATGTGTGCAGTGTTTGGTTATTTGGTGGGCTATGGATGTCTGTTATCATTTGTGGGAATATAGAATAAAGGATAAAAAGGCAACTATTCTCAAGTATTTTGCATTGGCATGAATTTGCTATATTCATACAAATTTAAAGTTATTTTTGTTATTCTGTGTATACGATGCTACTCTTGTTTTGGGTATTGTGTTTAAGCAGCTCATTTAAAAATTTAATGTATGTTGGGCAGTGGTGGTGTATGCCTTTAATCCCAGCACTCAAGAGGCAGAGCCAGGCAGATCTCTATGAGTTCAAGGCCAGCCTGGTTTACAGAGTGAGATCTGGGACAGGAACCAAAATTACACAGAAAAACCATGTCTTGAAAAACAAAACAAAAAACTTTAATGTATAATTAAGAAATAAGGTTAGTAGTTAATCTGTAATAATCAAACTTGTAATAACATTAGGTATGTTTTCTAGGTTAAAAAAGTGTATTTTATACAGATAGATGATTTTCAAACACTTCAAATACCTACAGAATATGACATTTAAGATGTTTAATAACCTAAAGATTTTCATTACAATGAGACACATCTGCTCCTGTCAGCACCAATCTACTTCATAAAAGGATGATGGGCATCAAAAAATCTCCATATAGAGTTTGCTTTCAATGTTGCAAGGCTAGCCATTTGAGCAAGAAACGTCTTTGCTATAGTGATATTTTATTTGTGCTGAAATGTGATTTTATTTGTATATTAATAAAGTTGCCTTGGAGTCAGAGCAAGCCATAGCAGAAGCTGGGTGGTAGTGGTGCATGCCTTTAATCCCAGTACTTGGGAGGCAAAGCTAGGCAGGATCTCTGTGTGTTCAAGTATACAGCCAGCATGGTGACACACGCCTTTAATCTCAATACCAACCATAGAAGACCTGGAGGTCTGTACAGACAGGCAGTGATGAGGAGGTCATGTGGAGGGGTTTACAACCAATGAGAAGGCAGAACAGAAAGTCTATCTAAAAGACAGGACACAGGAAGTAGCGCTCTTGCAGAGAGGAAAGACAGAGCAGCAGTGAAGCATAAGATTTTCAGCTCTCAGCTATTGCTCTTACCTCTTGGTTTTTAACTCTGCAATTGGCTCTGTGTTTCTTATTTAACAAGACGGTTACATCTACATTTTGCCTTGATTGCTAACAGTATGCTCTATAAACTGAATATGAAGTACACTGCTGAACCTTGGCAAAATAAGGCAGAACAGTCCTTCAAAACTGACGCTTCACTGAAGAGTCTACCCAACATTCTAGGCCTGTAAGCTGAAGATGGATGCCCCAACAGTGAAGAGAAATTTTGGGTGACTGTCTGGGCAGCTAGGGGTCTCTGATGATAGTAATTTACATTCTTCTGGGCTCTTTGATAGCATTAAAGACAAAAGTTATAGTTAAAGAGATAGCTTTCTTAGTTATGAAAGAAAGTAAATTAGGTATAAAACTTTATATTAAGATAAGTTAGAAAATAGAGTATTATCTCTGAATTTTCTAAATACAAATGGATGGAATATTATACATGCAATTCTTACTTGGTAACTATTTTGTTATACATAGTTTTACTATGTTAAAGTCAAAATTTTTCATTTTAATTTGGACAAAAGGGGGAAATGTTGTGTAATATTATTTTAAGAGGGGTTACATTCATTTATGTTGCAGAATATTTATTTAATGATGTGAAGATGTATTGCATTCCTTTATGTTGCATTTGTTTAACTCTGTGAAGTGACAATAATTAAATTAAAAGGTACTGCATAGGAACAGTAACAATAATAATGATAATAACAAACAATAATATATGATAGGAGAGGCCAACTGGTCGACCACAAAGAAAGAAAGAAAGAAAGAAAGAAAGAAAGAAAGAAAGAAAGAAAGAAAGAAAGAAGGAAGGAAGGAAGGAAGGAACGAACGAACGAATTGGTCTAATAAAGATCTGAATAGCCAACAGCTAGGCAGAAGAAAGGACAGTGGGACTGGTAGACAGTGAGAATAAATAGGAGGAAAAATCTGGGAAGAAAGATTGAGGAGGAGTAAGAAAAGGAAAAGGAGAGGAGAATGCCTGGGGCTAGCCACCAAGTCACACAGTAGACACAGAATAAGAAAGAAAAAATATACAGAAATAGAGAAAGGTAAAAGCCCAGAGTCAAACGGTAGATTGGATAATTAGTTAAGAAACACTGACTAGAAATAGGTCAAGTTAAGGTTGGGCAGTCATAAGAAAGAATAAGCCTCTGAGTATTTATTTGGTAGCTGAGTGGCAGCCCCCCCCCCCTGCCAAAGTAAAGAGTTAAAAATGCAATTATCTGATTAGATACAGGAAAGGTTTTGACAAAAAACCAACATCCCTTCATGATAAATGTCCTGGAGAGGCTTAGGATACAAGGGACACAGCTCAATATAATAAAGGCAGTTTACAGCAAGCCCCCAATCTACATTAACCTAAACAAAGAAATTGAAATAATTTCCACACTATCAGGAATAAGAAAAGTATATCCACTCTTTTCATACCTATTCAACACAGTACTTGAAGTCTTAGCTAGAGTAATAAGACCACTAAAAAAGATCAAGGGGCTACAATTAGAAAAGGAAGAAACCAATATATCTTTATTTACAGATTATTTTATTTTATTCATAAAAGGCCCTAAAGACTATACCAGTAAACTTAAATAGCTGATAAACACTTTCAGCAAAGTAGCAGGATACAAAATTAACTCACAAAAGTCAGTAGACCTCCTATATACAAATGACAAGAGAGATAAGTCATGGAAACAATATCTTTCATAAAAACTTCCAAATATCTTTGGATAACTCTAGTCAAGCAAGTAAAAATGTGCATAATAAAAACATCATAGCAGGGGGCTTGAAAGCAGGGTGGCATGGTTGGCACTGGAGCAGTAGCTAAGAGCTTACATTTTATCCAAAAGAAGGAGACAAAGAGAAAGACTAGGCCTGAGAAAGAAACCTCAAAATCTACCCCCAGTGACACACTTCTTCCAACAAGGCCATACATCCTAATCCTTTCCAAAACATTTCCATCCAAGAAGGGACCATGCATTCAAATATGTGAGCCTATGAGGCCCTTTTTCATTCAAAGAGCCACAGGGATGATTGGCTATTGGTTTTATATTGCTTTTATTATGTTGAGATATATCCCTTTATCCATTTTCTCTCCAAGACCATTATCATGTACAGTTGATGGATTTTTGTGAAAGGCCTTTTCTGCATATAATAAAATGATCATGTGATTGTAAGACACTTTTGCTGAAGACACCACACACTAGAGTCCTAAAACATGATAAAAAGCAAGCGAGTACAGATCTGGAAGCTTCATCCTAACTGGCTAACTTTCACCATGTTGAAGGGTGCTATGTGCACAGCTAGTGGAGAATAGTAGTCATCACTCATAAGCATCTGTCAGCTCTATGAACTACAATGATGACTGGTGTGGCAAGCTATCCTCACTGATGCAACAGTGACATGAATGCTTTGGATGTCACCAACCATATTCAAATAGGTTTGAGTCCCACTTCAAAAAATGAAACCCGGGGTTGGGGATTTAGCTCAGTGGTAGAGTGCTTGCCTAGCAAGTGTAAGGCCCTGTGTTCGATCCTCAGCTACACACACACACACACACACACACACACACACACACACACACACACAATGAAACCCATACCTGACACAATTAAAAGGCCTAGAACCTATAAATCTAGGTCGTAGGCCCTAGAGAAAAACCTGCTATTCTTAATCTGCTAGATAGTATATTCAACAGACTTATAAGGACTTATCATCTACCCATAGATAAATGAATCCCTCAACCATCATCTGAGTGGCTTCTGTTTGAATACATTGCAATTAGTGGAGAGGCCCACAACATGCCAAGGTGTGGAGAATAAGTTTCTCTCCATTTAATTTGATGCTGGCTGTCGTCTTGCTATGTATTGCTTTTATTATGCTTAGATATGTTTCTTATAGCCCTGATCTCTCCAAGACCTTTATCTTGAAAGGGTTTTGGATTTTGTCAAGGCTTTTTCAGTATCCAATGAGATTATCATGAAGTTTTATTATTTAAGTTTGCTTATATGGTGGATTACATTAACAGATTTTCATATATTGAACCATACCTGCATCTCTGGGATGAAGTCTACTAGATTGTAGTGGACTTTTTTTTTTATGTATTCTTGGATTCTGCTTGCCAGTATTTTATTGAGTATTTTTGCATCAATGTTCACAAGGGAAATTGGTCTGTAATTCTCTTTCTTTGTTGCATCTTTGTGTGGTTTGGGTATCAGAGTAACTGTAGCCTCATAAAAAGAATTTTGGCAATGTTCCTTCTATTTCTATTGTGTGGAACAATTTTAGGACTTTTGGTAATATCTCTTCTTTGAAAGTCTGGTAGAAATCTGCACTGAGAGCATACACCAGTAGCACAGACACTAAAATCAACAATTAATAAATGGGATCTCATGAAACTGAAAATATTCTGTAAGGCAAAGGAAACTGTCTATAATAAAAAATGGCAGCCTACAGAATGGAAAAAGATCTTCACCAACCCCACATCTGACAGAGGGCTGATATCTAAAATATATAAATAACACAAGAAACTAGACATCAAAATATCAAATAATCCAATTTTTAAAAAAAAAAAAAATGAGTACTGATCTAAACAAAGAATTCTCAACAGAAGAATCTCAAATGTCCAAGAAACACTTAAAGAATTGTTCAACATCCTTAGCCATCAGGGAAAAGAAAATCAAAATGACTCTAAGATATGAACTTATACCTGTCAGAATGGCTAGGATCAAAAACACTGATGGCAGCTTACATTGGAGAAGATGTGGAATAAGGAGAACACTTCTCCTCTGCTGGTGGAAGTGTAAACTTGAACAATCACTTTGGAAACAGATATGGCAGTTTCTTCGAAAATTTGAAATCAATCTACCTCAAGGTCCAGCTATAAAAATCTTGGGCATATATCCAAAAGATGCTCAATCACACCACAAGGACACTTGCTCAACTATGTTCATAGCAGAATTATTTTTAATAGCCAGAACCTTGAAAAAACCTAGTTGCCCCTCAACCAAAGAAGGATAAAGGATATATTTATACAATGGAGTATTACTCAGCTGTACATCACATGAAATTTGCAAGTGAATGGATAGAACTAGAAAAAAATCACCCTGAGTCTGGTAACCCAGACCCAGAAATACAAACATGGTATGTATTCTACTCATAAGTGGATATTAGGTGTAAAGACTAGCCAGGCTACAATCCACAGCTCCAGAGAGGCTAGATAACAAGGAGAACCCAAAGAGGAAATAGAAGAGATCTCCTTGGTAAACTGGGGAAGGGGAAAGGATGGAAACATGAGGGATTAGGTTCAGCAGGTTGGGGGTAGGACAGAGTGGTAGAGTAATGAAAGAGATGTCTTGATAGGAGTGGGCATTTCAGGGTTGAGGATAAACCTGGTGCCAGGAATCCCCAAGAATGACCCCAGCTAAGACTCCTAGCAATAATGGAGAGGGTGCTTGAACCGGCCATCTCCTGTAATCAGATTAGTGACTACCCTGATTGACATCCAAGAGACTTCATCCAGTAACTGATAGAAGCAGATGCAGAGACACGGGCTCCTGGGAGCTCAGGGACTCTGGACTGACAGCTAGGGAGCTTGCATTGTGACTCACCCAGGCTCTCTGTATGTGTATGATAGTTGTGTAGCTTGGTCTGTTTGTGGGGCTCCTAGCAGTGGGGTCAGGACATATCCCTGGCACTTGGACTGGCTTTTGGGAACCTATTCCCCATGCTGGGTTGCCTTACACAGTCTTGATGTAGGGGCAGGAGCTTGGTTCTGCTTCAACTTGATATGCCATGCTTTGTTGACACTTATGGGAGGCCTACCCCTTTCTGAATGGAGAGGGAGGAGGAGTGGATTGGTGGAGGAGTAAAGAGTGAGGAGGAAATGTGAGGAGAGGAGGGAGAAGAAATTGCAGTTGAAATGTAAAATAAATGATAAAATTTAATGTGTGTGTGTGGGGGGGGGGTTGCATGAAGGACCACCATGGAAGAGGGTGATAAGCTTCCAGTCATTTACCACAAACTATTTTAAAAATTATTCAGGAATAGGAAGATGTCTCCATCAGTAAAGTGCTTGCTGTACAAGAATTTAGATCCCCAACACTCATACAGAAAAGCCAAGTGGGAAAGGAGGAAGCTGTAATCTGAAAGCTGAGAAGGTGGGCACAGGGAGATGCCTGAAGATTGCTGGGAAGCTTACCTATCCCAATTGCTGAGCTCCAGATTCAGTGAGAGATCCTATTTAAAAAAAAAAAAAAAAAAAAAAAGTAATGTGGAAAGCAATTGAGAAAGAAGCCCAAGGTTGACCTCTGGCTTTTACACATATGTGCATGTGCATACCCATGAAAGCAAACATGGGAACACATACATACAGATAGCAACATGTATATTTTTTAATTACCTAAGTAGAACATTTAGATAAGGGGGCTAAGAGAAGGAAATAAAGTGTATTCCAAAATAAAGTATATCCAAATTTTAGATTACTGTGCCTCAAAATATGATGAACTGTTAGTAACACTCAGAATTTATTTAAAAAAAAAAAAAACTCCTTGAAGCAGAAAGAAAAGAACCTATTTTAAAGGCATGCTGTTTGTTTTGTGTTTTTCTTAAGAAAACCATTCATGCCTCCTTACAGATGTGAGTAGCATTAAGTCTGTAGCAAGTGAAGAGTGTTTTGAGGCCAACTGCAGTTGTAGAGACACTCCAAAGAATACAAAGAATAATAACTCACCCTTTTAAGGACATATTGATACTTTAGTCATCAATTCATGCTGTGGCATTGGTAGCTTGAAAGGCAGAGGAACGTTTGTAACACAGGGAACTCTGAAGCATCAGCACCAAGACTGAGTGAGGTATCTGGCCACCTCATACCAACTTCTAGCTGTTACTGTGATGTTCCTTCAAACAAGGGATTACAAACATGAGAAAAATGTCAGTGAGAAAACTGATTGCAGTAGAAAAGAAACATTAAGTTTGCACATTTTGGTTCTATTTTAAAGAAGTGCATAATCACAAAAATGAATTCATCTCAGGACTTTAATTTCTACTATAAGAGTAATAAAACTATTTTTTAAATGCATGGCTGCAAACTACCCAAAAGTCTGACCTGAGTCTGGCTAAGCCAAAGTCTAGATGTTGGCAGGACTATGCTCTTTGGAAGGCTCTGGTAGATAGTTTGTCTCTATGTCCTCACCAGCTGATACAGGCTGCCTACATGCCTCAATCATGTACTGCTCCTATTACCAAACAACAATGCTCAGTTCTTCCTCACATCACATCAGTTGAATATGGACTCTTCCAACTTTAGTGATTGCATTGTGTTCATCCAAATATACCAAAATAATCTCCCTATCTTAAATCAGTTTATGGGCCTCTTTAGATTTATTTGTAAAAATCCATTACTCTTTGTCTTGTATATAACATATTTACAGATCATTATTTCTTCTACCACACATAGGTAATCATCTAGGATCCAAATTCCTACACTAATTCCACCTAAGATGGAATTTCCTGACCTGAAAGTATTTGAAATATGTTGAGTATAAGCTTTAGTTTTTGTTTTTAGATTTTATTTTATTGTATATGTGACTCCTCATATAGGCTCTAAATTCATGTATGGATACAGAAGACAACTTGTGGACGTCAGTTTTGTCTGTCCACAATGTGGGTCCTAGAAATGAATCTCAGGTCATCAGACTTAGCAGCAGGTGCCTTTACCAGCTAAGCCATCTCACTACTCTACAAGCTGTTCCATATATTTGTGATTGTTATTCTCACCTTGATCATGAAGGCCCATTAGCACTTCTTACACTAAATGAGACAATTCTTTTTTCATAGTGACTGCATCTTGATGTTTCAATGAAATTAAAAATAGGCCCTTCTCCATGGATGGTTAGATGTCCTCCATACATTGAATCACTAGAGCTTTTTGGTTTTTAATTTTTTTTAATGTATAATAGAAGTATTAGAGAGGAGGGTTATAATAGGTGCCAGGAAATACATTCCAGTTTAAAGGTCATTGATTTAGGTCAGAACAGTGAGAGAAACAGTAATAAATGCTAAGCTGTGTCTAAAAAGTCAAAGTGACTGACTAATTACTGCTTACCCTTCTAATTCCAACCTCACATTTAGTGAAGCTCTGCAGTTTAGTACCTTAGGACCGCCAAAGCCAATTACCAAAGGCAATTTCATGCATGGACAGTGAAGAGTTTTACTCTCTGGCTTCTTCCTCCTCCCTATTTAAGCCAGAGCAAATGTATTCCTAAGCCATCACAAATTCAAATTTATAAAGTAGAACAAAAAATAAGCTCTGTACTTTAAAATACTTTCCTATCATTATGACTCATGTTTCACCAGACACATTCGAGTATAATGTATAGCTGTGTATTGCAGGCATCCAAAGCTAAAGATGCTGAGATTTCACAATGGAAATTCAGCATTCAGCCCATGGGAGGAATACAGTCAGATTAGGAAACAAAATCCATGGAAATGCCAAAGAGTGTTTGCAATGAAAATAACTTTATAGGAAGGAAAATGGGGACACCCTCCTTTAACATATTTATTATTATTATTACCTATAACTATGTAGGATTAATAGTGCAGAAAATAATCATTTCTCTAGTCCCCAATAAAATATATGATCATCTTTAATAATACCAGAGACATAAAAAACATGGAGAGGCTCTTACTGCAAGAGTTTGATAGCTTTATAGATGTGTTAATTATCTTGATTCCTTTCCCAGATTAAGGCACCTATTTGGCCATTTTATCCACAGAAATTTGTCACTGTTGTCTGGTAAAAAGATATAGATATTTCTACCTTTTCTAAACAGAAAGCAAACTGATCATTGGATCAACCTAAACAGGAATGTTCTTCCCAATTTCTTAAAAATAAATATCAGAGATTATAGGTTTTTTGATGAAGTATTCATATTGATTTTAGAAGTGAAAAATGACATGGTGATATAGAATTAGATGGTGGTAATTTAATATATACTAAAATTTGAATCCAACACTGACTCTAAGCTAGTTAGTGGGACAGAAGATGGAACAGGGCATCTTTTATGACTTTAAGGAATATATTCTTCTCATTGACCATGAGTATGCAATGACTTTGCCCACCATGAAAACATTTGACAGTAGACAAGATGCTTCATCCTTGACAAGGTCCCCTCTGATTCACACAACTAGAAATAATCACACCTTGAATAGAACACAGCAGCAATATTTCTATGCTGTTATCTCATCTAATGAACTAGACACTTATTAGTTTAGTATTACAGTTATTTTGGATATATGGTACTAACCTTCACTATCAAGTAGTTTTGTTGATGTTTGATATCAACTATTTGATATCCCTTTGCCCAATTAGTTAAAAACATTTTCTTGTCTGTAGTAGGCTCCTAATTAATATTTTGGAAGGTTCATGAAGCAATGAATGAGATTAAAGTCTTCTGTCAAATAATTACATGAATAATACATTGATCTAAACATTAAGACTTTATTTGTTATATTTAGTTTCTTAAGTAATAATGGTCCCTATATTTAAACAATAGAGAAACTTGGCAGTTTTTATGTATAATGCTGTTATTCTCCTTTAGTTTTGTAGGGAGATATGTCAATTGTTATTAAGTTTTAGGCTGCTGCTCTCATCCAGCCATTGTAAGAACCATTCAAAAAGGATATGTGCAATTTGATTAAAAAAATCTGAAAAAAAAATAGTATCATCCCAATGGAAAGGGCAGTCACAAACTGGGAGAAAATATCTGCAAAACTCATTTTCGAAAAGGATTGTGATCCTCATTATACAAAGAGCCCTTAAAACTCAATCACTATGACAGAAAACAATTTTAAAGTGGACCTTAATAGATACCTCACCAAGATAGACAGATGTCAAGTATGCATGAAAAGATGTCTCATGTTATATGTCATCAGCGAATTACAAGTTAAAACAGCACTGAAATATGTCATCGACATACTGAAATGGCCCAAATTCAAAATGCTGTCAGGAAGTCCAGTGCTGGCAAGGACACAGAGCACGTGGAACTCTTATTCACTTTTAGTGGCATGTCAGGTCACAAAATCACTATGTAAGACACCTTGGCCATTTTTTACAAAATTGTTCATATTCTAACTTGATGATCCATAAGTTGTGCTCCTTAATATTTTTTAAAGGATGCCGAAGCTAAAGTCAACACAAAATAGAACATATAGATATTTAATAGTGTCATTATTCATATTTGATTCAAAAACTCAAAATCAAAAAGAAACTAGGGTATAACCTAGTACCTGCTGTCAATATAGTACATGACAATGCAAATAAATGGTTTTGTAAGCAACAACAAAAAAAAAAAAACCACAAAGAAATATTACTGTGCAAAATAAACTAATCAAAACATGCTCAAAATCATAGTCATCAGGGAAAAGAAAAGACAAATTACCATGAGATGTTAAATCGTATCATTGAGAATGGCTATCCTCCAAAGGAAAAAAGGTAACAGATATCGCAAAGGCTATGAAGAAAGTGGGATTGTACATTGTTGTTGGGACTGAAAAATGGCACAGATATTGTTGAAAATAGCATAGAAGTTCTTCAAATAATTAAGAGCCGAACTACCATTGTCAGTCCAGCACACTGCTAAATATATGACCAAAGGGAATGAGTTCTTTGTTTTGATTCTTTATAATAGAGAGTGTGACCCTATCACATATTTTTAAAAGGTACTTGAATAATACATTTTTATGCTTCATTTATTTAATAATACCTTCTTGTTGCCTTCTCCAGTGAATGACAGTCGATGGGGCAAGGGTCCTTAGGCAGTTAACACTTGTCTCAAATCTATATCATTGTTCCATGGTCTTCTTTCACTTAATGTTTCCTAGACACTAGACGCCTGTCTTGTCTCTGTCCCTTACAGATGATATTTCAAATTTCTTTCTCATTTGCTTAAATATTTTTATGACTCTTTCCTGGTATTATATAAATTGGAAATGTCAGTAGATATTGGAAATTTTGTCTTAATTTCTCTCTTCTAAAAAATGTAGTTACCCAGAAGTAGTCACACCTGCACACTTTTCTTTTTAGATCAGAAGTACTTTCTCTAATATATCTGAAATTGTTGGTTCTACCTTCTTTTAATTTTGATCCTTGTATTTAAAAATTATATTTTAGTTCTAAAGTAGTAAAAAAAAATAGACATAGAAATTATGAACTGACAAACTTCATGTTGATCAATTCTTTGCCAATCTAAGGAGGAATGAGAAAAAAAACTATTAAAGAAGAAGCCAATTATTACAAAAGAAATTTTCAAACAGAAACTTCGTACACATTTAAGAAAGAATAAATTGATCATTTCTATATGGATGAGCTCATTTTTTAAAAGCCTGCCAAAAGCAATTCATTTAAAAATTAATTCTCTTTTCTGGCTTCTATTGATACTCCAATTTAAACACAAAATCTGAAGACTGAAAGCAAGGATCCACATGTAAGAGAAGACATGCTGTATTTATCTTTCTGGGACTGGGTTAATTTCACTATTATTTCCAGTTCCATCTATGTCCCTGAAATTTTACAATTTTTACAGCTTAATGTATTTTCTATATAGTGATCAACAACCCAACTTATTTCTCTCCACTGCATTAAGTGTTCCTTAAAAAGTCATCTGTGTTCATCAACTGACTCAGATTCTTCCACATACTGTTATGTTACCTCATCCTCATCAGTGGTAAATTGCCACTTCTCTATGCCACAGCTCTTCCAAGTGTGTTCTTAATTCTAAGTCTTGCTTTCCATTATCTCCTCTGTAAACAAGAACCTCTTTAGAGCTTTACCGGTAAAACCAGCCTCCTGTGTAATTATTACATTTGTTATTTCAGATTGCAATTAAATGAGTGTCCCAGAATTTATATCATCTACTAAATGAATGATCATTTTCCACATTGCATATTTTTAGCATTCTTAAAGGTTCACTTTCCTATCACATGAAATTAAAATTTTTCTTTAAAAAATTATACATTCTTCATGATGTCTATACATCAAATTGTTTTAAACAAAAATTCAGATTGTGTATTTCATTTAAAGTTTTAACTCAAATTATCATTGTATTTCTAAAGTAAATATTTCAGCTGTAATAATCCAAATTAAAGTGCATAGTCATCTGTCTCTGTAACCATAATCACATGACTCTAGCCAAAACAGGAAACATAAAACTAAGAAAAAAAATCAAGCCATGTTTAGAAAATATTTAATATCTAAATATCTCCCAAGGGGATGAATATCTCAGTGCATCTTTAACAATAATTTGGTACAACCACTTTTATCAAATTCAGTGTAGAGATTATATCTATATTAGTCTCTGATAGTCCATTCCTAAGAGCAGCCAGAGAAAGCCCTATCTATAAATAGATAGATAAATAAATAAATGAATAAATAAATAAATAAATAAATAAATAGAATAGAATAGAATAGAAAAAGCATCTGATAATATACTGAATTTACTCCAACTAAACTCAAATTATTTTCATAATTTCCAAAGTAAAACTTGGTGATCATTTTACAATTACACAACTACAAATTTTCCTATCTAGACTTCACCATAAGCCTCTGCTGTCATGAATTTTTGAAATAGATTAGACTTTCAAAACACTGCTCCTAACTATAATAATCAGTAAGTGTCTCTACTTCCCCAGCTCATGCGGCTCATCTATTTCCTCTGAGTCTCTTATTTGGTTCACCTGATACACAATAAGACTAATTCCATGAGCCTCAAATATTCATGATCAGAGGCTGATTCAGTTCATTTGAGCAAAGAGTGGGAGTTCTCATTTTTATAGAGAATAAGCTCCATGGTAACACATTCACTAAATGACCTAATGTAATCCATTGAAAAATAACACAGCTAAACAAATGATCTGCAGGGCATTGAAAAGCAAACATCCAAATATTGACCATTTCGGCATATTTATAATCAGCATCTGTTGTTTGGTGAAATCTCAAAAACATTATCAGACACTGGTAAGAGTTCATGTTTCCCTATAAGCAACTTGGATCAAAGACATAAAACAAAAGGCAGCTGCAGACTTCTCAACCCTTTTTCACGACACTGAGTAGGTGTGTGGGAAACACAGCATTCTTCATGAACCCAATGCTCCTTATCAATACCTGGGCAATATCCACTCTAACTTTTATATATAGGACCTTTATATTAACATCAAATAAAAGAAGCAGCATGTGTTGATATTTTATTTGTGCTGAAAGGTGGTGATATTTTATTTGTATGTTAATAAATAAAGTTTGGCTGGAGGTCAGAGGAAATAGCAAACACAAAATTCAGGCAGTTGTAGCACAGGCCCTTAATCTGATCACTTGGCAGCCAGGGTCTCTGTGTGTTCAAGGATGTACTGGGGAACAGGGTGCCTTTAATGCCAGTACAAACCATAGAGACCTGGAGATCTGTACAGATAGGCAGTGACAAGGAAGTGAGGTAGCTGGGCTAAGAGCCAATGAGAGGGCAGAACAGCAAGGCAATAAAAGCCTGGGTAGACAGGAAGTTGTGGCATTTTGGAAGCAACAGAGTTGGTGAGGTAAGGTTGGTTGGTGGCTCTCACTCTTTCCCTGATCTTTAAGGCTCCTATATTGGGCTCCATGTTTTTTATTTAATAAGACCGCTTAGAAATTTGGCTATAGCAGCAAGCCCTGTTCCTGTGGGTAGCATCTTTTTAGCCCTACACGTTGACTCCAGTTACAAAAATTGAACTGAATAGTAAAGTCATCATAGAGAGAAATCTTCAGCTGACAAAAATTTGAAAATACAATCTTGAAAAAAGCAAAGAACATAAAATAAGTGCCGTAGTTATAGCTAGCCAATAAGTGACAGCAGAGAGGGGGAAAATCAGCTGAGTCAATTTCAGAATATGTTTATGAGTAGGAGGTAGAGTTTGGTAAGCCAAAAACTAGCAAGGACACTGTCAGCTGAGACTAATAAAATACAGGTTTAACACTGTCAGATGCATGAGTTTGCATAATTTTTCTTGTCACTTGTTGAATTTTAAAAAAATAGTGATCTGAATAAAAAACATGTATTTCTTCTTTTTATTATTACTTACAACAATCTCTTCAGAAAGTACAACAATTACGTCCTAAATCTTTTCCACATTTGAATGGGAAAAGTCAAATATTGTATTCAAACTTTCATTTCTGCTTTAGGAGTTCAAGGAGCCATAGGTGATGGATCGAGACAGAAGATTAGAAGACTTCACACATATGATAGTGAGACACATTTATGATCACTGGTAGCCCAGGGAGAAGGAGCATGAGGAGGCATTTATTTCACCAGTTTGCCTCACAAGCAGATTCTTTGTAAGGATCTCCTTAGGTGGGGAAGGTGTGAGAGGAGGGTTCCTCTATCTTGTTTTCAAGGCACAGGGTTCAAGTCAGTCCTGCCTGACATCTTGGAGGCTTTTCAGAGCAGGCCTCATGGCAAATGGACATACAGAGCAGAGAAGCCTTTCAATCCAATGGTGGCTTCTTCCAGAACAGGATGGAGTAGTCTCATTCCTGAGGAGGTGGACGAAAAACTTTTACAACACTCAACTACTGGCTTGAATTCACCAGACAGTAAAGACTACTTCAAAATGTTTTCCTCTTATCTAAAGAAAAGCAAATAGTTGAGTTTTGTACATTTTCTGTCACTGAGAGATAAATCTTGAAAATTCTCTTTGCCTGTGATGTCATATGTTTGAGGCAATGAGTGGGATGGCTTGGACTGGTCATTGTACATTGTACTAAAGATGCATATGTCACTTTCCACCCCTCAGATATGAACAGTTGTGTTAACAAAGAACTCAAACAGAAGAAATATGACTGCTAATTCAACAGAGGGAAATTTGAACTTATTTTAACTGGAAAAAAGCCTTAGTTTCTCCACTTTCAAAGTAACCTCTTTCAAAGAGTCTTCTAAATCCTCAACAGAAATTTCATAAGGGTCGTCTGTTACAGTCAGATACAGATAGGAAATCCTGGGCAATGCATTCACTCTCAATAGAGGAAAGTTACCTTTATGGTCACCCACCTCAACTCATCTAATTCTTACATTCAGTGCAAGGCTTTGTCCATTTCTCCTTCTTCAAAACAAGGCTTTGCATACACTCTCATTGTAGTGTGCTATAAGCACATGTGAGATACATGGACGCATTCAAATTATTGGGAAGTGTTTTCCCATGGTGCCCTGATACTCTGTGAATGTACTACACACAATGTATGAGAGTGTGGTACATTTTTAATTGAGAGAAAATGTATCATAAGGCTTTTGAAATGTGTTTAGTAATTAAGAATTGTGTTCAAAATAATTAGTAGTTTTTAAATCTCTCATTAACAAAACAGAAAGAAAAAATAAATAATAGTTATCACATTTTTCAATGTCCAGAAAAAAAATACTTTTTCATGCTTAAGTTTTTATATTAAATAATTACAGATTCTATTTCATAATCAGCTGAAACTCAGAAGGAGACCAGCTTAATATATACACAGAAGAGGACCATTTTTCTAATACTGATAAGATAGAATGGAAGAATAAATATCTCATGTAGTTTCTAGATTAGAAAGATGTGGTTAGAAATCACAATGCGACCTCGACCAGAGGTGAGTGCCTGGGGTTGTAGTTAGAGAGGCAACCACCTCTAGGTCCCACCCCTGGGTACCAGCCATCCCGGGAGGACCTGCCCAACTTGGCCCCAGTTTCTGGCCATGAGGCAGGCCTTGTGGGAAGGCTCCCCTTTTCCAAGACTGCAGGCAGATCCTGCAGTCTCCACACCCTGCCCCCACACCCATTTGCTTGAGACCCCAGCCACTTCCTGAGAATCAGAGAACAGCCCCCAGCTTCTATCCTGCCCTGGAACTCCCACCTGGACCAAAGGTGAGTGCCTGGGGTCACACCCAGAGAGGCCCGCACCTGGGTCACAGCCAGGGGCACCAGCAACTCCAGGGAAGACCTGCCCAACTGGGCTCCAGGTTCTAGCCATAGGGCAGGAACCCCCCATCCCCACCGGGAAGGTTCCTTCTCTCTAAGACCTTCTGGTGAACCCTACAACCTCCATGCCCTGTCCCCACACCCATCTGCCATAGACCCCAACCACTTCCTGAGACTTAGAAACCAGCCCCCAGCTTCCATCCTGTCCCGGAACTCCCATCTGGGCCAGAGCTTCCATCCTGTCCCAGAACTCCCATCTGGACAAGAGGACCTCCCATCTGGACAAGATAAGGAGACTCCAGGGACTTCCTGAGACTCAGAGTCCAGCCCCCCACCTCCTATCCGGCCAGCACTCTCATCTGGACCAGAGCTCCAATCTGGCCCACAGCTTCCATCTGGACCAGAGAGAGGCTCCCTAAATCTGTCAGCTCTGTCTGGACCAAGTACACTGATAAGAACAAGAACGAACCCATCAGGAGATGGGCAGACGTCAAGGCAGAAGTACATACAACAAAATAAAAAGCAATACAGCATCACCAGAACCTAGCCCTTCTCCAACAGCTAGACCTGAACATCATGGAATGGAAGAAGAAGAAGAAGAAGAAGAAGAAGAAGAAGAAGAAGAAGAAGAAGAAGAAGAAGAAGAAGAAGAAGAAGAAAACCTTATAAGTAACAACATGAAGAGGCTAGAGGCTTATATAGAAGAAATAAAAAATAAAGTGGAGGAACAAACAAAAAATGGGAAGAACGCTATAAAAAAAAAACTAGAGGAAAGGACGAAAAAAGCAGAAGAAAACAATAAGTCCCTGAAAGAAAATCATGAAAAAGCAATGGAAACAGTCCAAGACCTGAAGGCAGGATTAATATAATAAAAATGGTGATCTTACCAAAAGCAATCTACAGATTCACACAATCCCCATCAAATTACCAACACAATTCTTCACAGATCTGAATAATACTCAACTTCATATGGAAAAACAAAAAACCCAAAATAGCCAAAAGAACCCTGTACAATAAAACAACCTCTGGAGGCATCATGAACCCCAACCTCAAGCTCGACTATAGAGCTACCGTAATAAAAACAGCTTGGTACTGGCATAAAAACCAACATGTGGACCAATGGAATCGAATTGAAAGACCCTGACATTAACCCGCACACCTATGAACATATAATTTTTGACAAAGAAGCCAAAAATGTACAATGGAAAAAAGAAAGCATCTTCAACAAATGGTGCTGGCATAACTGGATGTCATTGTCACCCAATGACAGAGAAATGGATGGGATCTACATGAACAACCTGGATGACAGTGGGATTAATGAAGGGCAAGGTTTGAGGGAAAGAAAGCTAAGGGGAGCAGGAGATCCCAGCTGGATCAAGAACAGAAAGGGAGAACAAGGAATAACAGAACATGATAAATGATAACAGGAATAGGCAGAGTGCTGGAGAGGTCCCCAAAAATACACAATGATACATCCTCTGTAGACTGCTGGCAATGGTCAAGAGACAGCCTGATCTGACCTAGTCTGGTGATCAGATGGCTAAACACCCTAACAGTCATGCTGGAACTCTCATCCAATAACTGATGGAAGTGGATGCAGAGATCCTCAGCCAGGCCCCAGGTGGAGCTCCAGGTGTCCAATTGTCGAGAAAGAGGAGGGACAGTAAGAGCATGAATTGTTGAGACCAAGATTGGAAAAAGCACAAGGACAAATAGTCAAACGAATGGAAGCACATGAATTATGAGCCAAAGGCTGTGGCGCCCCCAGCTGGAGCAGGCCCCTGGATAAGTGAGACAATTGAATAGCTTGAACTGTTTGGGAGGCACCCAGGCTGTGGAACCTGGACCTGTCCTTAGTGAGTGAGCTGGCTGTTTGGAACCTTGGGCTTACACAGGGACACTTTACTCAGCCTGTAAGGAGGGACTGGACCTGCCTGTACTGAATCCACCAGGTTTAAATGAATCCCCAGGGGAGTCTTGGCCCTGGAGGAGATGGGAATGGAGGGGAGGGGCTAGAGGGAAGGTGGGAGTGGGGGCAGGAGGGGGGAGGACAGGGGAACCCATGGCTGATGTGTAAAATTAAAACACAAATATAATAATAGAAAAATGAAAAAAAAAAAAAAAGAAATCACAATGCTTCAGATAGATGTAATTGGATCCAGAAAAGAGCCAATTCTTTTCTATACCCAGGAACATGACAGGACGGTTTTATCTTTTAGACACATACAAACAATGAGAATCTAAAAATCACTAGAACTTTTTATGTTTTATAAAATCTCCATCATCTAATCAAAAGGTGATTCTATAAAATGCTCCTAACATCACCCTTGTCCAATCTGGACTGGTATGGATTGAATCTTCTATTTAGTTTCACATTTTTCTCCCTGAAATGTGTAAGCCTGATTACAAATCATTGCTGAATGACATTCAGGAGATATTGCAAGGGCGTCTACTCTACCTCTCTTGTCAAGTGCGTTTCAGCAGAAGGATTATTGATGGAAGCCTGAGATACAGATGAAGAGAAATTAGAGTTGTGAGGTATAGAATTGCAGAAATTGCATCTATACAAACAGCTGAAAGCAAGATGATATTCTGTTCAAATGTTTCCCATTTCAAAGAACTCTCTGGAGTCCCATTTACTCCTGACAAGAACTAACAGTGCTTACAACTTTTCTTCAACCTGGAGAATTGCTCAAATTAAGAAAATAGTTTTAGTTAAAAAAGAAAAGTGCACCGGAGCTAGAAAACTATGGAACAAATGTTCAAAATGATTTTGTCAGCCCAGGGTCTGACTTTGGCACCTGATACACAAAATATAATGGTGTAACAACTAGTTTCTGCCAAATAGTAGAAAATAAGCAAGTTACTTGAATTAATCATGAACAAGAACAAAAGATTCCAGGAGATTCTTCATATGTAAGTCTAAAAGAATCAGCAATGAAAACACACACTGCCTGAATTTCAGGAGACAAATTAGAAATATCCGTCCACCTGAAACAGCTCACCGATACCTGCTGCCTGCCAAACACATAAACTTTTTCTCCTAGATAATTAATTACAGTTTTTTTCAAGGTTTGTTTCCCAGGTCACTAGCTATAAAGGATATTCATTAAAATATATCAAGGGGCTGGAGAGATGGCTCAGCTGCTAAGAGCATTTGTTACTTTTGCAGAAGAGGTTTGGTTTCCACCACCCTCATGGCAGCTCAAAGTCATCTGTAACTCCAGTCCCAGAGGATCTGAAACCTTCTTCTGGCCTCTTCAGGTGCCAGGCACACATGTGGTTGACAGACATCTACATGCAGGCAAAACACATAAAACAATAATACTGAATCAAAAACAGAGGATATATGGTTAAAATTGGGGAATTGCAAAAACTATTCTTTGAGTTATTTTGTAATGTGAGGCTCTCCAGAGATTTGAATATGTTAATGTGTATTATGAAGATCATTAGTGGGATGTAATGGTTCGCATTTTCCAAATCATTTGGAATCATTTCTTTCCTGTGAGAAGACTTTGACTATTGTTGCAATGAGTATGTCACAATCAGGATAGAGATCTGAGTATGGGAAGTCACTGGCTGTTTTTCCAAAGCCCAACATGACCTGCTGTTTGACTTTATCTGAAATATAAAATGGGATAAAAAAAAAACATTTTGTCTCAGTGGCTGCAATTTCATCCCCACCTTTCTACACAAGCACTCTCTAACGTGTCCATCACATTACCAGGCTGACAGAGATCAGGCAATCACAGCATGTTAATGTAATCACAGACACCAGTGCTGACCATTCATACCAACATGAAAACAGACCCTAGACATGAAAAGTAACTTCCACTTCCATCATTATAATGGCTTCTCTTATTTGTGTTTGCAACATACTATTACTGTGCTGAAATAGTATTACTTACATCCCATAAACCTCTCTGCCTTCTCTCAGGAATAGTCTTTCATATAATGACCAAATTCTTCCCAAGTTTTACTTTATTAGGGAAAAAAGTCTTTTGAAGATTTTCTTTCTAAAAGAAGTCTAGCTGTGATTTGTTTTTCACTGTGTCTCAAACAAGATTGAGAGATGAAAATGCTCCCAAATCAGAAATGAGAATTTGGCCACATCGAATACACACTACATATGCTGGAAAACAGAACCATCTCTGGGGTAACAGACACTCATTACATTGTACTCACTTTTGATTCTTATGATGACTTCCCTTTAATGACCACCTACCTTGTACAAAAGACACTGCTCAAGAGTTTAGCTACATTAGCTAAATCTATCTTCACATCCTATACCATGGCTCTTACTAGTCCTACAAATGAAGAAACAGAAAGCAAGTTTTTCACCCAAAATCACCATTATTGAGGTATAAACTGAGCTCATACCTGCCTTGCTGATCTTTTCAACTCCCCAGCCTTCTCTGGATGATAACCGTGTATCTATGAAGCCATTGATAGCAATTGTGTCTTGTTGCAACCTTTTAAAAGATAGAATCTCCAATAGCCCAGGCTGACCTTGAAATCACAATGTAGCCCAGGATAAACTTGAACGTCTAATCACCACACCTTGTTTTATAATGTACTGGTGACCAAGCTCAGGGCTTCCTGCAAGTGAGCAGCCTACCAACTGAGCTACATCTCTAGACCCAGAACTTCGTAATGAAGAAGTAATCTCATGTTAGCAAAGCATATAGAAGACTCTTTCCAGTTTTAGCCATTGGAGCCTTTTCTCAGATCCTCTCCCAAAAAGCAAAGAATTCTAGATTGTATGAAATTAGGACTGAATTGATTAATAAAATGACAAGAGAAAAAGCATTGGTGAATAAAGAAAAAGAAAAAATAAAAAGATCAGAAAATCCCAATACACACTGGGTTGTGATAGAATGGCATACACATTCATTAAATCTTAGAGACTTCCACTCTTAGCTTATTCAGAGCCTGCTGAGCTACATTGCCTCTGGTAATATTATTTATGGCACTACTTTATACATGTATGAAAGCACTGAAGACTTCATATGAAGACTCTCCTCTACAAACCCCAGTTCATATATCAGTTCTAAAGCAAAATGCAGGAGAAATAATGTGCATAAGAAATGTCCTCTTAGCAGCAAGTTTGCTGACTCCTCAGGTCATGTGGCTTCTGTGTAATAGTTAAAGCTGAATTTGAGAGGTCAGGACAGGTAGAAATGCAGCTGAGGTTCCTATAAGCATTTGTTAAAGGGCTTTATCTCTGAAAGAAGTAGTCATTGAATGTCTTGATGGTGTGACACCTTAATTCATTTCTCTGTTTTACTTGGTCTAGCATGTCAGGACAATGCATGGATCTAAGAGTAATCAGAATCTAGCAAACCATCGTCTGAGACTCTGTATGAAAGAGACTGATTCACTCCTGCTAATCAGAATAAAGCAAAAAGAGATAAAAAAACTGACATTGAAGACCTACTATAATTCCAGGAATTATGTAGGCATTTTGACCACAGGATTGTATTAACACTCAAGCTCCACAAATCATATATTCTGCAAATGAAAGTTACAATTGAAATGATCCCCTGCTCACTTGAATTTGTATGAAACCCAACCAGGGTCCACACAGATTTGCTGGCTCCAAAGCCTGTGTTCATTCCAGTACATACTCCATGATCCTGGTGTTGGTTCTAAGTCTTGGTCATTCTGTATAAGCAGAGAATATTCTACGAACTAGCAGAAGCTCTAAGATCTCTCTCTTAACTCTGAAACTTACACGTGAGAAGACTCTGTCCATACAGTACTTAGAACAACCCAAATCAAGTGTCTGTGTGTCTGAATGAGAAATTAAACCCAGGTGTCTTGGTTCATGCTCTCTTTCTTTCTGCCATTTCTCACTGTTTTTCTTGTTAGAATTGGAACTGATACTTTAAACATATTGCAGAATCCAAAAGATGCCCTCTGTATGGCAGGACCCAAAATGCCAGGTTTCAGATGCATATTTCCTAGTTTATACACAATCTTAAAATACAACTGTTTGAAATACTTATTCTCAGTAAAAATAGTTAATTGAAAGAATATATGTAGTAAAACAACCAAGACCAGTAATGTGGGTGTATAGAAGCCTATGGCAGTTACATCAAAGAAACCAGGATTCTTTCTCTGTCCAAACTCAACTCTGGCCCATAAGCTCAGCCCTATGGTGGTATTGTGTTCCCTGAAATATTGTGCACTCTAATAAACATATCTGGGGTCAGAACAGCCACAATATTAAACATAGAGGATAGCCAGTGGTAGCACACGCCTTTAATCCTAGCATTCCAGAGGCAGAGATCTACCTGGAACTCTGTGTGTGTTCAAGGATACAGCCAAGCATGGTGACTCATGCCTTTAATCCTGGAAAGTGAGCCTTTAATCCCAGGGAGTGATGGCAGAAAGCAGAAAGGTAAAGCATGAAGACCAGAAACTAGAAGCTTTTAGCCGGTTAAGCTTTTAGGCTTTTGAGTAGCAATTCGGCTGAGACCCATTCAGATGCGGACACAGAGGCTTCCAGTCTGAGGAAACAGGTTCAGCTGAGGAACTGAGGTAGCTATGGCTTGTTCTGCTTCTCTGTCCTTCCAGCATTCACCCAAATAACTGGCCTCAGTGTTGTTCTTATTAGTAAGACCATTTAATATTTGTGCAACACAGCTCACTTTTGCTCATCACTGAAAATCTTAGCTGCCTAATTTTATCCAGATAGCCTATTGTCATAATCTCTTAACCATAGACTACACCCACATGCACAATACTTAATAACTCATATGCTAGTTAGTTCAGCATTGTGCAAATAATTCTCTTGTCCTGATTATTGAATTACCCTTGAGTTTATCTTGTGTGTTTACCCTGATTATTATATTATATAAATCAAGTTCTTATGTGTAAATTTAGAACCTAGCACAATGTTTGACATATAGGTGCTATTATGGTTAATTTAAATGTGAGTTTGCCCTAGATCAGAATCATTTCAGCAGGGGTCCTCACCTGCAGACATGTTCTGATTGTCTTGATTGATGTGGAAATCCCCACCCTGATTCTGTGTGGCTCCTTTTCATAGTGTTCAGGTTGTTTAGAAGGAGGTCTATCAGAAGGAAGATCATTTAGCTTTATCCTCCTTGGCCTTCCCTGTCTCTAAATTAATTTTTTCTGTTGCTGAAGGACCAGCAACTCACCAGGAAGCTTCCAGGCTTCTCCACCACATTGGAACTACTGATACACTCAGCATTGTGTACTGAGAAACTAAAGCTTGTCTCCCTTACCTAACACCAAGTTGATCTTGGTTTCTGTTTACAATGTTCAGAATGTATGACCAGCAGGAGAGGAGGAAGCCAGCACAGAAGGTCTTGAAAGAGCTGCAAGTTGGCTTACTCAGAACAGGGCATTCTCCTCCATGTTGGCCTTAAACTGTGCCTGAGTTTAGGCACTAGAAACACAACAAAGCATGGAAGCAAAAATGAGGTATGTCATACGTCTAAATAAAGCACAGGAAAGGAAATCTAAGCTCCAAAGGCAAGCATGTTGTCTCGTAGAGGGTATAAGGACAAACAGTCTTATCAGATATGTTCAAAGTAATTGTTCTAAAATCTTTTAGTATATTTTTATTATATTTTTAAAAAATACTTTTAAAATACATGCTTTTGATAAAACGTGTTTTTCAATGAAACTACAAGTAAGTTAAGCTTCTGATAGTTACTGTGGTCAAACTACATGGCAAAGAGAAATTGTTTTTGTATAGATAAAAAGCAAACACCTGGTGAAAGAGGCATCAGTGCTGGACAACCACCACCACTCCCAGACATTCATACACACACACACACACACACACACAGAGAGAGAGAGAGAGAGAGAGAGAGAGAGAGAGAGAGAGAGAGAGAGAGAGAGAGAGAGAGGGAGAGGGAGAGGGAGGGAGAGGGAGAGGGAGAGGGAGAGGGAGAGAGAGAGAGAGAGAAACTACAGTGAAGTAGAATCCAGGTAGTTAGGCAACAGTAAGCCCAAGGTTTGAAATTCCTAGGGTGTGAAAAGGTGGGTGATGATTTCCTTCCTGTAGATATGGGAGAAAAAGTGCACTTCTATGATCAGTCAGGCTGAAAGATAAATCCATGAATCCATGCTCCCTCTTTGCCATGGTTACTACCAGGGAAATGGGGATTGATAGTCGTATAGTAGACAAGCACCTTGTGAATGAGAAAGGCTGTCCAGAGAACTATCTCCTGTGCAAATAAATCTCTTACACCATGGATCATATATCTTTCAAATATTTTATAACAGATTGATGAGTGGGTATGAAATACATCGTATATACTTCAATTTCATTTCAAACCTGAGATTTGGTTAAATCAAAAAGAATACCAGTAAACTCTGATATAGAACTAGAACTAAGTTGTAAGTCATAAAAGTTTTGAATTTCTGGGACATTCATGAAAATGTAAGAATTTCTGGGATGTATAAATAGTGTCTTTACATCCTTGATCAAAAACATGCCCTTTAGATAAAACCTTTAAATGTATTCTAGAAGAGTTTTACTAAAAAGCTAGCCCTTGTATTTGATAATATCTCTATCAATGTACCTTCTGTGTCTTTGACAGTGGGAACCCTGTGATTAGAACCTTGAAGATGCACATTTCCTCATGTTAGTACCAGTTCTCTTCAGAGTCTAATTTAAAGGGAAAGAAATCTCTTAAAACTCACTCTTCGGGCTCAACATGAAAGCAATGTACATGTCATTCCTACTTTGCATTTTATTTAGAAAATAAAAAAGGCAGCCAGAAAATTGTTCTAGCATTCTATATTACTATCAGGGGAAAAAGTCCACTGCAACATTTGCTATGAAAAAAAGATGTGAAAATCCACTAAATAGTTAAGCATTCTTTTTGAGACAAGCAGGATTATATATGTTATATGACTTTTTACTATGAAAATATACAATGCCAAGGATCAAAGTAAACAAGTTTTTAAACTAAATATTGTTTAGTTAGTATACAAGATGCTGGCAAAGGCGGAGAAAGTTGAACTGAATACAGACTTGGGAGACTGCTGCATAGAGGTGGCAGTTGAAGGAACAAATAAGGATAGGAAACCCAAGAGTGACATCTGACAGAATGGCCTTTGATTTCTCAGACCACAGGAATGTGAGAAGTGAAGCATACAGACTTATAATGAAATTCTGCAACTGCTATTTTCACAAGGGCGGGGTGGGGGGGTTAGAGAAGGAGCCTCATTGGGTAGTGGATTTTCTCTCTGTTTCTGTGGAGGCAGAATTCGAGGCTGGTTCCCATTCTAATGATGCTTATTAAATAGCTTTTCAGTTGCATCCGATTTCAAAGTTATAGAAAGGGTATACCAAACTCAAGTAAATGTGTTATTGCCAGGATTATTGCCTGGGGGATGAGGGGAAGAACAAAGGTAAGCCACTAGCTGGAACAGCCATATCCAAAGCAAACCACACTCCATGATAATTCTTCTCTCTCCAATTCCTAGTCTTTATACTAGTAATATTTAAAATAGTCTTTTCTGTTCAAACTAACCAAAAAATTTTAAAGGAACACCTAGAAATTTAAACAGTTTTCATTTTTGCTTTCTCTTAACCATCCTACCTTGAACATGATCAAGAAAATTATGAGATATGCAAAGCTTTTATTTTGGGATAAAGTAAAAATAACTCTGTCACTCTTGATGAGTTATAAATATGCATAAACATACACATCACTTCCTTCTTCTTGAGCTCTTTTACCTTGACTAATGAGACTGGTCCAGAAACCATTATAGCTGTGGTTATAAATCTCAGTATCTACAAGCTCAATCATTCATTTATTCCCTCATTAAACAAATAATTTCCAGTGACATTATTGCTAAGTAAGGTCTGAGGTACATCAAAAAGCATGGTGGCTCACCCTTGTGATGTTTACAGTTTGAGTACATACTTTCCCTATAGGCAGTGGATTTTGATGAAAAGAGAGAAGAAACAACCCAGAAGGAAGGAAGGGGGAAGGGAATGACACAAAGTATGTTGCTTTTGTGCTTGGGAGGAAAGCAACACATCTACTTAAAGTTGTTGCAACTGTTCCAGTTCATTGTTTCTGGTCCAGCAGGGAGATGTGATGGTATTTCTCCAACTCTCTAATCAGTGATCTCAACAAATATGGGGCAGGTTATACCACATGGAGTCTATAAATCAAGGGCAGCACTAGAAATGTCCATCAGTTCCTTAATTCAGCAGTTTTATTGCATGTCTCTTAATCCTGGAGACTGCTGCCATCTTGGAGCTCAGACCTGGAGCTTGGACTCATGAGACAATCACTGCGCTTTATGCAGAGACTAGCTGTAAGAGTCCTGCAGGCCCAGCATGAACAACAGCCTCCCTGAATGACCTCATATTTACCTCCATTTTTTTATTTTGATTGACAGACACAAAAGAATTATAGACTTGGCATTGGATGGTATGTTGGGAGATTATTTAATACCTTTTACTTACAACTGTGTAAATAAATCTCATGGGTTTTAATTAACACTCAAAAACTATTGAAGAAGTTCTGATAATGAGATGGTAGAAAGCATCCCTTGCCTGTTTGCCGATGTGTGTGCACACATTGCTGAGGGGACAGAAGAAGACCATGCCTGCTCACAAAGAAGTAGCTATGCTAATGCCTGAAGTACCTTTGCTACATTTTTCACAGTAATAAATGTATCCTTAACTGCTCAGCACATTTCTCCTTCATCAGTAAATTTGCCTTTAAGCTTTTAGACTTGGAAAATATTGAAAACCTTCTGAAATGTTTGCATATCTTGATGTCCCTGCCATAAATTAATTAGGATAACTCATTTTCTCTCATATTTCCATAATCCAGAAATGAGAATCTAATGCAATTTTTAAGTCAGGAGAAAAAAAAATCACTTGACTTTTTCTTTCACAAATGCCTGCTTTTGATCCTCTGAAAAATACAAGGCAAACTTTCAACACAGACAAGTGGGTCTTGTATCCTGACTTCATTTAAAATAACTCAATCATATTCGTTAATGGCAAAGATAGCTAGAAGCCCCCACACTTTGTCTCAAACAACATGAGGTCATCAGTGTATGAGAGAATAAGATATTCATCATCATTAATCCTAATTTCAAAATTACATTTGAAGATTTAATTTTCTCTTCGTATGTCTGGACAAGCAATAAGAAATAATCTTTGAGCTCTTAATTGTGTTTACTTCTATGACTTCATAAAAGAGACAACTCTAGACACTATTTGCAGAAAGAAAAAATATCATTGATAATGCTCATTATCACTGTATTCTTGTCTGTAGCCTGAACAGCTGGGCTTCTGTGAGAGAAGAAAAGCAAATGTTAGATACAATTCTTAGCCATGGTGAACTCCAAAATTCACCCAAAAGCCCATGTTCACCTGCTACCACAGCAGAGGAGAACACTACAGTGCTTTCCCTCAAGTGGATTAGCCCCTGGTGAAAAATGAAGATTTTATTTAGAATTGTACTCATTTAATCAAGCTATCTTATTTTTATTTTTTAATTTAAACAAAACTTTATTACATATAAGTTGCCACATAACTGGATACCTCTCTGCTTTGTACACAATTACTCTTTCCACAGAAAGGTTGCTTCTGAACATCTCATCTTGAGATGCAAGCACTATGATCCTGACTGTAGCAGAACAGTATAACTAAAGCATACAGCTCTTGCACCCAGTATCAGGAATGTACAAATATCTTTATTCAAAAGTAAAAAATATATTATTTATAGTCATGGACAATGATAACAATAAACCATTATATATTGTCAATGGAAATCAGCAACTGATGGTTATAACTGATTAGCCAGCCAACTTTTTCTTCATTTTCTTTAGATGACTTCTCTGACTCCTCATTTATCCCACCAGAGTTCATTGAAATTACTATTCTAGGAGTTAGAACATGCCATCTTCATACTTCCTTCTATTACTTCCCTTTTGGGGTTCTACTCTTCTGTAGGAATTTCTGTCACTAGATCTGTTGTAGTTAACAAGAAGGCCACCCCAGCAGCATCCAGTAAAGCAGTTCTTAAAGCTTTCATTGGATCAATAATTCTTTTTTCCACCATGTTCACAAAGTCTCTGAGCATAGAATCATAACTAATTTCCAAGGAACTGCAGAATTTACACAGCTATCAAAGATCCTTCAAACACCTGCATTTTTAGGAATAGTCCCTGCAGGAATTTTGAATGCTCTGTTAATAATTTCTATACCTACTTTCTGGTCTTCATTAGCTGGTTTTAATGAAGCCAAGGCAAGAATGGACTGACATCCCTCTCCAAGAACAATGCCTTCTTCAACAGCTGCTCTTGTAGCATTAAGAGCATACATAACTCTGGCTTTCTTCTCATTCACTTTAACATCACTTGCCCCTCCATCCCTCAGCACAGCTACATCTGAAAGTTTAGCCAATCACTCATTTAGCCCTCTATTTCCATATTCATGAGTTGTGGTGTCTAACTGCTCAGGATTTCTTGAATACATTTTTCTTCTTTAATTTTTTATTTTATTTTCTTAGGGTTTTTTTTTTCTTTTTTTTTTTTTTTGTCTTCAATATATCCAGACCACAGTTTCCCTTCCTCTACTCCTCCCAATCCCCTCTCCGCAGATTCATTTCTCTTCAGTTTCCCTTCAAAAAAAGAGCAGACCTCTCAGAGATATTAGCATACCATGGCATAACAAGACAGTAAGACTAGGCACAAACCCTCACATCAAGGTTGTGTAGTTGGAAGTTTTTCTGTGTCCTGGCTGGCCCACATTTGGGACAATTCTCTCCCACTTACATTCCCCAAGTAAGCACATGAAGGCTTATATTAATTATAACTGCTTGGCCATTAGCTCAGGCTTATTACTAGCTAGCTCTTACACTTAATTTAACCCATAATTCTTATCTATATTTAGCCTCGTGGCTTGGTACCTTTTCTCAGATCTGCCTTGTCATCTTGCTTCCTCTGTGTCTGGCTGGTGACTTGTGACTCAGCCTTCCTCTTCCCAGAATTCTTTTTGTCTGCTTATCCCACCTACACTTCCTGCCTGGATACCGGCCAGCAGCATTTTATTTATCAACCAGTCAGAGCAACACAGCTTCACAGCACATAGAACGACTCCCACAGCAAGGCTGAGTGAGGCAAAGCAGTAGGAGGAAAGAGGTCCCAAGAGCAATTAAAAGTCAGAGACATCCTCACTCCCTCTGTTATGATTCCCATAAAAACACCAAGCTGAACAATCATAACACATATGCAGAGGACGTAGCACAGACCCACACAGGCTCTGTGATTGCCACTTTAGTCTTGGTGAGCCCATATAAACCCTGCTTAGTTGATTCTGTGAGCTGTGCTCTCCTGGTATTCTCAACCCCTTTGGCTCCTACAATTGAATATATTTTTCAATTTAAGCTTTGTCACATTTTCCTATCAAAAGCATGTCATTTTAGTAAAAGTGGTCTCTGCAACTTTTCCTGAGTCATGAGCTTGGACATCTTCAAAACGAAGATTCAGCCCCTTTTTTCCAAACACTGCACCAGTAGTGATAGCCCTATCTTTAGGCGGATTCTTCCTATTGTCCCCAAACCCTGGAGCTTTGACTGAAGACCAACATTTAGCTTGTTCAAAACTAGTGTGCTTAGAGTTCCTCCATCAACACCTTGGAAAATTATGAATAAGGGCTTCTGATGAGTGTTAGCAATTTCAAGAGCAGGTTCAATGAACTGGGACACTAGACCTTTTTTTTTTCATTCAACAGAACATAGGTATCTTGAAATTCACATTTTTGACCTGTTGAAGTGTTAATAAAATATGGGGAAATATATCCTCTACCAAACTTCATGCTTTGAATAATCTCTAATTCATCAATAATTTCTAATTCAGCATTTTCCCACCCTTCACTGTGATGATGTCCTTTCTTTTAACCTTTTTCATTGCATCACAAGATGTTTCAGTGTCTATCTCTGTTTGCAGAAATCATAGCAACCTGAGCAATTTCTTCCAGGGACTGTGACAGGTTTAGACTGTTTTTGATTTGTTTTGTTTTAAGTTCGGTAATCACTGCATCAACAGCCAACATCACACCTCTCCGGATTTCCACTGCATTAGCCCCTTTACTGAGTATCTCCAAGCCCTCCTTGAAGAGTAGCAGTGACAGTGCCTTCTCCAGCGTCTTTGTTTGTATTATTGGCAACATTTTGAATGAATTTAGCTCTGATGTTTTTATGTTTATCCTTTAAATCAATTGACTTTGCAACAGTGACCCCATCTTTTGTTACTTTGGAACTAACTCTCTTCAGTAATTGCCATTCTTCCCTTTGGCCCCATTGTAACAGCTACAGCATTAAGGCTCAGAAATATCTACCAAAGTTTCTTCAGTATAGGGGCCTGCTCACTGTGTCCTCACAGAGCCACTTCTCTGGACAAACTTGTGGGAAATCGTTCCATTCAGCTGATGGCTTTGGATCACAAACCCTAGCGCGTGGCTATGTCTGAGTACTTGACCCTTTGGGTGGTTGGGACCGGTCCATAGGCTGAGAATGGCTTGCAGTTGGCCTCCATCTGCCTTGAGGAGAACTGCAGCTGCACTAGCAGGATCAGCAACAATGTCTTCCTTATTCTGTATTAATGAGTGTATTATCCTCATTTTATACCTTAATAAATTCTTGAGATCCTTTAACAGACTCTCGTGGGCTCACATAACACAAACTCACCCTGGATTCTCTTCCTCCTCTTATACAGACAGCAGCCAGACTGGCCTGGAAACATATCAATGGCCAGGATTTAATTTTATCGTCTATTTAAGGGTTCTATTTCCAATATCACAGTCCAAGATTCAGGGGTCTAGGATGGTTTTAACATATCATTTTGGGAAAATAATTCAGACCCTAACACTAGGCAAATATGTAACCATAAGAAAGCATAGTACTATAACCCAAGAGATAATGTGACAAGGCTCTCTCTGCAGCAGGAATTAGAATAATTGAGAAGAAAGGGGAATGTCATTCACTGGTAACATTATTTGACAGCATCTGGTCCACATACTTTCCATGTGGTATCTGAGCACCATTACCCTCAGACACGAACCTCCTCTCACCATTTAGAAAGGACACTGAGGTGACAGGAGTGAAAGACTAGTCCCATGGAGTGAACTAGAAATGGCAGAGCTGTTTAAGGAGCAGCAATGTATCTGTGCTTACCTGCCTTCCCCAAGTGTTTCCCTGTGAAATGTTCTTTATGTGTATGTACATTTGCCTGAGTGAATGTCTTATAGCAATACATGTCTTGTGTCCATAGTTACTAGAACATGCCATCAGATACCCTGGAAGTGGAATTGTAGATGGTTCTAAGCTGCATGCAGGTGCTGGGACCCAAACCAGGTTCGTCTTTAGGAGCAGCAGGTGCCTTTAATGAAAAAGTCATCTCTCCAGGCCCTCTCCCTGCAAGATGTTGATGATGGCTTGGTTCTGCCAATCACAAGTTGCTTCATCTTGAAGACCTCATTTCAGCAATGTGGAATTCAACTTATTTCTCAGTAAGAATTCTTCTCACTTTTGGATTTAAATTTTTTTCTCATTGCATATTTTTCTATCATATAAATGTGATGTACTCCACAAACATGCTTTAGAAATTACAGAGAAATTAAAATTAAGTTCAATTTACTATTCTAGTAAACATACCATAAATCTATCAGTAAGTTTCCTTTCTGGTCCAATTTTAGTTATTGTGGGATGATAGAATTTTTTTTTTGTTTCACTTAGTTTGGGAGAAAAGCAAGTAACTCACCACTAAAGATCTGTGCCACATTAGCAAAATTGAAGTGAGATAGAATAAAATCATTACATCCTATCAGGATCATTTTAGTATTTGAAGTGATTGTACACCTTATAGACACTTATCCACGAAGCATGTCTGAAAATGAAATGTCACACACATACACACACACACACACACACACACACACACACACACACACTGATGTATATTAGATTTTTTGGGGGAGGGGACTAAATGGAAGCTAAGGGCCAAAGCCAAGAGGAAAGAGAAATATAGCCCTGGAAGAATATCTGAAAATAAAGACAAGGGGACATTAGAGGAGGGAGACAAGAGAAAGCCCCAGACAGAAGACACTTTTTGAACTGCATCCAAATGGATTCATAATGGACCTAACAGTGACCTGAGGTGAAAATCAAAGAACTGTATTGTGCCATTCTTTGGACACAGCATTTGATTATCTAAGACTTTCCAGTAATGGACTATGTGCCCTTCCAAAACTTAAGTGGCTATACAATGTATTTCAGAATATGGAGTGGAACACATAAATTTATGACATGCCCCATTTCTATTACTTAGTAATTTATAAGTACTTTAATGTAATTGTACAGCTTTCATAACCTACCACCATCAATGGCTTCAAGGGATCATTTCAAGTCACCAGTGCCTATAAATGCTGAGCCATCTCAACAGTTTCCATAATCTTAATTTTAATGTCAACATAATATACAAGTGATTATGTATTCCAAACATATTAGTTATTTTTGAACTTTGGAATTGTTTTCATTTTGAGTGCCAGGGTAGCTTATGTGCTCAATAAAGCAGGTTATCATTTTAAGCTTTCAATATGTTCCTGGTGAAAAATATTAGTTTCTATGTAGAGAATCATGATATCAGAACAGCAAAATAAATGACTCCACAGTATACAAAGCAAGCAACAAGAAGCCACACAAAGTACTGCAGATTTCTTTTTTGAGAGTTATGTCTAAGCCTTCGAACACAGGTCGTTAGTGGAACTAGGAAGCACTCCTTTTCCTCAAATCCAGCTACTCTATAAACTTATGGAGGCTCACGGAACTTTCTAAGAGAAGAAAATGTCTCCATGAGATCTTTGATGCTAATTGAAATACAGCTGAAACAAAATCAAGGGAAAAACCTTGTAGTCCCCAGGAGGGAAAAAAACATATTTCACTATACACGTTAATAAGGTTCAGACTCAAACTCTGGACTACTATACGGAGAAATGGTTGGGAAACATTGGATGGTGGCAACTCTTGATTCAGGCACCTTGGTGTACCATGAGGAAAAGAGCTAGTTGTGTGTTCTGAGCCAGTCTCTAGTATAATTTTTTAAAGTAAATTCTTCACGTTTACTTTGGTGTAAATCAAATGTACTACACTGTCATGTGGGAGGAAAATGTGTCTTCTCTCTCTACATACAGAAAAGAAAAGAAAAAAGAAAACAATTGTGAAATCACCAATAGCCATGTTTCCTGCTTGCCATGGTGATTTTAAAGATGATCAAAGACCCTGATATTGAACTTCACATTCTTTTAAAGTAACTCTAATATCAGTGATAGCAGTAATAGTCAGAGAAATCTGGTCCTTTGATGTGATGGAGTAATAGACTTTCCAGATCTATTTCAATAAAGCTATATTAGCAAATCATTTGAAACAAGAAATATATTTGGAGATCTTAAATTGAACATGGGAGAGAAACTTTGGGATGGCAAGGCTCAGGATGGCAGCTCAAATTCACTGGACATGATAGTCAAAGGGAAATTTGGCCTAATTGTACTCACACTATTCAAACAATGTATAGCCCCATCACTCTTAAAATTTATGATGGAATGAGTATACTCCAAAAGAATCCACACAGTCCCTTTTAATTCTTCCTTCCTAATAAACCTCAGAAGCAGATAAAGGGAAATCACTGTCATTTATAGAAGCCAATAAAAAACATGGAATCAAAAGAGTGGTGAAGGTGATACACACCAAGGTTCAAGAAAAGGGGAGACTCTTGAGTTAAAGAATGAGACAGGGTAAGGTTCATAGAAAATGTGCAACTTCAGTAGATATGAGAAGGCAAGATTTGGAGTACAGGGGATGGAAATGTACTGGTGTCCAGCCAGTCATACAAGTAATTAGCACTATAATGTACCAGCAATTGTGTATTAGGGGACAGGGAGTCATGCTGATTTCAACTAATTAAAAAGTTGGCAACAAAGAGAACTTCAGTTAGGAAGTATGTTCATTGGTCTTGCCTCTTATAGGACAAAGCTAATCTTCGTCATAATTGGAATTTAGAGGGACTTCAAATCAAGTATTCTTCACACTTTACACATTCATTTCTTCATCTAACCATTCAGTGCTGAATACATCTATAAGCCACACACTCTGTCGAGTGCTAGAGATGTACAGAGTTATGACAAAGTTACTTTCCTTTTCTTTTTAGTATCCAGGTCACTGGAAAGGTGTCATATTATTTCATGTGATTGTCTAAAGCATGACAGAAGCCACAAATCAAAAGATTGTCTCAGGGATGGAAAAATGGCTCAGCAGGTAAGAGCAGAGGCTGCTCTTCTAAAAGACCTGGGTTCAATTTGTATCACCCACATGGTGTCTCAAAACTGTAACTCCAATTTCAGGGGATCCAATGCCCTCTTCTGATCTCTGAGGGCACCGAACATGCATGAAATACACATGCATGCAGGCAAAATATCTCTAAACATAAGATAAATAATTTTAAGAGAATATCTCAAAAGATTTTCTGTTTTCTGCTGGTAAACTGACTGCTTCCATCAGAAACTAAAAACAATCACCTTTCTGTCTCTGCTTTGGGGAAGTTTTCTTTACCCTTACATGGAGACAGAGTCAGAACTGAGGGTACTTTCTTCTGGCCCTGAGCCCTAGGGAAAAGTTAGCAGGTTTTAGAAAGTTAAAACATCACTTGAAGCCAAAAGACCTTGTGATCCTGCTAAGAGCTGGATTGATCAGAATCTATACTCAGCATACCATGGGCAGGCTAACTCACATCCACTATTCCACCATACCTAGTTAACATCAAGAGAGCATTGCACAGTCATTACCGAATCTCCTTCCTGGCAGCCATGAGGCCAAAGGCAGTGTGTTTACCCATTAGCTTCCTTTTGTTCTTGAATCCTCAATTTAAAAGGCAAGAAGACATTCCTAAAATTCTGTTGTCTCAGTAAAATTTAGCCACTATTTAAATAGCAATGCCAAAGTCAGGTACAAAGTTTTATGTCAGTTACTTACAATGTCCCTGACACAGCCATGCTCAAGACTACATGCAGAATTGATTTAGATAGCTAAAAATAACTGTGTCAGTGACTAAATTTTCTCATCATACACAACTTTCAATGACAGCAAAAGAGAAACTCAACTTAAAGTGATTGATTCTTAAAGGTCATCTGAACCCATTTAGATCCTAATACAAGTTGCTTCATGCTAAAAATCTGTTTTGAAAACCTTTTAAACAATCTAAGGGCATTAACAATGGAAAAGTTCCAGACTTTGGCGACGTATCTTTTTTTTTTTTTTTTTTTGCTCTTATAAGCCTCCCACCTAAAATAAATGTGTCTATTCATTTCACAGACACACACACACAAAAAACATAACTAAGATCAAAACAATAGAAACTCCTGATACAACAATGTTTTTCAAAAGTGCATCCAGACCCACCCATCCATCATCCTCACAGAACATTTATACCTTCCATATTCACTAGAGCACAGTTTTTTGAGAGGACAATTACCACATTTTCAGGAACAATGTCTGCTACCCCCAGGAAGCACCCCTACTGCTTTAATGGAATAAGTTAAGACTAAACTAGGTTTACAATTACTAACTGCATTGTTCTCTATAACTGCTCAGAGCTTTATTTGATGTTAATTTATCTGTTTTTGCTAAATGGCAAGTAGATGGACTGCAACCAAAACAGTGAAATGGCCCTGCACATGCTTGGAGGTTCCTGTCATTCTGCTTACAAAGGTCACTGCTCTGATGCTCGTATTAGAAGTAACAGCTTATTTGTGACTGTAACAGTTTCGTGGCTTCCACAGCTTACAACTAAAAGTGACTTATAGAGACAAACATTTAGGCATTGCCAAGAAAAGCACAAAACATTGACAAGAAACACATAATACATAGCCATAAAAGGGAAAAATGTACTCTTAATGGTTAGCCGGCTCATATGTGTATGCTGTTTCTGTCGTTTTAAGGTCTATAATATTTTGAGTACATAATTACACACAGAGAGATGGAAATTTTAAAAATCAACTATGTAATTTTAAATTTGAGAGTCAATATGATTAAAGTTGGGTAAAAATGTTAGAAAGGTCATGACCGGATTTAATTTTAGGTATCTTTTACTAGAGAACATAGATGGGCCCAAAACAAATCGATTCACCTAGTCTTCTAACACTTTAGAATCAGTATTCTCAGAAGCTTACAACCCCAAAATTGGCAAGCCTTGGTATATCCAAGCCCAGATGACTGCCTCCCTTTACAATGTACCTATTGTAAGTGCAAGTACAGAGGAGTTATCTTCCCTCTTCACACAAGCCAGTCTGTAGTGAGAGGTGAGGGTAGCAAAGCAGGAGGGATGATCAATAGTCTGTTCAACTGGACCACAAGAAATCTGATCCCCAGTGGCTCAGGGAGCCAAGGAGGTCAAAAAGCTAATGGGAGCAAGATAGCAAATCTACACTATAATTTAATTTGCAAGTTGAAAACTGTGACTATTTTGCCAAGAAGTCTTTTATCACATTTCCTTCCATAGCAGAAATCCATGACTATCAGTCTTTCATCCAATTTGAATTAAACACACAAACAGGAAAGAGGAATCAAATTCCCAAAGGCTTCTCATTTGACAAATATTTTAGTGGCTTTCATAAAACAAAAATTTGTTCCAGTTAGATCCTTCTATTTCATGTTAAGAACCAAAGCCATGCTATATTTTGATCATATCAAGCTACCTCTAAAACCTAGATCACCATAACCAAAACTAAGAGTCACTCAAATATGTGTACAGGCTGCTACAATCACCATTCTCTGTGCTAGCTACAGAGACTCAAGATAAATGATTTCTCTGCCCTCAATAAATAATGAATAGTTATCAGATAGAAAGCTAACCATTTATAAGTATATAATGTGTATTAAAAACTAGAAATATGTATAAATACCACAAAGCAATTTAAATAAGTATTAGCATCAGATGACACTGACGGTGATGGTAATGATGATGTTATGATGTCATCATTCTCCAGAAATCTTAAGGGACCCATGAGTAAACAGGTAGGAGACTAGAAAAATGCTATAAAAGGAAAATTTTCCTGCAAATGGTGTACCTCTGAGCTAAATTTTCAAAGACTAATAAAAACATAATTCAACATGATGCAATGTGTGTGAAGAGGAGTTTTGTACTGAGCAGTCCAGAGCCCTTTAAAAGCACTGGCCATGTAGTATCTGCATCTTCTCGAGCTATAACTTAGGGAGAGTACCAGACACAGTGAGGAGCCTTGTATCTGGGCTCCAATTCACTTGTATCCCCAGATTTTTACTCTTACATCATCTTGTGAGAATTTCTTGGATGATCAATTTACTAACAACAAATCAAATAATGCAATGTTTATTTAGATAGCTAGAAAGACAATGGCCAAGTCAGGCCAAGTGTTGTAGACCATGAGAGGATTTCCATTTTTCCCTGAACGTCATAAGATGACTTTGAAAACATGCAGCAGACCTACATTTTAAGAGATCATTCTGGTACTAGACATTGAACAATTGAAAGCTGCAATTATTAAAATATTCTGTTGTTGCAGGAATCCATTTGAAACAGAACATGAGTGTAGAACAAGTACGGTAAGAAAGAACAAGTAATATGTTCAACCTACACTTCATAAAGGTCCTCATGTAACCATACTTTACATCATAAATAAACAAAATGAAATTTTAATGACAATGAAAACACATGGCTTTACTTTAAATTAAGTAGTCTAGTCACTGGAATAAGCAAACTCTTCTCTATTTATAAGACCATTCTTAATTCCACTCAGAATCATTTAAAATTTTGAACAGTGTCACAGAGTAAGCACAACAGATTAGCTGATATTTATAGAATTCACTCTTCAGACCAGAATAGTAAGAATAGATGAATATATCCAAGAGGGCAGGAGTCTGGACAGTAGCCAGACTATAACCCTAACCCTTTGATACTGAATTACAGGTATCTCCATCTAGAAGATGTAAGGGTGGCTTTCTCTGTGTATACATTCTTGACACTCCAGATTAGACAGTAGACAATTTGTGAACAGTTCTGGGTGGCTAGCATGAGCTCTTGTGCCTATATATTCCTGTTGTACAATCTCTGTCATGTAAGTAAGAATCACGTCAATCAGTGACTTGCAAAAAAAAAAATGGCAGGTTGAGCTGAGCAAAGTTCATTTCTGGACAAAGTCTAGGACACAGCATAGGCTGCAGCTCTGTGCTATGTTATGTTTACTGTTTGGGATTCCTAAACCACACTTGTGAAAATTCCCTAATAGGGTACTGGCTCAGTTTTCTTGTCTGAGTTTTACAGGACCCCCAAGCTCATAGTTGGGAAATAGTTAAGTCTTACTCTGTGCATTGATCACAGAGTAGCTGCAAAAGACAAACTTTAATATCCCGGTGCCTAAAGAATCTTATCTCTGCACACAAGCTCAATGTAGATGTGGATCCTTATGTAGTCCTCCACTCAGAGATGATTCCAGAACTGAAACTTCCCAGATTCTATGCCACCATTCTCAGCACAGGGCCTATAGAGTTATTTTGGAGGGAATCTATTGGAAGATTCCACTCCCCACCCCACCCCTGTGGACAGAGACGAAAGTCAAATACCCATCTTCCACTTTCAATTGTATTGGCTGTAGCTCAGTCTTGTGGATTCACCCAGCTGCCCAGAATTCTGGAAAATATATATAACTATGTATGTACATGGGAAGAAGGTAGATAGGGTGTGGTGACTGACCCAAAGTCAACACTACACATCATATTAAATTTTCTGTGTTTTAAAAACAACTATGAATATATCAAAAAGGATAGTTTTTAAAAATGTATAATCTTGATACTTAAAAAAATATAATCTTAGCCGGGCAGTGGTGGCACATGCCTGTAATCCCAGCACTTGGGAGGCAGAGGCAGGCGGATCTCTGTGATTTTGAGGCCAGACTGGTCTCCAAAGTGAGTTCCAGGAAAGGCGCAAAGCAATACAGAGAAATCATGTCTCGAAAAACCAAAAAAATATATAATCTTGATATTAAAAAGGCTTCTTAGGCAAGATATATTATGCAGACATGATTAAAAAGAAGAATAACAGCTTGGAATTCTCAAGGAATGCTCAATGTTCATAGCAGCATTATTTGTAATAGCCAGAACCTAGAAACAACCTAGATGCCCTTCAACTGAAGAATGGATAAAGAAAATATGGTACATATACACAATGGAGTACTACTCAGCAGAGAAAAACAATGACATCATGAGGTTTGCAGGCAAATGGATAGATCTAGAAAAAAATCATCCTGAGCGAAGTAACCCAGACTCAGAAAGAAAATCATGGTATGTACTCACTCATAGGAGGATACTAGATGTAAAACAAAGGGATGACTAGACTGCTACTCACAACTCCAGGGAGGTTACATAGAAAACAGGATCCTAAGAAGACACAGGGATTGCCCAATGACAGAGAAATGGATTAGATCTACATGAGCAAACTGGACGTGAGTTGGGGTAATTAAGGGCAAGGTTCAAGGGAAAGAGAGCTTAAGGGAGCGGGAGATCCCAGCTGAATCAAGAAAAGAGAGGGAGAACAAGGAATAACAGACCATGAGAAATGAAGACCACATGAGAATAGGAAGAAGCAGAGTGCTAGAGAGGTCCCCAGAAATCCACAAAGATACCTCCACAATAGACTACTGGCAATGGTCAAGAGAAAGCCCAAACTGATCTACTCTGGTGATCCAGATGGCCAAACACCCTAACTGTCATGCCAGAACTCTCATCCAGAGATCCCTGGCCAAGCGCCAGGTGGAGCTCCAGGAGTCCAATTGGCAAGAAAGAGGAGGGATTGTGTGAGCAAGAATTGTTGAGCCCATGATTGGAAAAAGCACAGGGACAAATAGCCAAACCAATGGAAACACATGAACTATGAACTGTGGTGGGTATTGTGTTCCCCAAAATATTGTGTGTTCCCCAAAATAAACATATCTGGGGTCAGAAAACAGACAGCCACTAGAACAAAGCCAAAAATTGTGGCTAGAAAATGGGAAGAGTAAGCCATAACAGAAGTTGGGCAGTCGTGGTGCACGCCTTTAATCCCAGCACTTGGGAGGCAGAGCTAGCCAGATCTCTGAGTTCAAGGCCACTTTAGAAACAGCTAAGCCTGATGACCCACGCCTTTAATCCCAGAAACCCAACCTTTAATCTCAGGGAGTGGGGGCAGAAAGAGAAAGGAATATAAGGCATGAGGACCAGGAACTAAAGGAGTAAAGCATGTAGTTAGTTAAGCATCTGGTTGGTTAAACATTCAGGCTTTGGAGCAACACAGTTCAGCTGAGATTCATTCTGGATGAGGACTCAGGAGCTTCCAGCCTGAGGAAAAAGAATCACCTGAGGAACTAGCAAGGTTAGATAGCTGTGGCTTATTCTGCTTCTCTGATCTTCCAGCAATCACCCCAATAACTGGCCTCGGGTTTGAGTTTCATTAATAAGAACAATTAAGATTCATGCTACAATGAACCAATAGCTAAGGAGTCCCCCTGGATCAGGCCCTCTGGATAAGCAAGACAGCTGATTAATTTGAATGGTTTGGGAGGCCCCCAAGCAATGGGACCGGGACCTGTCCATAGTGCATGAGCTGGCTGTTTGGAACCTGGGGCCTATGTAGGAACACTTTTGCTCAGCCTGGGTGAAGGGAGGAGGGGACTGGATCTGCCTCTATTGAATCTACCAGGCTGAGCTGAATCCCCAGGGGAGTCCTTGCCCTGGAGGAGATGGGAATGGGGAGTGGGCTGGGGGGAGGGCTAGAGGGGTGGAGGAGGGAGAACAGAGGAATCCGTGGCTGATATGTAAAATTAAATAAAATTATAAAATAATTTTTTTAAAAAAAGAATAACAGATTTGACTACATCAAAAGTTAAATGAATTGTGATGTAGAATAAGCCCTTTCTCCATTAGTTATTTTTTAATGTATAATAAACAAAAACACACTAAACTGAATAATAGGATGCTGGAAAACATTTTGGGGAAGAAAGGAACCATTACCACAACCAAAAAAAAAAAGTCATGGGACTAAAAGTGTAGGAAGATGTTTGAGATTTCTAGGCCAAGTAAGCAAATATAAGAGAAAATAAATTAAAGATAGTTTGCTATTATTTTTCATCAAAATAGAAATATCATACCAGTGATTAATGATGAAATAAATACCAATAAATTCTTAGTAAGCATGTAAGTTAGTTCAGTTAAAAAAGAGAAATACAGGATTATCTGTCAATATATAACAGATGCACTTCTAGGAATATAATATGCACTTCAGAGATAAATTGTAATAATGAGAAAGGAAATTATCTGAGAAATACCAGAAAATAATATGGATATAAAAGTTAATTGAATAATTTTGTGTCAACACATCTGGACAAACAGGAATGGAATCCTGCAATGAACAAGAACCAGTTGCGGAACGGGCTGAGACAGAGTGTGGTTCAGTCAGGCATGTTGGAAGCAGGAGTGGACAGGATCATTTCTCAGGTGGTGGACCCCAAACTAAACCACATCTTCAGGCCACAAAAGAGCGAGCTATTCATGAGTTCCTGGCAGCCTAGAAAAAAGAAGCTCTGCCAGCCCCACCTCCAGAACCTGAAAGCCAGGATCCTCCAGCGCCATCCCAAGACTCTTCCTAAGAATATGCCTGATACCGTTGGAAAACTCCATTTAATGAAGAAATTAAATGGATTCCTGTTTCATACTAATATAACTTAATTCGACTACATTACTTCTGATGTCAAGATTTTGGCCTTGACTAGGGTAGTGTCCATATTGGATGGAGAGCAAGTGTGGTGGTGGGACAGTTGTCCAGAATTGCTCCTGCATTGTGCCATCTTTGACCACCTTGTCCAAGGGTCTGGCCATAGGAGACACTACAGAGGTTTAAGCACTACATGACTTGGGCTGTACCTTTATACTTGAACACAGACACTGCATGTAGATGTTAATGCTTGTGCTCTGCAGTATGTAGAAGCCATGCTGGGGCTCGCCAGTCAGGACAGCAAAGGCCAATGGGAGCAGCTGTTTGATGGTGGGTTTTGATATTGTTGCTAGAGTTACAGGCTGGCATGTGCAGCAGTAACATCAGTAGCCCTAAGGCTATTGTAACCTTCCTGTGCTTGGGGATTTTAATGGTTTCCTTTCTCTTGTCAGAGATAGCTGGACCCCTGGAGTGAGTGAGGAAGCTGAGACTTGGGGTACAAGGAAAGCCCCACCACCTCTGCCCTGGTGTCTCCCTAGCTGTAGGTGTGAGTCACTATGGATGTGGTGCTCAGTTCTCATGTTTGTGTTTATAGAAGAACAACTGTTAATAAATAGTGGATGTTAAAAAAAACATTAATTGAAGCAATATTTGTAATATAGGAAAATACCACATATGAGAACATCTCTTCAACTCAAATATGCTTCTTACTATTCTAGATATTCAGTGAGTACAAGATTAAGACACCAGCAGATTGAGTATCTGATAAGAGTCCCTGGTTTACTGAAGACAGCCTTTCTCTCTCTCTCTCTCTCTCTCTCTCTCTCTCTCTCTCTCTCTCTCTCTCTCCTTTCATAACAGAATCAAAGGAACTCCCTTGGGCCTCTTCCATAGGGAGCCAGTTAGGAGGATTCCATCTTCATGACATGATCACCTCCCAAAGGACTCAATTCCCAATGCCCTCACTTCAAAGGTCAAGACTTCAACATTCAAAGTTTGGATAGAAAGAAACATAGATCATGGAAATGATAATACATGCACAGCTAAGCATGACAAAAGATAAATATAGGGAAAACAATATATAGCACATGTTTCATTTTAGATAACACATTTATATATTATTTCATGCTTTCGGGTATGTGTGTGTGTGTGTGTGTGTGTGTGTGTGTGTGTGTGTGTGTGTGTCTTCTGGAGAAATATTGATTATATGGATCAATGTCTACAATTTTTGTTTGCTTGCTTGCCTCTTTGGTTTTTTTGTTTTTGTTTTGTTTTTCTTTTTTTAAATACCAGCTCTAACTATGTAGCCAGGACTGAGCTGGACTACATTGGACTGGTAAACTTTGAATACCAGACTGAATTCAAACTTTCAGAGAAGTTCCTGCCTCTTTCTCTCAAGTCCTAGGCACATGCACCGCCATACTAGTAATCCTGGAACTTTCTGTAGAGACTAAATAACCCTTGCTCACTCTGTGTAGTAGGCAAACCCTTGGCAATTTTTAGGATCAAATTCAATCATCACAGTATTTCTTTTTGTCCTTTTTCATGTATTCTTTGAGATAAAGCATATAGAACAGTATGGATTGAAACTTGGGGCAATTCTCCTGCCTTGGCCTCCTGTACACTATAGTTTAGAGTTAGCAGACCTACATTCATCACAGTATTTCTTTTTTTTTCTCCTTTTTTTATTTATTATATTTGTGTTTTAATTTTACACATCAGCCATGGGTTCCCCTGTCCTCCCCCCTCTCACTCCCATGTCCACCTTCCCCCCAACCCCTCCCCTCCATTCCCATCTCCTCCAGGGCCAAGACTCCCCTAGGGATTCATTTAAACCTGGTGGATTCAGTATAGGCAGGTCCAGTCCCCTCCTTCCAGGCTGAGCAAAGTGTCCCTGTGTAAGCCCAAGGTTCCAAACAGCCAGCTCATGCACTAAGGATAGGTCCAGGTCCCACTGCCTGGGTGCCTCCCAAACAGTTCAAGCTATTCAATTTCTTTTTCAATCAACTCTTTTATTGATTCTTTGAGAATTCCATACAGGTACACAATATATTTTACTCACATTTATTCCCAACTTCTCTCAGACCCACTGCCAACTTCATGTCCTCTTTCATTTTTTATTTTAAGAACACCATGGTTTCACATTGTACTACTCAAACTCATTGATGTAGGGCTATCAACTTAAGCATAGTAGACCTATTAGGGGCCAAATCCTTAAGGAGAACTGATCCTCCCTCTCCCAGAAGCCAGCAAAAATCATCTAGAGGTAGTAGTTCATGAGCCCCTCCCTGTTCCATGTTGGAATGTTGACTGCATTGATCTTGTGCAGACAACCACAGCTGCTCTGAACTCATGAATGTGGCCATCCTATCACATCCACAAGTCACTGTTTGAGTCCAGTTCTTCCCAGACTCTGTATTTTAGTCTTTCCATTTCCTCTTCCATAATGGTCGCTGAGCTCTGAGAGATATGATATGGCTGTCCCATTTATAACTAGCTCTCCATAGACAATGTTCTCTGTGGTTGAACCAATTGTGAGTTTCTACATTAACCACAATCCACTACATAAAGAAATGTCTTTGATGAGCTCTGATATTTGCATTAATCTATGAGTATAGAAATATACATTTAGAAAGTAGTTTGATAATCTAATCATTTAGCAGAATAATAGTAGGTTTACCCCTGGGGCCTATGAGCTCCCCAACTGTGAGGTTTGGTCCAGATTTACAGCATCAGGCACGAGCCTTAAGTGCAATCAGAAAGTTGTTGATTACCTCAGTAATATATGTCCCACTGTTATATCATGGTCATATCTTGCCATTCTGGTTATTATTTGTCGTTACTGTAGCTCATGGGATTTATGGCTGGGTAAGCTAATCAGCAGGGAAGAAACTTCCTGGTCAATGGAAACATAATTTCTCCAGGTATCCAACACTTGAAACAGGATTGTTGTTTGTTTGATTTTGTTGTTGTTGTTGTTGTTGGCAACCTATGGCTTCTGAGAGGATCATTATCCCATATCATAGTATTCTTGGTGGTTGATTTACAGTGGCTCCAAAATCTAATACTTAATATTTACCCTTCTTGACTACGAGATGCTTGACATATGGATGTCTAGCAATCTCCCACACATTCTACAGACATCCAATGCCATAACCTCATCCTGTTTCCTCAGGACTATGAAATCATAGCACCTCAGATTTCATTGGAATAGTGAATATATATTTATTATTTCATTAAAGAAAATGCATAAAGATCTCCTGAAAAAGTGCAATGGAGATCAGTGAAGGGGGAAACATCTCTTGGTTTGCCTTATTTTTACCTAATAAACATCACGGGAAGTAAGCTAGTTCCATAATTCATGGGCATCCTGTGATGTGCAAGGTTATTTTTGAATTTGTTTCTCCTGCAAGAAAAGGTTTCCTTCCTAAAATTAGATAGTGAGTCTACTTCCAAAGCCAGTAATCAAACATAAGTTAAAGCTCCTTAAATAAGGGAGAGAACATTTCAGAGCTCTAAAATCATTAGAAATAGGTCACTGAGCACTTCAATAAAACTTCAGAAAAGGTTCCAATAAAGAAGGTATTCTCATTAGGAAGCTGGAAAGTAACCCTGCTATCAAACAGGAGGAAAATCACACACGCAAAAGCAGCGAAATATAGTCTATAAAGTCATTTAATGAAGCAGAAATTTGTATCTATGCCATATTTAATGTATTGCTAGAAATACCTCAGCAAATTCACTAATTATGAACCCAACATTATCCATAGTTATTATGGCTATTACTCAGCAACAGAAGATTTAAAGTTACCATAGTTAGAAAAGAAATATTGGTACATATATGGTCTGCTTAAATAGGTTAGAAAATGGGAAGGAATTTACTAACTACCCCTTTAATTATGCAAACAGAGTTTCCATAATTCTGAAACTGAATTCTACGACACCCACAGATTTCCCTATAATCTAGCTGTAAATAGTAATTACAGTGTTCAAAGTAGAAAATGCTGTATTTTATGTTAAAAACCAGTCTCTTTTATTACCTCCTGTTTTAAGTCATTTGATAACTGTCTAAAACTTTTCTGGCAGGAAAATTTTTACATTCTTTGGAAGTCTTACCTTTATTTGTATGAAAAATATAAGAAAATTTGTTCAGCTGTTTTCAAATTAAAAGACAGTGGGGGAAGAAATTTGCTGTTGAATTTTAAAACACTTATATTTAGCAGGTCCTTGGTGGATTGCATAATCACTTCAAGACTGTGGATTAACAATCAAAGAGAGCATAGACACTGACCTACATTAGAGAAACTACATACACAACCAAAAGTTCACCCTCCTCAGAGGACAGAGAGCTGCTAGGTAACCTGCAACACATGTCCCAGCATTAATACACTCAGGAACAGGAAAAAAAAGCAACCTGAAGAGACTGAATTTAGAGGTAAGAAAAAGCAGCAGTCATACATACCTGAGCATTAGATTTCAACACACACACACACACACACACACACACACACACACACACACATCCTGCCCAAATCAGGGTTACAATGAAAAGTTCACTTATCTGCTTACTAAGAAGGTTTACATTCACATCTACTTTGGACTTTACATCATAGGGCTTATCCTCAGGATCTTGAGCAAAGCAGACAATGCTATAGAGCTGAAACAGAAGTGGAATGGTTTCACAACATTCCTGAGCTTCAGATATGACTATTTCATAACCACTTCACCCTGGTGTTCATGCAAAACTTCACTTACCAAGTGCCATCACCGTTTACTTCTCCCGTGGTTCCCATCTGCATGCACCAACCCTCCATCCACTCAAACGATTTCTCAAGGCAGAAATCTAAGGCCACCCTTGATAGTTCCCTTCTTTCATTTTATAATCCTTTCTCCAAGCATCTCAGATTTCATTCCTTCATTTTTTTTTTAATCTCTGTTGCACCAGCATTGTTATGAGCACCAAACTTCTTTCTCTGGATCTGCAGGTGAATTTAAATAAAATTCACGAGCTTTGAGGTCTCTTCTGAAGCCTTGTGTATCATTTTGTATTCACAGTACTGTATTCTTTTGTGTAGAGTGCTAATTTAGTTAAACAGACTCCAATAATCTCCCAGCTTCAAACTTCATTCTGTTCTAATCTCTACATTGTAGGTGAAGTGTCATTTCTGAAATGCAAATTTATCCATGTCTTTCTGTTGTTTAAAACTTCTGGAAATGTTAAGTTTCTCTGAGGATTTGTCTCAATTTTTGTGTAGTTACATTGAACTGAACACATCTTATAGTTTACATAAATCATACTTACCTATTACTTACATTGGATTCTTTAGATTTACCAAAATACATTCCCCTAATGTTTTACATTCTCTCTTTTCAAGAGACAAGGACAGTCATGTTTTCTGTTAAAGAAATAGCACCTCTCACAATTGTGTCATTTAGTAAACCCTTCATAAACATTTATTGGAGTAACAAAGTTCACATCCAAGAACAGAAATCAGAAGCCATGAGAGATCCATCTACAAGAAGTGCTACTGATTGAGTCCCGGAGTTAAACCAACTCCCCATGCTCAAGAGTTATGCTGCAAGTAATTTCATGAACAACTCCTCTCTCTCTCTCTCTCTCTCTCTCTCTCTCTCTCTCTCTCTCTCTCTCTCTCAAAATAAAAATCTTCTCAATATCTTCAGCTTACAACATTTATTAAGACAAATATTTCACAACTAACAATGCCTGTCTAATAAACAAGAACACACAAAAAGTATCCACTACACTGTTGGTGGGAATACAAACTTGTACAGCCATTTTGGAAATCAGTATGGCAGTTTCACAGAAAATTGGAAATCAATCTTCATCAAGACCCAGCTATACCACTCTTGGGCATATACCCAAGGAATGCTGAATCATAAGGACACATGCTCAACTATGTTCATAGCAGCATTATTTGTAATAGCCAGAACCTGGAAACAAGCTAGATGTCCCTCAACTGAAGAATGGATAAAGAACCTCTCAGAGAAAAATAATGACATCATGAGGTTTGCAGGCAAATGGATGGATCTAGAAAATATCATCCTGAGTGAGGTATCCTAGATTCAGAAGGACAAACATGATATGTACTCACTCATAAGTGGATACTAGAAGTATTCTAATTTTAACAGCTCAGTAGATATGTCTTTCATTCCATAACATTTGGGCAAATTCTGGATAATCATATGTTGATTTTGAACAGAAGTTTATGAATGAGTGACATCTATGGTAACTCATGGGACTCATGGTAATCATTCTTGGTTTTCAATGATACTTTGCTATTCACTTGCTGTTCATTTACTTAAATCTGCAGATATCATAAATTGTGTACCTGGGAATGTGGTCTATTTGATTATTTCCTGCCCCCCCCCAAAAAAACAACTAAAGCATTGCACATTAAAATAACAGATACATTTAATTTTGTATATATACATTCAAAAATTTATATGTGATATGTAATGGTGTCAAATATTTTAATACAGTTACTGACTACAAGAAGCTATATTTGTACAGAATCCAGAAGGAAAAAGACCCATCATTTAATCTTTTAAAGATTTTTATTTCATTTATTTATTTATTTAATAGGAAATAGGGGGAGTGTAAATGTCCAAGCTTGTCATGGTGTGCATATGTAGGTTAGAGGACACCTGTTAGTCAGCTCTTTCCTTCTACCAAGAGGGCCTTGGAACCTAACTCAAGTCACCATCCATGGAGGCAAGTGCCTATAGGCACGGAACCATTTCATCAGCCCTTTTAGTCTTCTTTAAAAAAATGAGAATCCCTTTACTCTTAGTTGCAATAAAGGTCATCTATTTCCTCACTGGCAGAGTAGAAAGCTACTTAAAGTCATAGATAAATGCCATCTGAAAGCTATGACATTATGAAAAAAAGGAATAAACCAACACAATGAAAACAAGCAGAGAAGAGGATAATAAATATGCATTCCCCCTAAATATATTGTGGTGCAATGAAAGGCTGGAAAGTACAACAGGCTGCTTGCTATACCTTGAACTCCAAGAACTTCTCTTCACTTTAATGTAAATTTACAACCAGAATATGACCTTCAAAATCAGAGTCTGAGAAATTTTCAAAATGATCTGGATAAAATTTCCAGGTCCTAACTAGTGTTGTGAGAATATTAAAGGTGAAAAGTCTTCAGACCTCAGCTCAAACTTTCAAGTACACCTATTCTGTTAAATATAAGTCCTAATGATCTGTGTCTTATTTCTCTCTTTACCACTGTCATTTAACACTGACCAATCTCCCTACACTGATTTTAAATGGCAAGAAAAATAAGCATCTCTCTTGAAAATGAAAGTACTGATTGTGCATGTATGTGTGTTATTAATCCCAATATAGAAATACATGTGACCAGTGTGAGTTCATACTTTGAAAAATATGAAAATAATTGGCTTGGAATTAACAAAGTTACTGACATTTTAAAAGGCCATATGCAAGAGAAAAGGCACACAATTTTTGACTAAGTTGTAGGGTGAGCCCTTAACAATTACATCTTCACATATACCCACATCACCATAGAAGCCAGAAGTTTTTCAAAACTAGTTAAGAGACACTAGTTGACCTTTCCATGTCATTCTGAGAAGTGCATCTTTATTAGTGCACCCTTTGAAAGTTGAAAAATGCAGAAACGTGAAAACAATGCTCTCCTAAAGAAAAAAAGGGATACAAACCATAGATAGCCCTTCCCTTTCAGTAGTCAATTCTAGACAGTAGAAAAACATATTTGGAATTTTTACTTAAGATAATATAAAATGTTTTAAAAATGAGTATGTGCCACACTTCAGAGATAAATAAAAAGATTAATATTGAGAGCTGGAAATATAGCTCATTGGCAGAATGCTTAACTAACATGCTTAAGGTCCTGGGTTCAATTTCAAATTCCCATTCCTGCAAAATATAATATAGCATTGAAATCACCACAACAGGAGGTCATCTCTAGGCAGAAATGACAATCAGCTTTGAGATGTATGTATAAGTCTTGCTGCAAATCATCCTTTGGGCATTTTCTAACACAAACTTTTCAATGGTGAACTAATCTGTAGCTAGAGTTTTCCTACCTGTCCCAGAGTCAGAACAAATCTCTCTTACCCGCCAGTCCCACAGTCGCTCAGACCCAACCAAGTAAACACACAGAAACGTATATTGCTTATAAACTGTATGGCCGTGGCAGGCTGCTTGTTATCTACCTTTTCTATCTTAAATTAACCCATTTCTGTTAGTCTATACTTTGCCACATGGCTTGTGGCTTACCAGTGTCTTTACATGTTGCTTTTCATGGCGGCGGTAGGCGGTGTCTCCCCCCAACCTTCTACTTCCCAAAATTCTCTTCTCTCTTGTCCCACCTATACTTCCTGCCTGGCCACTGGCCAATCAGAACTTTATTTACACAGAGCAATATCCCACAGCACTAATCTTTGCATTTATAACAGTGGTTGGTTTGAAAAAGTGGTAATATGAGAGAAATCTAAAAGATTATTGTTCTGTAATAGGTCATCTGCCAATAAGATATGTGATTGTGTTTTAACAAGCCTGTTTGATGTCTTCACAAAGCAAATGATGCCAATAAATGCAGAAGTAGAAATTCTTTCCCATCTAATCAAAAATAAGCCTATGTTTACACATGCTTGTCAAACTCGAATAAAATCTGGCAGGCTTCCTTTCAAGGAAGTCCCTTTCTATCAAAGCATTCACTACCAAATGGAAGAGCTGTCACGAATAAGGAAGTACAAGTGTGGGTACTGAGGTCAATGCTGGGCCAGAACTCTCTAGCCATGGGATAGGATAGAATGGTAGGGAGGGCTGAAAAGGCAGAATTGTCTATGTGCCTTCCAATCAGTCATTACCTTCAACTGCCAAGTATGCTTCAACTTCAAGTATGCTATGTGATGCTGTTATTTCAATCTCCTTAAGAAAACTGCTAAAGGGCAACTTAATAAATGAATCTTATCTCTTGCCAAAAAAAAATAGGAGGTAGGTTTTTGAAATATAGCATTGTGTGGAAAAATAGTTGCAGAAAACCCAAGCGGATGAAGAATAGTGTCTTTTTTATGCCACCACCATTTGCTTTTCATAGATCAAAAAAGTATGGACTATGTCATAGACAGAATATCAACTCACACCACACACAACAATCCATTCCATAAAGACTGTAATTTGAAAAGTACAAATAAAAACAATAAAGCTTCTTATAGAAATGTGTTCTCCTTTGAGTTGATTTCAAAGTTTAAAAATCTATTTGAAGAAGAGGAAAAGAACCATCACTGGTCAGAGAAAGGGCTATGAAGGATGCAAATAAGAACAAAGTACATGCATGTATCTGTGACATAAAGAACCCAATATTTGTATGTTAACTACAAACAAACTAATTTTTTTAAATCTTCCAAGGTCAAAAAACACAAGTCAAAGAAAAATTATGAATTAGACCACACTAAATTTCAAAACTTGTTTTCATGAAAAGAGACTAGTAGAAAAAGTCACAGGCTAAGAGAAAATACTTGGAACATATAATCAAAAGAAGGGTTATAAATACAAGTCACAGCTAGATAAATACTAAAATATACACATACATTAACCAAAAGAGATCCTCAACAGCATTCACAGAAACATTATTTGTATTTGCTAGAAACAAAACACACACACACACACACACACACACACACACACACACACGCGCACACACACACACACACACACACACACACATTAAAGCATTAAACAAATTAATTTGGTTTGTTTTTGGAGAAGAACCAATGACAGACATCAAAATGAACAGATCATACCCATCTATCATAATGTCAACAAATATCACAAACACAGCATGTGGAAGACAGGCACAGAGGATGCATTCCATGTAACTTCCTTTACTAAAACTTTAATTAGTAGGCAAAATACCTTTAGTTCTAGAAACCAGCACATGTCCTGCAATGAGGAGATGGCGGGGTCCAGAGGTGAGGAGGCACAGTAGTGTGCTGAGGTCTTACTGCTTGGGTAGAGGTAGTTTCACAATAATTTCATTTTGAGATTTAAGTAATTGCACTTATATGCATGTGATATACTTTGATTATATATCATTTATTCTTTTCCATGGGGCAAAATCATGCTACTTCTTCCAATAAATGAAATATAAAGCAAAATAATAACATCAAAAATATATCATTAATTCTGACTAAATCCTAAGTCTTTTATCAAAATAATCTAAAATGAATAACATGGTGATTTTGTTGTTGTTGTTAAATCAGAATTGAGACCAAACACATTACAGATAAGTGAAGTAAGAGACTAAATGATCTACCCTGCAAGTCAGTTGTGGAGCTGATTTTCAGGGCCCAGGTCCTACTCTAGGAAGCCTACTACTATTTCTGCTGTTATATAAGTGCTTTGAAGTTAAAAATAAGGATGATGATGATTTTGGCTCTCCAGTGGTGACAACCTCCCTACAAGAACATGCCTCTCACAAAGGCTCTCCTTCATCCCTCTCCAGAAGAAAAGATGAAACATACAAAGTGCCTGACGCAGAGTCCCGATTCCTACTTCATGGATATGAAATACCTAGGATGCTATAAAATCTACTTCTTCAGCCATGCACAAACAGGAGTTTTGTGTGTTGGCTGCCTGGCAAGAAAGCAATGCAGGCAGGAGAATGCTCCTTCAGGAGGAGGCAACCCTGGTTCGAGGTAAGTGGGGGCCATCCCAATAAACACAGTTTGGAATAATAAATAAAGAAATAAGTTGATCCACATTTTCAGTCAAACAAGAAATTGTATACTGGAATAGAAATGTCGTCTTCATTCTATTAACAAAATATGTATGTGCTAGGAAGGGTCCATTGGTGACAGTACATTCCTAAAGAGCCTGAGGCCTCTCCCATTCCTGAAAGACCCTCCCAGGAGCACCGTTTCCAGAGGTCTTGAGGCTGAGAACACTAAACCCTGGCCTCTGCCATGCTAGCATAGTGAACATATGGGGGGTTTTGACTTAGACACAAATGAATCTTTATCAGCATTTAACTGCTGTGGATCTTCATTTTACATCTGCAACACAGAAATTGAACTTTATCTGCCTCCCAAAGCTGATATGAACAGTAATCTAGCTCTTGACATTGAACTGAATGACAAGTATACTCTTGATGTAGTTTGTTTGTTGTTTCTGTTTTGTTTTGTTTAGTGAACATGAGATGACTCAGTCTCACCACAGTGTATGCACAGGTGAAGGCGAAGTAAAAAGAGATGGAAGTCAGTGAAGACAGATGTTTAAGGTCTGAGAGATGAGGAATGTTTATAAGTAATAGGAGCCAAACAGACAAAATCCATGAAGAAGAGGAGAAAACAGAAAACTTTGTTAGCTGCATTGAGCAAAGAAACAAAAATGACTTGGGTAGCAGACCACAAAGCAGCGTGCAACAGACACCATGGCAAAGGTTAATAGTCTCAGGGTCACACAAGCCCAAGCCCTTATGCAGAAACAGCAGGGTGCTGAGGAACAGGCAGGAAGTCAGGCCCACCACAACTTTGGGAGGTCCCATGTAGCTACTAAGAAAGCTCGGTCTCAGTCCCATGCCTGATTAAGCTGAGCACATCACTAACCCTCTGTACCTCGGAATGCCTTAACATCTGAAATGCCAATTAGGACAGAAAGACAAAGGCTCTCTCCTATCGTGAAGCAAGTGAGCAGATCAGAGTCAGATTAAGCTGATGGATAAAGGTCCAAGATTGTGCAAAAAGGCACTTAACTTTTACCTAATGAGTGTGATCTGTTATCTTCTTAAGTTTATCACTTGAAGACTGTTTAGTGAACACGTTATTTCTAAATCTAAAAAATTGTAGATAAGATGTTCCTGTTTTCACATGGAAGAGAAGGCTGGCTGGAACTCACTCAGCCACAAACCAAGAAAGGCTATTAATGGCTCAAATGGAAACTACAGCAGTCTATGAAGTCTACTCTAAGGCAAGCCAATTGCTAAGCAACAGCAATCATTCTGTAAGAACCTTATTTGGACTAAAGACTTGGTCTCAAGTACTAGAGAATAGCCATAATAGGAATAATGAAAAAAAAAAAAAAACTCTAAAAGTCATTGCCATTGGAAATTGTAGTATTTGACTTGAAGAGGTCAAATTTTGAGTGTTGACTATTTTTCCCTTAGACTAACATTTATATATATATATATATATATATATATATGTATACTATTTTGTTATTTGTTTCTCTTTCCCCAAGTACACTGATATCCAGAAAAGGGTGATGATGCATCTAATTATTTGACTGAGTCGAACTTAAAGGTTTTGTGATGTTATTTTCGAAACAAACACAACAAATTCTTTTCTAGATGTTTTCTGAGAATCTTTTTATCACTGCAGACACTATGACTGCTGACAATTTGAGGGTTACATAAAAAATATTATCTGCTACAACTGGAAAAAAATAACAACTAGATTGTGAACAAGGGCTATGTTCATTTTGCTGTGTTTCAAATAACGTAGTGGGGCCTGGAACAAGCAGGCAGTGGGCAGGCTTGCTTCTGCTGGATTTAGAAGAACCTTCACAGGCAAGGCAGAATTAGATTAGGAAAATAAATTGGAAATGGCATCTCCTTAGACTGACTTTGTACTCTGCATTTTCTTAAGCTTTTATGTGACTGTTAAATATTAGTTCAGGGCTCCGTTTGCATTTATAGAACTTTTTTTTTTCCCTGAAAATAGATAAGCACCAGGTCCTCAGAGAAACCTCCTGCCTACTGGAGACAAAAAAAAAAAAAAAAAAAAAAAAAAAAAAGGAAGGAAGGAAGAAAGGAAAAAAACAACAACTCCTTTCTGAATGGCTAATGTTTCTAATATGGGCTCAGATACCAGATGGCAAAAGAGGGGAAAGAATTCAAGTTGTTTCATTGTTCAATGATAAGGATTTTTCCATCTGCTGGTTCAATATTAACTTGGTTTACATTCACTTAGAGCCAATACAATTAAAACTCTATTTGAAGTGAAATGTTTCAGAAGGGAGAAATGTGAAGCTGAGAAATCCTGCCTTCTTCCCTTCAATAGGTAGGCTTTTATGTGTACGCAATGTGCACACACGACAAAACTGAGGTACCAAATACCCTTTGAAAAATTCTAGTCACGATCATTCATAAAATTCTAAAGCAGATGATTTTATGTGATTGAAAAGCAAGTGGACATCTGCTGGAACTCAGAGCTGGGGTGAGATAAAATATACCCAATGTCATGAGATGCTGAAACAAAGATGGAATGGGAGACTACTGGAGAGGCAGCAACACTGACAGCAGATGGCAAGAAATAAGTTTGAAGGCTGAGCCGCAGAGTGCAAAGGGCAGGCACGGGAGGAGCAGGGCAGTTAGTTACATCGAGAAGTTTTGCAGCAGAGAACAGATAGAGCAAAGGAGTCCAAAGGGAAAACAATTCCCAGGAACAATTTGAATTCACACAAACAAGACCAAGGAAGGCTCAAAAAATGAACTCTCTCGGATCCCTGTGGATGGAGGCTCCTCCAAAAATTAAAAATATGTGATCTAGAAGTTTCACTGCGAGGTGTATGTCCAAACAATTTAGAATGAGTATGTCAACAAGATGGCTGTACCTCCACGATCATCACAACACTATTTACTGTAACTTTTCTTTTCCTTTTCTTAGTTCTTTCTGAAAATTTCATAACAATATAGGTTCACTTAATGGTGTATGGTAAGTCCTGGAGTCCTCCGTTTCTTGCTGTTCCTCGGATGAGAGGGTAATTTAAACAGTCTCTCCTTGAGCTCACCTTGTCTGTCTTCTTTTAATTGGATTTTCTATTGAAGCATTCTGTAGAAAATTTTAATTTAGTCATCTGTTCTTCAGCTCCAGTGTTTCTCTTTGGCTCTTTTACATGCTATCTATTTCTGTAGTAAACTCCCTGCTTTATCATGTGTTTTTAACCTTATTTAGTTTAATTGTTTACACGTATTTTCTTGCAGTTCACTGGACTTTTTTAAAAGGATGGTTTTGAATTTTTTAATTTTTAAAGTTCAATGCTCTGTGTTTCTTCATGGCTAGGTACTGATACTCTATTTTGTCCCTTTATCATTTGTCTCTAGTTACTTATGATCACTTTTTACTAATTAAATTTGCTCATTGATAATTTTATGCATATACATTCTACATGCTAACAGTGCTCACCCCTCACCCTCCCATCTCCCTACTACCTTGGACTTTGGTCCCACCCCACCCTGTACTACAATTTTGTCTGTCATTTTTATATCTATTCTTACCCACTGAGTTGAACCAGAGTCATCTATACAAACACAGGTTTGGAGTTATTGATTAGTACATACTGAGATCACCATCTACATACTGAAGACAATGTCTCTTTTCCTCCCTGAGTCTACCAACAGATAGACGTTCATCAGTAAATTTTAGGCTCCTAAAGTTTCTCCTTCTTCCATGACTCATTGCAGATAGGGCCATTCTTATGCTGACCCACTGCAGGTATCTGAAAATGTGGGTTAATGATTGCAACAACAAATGATTCTTGTATGGAATCTACAAGAAATGATTTCACAATCCTTCGCCCTATCACTTTCTGGTTCTTATACAGTCCCTTTTCTGCAATGTTACCTAATCCTTAGATAGGATAGTACAAACATCTTATTGAGGGGTAATCCCTCAAGAGACACTTTTCAACATTTTGGACAGCTATTAGTCACTAAATTAGACTGCCTTCTAAATCTCCATGTTTTAAACCTATAGACAAAAGCTACTCTCTGTTATTCATTATCCTTATGGTCATGTGTTGACTCTTCCAATCTTTATATATTGATTTTAATGGAGTTGCTCATTCTCCACTTGGCCCATACACAGACTGTGGTCAGAACAGCTGCCAGAGTCTCCAGACAGATCTCCTACTGGAGTTTTCTGGCAGGCTGGGCTGACGACTGAATCAGTGAGTCAGCAGTCCTGGTACATTGGACTATAATGTCCATCCTGCTGTCTAAGCTCATGGGTGTTACTCTAGAGCACTGGAGTCCTCCACAGGCAAGGTCTGGAGCCTGGAACTGTGTGAGTCAGCCTGTAAATCAAAAGCCATAATCTGTGGGACAGGCAGAGCAGCAGGATGTACCAGGATGCATATTTTCTTATTTTGTGCCCGGTATAATTCTCACCTGTTTTCCTCAACTCCTCTAAAGGAGGTTTTATGCATTGATATTGTTCCAATTGATGTTTTGATGAAGAGACATGAACTAGATACTCCTACCATTCTCAATGGTTCTTTTTCAATGATACTATGGAAGTAAATATTGTTTTATTGTAAACACCTTAGCAAATATCAGTTGAACTCTCCTAGAGGATGACAGATGGGAAGACTCCATCCTCCAAGTCGGCAGCATGGCTGTCTCTACTCTCTTTTCACACCACAAGAAAAGTGATTCCAAAGAGAGAAAGGCCACTGCTGAGCTTGGCAATGTGCTCTCTTGAAATCCAGCAAGAATATCATGGAGCTTCTATTTCTCACTATTTTTCCTCTCATTCCTTTCTAAACATCTCAATTTTCTTTGTGCTGTTCTGATATACTGGCCAATCTATAAAAAAGTATGAACATAAATAAATAAGATTTGCCATGAGAAACTAAAGGTACAACCAAAATAGTGAGACCATGATATTAAATACTTAGAATCCTTAATTCTTTCTATCAAGTCACAATAACAGAATTATTGGTTTAATCTTTGTCTTATAATATATTCTTCATTTATAAATGCTGAATATTTTCTTAAATATTAAAACTACAGTTTTATATAATCTGACTTTAAGCAAATATGTACTTGTTGAATGACTAATGAGATAATAAATGGAAAACTTTGGGGCTAAATGGGCTCTCAGTAAATCATCATTTCCCAAGTACACCAGAGACAGGGATATAAAGAAAATCCTACAAGTTAAAAATCTCTTTAACACTGTTTATTCTAGCATTTTCTATTTCTACAATTTACCCTCCACAACACTTTTTCCTCATCCATAACATCCATAAAAAGGAAACAGCATCCTCATAATGCAGTTGGTGAAATCCTATTTTAACAGGACTTACTCAGAAACTGGAGGCATGAGTGTGTATGAGATCATTAGTACCACCTGTACAAAGGGCAGTGCACCTTTGTACATGTAGATCTGCATTTGCAATGTCCTTAGTGATGACTTGGGCTGTGGAGATGATTCTTATCATATCCCACTAATATTTCAGTCTGAATTTCATAAGCAGATTATTCTACTGAATGTATTTCTATATCAAATATTTAGATAATTTATATATGCAAATTATACCTGATTTGAAAGGCTGTCATTTTTATTTTTAAAAGGAACAAAAAATGAAAGGAACTGGTTAATGAAACTCTTTCTATGTATCAAATTTATTCTAGAAAGCTTAATATTTAAATCTCTCAACAATGTATTGTCTGGGTGTCACTGTTCCCTTTTATTGAAGAGTCTAGTCAGAGAGGCACAGACTAGTAACTGACAAGCCTAAAATGGCTGTTCAGGTTACCAGCCAAATTAGGACACTTTAAGAATATTCTACAATTATCCTAGGACAATTTTTACAGCTTAACTTACTCGCTTCCTTACTAGTAGAAAGAGAAATGGTCTGAACTGATCCCCACCAATCCTCCTCCTATTATATCCTGCTGATTGTGAGAAGAATAGAGCTCGCAGACTGCTAGAGAAATAGTCTGTGAACATTAAGAAAGAATGGAATGGAGCTATTTTTAAAATGTTTTAAACTTCATTCATTGAAAAGAAAAATAAGGGTGATCAAAATGTTAAAGAAATTATATATCATTCACCAAAGAGCTGCTTTTAAAAATTCCCAACATGATGTCAGACATATCCTACTTACAGTATGATATGAACTGCCTGGGGATGATCCTTTATACCAGGTCTAACATTACTAAGAATCTTTTTTTAATTAATATGTTGCTTTTTTAAAATTTTACCACATATAATGAAGATACCAAGAAAAAAAAACCTACAAAATATCCAGAAAACAGCAACTGAAATTATCTTAAATAATTGTAATGTAGAAGTAATGGAGGAAAAGAATAAAGAAAACAGAATTATTTAGCATAAAGGTGAAAGTCAAATAAGGTAACTTTGAAACTGTCTCTGAGGGAATCAGAAGCTGAAAATGTCTTCACATCTAAGAGGATAAAATTGGAGGGGCAAGAATGAACAGCAATTGTGATGTTTAGCAGCTATATAAAAGTCACACAATGGTGAAGACTATTAAATACCATCACTAGTGGCATGGGAACATACACAAGAAACCCAGGAAAGTCACCTAAAATGTCTTATTTGACCACTGCTTTCCTGGAAGGCGCAGAGATAGAAACAAGGACAAGTGCTGTAATGGGTTGTTGAGCTCCTGTTGTGTGTCAGATGTAAGCCAGCAGCCATTCTGCACTACCTATTGACTGTAGTGTAAAGTACAGGTTCCTTATGATGTCATAAAAATGTCTGGTGGGATCTCTATGTCCCCTGTAAGTATGGGAACTTGCTGTTCCCTCAGCACATCCAGCACTTCTCCGACGTGGAGAAGAAGCCCAAGGAGCACGCCCAACCCACAATGCCCTCCTGTGGCTTTTTGCTTTCCCATGCTGTTTCCTCCTGCTGGGTAAACTTCCTTTCTTCCAACCATTCAGCTTCATCCTGCATCTTCCCATTCCCTCCTGAAAACCATTCTCATCTTTAAAGGAACAACACAAATGCCTTTTTGTGCTGTTTTAACAGTAAATCTCTCCTGTCTGTCTCTAGTCCCCAGTGACAATTTTAGCTGCTTCTTTTTATGCTCAAAGTACATTTTCCCACCTTTATTGTGTCACATATCACATTATTTTTTAACTTACTTTCCCAGTGCCCTGAGTATACTGTGAGTTCTCAAGAGGCACAAAGATAGGATGACAAAAGGTGAAAAGGAACAGTGTCCACTTTGGTTTACACTTTTTGCTGTTCAGTTACTTAACCCATAGGAGCTTCCAAAAATTTTTTTATTGAGTCAATGAAGCAATTAATTACCTGCGGAGTGAAAAGAAATATTCAACATTCAAATCGTTGCTGTGGAAACCATATCTAGGGACTTCTATTGGTCTTCACATTCAATTGATTTAGACTTGTTTTCCAAGTTTTTTCCGAAAGCATTTTTACCTTCAAATGATGGAATCGATAATATATATTTAAATGCTCTGCAACCAACATGTGTGTCTCATCTGTTCTATCAAAACCACCAAAATACCCAGGACTCTAGGGATAAAACTAGTGATGCTCATATATATATATATATATATATTTTAAAAAAAGGCTTTCTAGAAAGTATAAATGTTCTCATCAAATCAGATGCAGAAGAGGCTTCTGGGAGGCACAGAGTCATCCAGATCCCTCTCCAGCTCTATTTGTATATGAAGATAGAGAGCAGAGTTCTCCACAAGGAAAAATGCTGCAGAAAAATATTCCATTATTAACATAAACATAAAGCAATATCACACTTCTTAAACACTACTAGTCTCCAGCTGCTGTTTGGGAGATGTTTGCCTTTGATGTAAAGTTAATTTGTTTCTCTACATTTGCAACTTGTGTTAAAGCATTTGTATTTTGAAGAAAATGGATAAATGAGCTAAATATGAGGCTGCATATTCAAAGTGTTGTGTTTACCTTCATGAGACAATATAGTTTCAAAACATTTCCTTAATGTAAACATTTATATTTCTAATTAGATTCTTCCAAGATGGAATTATTCTAAATTGGACACTTCAAAAAGCAAGGTGAAATTACACATTTATGCATTTTAATGAATCTGAGTCCTTTTGATTTAATGTAAATTGACTTTTTGAAAACCCAATAAGAGCTAGAAAAAAATAATAGTATGAGGCTTTTAGGTAACCATATTTTGCTCTACACAACCTATGGTTTAATATAAGCATCTTCTGGGAGGCTTCGTAGGTCAGAAGCTTAGTCTTCAGCATGACAGAGTGGGAATGTGGGAGGGTAGTACTGTGCTGGGTACTGGTTTGGACTGGGAGGAGTTTGCACAGTAGAGGGTGGTGCTGGGAATGTGCTGTGTGCTGTGTGTTGATTTATTCTTGGAGGAGTTTTCACAGTGGAGGATGGTGCTGGGACTGTGCTGTGTGCTGATTTATACTTGGAGGAGCTTGCAGAGAGGAAGGTGGTGCTGGGACTGTGCTGTGTGTTGGCACTTTGTACTTGGTGGAGCTTGCACATTGGCTTCCCCAGGTCTTTCTGTGAAGACTGCCTATGGTTATACCATCTATAAGATGGATATAAAATGAAAGGCTTCCTAGTATCTGGGAAGACTTTTATTCATTAGCTGACTAGGCTGTACACACACACACAACAACAACAACAAAAACAAAACAAAACAAAAAAACAAGAGGGAGGCAGAAATTTCATGAAGAGAAACACTATTTCACTGCTTAGTGTACATTCATTAAGCTCTACAGACCCATCCTTGGCTAGGACACTTGTATTAGTGCATTAACATGAATGAGATTCAGACCCAAGTAAGGACAAATCTTGGAATTGCATTTAGGAGTATGAAAGAGTCCCACACTGTGTACCTGAAATAGAATTTTTTCTAATTGCTAAAATTCTCATATGGCAGAGTAGTTTATAGCTTGTCTGGAATTATTCTTTCTTTAGGTAAAGTCTAGACCATTCAAGATTCAACTCAAGTCACTTTTAGTTAGAAATGACTATAAGGCACACATGGTTTGACCTGCTTGAATTAACCCCTCACCTTTGAGCACTGCCTGGTTAACCCTATTTTATATGCCATTTGATTAGATAGTCCTCTGAATCCTATAACTTGTGCGTGGTGGTTGGGGCTATTATCTCTGAATATGTGTCCTTAGCTAGATGGTAAATGCCATGACATATCTAGCCTGCCCACCCTCTATCCATACCACACACCTCTGTGCTAAGGATGTAGCAGTGCATTTTTTTATCTATTGCTGAAATACTCCGTTTTATATGGAGGCTTTATGACAAGCATATTCAGTAGGAATCACTCCCTTAAAGTCACATTGACTGTAAATATCAGACCCTAGCTATTTTCCAAGTCATATTAAGAAAAACAATTAGGGATAGCTCTTGCTAGGAGAGAAAAAAAGATTGGTCAAAACACGATGGGGATATCTCAGAATTAATAAATATACAAGACCCCAAGGTTGTATATTTTCTGACAAATGAATGGAATTTACACAAATGTTAGCTAATATCATGTGATGACATATTTAGGAAGCAAGTTCTAGTTACAGAGTCTGGTTGTTCCTTATTCTCATCTTCACCAAATGGCACCTTAAGTGGACATGTATAATTCCTAAATGGTAGCAGTCTCTCAGGGATGTGATTTGGGTGCCTAGCCCCCTGTGACTCTTAGAATTTGAGATCAATTGTGGCTTGAGTTAGAGTTACATTATTATTTCTAATGTACTTTTTGCTTTTAATGGTGACTCTGTAAAATTCAAAACAAGGTCCAATTAGTGCTTCCACAGCCCCTCAAGGGTATCATCATAAGAGATCTAGAACAAAGATGGCAAGATGAAGATGACTACACCTACAAGATGCCAGACAGAAAATAATTATCATGGGCTGGACAAAAGGTAACTGGTTTCTTTTGCTCAGACCAGATGAAAAGTCCATGAGTTGGGGATGCAGGGATGTGACAGTTGAAGAAATGGGGATGAGAAGGCTGAGAAAACTGTGCTTTAAAATAGCATAAAGCAGCGGCCACCTCATGAGACTTGGCCCTGAATCCTCACCCTTAGGTGTAATATAAGATATGAGACAATTCTAGGACCAGGAAGAATTATAGAACCCCAGAAGAAACAATACCCCAGCCTGCTTTACAATCCTTTTGCTGGGGAATTGGAAAGTACTGCGACTGTCCTGACTGTCCTCGCCCCCGAGTAGAGCCATTCTTTGGAAAGCTCTATTAGGTGAACAATTTGATGAGACATAGGAAGAAGCCAAACATTTTACTGATAGATTTGAAGTCTATCATTGCTCTGGCTTCAACCATAAGTGAATCTGTAGGCTTAGAGGATACCCCAGAAGCAGGATAACTCTGGATGTTAGACTCGTTTCCTAATGCAGCTATGATAAGCACCACAGTACCTTGGCTGAATACAAGAGAGATTTATTCTTTCATACTTAAGGATGCTTGAAGCCCACAGTCCACATTTCAATAGAGCTATACTCTTTCAACAACATTAGCGGAAACTCTGTTCCAAGCCTTTCTCTCAGCTTCTGGCATCATCAGTGATCCTTAGTAGAATTTGATCTATGACTGCATCACTCTACTTCCAACCTCTAAAGGCACACAGACCCCCGTCATACTTCACACTCTCTTCTCCTAATATGACACTGCTCATATTGGATTAGGAGACATATCCTACTTGACCTTATTTCCACATAAGGTTACATCCTGGAGTATTGTGGGCAATTTCAATATATTCAGTGTAAAATTATAGGTTTCAAACATTGTCTGAAGAAATACAGTTTAATCCATAACAGATGTCCCATAGGGCTCCATGAGACTATTTGGCTAAGCCCAGGAACCGGGTAAGAGTACATTGTTTAGTGAGCATCTATTGGAAAGAAAAATGACTCAGCTAGATTACTTTTCATGAAGAAAAGCCCCTAAAACTTAAATAGAAAAAGAAGTGGATAATGTGTAGGGGAAAGTCCTAAGTGAATTAGACTGAAAACAAATACCTGAGTTTATCTTGAACTGACTAAAATTATTTTTTCAACTGAAAATCTGGGATCCTTAAAGGGAAACTAAAGGAAGATTTTAGAAGAACAACAAATTGTACTATTTAGACCATAATAGTAATTTAAAAAAAAAACAGCCAGGATAAGATGTCAATCTTATTTAATTGGGGAATGTATTAACAATATTAAGTTATTAATTAATAATAGCTAACTTTATAAAAATTACATACACTTTCAAAAATTCAAAAGATTGGCTTTGACACAAGTCTGATCTTTCTATTAAAACACCTTTTGAGTCTCGACACCTTGTGTGATTAAGAGAATGTCCATCTGCTCTCAGATTTCCTTGTTCACTTTCTACCTCATGAGTTTTCTATGTCCTCCGCAATTCACTTTCAGTAACCTTCGTCTTCAAGGATAGACTTTGAAACAGTGCTGCTGCTGCTGCTGCTGCTGCTGCTGCTGCTGCTGCTGCTGCTGCTGTTATAAAGCACTGTCATTCATGTTAGACTTCAAACACAAATACTTACCTTCCAATACATCCTGAAAAACAAGACCTGCCTCAAACTACCATGAACATAGAACTGCTATCTTAGTGTTTAGCATTCATTCACCCTGGTTTCCCCATCCAGTTGAATTTTATCCCAGGGCCTCAGTTTGAATATCATCTCTGCCACTTGCTGTCTGTGTGACCTTGTTATATCTATTAACTTTGTAAAATTGTAGTTCTCTTGTATTTGCTTGTTTTAGCAAAATACATAGTAGATAGTAGCCATTACACTATGAAATGCAACCAAAAAGTGAGAACTATCCATTTCACTCCTTATTATGTCTTGGTCGAATGGTCCAGTATGCTGGTACTATTATATTTCAACTTTACGCACATAGAGGATAATAGAAAGAGTAATAAATTAAATTGATATGAAACTCAAAAAAACAACTACTATACTTAAAATTTTCTCAGGATGTAAAAATAGTATTCATCAACTATATATGAAAATGCTCCAAAATATTTCTAACAATGAAAATAATTCTTCTATAAACAAGCTTTCAAGTTCTTTTAAGAATTTTTTATGGGTTAAATTGAACCAATATGAAGCAAAACCTGTTCTTGCACTGCCTATCAGCAAAGGGCTATGCACCTAGACTCAGTATACTGGGAAACTGGGAATGAAGAGCACACAGCATCACAGGTTATAAATATTGTTCAGTTTTATCTCCCTAACAGGAAAATAAATATTTAATTTCTGTCCATTTGTAAGAGCCTTGAGGTAGATGCTAAACAGAAGTCTAGAATAGAGGAAGAAAGTTAACTTAAGGGATGGAGGCAATGCACGACAGTATTTCTCTGTGGAGATGTGGGAGGTGCTAAGGGAGGGGTCTAGAACAAAAGAGCCTGGGCTTGATTATAATCCGTGAAGCAGAAGACAGAAGCTATTAAAATATGTAGATGTGTACTCAATGTTCTTTTATTTCCTTGACTGTAAGATGTATGGTCATCACATTTTAATACCTCTGAAGTTGGAATAAATCTGATATTCGTTGTTGGTTTGTTGCAATTGCTGCTGGCAAAGTGGTTATTTTGATGTGATTATCACTGCCTCAATAAATAGTCACATTGTCATAACTTCTGCTGAATTTTGAATAATTTTTATACAACTATTGAGTTTAATTGCCATTTATAATATCTTTCAAATGATTGCTTTCTAATTCAGCATTGAGGCAGAAGTCATTATGCATATGGAAATGTTCAGAAATGGACTACCAAGGAACAAATTTGATTTCAGTGCAGCAAATATTCATCATCTCAAGTATGACGACAACCCCAAATTTTCTTACAAAACATCAATTTGTTTTACAGAATCTAAGGAAAGTATCCAGAAATAGAAGCCACGTTAGAATTCTTTATTTGATACTGAAAGTGTAAAATTTAATGTGAAGCTCCACACTTCTGTTTGAAACAACTCTTCTAACTGTACAGAAGTTCATTGAGTTGTATAAACTTTTGATTAATTTTGGTTAATAAAAGCTACCTTTGTGTGTGATGTTTTTATTTATTTGGCTTTTATCATAAATTTATATTTGAAAAAAACCTCTTTTGAGAGTGGGGGAAAAAAAGGACGCAAAAAGACTTGCCTATCACATTCAACCAGGAACTGAAAACAATAAACTACTAAACTCCCAGAAATGCTGAGAGACTATATGAAAATTTATGTGGCTGATGCATGTGTAACATAGACCTATAATTAAGGCATGATATCATAATTTAATAGCCTTATTTTTCCCACTATAACATAGTTCAGTGGCCAACCGTCTGACCAGTGGTGTCATAAATGTGATGAACTATGAGTAAATGATATTACAATGTTGAAATTTAAAAGGTAAGAGAAATCAAATAAGGATATTATGGGGTGATAGAAATAGAGAGCAATTTTTCATAAATAATCAAGGAAAGAGATATAGACCTAGGGTAACTGGACTTTCTTGGATTTTATAATAAAGAAAATATTTAAAAGCATTAAGTTAGGATAACTTTCTCTTTTTATCTTATATAATCCTAGACAAAATATTGAATCATAGATCCAGTTTTCTACTCTACAAAACAAATTTGATAATGTTTATATCAAAGATGTGTAATATTTAAAACAGTCCATCAAGCCCTTGGTTTGATCAATGTTCATTAAAATTCCAATGCTTCTGCTTTCCTCAAAGAAAGAACTCTGCTTAAATGAAGTCTGTGTTTGTAAGGCTTGAGTCATTAGTGTACAAGGAACATGAAGTACTAACATCCCAACCTTGAAATATGAAACACCAGGATTTAACATTTGCAAATTGGACAGGGATTTCATTTGAATAGTGTTTTTATTTGGTGTGGTACCTCTTTCTGATGTGCTTAATCTCAAATATTTTCCCGAATATACTTCTTCTCTTGGGAGGCCACTAGCTGAGAAATGTAGACACTTTTACCTGCTGCTTTCTCTAAAGGAACTCTGAAGCAGCCTGTCCTCTGTCAGAAGTGATAAATGGGAGTGGGATTGATATTTTAATTCTCATCACAAATTAGAATTTTGGGAAGTGTCTCAGGTCCAATATTGAGGTAAGAAAAGACTTAATTTTATACATTTGAAAGGGGGAAAACAGATCCAGGAACATTGCAGGGCATCTTCATTTCACCCAGACATTTTAGTCTTTGCTTAATCTCAACCATCAGCAGAAATGTTAACCATACAAAAGCCATCATGTGAGAACATGTAAAATATCACAATGCAATAAACTGGGTACTGTAAATAACATGAAGTCGTAAAGTCTCAACAATGTTATGACTGCCCATATGAATTACCAAAGTCTTTCTAGGTTCACATAGTGGAAAGAGACCTATGTAGCCTATATACAGACAGACACTAGGACTCTCTGGTAGCCATGAGAAGACACTACCACCATTGCCAGCCCCTTGTCTTCTTCTTCAGGCTCTTTCAACAGGATTCTTATAAGCAGGAAATGGTTATTCAAGGATGTACTTCACTTTTGTCTTAGTTACTAGTCTTGTGGCTGTAACAACATGACTGACAAAATCAACTTCAGGAAGGAAGCTTTTTTGCGGGGGGGAGAAGGCTCACAGTTTTAGGATATAGACAATTATGACAAGGATTGGCAGCAGGAGAATAAGACAGCATCCACAGTCAGAAGAAGAAAGAGATAAAGAGGATGAGTGCCAGTAGTCAGCTCCCTTTTTCCTTTTTATGCAGTCGAAGACCCTAGCCCATGGAAAGGAGCTGCCTATACCACCCCAAGGAACACAGTCGAGAAAATCCCATACAGACATGTCAGAGGCTGGTCTCCTTAGTGATCCTAGATATTATCAAGGTAACAAGCAATATCAAGCTTCACACCTGCCTTTACTCACTAAAATAAGGATAATAGAGAAAGAGAGAGAGAGTCCATGCCTTTGTTCAACTTAGAATCACTATAACTTTGAGGAAACTTTATATTTAGAAAACTAAATGGAAATAAACACAAAATCATAGAAATATAAGGTGTAATATCTTCGTATTTAGTTTTACAGACATGTATTGACTTACCTATTATGTGCTACATTTTCTGTAAGAGTTAAGAGCCTCCTGGGAGAAACAGACAGATGAGCACACTTTTAAGACCTAATACAGGTAGTGCTAAAAGAGTTGTTCTCATGGCTCTCTGGCCTCACCTCCCATCATTTTCTAACTTGAAACCTACATTTTCATCCACAGATCTACAATGCTTCTAGGGCACTTGCCCAATTCCATTGAGTCCCGAATTCCTACACACATTCACATTCTAGACATCACTTCATGTCAAACCAGCAACCTCACCTCTAGACACTTATTTCTATGTAGTCAAAATTAAAGCTCTGTTCCTAGTCCAGTTCTTTCTCTACATCACAGATGAACGACGTAACAGATCTCACAGAGAGGAAATAAAGTACAGACATACATCTAAATTCGGGTTCATTACTCAAAAGTTTGACCCCAGCCTCACTTTTCTCCTTAAATCATTCAACTAACAACAGGTCAACCTTTCTAAGTCAGTGGTTCTCAACCTTCCTAATGCTGTCACACTTTAATACAGTTCCTCATATTGTAGTGACCCCCAACCATAAAATTATTTCATTGTTACTTCATAACTGTAATTTTGCTACTGTTATGAATCATGATATAAATATCTGATGTATAGGATATCTGATATGTGATCCCCAAGGGGGTCAGGATCCACAGGTTGAGAACCACTATTCTAAGCTATTAAATTTATCCTATCATTCTTCAATTTAAAAGTTCTCAAGAAATTTATATAGACTGAAAAATAAAGCATACCTGAACAACAAAGTCCTCAAAATTGTATCCCAAATTAACTGTCATCTTGTCAACATCTCTGACCATGTTATCCTGCTACAGCCAAGCAGGTTGTTCCTTAATAGGACCTCACAAATCTGAATTTTTGTTTATAATAGTACATCCATCCTTATAAAGATGTTTTAATTTTATAGTATGCTATACTTAATTCCAACAGATCATCTCAGCAATTTTTTAAATATTCAGGAATTTTGCAAGCTACCAGATCAATCACTGGTATCTTGACATTGCCAGGGTAGAAATATTTACACCAGGGAAAATGAAAAAAAGCTAAAACTCAGTAATATACAATAGAAGGGTTAAGAGTAGGTTAAAAAAAGAAAAAACCTGGAGTGGGAACAGGGTACCATCATATATTAACATGCCCTCCTCTCTGAATCACATACTCTGATCTGACTTCTATCTTTTAATCTCAAGCTAAGTTTCAGCTTCATAAAACCTGGCAAACAAATTTATAATCTCCTAATGTCTGTTAATCTGTGCAGACTTCATGTTTGTCCTTAATGAACCACTAATTCTGTAGAAGAATCCTCAATATACAGCATGAGAACCATACATCGTGGCTAAGCTTTTGTTTTATTATTATTATTTATTACTATAGAATGAATGAGTTGGGACATAACATAGCATCTGATTGCATGTGATGTGCACTGTGAATTTCCATACAGGGAGAACAGGACAGACTTTAGGAACTATCTCAAGGATGGTCTGAATAATCCACCAGGTCCTAAAACATATTACCCAAACAAAAAGAAGGCTGCCCAGTATAGATATTATACATCCAGATCAGACCTCTATTCTTTCAGAAATAGATTGTGGTATGTAAAAAATATGAATATAAAACAACCTAATAAAATACAAATGGAACACCCAAGCAGAAGGGGAAATAGATTTATGCTAACTAAAATATTTGCTGCTATATTTAACTACTATGTTTTGCCCTGAGCTTCCTGGCAACCAGAGCAAAACAAATGGAAATATAATGAGTTACATTATTGAAAATGTGAATTTCTCATTATGGAATGAAGACAACATTTATGAAAAGAGATAGAATTTTTTTCCTCAGTTAAACTCTAAAAGGTATATGTTTTCAAAGCCTTGTACATAAGATAATGAGATGTATAATGGATAATATACTCAATAATGTTCTTTCAAAACAGACCCAATATAGGTTACTTCTTATTGTGAACCCTCAATTGAATCTGAGAGCCCAATCTTACAGCACAACTCGCTCTAATTATCCCTGTCTGAAGAAAAGTGCACAAGCAAGTGCACTTAAAGTGGATAGGTTTGTAAAACACTTGGGAATACCAAAGCAGCTCATATAAAGTATAGTAGATAAGGCAAAATCCTTAAATATCATACCTATATACCACTCCTCTCACAAAATTCCAAAATTAAGACTTACTAGCCAGTCTGGATGGCATTCTGTAACAAAATGGAGTCTTGTCTATGAGAGTCTTCTTTCAGAAAGGTGCATCAAGTAGCTAGATGCTTTATAAGTGACTTCTGTCCAGGGACTCAAATATTTAATGGCAAAGTGACCTTAGAGAGAATGTTAAGGAAGGTATCTAATAGCAAAGAGGAGAGGCTAGGGGTGTGGCTCTGTGCTTAGCATGTTACAGGCACTGGCTCCAATCCCCAGAATCAATAACAACAACAACAAAAATAGAAGGATGAGGCCTAAAACAATCCAAAGAAGGACCAGCAATACTGAAAGGATGAAGATAAGCAGAAGTCAGGCTTGAAAAATAACCCTAAGAATAAGCCTCCAGTAGAGGGGCTTCAGGATGACTAGAATGTGCATGCCAGTGGCATGTGTTTGGGTGGACAAGGCAAACACATTTGAAAAAATTGAGTGGACTAAAAAATGTCTATGTGTTTGAATAATTAAAAACATAGAATGCTTTCTATCTTTCTTATTAAAGATGCTAAGCCATTAAATCAGTATTACCTCTAAAATTAAAAAATAAATCCACCTCCATCTCCATTAAAACAGAGATAGAAACAGAACATATATAAGATGTTTTTGCATGAGTGTTATGTATCTTTGGGCATATGTCTCTTCTTAAGAATGAACACTCCACATCATGAACTAGAAGAATTTTCCTTGTCTTTTTTAATTGAAAAAGAGGTGTCTAGAATTACCCACACCTAATGTCAGTCATCTATGACTGGATGAATATACCATGTGTGCTTTAAAATAACAGTTGACTCCAAACAGGGTATTTAACCACAGCACCTGAAAGGATGATTTAACTGTAAACATATTTCCAGATGACTGCAAAGCTTGGCTTATTAATACTAAAAAAGCAAATTAGGGAATATCTGCCACATTGCCCAACAAAAAACAGATGCTGGACCAGTTTCTTTGTCACTGTACTTAGGAAAATATTTCTAGAACAATTCTTTCCAGGAATCATGGCAAAATAAAAGGTCATTTTATGTTCCTTTTAATAATAAAATTGCACAAACTGTTTATATCAAAGTTAATAATAAAATACTAGATATAAATTACTGAAAAATATTTAATTCAAAATACAGCAGAAAGCTAGAGACATACAGAGTTAGAATAGACAGAGTGAATTACACATACTTTGTCCATTATACCTTTGGCCATAGCTGGTATCTGTCTAGGAAGATGCAGATAACACAGGATTCTGCAACTGTAAAATGATAAAACTTAGGACATGATTCTCACATTGAGTATATGATTAGACCTTATTTTGCAAGATATTGTCCAGCCTCAGTGCTTTGTGTTCCTCAGTGATAATATTTTTATCTGAAGCCTTCCTAAGGCATTTGAGCTGCAGTTGCTAAGTTTTCTTCCTTGGATTCTTACCTTGATTTATTTATTTTATATTATAAAAGTCCCTATCTTTTTTCTTCATATTAATCTTTATGCTAAGGCTTTCCATACATATGAACATCTTTCTTTCTTGCTTCTATATTCAACCACTCACTGTTGATACAAATCTCTATGTAAGATGAAAAGAAAGAAACAAGTCGCTAACATCAACTGCAACCTAGATCCTAGAGTTATCATTCATATATGTCTAATTTATCTTTCTAATGACAGATGACTGTAAATACCCTGTCATTAGTATTCTTTACTAAGAAGCAATAAAATTTCTAAGATTAATGCATTTGCAATACAACAAAGAATTCTTCTAGCCATCTAGTTCTATATATTGAGTTGTTTACTTCATAAGCACACACTCACACTCTCTGTCTTCCCTGGAAACAAATGCAAAATATAGACTTCAGTTAAGATCATGAGCAATAAACTTCATTCATGGGACAATTTGAAAGAATTAGAATAAAATGAAAAATAGATTTTCAACAATGTGCATAATAAAATTGGTACTATAGATGAAAAGTTGATAATGCATAGATGAAAAATCCATTGAGGAAACTGAAATTTTGAAAGAAATTAATATTAGACATGAAAATTTTAATGAATCAAATAAAAAATCCTTAAAAATATTACCAAGACGCAACCAAGAAGAAATAATGTCAAGGATAAAGGACAAAGTTAATTAAATACTACCTTCAAACATCAATAATGAAAGAAAGAAAATAGGCAGGCAGGGAGGGAGGAAGGTAGGGAGAGGTTAGGGAGGGAGGAGGGAGGAAGGGAGGCAGGGAGAAAGGAAGGAAGGAAGGAAGGAAGGAAGGAAGGAAGGAAGGAAGGAAGGAAGGAAGGAAGAATGACCACAATGCCCTAAACTGTGGTATTTGAACAAAATAAAAAACCTAAGAAGCCATGGGACACAAGAGAGATCTGAGATAATCATGAAAGGCGTGAAAAATCTATACAAAGGAATTACACCAGAAATTTCTACAAACCTAGACAAAGAAATAGATGCCAAAACAAAAGAGGCATCTAGAATCCCAGATTGTCAAAACCAGAGAAGAACCTATTTATGACATTACAGAGTCAAGATGTCAAAAATACAAAGCACAGAAACAATATTAAAAGCAGTAATGGGAAAATGCCAACTCATCTACAAGTGTGGTGATATATTGTGTACCCTAATAAACTTACCTGAGGATCAGAGGACAGAGCCAGCCACTAGATTAGACACAGTCAGGCAGTGGTGCACACACCCTTGATCCTATCACTTGCACACGCCTTTAAACCCAGTACTGGGAAGCACACATGGATTTAATCCCAGGAAGTGATTTCTGGGCAGAGAAAGGTATATAAGGCATGAGGAAAGAAGAACTCACTCTCTTTAGACTGAGGATTTCATAGAGGTAAGAACTAGCGGCTGGCTGTTCTGCTTCTCTGATCTTTCAGCTTTCACCCTGATATCTGGCTCTGGGTTTTTTATTATAAGACCTTTGAAGATTTGTGTTACAGTTAAGTACATCAGCATAACACCCAATCAACATCCTATTAGCCAGGAAAGCACAGAATAATAAGCATTAATCCGTGAAATAACTGCCAACCAAGATTACCATACAAAGCTACTTTTCAAAAGTCATAACAAACTTAGAACTTTTCAAGAGAATCACATAATAATACAATTCACAACCAGGAAGCCAGTACTCCAGAAGATATTTAAAGGATTATTATACACAGAATATAAAAGAAGATATTCTCAATAATTTGAGTAGGGGGTAACAAATTTCATAGTAAGAGTTGCCAGACAAAACAGATTGAAGAAAGAATCCACTGTGCTGACAGCAAATCAGAAAATTGGTGACATTAAGAAGGGAGGAAATAAATAACAAGCAACAATCTAACCAAGCAGAAAAAGCAGGCAACAAAAAATTAAAGTAATTAAAAAACATCTCTCAAAAATAAACTTAAAGGTAATGGCTTCCAGTCACCGATAGATGGACTGACTTTGCCTGAAAACCAGATCCAGTTATCTGTGCCTCTAAGAAACACGTCTTGATAACAAGGACAAAAGTCAGTCTATGAAGCAAAGAGTAACTGAAAACAAGCTGATGTCACAGTGCTGGTGCTTGATCAAGTAGATTTGAAACAAAATTTAGAGATCAAGAGGAAAGGGAATGAAAAATGATGTCGTTATAATGTCAAGAAAAAAATTTTAAAGAAAAAAACATGCCTTATAGATTCTATCTCACCATAGTCCATGACAACAAATGCTAGCGAGGGTCTGAGAAAAAAGCCTCCTAAACAGCAATGTAGTGTGTAAGTTGATGTACAAACTATCAAAACTTGTATGTAACTTCTTCAAGACACTAAAAATAGAACTATAACATGATCTGTCTATATTATCCTTGCATACATCCCCAAGGACTCTAATTCAGCATACCACAGAAATACTTGCACAACCATGTGTATACCTTCACTATTCACAACAGGTAGGAAATGAGAACAGCCTACATGTCCGTCACCAGATAAGCAACTTTTTTAAAATGTGGTTCATACATACAAAGAAATTTTACTTAGCTGTAAAGAAGAATGAAATCAGTTATTTACAGAAAAATAAATGGAATTAGATACCATTCTGTTGAGGAAAATAAACTCAGAAGAACAAATACAGTGCATTTTCTCTTTTAAACAGAACTACCATTTAAAATTGTGTGTGTGTGTGTGTGTGTGTGTGTGAGAGAGAGAGAGAGAGAGAGAGAGAGAGAGAGAGAGAGAGAGAGAGAGAGAGATCAGGAAACTAGGAAGGAAATGATAATAATGAGAGGGAAGAAGCACTCTTGAGGGAGAAAGGGGAGCGAGGTGATTTAATATGTATGATGAGCAGAATGGAGGACTACTTAGGAGGCACATAGCATGAGACAGAAGCTAAAGCAAAGAACAAGGAAGGCTTGACAGACACGAGTGAATTACAACTAAGGAAAATGATATATATGCACAAAATGCAAAAAAAAACCAATTACTCTATATGCTAGCTTTAAAAATCAATTAAAATGGAAAGCAAAATCCATAATCTTGTATGCTGACTAAAAATAATGAAGTAAAAATATTTTTAAACATTGACTGCAGATATAGTTCAGCAATAGTCTGCTTGCCTAGCATGCATGAGGCTCTAGGTCCCTGGTAGTAAATAAACAAAGTGAAGTGAAATATAACAAGCGTAAGGTTGTTACCATAGTAAGTACTGACTCTTACGCTAGAGTATATTAGTACATTCTAGAGGTACTCCTAAATTTAATTTTGGAAAACGTGTTCTATATATCTTGCACATTTGGAGTCCTTTTATTTAGTGATTTACAAACACACACATTTTAAATGTAAGTTCTTATTAAAAGAGAAAATATACTGTATTTGTTCTCCTGAGTTTTTGAATGTCAAAAGTAGACAATGTGGTTGGGGATTGCACAATGATTAAGCTTTTTGCCACAAAGGTGTGAGGACCAGAGTCCAGATCTGCAGCACCCATATAAACACTGGGTCCCCACCTGTAATTCCACCTTAGAAGTGGAAATGGGACCACCAGAGCAGGCTGTTAGCAAGACTAGCCATACGGCAGAGTTCTGTGTTTGTGAGAACCTGCTCACTGAGTAAAGTGGAAAAGTGACTTAGGATGCTTTCCAACATCCATCTCAGGTCTTTACTTGAACACATGTACACAGAGAAAGGAGGTGGGAAAATAAGAAGAAAACAACTGTGGTACTCATCTGGTCAGAGGCAGTGAACACCAGAGACTTTCCTGTGCAATGAGCTATGTTGTAAAATTTAAGACACTGAGTAAACATAGAGTGTGGCTGTATTGCAAGGTAACGAGATGAACAAGACATACTTAATCACAATTCCAAATTCCAAATTGCTTCTTTTTCCTTACTCTACAGGGAATTGTTAGAAAAGAGTAAAGAAGCTTGAGAAGAAGATGAAATAAATCCATCCTCTTGAAAATGAGAAAACAGGTGAGAACCTCAGGTATTTGTGGGTACAAGGGTATTTAGAACATGGATGAAAATTGTGCCAGTTTAGTAAAGTGCCAATTATAGTTCTTTTCCAAGATCCATGACTTCACTAGCCCTTGGTAGTTGTCTGTGTTTCCAATAGTAGGCATAGTTTTCCCCATGTGAGAGGCCATTAAATCCAATTAGAGATCTGTTTATTACCACAAGATATCGCATGCCACTACTGCCGTGTTGTGGTCCATAGGCAACATCGCTGGGTATGACTATTAGTTGCTTCCCTCCCTTGGAAGGTTGAATGATTCCTTCTTGTACCATTGGAGCTAACTTCAGGGAAGATGTTTCACATCCGATGCATTTCAGGTCCTGAGTCCTGTGTCTGAAGTGCATTGTATCTTCAGCAATAGGAATTTACCTTCTACCTCTGGGTCCAAGATTGGTCAATAACAGTAGATTATAATATTTGAGGATGCTCTTGGACAACCCTAACCAACAATGCAAAAGGGGACTTTTAATGCTTAGTGTCAGGGGTTGTTAATGTATAGAGCTTGGAGGAGTAATGTAAGTTCAGATGAGAAAAATTTATATATATATATATGCAAAAAGAGCCAGAGGAACAAGAACAGTTTGCTCTGTGACTGTCTCATAGAAATGTCAAAGAGGCTCTACTCATGAAGTCTCATCCACATGGATGCCTAAACAACACCTGAACAACATTGAAACCAATGGACATGCTAACATAGAAGGAGAAACGTTTGTGGGGCCCCAACACCAGACAAAGAACTCCAGGCCACTGAGGGTGCTAAGAGCAGCACCAATGCTGTTTCTCAGGGAAGAGCTCCCTAAATGGTTACCAACTGGTCAGCTCTGAGATGACACACTTATATGTAACTTTATAAAGATTGACTGGGCTGCATTTATACATGTATATATACATGTGTATGTATGTGTTATGTGTATATAAATTATATATATGTAAATCGAAGAAAAAAGAGGCCATGAATTTGAAAGAGAGAAAAAAGGAGTGCATGGGAGGGGTTGGAGGGGAGGAAAGGGAAGAGAGAAAATAATGTAATTATAAGTTCAAACAATAAAAAATTTAAATAAAAAATTTTAAGTGGGGTTATTATATGAAGTCATGTATATTATCTGAATTGTGGGGAGATTTTTATGACTGTTAATTTATATTATCATTATTATGAAATGTAAAATCTCCAGAAGTAAAAACATTTAAATGAAGAAAAAAGACCTCTCTTCCAGCAGCAAGAATTATAATTGTATTCATAAACAGCTGGTTGGTCCTGGAGAGATGGCTTGTCACTAAAGAGAAATGGCTGCTCTTGGAGAGGACATGGGTTTGTTTCCCAGCGCCTATGTCAAGCGACTTACAAATATGGTGACTCTGGTTCCAGAGGTCTTCTATCAGCACTACACTCACATAGTTAATATACAAATACTCAATATACATCAAATGAAAAATATAAAATACATCTACTCTTAAAAAGTAAATGGCTTGTCAAGATTCACATGCTTTATCTCAAATTGAGTTAGGATTATCATATCAAAATTGGTGTTGGGGGGCATGCAGGAAAGGGAATTCTTCAGATGCATACATGTCACTAGCCTAATGCTAATCTCCTAAATGCACACTTTTTCACTGGCTACATGCCACCTAGTGTTATACTCTCTAAAATAAATGTTCATCTATTATATGATTTTTAAAACTCTTCTTTGGAACCTATTCTATTCCAGATTCTGGTATAAAAACACAATGTAATAGCCCTTTACTTCAAGGGACTTACCTTCTGAGAGGCAGGAGTTATAGAGAAAATTGTCAAGAGGTGCCTATAGTAAATCAGGAGGGAAGGCTAAAGTGAAAACAAGCTGTTGTGTCATGAACACTCAAAGGAGGAATCTTAAATCAGACCAGTGAAGGAAAGAGTTGATATAAATCCTGATTCTGAAAGAATGACTCAGGGGTTTAAGAGGAAAAGGTAGAAAATGTAAGAAGAATGATGAGCATGTTGTCAGAAAGACCCTGCCCAGCACAGAGCCTTAGAAAACAGTACAGTTTGGAGGAATATGATAGATTTTTTTTTTAAACAAATGACATTAGCAAAGCATGGTGACACAGGCCTGCAATCCTACCTACTCAGAGAATGAGGCAAGAAGATCATAAATTCAAAGCCAACCTGGATGAATTAGTGAGGCATGTCTTGAAAAAGAATGCTGCATCTGGAATGGCTTGGATGCTAGACCCCTGACTGGGGCAGGAAAGGAAAAAATGACAGAAGCACAAATCATATACACATATGCTGAAAAGTTGGGATCAGGTGGTCCATGTACATCTAATGTAGTGGCACCAACCATGCAACAATCTGGAACTTCAGTACATTGATGATGTATATCATAGGAAGAGGAGTTAGCTAGTATTGGTAGGAGTTCTCTGTAGGATGTAAACATCTTGGAGGAGGAAGCTATGGCTGCTAGTTTTTGCACACACTGATAAATCATTTAAAAACACTCATACACACTATCAACATTCACACTTAGACCAGAGGAAGGCTCTAATAACCTCTGAGCCTGACAGAGGGGAAAGGTTTTGCCCTTTCCATATTCCTGAAACACTTGGTCCTTGACATGACCAAGGCCATGTCAACAATACACATGGATTCAGAACTTCATCTTCTCTTTACACATTCATTCAAGGCTTCCTCTGCTCCCCTCAGAAAAAAATGAACACAGAAAGGGCAAATGTTATAGCCAGTGGTGGTACTAGCATGCATAAGGCCCTAGGTTCAATCACACTGAAGAATAAACTAAAAAGTTAACTTCCAATCATCTAGTCATCTAGAATATACACAAAGTGAGGGGACCTATAGTAACAGAGTTGCATTTGGAGAGGAACTAAGTATTGTGCAATATTAATTTAACTATGTAAAAAGACGTGTTATATTTGTTTATAGAATATGTGTTAAACTATGTAAAGAAGTGTTGCATTTGTTTACCTTGCCTGCCTAAGGCACCTGATTAGTCTAATAAAAAGCAAGGGAAGAGGTATAGGTGGAACTTCCAGGTGGGGAGAGTAAGTAGGAGGAGGAATTTAGGCTCTAAAGAAGAAAGAAAAAGAGACACCAGGGAGACATCAGGGGTCAGACAGACAGACACAAAGAAAGTGGGCAAGTAGGACATTCAGAATGAAAAAAAAAAAAAAAAAAGGCAAAAAGCCCCAGGGCAAATCTTAGATGAATAGAAATAGGTCAAGTTAAGTTATAACAGCTAGTAAGACAAGCCTAAGGCTGAGCATTCATAATTAATAATAAGTCTCCATGTCTTTATTTGGGAGCTAGTTGATGGCTAAAAAATAATTGCAACTACAACTAAGAGATCTGCTTTGGGGGGGGGGGGGGAGATGGGAGCAGAAGACAAGAGTGACTTGTAACTTGCTAAATCCACACGCATGCCAAGCTGGACAAAGTCTTAATTTCCAGAGCACAGCCTTTCTTTCCTTCAAAACTACCTGACCCTGTGTACTATTTATACCCCTATAATCTAAGCCCAACTTTGTGCTGAGTCCCTCTTAACAGAATTGAGCAAATGCAGAGCTGTATTCTGGATTATGTTCTGATAGAGTCCCTGCTTTAGACTTCTGGAAAAAGGAACTTCTAAGTATACCCACAAGGTTGGTATACTTTATGCCCACACTCCCCATTTTGTGTTATAAGCATTCAGTTCTGCATAGCTAGCATCAAAACTGACCCTTTGACAATCACCAGTAAACTTTTTCCACAGCACATTCTACATTGAAATAATGTGCCTGGAAGACAGTAGGAGCTTTCCTAGGAACCACAGCAATGACCAACATGTTAAGATATCTACCCTGTGGAGTGTAAGAAAGCAATCTGAGAGAGCCAGAAAGCAGCACTCTTCTATGACTTTCCTTCAGTTTCTGCCTCCAGGTTCTTGCCTTGACTTTCCTTGATGATGGACTACAAATGTAAGAGGACATAAACCTTTCCTCCCCAAGTTGCTTTTGGTTATGGTCTTTGTTATAGCAACAGAAAGCTAACTAACACAATCACTGTGGAATGGCCCAATATCCAAGGCTTGTTAATGTATTTTGCCTCCATATATGTCTGTGCACCATGTGCCTGCCTAGTGTCCAAAGATCAGAAGAAGAGGGGTCTGATCCTTCTGGAATGGAGTTTAGACAATTATGAGCCACTACATGGGTGCTAGGAATCAAACCTGGGTCCTCTGTAAGAACAAGTACACTTAACAGCTAAGCCTTCTCTCCAGCCTTGTTTTTTTTAGTTTATTTTTTTTATTTTTATTTCTTTAATTTTGGTTTTTTCGATACAGTGTTTCTCTGTATAGCTTTGATTGTACTGGAAATCACTCTGTACACCAGGCTCACAGAGAGCTGCCTGCCTCTGCCTCTGCCTCCCAAGTGCTGGGACTAAAGGTGTGTACCAGCACTGCCCAGCTTTATTTTAAGACCTACTCAACAGGAGAGAAATATGCTGGGTACTGGAAATCTAGCCGACTACCCATAGCTAATGAGATCATGGATCTTAGAGGAGAGCCTACCACTGCCACTTTATTAAACCAAGATCATTCCTAAACATATTCTAAATAGTCAGATTTAAACCCACAGGTAAGTGTAGCTCTCTTCTCTCATCAAAGCAGTTTATCTTCGCAGTAAAGATCATTACAGAAAAGCACACCTGGTAAAATGCAGAGATTAACTGATATGAAATGCCCAACTTCAACTTATACATCTTCCACACAACTCTTATACTTTTGGTCAGGGCATCACAGAAGAGAGGGCAGGAAGATTGTAATAACCAAAGGAATAGGAAGTCTGCTGTAAGCAGATGTCTCTTAGAAATGACAGGTAAGATAAAAACATATACTTCAACAGTATCACTGCTGAAACAAGACCTAAAACAATGTCCATAGTCGTGCTGTGTGATACAGGAGAATTTCATGGGGCCTCACTCCTAGACAAAGAACAACCGGCAACTAATGACTACTGAGAAAGGGGGAATTTGTCTTTCCCAGAGATGAGCCCTCTAATCCAATACCAGGTGGTCAGCCCTGAAATCATATACATACAAACAACACTAAACAGACTCAGCAAGTGTGCGTGTGTGTGTGTGTGTGTGTGTGTGTATCAATAATAATCATAAAAAAAGAAGTCATGAGTTTGAGAGAGAAGGAGCAATTGAAGACTTGAGAGGAAAGGAAAGCAGGAAATAATATAATCATATTTTAACTGATTTTTTTAAAGATTCACTATCATCAGATGCTATATTCTATATATGGTCCAACCTATTCCATATGAGCAGTGCAAAAAATAACTAACAGAAAACTCATGGCTGAGGCTACAACACAACAAACATTACTGCAAACATCCTTTGTCCACAGTACTTGACATTTATCGCACTTTCTCATGGAAGTGCAAGTTTATTGGAATAAAGGTCAGGGGAGAAGGGATTAACTTTGCCTATATATCTATCTACACAAAATCCATCACACCAAAAATGCAGGTGTACACACAGGGTTGGGGGAGTAACAGTAGCAGAATTCTTTTAAAATATACTTGTAGATCTTAAAAACAAATCTGGTCATTCTTGTTGGTAGAATCTAGGACTGTCAAGATTAAATGAATGGACTTCACTTTTTAGTTCAACTGGTCATTTATCCCTAAAGTCTTTGCAAACAAGAAAATAGTGTATGCCAAGCGTATGTAATGGACCTCTCATGCTTTTAAATAAATTATTTGCTAAATAATGCCTGAATGACATTTTACTTCTTCAAATAACAGGATAATATATTTATAAAAGCCACTTGGGTGATTTCAGTGTGCCACATGGCAATGAATATGACATTTATGAACAGATAAAACATTTTCATCTTAGTTTTTTTCATTTCCTGTGATATATAGAACATTGATTGACTCTACATCAAATTTGATGAATGTATTTTTTATATATTACATACATTTTATGTATTATAGATAACATACATTTAAATATTATATAGCCCATGTTACTTTTTCTAAAACATAGGTACTGTGGTATATTATATGGGAAATACACTCATACTTTATAGTTTATATTGCTTAAGTATGAAATCTCAGGATTTTATTTATATCCTTTTGTTTTGTACACTCATCAGATGAGTGTTATGTGTGTACCCAAGTAGAATACGTGAGAAACTCATATGCATCATCCTTGTTTCTTGCCTCTTCCTTTAAAGCACACTCTGCTAGTCCCAAGGCAGTATTTAATCACCAGCTGTGAGTGACATCATCCCCTCACCTGTCATCCTACACATCCACTTCAGAGAACACACTGGAAATGTACAATATTTCCCATAGGGTCAGGTAAAGGGAAAAGCTTCTTCCTCCACTGATAGATTTGAATGATGCAAACAGGTCAAGTTAAAGAAAAATCTGTTCTGTGAAATTCAAAGGCAAAAGAAGAGTTCAAATTGAACCTTTGACAGACACTGCTTTTAAAGAGACCCATCACTAAAAAGCGCTGCTCTCCAGGTGATTTCACATATATTTTTAATGCAATTCGTGTCGGTATTGACACTGTGTTTTGACAGGAAGTGGAATTAAAATGATTCTGAGCCCCTGAGGTGACTCTATTGACACATCATATTATGCTTAATGTCTCACTGGCAACGCAAAGAGAAGCAAAGGACTACCGTGGTCAGGTACTAAAGCCTCTTCCCAGCCAGGACGTTGTAACTGGCAAGGAAGGAACAGTTCAAATGGAATCTGAAGGCTTTTAATGTAAAAAAAAAAAAAAAAAAAAAAAAAAAAAAAAAAAAAAGTCTCTGTACCTTTTAAAAGCTACACTCATTCTTCTCAGGAGAAATATACAAAAATCAGCTCTTCATGGAGGACTCTGAATGTCCTCTCACGGAATTCCCTGGTTCCAGAAGCCCAAGCTGCAGGGGTGTGAGCAGAGCAGGCTCCAGGCCTGGAGGTTTCATAATACACCTAGAGGATGCCAGGGGGTCTGGGCCTGTCTTCTCCACAGGGACTATCAAAGCCAGGCCTCTGAAGTGTCCATGTGTTCCTGAACTGTGAAAATTCATGCAATACTAAATCTAGTCATTCTGAAGGGGCCAATAAAGAAGAGAATTGGTGCAGTTTGTTTAAAAAAATTATTCTTATGAATGAATTTGGGAGGATAAAATACAAAGAACATTAAAGACTATACATTCATGGGGACAATTGTGATGCCATTTCTAATAGTTACTCTTCTCTTCCAAGCTAAAAACATATCCAGCTAGGCTCTACCAGGAGTGTTGGCCATTATATTTTATGGGTTTTGCACCATATGTATTTATTTATTTTAATTAACTAACAATATGTACACATTTGTTGCTTCTGACATGTTGTGTTGAACAAGGTATACATGGTGGAATGTTGGATATTTTGCTTAAGTTAGAAACCAAGAATAGCCCTTTTAGTAGTGTTTATTCAAGGATTTAAGAAATACCTGTCCCTCTGCTAGGAAACATTGGTATTCTGTATGTGTGGGAAAACTTAGGGTTCCTAGACTTAACAGGAATTTGTTAAAAGGAATAGACTCAGAGAACATATGCATAACTAAACATTCACTCTACCTTTTGTTTCTCCGTGTTCATTGTGAGTTTGCTTGCTTTCTATCTAATTTGGTGCAACTGGGGGGCAGAAAGTACCGGTTCTTCCCACAGACTAAGACTGTGAGATTTCCAAAACATTTCTTTGTTGGTGTGTTTGTATAAAAATCTAAGTGAAAGAAAGCAGATAATTTGCCTTAAAAGACATATTTTACAGCTATCTGTAAAAAACAGGCAAGCTTACCTGGTGCTAGGAATCACAAAGCATTTTCTTCTGAAAGCTTTAAAAATGCTTTGCACCAGACAGATGAGAGATTTAAAGTAGACAGAAATAAATGATGGAGCTCAGAGGGACTTACCTATATGGCACAGCTACTTGCCTCACAGGCTGAAAACTCCAGCTTTTTACAGCGCCCCTCAGGTCTTCCTCTCCTGCTGCCAGACAACACATGATGGTAAATAGGGCAGTGGGACAAAAAAAGAGTAAGTGGGATTCGAGTCCGCAGGACGCAGGGCTGGGCCAAGTTTGACCACAGACAGGCTGTGAAGTCCAGCTTCTCCCACAGGAAGATCAGAGTAGTGAACTCCTGCCTGAGTGTGGCTAGAAAGGAATGACAGCATCTGTGCTCAGGCTCTGAATACAGGGACAGTTTGTTTCTCCTTCCTGGGGTACATGCATGGCTTTCATAGGCACACCTTGAAAGAATCCTGCACATAAAAGAACTTATTTTTGCACTTCCAAGTAAGAAACCGCCTGCCAATGGTAACTTTCCATTGCTGTTCTTAAGCCAAAGGTGTTTGAAATACACTATTCTACATGCACCTCAAATCTCCAGCAATATGTGCTGGCCTCCAGTGAACTTCCCTATCACTGGATGTGTTTTCTTACCAACTGAGGAGAGGTCCTAAGAGGTTTCCCTTGCCATGGCATGGGTATCTAGCATGTTAGATCTCCATCTACAGAGGACAACTAAGGGTTGGTTTTTTGTTTTTGTTTTTTGTTTTGTTTTTGTTTTTTTAAGCTTTTTATAACTCTTACATTCCTAACTACTTACTTCAGTATGACTGAAACATGATAGTGTTTTGTTACCTAGAGGCAGTTTCTTCACTGTCTACCCTAACACAGGGAGGAATGCAGCATTAGCTCTGTCCAAGGTATCTACACAGCTGAACACAGAGGACTGCACCCTACTACTCAGCACAGCTGGGACAATGCCTTTCTCTCTACTCCTTCCCCAACTTTCTCTCTACTCCTTCCCCAACAGGCACAATAATGAAGCCCTGTGGTCTATGACTAGCCCAAACTGTGCTTCTTTGCACATTACCAACAGCCAAATAACTATTCAGTAAAAAGAACTACACTGTGTTTTTTAAATCTCTGATTACATGCATTACAACATATATAGCCATATAAATATATATATATAATGCATCTAAATAATTAATACACTTTCTATGTATTTAATAAAATAAGTCTACATGATCTGATAGGCTTCATATCTCTTTTAAAAGAAGAAAGAGAATGAAGAAGAGTAGGAAGAAGTTAGGCAAAGGAAAACAGAAAGTAAAATAAGCTTATCAGATCAAAGACTGGAAGAACTAAATAAAACCTCTCCACATTTTTGTGGGTGTTGCTTCCTCCACACACTCACAGGAGCCTCTAATTGCTGTTGCTTCTCATGATCAGTGAGCTGCAAATCAAATCCGAATTATGTCAAATCATTTTGAGCTCTTAGGTCTATACATTGACCAAATCTCCTAAACATAAAGATCTCCTCTGCAATTTGTTTGGTTATTCATTTCACCAATCTAGTGTAGTTTTTGTTATTGCATCAATAGATTTGATCAACAAATACCTAGTGAGCAACCACCAATGTACCCCATGGAGAAGGGGAATTAGACTCAAAATCCTAACCATAGGCAAGAAGCTATTCACAACTGATAGCAGCTAGGAGAGGAAAAAATCACTTTTCCTCAATGAAGTGATATTCAGTATATTAACCACACTTCAGGGCAGGCTCCACACTCAGGAGTAGTTGGCCAACACAAACAAAACTCTCTCTCTCTTTCTCTCTCTCTCTCTCTCTCTCTCTCTCTCTCTCTCTCTCTCTGTGTGTGTGTGTGTGTGTGTGTGTGTGTGTGTGTGTGTGTGTGTGTGTAGGGAGATAGAGAAGAACATGGAAAGTATTGGAGGAGAAGAAGAATATGGTCCAACTATAGTGTATGAAATTTTCAAAGAATAAATACAAACATTAAGAATTGTTTCAAAAATGTAACTACTATTCTTAAATCTAGACAGCTTAGATATGTGAAGAAGAAATCAGTAACCAAATGTAAGATTGACAAATAGAATATTAACATTAAATTCATGAAAGTAGATGTGGAAAGTGATCACAACCCAACCTAAGACACCATAAAGGTCTTCCTAAATGAACAACTAAGTTCAATTTGAATGGGCATCTGATGCCCAACCAGATCTCAAACAGGAAAAGATTTTTCCCCAACAATGAAATGGTATATGCTATGACAAAGATTATAAAACAGTATTGTGCTTATTCAGTATATGGGGCCCAGAATATAGCATTAAGAGAAGAGACTAGAGCAGCCAGATAATTGAATCCAAAAGAACTTATTGTATAGACAGCAAGGACTGTCAGCAAATTTTACCCAGGGAGATACTGTAAACACATCTACACTTAGGAGGAGAACTATTGCTGCACAGTAAAGTGAGAGCAGGTGACATCAAGGAGCCCACCCCTCTGGAAATATAGAAGTGGCTAGACTTGAAATCTTGGCTGTAAAAAGGTGGTGGGAAATGGAAAGAGACTTGAAAAGCTAGTCAGAGCTCTTAGCTGTGGTATTTTAGCAAAGGTATCAGAAATGATGCTTAGTTTTCTATTGTTGGTCAGTTGATGCTTACAGGAACACATTAAGAACTAGGTGAATAAGGCCAAAATACATCAAATACAAGCATGAAAATATCCTAAAGAAACTGTGATTTTAATACCATGTAGAAAATCAGAAAACAAAATGGTCAACTGTGGTTAGTATCAATGTTGTAAGCATCACTGTGCATCACAGAGAAGGTGCTTTGCATGAGTTTAAAAAACAAACAAGCAAACCTGGTCTGGTAGCAAAGCCAGCTCCATGCTGCCAAGCTGTCAGGGTAACTGAGGAGGAAGAGGCATGACTTCACTGTTTCCCCAACGCCCACACATAATTACAAAGTAGCTGTGTCCTTCTCACTACTTCTTATCTTTTCCAGATAACTATCAAAAATAATCATTTATATTCACAATACAGAAACAGCAAGGCAGAACACGTGGAGTCCCTGGCACATCAGTTTAGGGCTTCATATAATGCCTTTCTCTGGAACAAAATATGTGCAGTCCTTTCCACTCCTTCAGGTTCAAGCTGACAGTGTGGAGAATCTACTCCAAACTGCAAATTATTTTGAATTGGACACACATGCCACGCATTTGTGGCAGCCTAGCATTTGGCACTTATCACGTGCCCCATCAACAAATTCGGGAGAAAATGACTTTTCTCCCTTCAGGCAGTACACTACTGAAAAACCACGATGACAGTCCTTCTCTGGTATTATGTTTTGTGGGAGGAGAGAAGTTCATTTCAAATTAATTTATGATCTGTGGGGGGGGAAAGCTGAAAGCATGCCTCACTGCACCTGGAAGCACAGCACGCACTGCTCCCTTGCAAAATCCATTGGAGGGCCTCTCAGGCCCTTTCACGGTGCTGCCTCCTCCCGGGCCAGGCAGGCAGTGCTAGCTCCTGCCATTCACAACCATGGAATCAATTTAGAGAGTCAAAGATGCCTGTCACCTAAAGAGGCTTGTAGAGGTAACGCTAAAGGCCATCGCAGTGAGTGCAATCTTGAGGAATCTCTGTCTGCCACAGGTATCCCTGGGACGACTATGAACCAAGTCTCTTTCTTTTAGGAGAGCCTCCTTTCTCCTTACTGGAGTCTGGGCAGGGCAGTAGCAAGCTTTTTACCCAGTTTTGCAATAAAGAAACATTTGTCAATAACCAATTGGTCCCATTTGATCCAGAGCTTACACATACCAAGAGACTTCATTACAATCACCAGACATGTCAGGCCCTGATGAAAGTTGTTTTTCCTTCAGGGCTTGTGGATCCATATCTATTTTGCTCTTCCCCAGCTGTCTCATAACTCAACTCCGAAGCTTGACTTTGGAGCTTGTTTCTGGCTGACGCCCGTTTTTAACTAGCAATATTGCTATCACTCACAGTTGCAGGACAATTTTTTTCCAGCTTTATAGACTTTTACTAAGACTCAAAGCAACTCACATCCACTATGTCTCAACCAAAGTTATATTAATTAGTACAGGAAAAGGAAAAAAATTGAAGATTTTTGACATTGACAGCAATAGCCGTCCTTTAGGATTTTTTTTTTTTGGGGGGGGTCAGTATTGTATTGACAGATTGTCTTGGATCTGTTACAGAGTAAAGAAATACTTGATTAGATCTCCTCTGATCTAAGTAGAGAAGTGGTGTTCTTATGGAATTCAGAGGCTCTTTCCATATATGTTTTAAATAATTGGTTTTGAAGCTATGGAAAAGGAAGAGAAGCCTGGGTACTGGTGTGATCCAGAGAGGTGCTGAGGAGACTAACACTTGCGAGTTATCAGCTCAGACAGTAGTACCATAGTCTTTAACAGCTACATGGTTTAAGCATAAAGAGAATTATGTATGAAAATCATCACACCAGGATCACTACACAACTGCCTCAGAGTTTGATGTGAGGTTATGCACTAAGACAGACAAGCCATAGTAAACCTGAAGCATAATCCATGTAGGACTCAGGTATGAAGATTTAAGCAGGAGCACTCCAAAGCCAAAAATAAGGTAGGTTGAACAAAAATATTTAAAATAGCCACAGGCTACTACTATAGCAAAGAAAATGTGAGAAGAAATCATCTGCCCCATCCAAGAACTTTGTACTTCTACAAGTGTCCCAACAAAATCCACAAGACAACCCTCAGCTCAAGGGAAGACTGTAGTGGATAGCCATCCCAGCATTGGCCTGGAAGTTCCAACCCCCATTGAGGCTTCAGTAATGGTCACGCTCACAAGGCGTGGCAGAGGAGGGAGCAGAAGACCGAGGAGCAAGAGGAGGTGGCTCTCTTGGTTCTGGGACGCTGGACGCTGGAGGTAGACCGAGCAGAGTTTGTAGTTGGAGTTTTCCTGCCTGGCCCACAGTCAGGACAAATCTCTCTTACCCGCCAGTCCCACAGTCGCTCAGACCCAACCAAGAAAGCACACAAAGACTTACATTGTTTAGAAACTGTTTGGCTGTGACAGGCTTCTTGTTATCTACTTCTTCTGTCTTAAATTAACCCATTTCTGCTTATCTATACTTTGCCACATGGCTTGTGGCTTACCAGTGTCTTTACATGTTGCTTCTCATGGCGGCGGCTGGCGGTGTCTCCCTCCAGCCTTCTACTTCCCAGAATTCTCTTCTCTCTCGTCCCGCCTATACTTCCTTGCCTGGCCACTGGCCAATCAGAACTTTATTTACACAGAGCAATATCCACAGCACTTCCCCTTTTCTTTTTTTTTTAAGGAAGGTTTTAACTTTTACATAGTACAATTACATATAACAAAACAATTATCAAGCAAGAATTATAGTTACAATATTAAAGAAGATATCCTATCTATCTTATATAAAGTTTTATATCTAACTTATCTTGTATCATAACTGAGGAAATTATAACTATCTAGTCTTCAACCACATCAAAGACCTCAGAAGGATATAACATTACCTGAGAACCGGGAGAAGGATGCAAGCAACTTTCGGGAGTCTTGCAGGGTAGACAGAGACAGCTGGAAGCCTGGACAGTCACCTAATGTTTCTTTGTAAAGTTGGGGCATCTGTCTTCAGCCCACAGGGCTAGAGTCTCTTGGTCACTTCTCTCAGTCTCCTGTAGAACGTCTGGCAGTTTCCTCTGCAAAGCAGGTACCTGAAGGACCATTTTGTCAAGCAAAGTTTAGTGGTCACCTTTCTATGGGTCCTGCATGTCCAGTTGATCAAGCAGTCCAGGCAAGAACAGTTTCTTGCCCAAATGGCTATTTTTGCCAAGGTGAAGATAAGATATGAAGTGTCTTCAATGCCCATCATCCTCTCTGAAGTAAATCGGTGCTGCCAGGAGCAGACATGTCTCAGTGTCCAGAAAGTCTAAATTTTAAAAATATTTTAAATGCCATATTCTGTAGGTCTTTGAAGTATTTGAAGATTACCTATCTATCTGAAATATCTCTATGTATATCTAGAAGACTTAACTAACATGGCTATGAGTATGATTATCATAGATGACTAATTATTAATCTATTTTTAATTATCCATTTCAATTTAAAATGAGCTATACAAACATAATACCTTAAACACGATTAGAAATATACACACAGTATAACAAAATTAACTTTAAGTTTGTATCAATAGACTAAAATCTATACCAATGTAAAACATTTTAAACAAGTTGTTGCTCTTTAGAAGTAAGTTCCTTCCTTAATCTACCCTTTCATCCTATTATATCTATATCATATCCCCCTTTCTTCTTTAGAAAGAGATCACATTTATAATCAACCTGCTTTAAAGAAAAATATTGGTTTTTCTCTGTCCCACACCAGAGGGATCTTCTGATTTGGGACACAAGAATCTCTTAACCTTTTCTTTTAGCAATATGTCTGGGTTTAGAGAAGGAGTGAGCCAATTCCATCTCCAAAGCCAGCTTGATAATTTTGGGAATGTGGGCGTAGTTTTTCTTACTACTTCCTGCTGGAGGGGGGCGCTGCATCTTATGGGGACACAAAGAAAATTTTAGGATTATGGAGTAGTCCATTAGGGTGAACCTCTGAGCCAGTTGCCTTGAAACCATTCTGGATGTTGGATCATCTGGGCCATGGCGTCATCGGAGACCTTTCAGGTGGTCTTGGCTGATCAAACCTGATGTATCTTAATGTGGAACAAATCCACAACCTCTGGCTTTATGTGGAAACAAAAGCAGAGACTCCTTTCCAAAGCAACATATCCTTATATCCAAATTTCAAAGTCAAGGTACCTTTAAAATTTACATGTTTGTTTAACTCAACAGCTTTTATGATGAAATCTTTTTCTGTGGTTAAAAATCCCAACGACAAGACAAACCAGATTCTCTGTGTAATATCCATCTTTGTAAGACTGAAATGCCACTGTGGCTGCTGGCTCCGCCCACCTCAGCTTCCCAACATGGCGGTGGTACAGTTTACCTCCAGCTCTGGGTCTGGAGCCATGTGTACCATCAACTATCAGAAGCAGTTCTATCAAAGCAGCGCATAACCCAGAAACTTTTTTTTTTTTAAACTAGCAAAGGCTAAATCTACCATGCAGCAGAGTAAAGCACCCCTTGTAGACTCCTCATTCCCGCCACACTGCAGGTCAGACGCCAGGAACCCGCCATAGTAGCTGAAACCGGCGGGCTGCCGCTAACTTGAGAGAGACAATTAGGAAACTGTTTTTAGCTCCATCTTAGAATCTTTTTTGTCAGGTTTTAGGTGGAAACTCTTGCCAACACGTTGGACGCCATTTGTAGTTGGAGTTTTCCTGCCTGGCCCACAGTCAGGACAAATCTCTCTTACCCGCCAGTCCCACAGTCGCTCAGACCCAACCAAGAAAGCACACAAAGACTTACATTGTTTAGAAACTGTTTGGCTGTGACAGGCTTCTTGTTATCTACTTCTTCTGTCTTAAATTAACCCATTTCTGCTTATCTATACTTTGCCACATGGCTTGTGGCTTACCAGTGTCTTTACATGTTGCTTCTCATGGCGGCGGCTGGCGGTGTCTCCCTCCAGCCTTCTACTTCCCAGAATTCTCTTCTCTCTCGTCCCGCCTATACTTCCTTGCCTGGCCACTGGCCAATCAGAACTTTATTTACATAAAGCAATATCCACAGCAAGAGTTCTCCAGAGAACACCGCCAGACTGCCTTATACCTTTGCCAGACCCTGCAACCTACCCCTTCATTTGTAAGTTACCCCACAAAATAAACCTCCCTTTTAACTACGTGGAGTGGCCTTAATAATTTCACCAATAGAAGACTTCAGGGCCAACTTATCCAGTCAAATAGTCCCTGTTAACTAAACCTTATTACTGGGTGGAGGGAGTGCAGGGTAGAGGGGCAGGAGGGACTAAATGATTTTAAATGAATACAGTTCTCTAATTGTAGATCCATTCTATGAACTTCGTGTGAGATATGTATACAGTTGATTCCAAATTCTCATTTTTAGAGACACATATGAAGTCTTGTTTGAGGTGGTTACCTATAATGACTTTGGGTTTAACTAAGATACATGGGAATGTTCAAGCTTAGGAGACTATCAAACAAAAGCTGACATGTCTTATGAAGTCATTTGCTTCTTAATCATGTATGCTAGACAGTCTTTAAAAGTATTCTACCAAGGGTAAGAAGTGAGTTTTTAAATAATACACGTTCTACATCTTCCAAGTGAGAAGTCTTGACTGGGAGCACTGACAGAATACTTCTTACAATGTTGGCCTTAAATTCTTCTCTCTGATTGCAAATAGTTCCAGTTATTGCAATTGCACTGGTTCAAATTGATGATGATTCTTTTGCAATAATGCCTGGCTTTTAAGCGCTTCCTGTGGCTTTGGACTTTCGTCTATCACTTTTATTTTCAATTGTGAGGAACACAAGAGCATCAAAGAATTCTTTAGAGCATTGTAAAGATCTATTAGAGACTTACAAAGTTGACTATACTATTCTTCTGACAATTGTCAAAGCAAGATTTGTTTTAGGCTTTCCTGATTTTTTTTTTTATCTAGCTTGCATCACTGATGCAGAAAAATACGATTTAGTATATCACATAGGATTTTATGGTCAAATGAATATCAAGGAAGACAAATATTCTAGGAAGTGTAAACAGAAATACTTCTCTTTATCAGTGAATTTTCCAGACAAAAGTGATGCTGGAAGATCTGACATTATCAGTATTCCAACTGGTTTCTTACTAATGAAATTTGAAAACATTTCTACAAAACTAGCTTATAGGCACTTAAAATATTTGTTTAATTTTGTTTTTAGCCATACAAACAAATTCACATAAAGAAACATTGTGCACACATTTAGTGATAAGCACATTCTAGAAGCATCCTTACTCTTTCCTTTCTCATAAGGATATTTTGTTGAAGCATAACAATTGTGCATACTTATAGGATACATTGTGATTTCCAGTATGGGTATATACCATACAGTGATATTTTATTTGTATTGAAATGTGATTTTATTTGTATGTCAATAAAGTTGCCTTGAGGTCAGAGCAAGCCAGAGCAGAAGCTGAGCAGTAGTTGGGCACGCCTTTAATCCCAGCACTTGGGAGGCAGAGCTAGGTGGATCTGTGTGTTCAAGGACACAGCCAGCATGGCAGACACACACCTTTAATCTCAATACCAACCATAGAAGACCTGGAGGTCTGTACAAACAGGCAGTGACGAGGAGGTCATGTGGCTGGGTTTACAACCAATGAGGAAACAGAACAGAAAGTCTTTAAATAGACAGGACTCACAGAAGTAGGTCTCTGGTGGAGAGGAAGAACAGCAGAAGCAGTGAAGGGTAAGGTTTTCCGCTCTTGCTCTGACCTTGTGGTTTTTAACTCTGCAATCGGTTCTGTGTTTCTTATTTAACAAGCCGGTTACATCTACAATTGGCACCCAATGTTGCAAGAATTCATTAAAAAACCGCTTGCCTTGGCAGTGGGTCCAGCTTCCCGCCTGGGCGGGCCGGGCTCCCTAGCTCCGGCCTAGTCCCGGCCTAACCCAGGCCTAAACCGGGCCTAGCTCAGTTTAGGACTCAGGCCCAACCTACCTTAGCTACTAGTGGTTACAGCCACAGCTGGAGTTACTTACTTAAAAAGCCGGTGCTATGAACAACTCAGGCCTGTGGGAGCTACCGCTAATTGCAGTAGCTACACGCAACCACAGATAGGCTGCTTTTGGCTGAAACGCCAGCGCACGTGGTCGGTCGGAGCTTAAGGAAGCCAGAGCCCAGGCTCTACTCGGCTCAGACTGGAACATTGAAGTGGTTGGATTCAAGCTGTTAGCCAGAACGTGGCTACGCTTCCTTGCTTTCTCTCTCTCTCTCTCTCTCTCTCTCTCTCTCTCTCTCTCTCTCTCTGGAATCCCACCTTGGACGCTAGGTAGCTGTTTGGAAATTCCCTCAGATTTCTACTGTTCTATGCAGAATTGGTAAGTCATTTATATCAGATATTTTAAAGGAAACTATTTAAAAAAGATTTTTTTTCCTCATTAAAAAAAATGGATTTTATGTGTACATTGGAAGAAAATTGGGCTTTGTTTGAAATTTTAGGCAGTATGGTAATGGAACAAATATATGAGATTAATGTTGATCGAATTATGTACATTGTTATTCTTCTTATCCTTATTTTACAATTTAAAAAGACAGTCAATTTAAGTGCCAGGATAAAAATTTTAGAAAAACTTGTTAAACCTGTTAAAATGAATTATAGAGAAATTCAGATTCAGACAGAAGAAATTAACAGTGAAGTTGTTTCAGGATTGGATTATAAGGTTACAGAAAGAAAGCCTGTTTTCACACAATCACCCTTACTTTATCCAGTAACCATACAACAGCAACCTGGTCAAGTGAATACACAAAATATTTGGACTTCAGTTGAAATGTTAGACTTACTAAGGTTTAAGGAAGTGATAGTATCTTATGGCATGCATTCTCCATATGTAAAGTAAATGTTAAACTCCTGGTCAACTTATAATAGGATTATACCACAGGACTGGCAGGAGCTGGCACAGGCGATTCTGGAAACCGGACATCATCTCCAGTGGAAAATGTGGTTCAAAGAGGAAGCTAAAAGCATAGCAAAACAATGTAGGGATAGAGGTATACAAATCTTCCAGGATCAGCTTGTTGGAGAAGGCCAATATGCTTCAGTAGAAACACAATGTTTATATGATATCCAAACTATAATTCCATGTCAAATGGCAGCCTTGAATGCATGGGAAAGAATTGAGGAACCAGGAAAGAAAACTGAGTCATTTACAAAGGTTATACAAGGCCCAAAAGAATCTTTCACAGAATTCTTACAAAGACTGACTTCAGCAGTAAAGAGAATGGTCCCAAATTCAGAAGATAGCCAGATAATAATTGAATCTTTGGCTTTTGAGAACGCAAATGAAGCATGCAAGAGAATAATCAGGCCGTTAAAGGCAAGATCTGTACCCTTGGAAGATTGGATTAGAGACACGGTTAATGTTGAGGCTCGTGATCATGATAATATGTGGGTAGGAGAAGCAATTTCAAGAGGTTTGAGGAATGTCAGATGTTTTGGATGTGGAAAGCAAGGACATTTGAAAACATTGTAAACAGGGCACTTCTAGAAACAATGTTTCTTCAAGGAACAATGGCAACAGAATGCCCCTTCCTTGGAGAGTATGTAGAAGGTGTGGTAAGTGAAGACATTAGACCAATGAATGTAGATCAACAAGGGACAGACAAGGTAATACTTTGCCTCAGTCTTCGGGAAACTCCCAGAGGGGCCTCAGGCAGGCCCCTACAGTGAATCCAGTTCAGACCTTTCCTGCAATCATAGAGGAGACCCCTACTCAGAGCAGTTAAATAACCAAATGCCTATTGGAATAAACCAGGCTACTCAGAGTAATGGAACAACTGAGACAGAAAGAACAGAAAATTCAGGAGAAACCATAAAGAAAATTTTTGGCAAACTTCTATAAATGAACAAAAACCAAAATTAACAATAATAAATGGTGTTTTGTTGTCTGGTCTGGTAGACACTGGTGCTGATGTTACCATAATTGCACCAGAATTTTGGCATCTATCTTGGCCTCTTCAGGAGGTAAATGTTCAACTGTTAGGAATTGGAACATTATCTCAAGTTAAACAGAGTGCAAGATGTCTTGAATGTATAGGCCCAGAAGGACAGAGAGGCAGATTAAAACCATATGAGGCTAACATAGCCATGAACCTGTTGGGTCGAGACCTGTTACAACAATGGAATACTCAGATTAACATCCCTCCAATCTCAGAAATAAATCATAAACTAGCACATGTTTCTGAGAGAAATATTAGAAGGTATTATTCTAATGAGTGGTCACCAGCCATCCATATTATACAAGAACAGGGCAGAAAAACTGATGATCTTCCAAAGACACCAACAGCTCTACCTTTAAAATGGTTAACAGACAAGCCTGTATGGGTTCATCAATGGCCTTTAACAACAGAGAAACTACAGGCTTTAGAAGAGCTGGTAGAAGAACAGTTAAATGCTCAGCATATTGAAGAATCTACTAGCCCATGGAATTCTCCTGTATTTGTTATTAAAAAGAAATCTGGTAAATGGAGAGTGGTAACAGACCTTAGAGCAATTAACAAAGTAATTCAGCCAATGGGCTCTCTACAATCTGGAATTCCTTTGCCTACTCTGTTACCTAAAGGATGGCCTCTCATAGTTATCGATTTAAAAGACTGTTTCTTTTCAATACCCCTACAAGAAAAAGATTTGCTTTCATGGTGCCTACTTAAAATAATTCTCAACCAGTTAGAAGATTTCAATGGAGAGTCCTCCCACAGGGAATGTTGAATAGTCCAACCCTGTGCCAATATTTTTTACAACAGCCCTTGGAAATGATATGTAAAAAATTTCCTAAATCTATAATTTATCATTATATGGATGATATTTTACTAGCTGACTCAAATGCAGATACTTTAGAAAGAATGTTTGAAGAAGTAAAGAAAATATTGCCTTGCTGGGGATTACAAATTGCTCCTGAAAAGATACAAAGAGGAGATTCTATTAATTATTTAGGATATAAAATAGAGCTACAAAAAATTAGACCTCAAAAGGTACAAATTAGGAGAGATCGCCTACAGACTCTTAATGACTTTCAAAGATTATTTGGGGACATTTCTCATCTACGAACTATTGTTGGGGTAAAAAATGATGAACTGAATAATTTGTTCAAAACCTTAGAAGGTGACAAGGACCTAAGTAGTCCAAGAGAATTATCATCTGAGGCTGAGAAAGAATTGGTCTTGGTAGAAAAAAATGTACATGAAGGACATGTGGATTGTATTGATCCAAACCTGGATTGCATTTTGGTTATTTTACCTTCTAGGCATTCTCCTACAGGAATATTAATGCAGAGAGAAGATATTATATTGGAATGGATATTTTTACCAAATAAACCAAATAAAAAATTAAAAACTTATGTGGAAAAAATCTCTGACTTAATTTTGAAAGGAAAATTGAGACTTCGTCAATTAGCAGGAATAGACCCAGCAGAAATTGTTGTACCTTTAACTAAAGAGGACATTGAAAAATTATGGAAAGAAAGTGAACCTTGGCAAAGAGCTTGCAGTAATTTTTTGGGAGAAATTAACAGCAAATATCCTAAAAGCAATAGAATTGATCTTATAAAGAGTGCTGATTGGATCTTGCCTCGAATTGTACGTGAAAAACCCATATCTGGAGTTCGGACATTTTATACAGATGCCAACAAACAAGGAAAGGCAGGTTACAAATCAGAAAATTTAAGTAAAGTGGTTCAAAGTCCTTATAATTCAGTTCAAAAATCGGAATTGTATGCTATTCTGTTGGTATTAATGGATTTTTCAGAACCTCTCAATATAGTTACTGACTCTCAGTATGCTGAAAGAGTGGCATTACATATTGAGACTGCAGAATTTATCCCTGATGCTTCAGAATTAACTTCACTATTTATTCAGTTACAAGATACAATCAGGGAAAGGAGTCATCCTTTATATATAACTCACATCCGATCCTATACTGGTCTGCCAGGCCCTCTAGCACAAGGTAATGATGAGATTGATAAATTATTGATAGGAAATGTGCTGGAGGCCTCAGAATTTCATAAGAAACATCATGTCAATAGTAAAGGTTTAAAAAAGGATTTTTCCATGACCTGGCAACAAGCCAAGGAAATTGTAAAGAAATGTCCTACTTGTTCCTTCTACAATCAGACACCATTACCAGCAGGATGTAACCCAAAGGGTACTCAGAGGAATGAAATCTGGCAGATGGATGTGTTTCACTTTGCAGAATTTGGAAAATTGAAATATGTACACCATACTATCGATACTTATTCAGGATTTCAATGGGCAACTGCTTTGAGTTCTGAAAAAGCTGATTCTGTAATCACTCATTTGCTAGAAGTTATGGCCATCATGGGTATACCTGCACAAATTAAAACTGACAATGCTCCAGCATATGTCTCTATTAAAATGAAACAGTTTTTTGCTTATTATAATATAAAGCATATTACAGGTATACCACATAATCCTACATGCCAAGCAGTTATAGAAAGATCCAACAGAACTCTAAAGGACATGATAAATAAACAGAAAGGGGTAACAAAAAACCCCAGAAATAGACTGCACAATGCTCTATTAACTTTGCATTTTCTCAATGCTAATGAGAAAGGAACAACAGCTACAGAGAGACATTGGTTAATAGAAAAAACAACAGAATTCAATCAGCCTATATACTTCAATGTGCTGACCTCAGAATGGAAACCAGGGTATGTGTTACATTGGGGACAAGGTTTTGCTTTTGTTTCTGCAGGAGAAGATAAGCTGTGGGTACCATCAAAACTGATAAAGGTTCAATTTGAACAAGAGAGACCTCTTCATTAGAGGAGGTGATAGTTCATCAACCAACATGATCATCCAGTTTAAACTCACTTATAACATTAATACATGCCTTTTCATTTAATCAGATGTAACTTGCCAAAAGGGAACCTCCCCAAAATTAGTCTTGGGGAAGGGTTTTTGTTTTTGTCTTTTAGGAGAATGAAGGCTAAGGAATCTGAAGAACACTGGACAAATGAGACAAATGAAGAAAAAGGACAAATCATCTGTCCCATGAAAAAGAGTAAAATGGCCTATTGGTATATCATCTACAAAATTTCATAAATCTTTCTAAATGTTTGTTTCTGCTCTTCTCTAAAAAATTAATACTCTTAGTCTTCTTGTAGTCTAGTCCCAGTTCAATTAAAGCTTCAAGCTGATTTTGGAGTTGGAGAATGGCTCTCTCCTCCTTTAAACTCAAGCATGTTGTTAAAAGGAAAATGAAAACTCCCTGTATTATACCAGAAGAAAGAGCCATCTTCTGACATGGGCCAGGAGAAAAACCAAATTAATTAAGGGACTATTCTATTACTAATCTCAATTCTTTGATTCTATTCTGATTATTTAAACTTTTCTTAAAGTATGAATTTTATATCAAAATTTACAAGATATATATATTTTTAAAACTTTGTTAAGATAATAATGGTCATATAGAGTACTAATTAATTCTAGAGAGAAGGCATCAATTAGCTGCCTATACATGTCTTTGTGTTCGAGTCTCTTTTCAGTTTTCTGCAGGAAATCACGGCTAGGCCTAACTTCAACTGAAATCTCTAGGAAGAAGATGGGGCCCCACAACGACAATTACACGTGGGAAATAATATCACTAAGCTGACAAACATCATCTACAGATCAGCTTTGGACTACAAAGTGCTTAGAGCAATTCTGAGATGGCTAGCTAAGATGATCCAGTTTCAAAGACTACTTGAATAAGGATTTGAGATAAACCCTGAACTTTGGCATTATGGATAACAAAGAATATAGTTACCTTTGCTAGAATTTGTCAATTAACCCAAAATTTTTCTTTTCAGAATAAAGATAACTTCGCCCATACCCAGCAGGAAGCAATTTTAAGAATACGACACCCACATTCCCAAAGGGGTGGTGAGGGGTGGGTGGTTTTTTGGTCTTTTTATGGGTATTGGGTCTGGGATAGTTTTCATTGTTTAGGAGGGTTGGTTACAAGTTGTTAAGGGTTAGGAAAAGGGCTAGGCAAAAGATACTTGTTAAAAAAAAAAAGAAAAATGAAAAAGACAATTACTAGTTTTAAATACTTTACATTCAATTGGATTGTTTTATATTGTATACAAAGTATTATTATTGAGATTGAGATTGTTAGAATATACCATACATGTATTTCTAATCTTGCTCGAGATATTGTATTTATACCATTCATTTAACAATGTAATGCAATTTGCTAATCCTTGAATGTTAGTATTACCAACTATTAGGATATATAGAAATGAAAATTAGTGGTTAGACATTACAATTGAACTTGTAGTCATATTAGGTGTGTTTTCAAGATCAAACAGATATATTTTAGATAGACAGGTCATCTTCAAACCCTTCAGAGATCTACAGAATATGGCATTTAAAATGTTTTAATAACTTAAGAATTTTTCTTTTTTGCTATGACTATGAGACATGACAGCTCCTGGCAGTACCAATCTACTTCAGAGAAAATATCGGCATTGAAGAAACTGCATATGGAGTTAACTTTCATTGTGGCAAAAGTTAGCCACTGGACAACAAAGTATCCTCGAATCAACTGCTGACAAACAGGACAGACAGGACATGAATCCAAGGACTACCAATTCTTGCCAAAACAAGCATGGTTGTGGCTTTAACAAAAGGCATCTTCTGAAGCCAGGACAATATGGCACCATTCCTGAAGTGAGTGACCTTTGCAATCTGTAAAAGGTACCATGCCCTTTTCTTCGAAGGCAGCTGAACAGGGAGTGGGCCAATGGTTTCTGATGTGCAATGGAACAGCAGATGAAACAGTTATTCTTGAAGAATAACTAAGCTCACCCATCTCAATAGTAGACTGGCATTTAATAGAGGGATGTGGAGAAGAATAGGATGCCAAGATGAAGCCACATATACACAGCCAAGAAAAATGGACAGCTGAATTGAAAAAGACATCAATAATTTCCAGAATTTAAAATCCTGAATCATGACATGACACTAATGGAATTCAGGTATTTCTGGTACATGGACTGCTCTCACCAAATGTGAGGTCAAACTGTTGACCTTGTATACATCCTAGTTCACAAAAGAGTCTGTCAGATACGCTAAGCCTATAGGCTGAAGATGATGCCCCAAGACTGCAGAGAAACCTCAGGTGACTGTCCAGGCAGCTGGCTGTTTCTATCAACTCACATTTTTTTTTTTTTTTGGAAGCTGCTTGCATGCACTTCTTGATTTTATTTTTTATTAGGTAGTATTATTTCCTTCTTGGGTCTCTGAGGGAGTTGAAGATCAGTTAGTTATAGTTATAATTATCTTTGTTAAGGATTTCAGAAAAACTCACTAAGAGCTGTAAGTGTATAAATTTGAAAGATGTTATAAGACAGTTCCATTAGCAATATAAGTTAGGATAAAAGGTGAATCAGGTACATTCTAGACTTATCAAAATAGGATAGATAATGGAATTATTTTCTCTGAATTTGTCAAATACAAATGGACTAGACATTGTTTAGGTATTCATTGTTTGTATATATGGTATATATAGTTATTGTACTTTTGTATATAGTTTTTCTTATATTAGTTATAACTTTTTCCTTTTTTTCTTTTTATTAAAATAGAAAAGGGGAAATATAGTGATATTTTATTTGTATTGAAATGTGATTTTATTTGTATGTCAATAAAGTTGCCTTGAGGTCAGAGCAAGCCAGAGCAGAAGCTGAGCAGTAGTTGGGCACGCCTTTAATCCCAGCACTTGGGAGGCAGAGCTAGGTGGATCTGTGTGTTCAAGGACACAGCCAGCATGGCAGACACACACCTTTAATCTCAATACCAACCATAGAAGACCTGGAGGTCTGTACAAACAGGCAGTGACGAGGAGGTCATGTGGCTGGGTTTACAACCAATGAGGAAACAGAACAGAAAGTCTTTAAATAGACAGGACTCACAGAAGTAGGTCTCTGGTGGAGAGGAAGAACAGCAGAAGCAGTGAAGGGTAAGGTTTTCCGCTCTTGCTCTGACCTTGTGGTTTTTAACTCTGCGATCGGTTCTGTGTTTCTTATTTAACAAGCCGGTTACATCTACAATACCATGTAATGATAAAATCAAGATAATTAGCATGCCCATGATCTTAATCATTTACTGAGTCTGTGTTATGCATGTAAACTCCTCTTTCCTAGCTGTTTCAAATATTGATCACTATTGTTATAGTCAATCTACTGTGCAAGATAATTCTAGAATTTCCTATCTAGTTGTATCATGTTGCCTTTTAAACAACTTCTCCCCACCTCTTCTTTCCCCATTCTCCACAGCCCCTGGCAATCACTGTTCTATTCAACAGCTATGAGATTCTTGTCTTTAGATTTCATATAATGAGATCATGGAGGATGAAGAGATAGTTCAATGGTTAAGAGCACATGTTACCCTTGCATAAGATGCATTTTCATTAATAATGTCCTCCAATTTCCTCCACATTATCCCAAATAATGGGATTTTATCTTTTTTTATTATTGAATAATATTCTATTGTATAATCTATACCATCTTTCTTCATCCAGTCATCCATTAGTGGGTATGTAGATTAAGTCTGTGTCATGACTATCATAAATAAGGCTACAATAAAAATGAAATGAAAGTTTATCTTCTACATACTCATCTTACATCCTTTTAATAAGTAACCCAAAGTGGGATTGATGGTTCATATGCCAATTGTATGTTCAACTTTTGGTAAATGTCCATATTGTTTTCCACAATGCCTAATTGCATTCCAACCAAAAGTGTATAAGAGTTCTTCTCTCTATATATCTTCTCCAGAATTTCTTACTTTTGTCTTTTTTATAATAACCATTCTATCTGAGATGGGTAATAACACAATGTGCTTTTAATTTATGTTTCCATTACGGTCAATGAGACTGAAAAGTTTCTCATGTACACACTCACTTTTTATGCCTTGTTTTACTTCCAAATGCATCTTCCTGTCTTTCATCCATTTCATAATGGAGTTGCTCATTTGTGAGGGGCTTTGCTCAACTGGTTTGTCTTTTCTAATGGTTTTAGTTCCTATGGAATCTGCTGTCATTTGACTCTGTTGATTATTCCATTTACTGTGAAAGTTTTTACTTTCATTTAATACTATGTGTCTATCTTTACTTTGTTACTTGAACTTCTAGGTTCATATTCAAAAGATTATTGCCCAGATTGCCATGCAGTATTTCTTGGATGTTTTCTGTTATTCTCCTTTAACTAAGTGAAGATCTGATTCCACTGTTGGTATTTCATCCACTTAAGATCAATCAAGAAGTCCACAAAAGCAGCAAGAACTTTGTGGAATATCTGATCCTACAGATTTGGAAATCAGTGACTAGGTTCTCTGAGGTAATAGTGAAGAGACAAATGTCATCAATTAAAACTGTCTTTTTTTTTTTTTAAGAAAGCAAAGCCTTTTCAAATGACTATTAAGTCCAAATGTTTATGACATGACATATATTCTGACACAACTTCAATTTTCTTTTCACTTTTCACTTCAATTCCTGTCTGTCTTCTACATTTCCCACATGAGTCTATTCATCTTTACTATCACTTTCCCTTCACTGAGTCTCTGGTCTTCTTCTCTTCTCATTTACTGACATTCTAGACTCTCATCTGTTTGTCACTTGTTCATCTTCACACATACCTGCTGTGAGTATTCTCTTCTGAAAGGCAAGGTGCAATCTTCTTTAACATAATTAGAGAGATTCACCATCTCAAAAAAAAAAAAAACCATAGCAAAGCCCATTCAAGTTATGAAATTAAATAATTTTTAATATTACTAGGGTAAAAAAAAAGACCAATTAAAATCCCAACCCTTCTTACAGGAAAAAAAATTCAAAGAACATTTTATAAAAGATAGAGGTGTTACCTCATTGAAAAGCAGTTATCAGCATTGTAACTATACATCTTGACCATCCTGAAAACATCCTAATTCAGCTTCATGCGCAGTGATTTCCCCATAGTCAGCACTTATGTTGACTGGTGTTAAAGAGCTAACTTCAACAAAGCTGTCAACCACCATAAAGATTTCATGATTAAGTATATGCCTACAGAGCTTCATTTATTTGCATACAGGTAAGAAAAGCAATCATCTTAACACTAGAAAGTGGTTATTGATTTCCTATGGTCAAGCACCGTTAGTCTTTAAATTTCCCAGGTACACTCTGACATAGGTACTACTAATGCCCATTCTGCAGATGCAGAAATAGAATAAACACATATAGGGAGTAAAGAAGTGATCATCTAAATGTATGTTTGTCTGATGTCAAAGTCCTTGCTTTCTCCCACACTGCAGATGTAGCCTTAGGAACTATAGGGATGGTTTGGATGATGCTACAAAAGGAGTTAAAAGTAGGATACCTTATTGTGGTCTAGAAATGACGTGTATTCCAAAAGATTCATGTGCTAAAAGCTTGGCTGCTAGCTGATGGTTTCCAGAAAGTGATTGGATCACGAGAGCACTAACATCACCAGTAGACTCATCCATTTATGACTAGAGAGACGAATGAGCTATTTTGAGGTGGGATATAGTTAGGGGAAATAGGCTTCTACTTCCTGGCAACCATGAGGTGAGTAGTTTTATTCCCAGCATGCCCTCCTGCCACCAGAATGGAGTTTTTCAGCAAGGATTCACAGCAGCAGAGCCAGCCAATTGTAGCCTGAAACTGTAAACCAAAACTAGTCTTTTTCAAGTTATTTCTTCTAGCTGTTTTGCAGAATAACAACATGTTAGCTAACAAAACCTTCAATTGTTTTTTCAACTTCCGTTTCAATCCCTTAGGTGTTATTTATCTTTGCATGTATAAGGGTTTATCTAATAGATTTGTCCTCAGTGTGCATACTGCTCTCTTTCACTTGACTATAGGAAAACTGTATCCATGGAACCAAGTGTGAAAGTGCATGGGCATGAGTTACAACTTCCTCCTTATTTATTGTTTAAAACTATGCCCTTGCACTGGCAAACAATATGCTTCGTTAATAATAACTACATTATCCTTCCCTGAGCCAGACAGCGGCAGAGGTGACACTTGGTTTCTGCAGCAGAGACAGCAGATGGCTCTTCATGGCTCCCCACTGGCCAGGCCAGAGAGTGACTTTGATGGCAGCCAGTTGCCTGCCCTCTCAGGATGAGACACACAAATACAGATGCTCATGGGGGAGAAAGCTGGATAAGAGAGGCAGAAAAATGACTGCCTAAGGGGGAAAAGCACGAGAGATGAATGAGGCCAAGACTGCATGCTTACAATTGGTTCATTTTACCAAATAATTACTGCATAGGACTAAAGACCATTGACATACAATCTTCATTATGGCATGGGACACAGCATAACATTCAGTCTGACGCCTGGGCTTCTTGCCCATGATAAAATGTATTGCATAATGAGACTGATTTCCTGCATAAAAGGAAGGTGAATGATCTATATTTCTGGTGTAAATCATCACTATTAGTTCACAAGATGCTTTCTTTATTCAGAAATTACAGAAAGAAGGCAATGTCAACTGGAACAGAGAGGATTGTACTTTAGCGATCTAGATGATTTTTTTAAAGATTTATTTATTTATTATGTATACAGTGTTCTGTCTGCACATATCCCCACAGGCCAGAAGATCTCATTACAGATGGTTGTGAGCCACCATGTGGTTGCTGGGAATTGAACTCAGGACCTTTGGAAGAGCAAGCAACGCTCTTAACCTCTGAGTCATCTCTCCAGCCCTAAATGATGATCTTTTGATGAAATCTCAGAGTTTAGAAAATATTGTAACAATGTTTGGCTATAATGGTCCAAAATCAAGAGTTATAAGACAAAGAACCATCCTTTTCTTTTTCTTAATAAATAAGATATTTGAGGCCATTTAGATAAATCACATAATGATAGAAAACACAGCAGCTTCAAAACAAAGTCTTCAAATCAAACCCATTAGATGCCACCCCTACTGCCCAGCTTTTTACCATATAGTCTACCTTTGAAAAAGCATCTGTGGAGAGCCAGCTCTCATATTTCTATAGCCAGGGTTAACACTCAGCTGACACCTACTTAATAGTCAAACAAGTTGTCTCACATTTTAGTTTTGCACTAATCCTACTGTAAATAAAACCTTGCCCCATTATGCTAGAAAATAACCCAGTCTAGATCATGAGTTTAGTAGTTGGTAGCCTACAGTTTATTTTTCCTAGCAAAGCTCTAAGACTTTCCATGATAAACTGTCCCTTCTGTCAAATCATCTCTGCCCTTCACACTCTCTGCTCCAACCATAGTAGCCTCTTGGCTTTTTTCCAGTATTCTGAGGACCATGCTTCCTACTTAAAGCAATTTTCCTTCAGGCCATCCCATGCTTATTCTTTCATTTCCCTATCCAGTGCTGTTTCAACAGGGGGATCTTTTGACCATCTTGTTTAAAATGACACCCTCCTTTCTAATAGCTATTTCCCCTTCTTTATTTTTTCTTCAAAGGACTGGGATCCTATTGTAAATAATACATATTCCTCAACTTAATTTACAATACCATTATGGAAAGAATTGCAACCCTCCCAAAATCCTTATGGTTGAACCACTCATTCAAGATCTCAGAATCTCACAAGGGTAAAACCATCAAAGGGGGTGTAAAGTTGAGACGTAATCAAATCTAAGTGTGGTCCTCATACTAAGGGAAAGTTGAACCTACAAGGAAATTCCAGGGGCAGTTCACAAAGAGAAGGAATCCCATGAAGACACATTGAGTAAATATCTATCTGCAAGTCAAGAATAAAGGACTTGGGAAAAGCAAACATGTCAAGACACTGACTTTGAAGTTCTTGTATCCATAACTGGGAGGAAATAACTGTTATATAAGCTTCCTGATCTGTATTATTCCCTTGTTTCAGCCCAAGCTAATCAGTATAATGGCCTTTGCCATCCACCAGAAGTATATCTCCAGAAGAAGAAATTTGATCCAAGACACTGCTATAAGTGAGTGCTAAATAGCAGACTTGTTGACAGTTTTTAAATTGTTGAATAAGTAATGATTAATTTCATAATTGCTTGAAGATCTCCAAATACTTTCAGTTTCCAAATATTGTTTCCACGCTTGGGAACCCTTTTGTTAAGCAAAGATTTTCACAGTAATGGGAATTGACCAGCTCTGTGTTTTCATCCAGGTTTGTAACGGAGCCACTAATGGATTGTGTCAGGACCAAGAACCTGAGGATCATAACATGTGCTAGAAGCAAGGCTGTCACAGGGTGTTCATTATTAGGAAAATTACAGAAAAACAACCTACAGCAAAAATCAATCAGGAATTAAAAGGATACCAGGCAACCTGCCTCCCACGCATGTCTTTGATAGTCAAGATCAGTTTACAGCTAATTGCTTCCAGCACTTAGATGGCTGCATAGCTATGGCTTCATCCTGACAAACAACTCCTTCAAAGCACTGCATGTTCCTCAGTTGTGTCAATATTGCCAGGGCGTCTGTCCTCACATCAACAGGACAAAACCGAGGAGCAATAAATTGCCAATCAACACATCAATCGATCATCCCAAAGTTCTCTTGACTCCCTCACCTGGATGACCAGTATTTTCTCAGAGGTAAAAGACATGGAGTTCCTCCAGGTGCCTCTGTGTTGCTGACTATTCTGACCTGAGCCATCAGGATTAGACTACCTCTGGCAGGTGGGGAGGAAGACCTGCTTGAGACTTACAAACTCTTAAAAGGATGCAAGAGTTAGCTATATAACTAGTCTCCAAGATATGTATGCTTGCTGCTTGAAGTCACTCAGACCTATAGAAATAGGACATGTTCAATCATCATTTTCATGTAGAGTTGTATGAGGTTAGGTGGAAAGTGACATTATGGTATTGACTTCTGAGAAGCCTCCATTTTCTACTTCTCTCCTTTATACATTTTAATTCTATGCTACAGGACAGGGAAAAATAGATGCACCACATACCATCTATTCTATAAAGCTATTTGCTAATGTTTGAAAATGGAATATCCTCCAAAGTCCTACATCAAAAATCCAAAACTGATGGTGATACTTTGGGAAGTTGAGGCAGTACTAGGAAGTAAATCTTGGCTGGAGAATATTAGTCACTTGACTCAAATTCTTAGTATCTTGGCCCTGCCTCTTCCCTGCTTCTGTATTTGTTTTCTGGCCTTCACAGGGTAAAGTTCTGCTGCCATATTCTCCCACCACTTTGATGTTCTGCCCAAACAGCCATGGAATGAATGTTCTGAAATCAGGAGTCAAATAGTTCTTTCTGCTGTTATCTTCTTCCCTCAGATGTTTGGATCATAACAAGAGAGATAGCCAATAAACACAGTACAGGTGAGTATTTAATTGTCCACAGAATTATCTGGAGTTTTCCTATCAACATCAGGTGATAGAATCAAGATTTAGAAAGATTCCAAACTTGACCAAAACCATTCAATAGGAGACATAGATCACATTCCAGCATGCCAGTTTATAGCAACGGAAGCTGTCACCTTTGGAAGCCCATACCATCTCCCCATTCTTTAATATTTGATTAGGCCAAATTTAGAAACTGGTTCTAAGAGAGGCCATGTAATCTAGACCCTCTCACATACAGTCATTGGAGGATGAGAATGATACTGGTGGCATTGCCAGAAATTGATAAATAGATAGATAAGATGCTACCCTGGATTTAAGAACTGTGATGACAGGAAGAAAAACTAGCTAAGAATGAAGCTCCTACACAAAAATTCAAGCAAAAAATATAAAAGGGTGATTGAAATAGGAAAGGAGAACATAATCAGAGAAGCTACAAAACTATTATTTGGCTCCCATTTACATATTCCAGAGAACTTTCAGCAAATCATACCACATGCTTTTCTATTTGTCTACCAAGCAATACCCTTTTCTCTGATATAAATTTTAATATTTTTGTTTATAAGCAAAAAGCATCTTACAAAGCACCAAATACAAAGGCATACAGTCTTGGCCAACCATCTATTCATCTTGAAACTGTTTTCTCTTGATTGACTTAATAGTTTAGGTTACAAAACAAACACCAACAAGGACAATTTAACTCTCTCTTCAAACTGATAGTGACAACCAGAATCTCTACAAGTGCTGTCCTATAGAATGTCAAATCTGCTCACAAACATTATAAGAAGTGTTTACAAAAATACCAATATCTTTTAATTGTGGTACCACCTATGAAAGTCTAATAATAGGGGATCCAAAGTTTGTAGAGCTAAAGGGACTTGATCAAGATCTCTTGGTAGTCAGTAGTAGATATAATTTGGCCAGTCATCTCTTCCTGATTTCTCTGCCCAAGAGTAGCAAATGAAAAGAGAGAGAGAGAGAGACTGTCTCCTGTATCATATGAGGTTGTCACACAGTATATGTTCACCCAGAAAAATCCACAAAAGTTTTTCAGTTACATAAGCTAATAAATTCTATTTTCAGGCAAAGCCTATTCCTTTTCCATCAATGTAATAAAAATACATCCAAAATGTGACCCGAAAATGCTCAACATATTCTGAATTCTTTGCAATACATTCTAATATAATTCCACTAAAGTCAACCTTCTGGGTTTTGACCAACACTACCAATCATATTTGTTTTCTAAACCATAAATGAAAAAATTCAATATTAAAAATATGTTGGAGTCTAAAACATACTGTAATGAGAATTTCTGTGGCTTTGTGATGACAAGGTATGCTGTTCATAATCAGCCACATTAGTGTTTCAGGTTCCATGTGCATTTCCAGCACTTTGCCATGTTCCCTACTGCTTTATGTTCTTTATTAACCCCTAAAAAATCTACTGGGCTTAGTGAATGCCTGCTTGACTGTAGCTCAGTGGGAATGGCAAAGTGTGACTCCCAACACCAGGTCAGAGAAGGCAACATCCCTCCCTTCTCCTGTGATGCTTTCTGGCTGTTGCTCCTACTCCCTTTCTCCTCTCTCTCCTCTTCTTATCTTTAGAATGCAACCATCCTTTTGTAAAGGAAGACTAGGCTATGTGAAGAGGCTAGATAGGTATTATAACCAACAGGTCCTACTAGGTATCCTGATACCAAAAAAAAAAAAAAACAACAACAACAAAAAAAAAAAACAGCGTGTTATTATTTCATTAGTTCTCTTAATCCTCCCAACCAAGGCCTGAGGCCCCAGACATAAAGCAGAGACAAGTCATCCCACTTCAGCCAGTCTGAATCCCTAACTTATAGGAATCATTGGACATAATAAATGATTATCATAGTCTTAAGCCACTATTTTGTACAGTAATATATTTTACACACTAGTTGATAATCAATGCACACATCCCTGTCATAACTATCTTAATGTGTATGAATTTTAGGAGGCACGAGTGTAGAGTTAAATACTCATCATCTGAGGCACTTAAATAGCCTCTTTCTTCCCCAGACAACTCTCATTATTTTTTTCCCATGGGCCTCACAATACGAAAAAATTGTTTTGCTTCCTAAGCTGATCTATATATATCATCAATATGTTTTCCTTTATTTCATTCTATTCTATAACTTTGATCAGAATTACCATGCATTTAATAGAATTCTGACCAAACCTCATACCACCTCACTAAAAACATTTATGATATATGTATACATATATATATATGTAAAATCTCAAAATACAAACAACTGCCACAGATTTTTTAAATTCCTAGATTTAATAGCAAAAACTAAAGTATTGCTTCCACTAATAAAGTTGGTGTACATTGCTTTGTTGATTAATGTAATAGCAGCATTGTAGTGGGTAGCCATCCCAGCATTGGCCTGGAAGTTCCAACTCCCAATGAGGCTTCGGTAATGGTCACGCCCACAAGGTGGAGCAGAGGAAAAAGCAGAAGACCCAGGATCAAGAGGAGGTCGCTCTCTCTTGGTTCCAGGATGCTGGACACAGGAGGTAGACCAAGCAGAGTTCTCCAGAGAACACCGCCAGACTGTGCCATACCTTTGCCAGACCCTGCAACCTATCCCTTCATTTGTAAGTTCCTCCACAAAATAAACCTCCCTTTTAACTATGTGGAGTGGCCTTAATAATTTCACCAACAAATGGCACCCAACGTGTTGGCAAGACTTTCCACCTAAAACCTGAGAAAAAAGATTCTAAGACAGAGGTAAAACCAGCTTCCTAGTTGTCTTTCTCAAGTTATTAGCAGCCTGCCAGTTTGAGCTACTACGGCGGGTTCCTGGTGGGTGCCTCTGACCTGCTGTGTGGCGGGAATGAGAAGTCTACAAGCGGCACTTTTCTCTGCTGCAGGGTGGATTTAGCCTTTGCTAGTTTAAAAAAAAAAAAAAAAAAAAAAAAAAAAAAAAGGTTTCTGGGCTATGCACTGCTTTGATAGAACTGCTTCTGATAGTTGATGGTACACATGGCTCCAGACCCAGAGCTGGCGGTAAACTGTACCTCCACCATGTTGGGAAGCTGAGGTGGGCGGAGCCAGCAGCCACAGCGGCATTTCAGTCTTACAAAGATGGATATTACACAGAGAATCTGGTTTATGTTGTCTTTGGAACTTTTAACTACAGAAAAAGATTTGATCATAAAAGCTGTTGAGTTAAACAAATATGTAAATTTTAAAGATACCTTGACTTCAAAATTTGGATATAAGGATATGTTGCTTTGGAAAAGAGTCTCTGCTTTTGTTTCCACAGAAAGCCAAAGGCTATGGATTTGTTCCAGATTAAGATACATCAGGTTTGATCAGCCAAGACCACCTGAAAGGTTTCCGATGACACCATGGCCCAGATGATCCAACATCCAGAATGGTTTCAAGGCAACTGGCTCAGAGGCTTACCCTCACAGACTACTCCATAATCCTAAAATTTTCTTTGTGTCCCCATAAGATACAGCGCCCCCCTCCAGCAGGAAGTAGTAAGAAAACTACGCCCAAATTCCCAGCTGGCTTTGGAGATGAAATTGGCTCACTTCTTCTCTAAACCCAAGCACATTGTTAAAAGAAAAGGTTAAGAGATTCTTGTGTCCCAACTCAGAGGAGCCCTCTGGTGTGGGACAGAGAAAAACCAATGTTTTATTTAAAACAGGTTGATTATAAATGCAATCTCTTTCTAAAGATAAAAAGGGGATATGATATAGATATGATAGGATAAAAGGGTAGATTAATGAACTTACTTCTAAAGAACAACAACTCATTTAAAATGTTTTACATTGGTATAGATTTTAGTCTATTGATACAAACTTAAAGTTGATTTTGTTATACTGTGTGTATATTTCTACTCATGTTTAAGGTATTATGTTTGTATAGCTCATTTTAAATTGTAATGGATAATTAAAAATAGAGTAATAACTGGTCATCTATGATAATCATACTCATAGCCATGTTAGTTAAGTCTTCTAGATATACATAGAGATATTTCAGATAGATAGGTAATATTCAAATACTTCAAAGACCTACAGAATATGGCATTTAAAATACTTTTAAATTTAGACTTTCTGGACATTGAGACATGTCTGCTCCTGGCAGCACCGATTTACTTCAGAGAGGAGGATGGGCATTGAAGACACTTCATATGGAATTTATCTTCACCTTGGCAAAAATAGCCATTTGGGCAAGAAACTGTTCTTGCCTGGACTGCTTGATCAACTGGACATGCAGGGCCCATAGAAAGGTGACCACTGAACTTTGCTTGGCAAAATGGTCCTTCAGGTTCCTGCTTCATAGAGGAAACTGCCAGACATTCTACAGGACACTGAGAGAAGTGACTGAGAGACTCTAGCCCTGTGGGCTGAAGACAAATGCCCCAACTTTACAAAGGAACATTAGGTGACTGTCCAGGCTGCCAGCTGTCTCTGTCTACCCTGGAAGACTCCCAAAAGTTGCTTGCATCCTTCTCCCGGTTCTCAGGTAATATTATATCCTTCTGAGGTCTTTGATGTGGTTGAAGACTAGATAGTTATAATTTCCTCAGTTATGATAAAAGATAAGTTAGATATAAAACCTTAGACTCACAAATATAAGATAGAGTATCTTCTTTAATATTGTAACTGTAATTCTTGCCTGATAATTGTTTTGTTATATGTAATTGTACTATGTAAAAGTTAAAACCTTCCTTTAAAAAAAAAGAAAAGGGGAAGTGTTGTGGATATTGTTCTGTGTAAATAAAGTTCTGATTGGCCAGTGGCCAGGCAGGAAGTATAGGCGGGACAAGAGAGAAGAGAATTCTGGGAGGTGGAAGGCTGGGTGGAGAAAGACACCTCCAGTCGCCGCCATGACAAGATGTAAGGTACTGGTAAGCCACGAGCCATATGGCAAAGTATAGATAAATAGAAATGGGTTAATTTAAGATAGGAAAAGTAGATAACAAGAAGCCTGCCACAGCCATACAGTTTCTAAATAATGTAAGTTTCTGTGTGTTTACTTGGTTGGTTCTGAGCAACTATGGGCCTAGCAGGTGAGAGAGATTTGTCCTGACTGTGGGCCAGGCAGGAAAACTCTAACTACAAATGGCACCCAACTGTTTAAGATATTCTGTATACTGATATATATTTAGGATTATTATCATATTGCATATTGCACTATACATTCCTACCTCTGTTAAAGATATTTTGTGTATTGTCACAATTTGAAGTCATTGTCCTTTTACTGTACATTTACTTATAGACTGTTGGCCTTATTTATAGGAAGCCTTAGTCCTTAGGTTGTTTAGGTAGATAAGACTTATAGAGTTATTGTCACCTATGCTTGTCATCTCTATAATTATGTTAGTTACGTTATCCAGATTTATAAATACATAGGTCAGATGTACAGGTAATCTTCAAACACTTCATGGACCTAGAGAATATGGCATTTAAATAACTTAGAATTCTGTTGACGTGAGACACAATTGCTCCTGGCAGCACCAATTTGATCCCGAGAGAATGTTGGGCTTCTAAGACATTTCCATTTGGAAATTTGTCTTCTTGGCACAAAATGGCCTACTGGGCAAAGAACTGCCCTTGCCTCAACTGCTGACAGTACAAACGCTGTCCTTTCTGGACAAGCGGGACACAAGGAAAGCGACCACTATACTTTGCCAAGACAGGGTAAGATGGTCTTTCAGAATTCCTGCTTCTGAAATGGTCTGTCAGATACTCTAGGCCTGTAGCCAATTTGAATGCACCAACAATTCTGAGAAACATTAGGTGACTGTCCAGGCTGCCAGCTATTTCTGTCTACTCTTGCAAGACTCCTGAAAGTTGCTTGTGTCCTTCTCCCATTTCTCAGGTATTATTATATTCCTTCTCAGGTCTTTGATGAGGTTGAAGATTAGCAGTTATAGTTACAACTTAGTATATATACATATATAATATCTTAGATAGAATATATTAACTATTAGACTCAGGTTCTTTAGGATAGGACACCTTTTGGTGTCCTGTCTTTGTAATATGCCACCTACCCATGCTCTAGACTTCCCTGGATTTTACTATGTGTTTTTTGCTTGATATTGTTTGCACTTATTGTAATTCCAACTTATCTAGGTCATTATCCCTCATTACTCCTGGACAATATTTGATAACCATCTCTTTGTATATAGTCTTGTATTAGGTTAGAACTTTCTTATTTAGACAAAAGGGGGTGATGTAGTGGGCAGTCATCCCAGCATTGGCCTGGAAGTTGCAACTCCCACTGAGGCTTTGGTAATGGTCATGCCCACAAGGCGGTGCAGAGGAAAAAGCAGAAGACCCAGGATCAAGAGGAGGTCACTCTCTCTTGGTTCCGGGATGCTGGACGCAGGAGGTAGACCAAGCAGAGTTCTCCAGAGAACACCGCCAGACTGTGCCATACCTTTGCCAGACCCTACAACCTATCCCTTCATTTGTAAGTTCCTCCACAAAATAAACCTCCCTTTTAACTATGTGGAGTGGCCTTAATAATTTCACCAATACAGCATTGAGAGATTTAATAACAAAATGCGTATTTGCTATTTGCAGCCTATAAACAGTAATCTTAGAAAAGGTAATTACCTTGCTCATCTGGGGCAGCTTGACCTTTATGGACTACAGTGAAGTTGGCAACAAGAACACTCCCATGACTACCCTGCAGGAAACACCACAGATGTGCTTTATAGGCATCTAATGTGACCAGCAATAAAAGTATATCATCAAGCCAATGTTGATTGGTACACTGTGTTTTTATTTGTGTCTACAAACCCAAAACCTACTACCCAGCTTTCTTGGTCAAGTGGCTATTTCAGTGCAGGCAAGCAATCAATAAACTTACTTTTTTAATATCAAATGATTTTATTTGCCTGGATTGAGCTGTTATTTAAGTAAATAATCCATTCAGACCCATCAAATGAGCATGAGTCTTTTAATTTTATTCTCCCATTGCCTTTCCCACAAACTATTTTCCCTGAAAGTTTTTCATTTTTCCATGCAATGAATATTTATGTAGCAATGGGACAAATGATGGGGATACAAAACCATCCAGAGCCTCACCTCAGGGAGCTTACAGCTTAGCAGGTGATATAGATGAGGGAGAACCACCCAAAAGCAGAGAACAAACCCACTTGAGGTGACTGGACAGAATGCAGTTCTAATTCCTCCCATCCTCCGTCTCTTCATCCATACTATTGCTTTGCCAGTCTTCCTACTAGGGAGAGCCAGTTGTTTCTGAATCTTTTGACTCTGGGTTTGTTCATGGGCCTTTTAGTTAATGCGGCATTTGCTACCATTATCTAAACAGAGCACTTACACCTGGGGCTCACATTATCAAGTTCTGGTTACAAAACCTAAGATGAGAATGTGAATGAGCCTGGGACAGTCATCTAGAAAGGCCTCAGGGAGAGTGAAGTGATTGATAACCTGTCAAGCACTACCCATGTGAGTGCTGACACCTTAAATGATCTAGGCTCATTCATGCCTCAGATGACTTAAGACATCCGCAAGGTAAGGCAGATGACTACATTTTCGCTCAACTCAGTCCAGCCCACACTACTAAACTTTGTGATTATTACCAAACAAATGTTAGTGTTTTAATACAGAAGGGCTTGGTGTGAATTGCTGCAATCTAAAAGAAGAGATAAAAAGGACTAAAAAAAGGTGATTTTGAAAAGCTTTTTGCTGAGCATGATATACTGACATTGGTCTTTAAGCACCTGGAAGGCTTAAGCCAAAGGATCACAAACTCACAGCCAGGCTGGGCTCTATAAGAAGACCCTACGAGTCAGGGAGCACTGAACAGAGAAAATAAATGACAAGACAAAGAAGAATTTGACTAATACACCAGCTTATTATTAAAAGAACATTGAGTAAGACTTCATGAGCCCCTCTTCCATCCCTATTGGCTACTGGGAGAGGGGAACTGATTTCTCTTCAGAAATTTGGGCCCTGGGCTACCCATGATCCAGTAGATGGTCCCACACCAATGCACACCTCCACAGCACTAAATAGACTGAGTATTACATAACAGAAAGAGAGGGAGATATAAAGGTGGTAGGGAAAAGTGGGACAGGTGATGTCAAGAATTGGAAGGGAGACAATGGGAGGTAGATTGAATCCAAACATATTATAATAAGCATGTATAAAGCAAATAAAATATTTAATAAACCAAAAGCGGTGAATGATATATTTAAATAAATTTTAATACAGTTGGAATCAAGTACTACATATGAAATCAAAAATAAATTCTGTCAGATTTTTTAAAAACTTAAATTATTAAGATGAATAGATAATACAATGACCAGATTTTAATCGGTGTCATGATTCTTCACAGATAAAGCAGGAGACCATGACAGCCAGTCTTTAAGGTGACTGACTTTTCATGACTCTGTTTTCATGAGGCCAATAGAATTCAGTAGAAATGATAAGAACCTTGAACTTGGTTAAGGCATTGCAGCTTCTGCTACAATTTCTCAGCTCAAGCCAGCCATAATGCCATAAGGTCACCATTGTAGCCCTACAGAGAGGCTCTAGTTTAAAACCGAGGCCTCCCACCCACGCAGCACCAACCAGCAGTCATGGGAAAGAAAACTTACAGCCAGTCTACCCTGAAATTACTAGCCCCAGACAACTCCTGAGGGCAACTTAATAAAAGACCCTGGGCCAGAGCTGCTCAGCTAGACACAGCCAAATTCTTTTACTGTTGTTGTTGCTTTGTTTTCTTTTGTTTTGAGACAATGTCGCATTGTGTAGGTACAGCTAGCCTGAAACTCACTATGTAGATCAGGCTGGCCTCCAACTTACTGATCAAATTCTTGATCCACAAAAACTATGAGAAACGGGACTAAGACTTGCTATCATAAACTACTGATTTGTGGAGTGATTTATTACTAGATCAAGTAACTAATTTAAGAACCTGAGCATTTTTTTTTTAATTCTTAAGTCCTGAGGATTATATAATATATGACCCAGAACCAGCTGCCCAGGGATAACACTCACAGTGGTCTGGGATCTCCCACATGCAGAAAAGGTCCCACAGACTAGCCCACATGCCAGTCTGATGGAGGTAAATCCTCAAATGAGTTTCCTTCTTCCCTGGTCTCTCTTGTTTGCCCCAAGTTGATGAAAACTAATGAACACATATTACTTTCTAGGAATTCCTCCAGGAAAGCTGGTATCTTGCTAATTCAACAAACAGAATCTGGTTGAGTGAATTATTTTTAAAGATGATTTTAATTCTCAAATGCAGTGTCTTTTTTTGGTTATGAATAATTCAGTGACTGCCAACAGCCTGGAAAGAGAGCAGGAAGTTGGAGAAGTGCAGGGGCTTAGGGTTTGAGTAGCGCTGTCACATGGATATGTCACCTCTGTCTCTCCTGCCGCTTCTACACTCCACATCTTCGAAGGAATGCGCATTGGGAAAGTCTCTAAGGAAAATTAAATTCTTATAACAACAATAATCATACTTCGGTATGAGACTCTCTTTCCCTCGAGTATAGAAAATCAAGTAGGTGAATTTCTGACTAAAGTGGGGGACTTCCCTCTTAAGGGCAGAGTATGAGATGGAGTAGACTTTCAAGGTCTACCTGAGCCCCAAAACATCCTTTGGGATTCCTGATATGTGATTTCTAACACTCAAATTCCAGCGTAGACTTGGGAGAGCTATCTAGTTAAACCCTATTTTCAGCCTTAGATCTCTGTCTTCAGCTTTCTTGTTAGGCTAGACCACAGGTCTGCGTCAGTTAATCAGCCTACACTCCAGTTTTCTCAGCTAAATTAGACTAGTAATGGAGAAGAAACCTTATCAAGAACCATCATCAGAAAATGATAGCTACAAAATTTATTTTTTATTTCAAACTAGCATGCAAATAGCCATTCATTGTCTAATCTTTTGTATTTTTTAAGTAGAGTGAAAACTGAAGTGTAATTATTATGAAAATCTTTTACTCACACCTTTACCTCACAACTAATTTGGTTGTTGCTTTTTTCTCAGTTTTCCTGTATTAAATCTTTCCATACATTCAATCTTCATAGAAATAGCTTTTTTAATTTCTACATTTATATTTCATTGCTTTTCATAATCATAAAAATAATAATCTGAATTCAGTAATATGCTCACCTGGCATACACAGAGTTGGAAACTACTCAATGAAGCTTATTGGAACAGAGTGTGAAACAGGAAATGGCCCAGTAGCCATACTAGGACGCACTTGTTTGCCCTGAGCACTGAAAATGTGCTTAATACCAGCCTGTATGTTCTCTGTAAGTAACAGATACCATTACTTTGTAGATTCACAGAACCTCAAGCTTGGATTGGTAACTCATGCCTGTAAAGTCAGCACTTGGGAGACTGAGGAAAAAAGACACTTATTTAGGGAGCTGCAAGTCATCCTGGGATACAAAGTAAAAGTAGAAAGAAAAAGAAAGAAAGAAAGAAAGAGAGAGAGAGAGAGAGAGAGAGAGAGAGAGAGAGAGAGAGAGAATGAGAGAGAAAAGAAGAAAGGAAGGAAGGAAGGAAGGGAGGGAGAGAGGAAGGGAGAGAGGAAGGGAGGGAAGGAAGGAAAAGAAAGAGAAAGGAAAGAAAGGAAGGGAGGAAGGAAGGAAGGAAGGAAGGAAGGAAGGAAGGAAGGAAGAGAGAGAGAAAGAAAAGAAGGAAGGAAGAAAAGAGAGAGGGAGGGAAGGAAGGAAGAGAAAGAGAAAGGAAAGAAGGAAGGAGAAAGAGGGAATGAGGGAAAAGAGAAATGAAAGAAGGAAGGAAGGAAGAGAGAGAGAGACAGGAAAGAAGGAAGGAAGGAGAAAGAGGGAGGGAGGGAAGGAAGGAAGGAAGAGAAAGGAAAGAAAGGGAGGGAGGAATAGAGGAAAGAAGGAAGGAAGGAAGGAAGGAAGGAAGGAAGGAAGGAAGGAAGGGAGGGAGGGAGGGAAGGAGAGAGGAAGGGAAGAAGGAAGGAAGGAAGGAAGAGAAAGGAAAGAAGGAAGGAAGGAGATGTCTGTACCATAATGCCATTTCTAGCATGACCTTTAAAAGTCTAAAACACTTGAGGTTAATTGGCCTCTGCCTCCATCTAGCAATGCATCTTTGAAAAGGAGCAACAGCTTTGCATTTTAACTTTATTGCTAATACAATGGGGATAATAAATAATAATAAATGGTTGAAAACTTGTGCTTGGGTTGCTGCCTGTGTCTGCCATTGAGCAGATGTACAACTATGAGTGAGTCGTTTAATTACAAAAGCCCAGTTTTCTCTTTTATAAAATGACATTAATAGTTGTACCTACTTTCTGTGGTTATTTTCTGAGTTTAATGATATAACATATGTGAAATAATTAAACCCAGAAATTGGCAATTTGCAGACACTAAATAAATAGTAGTCACTATCACTTCTACTGGAGTTGGGTAAATTAAATCAGGCATGGACGTAAAGTAGCTCATGACGTTTCCAGCTAGAGCAGCACTCCATACCTGGTGGCTATTGTTAACATTATTAAGTGCTAATTTGGTAAGACATGAGAAGTAACTATTATTACCATTCTTTTCATGGATGATGCATCACAGAAGTCTGCTAACTTATCAAGGATGCAAATATAGCCCCAGAAATAACCTCTACATTTAGAATCTGAAACTGTTTTGTATTATTTATACCCTAGCTACAGAATTCACAGCCAAAAAGAAAAAAAATAATAAAAGAAAAATAATCTTCAGCTTAACAATTGTGGGACATTTCATCCTGAAAGTTATAATTTAGCCCTGAAGAAATGTTTGGATCATGGATATATTTTAATGCCACTCCCTCAAAAAAGCGTCGCTTTTTGTTTTTTTGTTTTTTTTTTTTTTTAATTTTAATCCCAATGTAGTACATATTACAGGCATATCATGCTACCACCCTCTGAAAGAGAGGTGATAGCATCTCTTTGTAAGCCCGTCTGCACAGTGCTTACCTACGTTTCTCCTCAAACTACACAGTCCTGTAAAATGACTAATGAACATTTGGCTGAATTACTTTTGGAAACAGCATCATGAAAACCATTCTCTTTCCTCTCACTTAACTCACAACTGCTTGTGCACCTGGACTTAAACAGCACCACCCAGAGCAAGAAAAACAAAGACAGTCCCGACTAAGCATTTCCTCTGGGGTTATCAAGGCCCTTTTAGGGGTCCAAGATATTTTAGACAATGATAGCTCTTGGGCTTCAACTTTCAACAATAGCCCTTTAAAAAAAAAAGAAAAGGAGTCTAAATTGTCTGTGTAATTTCCTAGCCAGAGCTTAGAATGTGCGCTCACATACAAACTATTCGCCTCACTGCTGTTTGCTGAGTCTAAGATTGATCCATCTGTCCAGCTTGTCTTCTTATCGTTTCTCATAAATTGCTTACATTAAGATCAGCCAATAGACACGTGTACCAAAATCCATTAGGCCCTGAAAGGAAAATATGTAATTAAGGACCACCTCCCCTTTCCACTGTGGAAACTCTCTGCGGCATTTGGCAAAATTGTTGCTTTTAAGTTTGCTTTGTGAAGAAGGATTTGGTGACTCCTAACCCTCAAGGGTTGTTCTCTGACCCATCGCTTTTCTTCACCATCTGGCATGTTTACTTGAAGCAAACGCCATGGGTCAGAGGGCAGAGCAGACATGTGGAGGGACAGCTTTGTCATAAAAGCAATAAAGAAGGAGTGGGTGCTTCAGAATATCGTACTGTGCATTTTGTTCAGCCACTGAGCACAATGAAGTAAGGCTAGTCATATGGCTAAACACAAAAATCAGTCAGCTACCACGAAGCCCAGCAGACAAGTAAAATGCAAGATGCCTAAGTTCAAAATCTTGATGTTGTTTCCTTTTCAATTTCTAAGAGAATCTTTTAGTGTTTTGCTGGGCACATTGCAACAATATGTTACATCAGACCCAAGAGGGAAAGTGGCTGATAGGCTAAATTAACCAGATTGATTATTCAGGAAGTGTTGATAGTCCAATAATCCCCAAGCAACAAAATTAAAGATAAATGGAAGAAAGTAAGGAACTAAATATCAGAAAATCAATGCTTTCATATCCCAGACCTGTGCTGTAATGAGATAATAGTGATGAATTTTATTTCCTAATAACTGAAGTTTCTTTGAAAAAGAACTCAGAAGCGAACAGTGACTTCAGCTATGGACTTCAGATGGAACACATTTGTATAAAGTCCCCAATTCATTTCTTTATCCTAAGAATAGGGTCATGGTAGGTGAAGCTGTGAAATATTCGGTACCTAAATCCCTTTCCAAAACCCTCATATTTATTTATAAAGAACTACTGTATCAGTTACTTTTCTTGTTACTGTGATGAAATTCCATGGCAGAAGCAATGTATTGGAGGAAAGATTTGTTTGGACTCACAATTTAGAAGGATGTGATACATCACGACAAGGAATGCAAGCATTAGCAGCTGTTAAGGCATGCGCGGAAGGCTGCTTGCTCCTGTGTTAGCACACCAGGAAATAAACCTGGGCAAGTGCTGGCTGGTGACAAACCTCCACTTAGATCCCCTCCAGCCTACTTCCTCCTGCTATGCTCCACCTCCCAAAAGTTCTACAACCTCCCAAAATGGTACTACTAACTGTGAACCAAGCATTCAAACACATAAGCCTGTTGGGGACATTTCACATTTAAACGATGACTACGTCTGGCTTCCTTTATGGAGCTTGCTTGAATTCTACAGATCTTTGAAATATTTATTTCTTCTGATCTTGGGTTCATTCCGAGTGTTTCCTTGTTGCAGTAAAATTCGTCCCGTTGCACATGGAAAAGCAGATGCTAGACTTCCATCACTGCTAATGTCTCACTTCAAATGTCTGTCCCTTACCTTTGAACATCTCAGAAGCAAAACAAGTCCTGGAATAGAAACTCAGAAAAAGATTTGTGTTTCTATCCACTCGTAATGTAAAGAAAGAAATCACCCTGCGTCCTGAGACAAGTCTGATGAAAGGGAAGTTAGTCAGCAAAAGAAAATGGAAAGAGAATTTTTCTCCTCAGGAAAAAAAAAGTAATAAAACAAAGGGGGGAAAGATTAAAGGAGAGCTCCCTCCTGCAGCCTGACTGTCAGGGGAGAGTTCTCCAGATTGTGAATAGGCTTTGATCCCAGAAGCTCTGCGTTTGCAGTCTTCACCAAGTTGGTAAAAGGGATATCCCTTGTGGAAGTTTTTCTCATATGGAGCTTTTCAGAAAAAGAAGCCCTAGCTATCAAGATTTCTCTATCCCTTGCAACACTTCTCTTGAAAAATTCATAGCACAGAGCATAGCCATTCTCTTTACAATTCCAGACTCTCTGTAAAGGGCAGCTATTTGCCCAAGTTTGTCCTTGCCAGTTTAGAATTGATCATACTATAGATAATTTATAGGCAGGCATGGAGATCATACTAATGTGTCCACTTACAAGCAAAGATGGGATTCCCAGGCTTCTTTTGAAGAAAAAAAAAAAAAAGCCTTCTAGTGAAGTTTCCTCATTCATCTTTAATAAACCAATTCATGAAAAAAAAAAAAAAAAAAAAAAAAAAAACGAGCAAGAAGAGGGGGGCTTTGGAAACAGATAGAACACGGGTCTGACTGGAGGGGTGACCCTGGGCAGAGCTCTCAATTGCTTTGACTCCCAGTTTCCCTTTTACAAAAGTGAAGATAATGCTAGTCACCTTTCAGGATTGCCAGGAAAATGAACTGAGATAATGTGAGTCAAAGCACTCAACTCAGGGCACCTAGGAAACGTTGCTTTCATTACACTTTAGTTTTCTAAAAGAACCTATTTCAAATGACCAAACTCGAGCTTGTCCATTGAGAAAATAGGTTTTTCCTAAATAAGGAGAATGGCAGCTTACTCCACAGACTATGCTTAAGCCTGATGCTCTGTCAAGCCACTTCTCTGTGTTCTCTGAGAACGTGTGTTGCCAGAATGCACATGTAAGCTTTTCTGCGTATCACTTTTCCTTGGGTAGCAATACTACTATCTTCTTGGTGAAATCAGAGGCCGGGGCAGAGGAAAGCTGTGGGACCTAGAACCCTAAGAAAGGCTTAGGGAAAAAAATGACCTCAAATGTCTTAGTAAAGGAAATGAGGTTTCCTGTAGAAAAACAAAACCTCACCGTGGGAATCAAAAGTACAAACTTAATCACAGCCTGTATAAAACAGTATTTAGAAGCTGGTAATTTGAAAAGCAGAACTTTTAGTTGGCTAAGAATGACAGATGGATAGAAAAACACCATGCCTCTTTTTAAAAGCCAGAGCATCTTCACATGAACATCCTAACCACTATTCCTACAACCTGTGTCAGAGCTCTGGGGGGGGGGGGGGGTCAAGACATCTTCCTGCTGTCATTCAGTGAGTGTGGCATGGAAAGAACTCGACCTTTGGACTCGATATGGAATGCCAGTCAGTCTTACCAACTAAGTGACTCTGGACCAGCTCTGTTCCAATTGGGTGTGGTGTGTTTCCCAAAGCTCATGTGATGTAAAAGAATTGTGATGTGAAGTGATGGAAGCACTTAACAGCTGGGGCCTAGAAGGAAGTTTTAGGTCATCTGTGGTCTGTCCTCAAGAACTGTGAGATATTATTTTTCTCATTCTCTCATGTCCCAGCCATGAAGTAAGAAGCCTACTCACTTCCCAGTGCAGTGTGCTACCTACCATGACCTCCAAAGCAATAATGTCAACCAGGAACCAGGGATGGACTGAAACTGTGAGAAGGAATGATATTTTTATGTTGATTATCATGGACATTTTGTTACAGTAATGGAAAGTTACCAACCTATTTACCATCCTCAATTTTCTTTTCAGAAAATGAGAAAATTGCCCCTACCTTGTAAAGTTCAGTGACAGTGGGATAAATGAAAGATGGAGAGAGAGAGAGAGAGAGAGAGAGAGAGAGAGAGAGAGAGAGAGAAAGCTTGGGTCTAAGAGAGGTGAGACAAGGAATAACCCAAATGGCAAACACACAATGTACCAAATCACCTGGTGTACTAAATCACCATCTAACCCCAGCCTAAGGCCCCTTGCCAGACTTCCACACATTTTTTTTTTTCTTCTTCCTTTCTCAAAACTATTTCTCAGTGTTTCTGGACAGACTAATTTAAATGCAACAACTAGACTTTAAAAAGGCAGAACTGTAGACAAATCTTATAAAATAAAAAACATGGAGCCAGAATTTGGGGTTAAAGCCTGAGAGATCTGAGGAATAAGAAAAGCCATAGCTAACCTCACCTCACCAACTCGGCAGCTTCCAGGGAGACCTACTTCCTGTCTACCAACACCTATATGCCTTGCTGTTCTGCCATCTGATTTGTTCTCTCTGTCCAGCTACATCACGTCCTCTTTCTGCCCAGCTCTGTCACTTCCTGTATGTCTGTGCAGACCTCCAGACCTCAATGGTTAACTAGTGTTGGAATTTAAGGTGTGTGCCACCGTGCCTGGCTCTCTTCCCAGTGTGGCCTTGAACTCACAGAGATCCAGACAGATCCCTGCCTTCCAAATGATAGGATTAAAGGTATGTGCTACCATTGCCTGACTTCTATGTTTAATATAGTTGCTGGCTTTTTCCTCTGATCTCCAGACAAGCTTTATTTATTAAAGCACAAATAAAATATCACCACACAGAATTGCCTTACATACTGCCTTACCGTGGTGGCACATGCCTTTAATGCCAGCCCTAGGGAGGCAGAAGCGAGCAGATCTCTGAGTTTGTGGACAGCTTGGTCTACAAAGCAAGTCCCAGGACATCCAGGGCTACACAGAAAAAAACTCTGTCCTGGAGCGGGGAGGGCAGAATTGTGTCCCAATTATAATGGATGCTACTGACGCAGAGAACCACGATAAAAGTTTCTAAAAGTTTCACAGATTCAAAGACTGTAAAAGCTACCTGGGTCTATAGTCTAAACATCATAGAAGGTGAATGAATGTAATAAGCATATGTCCTTTATTACAAGTGTGTGTTAGAGGTGCATACCCCAGTCAGACAAATGGATTCTCAATAAAGAGGTAAGAAGAGAAAGTGACTCGGTTTAACACTGAAATATCTGATTTTCATTAAATTAATTTTACCCTCTTTCCAAAATATTTACTGGTTGTATACACACACACACACACACACACACACACACACACACACACACACACACACATATGCTGGCACTACTGAAGACTAGCTATGAACTCAGTTTCTCTCCTCACAAGCAGATCTCCAGCAAAAAGAAGAGGGCTGAGGAACTAAACTCCAGTTAACTTCCTTACGCACAAAGAATGCACGTCTCCTTAACATAGGAAAAGCAAATAAAAGGGCAGAGGTGAATGCAAGTGATTATTGCTCTTTGTGAAAGGATGCAAGAGGCCTGGGCACATGGCCTACTCCTGACCAAGCAGAAGAGCTCAGTGCACACTGTGGAGTCAGACTCACTCATTTTTTATTTATCTGAGCTCCACCACAATGTGTGTATCCTTAGTATATATTCCTTCATACCAAGTGCTCTGATTTCCTCACCTAGAAGTAATAGTATCAGACTTCATCAGACAGTTATGAATTTATATAAATTTATACATAACTAAGTATAGATAGATAGATGATAGCTACATAGATGATACATACATAGATAGATAGATCATAGATACATAGATAGATATGTAGATAGAATACATAACTATATAGATACATAGATGATAGATACATATATACATACATAGATCATAGATACATATATAGGTAGATGATAGATAGATAGATAGATAGATAGATAGATAGATAGATAGATAGATGATAGGATAATTTGTCATGGAATCTGGTGTTTCACTTTGGTTTAATAAATATCAAAGGTTACTAGTACTGGTTCAGCATTTCCTCTCTGAAGAAAAATGTCTGAAGTACCTGTGAAGTTAGATAAACCCATGGTTTGGACAGTGCCATTGTTCAGTTTAAACTTCATGAGAAGAGGAAAGCAATTAATATTTAATGTTATTACCAGCTGTGTTAGTTGCTGTCTTTGGTCCTATGACTGAGTACCTGACAAAATCAACTAGAGAGAAGAAGGACTGAGCACACAGTTGGGAGAGCCTCTTCTGTCAATGGCAGTGGGAGCTTGGGAGCTCGCTAATATTGACTAGGACACAGAGTGAGAAATGGAGTCTGAAACAGGCCGAGGCCACACCCACTTAGACCCACATGTCTGCAACCTCCCTCCTCTAGGTAGGGTCCCACTTTCTAAGGGTTCCACAACCTCCCAAAACAGTATCAACAGCTGGGCCACCAGCAATTCTGAATAACACGAGGAAATGTAGGACATTTCACATTCAAACTAAAAAACCAGTGATTTCTCAATGCAGTGGTACAAGATACATACTAAACATAGAAGTGATATCTCTCATTTTAATATGAGAAATTATATTATTTTTATATTAATTAATGATTTTATATATTTTCCAATTTCCTACAATATATAAATACTATTATTAAAGGTATATGAAAGGAAATAAACGTGAGATAGACTGGAATCAATAAATATTTATTGATCATTTCCTGTCTAGCAGGCACTAGGTATGCTAAATGATATTCAGTTCAATAGGATTCTGTTCCTGGCACCAGTCAGAAGTGGTTGTGGAAAAGGCATCTAGCAACAACATCAAAAAGACAAGGCTATTGACATTTCTTCATAATTATGTAGGTTTCCTATTTTCTCTCATTTCTGAAGTGTTGTTGTGAGTATAAACATCTCTCACTTTTTTATGAATGGATATTTATTTCAAATAAGGATTTATATATAAACATTCACATAGATTAAGTATCTACAGTAATTGAGGTGCTTATAACCCCTTTGGATGACACTAATTCTTACAAGAGACCTAACAGTAGATAACAATGTCCCATTTTGTAAAGGAAGATGCTGAGGCCCAGAGAGTCCAGAACCTTTTTAACATCCAGCCCCCCACCCCCAGGGGTCTGTCAAAGTGCATTTCCATTTCAACAAATGATCAAGCATGTGTCTGTTTCCCTAAGCAGGGTACACCTATAAAACCACACAGGCTGTTCGGTAGACCACAAGGTTTTTAACAGCATCCCATATTTCTGTTTTGAGTCTCTTGCCGCTTGGGTAAACATTGTACTTCTCATTGGATATACTGTAAGTCATTAAAGTCAGTAAATAGCAGAAATGAATAAAACAGCAACTTAGATATTTTTAACACCTCGGAGTTAAAACCACTTTGCAGTGGGGAAGAAGAACAGATGCCCGCTTCTAAATGTGAGAGCCACCAACTGGGAATTTGCTAGCTGTTACTGCTACCATCTGTTTTCCACTGTTCTTTTTACCTGTCTTTCTCAGACTTAGTATTTGAATTCTGGGCCATGGTTTCTTCCTATGGGCAGGGAGGAGTGGGAGGTCCTCCAAGTTGAAATTTTCCCAGGTCTCCCTCCTGCCTTAAATCAAAGGTAACATCTTGGGGCGGGGGGTGGGGAGAGGTGGGGAGGGGGTTCATGAGGGCCATTATTCAACCACTGCCTTTTATTTTTCCATCCACTCTTTGTACTCTCATCTCTATGTGTGCATTTCTTCTACTTAATCAACTTCCTGCTTCTCCTAAGGGCTTCACGGAAATGCCTCTCTGATGCCAATTAGGGCTCTGCCGTGTGGATTAGTTTCTTCCCCGACTGAATAAATAATTTTAGGTAATCCATATATACATTCAGAACTTACTTTATCAGCACTCAACTTGTATTCAGCACTAGTGTTGTGGGCCTTTTCCTCCAGAATCAGTGCTGGGGGAGAATGTTACTTGTACCAAAGGGAAGCATATAAAATAGACAGGTTAATAGGACTGTGAAGGCCAAAGAGAGCCAGCCGGTTCTAATTCAGCCTGTGCCTTCAAGTAGAATTGTTCTGACTATACAAGTAAGGGAGAAGCTGCCCTTTTCTTTCAGGAACATCTGTAGGGGAGGTTGCTCCACCTTTGATTGTAATTCGGTGTGGCATATGTGCATGTGCTCATAACTTCCGGCTAAAGGCCAACAATGAACTACACTAGTCATCCACCCTGCCAGTGAACCTGCTTCGGAAATCAGCATATTAAAAGCAGCCTTCTTGCTTTTAAAGAAGAAAAGGCTCAAAGAAGTTCTGGGCTTCAGTCAGAGAAAGCAGCCAGTTAGTGAAACAATGCTAAATGCCAGCTCCTCTGCCTGGGAGCCAAAGTGAAAAAGGAAGAACTATGAAGGCAGAGCTATGAAACTTTGGCTGCATTTGAGACTCGATGGCTGGAATGATCTGAGACACAGAGAAGGGAGGAGAAGCTGTCAATATGGCCAACTAGATTGCCATGTCATAAGTCAAACCTAAACTGGCAAACACTGAACAAAACAAGTAACCTAACCCCCATTATGTGTATATGGCAAGGAGCCTTACCTCGATAGACTTTATAAAAAGGAAAATACAGATAGCAACATGGCTAATCTTGAAACAGTGTCAAGTTTACCAAGTGCTTCAAAACAGCTGTAGAAAACTGAAGGTAATCTGCAAAGGTAAATTTGGTCAGAGATCTTACAGACTGAGTAAGTATGAGGAATGTGGGATCTGACTCCCCCATTCCAAACCTAGAGCAGTGAAGCATGTGTGTGCATCTACAGCATCTTAACTCAAGGCCTAGGCAGCCACTCAAGTTTAGATGAGAGACTAGGCCATTCTAGATACCAAGAAGTCATCCCTTCACATTTGTTCCACTGTGTCTCATTAAGCACCACAGTGTCTGAGCTACCCTCAGACTAGGATATCAAATCAGACTATGACAAGTCAGACCACCCCCGAAACAGCCTTGCTAATCATATTAAAGATACAAGTAGTCACAGGATGACATGCAGACAAAGGATGGGCCCTTCAGGCCACTTCTTCATTGTGCATGGGCCTCTGTCCAGAGCAACAGCCAAGGAAAGATGTGAGTTCTGACACACCTATATTTTATACAGGAGATCAATACACTTGTATTTAGGTAACAGGAGAACAAAAGACAACCACTGAGCCAATCACTTAGGTCCATTAATAAAGCTTCAGTAGGATACTGCCAATCAAGTCTTTTGCCACATTGCTGTCTTTGGCTTTGTTCCCCTTACAATGCAGAGCTTGAGACTACAACAAAGACCATGACCCACACACTGAAAATCTATGCCACACTCTGAGTAAATGGTCAACTCCTTTCCTATGATATTACATATCCAAGGTAACATTCTCCAGGGACTCAAGTCTCATTTTCTAGGTTCTGTTTACTATAGATAATCCTTGGCTAAGGACATACTACTTAGGGCTAAGTACAGATCACAATTTTCCTCCTAGCAAATGTCATTATGCTACAGATTAGACTAAAGCATCCCCCTTCTTTCCCATGGGACCATCTCTATCCTGGTAAAGGAAGTAAATGGATCTCATGCCAGATGCTACCGCCCCCTCCCAGTGGCAAAATGTCAATCAGCTGTGGCCTCAAGGAAGAGATGATCATAAAGAGACACATTACACACAACAGTGATGTAGAGTGAATATCATAACACAGATATGTACTAGACACACAAAAACAGAGAAGGGATCAATAAATCCAGTTTGAGAAGGGAAAGATAATAATAAAGGAGGAATTAAGGAAGTCAAAGTTAAAATTTGAAAATAGGAGCAAAGAAGGGAATTACGGCATTAACATCATGAGTCTTTCATATACATACAAACACACACAAACCATATGTATGTGTGTGTGTGTGTGTGTGTGTGTAAATAGAAAGATAGATAGATAGATGATAGATAGATAGATAGATAGATAGATAATTGATAGATGCACACACATACATATTGAGGCATAAAATTCTACATACTCAAGGAATTCATTGAATGAGAAGGAAAAGGAGCTTCTATAAATCTAATTTCAGAACTTAAAGTACCTGAATTCTCAAGGACACTAAGAGTAACCAAGAAAGCAAAGAAAAGGAAACCAACAGAAGTTCCAAGTATAAATACAGAAGAAAATTCCTGAGGGTGAACTTAGTTCTAGAAGGTCTCTTTCTTTCTGTCTTTACTTTTCTTTCCTCTCATAAAGAACTTTTGTCCTGCGCTTACTCTCGATTACTGCCTGACTCCAGTGGACACTGATAGATCTTAGAGGCTAAATGTCACAAACAAATTTGCCTCATGATGGGAGAAATGACAGGAAAGGGAATTAATTAAAAGAGAAAATAATGTCCCTTGGTAACCAAAGCCCTCATCTGCAGTTAAATCAAGATCTTTCTATCCTAAAATTTCAAATTTATCTCATTTGACTCACTCCACTTTTTAAGGAATCATAAGTTGATATAAATGAATAAGAAAATCTCTGTATAAAAGAAATCTTTAGTGTTTTAGTAGAATGTTTCTATTGCAAGTTGGATATCATAGACCAGAGTTGTCGTCAGATATTCCTTTGGACTGCCAGGTCACAAATAATGATTCAGAGACTTATTAATTAAAAAAGCTCTGCTTTAGCTTAGGCCTGTCACACTACCTCTCCTAATTTAAATTAACTCATTTATATTAATCTATGTTCTGCCATATGACATTACCTTTCTTCCATCTTGCACCTCCTATTTCTTCTTCATGTCCCACTGGTGAGTCCTGCCTTTCTTCTTCCCAGAGTCCTGCCTTTCTTCTTCCCAGAGTCCTGCCTTTCCTCTCTTCTCTCTGCTTGGAGGTCCCACCTATACCTTCTGCCTAACAGTTGGTCATTTAGCTTTTTATTACAACAATGACAGCTATACATCTTCACACAGTGGACAAATATCCCACAACATCTCTCCCTTTATGTCTAAATAAAAGGGGAAAGTTGTAACTCTAACACAGTAAAACTATATCCTTTAGTTTTATTTTGACTAGTTAAAACCTTTCTTAATGTATAAATATTAGCTCTGACTTTATAAGATAACTGTATATCTATATATGTATATGTGTGTGTGTGTGTGTGTGTGTGTGTTTAAACTTTCTGTCATGATATTAATTGTCATATGCAGTACTAACTCTAAAAATAGCATTTCATCTATCTTCCCATACATGATTTCAGGCCTGACTCTGAAGCCGGTAACTAGGAATTAAGCTTGTAAACTCCAGGTGTATTTAATAGATTCCCAGCAACCACATGGTGGCTCACAACCATCTGTAATGAGATCTGGTGCCCTCTTCTGGCCTGCAGGCATACATGCAGGCAGGACATTGCATACATAACAAATAAATAAATCTTTAAAAGAAAAAAAAGAAATACAGGTTAAGTTAGTAGTTAGTCATTTATAACAATCAAACTTATAGTCATGTTATGTATGTTTCCAGGGTTAAACAGATATATTTTAGTTAGATAGGTGATCTTCAAACACTTCGGAGACCTACAGAATATGGTATTTAAAAAGTTTTAAGGGCAGCACCAAATTCAAGAGCAGTTACCAAATTCAAAAAAGGAAACTTACAAAAGACATGCAACATTTATAAAGGTTGAGAGACATAAAAGCTTAAGTTGTTTATCTAATAAGATGTTTTAAGGTCTAAAAAGATATTTTTATGATGGTAATATAAGTTATGATAAAAAGTGGTTTAGGTATAAAACTTTGAACTCACTAAGGTAGGATACAGATAAAAGATATAGGAGATAGATAATACAGTACTTTCTCCAAATTTGCCAAATACAAATGGACTGAACATTGTGAATGTAATTTTTACCTGAAAATTGTTCTTATTATATACAGTTTTACTATGTTAGAGTTAAAACCTTTCCTTTTTATTTAGACATAAAGGCAGAAATGTGGGATATTTGTACACTGTGTGAAGATGTAGTGCTGTGATTGGTGTAATAGAAAGCTGAATGACCAATAGCTAGGGAAGAGAGGACAGGCAGAATTTCTGGGGAGAGAGAGGAAGAGGAAGAGGAATCTAGGCCATGTGGGATGCCAAGAAGCAAAATGACAACATCAAAAGCAATCACATTTCTTTGGTGTTTTATATGGTGGCTAGAAAACCACAGATAGAGTCTTGAAAGACTCTCCTAGAACTTACAAGAACAGAATATCTGATCTTTCCTACCTAAATAACTGCTAGGTAGGGAACTTCAGAACTTTTGCAAATGTTTTTTTTTTTTTTTTCCCTCTTTCCTAAGGTGAACTAAAGCAAATTCTTATTTGCTGTTAAAAAAAAAGTAGTTTAGCAATCAGAATGAAGTCATGAAATTCAGGGCCTCCAGATGTATCATTTAGGACCCAAGAAATGCTATCTTTGGCATAAATATTACAGGTCTGTCATTTCTTACCTTGGCAGCAAGATTTTCTGTAGGTGGCAAAAAGTTGTTCTTGTTCACCGACTTGGAAGGTCTTTGTTTTAATCTCCAAGATAGAAGATTCTTATATAACCTCAAAAGGCCCAAATGCATTGACAGAGATCTTTACATCAAACATGGAAAATCAATATTTAATGGCATAGTTTAGTTATGGGAAAGTATCACATTAGTAACAGGACATCTCTGTTGTCTGTCAGACAAAGGCATTTTCCTGGATTTGCTGTTTTACTGTTTGGGGAGTGTGTGTGTGTGTGTGTGTGTGTGTTCCCTCGCATGGTCTTTTTACCGAGAAACAATCAGAATAAGCTTGCAGCCCTGGTCAACTACAGTCCCCTGATAAATAAATTCTAAAGGAAAATCCAAAAAATCCAAGACCTGAAAGCAAGTTGGCAGGAAGATACAGCGGGGTCCCTAGTCTCATACCTCCAAAAATTCCTTGAAACACTAGGCTGTCACAACTCAAGTGACTGCTTCTTTTCCAAGACCAAATGTGCATCTAACTACCAATAATGCCCACCTATTTCTGTTTCTTTTCTTTGTGTCATATATTGTTAATTATTTTATTCACCATTCATTAACTATTAGGTTCTTCCCCTGTGCCAGGCATTTTATTAAATGTTGGGGGCTCACAGTATCAAAAGATAGGATATAAGCAGCTATCTCTACTGTAGACAAATTTCTCATCACCCTATTTTGTTTAAACAAGCACTATCAGTTTGTTTGTTTGTGTAATTCAGCATCTGCAACACAGTCTTCACCAACATGTTAAGGATGCGTTTCTATTTTCCCGTTTGGTGTGACCTGTCCTCCACAGTTTTTAAAAACAGTGCTTTCCTTTATCTTACATAATCAACGTGGGGATGCCAAAGGATAATAAATACTTTTGCAATGAAAGGTTCATCAAAATACATAGCTAACTTTCTCAAAGTCTAAAATTCTAGGAGGAAACATTCTACAAGAATCAAATTCCCAAAATGTTAGAGGAGCTGAGATCGGCAGGCTCCCAGCAGTCAACTGGGAACACAGAACAGCACTCAGTCAGTCCTCTTCTTCTTTGGTCCCCTGTGTGAGACTGTTTTTCTTTCTTTTAATTTTAGTTCTTAAGAAATACAATCCTCAATGATTTTTTTATACCTACTATGTTTTGATTGACTGTACCCCACCCAGGTCTTCCTCTTTCCCATCTCCCCTTCCCAGCCTCCCCCCCCCCCATCCCCACTTTCATATCACTTGTGCGCACACCTTCCTTACCGCTATCCTTAAAGCTTTGTCCTCACACTTCCTGGGCCCCCTTCTAGCTTCTACTCACTCAGTCACTGAACTTTCTTGAGAGAGTATGTTTGCCACATTCAAATTTTACAGTCTCTAAATAATGCCCCTATATTGTGAATCCATCGAGGGCTAAATCCACTCACTAGATTCAAGCCCTCAGGATCTGGTCATCTTCAAACTCCATCAGAGGCACTCCCAGCGAAGGGCTTTACTAAGCCCCTGGGCATTTTTCAGTCGATACAAATTGACAATGAAGATTAACTGTTATAGAGACTCTTCCTCCAGGTGTGTCAGTCTAGTCCCTGAGCCCAAGCACTCAAGCAAAAGTCCTTGTAATTGTTACCAGGATGAAATTTCAGTACAGAACCTGAAAAAGAGCAGATCTTCTTAGATTCTGGATCATTTTTTATAAGATCACTGTAGCACTGCCCTAGTCAGGTAGACCTGTCTCTTGAAGGAATCCTTAATGTTGATTCGGATCATGCTGGGACCCCTGGACAACTAGTCAACCAGATTCCTTCTAATTCTGTTTCCCATATAAATAGCAAATAAAGGAAGCTGAAGGGGTGGGATAGATGTTCCACACACTCATGCACATGACTTTCAAAAATCACCAGACACTTCCAAGCAATCACAAATGGTTTTGAAGTCAAATCATCTCCAACATGACAGCCATATCTAAATTTTTACAATTTCTTTTTTGAGATACCATGTCTATTTTTTTTTTTAATGTGGAGCTAAGGATCAAACCCAGGGCCTTGTGCTTGTTAGGCAAGTGTTCTACCACTGAGCTAAATCCCCAACCCACCATGTCTATTTTTTAAAGCTACCATATTACATCAAAAATACTTGGAATTAAAAGAGAATGCATTTTTTTCCATAAGTAATCTCTCTTTTAAATTTGATTTTAAAATAGTTACATGAGATTGGGGAAATGATTTTATGGGTATGGTGATTGCTGTTCAAGCCTAATGACCAGAGTTCAAATCCCCAGAACCTACATAAAAAGCTGAACACAGTAGCACACACATTTATAATCCCTGCACTCCTACAGAAAGACTGTAGACAGCAACAAGAGAATCCCTGTGGGTCAGCTAGTCTGGTGCATGCAGAGGTCAACAGAGAGAGACTCTGTCTCAAAGAAGTTGAAAGGCAAAGACCAGCACCTGAGGCAGATCCCTGACCTTCACACACACACACACACACACACACACACACACACACACACACTATAGCATTCTCTGTCTCTCTCTGTCTCTGTCTCTCTGTCTCTCTGTCTCTCTCTCTCTCTCTCTCTCTCTCTCTCTCTCACACACACACACACACACACACACACACACACACACACATAGATACACACCATAAAAATACAAAAATTCCAATTTTTAAAAACTGTTAAATAATGTATTATAGACAATTGAAAACTAAAAGGGTCCCTAGAGACTTAGAAAATAGTCCATTCACATAAATCATGTTGCTTTAAACCCAAGACTAGGCAGTGGTGAGTAAATCATGGTGATTCTTAACTGTCAGTGTTTTCTTTTGCTTTTGTGAGACAAGTGCATTGCTGATAAAGAAACTCGGTAAAAATGGATAGGGAAATACATTTTCTGGGCTCACGAGTTAGCTCCATTGATAGACTGCTTGGCAGCATAAGTATCTGAGTTTGAACCCCAAAACTCAAGAAAGCTCAGCCTGGTGGTGTATGCTTGTAATCCTAGTGCTAAGGAGGCAAGTTAGGCAGGGCCCTGGGGCTCACTCACTGGACAGTCTAGCCTACATGGTGAGTTTCAAGTCACTTCACAATCCTGTCTCAAAACTCAAAGTAAACAGCATGAAGAATATCACCAGACTTTCTCTGACATGCACACACACACACACATGTGCAGGTACACCAGCATAAACATGCACCTACACACACACACACACACACACACACACACACACACAGGAATTATAATGTCAAAAGCCCAACTCATCTGCTACTAGTTCATTTATAAAGCCTAGATGGCTAGCTTAGTCTTTACTACAAATGACCCACCAGTACCTGGGTGACGTAGAAGATGATCCTTGCAACAACAGTTTAAACCATAGAATTTGACTTGAAAAGGGATCTGGAAAATTCAATGTAGTGCTGCTATCAGGAATATATGAGAATCTAGAAATGATTTGTATGCATCTAATGCATTTAATCATGATGAGGAAAATCAAGCCAGAAGAATGACCACATTTTAAAAGGTCAGTCTTCCTTTTAGGTGAAAAAAATTTATGCATATGCATATGCTTGCATACACACATGTATGTACATTATAGTTATAATACATTTAGAAATTTAAAATAAATAGAATCACATTTGGACTGCTATTCTTTCCATTCTTTGCTTATTTGTGTTTCTAACATGGATTATATAAAAAATACATATGGATATGATACGATCAGGACCTAAACCGATAAAACGATGTTAGCTGCCTGATTGATTCACAGGGTATCTTAACTGTATAATCCCCTCCAAAAGAACATGCCAATACTTCAAAGACAGCTAAACTATTTATGAAATAGCTTACAAATTATTTAGGGGCTTGAAATAGAAATAATTAGCAAGTCAATGTATCGGAACCAGAAAGTTCCTCTAAAATACTTGCATGTAAATAAGGTGCTGTCTGTAGTCTAAAGTGTGTGGGCTTTGATCTGTAAAGGGAGGGGAAGATAAAAGCTGTTCCCAAGGCTGATGCCATGCCCCACCTACTGACCTCTGACTGCATTTCCAGAGGTGATCTCCAACTGTTTCTTTTCGTCCTTTGTCCTGCTTTCCTCAAAATTCCATTATTGATCTTGACAAACAAGAAATTAGTCACATGGGCACAATCTCATTTGGCTATTCTTTCCATTCTTTGCTTGTGCTTCTATCATGTATGTTATGTGTTATATGTAGCGGGTAGCTGTTCCAGCTTTGACCTGGAAATACTACTCCCATTGAGGCTTTTGGTAACTGTCATGCCTACAAGGCAAGGCCGAGACAGGAGCCCTTAAGACCTGAGATCCGGATGTTCAGGCTCTCTTGGTTTCTGGATCCTGGACACTGGAGGTGGACTGAGCAGAGTTCTCCAGAGAACACTGCTGGACTACACTTCACCTCTTCCAGACTCTGTAACCTGTCCCTTGTAAGTTGCCCCACAGAATAAACCTCCCTTTTAACTAATTGAAGTTGCTTTAATACTTCCAGCAATAGTCACATAAATACGCATACATGTATATGATAGGACCAGGAGCTAAAATAGATAAAACAATGTTAGCTGCCTAATTGATTCACAGGGTATCTCAGCTATACAAAAGGAAATGCCTTTATTCAAAGACAGCTAGACTGTTTATAAAATAGTTTACAAATTTTGCAATTTGTATAAATCATACAGAAAGCACTCTCTATCCGCCACATTGAAAAAATGAAAAATTTGAAAAAAAAAAAAAAAATCATGGTTTAAATACCTGCACAATTGCCTGTAGTGGGCAGCCATTCCAGCTTTGACCTGGAAGCTCCAACCCCCACTGAGGCTTCGGTAACGGTCATGCCTACAAGGTGGGGCTGAGAGAGGACACAGAAGACCTGGGATCTGGATGTGCAGGCTCTCTTAGTTCCTGGACCCTGGACGCTGGAGGTAGACCCAGCAGAGTTCTCCAGAGAACACCGCCGGACTGCGCCATGCCTTTCCTAGATTCTGTAAACTATCCATTCAATTGTAAGTTACCCCACAAAATAAACCTCCCTTTTAACTACATGGAGTGGCCTTAATAATTTCACCAATATCTGCCAGCATGTAATCAAGTTCCCTGGAAATTTTCTTTTCAATTAAGAAAAATACACATTTTAAAATACTAAGAAATAGTGTGTCCAACCCCCCCCCCCAAAAAAAAAAAAAACAACTGCTCTCCTGCTGGGCATATTTTCCTAGCAACTATCATCCTGGCTCCTGGGAGTCTGAGGCAAGAAGACCTGAAATTGAAGTCGAGTACAGACTGCATAGCAGGAGTCTGTCAAACATAATGCATTTCAGTCTTGACTGGGAGCCTGACCTCCAGAAAAACAAATGATTAAACAGAAGTAACCCTCGTCTCTTCTCAACCTAATCCTCAGCCTTTAGCTGTCTGTTACAAAGCATGCAGCCATTTTGTTGACAAAATTCACCTGGTTATTTAATGTTATTTCTGTATTTAAGTGTACTCAGCTGGAGCCCAGGATCTGAACACCACTTTTTAAAAAATTTGCTTAGTACTTTCTTTAGAGACCATTGTCCAGCTTTTTTAAAAATGTATTTTCCATTTGTACAGTATTGTTTGCCTATTTCATGAGTATGTCCATTCTCTTGAGATTTGAAGGAAATTTGGTTGGATGTCAAATTATTAAGCCGTATCTTTTTCCTGCTTCCTTGTCTTCCCACTAGGATCAATATTGAGGAGGCAGGCAGAGGCCAATGTGAGTTTTAGCACCATGAACAACACACGGATCTTATCTAGGCATTTCATGAGATTTTCTATTTGATGCTAGGTAACTTCAATGGAGAATGTCATATTGATATTTCATTTAAATTTTCCCCAGGATATGGCAAGCATGCTGACCCACAGAATATAAATTCCTCTCACCCTTTCAGCCTCTCAAATCACTCTTCTCAAATGCAGAATGGAGCCTCATTTTAAAAACTAACCACAGGTGTTGCTAGAGTTTTTCTGGTCCTGCCTCCCACAGTCAGGACAAATCTTTCTCACGAACCAGTCTGGCAGCTGCTTAGACCCAACCAAATAAACACACAGAGACTTATATTGCTTACAAACTGTATGGCCATGCCAGGGTTCTTGCTAACTGTTCAGCCATGGCAGGGTCCTTGCTAACTGTTCTGATATCTTAAATTAACCCATATCTATTAGTCTATAAGTTGCCACATGGCTCGTGGCTTATCTTACATCTTGCTTGTCATGATGGCGGCTGGCAGTGTCTCTCCTTCTCAGCCTTCCACCTCTCAGGATTCTCCTCTCTCCTTGTTCCATCTATACTTTCTGCCTGGCTACTTGCCAATCAGTGTTTTATTTATTAACCAATCAGAGCAACACATTTAACATACAGAACATCCCACAGCACACAGGATGAATAATTTTGATCAAATAATAATGTAAATATTTTCAACTTTTTAACTTACTAACACAAATAATGTGACATGCCATTCTCTATACATGTCCATCTGCCCCAGCTTCCTCTCACCCTAGCACCTTTCCAGTGTCTAGTTATTTGTTTTTAAGTTTCCACGAATAAAAGAAAACATGTGGGATTCATCTCCCTGTGTCTAGCTTCTTTGGCTTAATATGATGTCCTCCAATTCAATAAGTTATCCTACAAAAGATAAGATTTTGTTATTCTTTATAGCTAGTAGCACATCATGGTGTGTGTGTGTGTGTGTGTGTGTGTGTGTGTGTGTGTGTACTTGCTTTATTCATTTGTTTCTTGATGGACATCTAGGCTGGTTCCACATCTTAGCTATGTAAATAAGGCCAAAATATGCTTGTGTATGTAAGCATATTTTTTTGTACAATAACTTTATTTCCTTTGGATTTATACTCAGAAGTGATTATATATAAAGATATATATGTATATATATGCATAGGTTTATTTTTTAGACTTTTGAGGAACCGCCACACTATTTTCCATAATGGCTATAATAATCTCAAATTCTCACCAATAATATATGTGTTCTTTTTTCAGCCCATTCTTGCCATCATTTTCGGTTTGTTTTGTTTTTTGAAAACAGACATTCTGACTTGCTGACTTGTATAGAATGACATCTCACTGAAGTTTGATTTGTATTTCAACAATAATTAATGATATTACATATTTTTCATTTATTTACTTAACATTTATTCCTCTTTTAGGAAGTATCTAGTCCAATCATTTGCTCATTTTTTACTTGGATTGTTTTATTGTGATTCTTTCCATTTTCATTTTTATATTTATTATTATTTACTATTTATTGTAACTTTCTTTTTCTTTTAAAACATTCAGTGCATGTGCGTGTGTGTGTGTGTATGTGTGTGTGTATGTATGTGCATGTATGTGTGTGTGTATGTGTGTGTGTATGTATGTGTGTGTATGTGTGTGTGTATGTATGTGTGTGTATGTATGTGTGTGTGTATGTGTGTATGTGTGTATGTGTGTGTGTATGTGTGTATGTGTGTGTGTGTATGTGTGTATGTGTGTGTGTGTGTGTGTGTGTGTGTGTGTGTAAGACAGAGAGAATGTGTTCATAAACATGTAGTGGTGCATGTATGTGTCAGTGAGAGAGCAATTTGCAGAAATCAGTTCTCTCCTTCTACCGTGTATGTCCCAGGGGTTGAACTCAGGTTGTCAGGCTTGGCAGCAAACAGCTTTACCTGATGAGTCATGCCACAGACCATTTCACTTTTACATAATGATACTCTTTCAAAGAGCTGATAAATCATTTTTGCCATTCTACAGACTGTCATGTTACTGTGCTGTTTCCTTTGGGAATCCCATTTGTTCCCTGTGCTTAAGTCTGGTTCAAAAATATCATTACTAATGTCAATATTCTGAAGTGTTCCTAATAGAGTTTCAGATCTTACATAAAGCTGCTTGATTCATTTTGAACCACTTTTTGCATAAAGAGGGCACCATGTTTTGAGTCTGCACATATGTATCCATTTTTCCCAGCATCACTTGCTAAGAAGGTAGTCTCTGTTTTTCTTTGTCTGTGTTTTTGGTGCCTTTGTGGTTTTGGTACCTTTGCCTATGTTTTTGGTACCTTCATCAAGAATCAAATGACTTTAGATGTGTGGGGTTTAATGGTAGACTGACTATTCTGTTGCACTGGTCTGTATATCTAGTTTTATTCTGGCCCCATGCTGGTTTTGTTACCACAGCTCTGTATTATGAGTTGAAGTCAGGTCTTGTGAGAAATGAAGAGTTACTTTATTTTGCTCTGGATTGCTTTAGCGGATTAGGATTGGTTTTGCTTCTACATGAATTTTAGGATTTGTGTGTGTGTGTGTGTGTGTGTGTGTGTGTGTGATATCAATGAGGATTGTATTATATCTTAGACCATTTATTTTGGATAGTCTAGACACTGGACAATATTAATTCTTCTAAACCATGAACATAGGAAATCTTTACACTCTCAAGTCTCTTACCTTTCTTCTTTGTTTTATATTTTTCATTTCAGGAATCTTTCACTCTCATAGTTACATTTATTCTGTGTATTTTTCTGTGTGGCTAAGGTGAATGAGATTGGTTTCCTGATATGTTTCTCAATAAATTCTCTGTTGGTGGATAGAGGAGCTACTTGGTTTTGTATTTTGATTTTGTATCATGCTACTTTAGTGAATTCATTTATCAGCACTAGTAGTTTAGTTTTCCAGTGTATAACACCCTATTATCAGCAACACAGATAACTTCGTCCTTTTCTGTAAGGTTGCTTTTTTCAGAAAAATTTTCTTCTAGCATATCTTTAATTATTTTTTTAACATTTATGTGGGGTTTCTTGGTTTCATTTTTAGGGCAATCAATATTGTGTGCATATACTCTGAGGTACCTGTTCATCTTTCTCAGCCTAATTGTAGTTTTAACATTTACATTTATGTTCTAAATATGTTTATTTGACTTATGTTTTCAATTGCAGTGGTAGTGGTGATGGTAGTATGAGTGTGTGTGTGTGTGTGTGTGTGTGTGTGTGTGTGTGTGTTTCTCAAAATATTTCCCAGGATTTATTTTTCTACTTGTTTGCTTGATGCTACAAACTACTGATAAATTAACTGCCTGGTTAATTCATCTAGAGCAGTAGTTCTCAACCTTCCTAATTCTGTGACCATTTAATACAATTCCTTATATTATGGTGATTCTCAATCATAAAATTACTTTGTGGCTACTTCATAACTGTAAATTTTGCTACTGTTGTTAATCATAATGTAAATATCTGATATGCAAGATATCTGATATTCGACCTTCAAAAGGATTCATGACACACAGGTTGAGATCTGCTGATCTAGACAAATGCATGGGGAAAATGTAGTATTCCACATGCCCCAAGTGTAATTTATAATCTGTGCCAGAATCTTGTAGTGTTCTCCATCTCAGTAAACAATAGCCTCTATTATGTTCATGTGGGTCAGACTTCAGTTGTGTTAGTACAACCTTCCTTCCTCATCCTGCCCTAATCTCTCAGCTAATGCTCTCTCTTTAAACCCCATCTTTGATACATCTGCTTCTTTCCATCTGCTCTGCTCCCAGATAATCTTCCCCATCAATATCTCTAGCCTGGAGGTAGGAAGCAGCCAAATGGCCACTCTTGTAGCAGTTTAATGAGGAGTTTAAATTGTATTAAAATAAAAGACTAGGAGCTCCGTAGTTAAGCACTTTGCATACTTTTTCTCTCTGAGGTAGGCAGGACAAACTCACTTGACCCATATGAGACGAATAGTTTCTCAAAGTCACAGAATTAATAACATAGGAGGTAGGACTCAAATTCAATTCTCTCTAGATACTTTTAACTACTGTGCTACACTGCCTCTCATGGAAGCATTCGAACTCTAGAAGCTGCTAAAGGATGACACAGAGAAAGAAGCAGTGAGGAGAACGATTGAGTCTTTAATAAACAGCTGCATTTGAAAAAATCAATAAAGATAATGAAAAGAAAAGAACAACTTTCAGCATTATAGAATCTAAGAGAGGCTTTTCTCCAACGTGTAATGTGAATTGGAGGGATACTGGGTAGTGATGCTGAAACTTCTTATCTCTGACTATGACAGTGAATGCCCCAATGAGAAAGATTTCTGGGGACCTGTAATTGCATTGACAACCTTGAATGGGTAAAAAAAATTCCAAATGAAAGGATCCAGGTATAGTGCTTGCTTAAATGCTTTAAAAATAAATTTGTCAACCATATTTCTTTTTCAGGAAATACCCTGGACAAAGGGAAAGAAAAGTATTATATCTCTGAAATGTGGCAATAAGAAAGGACATGACCAAGACAAGAGGACTTTTGCATGTTCATGTCAGTGAGAAAAGAGCTTGATCTGATGAACATATAGCTCATCTTAGCCCAATGTACAGTTTATATGTCTGAAAAAAAAATGAAATTGTAACTCCACATTAGCTGTTTTATAATCACAATAACGAAACAAAAATTATGAAAACAGCAACATTATAGAAGCACATAAATAGAAACTAACGTTATTTGTTATATATCAGAGAAGAAAACTAATACCAGGGTTGTCTACCTTAAAAACTTTCTAAGGTAAACTGGATTTTTTTTGTACTTAATGAAGAAAATATTTTAAGTTGAATTACTTAAAAAGTTAACAATCCATTTTTTCTCAGTAGAAATGATCAGTCTGTAGCTTATCCAATTATGTTTGAAACACACTTAAACTATAAAAGAATCTGGCTTTTCACATTTCTATGCATAAGAGATAGAATTTCAGTTAATATTTCCAATAGTTATAAATGTTTAACAAATTAATGACATACAATTTCACTGTAATATTGTTGATTCCAAGAAAAATCATCTCATTAACAAATAGGCACAGATGGTTTTGCATATAATTAATTATCAAAAAATTTCATTTTCTCCAAAGCTAATGGGTCATATGTAACATATAGGTGTGGCATTGAAGTGAATGTGCATAACTTTAAAATGAGAGATGGGTTTTATAAAAGAAGTCTCTTTGGAATTTAAATATGAAGCAAAATCTAATTTTCTAAATATTTCTTTTTTTTTTTTTTTTTTTTTTTTTTTTGGTTTTTCAAGACAGGGTTTCTCTATGTAGCTTTGCGCCTTTCCTGGAACTCATTTGGTAGTCCAGACTGGCCTCAAACTCACAGAGATCTGCCTGGCTCTGCCTCCCGAGTGCTGGGATTTAAAGGCATGCATCACCACCACCCGGCTGTAATTTTCTAAATATTTCATTGATTTGCAAAGCCACAAAACTTTAATTGTTCTCCTTCCAATCAATCCTTTTCAGTTATTCAATCTATGTTTTGGAGAAGTGGGAGGTAGAGCTACTGAGTAACTAAAGGCATAATGCCTGCTCTGTGGCAAATTTTTTCAAAACCTATCTTTGCTGTCTCATTGCTATATACCTGTGCAATTGATATAATTCTTTTAGGAGAAAAAAGTTCACTTTAAAAACAATAATAATAATATATAAAATATAATATATACAAATAAATATACACATATAATATATAAAATATAAAAATAATAAATAATAATAGTAATTTGTGTGGAATAATCCTTCTGTATACTGTGAATATGCACTACTGTCATTGGTTAATAAAGAAGCTACCTGGCCAATAGCTGAACTGGATAAAGTAAGGTGGGAGGGCCAAACTGAGAATGATGGGAGGAAGAAGGGTGGAATCTGGAGTCATCAGCCAGATGCAGAGGGAGCAGGAGATGAACGTGCCATATTAATAAAGGTACTGCAGTGTGGCAGAGTGTAAATAAGAAATATGGGTTAACTTAAAATGTAAGAGCTATTTATTAATAAGCCTGAGCTATTGGCCAATCATTTATAGTTCATATTAAACCTCTGTGTGTTTATTTGGAAGCTGCTGATAGGACAAAAACTTCCATCTACAGTAATTTTCACCCTATACAAGTTTTTGTTGTTGTTATTGTTTTGTTTTTTTCCAGACATAGTCTCACCATGTAGCCTTAGTTGGCCTATAACTGGCTATGTAGACCAGATTGGCTTTTAGCTCATAGAGATCAGCCTGCCACTTGCCTCCTGAGTACTGGGATTAAAGGTGTACATCATCATGACTAGCCTTACTTTATATTGTTTTGGAATTTGAATGACTAAATGAATCAGAAGTTCTTAGCTAAATGTCTCAATTAGTAAGATTTGTTTACATATTAGCAACATTTCTCTTTCATTCAGAGTAAAACAGTATAATATCGGGGAGAGAGGTGAAGACTATTGTTAAACATAAGAACTGTGTCCTCTGGCACAATGCCCATGATGAAATTATGTGGATGGTTAGGCAGGAGAAGCTGACCTGCAGTGATGTCACAATCAAATCCTCAGACCATCCTACAGTGAGCTTTGGACCAGGCTGATTCACAGACTCATCTCAAATGAAGATGAGAGAAACAGATATTAATACTTCTGATAGAGTAGGTCACAGCTGGCATTGCCCCCAAAAATGGGAGGAGTAACTGCTAGAGTTGTTTTTACTTTTTTAAAAATTTATTTTTATTTTTAAATGTTAATGTTTTTTAAAAAAACAAATTACCAAATTCACTCAGCATCCCCCATCCCCTATACTCCAGTTCCTTCTACATCTCCTCACTACTTTTTGCTCCCAAGTTTATGTGCTCTAAAAAACAAAAAGCAGAGAAATTAACAGTATGTTCACTTAGGGCTGTCAGTATATGTAAGGGTATACAGCCATCTAACAAGTGATAGGTAAACTCTTACGGGCCATATCCCTGAAGAAAACTGTCTCTTCCAGTTCCAGCAGCCATTAATTGCCAATATCTTCTCAGGAAAGGGCGGGGCTTCACAACACTCTTCCTATCCATGCATTTTGTCCAGCTTGATCTTGTACAGGTAGCTCATATGCAGTCACAGCCACTAGGAGTTCATGTGTGCAACAGTCCCTTCTTAGCCAGAAAACACTGTGTTGTTACATTTGTCTTCTACCTCTGGCTCTTCTACTCTCTCTGTCCTTTCTTTTATAGTGTTTGCAGGGCCTTGGGAGGAGAGCAGTATAGATGCCCCATTTAGGAGGAGTGTTCCTGAGGTTCTTATTCTCTGCATGTTGACTGATTGTAGGCCTCTGAATTAATAGCTATCTGCTGAAGAATATGCATTTCTGGTGAGGACTTTGAGGGACAGACTCATCTATTAGTATGAAGATAGTACTTAGGGGTGCAGTTTAATACTACGTCCACTTAACAGAATAACAGTATTAAGTTCTCCCCTACAGCCTATGACAGACACAGCGAGATCTATCTTGTAAAGTGGGTCTTAAATTTAATCAAAAAGTGGCAGGTTATTTTCCTAAGGTTTGTATCACTGCTGTATCAGTTGGCATATCTTGGCCAGTCATCCAGTCATCATGATAGCTTAAGAGCGTTCACAGCTGGGAAAGACTGGTGATTATTTTTCTCCCCCCAGAAGTGTGAATCAAAACTTCCAGCATTATGAAAGTTAGCCCATGAGAATGAAACTTCTAGCTTGTTACCAGCTTGACTTCTCCATATCTTATGACTCAAGTACCCACAACTTAGAATCACCTGGGAAGAGAGTCGCAAGAAGGGATTGTCTAGATCAGGTTGGCCTGTCTTGGGGAGATGATCCTGGCTATAGTAACTAACATGGGAAGACCCAGACTGAAAATGGGCAGCACCATTCCCTTGTTATGAACAAGTACAGAAAGCTCACTAAGTGCTAAGCATATGTGCATTCATGTGTCTCTGCCCTTCATTAGAGAGACATTATCTCTGGCTGTCCCAGGCCCCTGTGCTGTACCCTTACGGCTATGATGAACAATACATTAGACTTAGAAGCAGAAATGAACTTTGTTTCTCTCCAAAGTTGTTTTTGTTGGAGCATTTTCTCACAGCAACAGAAATGAAAGAAGAGTAGATGAGTCTGGTTGCAATGACTCAGTGAAGAGTTATTTTCAGAAAGGATTCATTTGAGACCCATAACCCACCAACATTGTCAACAAACTGGGAATATCTGGGGATCAGTCTAAAGGGGGACCTTAGCGATGTACCATAGCATCTACTCATATAAGAACCTGGATGGCTTTGCTAGTGAAGAAGAAATAGTGGAGTGGTAGACTGTATATCAATGAAACTCATATTACATTATAGAAATATGGGAGAAGAGTCCAACATACATTCTGTTGCTTTAACAGGTATTTCCATGTAAGATAGAAGAATTTATAGTAAAATCTTTTCACAACTAGGGATGGAGAGTCTGTGCCTATATTCAAATGTGTTTATATTCTGAAATGTGAGTTATGTTTATTTCCCAGTAAATTTATTTTCAAAGTTATTATATGCCAAATTCAGTTTAGTGCTAGAAAAATTATCACAAACTTAGCCTTAGCAAAACTATTTTGATAAAGTTTCATTGTTTTCTCATTACAGATAAAATACAAGTTCTTTGCCTGCGATGATAAAAGAGAGTATTTTATCCCTAGTTAACAGAAAACTACTTTCTAGTGGAGGCAGGTTACACATTGGAAGTGGGGAGAGTAAAACTTTAGAGGTGCAGAAATTCTTAACAGACACAAATTGAGTGAATTTCAAAATTTCAAAATTTCCAAGAGAGATAATCAGACACATGGGAGAGTGAGTCAGTTTGCTTCAGCGGCTATTTTGAGAAAGTCTGATTAAACTAACAGTCTTGTGCTTGTACCTGAGTTAATTAGAGTTTCTCACAAAAGTGTAAAAGAACTCTTTAAGGTAGGAGTAATGTTCAGACAAAATATATATGACTATAGCATTTAATATTGAGTATAAAAGAGAATGTTGGGCTTGGATACTGATGGGATAAAGATAGAAAGAGTTCCCAGAATATGACCGGTACACTGGCTATAGGCACGCTCTCCAAGGCCAAGTAAAAGATAACATATAAGAAATGGTCTTAATTATTAAAATTCAGAATAATAAATAGTGGACAGCCAAATGTTTTCACTATTTCTCTAGGAAAAAAATCTGTAATTGAACTGAATGATTGTTCATTGAAAGAGAAGTAAAACCAGGAGAGATTAAAGGAAGTAGCATTGAGCCTCCTTTTGTTTGCCTTTAGTAAAAATAACTGCAGTTGTGCTATATTGGGTGTATTAGGGAATCATCTAGGAATCATACTTAGAATTCAAATGCTACAAATTCAGGCAACTCAAAAAAAAAAAAAAGAATGGAATAATAAGCCACTAAACTTCAGATCTAGAAGACAATCCATGTCTAATACCTACCTGTAACATACATAAAAAGTTGAAAAAATAGTTGGCTTCAGTGGAACCAGGAATAGAATTCCAAAGCACCTCATATCAGACCCATCCTCAGAATAAAATTTAATATCCCTCAACATCTTCAGTTTATGCATAAAATGAACCAAAGAACCAGGTAGATCAATAAACATATCTAAAATCAGACATAAAATACAGGACAGAGTCAAGATTAAGACCATTGTGCTAAACCATCAACAGCACTTGTGTTCTTAGGAATTACTGCATGTAGACAAGATTTTACTATAATCAAAGGTAGGACTGGAGAGGTGTCTAAGTGGTTAAGAGCATTTGCAGAGGACCCAGGTTCAGTTCCCAGCATCCTCATGTTAACTCACAAACACATCCATAACTCCAGTTCTAGGGGATGCAACTCCCTCTTCTGACCTCTGTGGGTAGGTGGATGCATATGGTACATATATACACATGTGGGCAAAATATCCATATTCATAAAAACAAATGAATAAATCGTGTGTGTGTGTGTGTGTGTGTGTGTAAAGGGTACCAAAACCTAACAAGATGCTTTTAATCTAACAATTCCTCTTTTAGAAATAAATCTCAAATTATATGTTGACACAAGTTTATAGGGAATCAACACAATGATATTATATACAATGTGAAGTGCCTAGTAATTGGGAATAGTCTTTATATTTGTAAGTGGGGGCCTGAATTTTTTAAATTCCTAAAAAGCTAATACTATGTATGCATAGAGGAATGCATGTGTACCTTTGTGAATGAGTATGGAAATATTACAAAATATATTATTAAGATCTCTAAACATTGAGATGGGTTAAATAGTCAAAAGATCTACATGCTACCAAACAACTGGATTCTGAATTAATCATATGACAGTGACAGGTTTCCAAAAAATGAGGAAAAATTCTAGAGTGAGAATACCCCAATGAGCTGAAATCTGATCAGTGAATTGTACACATACAACAGAGAGTTGTTATAATTTGTAACTCTCCTTTAAGCAGGAAAGCAATCACTAGGTGAAATTGAACCTGTGGCCAGGAACTGGACAATCAGGTAAATGATATACAGAGATTTTTACAAGCAACATCAAAACTAGTTGCAAAGCAAACACATTGACAATATCTTTCCAACAACTCAACCCTTGACACAAATATAGCATTATTACAGGAATTTGAGACTTATGGAGCATAGGGGAAATTATAGCAAGAAGAAAACGTTAACTTAGATCAACTCTTAAACAGAGTGATTCAACCTAGTAAAAAACAAAAGTCATGTGCATTTAAAAGCATTTATATAATTCAAAGCACAGTAAATATGCATAGGTTTCAAGCAAGCAAAACTGTAAGACTCATGAAGAAGGTAGAGGGTAGGAAATACAATGTCAAGAATAAAAGCGGCTAATAGTACCAGATTCAAATATACATGAAGCTTGAAATATCAGAGAAGAAATGTAATAAAACTATGATTAATATTTTAAAGTAGAAAATGTAGGCAATTTGTATGAAAAATGGAGAGTCTAGAGATAAATGAAAGTATAAGGGACAATATCAAATTGAAATGACATAAATAAAAATGACAGAGGCCAAGATGAAAACTGTCTTTGAAAGGCTCATCAACAGACCCAAGCTGAGTAAACAAGTAATCAAATAAATAAAAGCCAATGGAAATTTCAAAAGCTGAATAAAAAGAAATCAAAGAAAGAAGGGAAAAGGGGGAACATAGGAGACTAAGAGATGTGGTACAGTATTTTAAAATGGTCCAGTGTGAGGGATTTCAATATCAAAAGGTGAAAATGAAGAAGAAAAAAGGGAAGAAGACAATGTGAGAAATGGTAACCATAGGAATTCTAAACTTAATGGTATCTAGAAAACCCCAGGTTCAAGAAACTCATAAAAGACAAAGCAAAAATAACTCCCAAGTCACTCTCAAGCTAAACAATATTTAAATTTAAAAAGATCTTATCAAGATGACAAGAAAGATTTGAACCAAGCCAGTGGGAAAGTGGGCAGTGTGTTACAAAATAAGATGGTTGATTTTCATTGTCAGCTTGCCTAGAATCATCACAGAGAAGATATACTTCTGGGTGTGCCGTGGAGGACATTTTAGGGAAGTTTAGTCGAGGAGGAAAGACCCACCTGATGGGGGTAGTAGTATTCATTTCTTTGAGTAGATCTACATTTACCTCTGGTGTCGTATTTCTTTTAATTGTAGAACTTCCTTTAACATTTTTTATGTTTTCTTGTTTGGTTTGGTTTGGGTTTTTGAGACAGTATTTCTCTGTGTGGCTCTGGCTGTTCTGGAACCAGCTTTGTAGACCAGGCTGGCCTCAAACTCAGAGATTCACACCTGGCTTCCTTTAATGTTTTTTGAAAAGAAGTTGGCTAACAATTATTTTTTCAGCTTCTATTTGTCTAAAACAGTGTGTATTTGTACACAAGTTCTTTTCATTGATAATAGAATTCTGGACTCACATTGTTTTTCATCAGTACTGTAGGTGTTCTTCCAATGACTTCTGTTTGGAATAATTTCTGATAAAAAAACAAAAACAAAAAAACCCTGTTCTACTTTTAAATCTTCATTCAACTGTGTGCATAGTAGCTGCTTTTCTCATCTCTATGACTATAGACTTGGAAATAAAATAAGATCAATGCAGGTAAAGTCCCAGCATGAAGTGGGAAATGGTCATGAAGCCCCAGCCCTAGCTGAGAAGCAATAGGCAATGGAAAGTAACTGAAAGGGAGAATAAATTTTCACTAAAGGTAGTTCCCCTAGTAAATTTGAGAGGAGTAAGGTGTGAACACTATCACAACTGTATAAAATTCTCAAATTATATATATATATGTATATATGTATATATGTATGTATGTATATATATACATATGTGTTTATATGTGTGTGTGTGTGTGTGTGTGTGTGTGTGTGTGTATTAAAAACAACCCAAAGGAATTAGGCTTTATATTGACTCACAGCTCAGATTAAAAGAGTACATGATGATGAGAGTAGCTTATTCTATGGTGTCAACTAGAAAGTGGAGAAAGGGCAACACTTAGCAGCCTCTGAGTGGCCACTGCATGAAGCTGTGAAGGTCACATTGCAAAGGAGATCCCAGAATGTTACAGATGCCAAGACCATGGAATATCTGACAGAGAAAAATTTCAGGCACTAGTGGAGATGGTCCATAAGGAGAGGCTGGTTGACAGTGCTGGAGGCATGGCACTGCCCAAACCCATTGTAACACAAAAGAGGCCACTTGATATGCCTACATGGTGCCTATACTCCTGTAGGATTGAGTGTTTGGCTTGCTGGGCTTCCATCTCAGTTCAGTCTAATTATTTTTTGCTGTCTCCACATTTCACCCTTTTGGAATGAGAATGTTAATTCTGTGCCTTTGTGTATTAGAAGTATGTAACATGGTTTATTGATGTTTAATTTAACAGGAACCCATAATTTTGAGATAGCCGTAGGTCTTTGAAATTGGGTTTTTGAACAATATTAGAACTGTTGACATTTGGGGGACTTTTAGACATTGAATAAGTGCATTTTTTTTCAATTAGAAAATAAACATGAGGTATTTGGGAACAGAGGTTGAATGCTACTCAAATGGATGTGCTTGGGTGTCAACTTGGCAAGGGGTAGCCTTGTGATAGTAACTCATCCTTGTTCACTTGACTGGATTTAGAATCACTTGTGAGTATCTTTGGGTGTATCTATGAGGCTTTTCCAAAAATGTTTAATTGAGTGGGGATAAAACCTTTGTTGAATGTGAGCAATACTATCCCATGGGCAGGAGTCTTGAACTAGAAAAAGGAAAGAAAGAAAGAAAGAAAGAAAGAAAGAAAGAAAGAAAGAAAGAAAGAAAGAAAGAAAGAAAGGAAGGAAGGAAGGAAGAAAGGAAGAAAGAAAGAAAGAGGAAAGGAAAGAAAGAAAAGAAAGAGGAGAGGGAGAGAGAGAGAGAAAAAAAAAAGGAAGCCAGCCCCCAAGCCCCAAGCACTTAGCTCATATTTCTTCATCTGAATCCTCTCAGTTCATGCCCCTACCTAATCTATAAGGGTGGCTCAGGCCCCTACTGCTTGGTCCAAATTTTTCTGGTGCACTCATCTCCTAGTATGGACAGATATAGGGTAACCTATTCTTGACCATGCAGTCCAAATTTACCTAGTATGGCCAGACCCTGGTGCCGAAAGGTGAAAGTTCCTGGGCCCTGAAGGCCAATGTCTACTTGTAAATATCCCTTACCTTCTGGCCTAACAAATAGTAAGGAGTCCCCAGGCCATTTCCCATCCCTACTCACCAGACTAACTCCATATGTGAATATCCCAGTCCAAAAGCAGAAACAACTTGAAATCCCAACATAATTGTCTTCTCCAAAACTTACTAATGCACAATAATAGATGCCAATGGGAATGATTGTGAAGTCCTTCCATACAAAGAATTCAAAAGAATTATTATAACTGTGTTCAAACAACTCAAGAAAAATAAAAACAGAGATGAATGTAAAAGGGATGAAACAAAACAGAGTTCAGTAAGAAGTCAGAATTATAAAAACAAACAAACTAGAAAGATGCTGGACATGAAAAAACTCAATAAGCCAAATAAAAACTTCAGTGAAAAGCCTCAGCCAGAGAATGGATGACATGGAAAACAAAGTATCAGGGTTGGAAGACAAGGGAGAGAAATTATATCACTCAATAATGTCAATGATATTTTTTGTTTTTTCCTTTTATTGAAAATAGATTCTATTCTCATACAATATATCCTGATTACAGTTTCCTCTTCCTCCACTCCTCCAAGTTCTTCCCCCTACCCTCATTCTGACATACTCCCTTTCTGTCTCATTAGAATAGAACAGGTTTCTAAGAGACAGCAACCAAATATGACAAAATAAATAATAATATAAAACAAAGCCATCACATCAAGGCTGGATAAGACAACTCAACAAAAGGAAAGGAGCCTCAAAACTCCTAAATCCATGAAAGGAACACAGGAGAGTGTTAAGATAGCATGAAAGACTTAACTATTGGATAATGGACAAAGAAGAAAAATACTATACCAATAGAATATATTTTCAGTGAAATCATAGAAGAAAGTTCTCCACACCTCAAAAAATAGATACCCATCCAGGTCCTACAGAACTCCAAATAGACATAACCAGAAAAGAAACTCCCCACAACATATTGTTCTTAAAATACTAAAAAGTACAGAAGAAAGAAAGGACACTGAGATCTTACAGAGACAAAGCACAAGTCACTTAAAAAGGCAGACCATAATAATAATATTATTATTTGACTGAAAGTTTCAAAGCCAGGAGGGTCTGGAAAGATTACTACAAGTTCTGAAAGATCACAGTTGTCAATCAAGACTATTATACCTAGTAAAACTATCTATTAAAATGAAGGGGAAATAAAAACCTTCCAAGATAAACACAGATTAGATGAACTAATGACCAAGTCATATCTATAGAGAATACTAGAAGGAATACTTCAGTTTGAAAAGAAGGACAAACACATCTAATACTTAAATAGTCAATCAATAGAAAATAAGAAAATGCCATAAAGTCAATAAAATAGCAATAATTAATAACATACATCTTATAATAATAACCATGAATATTAATGATTTTAATACCCCCATAAAAAGACACAGCCTAGAAGATTAGATCAGAATAAAGGATCCATCTTTACCCTGTTCCCAATGAGCATACCTCACCATCAACAATAGATACCTCCTTTAAAGGGGAGGAAGGCATTGAAGAGGATATTCTACACAACTAGCAGGAAACAAGTAGGTATAGCTGTTCTACTATCTGACAAAATACACTTCAAACCAAAACTAGTCAAGATGGATGAGGAAGGTCACTTCTTGGTCATCAGAAGTATAATATACCAAAAGGATACTAGAAGTCTAAATATTATGCACCAAACACAGGTGTACCAAATTTCATTTTAAAAATGCTATCCAATATAAAACTACAGATTAACCCCAACACAGTGACAGAAGATGACTCGAATATCCCATTCTCACCAATAGACAGGTCATGTGTACAAAAACTAACCAAAAATACCAGAAAATTGAACAAAACAATACCTAAAATATCTCCTAGGTTTTTAAATATGTATTTTTGGATTTGAAAAAAATCTCTACAATCTTGTCCATGTATACAAACAATTCCATTCTTCCATTTCAATCTGTATTCCTTTTATTTCTTTTAATTGTCATATTATTCTGTCTTGAATGCCTGGTGTGATGAATAGGAAAGCAGACATCCCTGACTTGTCATGGGGAGCATTCAGTCCATCATCAGCCATCAGGTACTGTGATATAGTACCAGTAGGTTTCATATGAATGCTTTTTATAAGACTGCAAAAGCCCCTTTCTAATCCTAGTTTGCTTGAAGATTTTTAAAGTTATAAATCAACATTGAATTTTTCTGCACATATTGATGATGCATTTTTCTTTGTTCCATTGATATGGTAAATACATTGATTGCCAGACATTGAGCAAGATTAGCAAATCCCATTTGCTATGATAAAGCCATTTCAGAAAAGGAAACGATAAAATTCAGTTTATTAAGTTTCCATAGGGGAAAAATATATTATAACAAAGTTAAAAGTAACACAATCATATAAGTAACATTTCAGATCCTAATAGAAGGTAGATTGATTAGGGTTATTCTCATTACATCTATATTTACTCCACAAATTCCATGTTTTTTGTCAAATGTTTTGTATAATATAAAAGATGGTACCCTTTAATTGCAACCCAAACAGCAAAGAAGATTCATTATTTAAGCAAAAATAATTCCTTGATATGAACATAGTATAAATTCAATGCTATGCACATTTTAAGTGTTTAGAATAAGTATCAGTACACGTATATCTAACCAGTATCTTTTCACTAAAATGTAATATACAGACACATTTTATTTTTAATCACACAATACCTTAGTTTACTCTATGAATTTACAAAGTTTTAATCCTAGGAAAAAAAAATTCTTTTCCCTCCATTTCCTTTCTTTCATGGCATCCATTCTGAGTTTTAACAGATCTAAGCCAGTTTCAGTACCATGTACTAGTACAGTACTCCTAAAACTTGACAGTCTTCCTCTGAGGTACATATGCAAATTGCATATGTAAAGTTCAATATCTTCATACAACCATCCCAATCCAAAAATTATCATAATTCACTGATCGTGCATATATTTTAAAAGAGCTCAGCTCAGTCAGGGAAAATTCACAGTGGGTCTCCCAGCTTTGCAAGTCTTTGACTTAATATTTCATATACTCTTCAGAATGAGTAGCACAAGTATGAACTGCTTTCTCCTTAATAGTCAAGATGTGACGGCTGAATGTGCACAAGCAATTGACATGCGGCCCTCCCACTTGCTGCTCAGAAGGTTGAAGAGCAGCTGTCACCCCAATCCTGGTGTTCAGATCAGGAGCGCAATCAGCCCAGGCAAGCACAGATTCCATTATGCCATCAGCCTTACTCCTAATCCTGCCATCCCACTGAGAAGGGCTGTTAGAGGCGGATCCAGTGAGGGGCCCAGCTGCAAGTTTTTCCTTAGTTTCCTGAGACTTGCCATCAGTGGCAATCCGCCATGAAGTCTCACGGGAAGCACTGGTCCACAGCTTTCATCTACATACATTAAATCAAGTAGTTTTGTTTTTTAAATCACTTCCAATCTTTTCTTCTTCCCTTCTCTACCCTGTTATCCCTAATGTTACTTATTTGTATTTTTTAAAATCTGTGCATACAGTCCTTACAGATTTTAGCATGGACTAACATTCCTTTGAGTTAAAAATCATTCAATAGTTTATTCACATTTAGGGATAGCAGCTTTGCCAATTAATGTGTTCATTCCAGATTGCATTTAGCTAATGCCTTCCTTTACTTGAGCCTAACAGCTCACTGGATTGCAAAATTATTGCATCAGCTTGACTGTGATGCTTTGTTCACTTTTTAAAAATAAATCTTTAGGCTCCAGCAGTACCCTGCCTTAAAGTGCTTTGTCATTTCTAGTGGCTACATGGCCAAAGGAGTTGTGTAGTCTCAAGTTAATCTCTTTGACTCTTCAGAGCTCTACATACCATACCCATCTCCATTACCTCAGGAATTATTATTGAATTTAACCCTCTGCTCATTGAATTAGTGTCAGCTATCATTCTTGGTGTACATTTGTTAAATTCAATCTTTCCTATAGGGGAATGCCAGGCAGAGCAGCGATAAGTGCATTAAATAGTCAGAAAGGGAAGACGACAGAAATTGGGACTTAGAGTCAGTGTGGAGATAAAGGGAACTAAGTTCATGTTGCTGCTTTGTTTATTTCAAGGAGGCTACAATCACAGCAGGAAGTATAAGCTTTTATAGTCAGCTTTCCAGAGTATAAGGAATACTAAGTGAGTCCATACTTTTGCTAAAGTGAAATGGTGTTTTTTGTTGTTGGTTTTTGTTTGTTTGTTTGTTTTGGTTTGCTTTGCTTTTTTTTTTTTTTTTTTTAGGTTTTGTTTGTTTGTTTGGTTTGGTTTAGTTTGGTTTTGGTTTTTGTCAGTGTTCGTGCTTGTAATGGGGAAGCAGCCATCTGGAAAATTCTAAAACTTCAGGTCTTCTGTTAATCCTCAAAAAAAACGGCATAAGAATGAACACTTGCCTCCAGCAATGTGCAGCATCTTGCTTGGACTGCTGGGTCAGAAATGAGGCAATCAAATCATGTTTAGCCACATGATTCACAATATGGAGCCACCCTAATCTGCAAAGGTCCATGAGTAGGTTACAGTGTGTTTGTATTGTGCTTCCCTGCAAAATCTCTGTGCCTGATTCAAGGCTACACTGAAAATGAGTAAACAAATACCCAGAACATGTGGCAAAGCACTCCAATTAAGAGCTGGAAGCTCAGTAGTCAGGCACTTGCCTGGCATACCCATGGCCCTGAGTTCAAATTTCTGTACTGGAAAAGTAATAAAAAAAAAAAGAATTACAATTTTTTGATTGAAAACAGATTTGTTTTCTTACAATATATTCTAGTTAAAGTTTCCCTTCCCCTGGCTCCTCCCAGATCCTCCCCATCTCTCCATCTACTCAAATCCATGCCCTTTCTTGATTGCTCTCATTAGAAAACAAGCAGACATCTAAAAAGTATTGTTTTAATTCATTTTACCACTTTTGCTATTGGGTTGCTCTATACAAACTGATGACAAGGCCCTATTGCTAAAGACAACACGTACATAACTCATTGAACATGGAGAAGTATTTTGTGCCTAACTAGAACCTTCACCCCTACTGACTAGTATTCATGATACTCAAAGGTACTATGCAGCACTACCAGAGGAGAAAGGTAACCACCAACCCAGCTAAAATATCTATAATAGTAACCTGCCTGCAAGATGCACTGTTGCAATAGTAGTACAAACGTTGTGATAGTAACAAAGCGCTATTTGATTACATTTAAGACCCACACCATGAGAGGACCCATGCCCAACACTTCTCAAGCAAGCCAAGAACCTGAGACTATAAGACATGGACCTCAGAGAAAACCACATACTACTACATTCTATTGTTCTACTAAAGGACACAGCAATAAAATGACTACTAATGGCATTCTGCAATGCTCATAGATCAGTGCCTTTCTCAGCCATCATCAGAGAAGCTTCCTCCTGCATTAGCTGGAGACAAATACAGAGAGCCATAACTGGACAATGTGCAGAGTGAGAGACTTTGGAACACTGAGTCCTAAATAGGACATAGGGCTCAGCGAACTCTGCAGAAGAGGAAGAATCATCGTAAGAGCCAGAAGTGCTGGATAACACAAAGGAAATCTAAACACAACAGGACTAGTGCACATGTGAACTCTCAGAATTATTTTTTTATTGCAAGCACAGATGAAAAACCAAAGCCTTCACAATTATCCATCAGAATCAAGAACCATCCTATTCAAAAATCAATTCAAAAAGCCAAATAAAATTTAATGGGAAAAAAATCTAAACTAAAAGACCTGCCAAGAATATCCCATTAAATCTACCAAATCCTCCAAAAATTGAGAGATTATTGATAATAGAAACTTCCAGAAAAATACATAAACCCCAAATGCAAGCTAAAATTCCAACTTGCCAAAAATCCAGAAACATGATCCTGCATGTCTAGTAAAAGGAATCTAGAAGCAAGGCACATATACAATAAGACTAAGTGAAATTTAAGGTAGGCTGATTTCACTGCATTTCCCTTTATGCTTGGTTTTCTAAAGAATTGGTTCCTCAGGGCAAAACAATGTATTTTAGCTTTAAGAAAAGAGAGTTTGGCATCCTAACATGATGTTTCTTTAACAATATTTCCAATATTCCTGAACACAGCAAAACAGCCTTGGAGGACAAAAACGCTGGGAAGATGTCTCTAATGACATATAAATGCAAAACCACATTGGTCATCTACAAATAAAAAACAAGACCAGAGCAAAAAAGAGTGAATAACACAGAGGGGAAAACAGGGGACCCTGAGATTCTTGAGACTTTCCCAACCCAAGTAAGTACCACTCTGGCTAGAAAAACAATGGCCACCAAAGCCACCTAGTGCCAGTAACATCCAGGTTATTTGTTCCATGATTGCAGAATGATTTCCTGGACAGCAGCAGAAGGGTGTATTTTTAGGAAGTTTATCATAGGACAGGAGCTTATGAAATTAAAAGCCAGCAGAACTTCTGTTTAGCAAGAGCAGCGGGGACATTGACCTGCTAATGTAGAGGCTTTTATAATAGTTTTTTATAGTACTTATGGTAGAAACAGGGTTGAGGCATGGGAGGGGAGGTGCCTAGGCTAGTTAGCATCAGAGAGATGTCTGTGCCTCTCTCCATACAGGTATGTGAACTGGAGTCTTGGTCTTGCCCTTACTTACAGCTTCCAGGAAGCTGTGCTAAGATAATAAAACAAAACAAAACAAAAATCAGTGTCCCCCAAGCATGTGTATTTCTGAATTGCACCAAAACAGAACTGTAGAAGTAACCATCTTGTTAAATAAGAAACACAGAGCCAGTTGTAGAGTTAAAAACCAAGAGGTCAGAGCAGTAGCTGAGAGCATTACCCTTCACTGCTTCTGCTGTCTTTCCTTTCCACAAGAGACCTACTTCTGAGTGTCCTGTCTTTTTTATAGACTTTCTGTTCTGCTTTCTCATTGGTTGTAAACCCAGCCACATGACATCCTCCCACTGCCTGTCTGTACAGACCTCCAGGTCTTCTATGGTTGATATTGAGATTAAAGGCGTGTGTCTGCCATGCTGGCTGTGTCCTTGAACACACAGAGATCTGCCTAGCTCTACCTCCCAAGTGCTGCGATTAAAGGCATGCACCACCACCGCCCAGCTTCTGCTATGACTTGCTCTGACCCCAAGGCAACTTTATTAACATACAAATAAAATCACATTTCAATACAAATAAAATATCACTATACAGAACTAAGGACACTTCTAGCTTCTGGACAAGAACAAGAGTCAAGGTGCTTGTCATTAAACTGTCTGACAGGATTTTATCACTTATTCTCATGAATAAGAAGAATCAGTATTATGTGGGCAGGCCAAGGCAGGGCAAGAAAATCTCATTCTGTTCACACCACTGTGATTTAAATAAAAAATAGCATTTTGATTACTTATTTTGACTAAGGGAGGTGACTAGGAAAGTTTAGACATCAGCAATGTTATAAACTTCGTAAATGCTTTCAGTGTTTGTTGTTGTTTCTCTTGACCTCTCTCATGACTGTAGGAATGAGTAGTCTATGCGGCTGAAGAGATAGCTCAGAGCCATCTCAAAAGTACTTGCTGTTCTTCTGGAAGACATGGATTTGGTTCCCAGCACCTCTAAGGCAGCTCAAAAATATCTGTAACTCCAGTTCCAATAGAACAGATTCCCTCTTTTGGTATCCATATGTGCGGTGCATATGCATCCACGTACGGAAATATTTATACATATAAACTTTTAAAAGTAAAATCTTTTTTAAAAAGAATGAGTAGTCTACAAAGAACATGAATTAATAACATGGAAATTGGAGTCAGAAAACAAAAGTTTTCATATCAAATTGTTCATCTCTGGTAATATGGTGGTTTGAAAGAAAATGGCCCCCATAGGGAGTGGCACGATTAGGAGGCGTGGCTTTGTTGGAGTGGGTGTGGTCTTCTTGGAGGAAGTGTGTCACTGTGGGGGTGGGCTTTGAGGTCTCGTATGTTCAAGCTATGCCCAGTATCACAGTTCACTTCCCTTTGCCTGCTGCTTAACACATAAAACTCTCAACTCCTTCTCCAGCACCAGGTCTGCCTCCATGCCCTACCATAATGATAATGGACTAAAACTTTGCACTGTAAGTCATCACCTCAATTAAATGTTTTCCTTTATAAAATTTGCTGTGGCAATTGTGTCTCATCATAGCAATAGAAACCCTAACTAAGGCAAATAACAACACACATGTTTAACAAAGCGGTACAGGTATTTTTCCTTTGTGAAACAGCAAAGGTTATTACAGGTGAGACAGTGGCTTCATGGGAAGTCACTGACAGAAGGAAATAATAATGCATCTCTTTGTCAACAAATACCAAAGTTCATAAAATGTGTGGCACTTCAAACCAACAATGTTCTGGGACTCCCTCCTAATAACCTGAGCTAGAAAAATGGGGAAAGTTTTATTTAAAAAGACATTCATCACAGTACTTACTATAAGCAAATAAATGCATGTTGTAATACATTCTGTAGTCATGAAATATTTATGCAGACAGTAACATAAAAAAATGTAAGTATAACATAGTGCCAGATGTAAAGTAGGACACTAAACAAAGAAGGAGCCCAACAACACTTTTGAAGTTACATACTTAGCAAAGGCCAGGAAGGAAGCAAAACACACTAGTTTATCTTTAATGTACAGAATTTCTCTTTATTTACTTATGTTTATATTTCCAACTTTCCCTAATAAATATAAATTTTATATTAAAAACAAAGAGCTAAGAAAGAAAGGAGAAAAAAGACTTAAGAGAGATCAGGAGTGAATGGTAACTGCCATATGGACCACACCAGTGCTACCTTCCAACCTGTGTTAATATGTATATACATATATATGTATAAGTATATGTATATATATATTGATATAGCTGGTACCCAACATTTGATGGCAGGCATCCATCTCTAAGCATAAAATCCACCTTGGTACTACTAAGATAACATTCAGATTGGCTAAAACACAATGAATTAAGGAAATAAAGAAGCAAGATTGAATAAGTGGTGATGGGAATCATAAGCCTCCTAAATTCACATGAATATCAAATGTGGAATGCATTCAACATCTTAAGGATTGTGTTCAGCACAAAGAGCAGATGTCAGCACTGTCTCCTTGATACTTCCATTAGTTCTTGGAATTATTAAGCTATAGATGCAAGATGGACACTATCCTCTTTTTTTTTCTTTTTGAAAACTTTTGTTTTATTTGCTTTTATGTTTTATTTAATATAATTTTATTTTATGCACATGGGTATTTTGCCTGTATTTGTGCATGTCATCATGTGCATACCTGGTGCCTAAGAAGATCAGAAGAAGGTAGATTCCCTAAAACTGGAGTTACAAATGATTGTAAATCACCATTTGGGTGCTGGGGGGGGGGGCATCAAACATGGGTCTTCTGCAAAAGCAGCAGGTGCTCTTAACCACTGAGATCTCTCCAGCTCCCCATCCTTTTTCCTTTAAAATTTTTATTATTATTATTATTATTATTATTATTATTATGTGTATGTGTTTGTGTGTAATGTGTATGTGCAAGTACAGGAAAACATACGCTCCATTGGGTATGTATAGGTGCTGACAACTTTCAGGAATCAGTTTTCTCCTTCCACTGTGAATTCCAGGGATTGAATTCAGGACACCAGGTTTTTGTAGTTAGTGATTTTACCCAATGAGCCATCTCACTGAGCTTTGTTATCCTCTTTTAACAGATGAACAAGAATGACTGAGATAAATTGAAAAATATGCCCAAAGTCATAATGAATCCATAGGTTAAAGCGTTCTTTTCATTTTTGTATGCCACCAAAATCTGAAGATGTTCTGAGGTAGCCCAGCATTCAAATTCTGTCAATGGTCTGCTGTTAAACAAGTTTTCAGAGGGAAATCTCAGAACAGAAAGATTTATTAACATAATATTTTTATTTTAATATAATGTTTTTATTAATTTTTTGAGAATTTCATACATGTGTATGAGATCTTTCATGCTTTCAGTTTGCTCTGGAATACAGAGTATGTAAAAGTGAAGCCAAGAAATATGTGACACTTGGAGAAATTAAGATCATTAAAATAAAGCCAAGTATCTTATATCAACACAATAAGAAAAATGCTTTGAGTGTATCTTAAGATAGGACACACCCCATCCATCTCAGGCTCAAAGATAATTGCCTTTAATGCATGTGAAAGACTTCAGTTTGAGGAGAAATCTGCAGAGTTCCTGCTCACACAGTCCACCTAGAAAGATGTTTTCTCCTAGCCAATCATCAGGCACACAGAGGCCCCTGTAAGCGATGGCCCAAGGGAGGATGAGGGCAGCTGCTGCTCAAGCCAGCAGCAGACCTAATTACTAACAACGTACTTGAGATGTGCAAGCATACAGACAGTAAGAGTCACAGGCCTATGGAAGCTTTAACCAGATGTCTAAGGAAGGCCAGACACTGTGGGAGGGAAGCTTTGAGAATTCCCTACAAGTGACCTGCAAGGGTTATGCATAAAGCTGTGAAAGAGAAGCCAAAAACACAATGATACGTTGAAGGTGACAGGTACATGAAGTCTCCATGATAGACAGCTTGAAAGCAGGGAGGAGAGCCAACACAATAGAAAGGTCATGTGGGCTACAACCAGTGAAGCCATGGGTGTAGGTTACCCTACATCCTTGGGATGTCTCACCATACCACCCCATTCCCAGATTCTGGCTGTGGAACTTAGGAGCTTCGGTTGACCCTGCTGATTTGAGGTTTTGCTGTGGTCTCACCCTCATCCTCCCTTCTTATGGTCTAATTTTGCCTTCTCAGAACTAGATGGCTTACTCTCTGGAAGTGTGACTTCTCTTGTTCACAGAGGCCCACAGCAAAGAGTTCTCTAGAGTTTCAGAGAGGACCTTATATTTGGATTTTGGGATAATACTGGAACTGTTAAGACTACAGGGACTCTTGGAGATTGACTGAATGCATTTTACATCTGGAGACAGATATAAATCTTTAGGGGTCAAGGGAAGCTTTAAGGAATATTTCAAGACAAGTTGACAAAAGGTCGATTTTTGGTAATCTTGCTTGTTAACTTGATCAGCTTGAGAAGCACCCAGTATATTATAAAACATACTTCTGGGTGTATCATGAAAAAAACAAAAAATAAGTGAAAAAAATGTTTTAAGTTAAGTTGGTGGGGCTGTTGATAGAGTGTTTGGAGACTGGAATTCAGTCTCTAGAATCTACATTAAACAGAAAAGAAAGCCAGGTATGGTGGTACCTGCTCATATTCCCAGAGCTGGGGAAGTGGGAGCAGGTGGATCCCAGCCAGTCTAACCTACTTGCCAATTTCCAGGTCAGTAAGAGACCCTATTTCACCACCATATAAGATAAAATAACCATATATATATATATATATATATATATATATATATATATATATATAAGATAAAATAACCACACAAGTATGCAGCAACTGAAGAATGTCACCTGAAGGCAGAAACGCAGGTGCATGCATTAGCCATGAAATACAAACTGCTTAATGTCATTAATTCCATATTTGCGTCCACATATTTGCATTTTAAACTGTAAACATATAAAATTGAGGGATAACAGGTATGCTAATAGTCCACATTTCTTATTTTTCCTTTCTTAGATGACATTAAATAATAAATAAATACTGACAAGTTGGCAGAGAGATAGGGAAAATGTAAAGCACTTTATATTTATTATCTTGTAGTGGCTTTCTTTTCTTTCTTTCTTTCTTTCTTTTTTTTTTTTTTTTTTGGTTGTTTGTTTAGTTGGTTTTCTGTACTATGAACTTGGGGCTTTGGCAGTTTTTACAATGGACACCACAAATTATGTTGTTGATTTTGTCTTATACCAGTACAGCAGAGCCTAGAAATTCTAAGATAGAGTCACACGTTGAGAAAGGAAAGGCATTATGGAATGCACGTATAAGAGGTGGTTCTGTGTAAAGCAGAACTGGCCCAGTACAGATGCACTGTGCTTTAGCAAAGAGAGCACAGAGGTTCACAGTAGCAAGAGTTCGCATATTTGTTTTCTTAGCCATGACTGCAGGGATATACAATATGCAGAGAGCCTTGCAGACTTGGAATTCCAAGGACAAGTGCTTTATCATGGCAAAGGCCATTGAAATTCATGCCCCGTCCTACAACTTGCAATCCACTCCTGCAGTCTAATGTCTTTTCTGAAGTTAATTAATGAGTCTGCCTTCCTCTTCCATTAGCTTGGTCACTGATGAAGATATTAAGTAGATTCGTTATTGGACTGACCTCATGAAGATGAGCACCACTGATGTCATCTTGAGCTAATTCAGCTTAGAAGTCCTTTTAAGCACAACACTCCAACTCTCTGAGCAATTACTTAGCTAGGGTATCTCCATTTGTTGAGTAGCATGTCATGCAGAAGAAAAATCTTACTAAGTCAGGATAAATTATAACTGGTGTCCCTCAGAGTTACCACCCTCACTCTGTCTTGTAAGCCCATCTGCCTTGGCTCAGAATGAAATTGCATCTGTTTGCCTGGGCTCTGAGAGAAATAAATGATTCTCAATGGTCGGATTTGTTTGGGTCTTGATTATAATTAGAAAAATGAAGCTGAGTAGAGGAGGCAATTTACCTTTGCAGAGAAGGCAGAGATGGGAGGATAAAAGCCACCACTTCTCTACTGTCATCCTCTCAATCTGAAGTCCAGTCCTTCTGTGCTTACTGTTTTATTGAAGTTTGAACCTTTGCATCAGCACCAGGATGTAGGGATACTATTATCAGGATGGTTTACATATTACCAGCCTCCATGTATAAGAGAAAAATCCTCGTTTTCTCAGAGAGTCAGTAATCGTGATACCATGGGGATTGTTGGAAGGCCCTGTTGCAGTCCTCCATGTCCAGAAAGCTCTCTGAGCTAGATGCAAAATGAAAGACTCTCTCCCCTCAGCAGGAGCTTCCTATTCTCTGCCTGACCTTATTCTGAAGCTCTCCCTGAGCTTGGATACCTGACCTATCTTAAGTGTGACCTTTGATAATTCCCTGCAAATGCTTTCCCCCTGCAGCCCATATGATAATTAGGTGTTATGCTCCCATCTGTATGATGGGACCATGCTGCGAAATGCAAATAAAGCATGCTATGAGCACCTATTAGGTAATGTCCCCGCTGTTGTCCATGTCCCTTACATTCCTCTAACTCTGGAATAAAGTTGATCTGTCTCCCTGAAGCTGACTCCCAGAAGGGTATTTCTGTCACGCTCACAGCTGGCCCAAGCTCTGCCTGCCGCCTCTGCTCCTTTGTTCTCATAGCCTGGTAGCCAACAGATATGAGGAAAAGGAAGACACCCCCCCACACACCCTCAGGTGATATATTCAACTCCTCTTAAGAAGACACTTTGCTTCAGTTCTATGGAAAAAATATTTCTGCAAACTTGTACTTGTCAAGGCTCAAATCTTGAGTTTTCTCCTTATGATATGAGTAGCATACGATGAAGTTTCTCGAGAAAAATAGCAACAAAATCTATCTATGAACTTCTGGAACTTAAATTTTTATTGAGGTCAAAATAGGATACCTACATATCTATAGTCCTAATCATTTTTTAAACATTATTAGGTGGCTGAAGACATGGCTCAGCAGTTAAAAGGGTTTGGTACTCTTCCAGAGGACCCGAGTTTAGTGTTGTAACCCACTAGAGTTTCTAGTGGCTCTACCCAGTGGGACTGCATAAGAGGTTGATTAAATCATGGACGTGAGTATCAGGTGTTTGCAAGGGTCTAAACTTGACTTATCTAGCAAAGGGAGGTCTTTTGCTCCACCCCTTGGCATTGTTATAAATAGACCTTTGGAATAAAGTTCTGGGCTGGTAGACAAGGATCCAGGCCCACTGTGAGTCTATCCTGTATTTCTCTCTGTTTCTCTCCTCTCTATTTCTAAGTCTCTTATCTATCATCCCTCAAGAGTCCCTGGGGTAAATAAATCTGGGGACGGGTCCTCCACAGTTTAGTTACCAGTACCCCAGTCTGGGGGCTCACAACCACCTGTAATTACAGTTTCAAAGAATCCAATGCCTGTTTCTGGCCACCACTAGCATCAGAAAACAGATAGCATACACACAGAGAGACACCCACAGAAACACATAAATAAAAAATAAAAACAAACTTTAAAAATACACAACCAAGTTGGTATGTCAAGACTTGAAACGATCCACTATATTAGAACTTCAGATAAGCTGTGTGCAGGAACATAGGCCTGTAACCCCAGCTCTTGGAGGCAGAGGCAGGTAGAGCAATCACTCTGAGTTCCATGCTAGCCAGATAGCTACAGAATTAGATCCCGTTTAAAAAAAAAAAAATCAAATATTGAGTGTCTTAGTTAGGGTTTCTATTGCTGTGAATAGACATCATTACCATATCAACTCTTATAAAGGAAAACATTTAATTGGGGGTAACTTAAAGTTTTAGAGGTTTAGTCCATTATCTATCTTCGTGGCAGGACATGACAGGACATGGCAGCATGCAGGCAGACATGGTGCTGGAGAAGGAACTGAGAGATCTACATCTGATCTGCATGCAAAAGGAAGTGAACTATGACACTGGGTGTAGCCTGAGAATAGGAGACCTCAAAGCCCACCCCCACAGTGACACACTGCTGTGGAATAATTCTTTTGTGCACTGTAGTTAGAGTTTTCCTGCCTGGCCCACAGTCAGGACAAATCTCTCTCACCCGCCAGTCCCACAGTCACTGAGACCCAATCAAGTAAGCACACAGAGACTTATATTACTTATAAACTGTATGGCCATGGCAGGCTTCTTGTTGTCTACTTCTTTTATCTTAAATTAACCCATTTCTATTAATCTATACTTTGCCATGTGGCTCGTGGCTTACCAGTACCTTATCTCTTTCTTGTCATGGCAGTGGCTGGGTGGCTGGAAGCGTCTCTCCTCCCCAGACTTCCACCTCCCAGAATTCTCTTCTCTCTTGTCCTGCCCATACTTCCTGCCTGGCCACTGGCCAAACAGAATTTTATTTATACAGAGTGATATCCACAGCACTTCCCTTTTCTTTTTTTTAAAAAAGGAAGGCTTTAACTTTTACATAGTAAAATTACATATAACAAAACAATTATCAAGCAAGAATTACAGTTACAATATTAAAGAAGATATCCTATCTTATATTTGTGAGTCTAAGCTTCCAGTTTCCACCAAGCCCCCGCGGTCCCACAACCCATGTATAAAATAATCATACAGACACTTATATTATTTAAACGGCTTGGCCATTAGCTCAGGCCTACCATTGTCTAGCTCTTACTCTTATATTTAGCCCATTTCTGCTAGTCTATACTTTGCCACATGGCTTGTGGCTTACTGGTGTCTTTACATGTTGCTTCTCATGGCAGCGGCTGGTATTGTCTCCTCCCAGCCTTCCTGTTCCCAGCCTTCTCCTCTTCCTTGTCCCACCTACAATATCTTTCCTGCCTGGCTACTGGCCAATCAGCACTTTATTTATACAGAGTGATATCCAAGGCAGTGCACTATGAAGATTTGTCACTTGGATTAGTTTAATCAAAAGCTGATTGACTGGTAGCCAGGCAGGAATTATAGGTAGAACAACCAAACTAGGAGAATGATAGAAAGAAGGAGGGTGGAGTAAGAGGAGCCACTAGCCAACCACTAAGGAAATGTAATAAGGCATGAGCCACTTGGCAAATCATAGATAAGAAATATGGGTTAATTTAAATGTAGGTGTTAGCTAGTAACAAGCATAAACTATCGGCTAAGCATTTATAATTATTATTAAGCCTCTGTGTCAGTTTTTTGGGAGCAGGTGGTCAGGACAGGAAAAGTCCACCTACAACACACTTCAACAAGGCCACATCTACTCCAACAAAGCCACGCCTCCAAATAGTGCCTCTCCTCATGAGGACCATTTTCTTTCAAAACACAACAATGAGTGTACCTGAACCATGTGATGGCACAGAGAATGAGAATTGCAGCAATCGATCTTCTCACTGTAGAGAGTTCTTCCATTCATGTGCCTCTGACTATAACTAACACTGTAGTAATATCATCCTTCAGCTCTGAAAAAAAAATCATGTTTCCCATATTCTTCCCTTCCTTCCAAACATTCTAAATAGACCTGGCTGGCACTGGAAGAATTGTCTGGGTAAAGGAGAAAAGCAACTCTTAGTTGTGAAACTGACAGCAAGAACAATCTGGACTCATTGTTTGATGAATCCTTCTAGAATATTTTATTTTTCCATATCAATTATAGATGATCTTGGGATTTGTGATAACAATTCTAGCCATTTCTAGACCTCACAAACTACTGAACAAGAATTTAACAAAAGACTTGTTTGTTTATACCCACAAAGCTTTCACCACCAAGATATCATCTTCCTGTGACCATGATAAATAAACTGAGAAATTAGCAGATTATTAAAAGATTATCTACAGATTCCTGACTGTGGCCAAAAATGCAACTAAATGTGTCAGTTTACCCATTCCCTTCTTATTCACTAAGGTTCTCAAACTTCAGCAGAACAATGTGGAAGACAGTAGTTCTGGTCTAATTAGAAGCTGGTCCCTTCTAATACTCTGAAGCACTATGGGATTTCCTATCTGGGAGACAGAGAAGTATTTGTGTGACCTCATCTTCTAAATAGGGTTATGAATTTTATGTTCTTACAGGCAATTATAATCACTCATTTAAAACAGAGGAAGGAGGGCTAGTGAGGTGGTTCAGGGGTTAGGAGTGAGTACTGCTCTTCCATAGGACCATAGTTAGTTCCTACCACCCTTGTTGGGTAGCTCACAATGGCTTGTGACTCCAGCTGCAGGAGATTTGATACCTTCCTCAGACTTCTGTGGACACTGGACTCATATGTGCATTCCAACATGCAGATACACATAGACATAATTAAGACCTAAATAAATACAAAGAACAGGAGGAGGAGGAAGAGGAAGAAGAAGAGGTGAATGTAGGGAGGAGGAAATGAGGTGAGCTCTGAAGAAGGAGGAAGAGGAAGTGGCAGCAGGTGCCCAAAGAGATAGCTCAGTTGGTAAAGTGCTGTCTTGCAAGCATGAAGGCCTGGGATCAATCCTTAGAACACACATTTAGAAAATCCTCTGGTTGTGCTAGTACATACATTATACACAGAGAGGCTGAGAGGTCCAAGAACCCCACCATTGACAGGCTTCTTTCTACAGGCTGTATTCAAGGTACAAGAAACACCCCTAGGATATTAATCATCCTTGAAAAGAAAAAAATCTAGTTTTTAACCTTTGAAAATGTAAAATCTTCAAATGTCCTAACTTGTTGAGTATAAAATAATGTCTAAATAAGTAGCCCATGGGACATTATATGTCTCATGTATTTTATAAGCTTCCAACTCTAATGCCTTTGTGACTTATCTTTATCATTTCTCCTTAGAGGTCCTAAATTATTTTAGAACACAATACATTTCAACATTAAAATAAGGATGTGATGTGATTTAGACTAATAATGGCCAGCAGAACTTTTTGAGATAATGGAAGTGGTTTCTTACAATGGTGTTACTGTTGTCCTTACTATATCCCACCAGTGCACACAAGACATGAATTTCTCCTTTTATCATTAGTTCAAATTGGAAATTCGCTATGTGTGCAATGGACAGAATAAATTCAAACCAAATCTTTCATCATGTTATCACCACTCTACCATGTGCTTCTGTCTACAGAATTCAGAATCTTATTTTGAAATTACTAAACAATTATTAAAAATATCAGATTTGATTCATTTAAGATATCAGAGGTGAGCGCGCGCGCGCGCGCGCGCACACACACACACACACACACACACACACACATGCGCGCGCGCGCGTGCGCGGGCATGTGTGTGTGTTAGAAGTTTCTATTTGTCCAGGTTTGTAATTCAGATGTTGAGGGCTCTAAGATGAATATATGTATGTTTAGGCCTAGCTCTTGCCAAACAACCAAGGACAAACATACAATGCAGCATAGAACAATGTATAATGTTGATCCTGTACAAAATTGCTAATTATCTAAAAAGAGCAAACATTAGGAGACCTTCTCTCACTGACTCTACCTAATATGGCTTCTGAAAGAGGATCATAATGATGTGTGGTGACAATCTTCCTAAAGGAACAGTATCTCATATCTCAAGGCTTTTAATGTCTTTGGGAGCCCTATCCAGAGGCTTTGGGTAAAAGTGTTAGAAACTTATTGAAAAGAAACAAGTAAGACCTTTATTAATGAAATGCCTTGGTCCCTAATGCCAAGAAAAGCTTTCAGATGATGAATTGGTTGCATTTTGGTCTGTGCTGTTCTAGACAACTGTGTTCTCTTTAGCTTTTCTCCAACCTTACTTCTCCTCTCTCCTTATTTTTCATAGATATCCCTTTAAGTACTGTCTTTTTCCACTAAAAATTACTTGCTTTGATATGGTAGACATAGCAGGTCAGGAACACGATTCTTGGTTGAATTTGTCATTGAGATATAACATTTTGGTCATTAGAAAGTAGCCTGAAACGATGAATCCCCTTCACATAAGCCATCGAACTACCATGGAAAGATAATGACTTCCTGTCACTTCCAACCTCTGTCTCATGCAAACCTCTGACCTGGAGGCAGAGGGGCTTTGAAGCTCATTAGCCATCCCCCAGAGCCACCAGTGCAGAGTATCTGGTCACTCGGTGCCTAGCATAAAGGATTGCGTGCCTCTCAGCCTTGGTAGTATTTTATTGGCAAACATGATAAAGTGGTAACCTAAGGGGCTTAAATTTTAAGACTGAACATTCTTGGTGCTTCTATATGTGATTAAAGCGATCATGTTGATAGGATTTTTAAAACTTCAATGTAATTGCATTTTCATTGAAACTGCTTTGTCAACTTTTAGTAAGGACAATATCTAATTCAGTAAATCAGAAACATATTTTTAATATATTATTCTTTCCTTAATTAGGAATTATATTGAGAAAAGGAGATATTTTAAAATGCTAGGCACAAAATTTTTCCAAATGTAACCAAAGGAACTATTTTCTTTTCCATTTTCTGAGTTAGCTACTACAAACTTAAATTGTATACTGGATTTCAATGAGAATGCAGAATAAAAACTTTCAACCTGAATTTCTTAGCATTAAATTAGCTAGAGTCAGTCTTCTGAGCATGCTCTTTCAGATGAGTTGGTTGGGTCAAGTTTTCAAGCCCTCATCAACTGCTAACTCAGATTGTAGTTCAGAGCTCTATTGGGTTTTTTTTTTTTAAGTGACTTTCTTCCTTTTCTTAATATGCAAGCTAAAAATCAAACTCTGCCAAGCAGCAGGTTATTATTTAGAAATACAGTGTTTCTCAATCCATGGGTCATGACCTCTTTGACAAACCTCTATCTCCAAAAATATTTACATTATGATTCATAACAGTAGCAAAATTACAGTTATGAAGTGGCAATGAAAATGATTTAATGTTGAGAGTCACCACAAGAGGAGCTGTATTAAAGGGTGGCATCATTGGGCACATTGAGAAACAATGTTTTAGAATAACTGCATCTTCAATTTCATTTTAGGGCCTGTGAAGCCAAGACATCATCAACTTCTGCCTCTTGATACACTCAATACTTATGGTTCTACATACTTCTGAAATTTGTATTTCATTATAAAATATTTTGCCTGAAAAGAGTGCAGATGAGCCAGGTGGTGGTGGTGTACTCCTATAATCCCAGCACTAAAGAGGCAGAAGTAGGCGGATCTCTGTGAGTTCGAGGCCAGCCTGGTATATGGAGTGAGTTTCAGGACAGACAGGGATACTCAGAGAAACCGTCTCAAAAAAAAAAAAAGCAGATGAATTATTTACTAAATAGAAAGATATTTTTAACCACAACAGTGAAAATATATTATGAAATCATTAATTAATTTTCCCAAAAGGACTCATCAATTATTCTCATATAGTACCCTGTTTTAAGTATTTACTTATTAAAAATATTTTATAATAAAAATAATTTCAATGACAAAATGTGATTAGATACAGATAATCTCTTAGCCTCTCAGATCATTTTTCCACAAAACTTAGTTATTTCTAGGTTCTATGTGTTTGTAATCACTCAGTTTTAACTGAATCAAGTGACCGAATATGACCAAATAAAATACACTATTATAAATATTTGTTTAATTGTCAAGAAGTAACTCATTTGGACTGTACCTGTGACATAAGTATAAGATTCCTCTTAAGTTATGGAGAGAACCCCTTCTGCAAGCAGCAGACATCTAGAGAGCGATCTTCCATTATCACATCTCCATCAATGCGAGCACTTTGGGAGTTGATGATCTCTTTACCAACTGACCAAAGTCGATACACACTCCAATTACAGCAGGATGAACCTGACAGCTCACATCATCTTCCTGAAGGCTGTCTGCCTCCTTGAGTCTACAGTACAGACAAGCTGCCAGGAGTTTATTCGAGCCTTGGCTGTTTTCTTGCTGTTAGGAGGAAACTGTGTCTGTTTGTTGGCTCAGCCAAGACACTGTGGAATTTCTTAGGTAGACAATTCATCTTCTTTTGAGTTCTAATTCCTTTCCTCTAGAATTTTGAACATCTAGTCAGTAGCCTTTTACTTTGTGGTTTATTTAATCATTTTATTCTGGGTCATCATTGCTAAAATAGTACACTGTGCTAACATTATATACGTTCTTTCCAAAATACTTTCAGATATTTTTAACTGTAACAACACTTGAAGTTAATTAAAGGATATTCTTAAAATCTTTCAACCAATAAAACATGTAGAGACTAAATACAGAAGTTGATGATTGTCTACTAGTTAAGCACCTGGCAATTTATGGAGCTTTTCTTGGTGACATGCTGCTTTAAACATAAAACACTCATGAAGTTATTTTTAAAATTAAACCAGGCCATCTTCAGGTAGCAGCAGATGACTGACTCATTTTGTACATAGTGTAACTGAAGTGTCTTCACATCCTTCTCCAGAAGCCATATTGGCGAGAATTAGTGAAAGAAGTCTGCCTACGCTTCTGCCTCCTAAGTGTTCAGCATTTACACATATCAATATAAACTGACATACTGCTGTTCACCGCTGAGGGTTGTTTTAGGATGTGTTTGACTTAGGTTCTTTGGTAAGGAATAAATTCACACTTATTCTCCTGAAGGTCATTAAATGATACACAAATCTGTGCAAATAAAAAGATTTCAATATACACATAGACACATATGTGTAGCAGCATGCACACACACAGAGACACATACACACACACAGCATATCTGTGCCATTAAGGTTAAACAAGCATGAGTTTTGTTTTATTTAGAGCTATTTATCAACATACCAAATGAAAAAAGAGTTAACAATCATCAAGAAGACAAAAGTTTAGAAGACTGTGATAAAGTCACTTAGACTGTCTGAAAGCTGACTCATCCTGGATCTAAAAAGGCATCCCCTAGAAAGACATGAGTCTATCTCTATTTGAACTTAAATTAATGAAAACTAAGTTAAATTAGAACCTGAGTTTCTGTGTCACACTGACATATTGATTTCTCTGTGTGTATTTATATGGTTTTGTATGGGTATGTAACCTATGCATTTATGTGCACCCATATATATGGAGGGAAAATACTGTGTGTCCTCCTCTATCTCTCCACATCTTAGTTTTTAAGACAGCTTCTCTTGCTGAACCTGAAGTTTGTCATTTGGCCTAGGATATCTGGTCAGAGAATTCTTGTGATAAACCCAATACTAATGTTACAAGCATGTGCCACCATGCTTGGGTTCTATATAGGTACTGAGGGTTTGAACCCAGATTGTCTTTCTTTCACAGCAAGCCCTCTTACCAAAGAGTGATCTCCCAAGCCCTGAAGTAGCATATTTCAATTGACCAACTAACAAATGAGGACAGTGTTCATCTATATTGTAAAGATAATATCCATTGTCTCAGAAGGTTCTACTTGACAGTGCTGGTCAAGATCACATTTCCAAGCATAGAGAAAATATCCATTTTAAAATGTCATATCACTTTAAGGTACTTTCTGATGCCTGTCACGAACCTTACTCAAACTGACTTAAATGATAACATTTGGTCCCTTTTAAATGTCAGTCGTAAGATGGACTGCACAGCTCAGAACAGTCAGATTAGGTTTGACAGTCCCTTTTCTCAAGGACTCTCCTTGTTGCTACCAATTCTGACTTGGCTATACGCTCAACATAGCTACCCTCAAGTAAACAAACAAGCAGGCCAGATATGGTGACACATACTATGGTTTCAGTAACTAGCAGGTTGAGGCAGGAGGATGGCAATGGGTTTGTGGCCAGCCTAGTAAGTTCCAGGTCAGACTGGGACACATGATGAGGTCCTACATCAGGGATAAAGAAATAAGCGTACTATTAGGTAGCGAGTGTTTGTACTCATTGCCAGTTTCATATTCACACACCTTGGTATCTGAAGGGAGAAAATGAAACCCTTCTGGTGAATTTCAGGTCAGCAAATCACATCCAGCCCTGGCATTTCATTGACTCAAGTTGAGTCCCATGTCCTTTCTTGAAGGAGGGACAAGCAGCGGGGATAGCCATACCTGCAGTCCTGATCAAGTTCTATGCAAAGAAGGCAGATTGGAAAATTTGAGGTCGTCAAGGACCCACCACATGAGGGTCACATTGTGCTCATCTTCTGAGACTGACATATTTACTCCGGACACAGAGGAGGCGGCTACCTAGAAATCGATATCCTTATGAAAAAAGTCAAAAGATGACTGGTGATAGATGAGCAAGGAAATAATGTCCACTGTAGTAAAGCTAAATGTCTTGATTTATTTTGCAGTTGTTGTACTTTTACTAAGACAGCCTTTGAAATGTGACAGTTTAGAAGGCAGTATCCCCACCCACTTGCCCCCAAAACACAAGCATAAAATTAAACACTGGATATATTGCTATTTTTAAGTTATGTGTGGATCTGACATTTGAGTGAGTAGAAAAAAGTCAGGCAAGTGACAAGGGTTGTGCTACCAGCGAAGATAATTCAAATATAATATTAGAAGAAAAAGCTTCTATCTGGGAGAAATATAGAGAAAGAAATCCAAATTAGCATATCTAACAAAAATTCTGGCGCCAGACGGGTAGTTTTTGTTTTGTTGTTCTTTCTGTGTATATTCATTGTACATAGTACTAAGCTACCTAAGGGCATTTCAAACAAATACATGTTGTCTGGGGAACACGTTCCTTCTCTTTGCCCTCTCCCTACTGTTTCTCATCCCTCCTGTCCTATTGTCCCCTTTGTTCCTCTACATAATCTCACTTCCATTTTTATTTCATATGTACAGATATGATTTTTATGTGTCTATATAAAATTGAGAAATCACAAATGAGAAGAAACATATGACATTTGTCTTCCTAATGCTGTCATACTCTGCTTAATATGATCATCTCCAGTTGCATGCATTTTCCTGCAAAGAACATAACTTCATTCTTTTTTATGGCTGAAAAAAATTCCACTGTGTACATACATTTTCTTTATTACTATGTTGTTGGATGCCTAGGTTGGCCCCATAATTCAGATACTGTGAATAGCACTGTAATAAACACTGATGTGTAAATATCTCTGCAAAATGTTGATTTAAATACCCAAGAGTAATGTAGCTGAACCATATAGTAGCTTTATCTTTACTTTTGAGGACATCCTTACTGGTATTCATCCTGGCTGGACCACATTTCTTTCCCAACAGTATATAAAGGTCCTATTTCACCCACATCCTTACTTACTGGTATTTGTTCTTATTTGTTTTCTTGATGACTGACATTCTAAGATCTGAGTCTTAATGTAGTTTTAATATACATTCCTCTAATAGATAGTGAGACTGAACTCTTTTTTTCATGTTTGTTGGCTAATTGTATTTCATTTTTTGAGACTGAAATTATGTTCTGTTAATGTATTTATTTATTAAATAGTTTGGTTTCTTATTTTGCCTTTTGACATATTTGTGTACTATAGATATAAATCCTCTATAAGATATATAGCTGGTAAATTTTATTTCCTATTCTGTAATCTGTCCTCTTGATTAACTGTTTCCTTTAATGCACAAGTTTTTATCTCATAGGATGACAATTGCCAATGACTGGCCTCATTTATTAGTGAATGAAGTCCTGTTCAAAGAGTTCCTGCCTATTCTTGTGTCTTCAAGTGTTTTCCCTAATTTTTCTACTAATGGTTTCAGAGTTTTAGGTCTTATGTTAATGTCATTGGTGCATTTGGAGTTGGTTTTTTACTATGTAAGAGAACACAAATCTAGTTGAACTCTTCTACCTGTGGAATCCAGTTTAAACATCATCATTTGTTGAAGTAGCTATAATTTTCCAATGTAAACTTTGACATCTTTGTCCAAAATCAAGTACCTATAGCTGTGTGGGTGTATATATAGACCTTCTTTTCAATTCCATTGATTGATGTATCTGTTTTGTCCAAGTTCCATGCTGGTTTTATTACTATGGCTCTGCAGCATAACTTAAAATCAGATATGACCATCCCTCTAGCATTGATTTTTTTTTTTTTTTGGTCAGAATTGATTTGGCTGTGCAAGATAGCATGTGCTTCTGTGTGAATTTTAAGATTTTATTCCAAATTTTGTATTATATTTAATTATGTATGTATTTATTTATGAGTATGGGGGTGCACATGTGCCGTGACACTCATGTGAAAGTCAGAGAACATCTTGGAGAAGTCAGCTCTCCTTCTAACATGAGGGTACTGAGGACTGAGCTCAAGTGGTCAGCCTTAGCAGCAAGCATCTTCACCCACTGAGCCACCTTGCTGGCTCCAGATCTTTAATAAGTGTCTCATCTAAAGTCTAATTTGGGTCTTCTAGTAATACAAATAATATATATGCATTGTATGTGTGTGGTTTTTGTCAAGTTACCAGTGTCAGTAACAGAACTAAAATTCAAACCAGGCAGAATCCTAAAGTTGTCACAAATCCCTTCACCAAAAGCCAGTCCTTTGAAGTAAAGCTTATGTGTTACAGTCTTTCTATTCAATTCCCATGACAACATGACCTAGGCACTGTAATAGGTGCTGACTGGGAAGAAAACATATATTTAAAGTATGTACTTCAGCGGGTGAATGCATACACTAAGAAGTGGGTGGAGTGCAAGACAGAGGAGAAGAATAGAACAGATCCAAAGTAAAATGGATAAAGGGGATGACATTACAGATCTGGGTGAGCGCAAAGTATGTTGGAAGCTTTAGACATTTGTATATTAGGAGGACCTTAATTTCCCACTTATATGGGTACTTTAATTTGTCATTGTACATGTATGGGTGTTTTGCCTACAGGTATGTCTATGTACCACATGTGTGCCTGTTGCCTGCAGAGGCAAAATAGGGAGTTGTATCTCCTGGAACTAGTTACAGACAACTATAAACTTCCATGTGGGTGCTAGAAACTGAGTATCAGTCTTCAGGAAGAGCCCTTGGTTCTCTTACCCACTGAGCCATCTCTCTAGCCTCATAGAGTCGCTTAGATTTAAAACTACATTCACATAGATACATCTTAATAACAGCTATCATATGCAATGTCAGATAATCTACAGATACTATCCTTACTAACTTGAATCACTATCTGCCCTTTGCAGAAGAGTAAACTCAAATGGGTCACAATTGAGCACAGTCACATAGCACAAATATGGAGAGGGATCACAAAGCCAGATCTATCTGTGCTTTGACATGCCAAGCACTATACTATCATGCAATAATATTATGTCAGACCTCATTATTTTACTGTAGCTTCAAATTCATATTTGGAGGTAAACAGAATATGAAAACTCAGACTGGGTTGAGAGGTACACATTGAAGTATGGTGGTACTTTGAAACAGTATATAAAATATAAACGTAACTTATACTACAAACACAATTAATATAATTAATAAACATGAAATATATTAAGGAAATGAAAAATACTAGTTTTTATTTTTACAATAAAAACAGTAACAATAACAGACATCACATTGTCTGGTGATGGGAATGCTGTAAAGGCAATATTGATTCCTATATGGAATCTATCCTTAAAATTTTTCTCACTAGTGACTACCTCCTGCACCAGAAATATTTACATGCTGCAGGTATATAAAAATGGGTATATAAGCCAAACTGATACTGGTAATAAATCATAAAGAGGGACTGGGAACTTATGTAGTGGATAGCTGTTCTGTCTATGACCTTGAAGCACCACCCCTAGAGGTGCAGCAGGTAACTGCTCCAGCTACCTATGACCTTGAAGTACCTGTCCCTGGGGCATGACCTTTCAGTGACCCTTAAGACCTGAGTTGCACTTAGGTACTCTCTCTTCACTCCCTCATGGTTTGGATGCAGGACTAGGACAGGCAGCCAGAACAGTGTTCCAGAACTGCAACAACTGTGTTCTGTACAGTGAGTTTTTAATCCCCTAATAAATTCCTTTGCCCTTTAAGCAGACTCTGTGGATTTCTTGCTATAGACTTAGCCCAAATAGAAGTAGTTACCCAGCATGTTCAGTTTCCTGAGTTTTTTCCCCAAAACTGCATTAAACTAAGTTTAGTGGTACATGCTTGTATTATCAGCATCTGAGAAAGTAAAAGGGAGAGAGTCAAAACTTCAAGGTCATCCTCAACTACATAGAGAGTTCCAGACAGGCCTAGGCTGCTTAACAACCTGTATCACACACATACACACACACACACACACACACACACACACACACACACACACACATACACAAAAAAAATAATAATTTAATTTTAAAATAAAAAGAAACTCATTTAAAAAAATTCTTTGGTATTTTACCATTATTAAAGATTAATGTAAATTTGTATACTAATGAAACATATGTTCTTTTATATTTTTACATAAATAACTAGGACTGGAGAGATGGCTCAGCTGTTGAAGGCTAGTTTCACAACCAAATATAAATAAATATTTGATAGTCAAGACATAGAGCATCTTCAACATTTTTCAGGCTTGATTGATATTTTAATTCAGCAATGCTGAAAATACTGAGAAAGCAAAGGACACTCACACATAGATGTGCTGTTCAAAAGTGACAAGGGAATGTATAGAGCCATTTCAGAAATTACTAGAAATTCTGTCTTAATTCCAAGTTAGAATTCATTTAATGATTTATTACTATGCAGCACAGTTATCTACTTAACAGCCCAACTCATCAACTTACACAGCAAGTTTCAAAACTCAAAGATTCTAACATAATATAATCTAAGCATATACTGATTTGAGTCCCTCATCTTGATGGGTGACAGGAAAAAAATTAAGTCTGTTTTCTGTAATTAAACCAGAATGTTCTATAAGAGTATAACATTTTGTGTATACAGTAAAAGCTGCAAATCATAACAAAAAAATACTCTCAAATCTGAAAGGAAGTGTTTCAGGTAGATCTACTGGTGGTATGTGCAGGACATCATGAGCAATGAAATATGCATGGTGTGTGTTTGGAAGCTGCAATAAAGATGTGTGATGCTTCCAGAAATAACTTGGACACATTGCACATTTGACTTTCAATTAATATTTCCTCACTTCTTATTCAGAAACCTTTTGCTGTTGTCAAAAGTTTGTAAACCCCAACATATACATTCAGTTAAGCAGTACCATGTGGGATCACAATACACAGTTTAGGAAGCTGAGCTCAACAAGAATGAAACAGGGACCCATGAATTCCCACCATAGCTGAGCAACTATTGGCAGCAGGTGACTACTACGGGAGGTTGGTTTTCTTTAAGGATACAATCCCTTCTAGCTTGTCCATGTTACAGTCAATGCCACAGATACACACACACACACACACACACACACACACACACACACACACACACACACACACATACTGGCAATACTAAATAGACTTGAGTTTTAAAAATAAAGGAATCCTTGAAGTTTGAAAGAAGGGGGGGAGGAATATAGAAAGAGGTGGAATGGTTTTGGTCAAAACACATGATATACATCTATCAAAGTCTTTAGCAATTAAAAAGTAGAAGCTAGGATTGAGAATTCCACAATCCCATCAGGAAAGGATAAAGGACATGAGAGTTTATATTTGTGATGATTAACTCTGTGTGGATCCTGCTCTACACAATCTGAGATTCATCGACATAAATGGATAGCCTAATTCTAAAAATAAGTAAATAAAGTAATGGGCATATGAGCAGTTATATTATAATCCCAGAGACCTAAGATTGGGTCAGAAAAGATAAGAAAAGAACACACTGGAGAATATTCACAGAATTGAGCATCTACCTATGTCTTAGGTCAACTATGATAACCAGTCTTGCCAGCAAACAAGGGTTTGGAGAAACAAACTTGCTATGGACACACAAATGATTTCCATTGGGATATGGTGGAATCACGTGTCTGCCCAGTATTACAGTCTACATCTTGTGTACATTTGTCCTGCAGTACCAAATTTCTAAGAATATGAATGAAACCAAGAGATGGTACTTACACACGAGCCACTGGAATGACTCTCTAGAGCCTTTACTGTAGAACTGATAGTTCTTCTGTTTAGATCTAAAATGACCAAACATTTATATATATGTGTATGTCGGCAAGGATTTTAAAAATAAAAGATGGAAAGAATGGCAGTTTGACCTAACCTTAGCTCTTTAGAAACCAAGGAAAACATAAAGTACCCATGAGTGAACACCCCAGTCAAAAAACCTAGCAGAATAGTCTAGGTATTATTTTAATTGCTTTTATTATTTCTTTGACTAAAATTGTTTTGCTTACAAAAAATACTTAAAGATACTTACTAATATTTTGTTACATATAACTTCAAAATAACTGGAATATATATATATATTAAATGGAATACTGCTGAAAAAATCCATAAATTGCTTTCTTCTACCATACCATTTTGAAATTGCACTCCCATGTTGGATTTGGTATATTTTGGTATGACTAGGCTTGTTTTTTAGACTCTAAAAAGATGTATTCTTCATAATTGCAATAATGAGTACAATGAATTTACATCATATCCACTGCCATTCCTCATCTTCCCTCACATCTCCCTCCTAACTTCATGTTTTCTGTTCTTGCTTTCACTTTTAGGCAGACTTATTATGTAGCTCAGGTTGGCCTCAGATTCTTGATCCCTTGTATTAACCCTCTGAGTGTGTAGCATTTTCATGTTAATTGCTACAGTTTTATATCATAACTAGCAACAATGGAAGAAAATGGATACTCTTCTTAAATAAAAGTTTGGGGTAAACTGGATAAACAACCATTGCAAAAATAAAAGGTCCCAACTGGCATAAGCACTAAGAAAAATACTAGCAAGCTGTTTATAAAATCTAAAGATAGGGACTAATACTAATGACAAGGAGGAAGAAATTGAGGGTCAGCTAAAAAAAGAGAATATGATGAAATGTCTTTATGATTATATTTACAACTAAACTCTTCAGTTTTTACCACTAATCTTATTTAAAATGCTAAAGTCCTTTAGCTTTTTCAAGATCATAGTTTAATTTTCAAGGTATTTATTCAAGAGCATATGTACAAAATCAACTTTCTGTTAAGAGGGTAAGTGCAGTACAACATTAGCATTATGAGATCAAGTTCAGATGCTGAAGCTGTTCTCTGCTCCTCTCCTGGACTTCCCTGTGCCAATCTCTTACCTGGGCAACTGTCACTTAAGCATAGCCTGAGGATACATCTTCAACAGCTGCATTGAAATTTTAATAAAAGCCCAGTAAGCACAAAAATTTTTATTAAACTTCCATGATATACTTATAGGGTTTTTAAAGATATAGACAAGTGTTGTCCTGTGTGCTCAAAATGGGGAAAAATAAACTCAAGAAGGACAAGTGTTCCATGTGCATGAAGACAGCACAGTGTGAATTTCCCTCATCTTCCTTAAGTGTCAATTTTACTCAAAGATTCTTTGTGTGTGAAAACAATTAAGTAGGAATTGTCTTTAGCATGAGCAAGAATTTTGTTTTCAGGGGCTAGAAAGATGGCTCAGAGGTTAAGAGCATTGTTCCTCTGGAAGACCTAGGTTCATTGGAGGACCATAGGTTCCTACATGACAGCTCACAATTGCCTGTAACTACAGTTCCAGGGTTCTGACACCATCACATAGGCAAAACACCATTGCATGTAAAATTTAAAAAATGAGTGAACAAATAAATCACTTAAAAAATAAAATAAAATTTACAATTCAAATAAAACAAAGTAAAAACAAACAAAACTCCAAAGAAACACTGTACTGATAGGGTACTTCCCCAGAACCCAGAAACCAAGAAGTTTATGTACTACATTTGGGGATTTTTGTTGTGATTGCTGTTCAAAGCTTCAATTTGTGTCACACTATTTGGGGAATGTGTCATGCATATGGCAGGCAATAGCATTTGTTTCACTGGTTGTACTATTAGATACAACTGTAAATCTTGGAAAGTCTCATTTTGATAGATTAGATAACACATCATAAGACAAGGAAGAAAAAAACTGTAAAAAAGTTTTGTTAAATGACTCGTGTGTGTGTGTGTGTGTGTGTGTGTGTGTGTGTGTGTGTGTGTTTGTGTAAGAGAGACAGACAGACAGACAGACAGAAAGACAGGGTCTCACTATGTAACCCTGGCTGTCCTGGAACTCACTTGTAGACCAGGCTTGCCTCCAGCTCACAGAGATCCTCCAGCCTCTGCTTCCCAGTGCTGGGATTAAAGGCATGTGCAACCATGCTCAGCTTAAATGACTTCTTATCACCACTCACTATTGGAATTCTCTGTGGTAAACTGAGTTCTCTGGTAGAGGCATTAGTGCCAATTGATTTCTCAGTTGCTTGAAAAATAAAAGGCTAATGCCTTAGCCTGTCATGTGATCTAAGCAGAATCCCAATACATCCTGATCATCCCACCTTATTGCCCTGCTTTATGCCAAATTGTATACACATACCTCTCCAGTCCGTCTATTCTCTCTTACTTGAACACCCTTTCCTGTCCCACCATCATCACATTAAGTATAATCCATATGATATATCCTCCAGAAAGGCCACACTGATCTAAAGCCTGAGCATTCATGCTTCTTTCTGATCAAATAAATACAGATTATGCTTTTCACTGAAACTATTCTCTGTTTTATATTATGTTTACATGTATATCCTACTTTCACTACTATAAATTCTTTGAAGGGGAAGCAATGTGTGTGTGTGTGTGTGTGTGTGTGTGTGTGTGTGTGTGTGTATGTGTGTGTGTGTGTAAATATTAAATGAATGGATGGATGGATGGATGGATGGATGGATGGATGGATGGACAGACATACTAAGCATGTTAAAAGGTCAGAACAACCATTAATTTAACTTATTATAATTCTACCCTTCAAACATGTTTAACCTATGTGCAATCAGAAATATGTCAAAGCAGCCCATGCATCGATTTCCATTATCTCCCATAACAACTGTTTCATTGCTGGAGAAAGCAAGAAGGGAGGTCAGCGCTCTTTAATAAAATCTGCAAAGATTCTATCTGCTCAAAGCCTGTACTGCTGGGCACACACTGCCAAGTTCCTTTTGGATTCTGTCAGCAGGCTTTCAACCATTTTAATTTAAATGAATCATCTGAAAAATCTATGGCATTTAATACACCCACTTCACAGGAATATGAAATTCAGTTTTTCTTTATGTAATTTAGTTGATGGTGCCAGATAATGTCAAAAATGTTCTGGTTAATAGCTATTTCAGGTTTCAAAGAAATAAGCAAACAAAAGTCGGATAAATTATATTTTACAGGGATGTCTGATGGGAGTGCAGAACTGGACTCACAGGTAACAGTTGAGGCCTTCTCAGACCCATCTGAGCCCATCAAAGACTGCAGAACACACTCTCAACTGGTTTGTGTGATCACCACTACAGCACAATATATATTTGCAATTCTCCTGCCTAGGCATAGACAGGAAAAAAAAATGTGTTTGTTCTTGTTTCAAAAAGGTCCAAGTCATCAAAGTCAACAACATAAAAGTCAAAATAGAAACCACAGCACCACATGTTTTGAACATAGAGATTGCCAACAGGAAATTTAATTCTTTGGAAACTTTGAAAACTAATCAAAGAAATCTTCACATGTTATTTTATGAAACTTTATTTCTTGTATCATCTATTTATGTGGGCAGAACATAATTTTAAAACAAATGGACATGAATATGTGTGATTTTGATGGCTTTTAAGAGTTTTATGAAATCCTGGAGAAGTCAAAGCACAAGAAACTTAAATCATGTATCTTGTTCAAGAATTTCATCCTCTTGTTCTTTTCTACTGGAGACAGTGGGAAGTCTGATGGAGTTGGACTAAATTCTACCTACCTGTGCCTTTCACTATATCATGTGAACTTGAGCCAGTCACTTTGTGTCAGCTCTGGCTCTTTCTCACTCAGAACGTTTAAAACATTCAAGATGCACACACAAATAGCCTCTGATGTTTGGCCAACAGTGGGCACCATGGGAGTCCTTTTCATAAAGGGTAATCTTCACTTGCATATGAAGTGCTAATTCTTAGAACTTTAAAAAAATATTCTGTCATTGGGTGAGCTTGAGAATACTGCCATATTTGATGAGGTGCAGGGGGCTATATGGTAACTAAGTGCTCTTGACAAGAATGTAGGCTCCTCAAATACTATTTGAGAGCTCAGGAAAATTCTAATTTTTGAAGCACACAGAGTTTACATAAAATGTAAGAACATTTGTCTTAAGCCATCAAAGAGAGAACCCACAAAGAGTCTATGGACTATAAAGATAAATAATTTAATATTTATGAAAATGTGGTCAGGTACCAAAATACCTTTGTGTTTCATACAAATGTAGCAAGTTGCCAGTCACAAAACAAACATCCCCAAAGCAATAAAAGACAAGTCACAATTTTATGAAATACCAAATCAAGAAAATGACAAAAAAAAATTTGTTTCATGAAATTTGAAACTAAAAAATGCAAGACTAGAGCTAGCCACATACCACTAATCCTAGCGCTTTCATGTTAAAGACAGGAGGATCAGAGTTCACTCCAGGGTACCCAGGACAGCAGAAGAGGGATGGAAAGGCTCCAGGAGCTGGAGGATGAGAATGAGCACGGCAAAATGATGTCTTCTGGATATGCCACGGCTATTGTGATCATGAGCATGCAGTCACTGTGGCCACTTGCATAAATCATGAAAGCAGCGCTTTCATGTTAAAGACAGGAGGATCAGAGTTCACTCCAGGGTACCCAGGACAGCAGAAGAGGGATGGAAAGGCTCCAGGAGCTGGAGGATGAGAATGAGCACGGCAAAATGATGTCTTCTGGATATGCCACGGCTATTGTGATCATGAGCATGCAGTCACTGTGGCCACTTGCATAAATCATGAAAGCAGCGCTTTCATGTTAAAGACAGGAGGATCAGAGTTCACTCCAGGGTACCCAGGACAGCAGAAGAGGGATGGAAAGGCTCCAGGAGCTGGAGGATGAGAATGAGCACGGCAAAATGATGTCTTCTGGATATGCCACGGCTATTGTGATCATGAGCATGCAGTCACTGTGGCCACTTGCATAAATCATGAAAGCAGGAGAGCTAGTAGTACAGAAGGGCTCAGCGGGCGTGAGATAGGGGTACAGGGAGGTAACTGAGGGGTAAGAGGAGTGTATCCATAGCTGAGATCCAAAAGTTCTACTCTTTAAGTATTCTTGAGGGATTTCGTGGGTAATTTAAAATAAGTCTCCTTGCCTCCACCTCCAAAATGCAGTTGTAGTTCCTCCTGAATCTGGCTGAATTGAAGTACAAGCCTAATCTGACAAGTGTGAGGATACTTCCACAGCACTTCTGTATAACTCAATGGTTCTCAACCTGTGGGTCAATAACCCTTTGGGCGTCAAATGGTCCTTTTATAAGATCACCTAGGACAATATGCAATATCAGGTATTTACATTACAATTCATAACAGTAGCAAAATTACATCTATGATCATATGAATCCAAAATATCACTATATCATATGTCATCTGCAACAAAAATTATTTTATGGTTGGAGGTCACCCCAACATGACCCCAATGAAGGGGTCAAAGCATTGGGAAGGTTGAGAACTACTGAAAGAAACTACTTGGTATTATAAGCTTAGACCTAAGGAAAATTGGTTTTTGTTGTTATAGCTGGATATGGAATTTTTAATTGCCAGTTCCTTCACTGGAAAGTATCACTTTTCAAAGACCCTTGACTCCAAAGTCTTTCCTCTCAAGATTTCGGAGCTACTTCATCTTGATCCATCATTCATAGCATGAACCAGTATTTCTACTGCACGAGTCAACAAGACTTTTAGAAAAAGAAATTCTATTAGTGTACTTTACTTTTCCAATAACAAGCTATTCAAAAGTCTAAATAATCTGAGATTTTTAGATCTTCAAATTCTAAATAAGCTGAATTAGTCTGAAACATGCTCAATATCAAAATACACTGTCAACATCTTCAGAAACAGAATACTTAGCTGTAATCAAGGGGTAGGCTGCCAAATTCTATATTTATCTTCTTTTTTAGCCCAGGTTTATGGAGTTATAATTACATACAACATAATTCACTCTTTCAAAGTTACAATGTTTTCACAAATGTGCACACACATTTATAAACACCTCCAAAATGAAGAATCAGAATATTTCCATCACCTAGGAAGGTTCTTTACTTGCCATTTGTCATCAGCCCCCACTGGCCCACTCTCAGACCCACTACCCACAGATCTAATTTTTGTCTCTGTGTATTTATCTTTTCTAGAATGCAACAAAGTGGAGTCGCATAAAATGTGGTTTCCTGAACATTGCTTTACTTCCCATGATGTCTTTGAGATTCTCCCATGTTTCTGGAGTAATTGTAGTGCATTTCTTCTTATTTCTGGATATTTCCCATTATATAATTATAACATAATATATCTTTGTATTCATTTCTCTGTGGCTATTAACTTTATTTCCATTTTGTGTAGTTGAGAATAAATCTTCCATAAAAATTTGAGAGCAGGCCTTTTATGAACCTACTTGTACTTTTTTAATGAAAATTTAGAAATATAGCTGGATCATATAAGGATGTTTCTCTTTCCTTAAAATTGCCAAAGTTTTTTTAAAGTAATAATATCACTTTGCATTCTTGTCAATGACACAGGACATTTCCAGTTTTACCAAAACCTTGACATCAGTGTCATTATGAGCCTTTCGTGTTCCAGTCCACCAGATCTAGGGTGTTATCCTAATATGGTTTGTGTTCCTAATAACTAGGTTGAGAGTCTTTTCCTGTGCCTGTTTATTTTTGAGTAGCTTCTACAGTGAAATGCCAACTTAAACGTTTTGCATGTTTTAAGCTGAGATGCATCATCATCATTATTTTTATTATTACTATTATTATTATTCATTACTCATAAATTCTTTGATCCAGTTTTTAAACTGCTTTAGGTTGTGATTTTATTGACTACTAAATAGCATGTCCATAAATACTTACCCAATAGCTATATGGGTCAAATCAGACAAAAAAACATACTATTCAAGATTAAATTCTGTAAGAACTATAGCACCCAAAAGGCAGTATCCATAAAGACTCTACCATGAGTTATTTTATTTCCAAACCAGTATGCCACTTAGAAGTCAACTTTGATACAATTTATACCATACAAATAAGTTCCATGAATAACATGCCATAGATGTATTAAGTACAGAAAACCTCAAATGTACCATACTCTAGAATGAAGCACTTATTATGTGTTTATGTTAAAAGTAACCCAATTCTGTCATTTTCATTAGATTATACCTTGTACAGTTATATCTTGTACACTGATGAGAACATTATTACTTAGAATGTATACTGAGAGCAACTTTTTCAAGCATCTAATTTTAGTCTAATAAAATCATATTTTTAAATATGATTTAAATGCAGTTTCTGTTTTCCAAGTTCACATTCATTTATTGGGCCATTGGCTTTCTTAATCGGTATTTATTTCATTATATATGTCTGAAATATGTTTTTTACTCTTAGTAGTATCTCCCCTAAACCAAGAATCATCTAGTTTTCTGTCTCAATTGTAGAAAATAATACATAGCACAATATTTACCTGCCATTCAGGATTACACTCAAAGTGCTTGACAAAGGAACAATTTATCAAAGTGTAGGCAGAAGAAAAATCAACAGGCTAGAGTTGCAACTATACAACTACAAATTAAAAGGGAAGAGAATAGATGTGTGAATCTCAAAGTAAGTAACTACAATAGCAGTTGGCTGTCAGCAATTTCAAGTTATGCTATGGATAGGCATAACAACAGAGAGATGCTAATCTAAATCTCCCCATACTTTCCCTTTTCCTGATGGTGAATGACAGGGAAAAACCAGAGATCAGGAGCTATTCTTCGATTGGTACACTTCCCATGGGTGATATACCCAAGGACTTTGACCAAGAGATAGAGGACATGGACAGTAGCTCTCCAAGGACCACAAAATCATCAAACATAAAAAAATTATAAATGGGTACTAATCACTGAAGGGTTATATCAAGAGATGCTTAATTCTATAGAGGAAATGAGCTATAAAATGATAACTGCAAATTTTCGGTTGGATAGTCAATGACTGCCTTATATTTGGAGCTATAGCAACTCAATGTGGAGAAATAGGACATAAGTTTAGGTCTTCTTAATTTATACCCAGCTAAAATATTATATCAAAATTTTAAAATTTGGAGACAAAAATGAAGAAGGATGAAGCTCCATTACCTTGTTTTTATTTTCAGATTTATCATTATGTAGTACAGTTTCGGTTTCTTTTTTTTTTTTTTTCTTTGTGTGTGTGTGTGTGTGTGTGTTTTGAGACAGGGTTTCTCTGTGTAGCTTTGGTGCCTGTCTTGGATCTTGCTCTGTAGACCAGGCTGGGCCTCGAACTCACAAGAGATCCACCTGGCTCTGCCTCCCAAGTGCTGGAATTAAAGACATGTGCCGCCACCACCCAGCCTGTTGTTTCCATTTTTAAGCAAGCTCCTAAATGCTACATATTGCCCTGTTCTGAGGAACCCCCACAATGATTTCCACAGTGGCTACACTGACTTACCCTCTCACAGCAAAATATTTCTACCCAATCATCACCACCCCATCTTAACCAGTATTTGTTGTTTTTATTTTCTTTATGATAGCCATTCTGGTTGGACTGTGTTGAGATCTCAATATATTTTTAGTTTGCATTTTCTTGATAGTTAAATGTGTTTTAAAATGTTTCAGGTATTCATTGTCCATTTGTATTCATGAGAGATGAGGGTCTAGTTTCAATATTCTATATGTAGAGATCTAGACTCCTAAGCATTATTGGTGACTATCTTATCTGAGGAGTGTGAGGAAACTGTCTTCTCTCAGTCTTGGCATATTTGCTGTGAGTCCAATGACTATAGCTGCATAGATTTTTTTTTTCTGAATCCTCTTTATAGTGATATATTTTGTTACTAACATGCTATAGCATAGTTTGAAATTAGATATAGTAATAGATAACACCTTTAATATTGCCTTTTTGTTTCATTTTTGTCCATAATTGTTTTCACTATCAAGGGTGTTTTGTGCTTCCATATTAATTTTAGTTAACTGAAGAATATTAAAATTATATGATAATTGCACGGAATCTGTGTATCTTTTAATGACCTCAAATTGTATCCATTTTCCAGAAAGTGACATAATTTCATTCTTTATGGCTGAAAGAACAAACTACATTATGCACACATACCACAGTTTCTTTAAACAGGCAGGTATCTAGGGTAATGCTGCAACTTGGCTATTATGAATAGCACTACAATAAACACAGATGTGTGATCCTTCATATTCCCGAATGTATATACCCAGCTCTAATACATGTGTGTCATGTGGAAGTTCTCTTTTAACTTCTTGAGGAACCATATTAACTTCCTGAATGGCTGGATTCTTTTACATGTTTTTATTTCTTTCTCTTGTCTTATTGCTAAGCTTCAACCATAATATAGAATAAGAACAGAGAAAGTGGGCTCCCTTATTCTTGATTTTAGTGGAAATTCTTTGAGTTTTTCCTTATTTAGTATAATGTTACCTTTAAGTTTGTCATTTATAGTCTTTATTATGCTGAAATTTGCTCCTTTTATTACTACTTTCTTCAATAGTTTTATCAAATGGGGAGTTCATCATTGTTGAAAGGCTTTTGTGTATCTTTTGGGATAATCATGTGATTTTTGTTCTTTATCATGTACATGTCATGTATTATAATTACTTATCTGCATGTGATGAACTATCCTTGAATTCCTGTAATGAAGCACACTTAGTTATGGTGAATGATCTTTTTATGTGTATTTTAATGTAGCCTATAATAATTTTATTTAAAAAGTTGTTGTTTATGTTCACTGGAAAGACTAGCCTAAAATTTCCCCTTTTATTTATTGTATCCTCATCCAGTTGGGGTATTAGAGTAATAAATGCTGCTTTATAGAATTTCAATTCTATGAGCTAGCTTGAGAAGCATTAGTATTCCATCCTCTTTAGAGGACTAGGCTCTTTTTAGTTGGAAGAATATTTGTTTATCTTCAATTTCATTGCTATAGATCTGTATAAGTTATTTGTATCTTCTTGGTTTAATCATGGTAGATCTAATGTGTCTAGAAATTTGTTCATTTCTTCTAGATTTTCCACTTTCTTAGAATGTAAGCTTTCAAGGAATGTACTAATGATACTGTAAATTTCACTGGTGTCTGTTATGTTGAATTATTTTCTATTCTTAATTTTTCCCCAGATTTTATTCTTTATTATTGTTTTACATTCACACACATTTACAAATACAATCTGCTAAGTTTATTCAGTGCTGCTTGTATGAATATGTCTTTAGGGCTGACCTTACTACTGGATAATCTGTCAGGAAACTTGTTTCTGGGGAGACTAATTTTCTTTTTTTTAATAACCATCACTCTCCTGTAGTCCCTCATCTAGGCATGATGACATGAGAGATTTACCCCATCTGTCTTGGTAAGCCAAGTGGTTATGTCATTGTTCAGATCTTGTTTTGAAGGCCATATCATTGAAATTTCATGAGTACAGCCTCCCTGTAATATATAGAAAACACTATGTCACTATAGATGTCCTGGTCCTCTGTCTCTTATAATCTTTATGTCTCTTCATCAACAATGTCCTCCAAACCAGAGGTGTAGGAGCTGTGTTGTAGATGTATCAATTGGAGCTGAACACCCCACAGTCAGTTGTTCTTTGCATTTTGATGAGTTGTAGCTTCCTGTAATGGTGTCTGTCTCCGACAGAAATAAGCCCCTTAAGGAGAGGTGAGAGCTACCCATATTAACTCTATTGATTTTCATCTTCTCTGTCTTTATTTTGGTTAATTTAGCTAGGAAAACTTGCCAAAATTAAAGAAAGAAATAGACACCCACACACAAGAGATATTTCAAATCCCAAATAGATACAACCAAGTAGGAACCTCCCCTCAACATATTATATTCAATATATCAAAAATACAAAGCAAGGAAATAATATTAAAAGCTGGGGAGGGGACAGTGAAATGGTTCAGCAGGTAAAGGTATTTTCCACAAAGTCTGACTACCTGAGTTCTATTCCCAGGATCCACAAATGAAAAAGAGAGAAGAGACTCCTGCAAGTTGTCCACACATGCATATATACCCACAGAAAATAAAAAAAATAGAATGAAAGCTGGAAGGAGAAGAAGACAACTGACTTATTATTCTACTTTCTTTTGTGTCTTGTATTAAAACACCCTTGCCAAAAATCCCTTAGTTGAAGAGACGTCTTATTTCAAATTACAGGCTTCAGTCCATTGCTGAAGAACATGAGGGCGAGAACTCAAACAGGACTTGAAGCAAAAAGCACAGAGGAAGCCTGCTTGCTGGCTGTCCTACAGACACAGGCTTAGTTATTTTTCTTGTATAGCCCAGAACCATCAGCCCAGGGAACGGCGTCATCCACAGAGGCCAGGGAAATCCTATATCTATTAATAATCCATAAAATTCTCCACAAACATGGCCACAGACCAATCTGATCTGGACAATCCCTGAACTGAGGCTCCATTCTTACAACACTCTACACTGTGTCAAGGTAACAGATAAAGGTAACTAGGACAATTACAGAGTCAGAAACAATCAGAATAACATCAAATCTCTCATTAGCATCTCTAAGAGCCAAGAACTCATGGAGCATTGTATTTCAAGACCTGAAAGTAGTTGATTGTCAACCAAGATTGATATATCTGATAAAGCTATCTTTTAAATAGGGACATTTCAAAACAATGAGATTGAAGTAGTAATCAAAACTCTCCCAACAAGCAAAGCTCAAGGCTGGATGGACTCAAAGCTAAGTTCTACCAAACATTTAAAGAAAAGGTACCACTAATGATCCTCAAACTTCTCTATTAATAGGAGAAGGAACATTACTAAACTCATTCAATAAACATAGCATTACCTTAATGCCAAAACTACAGAAGTACATAACAAGAAAAGAAAACTATAGACTAAATTTCCTGATGTACATAGATGGAAAAACTCTTAATAAAATTATTGTTAATGAGAATCAGTAACATATTAAAAACACGTAACATTATCATAGTGGTTTAAGGACTGAATTCACATCTCAATTGATATAGAAATGGTCTTTGACAACATTCAGTTTCCCTTAACAGTAAAAACGCTGAAGAAACTTGGAATTGAAGGAACATACATTAAAAATAACAAAGACCATATATAATAAGCTTATACCAATATTATTCTACATGGAAAAAAACTAAGAATGTGTCCACTTGTGTCTAGAACAAGGTAAGAATGTCCATTTCCTCCACTTTTATTCAGTATGGTCCTGAAGTCTTTGCTAGAGTAATAATGGAAAAGAATAGTCCTCTGAGATCTTATTTTACCATATCTTATCCAACAGTGAATATTGGTAAAATTTAATTCTTAGGCCAAAATGATATGTGAAGTGTAATATTACATCGTTCCTTTAGTTTTTTTCCTCTTACTATATGTTACTCAATATTTTATATTAGTTTTAACAAAAAGGAAAGGAATTTTAACGAACTCATTCTTCAAAATAGTAAATTGTCCAATCAATAAATGGGCCAGTAAACTGAATAGGCACTTCTCAAAAGAAGACATACCAATGACCAATCAATATTTAAAAATAGGTCGACATCCTTAGTCACTATGGGAGTGCAAATTAAAAATTCTTCAAGATTCCATTTTGCCCTAATCAGAATGGCATCATTATGAAAACAATAAAGTTGTGAGGGATAATGTATCTGAAAAGAGTTGGGGTAGGGTAAATATATTGAAATGCATTGTGTGAAAAAGGATAGGGTACTAGAATACATGTGACATGAGAGCAGAGGGGAAACTATGCAAGATGAGAAAGGGAACCAGTCAGAAGCTGTCAGAAAGAACAGGGGAAGTCAATGTGGGCAAGAGAATGAATTATAACAAATCACAATAGTACATATGAGTGAAAATGCCATAATAAAACTAATGACTTTATATGCTAACTTTTAAAACTAATATAAAATATTGAGTCACATCCAGTAACTAGAAAAAATCTAAAGGTTTAATCTAATATTACATTTCATTTATCAGTTATATCTAAAATTAAATTTTACTGATATGCAGTATTGGTTAAGATATGGGAAAACAATTTCTCAGAGTATTCTAGCTGGGTGCCATCTAAAGAAGGAACCTAATGTTCAAAACTGAGTTATTCTGTGGGCCTGAGAACAGGAAACAATAATGAGTCTGGAAGAATGAAGTCAACTTTCCACAACTGCAGGGTAAGAGATAATAGAACAAGAGGGCTAGATGCTGACAGGTCTAAAACTCCAGTCTACAGAAGGCTCAGCTCAGGCAATGAAGTATCCAAGAGGAGGTGATACCTCCCTCAGTGCCAGAAGTTGACCCCATCTTTTGAGACTAACTTGGAGGATGATAGTCCTGAGACTGAGTTTGCAGGCATATCAAACTCTGTTTCTATGAAGTACCGTGCTGTAGAAACAGAACCCTGACCTCTGACCCTCCAATGAACTACTTGATATCCACAACTGCATCTCTCCAGAAAGTTGATGAAAGCCTAGTTAGTTTTAGAAGTATAAAGGTATGAATCTGCCTATATATATCCCAGTGCTGTGTCCCACTTCCTAAATGATTCCTAATGCACTTGAAAAACAACCAACTAGAATGACAGCATAGACAAAGCAGAGTGTCTCAGGAGGGCAGGAGAGCCAGTCTAATCCATAGATTGCAAGGTTAAATGTGGCCAGCAAGGGCCTCTGGTATGTAAAGAAATCAGATTAAAATAAAAGTGCAATTTTTTAGAACCTTTGGGAAACAGAAGAGGTAGTTCTAAGAGGAAAAGGTATAGTTACTGGGGTTTATATTAAAATAAATCAGCGATATCAAGAAAGTAACTTAATAATGCTCCTCAAAGTCCTTCAAAAACAAGGATAAGCAGTAGATAGAAGGAAATAAAGATCAAGTCGAAATCAATGAAACAGAGACTGAAAGAACAGCACAAAGAATCAACAAAACGAAGAGCTGCTCTTTGAATAATTAAACAAGACTTGCAAAACATCAGTGAAACTGACAAAAGGGAAGAGGGAAAAAACCAAATTCATAAAAGACAGATAAACATAGGAGGTTACACTAAGCACCAATGAAACACAGAGGAGCAGAAAGTAGCGTTTGAAAAACATATATTCAAAACTATTGGAAAACCTAGAAAAAAAGGACAAATTCAATCAAAATTACATCAAGAGTCTATAAATAAGTTAATGGGATCCACAACAAACAATGAGGATGAAACAAAAATAGTTTCCCAACAAAGAAAAACCCAGGACCACATAGACTCACTGCCAAAAATCTATCAAATCTTCAAAGAAGCAACACAATAGCTCACAAAATTGTTAAGGGGAGAAATGGAAGGAACATGATCAGACTCAGTGTGTGAGGCTAGCATTAAACTGACACCAAAATCTGATAGAGAAAAACTATAGAACACTTTCCCTCATAAATGTAGATACAAATGTTCTCAATAAAATATTTGCAAACCAAATTCAAGAACACCTTGAGAAGACCACATGGTGCAACTAAATTGGTTTTATTCCAGAGATACTGAGATGGCTCAACATATGCAAACCAATGAGTGCAGTACAGCAACAGAGAAGTAGAATCGAAAACAAAAATTACATGATCATCTCAAGTTATACAAAAAAGACCTTTAACAAAGTTTAACGGCCCTCTATGATAAAATCCCAGAAGTGACTAGGCGTAGAAGGAACATACTTCCATATAGTAAAAGCAACATATAACAAGTCTAGACAATATCATACTATTGGTCAAAAAGTAAGGACATTTTCTCTAAAATTGTGAGACAAATATTTCCTTTCCCTATTCTTAGTCAATATAAACAAATAATAGATATACAAGTAGGAAAGGAAGAAGCAAATCACCACTGTTTTCAAGTGATACAATTGATTCTGAAATATAATAGCCTAAAGACTTCACAAGAAAACTCAGATTTCAGCCAAGAGGCAGGACACAAAACCAATGCGTGGTGGTTAGCTGTTCCATCTTTGACCTGACAGTACTACCCCTAGGGAGGCTTCTGATAATTGCCACGCCTACCTATGACACGCCCCTGGGGCGGGGCTGAGACGGGAGCCCTTAAGACCCAAGATCTGGCTGTGCTGGCTCTCTTGGTTCCTGGTGATCCTGGATGCTGGATGGTAGAGCAAGCAGAATTCTCCAGAGAACATTGCTGCACCTCACCTCTCCTGGATACATTATCATTTCTCCCAAAAAGATGGATTCTGGAGATAAGCTACCTGCGTTAGCTTAAAAACTTAGGGAAGGATCTGGCCTGGTCTTGGTCATACGGAAAATGTAGAGGTCATTTGGGCTATTAGCTACCTCTGGTCCTACTTGTAGGACCCTGGAGGAGTCTTTGGCTGTAAGGGTCATTTAGATTACTAGTCACCTCCAGTCCTGGTTATAGGAGCTTGATAAGGCCTGTCCCATCAGATAAGGCAGATCACCAAGCTGTTAATTACCTCCAATTCCCAGCTTTCTGGATGGAAAAACAGGTTTTTCATCTTTCCCATTGGAAAGACAATCATGTGTGCTGAAAACTCCTGGTTTCCCTGAATATCTGTCGGGGGAAGGACCTTCATGCTACCAACAACAGCAATCTCCCAGACCTGGTACCAATTTCTGTCATTGTGGGGATTTCTGTCACTGTGATAAAATAGCATGACCAAAAGCAACTTGAAGAGGAAAGAGTTTATTTCATCTACAGCTTGTAGCATCAGCAAGGAAAGTCAAAGCAGGAACTTTAAGACAGGAACTAATACAGGGGCCGTGGAAGACTGCTGATTACTGGCTTGCCCACAGGCCAATCTGGTGGGGACATTTTCTCAGTTGAGGTTTCCTCTTCCCAAATTACTCTAACTTATGTCGAGTTGACATAAAACTAACCTGCACAAATAGTGTTTATTCTATCATGGTTTGTAATAATAAGTCATGAGAAATGTCCTCTCGTGTAATTGTCTAGCTGTATTTATTTGAGTGATTAAAGGAATAAGGTAAGATGAGTAGCCGGAAAGTTAAATAAGATCGATATCCCTATTCTTCCAAGAAAAGAGAAAGCCAGTACATGTTTCTGGGGATTTCAAGCAGAGTCTGTCTTTCCCTCTTCAGAGCTTGTGAGAAACTGAAAACTAAGAAAAGAGAAAGGAAATGACATCATCTTCCATTGTAACTGTTACTGACAAGATGTCAGACAGAGTTTTTATTCTAACAGAGTATTTCAAGCAGGAAGAAACCAGGAAATAAGTAAAAAATGAATAAAGATACTGGTGAGTGTGGGAAACCAGTAGAAGGGGAGGGTTATGGCTGGGATGGAATGAACTGATTTGGGGTGGGTGGCTTGGAATGATCTCATGGAATTCTCTCTTTCCAGAACTGACTTCGGGATCTGAGCCATAATGCAATGGCACAGCAGAAAAGCATTTTAAGACATCCCCAATGAACGAGAAAGACTGGAGAACTGAAGTCTTAAGAGGTAGTCTGGAAAGGACCCCATAGGATGTGTAAGCTTATATGGGGATGCATGTTTTCTTCTGAGCACAATGTTATGGTTTGAATCCCTTGCCCAGGCTTGATGTGGTCAAATTTATCACTTCAAAGTGACCACTTGTCGGCTGGGTGCAGAGCATAAGGAGATAAAAGACAAGAAGGATAAGGGCAGGAAGGCACATTTTGCAGGCTCTACACTGTGCAGGCAGGAGCTGAAGGTGGCTTGCTCTGGCGTGCCTGGAAATATACAGAGTACCCATCTGAGAAGAGCAAAGGCTATTTATTCATAGTTTGGTATAGTGACTGAGTCACCTACTGCCATTTGTGTCTTGGCGGAGGTGTGGGAAAGCTTTACAAGTAGAAAAAAAGGGAGTCTTTTAGGAATGTCATGACTAGGGGCTTTGGGCATAGGAAACTGCAGGTGTGCAAACTAGGGTAGGCTATGGGTATACATTGGCTTTCTCTAGATTGTCATATATGGAAAAACAAAATCACAGAAAAAGATGAATCAAGTTCTGATTGCCCAAAGCCAATTATCACAGAAGCTGTGGTTCAGCTTCCTCGGTTGTTAGACAATCACCTGATTTCCTTCAATCTAACATAGCAGAGAATCTACCTGGACTATCTATTCATAGACAAGATGGTGGGTTTCTTCAGCAGGATGCTTCAGACCATGATCAGAATTCTGTATTTATATGTGGTCCAGCCATGTCTGTTTTCACATCAGTCCTCTCAGATAGAGTGGTTTAGGAAAGAAAAGACTGGATTCACACCGTTTGGCTACAGTCTGTACCTGACTTATTAACAAATTGAATACAGAAGCATTAATGGGAAAAAGGGGTCTAGAACAGCTCTTTGTCTAGATCCCTAACACATAAATACGATAGTAAATGAGTTCTAAAATGAAAGAAAATAAATGTGTCATAAGCCATAAAGTTAAGCAAGTTAAGCACTTGCATCCAGAATAGGGGTCAATAATCAGTTTTCTGAAAATTGGAAGCTAGTAAGCTTTTAGCTTTGCAGGCCACATGGTGTGTTAAAACTCTTCAGATCTGTTGCTATATAACATGAGGCTTTTTTGGACAAAGTACATACGACTGTGTTCCAGGAAAACTTTATTCATGGACTATGAAATTTTAACTCCATACAATGTTCATTTGCTTGTTTTAAGCACACTTAAAATATAAAAGCCAAACTTATTCACCTCACCAAAAGAGCAGATGGGATTTGTCCTAAGGGCTGTTGTATACCTGTGAAGTAGAGGTAAAGCTTGCAGTCCCATGGATCAACATTGTACTGTGTACACTACTCAGTAAGTCTCCAAACCTGGAGTACCCAAGAATTCTCTTCTTCATTGGACTAACCAGATTACTTAGGCTTAGGGAAAGGAGCTGCAGAAATGCTTTCTTGGGTGCCAAGTGGTAGCCAATGTGGTAGCACTTTTACTGAACTAACAGTATTTGACTTTCACACAAATAACACCTCTATTTACCAGGCCAAGAGACCAAGTGACTTTTTCCACAAGATTAAAACCTGTGTGTGTGTGTGTGTGTGTGTGTGTGTGTGTGTGTGTGTGTGTTTAGTTATGTAGAACCTGAGTGAAATTACACACTTGCAAAGCATTTCATAAATTGAAATGTTTTCATATCTGTTCTTCCATGGTAGAACCACATGGCTTGCTCTCTCTCTTTATTCAGGTCTTTCTTTATATTTGGTCACATTTAAATGTTGTTCCTAATCATTCTGTATAAAAAGGCATGCTAGCCCTACCTATCTACTGCCTAAGATAGCATCCAAAAACTACCTGTCAACTGTCTAAAACAGTATCCACAGAATGACCTATCAGCTGTGCAGGCTTTTCCTCAGAATTTTCACACTTTGACAGGTATAGATTATAATTATTATTATATTTTCTATATTAATATAGTATTAACAATTTCTTTTATTATTATGTTGTTGCTGTTGCTATTGTCTGCTTCCTCACAGTAAAACAAAATGAAAAAGTGATTATTTAGTTCACTGTTACACATCCAATTCTATTGTCTGATAGAATTAGCTAATAAACAGTTAGATAGATGACTATCTATCTATAAGGTTTAATCTCAATTATCTTTTTTTGCATTTCCTACTAACAATAGTCTCTAGTAAAATATCCATCACCCTGCACACTCTATTTCTAAAGAGGTGGCTAGACACCAAAGTAGCACAATCCCACTACCTCTTCTTTTTTCCTGAGAATGACACAATTTCATTTCAGTTTTTAAAACATTATAAAAGAATGCATCTTTAATGCAACCTTTAAAGCACTAATTTGTTAGCTTTACTTCAAAAGAAAAACCTCCAATATTCCATAGTTCTGAGTCAGATTATCTTGTAACAAAACACAGTAGTCAGCAGATAAATCAGAACCTAACATACTAGAACTGCTTATAGATTTGAAAGAAAACTTAAGCCACTAACAGCACAGATTCCTCCAGTGCTGGGTTGCAGCTCCTTTTGTCTTGACTTTCTGATTTTAAAGTCTTCAAGTCATACTGCCTCAGTACAGTTCTTAGACATAAATACTTTCCTGGGAGTTTGAAATTTGAGTCAACTAGCAATAACTCATGAATATCCCCTATGTAACTTCACATATTTGTATGCGTGTATAATCTTTTGAAATGTTCCCTAAAATATTTTTAAATGCTACACTTTAAACCCAGGAGCTCAGGTGCAGAACTATACCCTCAGACATTTCAATTTTTTGCTTTGAGACAGAGTCTCTCTAAGTGGCCCAAACTGACCTTGAACTCTCTCCATTCCAGGTAGGCCTTAAAATGGTGACTCACCTGCCTTCATTGAATGGACATCTGAGATTACAAGCCTGTGTCCCAGACCTAGGTCCCCAAAAGTCCTTTTCCCCTGGTATGTCAGTTGCTTCCTATTGAGTGGCATATGTTTTATTGTATTTTGTCCCTGTTGTTTGCTATTCTGTTTATCCCTTATAATTATAAACTCCCAATTTTAATTACTGTAATCATTACTATTCTTGGAAAGTTTATACAGTTCTTCAAAAACAGATCAGTTTTCAAAAGTTCTTGAGGTAATTTTTCTTAGTTACATTTATCTTTCCATTAGAAATCAGTTACCACATGAGCATCTCTTATTATTTCAGGACACTTGAAGAAATTTATTATTTGATTGTATGTAAATATACAAATAAATCATAAATATATACTTCAGTGTTTCAGAAGAAAACTTGATCTGGAAGCCGGTGATGCTGAATAGACAACATGAGTAGCAGCAAATGTATTACTATCCTGTCGAGACTTTTCAGTAAGGCTGTATTTTCAAACGTTCATTGAGAAGCTTCATTCTATGAAATTTACCAAGAACTGTGCTCTGTGAAAATACTAACCCTGTTAGAATACTGATTAAAAGCTTAATGCTCAAAATTGAAATGTATGAGTTGTCAGAATGACTCTACCAACTGTGGAAAAAATCCCTTCCAGTGAAGGAAGTAAACAGCAGCCGAAGGGCAAAAATATCAGATCAGTAATTTTCAGTCTTACTCTTTGTTCCATGAATGTGTGCCTCATCCCAACCAAATCGCACCATATGTAGGTACATTTATATGTATATTTTCTATATTTTGATTTTCTATTTTAGACTTATTTCTTTTATTTTATGTACATGAGTGTTCTGTTCACATGTATGTCTGTACAGCACATCTGTGCCTGGTGCCCACAGAGGTCAGAAGAGGATATTGAATCTCCTGGAACTGGAGTTCTGGATAGTTATGAGCCATGGGTTCTGGAAATGGAGGCTAGGTCTTCTGCAAGAACAAATGCCCCCCTTTCAAACAATGAGTATAGAATGAACAGCCCCCCCAACGATTTTGTAATGAAAGAAAAAAATCAAATGTTTTAGCCCACTTAGTGTTACACTAAAAAGATTAATAATTTATGGACATCTGAAAAATCTCTTGGCTTTATTGCAATTATCAAGATGCATGGATAGTGGTAAACAATTATTATTTTCCAAGAAATGTAAGTTCTACTATTTTAAACATGTTTATTATCTTTTTTGCATGTGTCTTTTTTTATAATTTAATTTAATTTTACATTTCAGCCATGGGTTCCCCTGTCCTCCCCCCTCCCTGACCCAACCCCACATTCCCCTCAGCCCACCCCCCAAATCCCATCTCCTCCAGGGCAAAGACTCTCCTGGGGATTGAGCTCAACTTGGTAGGTTCAGTCCAGGCAGGTCCTGTCCCCTCCTCCCAGGCTGAGCAAAGTGTCCCTGCATAAGCCCCAGGTTCCAAACAGCCAGCTCATGCACTAAGGACAGGTCTGGGTCCCACTGCCTGGGTGCCTACCAAACAGTTCTAGCTATTCAACTGTCTCACTTATCCAGAGGGTCTGATCAAGTTGGGGGCTCCTCAGCTTTTGGTTCATAGTTTATGTGTTTCCATTAGTTTGGCTATTTGTCCCTATGCTTTTTCCAATCTTGGTCTCAACAATTCTCGCTCATACAATCCCTCCTCTTTCTCACCAATTGGATTCCTGGAACCTCACCTGGGGCCTGGCCAAGGATCTCTGCATACACTTCCATCAGTTATTGGATGAGAGTTCTAGCATGACAGTTGGGGTGCTTGGCCATCCCATCACCAGACTAGGTCAGTTCGGGCTTTCTCTCAACCATGGCCAGTAGTCCACAGTGGAGGTATCTTTGTGGATTTCTGGGGACCTCTCTAGCAATTAGCCACAAATGATATAAAATACCTTGGGGTAACTCTAACTAAGCAAGAACCTACATGACAAGAACTTTAAGTCTCTGAAAAAAGAAAATGAAGATGTCAAAAAAGGGAAAGATCTCCCTTGCTCATGGATAGGCAGAATTAATATAGTAAAAATGGTGATCTTACCAAAAGCAATCTACAGATTCAATGCAATCCCTATCAAAATACCAACACAATTCTTCACAGACCTGGAAAGAAAAATACTCAACTTCATATGGAAAAACAAAAGACCCAGGATAGCCAAAAGAATCCTGTACAACAAAACAACCTCTGGAGGCATCAAAATCCCCGACCTCCAGCTCTACTATAGAGCTACAGTAGTAAAAACAACTTGGTACTGGCATAAAAACCGACATGTGGACCAATGGAATCGAATTGAAGACTGTGACATTAATCCGCACACCTACGAACATATAATTTTTGACAAAGAAGCCAAAACTGTACAATGGAAAAAAAGAAAGCATCTTCAACAAATGGTGCTGGCATAACTGGATGTCAATGTGTAGAAGGCTGCAAATAGATCCATATCTGTCACCATGCACAAAACTTAAGTCCAAGTGGATTAAAGATCTCAACATAAATCCAGTTACTGTGAACCTGATAGAAGAGAAAGTAGGAAATAGTCTTGAACGCATTGGCACAGGAGATCACTTCCTAAATATAACACCAGTAGCACAGACACTGAGAGAAACAATCAATCAATGGGACCTGTTGAAACTGAGAAGCTTTTGTAGACAGCTTACAGAATGGGAAAAGGTCTTCACCAACCCCACATCTGACAGAGGACTGATATCCAGAATATATAAAGAACTCAAGAAATTAGACATCAAAATGCCCAACAGTCCAATTAAGAAATGGGCTACAGAACTAAACAGAGAATTCTCAACAGAGGAAGCTCAAATGGCTGAAATACATTTAAGGAATTGCTCAACATCAGTAATTACCCAGGAAATGCAAATCAAAACGACTCTGAGATAGCAATTTACACCTGTCAGAATGGCTAAGATCAAAAACATAAAAGACAGCTTATGCTGGAGAGGATGTGAAGCAAGGGGATCTCTCCTCCACTGCTGGTAGGAATGCAAGCTTGTACAGCCACTTTAGAAATCAATATGGCACTTCCTTAGAAAATTGGGAATCCATCTCCCCCAAGACCCAGCTGTAGCACTCTTGGGCATATACCCAAGGAATGCTCAATCATACCACAAGGGCATTTGCTCAGCTATGTTCATATCAGCATCGTTTGTAATAGCCAGAACCTGGAAACAACCTAGATGCCCTTCAACTGAAGAATGGATAAAGAAAATATGGTACATATACACAATGGAGTACTACTCAGCAGAGAAAAACAATGACATCATGAGGTTGCAGGCAAATGGATGGATCTAGAAAAAATCATCCTGAGTGAGGTAACCCAGACTCAGAAGGACAAACATGGTATGTACTCACTCCTAGGAGAATACTAGATGTAAAACAAAGATGACTAGACTGCTACACAACTCCAGGGAGGCTACCTAGAAAACGGGACCCTAAGAAAGACACAGGGATCACCCAATGAGAGAGAAATGGATGAGATCTACATGAACAACATGGACGAGAGTGGGGGTACTGAAGGGCAAGTTTCGAGGGACAGAGAGCTTAGGGGAGCAGGAGATCCCAGCTGGATCAAGAACAGAAAGGGAGAACAAGGAATAATAGACTGTGATAAATGAAGACCTCATGTTTGTTATTTGTTTAAAGGCTCTGATCATGACAAAAACACATGAACTTCAACAACATGATGCACACAGAACTTGATAAGATTAAGGCTTGTTTTCCATTCTCCTATCAACACTCCCTATGCAAAGAAAAAAATTTATTTCTTCACACTTGTGTCCAAACTGACCTCATATGGTAAGTTGGACTTACCATTACCCAATATTTTTAATTCTAAAACATTAGAGAATTTTGGTTGTTTTGGTAATAGCTCATTTGTGTCAGTACTTGCTTTTTATGTAAAAAGCTCATATTCCTAGCCTCCGTTTTCAGGATAAAAACATAGCTCATTTGGTAGAGCATTTGCCAGCATACACAAAGCCCTGTGATAGTTCCCTAGCACAAACCAAGTGAGTTTGAAGCCAGCCCTTATAGGATACAAAAGACACTGTCTCCAAAAATATAAATGAAATACATAAAACCTCTTGTTTAGTTTTGCTTATATCATATTCAGGGTGTTCCTTCTAGCCCAATTAAATATCATTCATTCATCTATATATCAGATGAGAAAATATTTCTTGAAAGAGTACTACACGCTTAGATCTAAAATTGTAAGAATTAATTCTACTGTGTCTAGTGACAAGAATTATTTATGGGAGCAGTGAGTGATGGCAGCAGAGTTGGATAAACACCATAATGGTGGCAAGAAACAAAGGATGTTTTTACCTTATTTGGCAGAATTGAAGAAAATTTTCCTAGAGAGGTAGCATTTGGAACATTTTGGAATTTTTAAGTGGGAGAATGAATTCACAGGGAAGTATGGTCAAGGGCACAGGAATGTGAGGGAAAAAAAAAAGACAAATTTTACGAAAGGGATTATAGGGAAGATAACTGGAAAAACTCAATTAAATTATTTCATTAATGATGTTGGGTAACATACTCAAAAATTACCAGGGAGAAGCTTGTATTCTGAGATCCATTTCCCATATAATATTAGTCTAGATTTATTAAAGGTTAATTACACATGTAGCATAATATAATCTACTTGCCTCAATTAGCTATTTGTAAAGTGATTAATCAGCTTCTAATTGACTTTTATAATTAATTTACAAGGTCACATAAAAATGTGATAAAACTCTACAGACCCCTATACTCCTTATAATAACTGTAAGTCTAGTACCATCTATGAATGAATTATTCTTGTAGTTTGTGAGCTATTTTCTTTTATAAGCTATTCTTAGAGAGCCAGTACCTAGCTTAGCTATCATTTGTCTTGATAAAATATCTTTTTTAAAAAGCATTTGTTTAGTGTTTTTATGCCAGTGCACATGCCTTGGTGCGTGTGTGAATGTCAGAGGACATCTTGCTGAATCAGTTCTCTCTATCCACCATGTGGGTGCTTTAAATTAAAATGAAGCTGATTGGATTCAGGTTCTCAGGTTCTGCTGAGCCAACAAAATATGGATAAATTAGTTGAACTATTTTTAATGGAAATACCAAATAAAGTCCATAAGAATGATTAGACTTTACAATTATGTAAGTCACTCAATATAATATTAACAAACAGATTTTCTTTGGGGAAAAGAGCAGAAAGATGAATATAAGAATCTAGTCAACTTATTTAGGCATTATCAATTTCAAATTCTTTCATACATAACATTTTGTGTCCATGCAAACAGTAAAATATTTATAAGTATGGGTTAAGGGTATAATAAACCAAACATCTCCAGTTTTTAGAATTGGTGTTTGAGGGGAGAGTGAGATGGCTCAATAAGTAAGGGTATTTGTAGTTGGAGCCTCTGGACCTAAGATCAATACCCAGAAACCACATAAAGGTCAAAGTGGAGAAGCTGTCCTTTTACCTCCACACATACACCATGTCACATATAAGCCTTCACTTACTTCATTCACTTCACATACCATATATCCCCCAACACAAGATAATGTGATGATGATGATGATGAGGAGGAGGAGGAGGAGGAGGAGGAGGAGGAGGAGGAGATTCTTGGGATCTACTGGGTTTATGGAAATTTTAAGGAGGTAACATTTCAGGAAATGTAATAACTCATCAACTGGTCTCAATGTCTTGGGAAAAGACATTCTTGAGTAACACAAGTCCTCCTAACTTTGGCTGTCTAGCCAGATTTCCAAGGCCTGCCAAGTTCTATGTGTGGTGTTACAGACATGGACATAATTTCTTGGAGAGAATGTGCCAGTTTGCAATCACCCCTTTAATCACCTTGAATGTCTGCCAACTATTCCGTTTCTGGGAGTATTGTGACTTTTGGTATGCCTTCCCCACGGCAGGTGCAAAACACAAAAGGCATGGTTCACTGCCTTCCAGTTGAGTCCCTCTTGGCTTTCAATTAAATGGCTGAAATCAGCTTGGCAGTCCCCTCCCCACAGATTTAACATGCCACCACCACAGAGTTGCTGGAGTCCTAAAGGGCTTTCTAGATGCTCCTAATTTTAAAAAAAGAAAAAAAAAATCACAATGGAATAATGGAGAAAGTTCTGAAGAGAAGAACCAGAACTCAGAAGATAAAACTAGTGGGAGCAGGGTAGACACTGATGTGCATACCAATGAAAATAAATCACAAGAACTATATAAAATTCATCAACAAATTAGGTCCCCACATCTGAAACAGCAATTCTCATTGCAAATTAACTGTGTAGGATGAAGTATTGGAGACAGTTTACAAATCAGATAGATTCAAAGAGTGTTCCTACTGGGGCTTGGCTTAGAATAAATCCTCTCTGAGTGCCCTGAAATTCCAAGTTTAAATAATCAATCGCTATTGATTTTTCACTTTTGTTCTGCCAACGTTTGGTTATTCCCCAGGTCACATAGCCTTGCCATTTGAGCCAAAGTCAATAAAGAATTTATTTATTCATTAGACTCTGCAGAAGTGGAACCTAGTGCTGAAAACATGCATTAAGATTTTGTATGGTAAATATCAAGCATTTTGTGGAGTTTTAATGTGCATCACAAATCTGTATGGAGGACACTACCAAGATAAACTTACGCCTAGTACGAAACTACTTTTGAGTAATCTAATTGCTTTGCTGCAGAAGAAAATAACTTTAAAAGAAACTAACAATGTTTTGGATCCTTGCAACAAGATTATGAATATTAATTTGGTAATTAATAATTAAAAAGTTGCAGTATTTTCTTTATAATTCTTGGAAACACATTGCAGTATTGTAATTTGACTGATACTGGCTAGATGAGCTACCAGGAAGCACAAAGAAGCACAGACACTGTAGCAATCTCAAAGCTCAATACTCCCAGGTCAACTAAACTTTGCAACTAATACTTATGAAAGCAGCTTAGCTAAAGAGAAAAACTTTATTTCTTTCTTATCACATTCACTCTATAAACAAGAAGAATAATCTACACATATGTTAAAGATGCTACAAGGTTAATTGATCAGAATATTGTGACTATGGAGAATTAAAATGTTGTAGATGCAGAGATGAATATTCTTTGCCCAGTGTACACCATTAATTCCAGCACTTGGTAGACAGACAGGCAGACCTCTGAGTTCAAGGTCAGCCTGGTCTATAGAGTGAGTTGCAGGATGGCTAGAGCTACACAGAGAAACCATGTCTCAAATAAATAAATAAATAAATAAATAAATAAATAAATAAATAAATAAATAAATAAATGAATGAATAAATAAATGAATAAATGATAGATAGATACAGAGATAGATACATAGATAGATACATAGATAGATAAAATAAGAACCTTGGACAACCTTTAGTCGGCTTAAAATTGTTCATTGTCCTACCTCTATGTATGATCTAAGATCATGCCAGCTGTCTGCTAAAATTTTTGGAATGTGTTATTAAAAAACCACTACCTTCCACCAACCCAAAAGTTAAGAATGTCATCAGAGAGCATCTGCAAACTATAGCAGAGTTTTTCCTATTTTGCCATAATATGGTGGTATTGTGTTCCCCAAAATATTGTGCACGCTGATAAACTTATCTGAGGTCAGAGAACAGGACAGCCACAATATTAAACATAGAAGTTAGGCAGTGGTAGCATATGCCTTTAATCCCAGAACTTGGGAGGCAGAACCAGGTGGATTTCTGTGAGTTCAAGGTCACATTGGAAATAGCCAGGCTTGGTGATTCACACCTTTAATCCCAGAAAGTGAGCCTTTAATCCCAGGGAGTGAAGGTAGAAAGTAGAAAGATATATTAGGCGTGAAGACCAGAAACTAGAAGCATTTGGCTGGTTAAGCTTTGAGGCTTATGAGCAGCACAGTTCAGCTGAGATTCATTTGGATGAGGACTCAGAAGCTTGCAGTATGAGGAAACAGGATCAGCTGAGGAATGGGCAAGGTGAGGTAGCTGTGGCTTGTTCTACTTCTCTGATCTTCCAGCATTCACCCCGATACCTGGCTCTGGGTTTGATTTTATTAATAAGAACTTTTAAGATTCCTGCTACACCATAACCTGCCTATTTGATATCCCCTCCAGTATATTTGGGAGATGTCTCAAGAGGACATTTTCATTCTGTAACCACTTCTACATTAAAATATGTTATTTGGGGCAACCTGTTCCTGGGTCACCATTACACATATTTGGGTTAAAGTAAACTCTCCTATTCACTTTCAAGGGAAAACTGTTTTGTATCACCAATTTTAGTGGCCCAACATGGGGCACTAGAGGAAGTCTACTCGCACCCATATTATTATGGGACTGTTGTGCCCCATTGCCTCATCAAATGGATGTTGGTGAGTTATTTCTGACCGATGATCCATTCGTTTATTCTGAGTTTTTTGTTGGGTATCTTTATCTGCTTCCAATCAATTGCTTGTTTCTGGAGTATTTGGCCAGGGCATTTGATCACTAACACTCCTGCTGCTGCTTGAATAGCTCAATCCTGGTCAAGTGTATTCTCCTGCTTATTGGAACCTTCCTTCTATTAGTGTGAGATTCTCTGAGTACTTGATAATAGGGATACTTATCTTAGGAGACGCTAGTTCCCTCCAGCCCAACACAGTGATGTCAGAACTCCCCTAGGATATGGAACTGTTCATGGGGCACCTCAAAACAACATACCCCATTCCTAGGTGAGAAGAAACCTTCCTGGGTGCGCCAGAAAGATCTACAAATGGACTGGCTGATCAAGTATCTTAAGCCTTCTCATGTTCCTACACATCCACAGGATAAACCTGACACACAGTAGAGAGAACAAAACTGAGAATGAGACATAAAGCAGCAAGTCCCATGAGCCCCATAAACATCTGATCCAAAACACAAATGGCTCCAGCCAGCACAGGAGGTTGCAGGTTTCAGGTAAGACAGAGACAGCAAAATGGGAAATAGAAATGGAAGATACATGGCCCATCTGGAGCAAAATAGCCACTGGTACTCCATCCCAGTTTTTGCTTGATAACTAAGGGAGCTTAATATGTAAGATTTTGTATAAATGGGGAATGTTTGATATTCACATTTTGGTGCACTCTAAACTAGAAGTTCTAGTTAATAAAATTAAAGATTCTAAATAAATATCCTACTTTATTGGAATTTAAAAGCATGTAAGGAAAGAAACAATTCCATTGCTGATTACAAAAAAAGAAACACTTGGAAATTGTAACAAAAGAACAACATATTAAAGAATAAGAAAGCATAGGGCTGGTGAGGTGGTGCTAAGGTTAAGAGCATGTGCTGCTCTCACAGAGGACCAGAGTTATGGTCTCAGCACATCTGACAACTGCCTGTAACTCCAGTGCCAAGGTATTTGACTGCCTCTTCCCACTTCTGTGTGTACTTGCACATGTGTGCACTACTTACACACAGATATAACATACAATTATAAACAGATAATAAAATCAATACTGAAAAGAAATTTTAGAGCTTGTGTCAGAACTAACCTCCCATTACAGCAGTCCTTCTCTGGTCTTGACTTTTTTTTTTTTTTTTTTTTTTTTTGCCAGAGCTGAGGACCGAACCCAGGGCCCTGCGCTTAGCTAGTCAAGGGCTCTACCACTGAGCTAAATCCCAAACTTTGGTCTTGACTTTTCTTAGCTCTTTCATTCCTGGATCCTTCTCTTTTTTCCTAGTAATTCTCAAGCAGAACAAAATTCTATGTGGAAGGAAAAGACTGTTAGAACTTGTTTAACCATAGTGACTAGAAGGAGAAGGGATCTTGATGCTATCTATACTCTCTGCACCAAACTGTGCTGAACACTTCATGGGGTTTCCAGAGTCATCTCAGGATGCTCTGGTGTTGGGGACACAGAGGTCCTTGTACTCACAGAGAAGCACTAAGAGAATCAGAAGTGGCCATCATACAGGGGTCCTGTGGAATGTACAAGTATGTCAAATGTGTTGCTCTGATTGGTTAAAATAAAACACTGATTGGCCAGTAGCCAGGCAGGAGGTATAAGTGGGACAAACAGAGAAGAGAAGTCTGGGAAGTGGAAGGCAGAGGTGGAGAGAGCTGCCAGCCCCAACCATGACAAGGGAGATGTAAGGTACAGGTAAGCCACGAGCCATGAAGCAAGTTATAGATTAATAGAAATGGGTTAATTTAAGATAGAAGAAGCTTTCTTTCCCTCAAATCTTGCCCTTCATTACTCCCACTCTCGTCCAGGTTGTTCATGTAGATCTCATCCATTTCTCTCTCATTAGGTGATCCCTGGGTCTTTCCTAGGGTCCCATTTTCTAGGTAGCCTCCCTGGAGATGTGTAGCAGTCTAGTCATCTTTGTTTTACATCTAATATCCTCCTATGAGTGAGTACATACCATGTTTGTCCTTCTGAATCTGGGTTACCTCACTCAGGATGATTTTTTCTAGATCCATCCATTTGCCTGCAACCTCATGATGTCATTGTTTTTCTCTGCTGAATAGTACTCCATTGTGTATATGTACCATATTTTCTTTATCCATTCTTCAGTTGAAGGGCATCTAGGTTGTTTCCAGGTTCTGGCTATTACAAACGATGCTGATATGAACATAGCTGAGCAAATGCCCTTGTGGTATGATTGAGCATTCCTTGGGTATATGCCCAAGAGTGCTACAGCTGGGTCTTGGGGGAGATGGATTCCCAATTTTCTAAGGAAGTGCCATATTGATTTCTAAAGTGGCTGTACAAGCTTGCATTCCTACCAGCAGTGGAGGAGAGTTCCCCTTGCTCCACATCCTCTCCAGCATAAGCTGTCTTCTGTGTATTTGATTTTGGTCATTCTGACAGGTGTAAGGTTAGGTGATCAGGAGATCCCAGCTGGATCAAGAACAGAAAGGGAGAATGAGGAATAACAGATCATGATAAATGAAGACCACATGAGAACAGGAATAGGCAGAGTGCTCGAGAGGTCCCCAGAAATCCACAATGATATATCCTCTGTAGACTGCTGGCAATGGTCGAGAGAAATCCTGATCTGACCTAGTCTGGTGATCAGATGACTAAACACCCTAACAGTCGTCTTGGAATTCTCATCCAATAACTGATGGAAGTGGATGCAGAGATCCTCAGCCAGGCCCCAGGTGGAGCTCCAGGTATCCAACTGTCAAGAAAGAGGAGGGACTGCAAGAGTGTGAATTATTGAATCCAAGATTGCAAAAAGCAGAGGGACAAATAGCCAATCGAAAGAATGCACGTGAATTATGAACCAACAGCTGTGGAGCCCCCAGCTAGATCAGGCCCTCTGGATAAGTGAGACAATTGAATAGCTTGATCTGTTTGGGAGGCACCCAAGCTGTGGGACCGGGACCTGTCCTTAGTGCATGAGCTGGGTGTTTGGAACCCTGGGCTTACACAGAGACACATGTTCAGCCTGGAAGGAGGGGACAGGACCTGCCTGTACTGAATCCACCAGGTTTAAATGAATCCCCAGGGGTTTCTTGGTCCTGGAGGTCATGGGAATGGAGGAGAGGGGCTGGGGGGAAGGTGGGGGCAGGGGCAGGAGGGGGGAGGACAGGGGAACCCATGGCTGATGTATAAAATTAAAACACATAATAATAATAATAATAATAATAATAATAATAATAATAATAATAATAAAGATAGAAGAAGTAGATAACAAGAAGCCTGTCACGGACATACAGTTTATAAGTAATATAAGCGTCTGAGTGATTATTGTATACATGGGTTGTGGGACCGAGGGGGCTTGGAGGCACCTGGAGACAAGATCTCCTACTACACAGGGGTGTCTCCTTAATGGAGGAGATAAAATCAAATACCTGCACTCCATCCAGAAAGCTGAGAATGGATTTTGTTCAAACTTGATAACCTTTTTGCTGTCTGTGGAGGAAGACCTCATCCACTGTTTGCTATAGAGGCAGACCTCACCAAAGTTCCCTAGAATGATTATTCCAGACTGTTTCCTCCTGATACCATTACCCATTCTTAGAGGAGATGTCACATGTACTTTATGGCCTGCTGACCTCTATTCTATCAGTCAATGACCACACTAGATTTTGGGCCTTTTAGTTACAAAACTTGCCCTCTTCTTTTTCCTTTCTCTGAGATTTCTCCTTCTAATTATTCTCTCTGCCTGCCAGCCCTGCCTATCCTTTCTCCTGCCTTGCTATTGGTCATTCAACTCTTTATTAGACCATCAGGTGTTTTAGACAGGCTAAGTAACACAGCTTCACAGATCTAAACAAATGCAACATGAAAGAATGCAACACATCTCTGCATCATTAAACAAATGTTTCACAGCATAAACAAATATAACACTTCTTAAAATAATATTCTACAACCAGGGTCAGTTCAGGTTTGGGATCCAACTTGACAATGCATGGAATGGGTTAGATGGAGAGATATTCTCTGTCTGATTAGCATGACTATTCAAAGTTAGGTGGAAATCTGACACAAATTACAGGAGGCACACAAAATTAGAGCAGAAATGTCAAACTTTTATCCTGTTTGGGGGTGCCTTCCAGGCCCTAATGAGAAGTCCATGAATTTCAGAAAAGCCTGCTTCTAAGTTCTTGTTACAGTCAAACTCAAATCTTTTTTCCCCTTTTTTATTATATTTGTGTTATAATTTTATATAACAGTCATGGGTTCCCCTGTCCTCCCCCCTCCCGCCCCTGACCCCACCTTCCCCCCCTGACCCCACCTTCCCCCCATCCCCTCCACTCCATTCCCATCTCCTCCAGGGCCAAGACTCCCCTGGGGATTCAATTCAACCTGGTGGATTCAGTACAGGCAGGTCCAGTCCCCTCCTTCCAGGCTGAGCAAAGTGTCCCTGTGTAAGCCCTAGGTTCCAAACAGCCAGCTCATGCACTAAGGAAAGGTCCCGGTCCCACAGCCTGGATGCCTCCCAAACAGTCCAAGCCACTCAACTGTCTCACTTATCCAGAGGGCCTGTTCCAGCTGGGGGCTCCTCAGCCTTTGGTTCACAATTCATGTGCTTCCATTCGTCTGGCCTTTCGTACTTTTGCTTTTTCCAATCCTGGGCTCAACAATTCACGCACCCACAGTCCCTCCTCCTTCTCGACAACTGGACACCTGGAGCTCCACCTGGGGCCTGGCTGAGGATCTCTGCATCCACTTCCATTAGTCACTGGATGAGAGTTCCAGCCCGACCGTCAGGGTGTTTGGCCATCTGATCACCAGACTAGGTCAGATCAGGCTTTCTCTCGACCATTGCCAGCAGTCTACAGAGGATGCATCACTGTGGACCTCTGCCCACTCCTGTTCTCATGTGGTCCTCATCCATCATGGTCTACCATTCCTTGTTCTCCCATTCTGTTCCTGATCCAGCTGGGATCTCCTGCTCCCCCAAGCCTCCCTCCCCTCAAACCTTGCCTTTCATTTCTCCCACTCTCATCCAAGTTGTTCATGTAGATATCATCCATTTCTCTTTCATTGGGTCTTTCCTAGGGTCCCGTTTTCTAGGTAGCCTCCCTGGAGTTGTGAGTAGCAGTCTAGTCATCTTTGTTTTACATCTAGTATTCTCCTAGAAGTGAGTACATACCATGTTTGTCCTTCTGAGTCTGGGTTACCTCACTCAGGATGATTTTTTCTAGATCCATACATTTGCCTGCAAACCTCATGATGTCATTGTTTTTCTCTGCTGAGACTGAGAAGCTTTTGTAGAGCAAAGGACATGGTCAACAAAACAAAGCGACAGCCTACAGAATTGGTCTACACCAACCCCACATCTGACAGAGGGCTGATATCCAGAATGTATAAAGAACTCAAGAAATTAGACATCAAAATGCCCAACAGTCCAATTAAGAAATGGGATATAGAACTAAACAGAGACTTCTCAACAGAGGAAGTTCAAATGGCTGAAAGACATTTAAGGAATTGCTCAACATCCCTAATTATCTGGAAAATGCAAATCAAAACAACTCTGAGATACCACCTTACACCTGTCAGAATAGCTAAGATCAAAAACATAAAAGACAGCGTATGCTGGAGAGGATGTGGAGCAAGGGGAACTCTCCTCCACTGCTGGTGGGAATGCAAGTTTGTACAGCCACTTTGGAAATCAATATGGTGCTTCCTTAGAAAATTGGGAATCCATCTCCCCCAAGACCCAGCTGTAGCACTCTTGGGCATATACCCAAGGAATTCTTAATCATACCACAAGGGCATTTGCTCAGCTATGTTCATATCAGCATTGTTTGTAATAGCCAGAAACTGGAAACAACCTAGATGCCCCTTCAACTGAAGAATGGATAAAGAAAATATGGTACATATACACAATGGAGTACTACTCAGCAGACAAACATAAATCTTAAATAAGTAGTTTATTGAAATTTGTGAGTAAAGAAAAAACAGAAATATCTCTGTGGCCTTACAAAATTTACTGAATCTTCAGACTCAGGTTCCTGAGCTTTCATCCAAATATGAAGTAATTTTATTTTGCTAATATATATATATATATATATATATATATATATATATATATATATATATATATATATATATAGTTTCTGTTGGGCTTTAGAGATGGCTCAATGGATAAGGCACTTTCATGCTAGCATGGGGACCAGAGTTTTGATCAGTATGTGACAGTCCACCTGTAACCCTAGCACTCGGAATCACCCAGCCAAGCAAACCAGCTAAACTCATTCAATCAGAGAGCTGCAGGTGTATGAGTTCAGTGAGAGATTCTGCCTTAGTAAACACAGTGGATAGTGATTGAGGAAGACACCTGACCTCAATGTCTGACCTCCCTACTCACGCACATACAAACACACATTCATGCACAAACATCATATATGCCTATTCATACATGCATATACACAAAAAGATTTGTCTAAGTTCAGAAATTGTATAAAGGAAAGGTTAGGACACAGGAACCATCAAATAAAAGAAAGCTGTAAAATTTAAAAATAATTTTTTAAAAAGAAAAAGAAAGATATAAAAAGGTACAAGTATGGACTATATTTTCTTGAAAAATAAATTAAGGAATTTTTGATAAGGAAAGACTTTAGACTATAAATTAATTTTTTCATAAATTTAAAGAAGAATAAAAAACTGGAGAGATGGGTCAGAGCATCAAAAGCACTTGACGTTCTTCCAAAGGACCTGTGCTCAATTTCTAGCACTCAGAGCCAACTATAATTTCATTTCAAGGGGATCTGATGCCCTGGGATGTCCTCTGTGGGCACCCCACATGCATTTGGTACACAGATACACATACAGGCAAAACACTCATACACAGAAAAGAAGAGAAAAGAAAATTTTCAATGTTTTTACATTTTATTTTTAAGTGCATTGGTGTTTTGCCTGCATGTATGTCTATGTAAGGATGTTGTATCCTGGATCTGGAGTTACTGATAGTTGTGAGCCATGTGGGTACTGGGAATTGAACTCGGCTCCTTTGGAATAGGAGCCAAGTGCTCTAAATCCATGAACCATCTCTCCAGCTCCCAAGAAAATAATTTTTTAAAGTAAAGAATTACTCCAAAATAGAAACAAACAGAAAAGGACAAGACAAGAAAGCTAAAGTGTGTAATGAGAAAGCTTGTGTAAGAGAAAACTTACAAGAAATGTGTATATGATCAATTTCACTAGAATTAAAAGCTATTATAAAATCCTTAAGTTAAGATTAAATACACTAACGAAGACAGAAAATCTAACTTTCTACATCCAGCAGAAGGTTTTTTCATGCATCCCTACCCCATCCATCTCCCATCCCCTCACAGCCACCCTCTGCCCCCAAACCTCCTTCCATCTAAAAATAATAATAAAATAAAATTTCAAGAAAAAAAGTAAAACAAAAAAGGAGGAAAGGGAAAATAACATCATGGAAACTGCAGTGTGACACAGTGAATGGTGCAGTAAACTCCTTTATCCATACATCTGTACATGCAGACATTCATCTCAAAGAATCATTGGTTTGGTTCAAGGCCCCTGGTCTCTGCTACACTACAGATACTGCCCCCCCACACACACACACCTGTGCTCCAGCAGATCATAGATGGGGTGGATGTTGGAGTTGGCCAACACCTAAACCTGGTTCTGGGCCTGGGTAGTTCCAGAAGAGTGTTTTGAATTCACAAAAACAAAGCAACAAAACAAAAACTTGGAGAACAAGGATTTGAAGTTATATCCCTTTGCTGGGTGGGTCACTTGAAACCTTATTTGTAGGTTGGATGGTAGACCTCCAACAGGAAGATAGGAATATGTGGTAAAATGGTACATTTATGTTTCCCCACTGTTTTAAAGTCTCCCATTGTTAAAAAGCCACCACCTTGGCAGTAGGAGAAATTCTATTGAAAATAATTATTCCTACTTGGGACCTTCCTGCTAAATTACATAGTGATTGTGAAACTTACTTTGCTGAAGGAGTATTTTAATCTATGTGGAATATCTGAGCTACTATACAGATTTTTCATTGTGCCTATAATGAATCTTCAATTCTCTAGATTGCTGATTAGATAAACAAATATCAGTAGAAATTAATTTTCACAATTGACAATAACCTTTGTCTCCCTTGGCCAAAGATATTACCATGTATTTGTTCTTCTAAATCCATCCCACTTGGAAAACATCGAATATCCATTATAAAATAATTCCTGAGCATCCACTGAAAATATGCAAAGAACTGTATGGGTCATCTCTACTAAAAGGAAACATGACACACTACTACAAGGGATTTTTTTTAATTGACAATGAAAAGTCAGAGCTGGTTATGGGGTCTTTCCTCAGTGAAGAATGAGACAAAGAATTAAACAAGCAAATGCTAAGACAAGCCATTCCATCAATTAAAAAGACAGCACACAGACACCTCTGTCTATCCTCCATGTGCCAATTTCCGAAGACAATACCATGAGCTTCAGACAAAATGGGTGACAATCATCTTCAGCCATACCTGAAAAGTGAGTACCCCAACAACTTTGGCATCATGTTATCATTCCTATTAGCTCTCATTCCTTTGTAACACAGTCCATATATCCTTTTGTGCTTGGAATATTTTTTAATTGTCTGAAGTATTAGGAATTTCCTTAGTATATCTTCCTAATGAGAGTAATAATTCTGATTTAAGTATTAATGAGGATGGTATGATAAACTACAAACAAGGATGATTGTGTCTTCTCATAAATCTTGTTTGCGTACTCTGCACTCCAACTTCATTTGAACCTAGTCTTTATGTTTAAAAATAATCCAAATTTTTCATTAGTTTCTCTCAGTGTTTAGTTTCATTTAGAAATTTTTCCAGTTTTTAGACTGACAAAGACCTATTTTAAATCTTCCAAAGCAAACTCCATTTTGGGGGGATATCCTGTGTTCTACTAAGAAAAGAGGGGAAAGCCTTAGCTTGGTCAAATTAGTTGGAGTCCTGTGTAACCTTTAAATTTTTTAAAGTTGAAATACAAAACATAATAGGTTCTTGGAAGCACTGTGGAATACTCAGATTTCTGTTTACCTTGGAGTAACTGATTCTATTAGCTATTGTTAGGAATGTCCATGATTTGGGGTTGACTCTTACTATTCAAATTACAGAAAACCATCAGTCTCCCACAGCAATAACATTCATGCTATTGTTGTTAGCAAAATCAAACAAAACCTATAGCCAAAGCAAGACCTCTCTGGGGTGTAGGTACTAAACTAGGAACTATAAAACAATGAAAAAAAGTAAGGTGGGGAAGGAGGGACAGAGGGAGAGAGGGAGGCAGGCAGGCTCACCTTATAAAAAAGATTGATGTTCAAAAATAGAACAGAAAGGCAAAATGACATTCAGAAAAAAAAGGCTTGTAAACATAGCACTGAGTCTGTTTTTCCTGATGAAATGGGTCTTCAAAGTGTCCTATGGTACATTTAGTCAAGATAAAAGAAATACTAAATAATACACAGTTTTGCCAGGGAGAAGTAAATGGCCTATATTACAAAAGGAATTTTATGGAATTCCTTTTTCTTTCCTGATACTAAAATTAAAAGATGAGATGTTGGGACTGGCAAGGTGACCTCAGTGAGTAAGGGTACTAGCCTGTGGGCCTGAGTTCAATCCTCAGAACCCACACAAACATGGAAGGAGAGAAGCAATTCCACAAAGTTGTCCTTTGACCTTCACACATTGACCTTCACACACTCTGTGGCACTCATGCCTTCCCTCAGACAACCCCCCACATGCATACACATGCATACAGTAATAATTTTTATTTGTTTTTTAAGAAATAATATTTTATTATGTCTATAAAATTTATAGAATCAATTATGGAGTCAATTATGGCATCTTGATTGTGCCACCATACTAATAATATTTGCCATACAGGGAAAGAACAAGCTGTTACAAGAGAACTTAAAATGATATTATATTGTTAATCTGATTTCCTCCCAAATGTGATTTTCCATTCATCTCACCAAACTGGAAGTTGTTGTAATACAAAGATAATAGGCCAAATCAAATTATTATCCACAAATAATAGTTACAATAATTTGAACATTAAATGCAATATTTCTTTCCATAGCCTGCCGAGTATCTTCCTGTATGAAAGAGACTAGAACATGGGCATGAAGTCTTCATGAAGGCTCCAGCTCAACCTCTCTACATTCAGTGAGCTGTGTAGATGTTGTCCTTGGCAATAGGGCTCCACTGTCAGTTTTCAGAAAGTGGCCTTCTTCTATTATAGCATTATCCTGGGTCATTTAGGGATCTTCAAGAGACCCCCTCAGCCAGCAACTCACCCAAATGCAATCCAGTCCCACCACTGGAAGCTTTGCCTGGTTACAAAAGATGGCCAGTTCAGATACCCTCTCCTCCAGGGTCTTCACTAGAAGTCACCCTCATAGATTCCAGGAAGTTTCCACTGCACTAGGTTTACGCACACGCACACACACACACACATACACACACACACACACACACACACACACACACACACACACACACACTGCTTCCCAATCCCAGCAGTCTCTCCCAGCACTTTCTCCCTCCACTTCCCAATCACCTGATCTCACTGGCTCACACCACCTCCACCCTCAGTCCACCCCCAAAATTTATTGTTTCCTCTTCCCAGGGAGGTCCATTTGTCACCCCTAGAGCCCTCCTCTTTACATAACCTCTCTGGGTCTGTGGATTGTTGCTTAATTATCATTTACATACAGTTAATATCCACAAGACCAATGGCTCAAAGGAAAGAGCTCAACATTTGCCATCAACATTTGCCAGGTGGTGGCGGCACAAGCCTTTAATCCCAGCACTCGGGAGGCAGAGGCAGGTGGATCTTTGTGAGTTTGAGGCCAGCCTGGACTACCAAGTGAGTTCCAGGAAAGGTACGAAACTACACAGAGAAACCCTGTCTTGAAAAACAAAACAAAACAAAACAAAACAAAAATGTGCTGGGGTAATAGTGTCACAGAATTTGTGGTAGTGGCCAACAATTTTGTTCTAACTTGAGGCCCACCACTTGAGAGGGAACCCATACTACCTTCATGGCCAGGAATTGGAGACAGGATAGCCCAGAAATCTAGGATAGATCTAAACAGGGTTTGAAAAAAAGTGAAAATTATTTTTAATGATATTCTGCTATACTGGTAGATCAATGTCTTATCTAGTCATCATCTGAGAGGCTGGGAATGGGTGCAGAGACTCTCAGCCAGACATTGTACAAAGAGAGTGTCTAAATTGGGGATCTCCATTGGTTCCCTCCTGTTGGAGACTGAGGAACCCTTCCACTAAAAATGTCAGTATGATCCAGAGGCTGATTTCTTTTTTGTTTGTTTGTTTTTGTTTTTGTTTTGTTTTGTTTTGGGTTTTTTGTTTTTTGTTTTTAAATATCTTTATTTTATAATTAATTTAATTTTACATATCAACCATGGATTCCCCTGTCCTCCCTACTCCCACCTCCTAGCTTTCCACTCCCCAGTCCACCCCCCATTCCCACCTCCTCCAAGGCAAGGTCTCCACTGAGGAGTCAGCCAAGCCTGATAGATTCAGTTGAGGCAGGTCCTGTCCCCTCTTTGCTACACCAAGGCTGAGCAAAGCAAAGGATAACCAGACTGCATCTCACAACTCCAGGGAGGCTACATACATAGTAAAGAGGACCCTAAGAAAGACACGGGGATCTCACAACAACAGAGAAATGGATGAGATCTACATGAGCAAACTGGGGGTTGGAGTAATGAAGGGCAAGTGTCAGGGGAAAGAGAGCTTAGGGGAGTGGGAGGTCCCAGCTGTATCAGGAACAGAGAAGGAGAACAAGGAAAGAGATACCATGATAAATGAAGACCCCATGGGCATAGGAAGAAGCAGAATGCTAGAGAGGTCCCCAGAAATCCACAAAGATACCTCCACTATAGACTACTGGCAATGGTCAAGAGAGTGCCTGAACTCTGGTGATTGGATGGCCAAACACCCTAACTGTCACAATAGACCTCTCATCCAGTGACTGAGGGGAGCAGATGCAGAGATCTATGGCCAAGCCCCAGGTGGAGCTCCAGGAGTCCAATTGGTGAGAGAGAGGAAGGATTATATGAGCAAGAGATATTGAGACAATGACTGGAAAAAGCACAGGGACAAATAGCCAAACTAGTGGAAACACATGAACAGTGAACCAATGGCTGAGGAGCCCCCACCTGGACCAGGCCCTCTGAATAAGTGAGACAGTTGATGAGCTTGAACTGTTTAGGAGGCCCCCAAGAAGTGGGACTGGGACCTGTCCTTAGTGCATGAGGTGGCTTTTTGGAACCTGGGGCCTATGCTGAGACACTTTGCTCAGAGGCTGCTTCCTTAATAGCTTTAACAACCACTTCACACTCCTGAAGACTACCGCCCTGCCTAGTCAACTTCATCTTTATCAGACACTAGGAATTGCACTCTCTAGAACTACAGCACAAAAACTATTTGCCTTCATTGTGCACAAAATGTGATGGCAATGGGGGAACTGTAAGCTGAAGTTCTCAAAACAAAGCGATTCTTGCATGATTTTGACAAACTCACTGACTCATTAGGACGTTGAAAATTCAGAGGCTGGAGATATGGCTCAGCATTTGCAGCTCTTCCAAAGGACCTGGGTTTGATTCCCAGCATCTACGTGGCAACTCACAACCATCTGAAACTCTGCATTTCCAGAGAATCTAATACCCTCTTCTGTCCTCCACAGGCACCATGCATACTAGGGGTGCACAGACATACATCCAGGCAAAACAAATAAAAACTTAAAGGTTTATTTTGAGGACCATGTATTCAATTTACAAATGCAAAACTTTCTGGGGTTGGCTATTATTATAAAGTCTTAGTGACATCCTACCCTTACCGTGATTTAGTATATGACTCTGCCACATTTGCTTCTATAAACTTCCTGGAGCTTCTGTGTTTGAATAGAAAATCTGTGGGCTGCTTTCATAAATTTAGAAATTTTCTCCCATTTTCTAGTTTATCCTCACATCAGGTATTTATTCTGTTTTTATCATGAAGTAACAGAAGCCAAGAGATTAAATGAAACTACCGTGAAAAATGTTAGTTAGAAAATCAAGAGTAGAACCCAAGCTGGGTGACTTGCCTCGCCTGCATACTGCCCTGGATTTGATCCCGAAATCTTCCGACACAAAAAGATTAGAACTCAGACTTTATTTGTCCTACTTGGATTACTCATGAAGTATGATTTTCCCTGTAGGCACATTCATTTCAAATGCAGTAACTTATGTCATAGTGCCACTGTACTTGATTTCTAAGAATTAACTCGTGAATATTAATTTATTAAACTAACAAAATGCTAAATCATAAGAACATGATTTTCTTTCTCCAAAAGCTAATATATTAATGTAAAATTAGACTTTCTAAAACTGACCATACTCTTATATTTCTATTATAATCGTTTTAAGAAAATTTAAGTTAGAAAACAGAAGACAACAAATTGCCCAATTCCTCTTGATTGGCAACATTAGAACTCAACATGTGAGTTTTCCAAACTCTAGACCCCTCACCCAAGGCAGATTCTTTAAAACAAGTTTAGATTCTTATGAAATTTGTTCTTGTTCATACCAAGTAATTTATTTATATATTAAGACTGACATTATGAATCACAAGATATTTTTACCAAATAAAAAATTAAATGATTGAATATCTCAACATTTCATTTTGCAAATACAAAATGCAGATTTCAAAGATAGATTCAACACTGTTTTTTGTGACTCTAAATGGTATTTTCTTTTTGATTTTTCAAAACAGGCAAAAAAATTAAGTGAGGGTTTGTGTGGCACACAAGTGAACACAATTAAGGAAACCCTCATTGTTGTCTTCTGAATAGACTTGTCACATAACTATTCACAGCTTTGTCTAGTGACAGTGGAGTATCAAAAAGATACTGAATACTATAGCAAAAACCTATTGTGCTTCTGAGATCTAATCTTTGTCTGAATGTAATTGCCTTATTAAAAGATTTGCAAGCTTACTCTTTCTGTGATTCTAAAATAAGCCAAGAAAAACCATGCTGCAAAATTGCAACTGCAGTCCCCATGATATGACAGCAGCATGTAAGTCAGACTGAAATTAAAACCCTATCACACAGTTCCCCAGCAATGCCATGGATGCGTCTAGTCCTGCAATTATCCCTGGTGGTATGAGTGGCATTCTGAAGACTTTCTTCCCATGAACTTAGCTTAGAGTGCCTGAGGAACTGCTTATGTAAATACGAATATCTCATTTAGATTGTAATTTATGTTGTGTGGCAGTGTCTGCTCCTTAGTACCTGTTCATTATAGCTAATAGATTCAGGATGAGGGCCTTTGTCTTCCCCACTCCCCTCACCCTCAAACATCTTGGTATAAGCCTTCCTAGCAGGGAGAACAGATTCATCATTCAGTAGAAGAAATCATTGTACGTACTGACGCCAATATCTCTTACCAATTGTCAGCTTTGGTGAATAGGAAGTTTCTGCAGCTGCTGCTGTTTTTCCTTTCAAACAATTCCTTTTTTAACATATTGTAATGCTTTACTTTTATGATTTTATGAAAGGCAATACTTTTCACTTAACCTCATTCCCTCACCCATATGTAACAGTAAGACATGGCGCCAAGTACTAATTCACTTTAGTTGGCAACTAAAGTTATTATTCCCAGGGGAGACACAAGTAACAACCAACTTATTTTTTCCTTAATTATCTTATTCAAGAAACAGTGGCCAGTTCATTATAATTCCTCCAATAATAGTGGGTTTGGGTAGAAGAAGACAATGGGATTGACTGATAAATCCAGATATGTTCTGACAATGTGTAAGTTACACGCGTTTTTGTTTGTTTGTTTGTTTGTTTGTTTTGTACTTCCAGGATTGGCAGACTTGGGGCATATATTAAGTATGTGTAAAATGTGATGTGTGTTAATTAGACAGATTTTCTTTAAGTACATTCTTTTTACTTCAGTAACATGAGAACTTCACTCATTCTATTCACATAAAGTGAATTTATATCCATTTGTCTGTCAAAATGCAAGCTTAAGTTTAATCAACTCAGAAGCTATGGCTCATTTCCATAACCACCATGAAATCTCAAGTTAATGCCTACAATTGCATATGACCACATCCTGAAAATACAAACATTTGGCGTGCCAATTACATAAGATGGGATTTGTTTAAAATGCTACTGAAATTCCAAGATGAAAATTTTATGAACTTGAACTTTTCCTTATAAAGCCCATTGTGAATTTTACTGTTACTCAATGTTATAACTACATAAGTGTCATTATTTATTTATTTATTCTATTTGTGTTTTAATTTTATACATCAGCCATGGGTTCCCCTGTCCTCCCCCCTCCTGTGCCTGAACCTACCTTCCCCCCAGCCCCTCCCCTCCATTCCCATCTCCTCCAGGGCCAAGACTCCCCTGGGGATTCATTTAAACCTGGTGGATTCAGTAGAGGCAGCTCCAGTCCCCTCCTTCCAGGCTGAGCAAAGTATCCCTGTGTAAGCTCAAGGTTCCGAACAGCCAGCTCATGCACTAGGGACAGGTCCGGATCCCACTGCCTGGGTGCCTCCCAAACAGTTCAAGCTATTCAATTGTCTCACTTATCCAGAGGGCCTGATCCAGCTGGGGGCTCCATACCCTTTGGTTCATAATTCATGTGCTTCCATTCATTTGGCTATTTGTCCCTGTGCTTTTCCAATCTTGGTCTCAACAATTCACACTCTTACAGTCCCTCCTCTTTCTTGACAATTGGACTCCTAGAGCTCCACCTGGGGCCTGGCTGAGGATCTCTGCATCCACTTCCATCAGTTATTAGATGAGAGTTCCAGCATGACTGTTAGGGTGTTTGGCCATCTGATCACCAGACTAGGTCAGATCAGGCTTTCTCTCAACCATTGCCAGCAGTCTGCAGAGGATGTATCATTGTAGATTTCTGGGGACCTCTCCAGCACTCTGCCTATTCCTATTTTCATGTGGTCATCATTTATCATGGTCTGTTATTCCTTGTTCTCCCTTTCTGTTCTTGATCCATCAAAATGACTCTGAGACACCACCTTATACCTGTCAGAGTGGCTAAGATCAAATACACAGAAGACAACTTATGCTGGAGAGGATGTGGAGCAAGGGGAACTCTCCTCCACTGCTGGTGGGAATGCAAGCTTGTACAGCCACTTTGGAAATCAATATGGCACTTCCTTAGAAAATTGGGAATCCATCTCCCCCAAGACCCAGCTGTAGCACTCTTGGGCATATACCCAAGGAATGCTCAAGCATACCACAAGGGCATTTGCTCAGCTATGTTCATATCAGCATTATTTGTAATAGCCAGAACCTGGAAACAACCTAGATGCCCTTCAACTGAAGATTGGATAAAGAAAATGTGGTACATATACACAATGGAGTACTATTCAGCAGAGAAAAACAATGACATCATGAGGTTTGCAGGCAAATGGATGGATCTAGAAAAAATCATTCTGAGTGAGGTAACCCAGACTCAGAAGGATGAACATGGTATGTACTCATACATAGTAGGATACTAGATGTAAAACAAAGATGACTAGACTGCTACACAACTCCAGGGAGGCTACCTAGAAAACGGGACCCTAGGAAAGACACAGATAGGGATCACTCAATGACAGAGAAATGGATGAGATCTACATGAACAAACTGCACAACAGTGGGAGTAATGAAGGACGTAAGTGTCTTTTAAACAGCAATTTTACTCAAATTATAGGTATTGGAATTAAGAAGATCACACACATTTGCCAATAATTGGCATGTCTGTGACCTTTTTCTAATGCAGTTAGAACTTCCCAGAAAGCCATTTTATGATATTTTTACTTCTTCAGTTTCTTTCCAAGTCTTGTGTTTTTATAGGAGAAAATAAGAGGTGACAAAACAGTCAGTTATACTGATTTATGCGGCACATGTCTGTCTAGTTAGTGTCCTTGAACAACATCAATGTAAATGATGCCCAAAAATGATTAACCCATCTGTCAAATGAATACACATTGTCCAAGGGATACAAAAATTAAAGAGATAAAGTATTTCAGCTCTAATTTTATACAATTCTAATAAGTGTTCTGACTTAGCTGAAAGAATGTAGGAAAAAGGAACATCCATTCCACCTTATTCTATTTTTTCTTCACCTACCCTATCAAAATGGTACAGTCAAATGCATCACTCAATATTCTGAGGTTCCAGATCAGGATGGGTAGGGTTGTGATCGTGTAAGAAGGAACTATCGATATTTATACCAAAAAGTATCTCATTTAAAACTATAACATATGGGTTCCACATACTTTTTTCCTAATCTCCAGTATCTGTTTCCAGAACAGAATCCATTTTCTCCATATAATGTTAAATGAAGCTAGGCAACTTGGTCTGACAATGTTTCCCACCAAGAGACATAGACTATCTAATAAAAACCCCCAGTACCAGTCATGAGAAATATCCTTTCATGCTGTTTATCAAGGTAGTCCAAGAGATTTCCAAAACAGTATAGGCTATTGCCATTGCCCTTGGTTTTAGGCCAGAGATTAAGTAAATCCTATTCCTGAAGAATTCACACTTAAGACACAAGGCTTAGTTCTTCCCTAAAAGTCTCCTCCCTGAGGTCTAGCTTTCATAATATTAGAAGATACTGAGCAAGGGGCAGGGAAGTTCAGGGGGAGAAATCAATAGTACTACTGAGCTGTGATGCCTATGAATCATAACAATGACCAGCATGGCAAGATATCCCAAAAAGGTGCAATAGTGGCACTCAGATCTTGGCAGTAACCAACAGCTGTCTGTTTGGATTTCAGGCCTACTCAGAAAGAGAGAAATCATGCCTGGTACTTGAAGTATAGCCAAGTACCTGATTTATAAAGAAAATGTATCTTAGAAGACAACCAAGACTGCCAGCACTTTGCTATACCTGCAAAATTCCTAACTGCATTCTAATGCAATAATGGACACACGTTATGAAGGAATATGTAAAGCTAATCTGTCATGAATTTTTGGTTTGGGCACTGAATAAAATATATTTGATATTGGAAGTATAAAATTTAATGTGAAGCCCCAAAGTTTCTGTTCCAAATTCTTGCTCTAACTGTATAGAAGTTCATTGAGTTGTGTAGAGTATGGATCTGTTTAATTTTGGTATGTACTAGTTTTATTTATTTGCAAGTTTTTAAGTTTTTAATCCAAAAAAATAGTAAAACTTATCCTTATATCCACATATAAATGTAGCTCTTATCCTTCATCAAAGAAGTTTCTCTTTGCAGCAAATACCATAACAGAAAACCACAACTGGTCCAAACACAATGATCAACTAATTGTGGAGTGCTTAGCCTCAACTGATATATCTACAACACAATTCCTGTACTTAAGGATCACAGAACACAGGACAGAACGTTTGTTAAAAAAAAAAAAAAAAAAAAAAAAAAAAAAAAAACCAAACAGAGGATCAAGAAGTCTGCTCTGAAAGTCTGTCTCCTAGAAGTAACAGGAAAACTACATCCATGATGCCTTAACAGGATGGCTGCCTGAACAAGACCTGAAAAAGGACAATACCAATAGACATTCAATAGATATGCCAACTTGGAAGGAACAATCTCACAGAGCTCCATCCATAGGAAATTGAGTCCAAAATCATCAACCCTGAAAAACGTACAAGCAGCAGTAAACAGACTAAGCAGCTTGTATTTACATATGTATGTATTTATATATGTGTGCTTGTCTGTAACAATAACAACCAAAGAAAAGGAGGCCAAGGATTTGAAAGGGTGGAGGGAGTGGGACATGAAGGGTTAGAGGGAGAGGACATGGGAAGCATTAGAGGAAGGAAACAAAATGGGGGAAGTGATGTAGTTATATGTAAATTAGTATATTTTTAAGAGAGAAGACTGTAGGAATTTGATCTTTCAGGATCTTAAATTTTTTTATCTGGAGGGTAAAGATGCTGGAATGGATCATTTTTTGCAGTCTCTTACATATTCTAGAATTTACTCTCATGAACCTATAGAATGGAATTGCTAAGAAAAGGGAAAAACAGCAAGTTTTATGCCTTCATCTTTAAAGGTTAGTTATATTAAACATAAAATGGTTCCACATTCTCTTCTCTTGAATGTGAAATACTTGAGGGCACATTAGAGCTGGCACATAAAGTTGGTTTTTAACTAGTGAGAGGAGAAAATCATTTCTTTTACTAAAGTATATGAGCCAAAATTAAAAAATACATTGTAAGTGATATAAATATTGTCATAAACCTATCAAGCTTTTAATATTTCAGAGGATGAGAACTGACAAGATAATTACACATGATTTTTATTTTAATCTCTTCAAAATGACACTGACATCTCTCCTCTTCAGGGTTTACTTCCTTTGGGCCTATTATACCTTCAGTGATTATTTTCTCCTTCCCATTTCTGAAATAAATTATTTTACCTTTAAGATTTTTAATATTTCTTCCTCAGCATGTTATATAGGTGCCATACATGCAAAATCAGCTGGGTTCAAGTTGAACTTGAAGGAAGCTTTGGAAGAAGATATGTGTGCCTTATAAATTCATTCATTTTAAAAGATCAGTTCAATCTTATAGTCATTCTAGATTTTTCTATTTATTGACATTTCTCCACCTTTAGTTTTAATCTTATGCAACAAAAGTTAGTCTAAATGTCCTGAGAATTTGTCCAGGAGACAGTGTTGTTGAACATTATTCAATGAGTATGACAGCCAGTACCATCCTCTTCAAAGCAGCTGTGACCACTCTTGAGGGACCCTCAAGTCCAGCAGGTTGACTTTCCCACATGGGAAGGGCAGGGAAGTTATTAGAGCTTCCCTTGAGATTCCGGCCACACCTTCCTGCTGTTTCCTGACACATAATTCTGTTCCAGCTACATACAGCCTCAGCCTCAAGTTCTGAGGGTCTTAGAATAGTCTTTTCAACATTTTCATTATTGTAAAAGTCAACACAACTGCAGGTGCATCATTAACAAATTCTAATTCACATCTAATGTTAATGCCCATCTAATGGCCAATGTATTAATAACAAATGTAATTTTTTTTATAAAAGGAAAATCTGCAAACCATACATTGCTAACTAAAATGTCTTCTAAAAAATGTATTCCTCTTTAAAATCCTTTTCCAAAGGACATGCTTTTTCAGGACTACATGATGAGTCACCTTTACTTTGTCTTCTTTTACCAGAAGCAAGACTGTTGAATTAAGTATTCATGGGAGCTACAATACAAAGCAGATAGTCAGGGAAATTCTAGCTCTCTTTAAGCCTTCTCCAAACATCAACTGTCCTCTGACAGATTTTATAATGTATGTTGGTGTTGCCATAAAAATCTAATAATTTTATGTTCTAAGAAATCAATTTGAATTAAATATGAACACCACTTGCATGTTTCTTCATTAACCTGATGATACTTATAACAATATTTTTAATTTTATGATATTTTAAATGAAGCTATATAGAGAGTTGAGCTGAAATCACTTCTGCTGTGGCTTTTTCTTTCAAACGTTTTATCATTTTCATTATAAATGTAGCATATGATTATTACCCAAAACTGTAAAATAGAGAATAATACAGAAACAAAATACATCTGGCATCTTAACATATAAAAACAATCTTAAGTACCCTTTTGGCAATTTTCCTTCCAGTCTTTATTCCTTAGATTTTTTTTAAAAGTTATTACTTTAGAATTTTATACATAAATATAGTGTATGTAATGCCTCGCTCCATATTACCTCCATCCTTCCCAATTCTATGTACCTTTTTTTAACCCACTGAGTCCACTTAGTACTGCTTTTATATGCATGAGTGTGGGGAAGCAATATTTCCACAGATTTTTAAAAACTGGATCTAATTATGTATATAGCTGTATATCCTGAACTTTACACTTCAGTGTCTCATAATATCTCCCATGTCAAACTATTCATGAATGACAATAAGAAAACATGAAAATTACAAGAACCTAGAATAGTTAGATCATGGTATCAAGTAAGTATATGTTAGCATATGTCCAATAATATCTTGATCACTTCTTAATATGCCCAGTCATAAAACTCTATCAATTTAGATATGACTCTGATTACTAAAAGATATTTAGCATCCTTACTTTTTAGCGTTACAAATAAATAATGCTTGATTTAATAAATGTGATACATTAAGTTTTTGGTATACCTTGTTATATTATTAAGAACAATTTTCAGAATTGAACCATACAAAACAACATGGAATGTACATTGCTCAAGACAATGTTTTCCATGAAGGTTCATTAACTTCTCTCACTCAGAATATGTAGGATTGGCTACCACATCAATATTCAATTTCTTTCATAGTACCTTCTCACATATTTTAATTATGTTCTCAGTGTAACTCTGCCTAGGGGACCAACCTCTAGCAGCATAAAACTCAAAGGGAATCCATGGAGTTGGCATAAACTATTACCGTTTTATTAGAGGGGGTAAGGGAAAAGGACACACACTCTCTTGATGGTTTTGTTCAGACTGTTTCTTTATCCTTCTTTTGCATTCTCTATTCTTAATTTTTTTCTTTTTCTTTTTTTAAATTTTATAAATAACTTAATTTTACATATCAGCCACAGATTCCCATGTCCTCCCTCCTCCCACCCCATCCCGCCCTTCCACCAATCCACCCCCAATTCCCACCTCCTCCAAGGCAAGGACTCCCCTGGGGATTCAGCTCAGCCTGGTAGATTCAGTTAAGGTAGGTCCAATCCCCTCCTCCCTTCACCTAGGCTGAGCAAAGTGTCCCAGCATAGGCCCTAGGTTCCAAAAAGCCAGCTCATGCGCTGAGGACAAGTCCCAGTCCTACTGCCTGGGGACCTCCAAAAATAGTTCAAGTTAATTGACTATCTCACTTATCCAGAGGGCCTGATCCAGTTCCTTTCCATGGGAGCTACTCAGCTATTAGTTCATAGTTCAAGTTTTTCCACTAGTTTGGCTATTTGTCCCTGTGCTTTTTCCAATCATGGTCTCAATATCTCTTGCTCATATAATCCCTCCTCTCTCTCACCAATTTGGACTCCTGGAGTTCCACTTCAGGCTTGGCCGTGGATCTCTGCATCTGCTTCCATCAGTCACTGGATGAGAGTTCTATCATGACAGTTAGGGTGTTTGGCCATCCAATCACCAGACTAGGTCAGTTCAGGCTTTCTCTGGACCATTGCCAGTAGTCTATTGTGGAAGTATCTTTGTGGATTTCTGGGGACCTCTCTAGCACTCTGCTTCTTCCTATTCCCATGGGGTCTTCATTTATCATGGTATCTCTTTCTTTGTTCTCCTTCTCTGTTCTTGATCCATCTGGGATCTCCAACTCCCCTAAACTCTCTTTCTCTGATCCTTGCCCTTCATTAACCCCCCTCCCATCCAGTTTGCTCATGTAGATCTCATCCATTTCTCTGACTTTGGGAGATCCCTGTGTCTTTCTTAGGGTCCTCTTTACTAGGTAGCCTCCCTGGATTTGGGAGTAGCAGTCTAGTCATCCTTTGCTTTACATCTAGTATCCACCTATGAGTGAGTACATACCATGTTTGCCAGAGATCACTTACTAAGTGTAACACCAGTACCACAGACACTGAGAGAAACAATTAATAAATGGGACCTCTTGAAACTGAGAAGCTTTTGTAGAGCAAAGGAAATAGTCAACAAGACAAAGTGACAGCCAACAGAATGGAAAAAGATCTTCACCAACCCCACATCTGACAGACAGCTGATATCCAGAATATATAAAGAATTCAAGAAATTAAACATCAAAATTCTCAACAGTCCAATTAAGAAATGGGCTATAGCTGGGCAATGGTGGTGCACACCTTTAATCCCAGCACTCGGGAGGCAGAGCCAGGTGGATCTCTGTGAGTTTGAGGCTGAAAGACCCCCACCAAAGTTGCAGGCACAGTTCCCCCAGTAACCCAAAAGGAGCTGAGGGAAAAGATATCTTAAAACAAATAGAACTGAGTAAGTTCCCGTCTCTGGAGAGGGTGAAGCCAGGTGTTCCCAAAAGAACAAAGCCAGGATGTCTGGTGGTGACAGATTAAGCATGAGATGCCCTTCTCTGGAGATAACATGACAGGACCCTAGAGATGGGTTGTAAAACTCCTGACAGGGCAAACAGACAAGCTGAAATAAGACAAAGTCCAGGCCCAGGAAAAACTAGACCAATCAAGGATGGACCCATACTAACCCCCTCCTCCCTAAGAAATTTTATGGGTTTTGCCTATAAAAACTAACTTCCTCAAGAAAGAGTAACTCCTCCCTGCCTCATTGTGCTGTGGGCAGTGAGTGCTTGAGATGAGTTCCCTGTCATGACTTGTAACAGAAATAAACCTTGCTTTTGCATTCCGGCATGCTCGCCTTTGGTGGTCTCTCTGGGTTCACGATCTGGGCACAACAGAGGCCAGCCTGGTCTCCAAAGTGAGTTCCCAGAAAGGTGCAAAGGTACACAGAGAAACCCTGTCTCGAAAAAAAAAAAAGAGAAAGAAAGAAAGGAAGGAAGGAAGGAAGGAAGGAAGGAAGGAAGGAAGGGAAGGGAGGAAGGGAGGAAGGGAAGGGAGGAAGGAAGGAAGGAAGGAAGGAAGGAAGGAAGGAAGGAAGGAAGGAAGGAAGGAAGGAAGAAAGAAAGAAAGAAAGAAAGAAAGAAAGAAAGAAAGAAAGAAAGAAAGAAAAAGAAAAGGGCTATAGAGCTAAACAGAGAATTCTAAACAGAGGAAGCTTAAATGGCTGAAAGACATTTAAGGAATTGCTCAACATCCCTAATCATCAGGGAACTGCAAATCAAAATGACTCTGAGATAACTCCTTACACCCCTCAGAATGGCTAAGATCAAAAACACTGAAGACAGCTTATTACTGGAGAGGATGTGGAGCATCCTCTATTGGTGGGAATGCAAATTTGTGCAGCCACTTAATATGGTGCTTTCTTAGAAAACTGGGAATCCATTTCCTCCAAGACACAGCTATACCACTCTTGGGCATATACCCAAGGAATGTTCAATCATACCACAAGGGCACATGCTCAGCTATGTTCATATCAGCGTTGTTTGTAATAGCCAGAACCTAGAAACAACCTAGATGCCCTTCAACTGAAGAATGAATAAATAAAATGTGGTACATATACACAATGGAGTACTACTCAGCAGATAAAAACAATGACATCATGAGGTTTGCAGGCAAATGGATAGATCTAGAAAAAAATCACCCTGAGTGAGGTAACCCAGACTAGAAAGACAAGCATTTTCTCTCCTTTATTTTCCTGGTGAGTTCCTTCTCTCATCTGGATGTTTTCCTTCTAACTCTATCTTTATTCTTGATGTTTTCCTTCTAAATCTATCTTTATTCTTGATGTTTTCCTTCTAATTCCTTCTAATGCTCTCATTTTTCAAGTTTTCCTTCAAACTCATTTTAACTCTATCTTTATTCTTTCCCTTACAGCTTATACACTCCAGCAAAATCTTTCAGGCAATATAAAAATTACAATATGGTTACATTCTGTTTTTCAAGTGAATGCTTACAATGCATACAAGTAAAACACAGCATGTTTTTCATATCTCTTATATGATTAAACATTTTACATATTATAGGTGAAAAACAAATTATCCCAAGAACCAATGTACATCCACACCCAAGCAACTTGTTATAGATTAACTGTGTAAGCAAGCAAGATATTCTTCTACTGACAGGATGTGTTTTGAAATTGCAAAGACAGGGCCAGTCTCTTTATTACTTATCTTAAAAGGTAATCTCATAAGAAATCTTAAAAGAATCACAAATCTAAACTTTTTACACGAAAAAGAATCAGTCAGCTCTACTTTAAATCTTTAATGTGCATACCCACTCACCAATAGATTCTTGTATCAGGAGATTGAGGGCAGAAATGGGTATAAGGAATTAATGATCACCTTTGGTCATCAACCAATCCTAGCAAGAAAGACACATCAACTAATAATAATTGGGCTGTAGCTGGAGTTATCTCCAATCCTGCCTGGGCCTGCAGCTGCTCAGACCCAAATAAACACACAGAGGCTTATATTAATTAAAACTGTATGGCCTGATGGTTCAGGCTTCTTGCTAGCTAGAGCTTACATCTTAAATTAACCCATAATTCTTATTTATGTTTAGCCACGTGGCGTGGTACCTTTTCACAGTTCTGCCTTCACATCTTGCTTCCTCTGTGTCTGGCTGGCGACTCCTGACTCAGCCTTCCTGTTCCCAGTATTCTCCTCTCTTTTTGTCCTGCCTATACTTCCTGCCTGGCTACTAGCCAATCAGCACTTTATTTATTAACCAATCAGAGCAACACATTCACAACATACAGAGCAATATCCACAGCACTTGGAGGATATCCTTGGTGCTGGGCGAGCACTAGAGAAAACTTCAGCTACATTGGGCTGCTTTGTTCTTATTCTGCAACCTTAAAGAGTTCCTCATTCAACTATGTACCTTTCTGAAACTTTAGATTATCTTCTTGGGCTTTTTACCTCAAAGGTATTTGACAAAACATCTTAGTTTAACCTTGTTATTTTCAAAGGTTTGTTTCAGCTATGATGCACTCTGAAACCTGTGAACACGTCTCCCAACATTAAGGTTAAAAGAATTCAAGCCAGCCAGGCTCCTGGGACTCAATTGTTCTCCTTAATTATTAACCTGAACTGTGATCCCTGTAGCTCCTTAGGTGAAATTCCTAAGCCCTAGCTGTGTAACACTTCCTTTTACTTATTTTTAATCATCAAAACTCTATTTAAACTAACATTACTATTATCAATTAGACAGTACAGCTTAGGAAGAAATCATCTTTATAATAATCCACAGGTAAAAATGCCCAGTAGAACAGGATATTTCCATAAGATAAATACATTACATTATAGTCAGTGGGTATCCCACCACACCAGTTCACACCATGCCAGATACCAGAGAAAGATAGCAGAGGCAATCATGTAAAGGCACAGCAGAAGCAAAAGACATTCTGGAGTCTGTGGTCTCAAGGCCTTGCCTGTCTGAGATTCACCCATCAGGGATTTTCCTCCTGGCAGGCTGACACCTCAAACTTCAATTGCCACCTACTGTTCCTCTGACATGGCCACCAGCCTCACTGTATCTATTTCTATTACCATATTTTCTTTTTCCTTCTTGAAGAATATATCTTTTGTATTTAATAATGATAGAAAAGACACAATTCAAAGAATTCTCCAAGACTTTTTATCAGATTTTCTGAATGTTAACATGTAATTGCATTTACCTTATTTTTCCTTTCTTTGTAGACACAGCCATAATTTTTCCCTGAAATGTTTGAGAGTAAGTTGCATAAATGATACTATTGTATTTCACAAAGTAAAAGACTTATGCATTATATTTCATAATGTTTGACAATTCTGAATCTCTGCCAATTTAGTAGATGGAAATAGGCTCTTATTAAATTCACATTTCTCTGTTAAAAAATAGAGCATGCTTCCTTATATTACCTAATAAAAATAGAGCATGCTTCCTTATACCAACTAATTATATCTGAACTTTGCTACCTGTCTATTGGTGTTTTCACATCATCAACAACCTTACATACACACATGATTACCTCCCATGTAAGAGCAAGATAAAAATCATTTCTTAAAACAGTGAAGATCAAGTCCTTGGTCCCTGTAAAGTTATAACCAGTTTTAAGAGTAAAGGTATAAGATATTAGATAAATGTGTTATAAATAAAACAGATACATATATATTACATACATATATAATACACACACATAGACACCATGGAAACTGTCTACAAATAAAATTTTACATGTAAGTACTGTGAAAGAATAGTGTCAGCATCTCCACTTTTGTTGTTTTATTTGTTTTGTTTTGTTTTGTTGAGATAGGGTTTCTCTGTGTAGCTTTGGAGTCTGTCCTGGAACTCACTTTGTAGACCAGTATGGCCTCAAACTCATAGAAATCTGCCTGCCTCTGCCTCCTGAGTGCTGGAATTAAAGGTGTGCACCACCAGCAGCCAGTCAGCATCTCTTGTAGTTGGTTGTTTTTGTTCTTTTGCAGGGCCTACCACCCATCTCCCAAATAAACACACTGAGGCTTGTTTTTAAGTATAAATGCCTAGCCTTAGCTTGGCTTGTTTCTTGCCAGCTTTTCTTAACTTTAAATTATCCTATCTGTCTTTTGCCTCTGGGATTTTACCTTTCTCTTATTTGTGTATATCTTACTTTCACTCTTACTCCATGGCTGGCTGTGTGGCTGGGTGGCCGGCCCCTAGCATCGTCCTCTCCTTGTTCTCTTGTTCTTTCTACCTGCCTCCATATTTCTCCTTCTACTTATTCTCTCTGCCTACCAGCCCTGCCTATCCTTTCTCCTGCCTTGCTATTAGTTGTTCAGCTCTTTATTAGATCATCAGGTATTTTACACAGGCAAAGTATCACAGCTTCACAGAATTAAACAAATGCTACATAAAAACATGCAACACATCTTTGCATCGTTAACAAATATTTCAGAGCATAAACAAATGTAACACACCTTAAAATGATATTTTAGAGCAGTCTCTATAAAATAATATTTTAGAACAGTCTCTAGCAAAAAAGTGGGCAACTCAGATGGCACTAAATACACCCCTTTTCTTTTCACCCTCCAGGTAAAAAAAGCTCTCCAATTAACCGGGTGTATTAATTATTTTCCTCATTGCTGCAATCAAATACCTGACAAATAAAGCAAGAAGGGGTTTATTTTGGCTTTCAGTTTAAGATGGGATGTAGTTACCAATAAGGAGGTAAAGACATGATGGCAGAAGCATGAGGTAGCCAGTCACTCATTCAGAAAACAGGAAATCAGTCTGGTCTATGAAACCACAAGGCTTACAGGGCAGTGCTGTTCCCCTCTTTAAAGTTACAGAGCTTTCCAAACTGCCACCACCAGCAAGGGACCAACTGTTCAGACATTTCATAATCAACCACAAAGCCATGCAAGGTAGCACAATGCTGTAACACAAGCACTTGAAAGGCAGGAGAATAAAAAACTCAAGGACAACACTGTGCAGTTGGATTTTATTCTGTGCTTTAAGGGTGCCCACCACCTGGCTACAAAATAAATACTTAGAGACTTATTTTTCCTTATGAATGCTCAGCCTTAGCTTGACTTATATATAGCCAGCTATTCTTAAACTATCCCATTAACCTTTTATCCCAAAAACCTCTGGGTTTTTACCTTTCTCTATTTTATATTCCTTTCTTTACATTTTACTCCATAGCTAACTGGGTGGCTCGGTGGCTGGCCCACAATGCCCTCCTCTCCTCCTTTTCTTGTTCCTCCCCTCTTCTCCTTCCATTTATTCTCTCTGCCTGCCAGCCCCACCTAGCCCTTTCCTGCCTAGCTATTTGCCATTCAGCTCTTTATTAGACCAATTACGTGTTTTGGGCAATCAAAGTAACACAGCTTCACAAAGTTAAACAAATGCAATATAAAAGAATGCAACAAGTCATTCCATCATTAAACCAATATTCCACAGCCTAAATGGATGTAACACGTCTTAAAATAATATTCCATAATAACACTGCATTCCAGGGCAGATGAAATCATATAATGACATCTTGTCTTAGACATTTTTAAAAACAAAGTTTAAAATTTTCCAATTGATTCCCACTGGAAATTGTTTGCAAACTAACAATAAAATCTGGGCTTCTATTTTTGTTTGTTTGTTTATTTTGTGTGTTTTTAGCTAGATTATGTAGTTCTGGCATCCTGAAATTTTCTCTGTAAACCAGGCTGGCCTCAAACTCACAGAGATCTTCCTGCTTCTGCCTCCCAAGTCCTAGGATTAAAGATGAGTACCACCATGCCTGGCCAGGATTCCTTTTTTTATAATCAAGATAATATATATATGGTTCTCTGAGTGACCAGCCTGCCAACAGAACTGCCCCACTCTCTAGATTCTGGATTGCAAGACCTGTCCAACAACCCATCCTGTCCCAGCACATAACCAGTCCCACTGTTGAACCCTGCCTCCAAACCCAGTGCACTTCTGTCCCTCCAGAGCAATCCAACCCATACCAGTCAGAATAGATGCAAGCCACACCAGTTTGAATAGATTTCAGCTGCTAAGGTGCAGGTCACACCAATCATCAAAACAAAGGAAACCCCTCCCCACTTCAACAAAGGCCAAGCTAACCACCCAAAGGCCAAATCCCAAATTAGACAGAGGTCATTGCAGCCACCAGAAATCCAGGCCACAAAGACTAGAAAACCAAACAGAAAACAGAAATCAAGGAATGAAACATCCATTCAACAAAGACAAACTCAGAAATTAGGAATTAGAACTAATCATCCCAAACCTAGATACCTAAACACCAGTGTAAAAATACAATCAACTATAGCCAAGGCAATAGGGCACCTCCATGGCCCAGTTATCCTATGTAAGATCTGAATATTCCAATGAAGCCAAAGTACAAGAAAATGACCTTAAAAACAACTCTATGATGATAGATGTCCTTAAAGAAGAAATGACAAACTCCTTTAAAGAAAAGACAACCAAAAAATTAGAGAAAAATCAACAAATCCTTTAACTAATGCCAAGAAAGCCATGAAAAAAAAACAGATAAAGAAAACTATTCATGACATGAATATGGTGGTATTGTGTTCCCCAAAATATTGTGTATCCTAATAAACTTGTCTGGGGTCAGAGAATACAACAGCCACTAGATATAGAGGCCAAAAATATGGTGGTACACATGCCTTTAATTCTATCACTTGGGAGGCAGAGATCATCCAGATCTCTGTGAGTTTAAAGCCACACTGGAAACAGCCTGGCATGGTGACTCATGCCTTTAATCCCAGGAAGTGAGCCTTTAATCCCAGGAAGTGATGGCAGAAAGCAGAAAGGTATATAAGGCATGAGGACCAGAAACTAGAGCTGGTTAAGCTTTTAGGCTTTTGAGCAACAGTTCAGCTGAGATCTATTTGGATGAGGACTCAGAGACTACCCGTCTGAGGAAACAGGATCAGCTGAGGAACTGGTGAGGTGAGGAAGCTGTGGTTTGTTCTGCTTCTCTGATCTTCCAGCTTTAACCCAATACCTGGCTCTGGGTTTGATTTTATTAATAAAACTCTTTAAGATTCATGATACACATGAATATGGAAAGAGAAGAAATAAAAGTTCTATGTGTGGTTTAACATTTAGTAATGTTTCTTTTACAAATGTTGGTGTCCTTGCATTTGGGGCATAAGTGTTTAGAATTGAGATATCATCCCAATGGATTTTTCCTCTTTAATGAGTATGAAATGTCCTTCTCTATCTGTCTTGATAAATTTTGGGTTGAAGACTGTTTTGTCAAGTACTAGGATAGCTACACTAGCTTGCTTGTTAGGTCCATTTGATTGGAAAATCTTTTTCCAACCCTTTATTCTGAGATAATGTTTATCTTTGATGTTGAGGTGTATAGGCTATTTCAATTTTCTTGTATCTGTTGAGACTTGCTTTGTGACCTATATATGGTCAATTCTGGAGAAAGTTCCATGAGGTGCTGAGAAAAAGGCGTTTTCTTTTCTGTTATAGTGAAATGTTCTGTAGATAGCTGTTAGGTCCATTTGAGTCACAAAGTCTGTTAGTTTCATTATGTCTCTTATACCATGGCTAGTTGATATCCATGGGATGTGTGCCTATAACTGAAGAGAAATAGTGGAGAAGTGAATGGGGTGGGGTGGGGTAGGAAATGGAAGAGGGGAGCGGGAAATGCCAGTTGGGAATGTAAAAACAAAAAGAAAGAAAAGAAAGAAAAAATATGGTTATCTTTACCAAAATAGATTCACACAGATTTTTTCCAAATGAATATTTTCATTTTATTTACAATATTTCTATGATAAAATTTATGTTCAAAGTTAACACTTTTGAGTCAGTCATTATATGACTTTCTGTCTAAAAGTAGTCTTTTGGTTTTTTTTTATTTTCTTATATCATAAATACCAAAGGTGTCAGCTGAAATCACCTTATAAATCAGCTTATAAATTTCTGCACATAACTATTTTCTCATATCTTCATCAGAAGTAAATAAAGAATAGTAAATTTTATTGGCTGGAATACCCCAGCCTTCTTCCTAAAATTGCTAAGAACTATATTCCACCTGGAAGTGGGAAGAGGGGACATTCAAGTCACTCATAAGCCAAGTCTGTGCCATTAAAATCATTTTATTAAGGAAATAGTCTCTTGGTCTCATCTTGGTCCACATACCCTGTAACTTACCATTCTTCCTACCCTCTTGTCTATTCCTTCTTAAAATAATTTTGCTATCCCATTAAGGTTGTTTATTGGGGGAAAACTCCCTATTTTGTGTTAAGAATACACTGATCTTATTCTCTAGGAAATGTTTAGATTTTTTTTCCTTTTGGTTTTTGTTCCCTTGACCTCTGCTCATTCTGGGGCCACATCAGTCTCTCTTGGAAGTTCTCTTCTAACAATGCTAAGATATCCCCCAAAGTAATTTCCACTGGGTTCTGATACACTGAAAGAGCTCTCCATCATCTTCTCAGTCTGTTTGATTTACACCCACCTAGCACTTAAAATTCAGATTTTACACAATTTAATTTTGTTTTAATTAAATATTTTTATTTTGTCTTCTTTGTGGGTGTATGTCTAGTCCACATCTCTGTTGCTGTGATAAGGCCAACACCATCTTGTGGGACAGCTAGTTTGGTTTATGTCATCAAGTGGAACCAAGGCAGGAATGGAAACAGAGATCAAAGAGGAACGCCACTTCTAAACAAGCCCAGACCACTTGCTAGAGATGGTACCACCAACATGGCTTGTGCCATTCAATATCAATTAACAGTTAACAAAATGTCCTAGAAATGTGGCCACAGGTTAATCCAAGGGAGGCAGCTCCTCAATTGAGGTTCCCTCTTCCCAAGAGAGTTATGTTGACAACTGTACCTAATTATTACAGTTCTGAAATATCTCTCATTTGCATTTCTTAATACTGGATATTTCCATATTTATATTGACCATTCATTTATATATGTGTGTGTGTGTGTGTTTTAAATATATATGTGTGTGTTTAATGTATATATATATATATATACACATACACACACACACACACATATATATATATATATATATATATATATATATATAAAATTTTGTGAAGCAGCCATTCTTTTGCTTATTTTTATGTGGAGTTATGTGATTTTTTTCTTTGTAGACACTTTTACATATTCTTAACATAAATTATCATGTACACACACATACAGAGAAAAAAGACAACTAATTTCTCTCTGTGACTTCCTTTTTTAATTTATGGCTGGGGATTTTCCTGAAACCCAATTTATCATTTTTTCTTTTATGTTTAGTAATTTTTGCTAGCTTTAAGAATCTTTATCTGTTAGAAAGATGACTCAGTGATTCAGAGCACTTGCAGCATATCTAGAGAACTGCAATTCAGTTCCCAGAACCCATGTGGAAAGGTTCGCAATCTCCTGTAACCCCAGCTCAGGAGTCAAGATATATCATCTTCTGGCTTCCAGGGCCACCATCATACGCATAAGGTTCACTCACATAGCTCACATAGGCACACATACACATAAGTAAATATAATCTTCTTTAATTTTTAATAATTTCAAGGGTCCAGCCTCAGCTTGGGTTCAGGACCTGAGGTGGGGAAGGGGGCTTGGTACAGGAAAACATCTGACCACCAAGTGGCTTGCACTCAAGTGGCCATGAATAGCTCACTGAAACAGAGATTTTTTTAACCAGGGTTATATGAACAGCTATATTATTGACTTCTATCTTTTTTTACTTTAAGAAATATACACAACTTAAGGAATACATCATGATCATTATGAAAGCCTCCATTGTTCACCTTTATACTTCTACAAATACATCTTCTCACCTCCTTGCATAACTTTATTTTAGACATAGAGTTCAGCATTTTTGCAGGCTTAACTAAATCTCGAGCCAGATACATCCTGCTCTCATAGCACTTACATTGGCTGGCAGCTACTTGTGATTGCAAAGTTAAATAGACATGGATACAATATTCAAACCTAAAAAATTCTTTCATGTCTGCAAGAAATGCTGTTATACAGTTCCCTTTTCTACAAGAGAGTCCCATGTCTTAATCTCTTTGTAAAATGCAGACTTTGACAAAATACTCTTTTCCCATCTCATTATACCATACTTCTTTCACCATATAAACTCCTATGTATGGTACAGACGGACAGATGTACCTATCCATCTCACATTTTATATTGTAGTTTTTCTTCTTGGAGCATACCAGATCCTACCAATGATTCTATACTTGGTGTTCAGGGAACTTGCTCTCAACAGTTGGCACTATGTAAATTCCTGAGGCTTTTTCCCTATTCTGTGTATGCATGCCTTACTCTCCTTTCCAGAACTGTGAGATGTGGTTAATGTTCCAAGTGTTGTTTTCTCATTTGTACAGAAACTGTCTCAATTGAGTCAGAAAAGTCCCTAGGATTAGGAGTTGTAGTCAGTAATTCCAGGTAAGAGATTCTAGAAGCAGAAAAAACAGCGACCAGCTTCCATCTTGCCCCCGAATTCCCATCTGTACCAGAGGTGAGTGCCTGGGGTCACACCCAGAGAGGCCTGCCCATAGGTCCCACCCCTGGGCACCAGCCACCCCAGGGAAGACCTGCCCAACTTGGCCCCAGTTATTGGCCATCCAGTAGGCCCCCACAGGAAGGTTCCCATTTTCTAAGACTGCAGGCAGACCCTGCAATCTCCACACCCTGCCCCCACACCCATGTGCCTGAGTCTCCACCCACTTCCTGGGATTTAGAGACCAGCACCCAGCTCCCATCCACCCCAGAACTCCCATCTGGACAAGAGAGTTTCCATCTGGACCAGAGAGAGGCTTCCTGAATCTGTCAGCTCTGTCTGGACCAAGTGCGCTGATAAGACCAAGAATGAATCCAAAAGGAGATGGGCAGACATCAAGGCAGAAGTACATACAATGAAATAAAGAGCTATACAGCATCACCAGAACCTAGCCCTTCTCCAACAGCTAGACCTGAACATCACAAAATGGAAGAAACAGAAAAAAACAACCTTATGAATAACATCATGAAGAGACTAGAGCTTTATATAGAAGAAATCAAAAATGAAGTGGAGGAACACACAAACAAAAGATGGGAAGAATGCTATTAAAAAAATAGAGGAAGGGACAAATAAAGCAGAAGAAAACAATAAGTCCCTGAAAGAAAATCATAAAAAAGCAATGAAACAGATGAGGGAAGTAGTCCAAGACCTGAAAGGGGAAATAGAAAAAGTGAAGAAGACATAACCAGAAGGAATGCTGGAAATAGAAAATCTGAGTAAACAAACAGGAACTTCAGGTGCAAGTATAACAAACAGAATGCAAGAGATGGAAGAGAGGATCTCTGGTGTTGAAGATATTGTAGAAGAAATAGATTCATCAGTCAAAGAAAACGCTAAAGCCAACAAAGTCATGACCCAAAATGTCCAAGAAATCTGGGACACCGTGAAAAGACCAAACCTACAAATAATAGGGATATAGGAAGGAGAAGAATGCCAACTCAAAGGCACAGAAAATATATTTAACAAGATCATAGAAGAAAATATCCCCAACTTAAAGTAGGAAATGCCTATGAAGATACAAGAAGCCTATAGAACACCAAACAGACTAGACCCCCCAAAAAAGTCCCCTCCCCACATAATAATTAAACAACTAAACGTACAGAATAAAGAAAGAATATTAAGAGGAGCAATGGAAAAAGGCCAAGTGACTTATAAAGGCAAACCCATCAGAATAACACCTGATTTCTCAATGGAGACTTTGAAAGCCAGAAGGACCTGGACAGATGTAATGCAGACGCTAAGAGACCATGGATGCCAGCCTAGACTAGTATACCCAGCAAAACTATCAATCATCATAGATGGAGTGAACAAGACATTCCAAGAAAAGCCAGATTTAAACAATACTTATCCACAAACCCAACCCTACAGAAATCACTAGAAGGAAAATTCCAACCTAAGGAAGTCAGATACACCCTAGAAAACACAGGCAATGGATAACACCACAGCAAAAACCCCATAGAAGAGAAGTACACACACTACCACCAAAAAATAACAGGAATGAACAATCACTGGTCATTAATATCCCTTAATATCAATGAACTTAATTCACCTATAAAAAGAAACAGGCTAACAGAATGTATACAAACGCAGAACCCATCTTTCTGCTGCATACAAGAAACACACCTCAAATTCAAAGATAGAAACTCCCTAAGAATAAAAGGCTGGGAAAAGACTTTCCAATCAAATGGTCTTAAGAAGCAAGATCATGTAGCCATCCTAATATCCAGCAAAATAGACTTCAAACTAAAAGTAATCAAAAGAGATGATGAAGGACATTACATACTCATCACAGGAAAGATCCACCAAGATGAAGTTTCAATTCTGAACATTTATACCACAAAGACAAGGGCACCCACATATGTAAAAGAAACATTACTAAAGTTTAAATCACATATAAAACCCCACACATTAATAGTGGGAGACTTCAACACCCCACTTTCACCACTGGACAGATCTGCCAAATTGAATCTTAACAGAGAAATAAAGGACTTAACTGATGTTATGACTCAAAAAGACTTAATCGGTATCTACAGAACATTCCACCTGAACAAAAACGAATATACCTTCTTCTCAGCAACCCATGGAACCTTCTCTAAAATCAACCTCATACTTGGCCACAAAGCAAATCTCAACAGATACAAAACAATTGGAATAACCTCCTGCGTTCTATCAGACCACCATGGCTTAAAGTTAGATTTCAACAACAACAAAAACTACAGAAAACCTACAATCTCATGGAAACTGGATAATGCTCAACAAAATCACCAATGGGTTAAGGAAGAAATAAAGAAAGAAATTAAAGACTTCCTAGAGATCAACCAAAATGAATACACCACATACCCAAACTTATGGGACACTATGAAAGCAGTGCTAAGAGGGAAATTCATAGCACTAAATGTCCACATAAAGAAGTTGGAGAAATCTCACACTAGTGACTTAACAGCACACCTGGAAGCTCTAGAACAAGAAGAAGCAAAGTCTCCCAGGAAGAATAGATGCCAGGAAATTATCAAATTGAGAGCTGATCAAGTAGGCTTCACCCCAGGAATGCAAGGGTGGTTCAACATACGAAAGTCGGTCAATATAATACACCATATAAACGAACTCAAAGGAAAAAAAAACACATGATCATCTCACTAGATGCAGAAAAGGCATTTGACAAAATCTAACACCCCTTCATGATAAAGGTCTTGGAGTGATCAGGAATACAGGGAATATACCTAAACATAATAAATGCAATTTACAGCAAGCCAACAGCCAACATCAAATTAAATGGAGAGAAACTCAAAGCAATACCACTAAAATCAGGAACAAGGCAAGACTGTCCACTCTCCCCATACTTATTCAATATAGTACTTGAAGTTCTAGCCAAGGCTATAGCACAACATAAGGAGATTAAGGGGATACAAATTGGAAAGGAAGAAGTCAAGCTTTCCCTATTTGCAGATGACATGATAGTATACATGAGTGACCCCAAAAACTCAACCAAGGAACTGATGCAGCTTATAAACACCTTCAGCAACATAGCAGGATAGAAGATCAACTCAAAAAATCAGTAGCCCTCCTATATACAATAGAAAAACAGGCTGAGAAAGAAATCAGTGATACATCACCCTTTACAATAGACACAAATGATATAAAATATCTTGGGGTAACTCTAACTAAACATGTGAAGAACCTATATGAAAAGAACTTTAAGTCCTTGAAAAAAGAAATTGAAGATGTCAGAAAATGGAAGGATCTCCCATGCTCATGGATAGGCAGGATTAACATAGTAAAAATGGTGATCTTACCAAAAGCAATCTACAGATTCAATGCAATCCCCATCAAAATACCAACACAATTCTTCACAGACCTGGAAAGAATAATACTCAACTTCATATGGAAAAACGAAAAAGCCAGGATAGCCAAAACCTCTGGACGCATCACAATCCCTGACTTCAAGCTCTACTACAGAGCTACAGTAATACAAACAGCTTGGTTCTGGCATAAAAACCAACATGTGGGCCAATGGAATCGAATTGAAGACTCTGACAATAATCCGCACAACTACAAACATATAATTTTTGACAAAGAAGCCAAAACTGTACAATGGGAAAAAAAAAGAAAGCATCTTCAACAAATGGTGCTGGCATAACTGGATGTCAATGTGTAGAAGGCTGCAAATAGATCCATATCTGTCACCATGTACAAAACTTAAGTCCAAATGGATCAAAGACCTCAACATAAATCCAGTTACTCTGAACCTGATAGAAAAGAAAGTAGTAAGTAGTTTTGAGTGCACTGGCATAGGATATCACTTCCTAAATATAACACCAGTAGCACAGATACTAAGAGAAACAATCAATCAATGGGATCTCTTGAAACTGAGAAGCTTTTGTAGATCAAAGGACATGGTCAACAAGACAAATGACAGCCTACAGAATGGGAAAAGATCTTCACCAACCTCACATCTGACAGAGGGTTCATATCCAGAATATATAAAGAACTCAAGAAATTAGACATCAAAATGCCCAACAGTCCAATTGAGAAATGGGATATAGAACTAAACAGAGAATTCTCCACAGACGAAGTTCAAATGGCTGAAAGACATTTAAGGAATTGCTCAACATCCCTAATCATCAGGGAAATGCAAATCAAAATGACTCTGAGATACCACCTTACACCTGTCAGAATGGCTAAGATCAAAAACATAAAAGACAGCTTATGATGGAGAGGATGTGGAGCAAGGAGAACTCTTCTCCACCGCTGGTGGGAATGCAAGTTTGTACAGCCACTTTGGAAATCAAAATGGCACTTTCTTAGAAAATTGGGAATCCATCTCCCCCAAGACCCAGCTGTAGCACTCTTGGGCATATACCCAAGGAATGCTCAATCATACCACAAGGGCATTTGCTCAGCTATGTTCATATCAGCATTGTTTGTAATAGCCAGAACCTGGAAACAACCTAGATGCCCTTCAACTGAAAAATGGATAAAAAAAAAAAAAATGTGGTACATATACACAATGGAGTACTACTCAGCAGAAAAAAAAAAAACCAATGATCATGAGGTTTGCAGGCAAATGGATGGATCTAGAAAAAATCATCCTGAGTGAGGTAACCCAGACTCAGAAAGACAAATATGGAATGTACTCACTTATAGAAGGATACTAGATGTAAAACAAAGATGACTAGACTGCTACTCATAACTCCAGCGAGGCTACCTAAAAAACAGAATCCTAAGAAAGACCCAGGGATCACCCAATGACAGAGAAATGGATGAGATCTACATGAACAACCTGGATGTGACTGGCGGTACGGAAGGTCAAGGTTCGAAGGACAGAGAGCTTAGGGGAGCAGGAGATCCCAGCTGGATTAAGAACAGAGAGGGATAACAAGGAATAACAGACAATGATAAATAAAGACCACATGAGAATAGGAAGAAGCAATGTGTCAGAGAGATCCCCAGAAATCCACAAAGATACCTCTACTGTAGACTACTGGCAATGGTTGACAGAAAGTCCAAACTGACCTAGTCTGATGATCAGATGGCCAAACACCCTAACTGGTCGTGCTAGAACTCTCATCCAATAACTGATGGAAGTGGATGCAGAGATCCTCAGCCAGGCCCCAGGTGGAGCTCCAGGAGTCCAACTGGCGAGAAAGCAGAGGGATTGTATGAACAAGAATTGAGAAATGAAAATGAGAGTTGAGACCAAGATTGGAAAAAGCACAGGGACAAATAGACAAACTAATGGAAACACATGAACTATGAACCAAAAGCTGAGGAGCTCCCAACTGGATCAGGCCCTCTGGATAAGTGAGACAATTGAATAGCATGAACTGTTTGGGAGGCACCCAGGCAGTGGGACCCCGACCTGTCCTTAGTGCATGAGCTGGCTGTTTGGAACCTGGAGCTTACACAGGGACACTTTGCTCAGCCTGGAAGGAGGGGACTGGACCTGCCTGGACTGAATCTACCAGGTTGAGCTGAATCCCCAGGAGTGTCTTTGCCCTGGAGGAGATGGGAATGGAGGGGAGGGACTGGGTGGAAGGTGGGGGCAGGGGCGGGAGGTGGGAGGACAGGGGAACCCATGGCTGATATGTAAAATTAAATTAAATTATTTTAAAAAGAGAGAGAGAGAGAAAAGAAAAAGAGATTCTAGAAGCATTAGTCAGTCCCCTGCTGAAGCTTAGGGAAAAATATTAGAGAAAGAGCAGAATTTCCAGGGAAAACTATAGCTATTGTATGTGTGACTGACAAAGTAAAAGTAAAAACCACCCAAAGAATCACCAGTATAATGAGAGAGAAACAAGTCTGCAAGCTTCACCAATTTTGCAAATTCCTGTGCCGTCCTGTGGACTACTGGTCCTTGCCAAATGAGAGTCTGTTTCCCAGGTGCTTTGCTCTGAGAAAACCCATTGGACTGGTAGTCATATGGGTTGGAGACTAGGCTGCATGACTCCCAACCAAAAAATAAATCTTACCCTTCTTTGAGTTCATAAAGATATGAGCCTATGTTCTTTTCTAGAAGCTTTGAAATGTACTTTTTACACTCTGTGATCCATCTGAGGTTGATTTGAAGTACATTGTAAATTTGGGTGTAAATCAAGTTGTTGGGTTTTTGTTTGTTTGTTTGTTTGTCCTAGGGATTTGTTCATTGCATTCATTGGAAAAGCTTCTCCTTCTCCCATGTCAAGGACACCTTGACACAATAAGAGCCGCCAGACATACAACTAGCAAGGCCTCCTTCCAGGTCAGAGGAAATGGAAGGTGCACAGATCAAATTAAAGCATAACACAAAGAGAAAGACAGACATGGGATGAGTTGAGCATACTAACATATCCAGTATGTAGACTCAGGCAGAATGATAGTCCCACACTGCTGGATTCCTCCCCCCCCCCAACACACAATTCCCTGCTGGGATGGAGAAACTGATTCCCACTTGCCCGGTCGAGGAAGGACTTCCACAGCCATATTTGGACAGTCAGTCTAAAAAGCAGTGTCTTAACTAACTGTGCTTCTTGGATAAAAGCACTGAGGCTATACTAGGTGTCATCAGTGAGCAGCCTATTTACATCCTCATGATGGCTGGGCATGGTGGCTCATGGCTGTAATCTCAGCACTTGGGAAGTAGAGGCAGGAGGACTGATGTGAATTCAAGGCTACCCTGGGCTACAGAGTGAGTTCCACAACCCCTGGGTATTAGAGTAAGTACATAACTCAAACTAACAAAAATAAAGGGAACTAAATGTTTAATATTACAGTAGTTACAGGGCTTGTGTCTGTAATGGCTACAAAGATGCCAGGTCTCTGTTGCCTTTTACTTTTTCTATCAATCAGTTACACACAGTCAGTTCTTCCTCCTCTTTTATATGCATCACACATCACTCATGCTTCAGTGCATTTGCTTTATATTAACAAGCTTCATAAGCCAAGTTGTTCTGTATTTAATTTCATCTATCCATTGTATTTGCTTTCCTTATGTTTCGATAGGAGGGATCAGCATAGCCCACCATCTGTTTTTGTAAATAAATCGTACCATAATGCATCCACAGTAATTCATTTCCATGTTTATAGCTGCTACAAACGCCGAGCCAAGTAGGATCAGCAGAGGCAGGATAGGTGGCAATTCAGAATTATTTACTATGTGCCCCTTTAAGAAAAAGACTTTCCCTACCCCTCCTTCTGTCGAGAATTGAACGCTGAGCAAGCATTTATTGCAAATCAGTTTCACATCTGTGGATCCATTCTTGGACCTTCTACTGTGTTTCTCTGAAAGTCTACCACTGCACTGGTTTCATATTGGTATGATCACAACAGCTTGAAAATAAGTCACTAAATCAAATGGGGTGAATATCTCTGTTAGGATTCTGCCCCGCTCCAGCTGCATGACCGCACATGTGCAGTTCAGGAGCTAGACAAGGGGTCTTGCGTCTTACATCGTCAGTGTGCACTGGTGATCACGTAGGCGGGGCGTGGTCACGCAATCTGTGCATGCTTGGCGTGGCTCTGTAGGCCCACCTGCGCCTAAAAGTGCAATGACTCAGACCCCACCCTCTCTCTCTGTTCTGTTCTGTCTCCCCCCAGACCTGGTTCTTCTCCCCTCACCCCTCTTCCTCCTAATAAAGCTCTCTGCTACTAGGTAGTCCTGCCCCGTGACCTTTTCACGTGGTAACCAGCGCTGTTTATCATTCTTTCAATCTCACCATTGTTTTCCTTTTTTATACATTTTTTTGTTAATTCCTGAAGAATTTTATACAGTGTGTTTTGAGTGCATTTACCCCCTCAACTCCCCCCCCCTTAATACTCCCTCAATCCTGCCATCTTTTCCCACCAACTTTGAGACAGCTGCTTTTTTCCTTCTTTCTTCTTTCCCAATCAAGTCCAGTTTGTGTTGTCAAGTTAGCCTTGGCATTGGTGCTTGACTCCCCTTCTTCCAGAAGGCATCAAATGCTAGTAGCTCCTCGGCTAGGGTTTAGATTACATATCTACATTTCTACACCCCTTGGGGGAGGGGTTCTGGATGGAATTTATGCAGATCTTGTGCATGCTATCACAAACACTGAGTCCTCTGGCTTGTGTCTGGAAAATAGTTTCCTTGAAGTTAGCCGTCACCTCTTGATCTTACTACAATTTTTCCATCCCTCTACTACAAAGATCTGTGTGCCTTCCAGTGAGACATGATTTGGGGTACTGAGCACTCTAGCATCTTTTGGGGTTTCACCCTAACAACATCTACACCACCTAGGACCTGCTGGAGCTTGAGAAGGGACTGGTCCTGTGGAAAGATATCTACAGGATCGCGTTGATTGTGGCCACCACAGGCTATCCCAGAGGACTTTCAGTGAGGATCCAGTGATGATGGTGTACCAGAAACCAGAAGCCTTGAACTAGACCAGTGACTCATTGCAATGAACATTTGCTAGTAATGCTGATCGGACAAAAGGGTCTGTGTGACACACCAATGCTACCAGGACAAATGAAGAGGTGTAGGAGAGGTGGGAGAGATGGAGAATCGAAGAGGGGTTTTTTGGTTTGGTTTTGTTCTTGTTTTTATTTGTTTGCTTGCTTTGGTTTGTCTTGGTTTTTAATTTTCTTTTGGGGGTGCTACAGGGGTGAGGGAAGGATAAGAGGGAACTGGGAGGTGAATGGAATTAGGGTGCATGATGTGAAATTCCCAAATAATCAATAAAGAAATTATGATTTTTAAAAAGTGGGGCTTGTCTTAATTACTTTTCTATCACTGTGAAGAGACACCAAAACCAAGGCAACTCTTATAAAAGAAAACATTTAATTGGAGGCTTACTCGCAGTTTTAGAGAATTAGTCTATAATCATCATGACAGGAAGCAGACAGGCCAGTCGCTGGAGCAGTAGCTGGGAGTTTTACATCCAGATCTGCAGGCAGCAGGCAGAGAGAAAGACACCGGACCTGGAATGAGCTTTTGAAACCTCAAAGCCCATGTTCAGTGACACACTTTCTCCAACAAGGCTGCACCTCCTAATCTTTCGCAAACGGTTTGATTCCCTGGTGGCTAAACATTCAATATGAGGGCCATTCTCATTTAACTACCACAACATATAAGGAAAAGCATTTAATGGGAGCTTATAGTTTCAGAGGGTGAGTCCATGACCATCATTGTGGGGAGTATGGCAGCAGGAAGGCATGATGCTGGAGGCATATATGAGAGGTTACATCTGATCCACAAGCATGAGGCAGAAAGAACAGGAAGGTTATGAACATATCGGGGCCTTTCTCATTCAAACCACTACAAGGGTGTCAGTTGCCATATGCTGCAAGGGAAGCTTCTCTGATTAAGGCCTGAGAGATGGTCTGATCCCACTGTTTTAGCCATTCTAAGTATTTACCATCTTTATATGAATTTTAGAATCAACTTGTCAATGTCCCCAAAACAGCTCTTGGGATTCTGAGACAGCATTCAACCTATGGTTAACTTCTATAGAAATTTCATTCTAACACTATCAAGCCCATTATAATATATTATTTATGACTTCTTTACTTCCCTTATTAATGATTTCTAAGTTGTCAGCATAGAAATCCTACACATATTTCATTTAAATGATTCTAAGTATTCTGTGTTTACTGATACTTTCATAAACAGAATTGTCTTTCCTTTTTCTAAATCACTTGTGCTAAATGCAGAAATATAATGGATTATATGCTGAACTTTTACCTGCTTCATTTGTTTATTAGCTCTATTGGTTGTTTTGTGGATCATGTCCTCATTAACTTTGTGTTGACTTGTTCTATTAGTTTCTGACAGTAGCATTGAAATCTTTATCTTTGGTTGTGCATTTATCTATTTTTCCCCTTGCTTCTATTTGGCTTCATTTGACTCTCTATTATTAGAAGTATACATATTTATGATTGCTATGTCTTCTGGCTGAAATATATATGCTTATCTCTGATAATTTAGTTTTACAATCTTTTACCTGATAATGATATTAGCTATTACGGGATATCATAGTTATCACATACTTTTATTTATGTAATATATATTTTCCTATCTTTTACTTTCAAATTAGTTACACCTCTTTTTAAAAGAGCAACTGTCACTGACAACATAAACTTCTTTTCTCACATAATACATCCTGATTATACTTTCTTCTCCCTCTATTCCTCCCCACATCCCCTCCCATCCAGACTCACTCCCTTTCTGTCTCTCACTAGAAAAGAACAGGCTTCTAAGAGATAATATTAAAATATAACTAAATAAAATATAGTAAGATACAACAATAACTATCACATCAAAGTTGGACAGAACAAACCAACAGAAAGAAAAGAGCCTAAGAGAAAGCACAAGAATTAGAGACCCACTTGTCCACCCACTCAAGAATCCCATAAAAACACTAAACTTTGGAAGCCATAATACATTCACAGAGGACCTGGTACAGAGCCATGCAGGTTGTGTGCATGCAGCCTGTCTCTGTGAATTCTTAGGAGCTTTGCTCAGGTTGATTTAGAAGGCCCTGTTTTCTTGGTGTCCTTCGCTAGCCCTTGTAGTTTCAAACTACCGTGATAGCCTCATCTCTCATCTCTGATGCTCTAAGGCAATCTCTCTAGAGATTTTACTCACATTCTTGTTACACCACACTGCACAGACTAGATTGTCTTTGAAGAACAGGCCAACATAAATATAATTGTTTAATAATCAAGTTTCTTTTGAGTTTTGTTATCACTACTATTTTTGTTTCCTCTTTTAATTAAATGCTGTATTCTTAAATATACGTGGATTTCTAATTTGATCTATAGTTTGTAATTGTTACATGCAGAATAATTACTCTAATACTGTAATCTTGGCTGTTTCTAGAACCAGAATTTAATAATTGTGTAGGACCCATTTAAATTTAAGGCACCATTTACCAATGTCAGTTTTGTAGGACATAAATAGGTCCTTAAAATGAACAATGCACAGGACACATTGCTAAATATTTCCTGCATGATGTCTCCTAGATATTTACAATGTCCCTTGGAAGGAAAATCCAAGTCCATAAGTAAATAAAACCATTAAACTTTAACACAGCATTTCATTGATTCAATAAATATGTATTAAGTTGACATTTTAGTGTTTTTCAGAAATTCTTCATTTCTCACTTTTGTTTTGTTTTTATCATTTTTGATACTTCATATTTTAGTGTTCCATGCAACACTTGAAAAAATGCTATATTAAGAATATGGCCTTTATATGGAATTTTAATCTCCTTCCCCAGAACTTCATTTCAAAAAAAAAAAAAAATCTCTGTTCAAAAAACTGGGATATTACCCCTCTGAGGATGTAAGTAAAAATAGTAACAATAGTTCCTCTTACAACACCTAGCACAAATGTGAGCTCACTTTTACCTTCCCATTTAACTGTACAAGGTCATTACTCAGAGACCACCAAATGAATATGTCAGATCTTATAGGTTGGGAGCTCAGTGTCACAAATGGTCCCTACTTCAAATACCAATCACAAGCCCTGGATCATTTTGCCTACACTTCTTATCAACTTCTTATCACAGGGCCCCCAACTGAGAATGCATTCATTTACTAGGGTCCCTCACAGAACTAGGAGAAATATTTTCATCTATCAATTTATTATAAAGGATACAGGTGATCCTCCTGCCTCCCCCTCCTTCAACAAATCCTACCAGCGTGCGCTGCCGCCACCACAACCAGGTTGGGGATTTAGCTCAGTGGTAGAGCGCTTACCTAGCAAGTGCAAGGCCTGGGTTCAGTCCTCAGCTCTGGAAAAAAAAAAAAAAGGATACAGGTGAGCATCCAGATAGGAGAGAAGCATGGAACAAACGATGGGAGAAGAGGCAGGAAACTGCTGTGCATTTTCCCAGTAAACCACCTTTTAAGAATCCCCTGTGTTTAAATACATGGAAGCCATCCACAGCCTCCCTTTGGGGAGGCAAGACTGATTGTACTGTTAGCTCCTGGTGATTAACTTAACTTAGAAATTCTCTCTCCTACCTACAAGTTAGAGCTGTATCTAATCCTACAGTTGGCTCCTCCATGTAACCAACTCCTCTCCTGAAGTTATTTAGAGGCCTGCTGCTAGTTGTCTCACTAGAACAAAGAGATTCCTAGCACCCCTGTTGCTTAGGATATTAGAGAGAGTTTAAGAGCCCTGGGCTAGAAATTGGGGGCAGAGATCAATATATGTATTTGTTATTATTTCAAAGCCCATAAACACATCTCATTTATTTTCTACCTCCGTGATTTTTCATAGAAAGATTATATCAATCAATACATGTCTTCTCTAACCAGTAAATTTATATGTATCCATTACTTCACAAAGGCCAATCCTTTGTATTATTAATACTCAAGCCAGCATCCCACTAAGATCCAGGAAAGTTCAGCAAAACCTTTTCCCATAAGCAGAGCACATGTTCAGAGAGCACGCAGAAGAGCAATGAGAACTAAATCGAGCGTGAAGCAAGCCGTCCTTCCTTTGTTGTTGATATGACTATGAAATACACTCTTAAAACTTTAGTGCCTAAATCTGTACCATTGGATCATATAGCACAACTCTGAGAGTAAACAAACATTCCAAGCAGGGCTTGGCTAGCCATTTCGTTTTCTTTTTCTTTCTTTTTTTTTTTTTTATTTTATAATTTAATTTAATTTTACATATCAGCCGTGAATTCCCCTGTCCTCCCCCCTCTCCCTCCCACCAACATCCCCCCCAGCCCACCATTTCTTCTCCACATAACACCACAAAGTGTTATTCAGGGATGGTGAGAAAATGTGAGACTGGTCCATAGGCTTGAGTGATATCAGTTACTTCCCTTGTACCATGATGGGTGGGGCTGCATTTTGGAATTGACATGGATTTTCTCTAGCCCCTGTCGCCTCAGAGATTCCTTGCAAGGTGTCACTGGCCAGAGTCAGATTTTTCTCCATAGTATCGGAGAGGACCAAGTAGGTGAGGGAGTACTGTGGCTCCTTTTAAAACCAAAGCCCAGAACCAGCCACTGCTTCTTTGGCACTGTCCTATTTATTATAGATATTGTCCCAGATTACAGACAAGGGAATCTAGACCCCCACACACTGCAGAAAGAATATCAAAGGATTTGCATTCACCTTCAATCTACCATAGCATTCTCAAGTAGAGACCCATAGACATTTTGCCGAAAGACATATGAAAGAAAGGGACTTCTGGTCTATTCCAGAATGAAAAGATAATGACATTGAACTTGTAGACAATACGATTATCAAGAAGAAAATGATTAGAGGCAATGAAGGTGCCAAAGCTACATAAGTACATCATCATCATCAACTTCATGCCCAAATATCTGACAATTTACATAAAATTGAAACATAAATTAACCTAAAATTTATAAAATTGATGCAGTTTTTTTTAAAAAAATGAAATTACTATACAATTTAAGAACACTGTTCAAATATTTTTTATTAAAAAAAAAAAAAAAAGCACTGGCCACATGGAAATGTCTTGACATGAGTGGCATCATGAATGAGACATGCAAACATGCTGGGGATAAATCTTTGTGATCACATCCAAGCCTTCCAAGAATAGCAATAGAAGATGTGATCTCAATTGTTAGGTCAGGACTAATGGAGGTGATGGTCAGCCCCTTGAAAAACCTAAAGCACAGTGATGATTGCATCCCAAGTGGTTGCTGTAAAAAATATTTTGTGAGTATGACAAGGGAAAAAAGAGTCAGTATTTTGTTTCAATAAACCCAGGGCCTTGAACATGCTAGGCAAGATCTCTACCCCTGAAGTAAGTCTTCAGCCCTGGGAACATAACGGTGTATGTTTTTCTCTTCTTGACGTTATTACTAAAATTAACTTTGTCATTGCCCACTTAGAGTCTTTCCCTCACATTCTCAGATGAGAAGCCCTGCTTTGCTGGAACTATTCTTTTGTGATGCAAAAGTGTACAAAGGAGAGGACTGAGAGAGGTAAGGAAGAGGGAGGCCCTAACTACAATAGTCACACCATTTACATAACAAAGAACTGGGGATCGGTAGAGGAATGAAAGATTTGAGTGTCTGGGAAAGTTTGAGGAGTTCTTAAGTGACCCCTCTTCAGAGAGATCACTATTTCAGAAAGTATAGTTTGGGAATTTACAGTTGATTCTCATCCTGGATCCAGACATGGAAGGGATGCTTGAAATTACGTTCTAGTGGCTATTATAGTAATAGTTACTACTACAGTGTTAGTGCTCACTGATTTTTATCACACCAAAAAAAATTAGCAATATCAAACACCATAGGTATCATGATCTACTGTTTTACAATAAGAAAATATTACTTAGTAATCAGAGTATCCTCTGGAGTGCTCATCCTCTTGAACTGAGAAAATCTAGCTTGATCTGTGTTCCAAAATGTAAGACTATCAAAAATGAGAACTAATTGCTGAGGGTCACATATTCACAAGGACCCCCTGCCATCTTTGTTACTGCTGTTCCATGTATACAATGTTCATGATATACAACCTGAACCTGGATATGAAATCAACGCTCTCTCTGAAGTGCATTCTGAGAGGCTGGGGGAGAATGTGTGCATTAGCATCAAGCAGTCGTGAGTTATAGACTTTGGAGGAAGAGTTTGGAAACAGTCTTAAATCTTCACAGTCTATTGATTCTGGGCTATGTTTAAATGTCTTTCTGTCGGTCTTCTACAATAATATTGTTTCCAAGTTTTCTCCATCACCTAGGAGCCCTGCTTCCTCTTTGTCTTGGGAAGAGCAACTTTTCCTATTCTGATAACAAAAATAACAATAGCTTATTTCCCTTTTCAGACACTGTACTGTTTTATAGATATTACCACAGTACTTAAACATCCTTTTATTAACAAATCACATTATCATCCTATCTATAAATGAGCAAATGAAAAGGTCTAATAACTTTTCTATGGTCACACAGCTAATGATGTAGCTGATATTTGAACTAATGCAATCTGAATGTAGGACCTAGATGTTGAACAACCATAGCATCCTGCTTTCCACTATAATTTCAAATTAATTTTACCCAAAACTTTTCTCACCATGAAAGGAATTCTGAGTCCTATTAATAAAGTGATAAAAAAAAAATCTCTTGTCATCTCATTACACTTTTTTTTTTTGAGTCTGAAATAAAAATCTGGCATAAAACAAAGTGTGGAAAATATTACTTGATCAAATATTACTTGATCATGTGTTTATCCTGATAACTCAAGTTATCACTCAAATCAAGATGGTCTGCCTGGGAAAATAGAGCAAGACAGAGAGGGAAAAAAAAGGAGTGTAGAAAGGATCTAAAATTGTCATCAGTGAGGGGAGAGAGCCACAGAGCTAAATTACCACCTCAATGACCTAAATAGTTCCCCCCTAAGCTTTTAAGGACCTCAACTCAGGCCAAGCCAGGGTTCATTGATTTTACACTGGAAATTTTTTCATCATTAGCCAGTTTATGAAGTAGAGTTGGGTATTTTGTTTTTTCTTTTTTTTCTTTAGATTTTATTTTATGTCCATGAGTATTTTCTGTATGTTAGAGGAAGGGTTTATTTCAGTTTACACTTCAAGATCAAAGTCTTATCACTGAGGAAAGCTGGGGCAAGAACTCAAGGTAAGAACCTGGAGGAACAGTTATCTTGGAGGAACAGCTCAAGATCACCTTCCTAGAGAGAAAACAACTCACAATGGGCTGTACCCTCCCAACATAGGTCAGCAACCAAGACCATTCCTCACAGACAAGGCCAACCTAATCTAGGTGATTTAGCTGAGATTGACTCTTTCCAAGTGACTCTAGGTTGTGTTAAGTTGACAATAAAACTAATCAGCATAATTAGTAGGTGTTATAAAAACCTAACTATACAAATTCAATTATATGTATAAATGTACATATAAATGACCTAAGATAGTTTTTCCTTTTATTGAATATACACTTTTTTTCTTCACATAATGTTGTGGTTTGAAAGAACATGGCCCCCAAAGGGAGTGGCACTATTAGGAGGTGTGGCTTGTTACAGTAGGTATCACCTTGTTGGAGGAAGTGTGTCACTGTGGAGGCCGACTTTGAGGTCTCAAGGATACATGCTCAAGATACTGCCCAGTGTCTAAGACCACTTCCTGTTGCCTGCATACCAAAATGTAGCCAGCACCATGTCTGCCTGCATGCTGCCATGCTCCCTGCCATGATGAGAAAGAGAATGGAATGAACCTCTGAACTGTAAGCTGCCACCTCAGTTAAATATTTTCCTTCACAGGAGTTGCTGTGGTCATGGTATCTCTTCACAGCAATACAAACCCTAACTAAGATGCATAATATATCCTGATTATAGTTTCCTCTCCTTCTGTTCCTCCCAGTTCCTTCCTACCTCCCCTCCCATCAAGATCCACTACTTTTCTTCTTCTCACTGGAAAACAAACAGGCTTCTTAAGGAATGCAATATAACATAATATAACATAATATAATATAACATAATATAATATAATATAATATAAACCAACAATCAACATATGAGAGTTGGACAAAACAAATAAATAGAAGGAATAGAGCCCAAGAGAGGGTACAAGAAACACACTCACTCATTCCTACAACCAGCGATAAAAATACTTAACTGGAAGCCATAGTATAAATAGAGGATATGTACAGACCAGTGTATGCTGCCTCAGACTCTATGATTTCATGTGCTTTGGTCATATTGGTATAGAGGACCTTGTTTTCTTGGTGTCCTCCATCGCCTCTGCCTCTTACATTCTTTCTGCCTCCTTTTCTGCAGAGTTCCCAGAACCCTGATGAGAAGAATTTAATCCTTTTTAGGGCTGAGTATTCCAAGGCCTCTCATTCTTTGCATAATGTCTGGCTATGAGTCTCTGTATTTGTTCCCATCTGCTGCAGGAGGAAGCTTATCTGATGCTGGCTAAACAAGGCATGGATCTACGAGTATAGCAGAATATCATTAGGAGTCTTATAGCATTACTTTTTTTTCTGCTTAATAACAATAATATTTGGTTTTACCCTAAGTCTCTGGGCTATCTAGTCTCAGGTTGTTGGTCACCCAAGCAGTGTTAGGTATTGGTTCCATCTAATGGAGTGGCCCTTAAGTCAAATCAGATATTAATTGGTTACTCCTACAAGCTTTGTGCTACCCTTGCCCTAGCATATCTTGCAGGAAGGATGACATTGTAGATCAAAGGGTTTGTGGTTGAGTTGGTGTTTACCTTTCCCCTTTGGTAGCATTCAGGGTTCCTTCCTATACTAAAAACACTAGCACATAGGGGTGGAGGCTCTAGATAGGCATGAGCTTGACTTCTCTGTGTTCAATGAGTTGTATAGATGTTGTCTTCAACAATGGGGCCTTGTTGTCAGTTTGTGGAGAGCAACCTATAGTCTTGGCAACAATATAGGTTGTTTGGGAATTCCATGGGTTCCTTTTGGCCAACAATTTAATTAAATGTGACCCAGTCTGGGTATTGGAAGCTTCATTTGGTGACAAGAGATGGCCAGTTGGAGCTCTGTCTCCCCTATAATGGGTGATATTTGGATCGCCTTCATATATGTATATATTTTAGGAAACTTCTACCATATTAGTTTTTCATACTACCCCTGAAATGGCCTTTAATGTTAGCTGCCTCTGCCCACATTCCATTCCTCATCCCCCTTTCCCCTCTCTTGCTGTGGGATGTCTTTCTGTATGCTGTGAATGTGTTGCTCTGATTGGTTTATAAATAAAGCTGTTGGCCTATAGCAAAGCAGCTTAGAGGCAGGTAGGAAATCCAAGAGAGAGTGAGAGTAGAAAAGAGAGTGAAGCAGATGCTGCTAGCCACTGTCAGGAGAAGCAAGATGTAAAGGTACCGATAAGCCACAAGCCTTGTGGCAAAGTATAGGTTTATAAAAATGGGTTAAGATGTAAGAGCTAGCTAGCAAGAAGCCTGAGCCCTTAGGCCATATAGTTTGACAATAATTTAAGACTCTTTGTGTTTAGTTAGGAACAAGCAGCTACAGGATGTGGGTGGAAGAGATTCTTCCCAACTGCAGGACCCAGGCAGGACCAGAGAAAACTTCTGGCTACATTTGGCTGCCCAACGTGGTAGCAAAAGTTTCCACCTAAAACCTGAGAAAACATAATAAAAAAAAAAGAATATTCTAAAACAGAGCTAAAAACAGCTTCCTAATGTGTCTCTCAGGCTGGCCTCCACCTGCAGGCTTGAGCTACAGTATGGCAGGTTCATGGCATATGGGCTTGACCTGCAATATGGCGGATTCCCATTGCAGTGTGCAGTAGCGTCTCCAAGCTGAGCAGTGTACTGCTTGGTGGATTTAGCCTTTGCTAGTATGAAAGAGAGAGAGAGAGAGAGAGAGAGAGAGAGAGAGAGAGAGAGAGAGAGATTTCTGGGCTACATGCTGCTAGATGGAAATATAGACCCATTGCCTACCAGAGTCAGCAGAGAGCATGGCTCCCAGAGTTGGCTGGAGATGAATTATCTCCACCATGTTGAAAAGCTGAGGTGGGCAGAGTCAGCAACCAAGGCTGCTGGACCTAGCCATACAGTTTAACAGTTTAAAATCTGTCCTGGTCAGAGAAGGATTATAGATTCACAAAAGACATTCAGATGGAATAAAACTGTATTTTTAATATGTATGTGTAAAAATGTATGTAGGCCTAGAAGAGAAAGGAAAAGGAGGATAGACAGTTATATAAAAAATTAGTTTTAAAGAATAAAATCTTTATAAAGAGACAGTTAAAGTAATATAAAAAATAAGCCACATAAAGATGGAAATCATACACAGAGTCTGGATTATATTGTCTTTGGGATTTTTAACTGGAAAGAGACATTTGATTATAAAGGTTGCTAAGGTAAACCAATATATGTATTTTAAAGGTATCTTGACTTGAAAATTTGGATCTAAGGATATGCTGTTTTGGAAAGGAGGCTCTGCTTTTGTTTCTACAGGAAGCAAAAAGCTATAGATTTGTTCCAGGTTAAGATGGAGCAGATTTAATCAAGCCAGACCTCCTGAACTTTAATAGATGGTACCTATCAACAAAGGTTATAGCTGGTCTTCTCAGGACTTGACCATTATCTTGAATTTTCTCAGGTTCCCCATAACAATTGTCAGTGCCCACAAATAGCAGGAAGTAGTATGAGAAACTACAGCCACATTCCCAAAAACTAGATTATGGATATTTGTCTTTTTTTAGAGATTGGTTACAAATTGTTATTGGTCATAGTCAATATCTTTCTAAACAAAAAGGGAGAATGGGATATAGATGTGATAGGATAAAGTGGTAGATTATTGAATCTAGTTTTAAAGAGCAACAACTTATTTAAAATGTTTTACATTGCTATAGATTTTAGTTTGTTACAATTTTAAAGTTAATTTTGTTATACTGTATGTATATTTCTACTCTTGTTTAAGATATTATGTTTATACAACTCATTTAAAATTGTAATGTATTGTTAAAAATACAGATTAATAGTTAATCATATATGACAATCAAACTTGTAGTCATATTAGTTAAGTTTTCTAGATATACATAGATATATTTCAGTTAGGTAGGTAATCTTCAAACACTTCAAAGATCTACAGAATATGGCATTTAAAATGTTTTAAGAACTTTGACTTTCTGGACATTGAAACACGTCTGCTCCTGGCAGCACTGATCTACTTTAGAGAAGATAATGGGCACTGAAGAAACTCATTATGGAGTTTGGTTTCTTTGTGGCAAAAGTTAGCCACTAGGCAAAAAAGCACCCTTGCATCAACTGCACAGTAATATGTTGTATTAGGTGGACATGCAGGACCCATAGGAAGGTGACCAATGAACTTTGCAAGATGAGATGGTTCTTCAGGTTCCTGCTTCACAGAGGAGACTACCAAATATTCTATAGGAAACAGGTAGAAGTAACTAAAAATCTCTAGACCTATAGGCTGAAGATGCATGCCCCAACGTTACAGAGGAACTTTGGATAACTAAACAGGCAGCCAGCTGTCTCTGTCATTTCCAGAATTGTGGAAGTTGCTTACAATGCATTTTCTGTTTACTTAAGTAATCCTTCTGGATTCTTTGATGTAGTTGAAGACTAAATAGTTATAGTTTTCCTTGGTTATGATAAAAGATAAATTAGACAGGAAACTTTAGACTCACAAATATAGGATAGATAGAATATTTTCTTTTATTTTGCCAAATACAAATAGACTAAATATTATAACAGTAATTCTTGTTTGATAACTGTTTTGCATTATGTAATTTTACTATGTTAAAGTTAAACCTCCTTTTTGATTAGCTAGAAAAGGAGAAGTGCTGTGGGATGTCTTCCTGTGTGCTGTGAATATGTGTTGCTCTGATTGGTTGATAAATAAAGTTGTTTGGCCTGTGGCAGGGCAGGAAGGAGCCAGGCAGGGAAATCCAAGAGGGAATAGGAGGAGAAAACAGAGTGAAGAAGATGCTGCTAGCCACCACCAGGAGAAGCAAGGTGTAAAAGTACCCAAAAGCCACAAGCCATGTGGCAAAGTATAGATTTATAAAAATGGGTTAATTTAAGATGTAAGAGCTAGCCAGCAAGAAGCCTGAGCCCTTAGGCCATATAGTTTGACAATAATATAACTCTCTGCATTTATTTGGGACCAAGTAGCTGCAGGATACGGATGGGAGAGATTCGTCTTGACTGCAGGGCCTGGGCAGGACTAGAGAAAACTTCTAGCTACATTCTCCCTCTTAACTTGATCCTCCCATTCTACTATCACATCCATCCATAACTATAAATTGTATTTACCTCTCCTAATGAGATCAATCTATTCCCACAATCTTTTACATTACACCTAAATTTTGTGGTTCTATCAATTGTAGTTTGGTTATCATCGACTTAACAGCTAATGCCCACATATAAGTGAATATATAGTATATTTGTTTTTATGGGTCTAGGATTCCTCACTAGGATGACTTTTTTCTAGTTGAATCCAATTACTTGAGAATTTCATGATTTCATTTTTTAATGGCTTAGGTATACACTCTATTATATAACTGTGTAACATTTTTATATCCATTCTTCTGTTGAGGGCCATCTAGGTTGTTTTCAATTTCTGACTATTAAAAATAGAGTAACAATGAACATAGTTGAGGAAATGTCTCTATGAGAAGATGAAGCACCTTTTGGGTATATGCTAGGAGTGATATAGCTAGACCTTCAGGTAGATTGATGCCCATCCTCCTGAGGAACTACAGCACTGATTTCCATAACGGGTATATAAGTTTGCACTTCCATAAGCAATGAGGAGTGCTCACTTACTCCACTGCATCCTCACCAGCATGAGCTGTCACTTGTCATACTGGCCTTCGTCATTCTGATGTGGGTAAGATGAAATCACAAAGCAGGTTTGATTTGCATTTCCCTGCTAGCTAAGGATGTTGAACATTTCTTTAAGTGTTTCTTAGATATTTGAGTTTCCTTTATCCAGAATTCTTTCTTTGGATCTGTACTCCATTTTTAATTGGGTTACTTAATTGTTTATTTAATATCTTTTTAAAGTTCTTTATATATTTTAGATGTTAACCATTATCAGATTGTGTAGTTGGTTAAAATCTTCTCCCACTCTGTAGGCTGACACTTTGTCCAAATGATGAAATACTTTGGCTTACTGAAGCTTTTCAATTTCAAGAGGTCCTATTTATTAATTGTTGATCTTAGTGCCTGTGCTGTGTTCTGATCAGAATGTCTTTTCTTTCTGAACCAATGAATTCAAAACTATTTCTTGCATCCTTCTCTATCAGGTTCAGTATATCTAGTAATATGTCTTTGATCCATTCAGAGTTGAGTTTTGTATAGGGTAAGTATGGATCTCTTTGGATTCTTCTACATTCAGCCTTCCAGTTTGATCAGCACCACTTGCTGTCATTTTTCCAGTATGTATTTCTGGCTTCTTATCAAAAATCAGGTGTCTGTAGAAGTGTGATTTATGTCTATGTCTTCAATCAAGTCCAGTGATCAACGTGTCTATTTCTGTGCCAATATCATGAAGTTTTTATTACTATAGCTCTGTAGTACAACCTGAAATCAGTTTTGGTGATAGCTCCAGCAGTTCTGTTATCATTTGGGATTGTTTTAACCATTCTGGCTCTGTGTGTGTGTGTATGTGTGTGTGTGTGTGTGTGTGTGTGTGTGTGTGTGTGTGTGTTTTCATATGAAGTTGAAAATTGTCCTTTCAAGATCTGTGAAGAATTGTGCTGGAATTTTGATGGGGCTTTTGGTAGGATGGTAATTTTCACTTGATTAATCACTCTGATCCCAGAATATGGGAGATCTTTCTGACTTCTGATATCCTCTTCAATTTCTGTCTTCAGTGACTTAAAGGTTTTATCATACAACTCTTTCATTTGCTTGGCTAGAGTTACTCCAAGATATTTCATATTATTTCAGGTTATTGTGAAGGGTGTTGCTTCTCTGATTTCGTTCAGAGAAGCAACACCCTTCACAATAACCTCCTGTATACAAATGACAAACAGAACGTTCAGCAACATTCTGTTTGTCATTTGTAAAAAGGAGGGTTACTGATTTTTGTGAGTCGATTTTGTAACCAGCTTCTTTGATAAATGTGTTTATCAGATGCAGGAGTTGCCCAGTGAAATTTTTAGGGTCGTCTGTGTATACTATCATGTCATCTGCAATTACAAATACTTTGACTTCTTCCTTTCAATTTATATCCCTAGCCAGGCAGTGGTGGCACACACCTTTAATCCCAGCACTTAAGAGGCAGAGATAGGTGGATCTCTGAGTTTGAGGCCAGCCTCATTTACAGAGTAAGTTCCAGGACAGCCAAGACTACACAGAGAAACCCTGTCTCAGAAATAAAAATTTGTATCCCCTTGATCTCCTTGTCTTATTGCTCAACTAAGACTTCAGGGACTATATTGAATAGGTATGAAAAGAGTGGGCAACCTCATCTTTGGAGAGAATGGGCAACCTCATCTTGTTCCTGAGTTTATTGGAATTGCTTTGAGGTTTTTCTCCATTTATTTTAATGCTGGCTATGGGCTTGCTGTACACTGACTTTTTTTATGTTTAGATATGTCCCCATGTACCCCTAATCTCTCCAGGACTTCTTATCATGAAAGGGTGTTGGATTTTATCAGAGGACTTTTCTACATCTAATGAGAGGATCATGTGGTTGTCTTTCAGTTTGTTTATATGGAAGATTACATTTATTTATTTACATATGTTACAACATCCCTGCATCTCTGGGATGAAGCTTACTTGATCATCATGGATTATCTTTTTGATGTGTTCTTGGATTCAGTTTGCAAGTATTTTATTGAGTATTTTTGCATCTATGTTCATAAGGGAAATTGGTCTGTAATTTTCTTTAATTGGTTCTTTATGTGGTTTAGGTATCAGAGTGATTGTGGCCTCATAAAACAAGTTGGATGATGTTCCTTCTGTTTGTGTTTTGTTTAATAATTTGAGGAGTGTAGGCATTAACTCTTCTTTGAAAGTCTGGTATAATTCTGTGTTAAAGCCCTCTATCCCTGGGATTTTTTTAGCTGGTAGATATTAATTACTGCTTCTATTTCATTGTGGTTATATAGCTATTTAAATTGCTTATCTGATCTTGATTTAAGTTTTGTAAGTGGTACCTGTTGAGAGAATTGTTCATTTCTTTTAGATTTTCCAATTTGGTGGAGTATGAGTTTTTAAAATATGTCTTTATGATTCTCTGGATTTCTCTGGTATCTGTTGTTATGTCTCCCTTTACATTTCTGACTTTGTTAATTTGGATATTCTCCCTTCACATTTTAGTTAATTTGGAAAACGTTTTGTCAATCTTATTGATTCAGAAAAATGAATGGAAGTAGAAGTCATTAGAAATGCCTACATTTTCTTTTCTATAAAGAATCGTGTGTGTGTGTGTGTGTGTGTGTGTGTGTGTGTGTGTGTGTGTGTGTTTCCCCCTCTTTCAATTTGCTGGTATGGGATTATTTATTCCTTGTGTTTTCTTGTTTTCTTGAGTATGTTTAACCTCTTTAAGTCAGAGGTTTTCTTCTAGCACCTTCAGTAGGACTGGATTTGTAGGCAAATATTGATTAAATTTGGTTTTATCATGGAATGTCTTATTTTCTTCATCTATTGTGATTGAAATTTTTGCACAGTATAATATGCTGACATCTATGGTCTCTTGGAGTCTGTAGAACATTTGTTCAGGCCTTCTGGCTTTTAGAATCACCATTGAGAAGTCAGCTGTTATTCTAATAGGTCTGCTTTTATATGTTACTTGCTCTCTTTCCCTTGCAGCTTTTAATATTTTCTTTGTTGTGGTATGTTTGGTCTTTTGATTATTATGTGCCCAGGGCACTGTCTTTTCTGATCCAGTTTATTTGGCATTTTGTATGCCTCTTATACCTTGATAGGCATTTCTTCTTTAGGTTAAGAAAGCTTTTTTCTATGATTTTTTGAATATATTTTAGCCTATTAACCTGGCATGGTAGTCCTGGCACTTGGGAAACAGAGGTAGGCAGATCTCTGTGAGTTTGAGACCAGCCTGTTCTAAACAGTGAGTTTCCAGACAACCAGGGCTATGCAAAGAAACTTTGTCTCAAAAGAAAAGAAAAGATAGATTTTTCTGGATGTTTATGCCAGGATTTTTTTTCTTTTAGATTTAACCTTTTCTTTGATCAAGGTATCCATTTATTCTATCATGTCTTCAGTACCTTGGATTCTGTCATCTATTTTTGTGTTCTGTTGGTGAGGCTTACCTCTGAGGTTCTGGTTCCAGTTCCTAAGTTGTTTGTTTCCAGATTTTACTTAGTTTGAGTTTTCTTTATTGATTTTGTTTTCACTTTGGGGTCTTAAACTTTCTTTTCTCTTCTCTCTTTTCATCTTGTTCACTATTTGTTTTTTCATAGATCTTTTTCATGTATTTTTTAGGGATTTATTCATTTCCTCTTTAAGGACCTCTATTGTATTTATAAAGGCAATTTTGTCTTGTACCTCAGCTATGTTTTAAGACTCGGGGCTTACTGTGCTATAGTGGAGACATATTGTCCTGGCTGTCATTGATTGTATTTTTACACTGGTATCTAGGCATCTGGGTTTCAGAAGATTATAATTCTAGGTGCTGATGTCTGGTCTTGTCTTTGTTGGGTGTGTGTTTTGTTCCTTGGTTATATTCTCTGGTTCTTAGAAGAGTGAGGTGGCTGTGTGTTAGCTGGTAGGGAATTTGTCCAGAATCTTGATTGGTGTGGCCACTGGATTTTCCAGGTAAAATGTGTTTCTAGGTATTGGGAGCTGACACTTAGGAATAGAGAGGAGCTGTGGGTAGACTGTGGGTATCCATAGGAGGGAGGAAAGTAGGGTGTTCCACCAGGATCTGCTTAGTGCCCTGGGAATGGAGTCAGAGAGTAAGAAGAGGCTGCAGCAGGTGACCTGCTACAGAGCTGGGTATAAGACTAGGGGATTGGACTTGGAGGAGAGAGAGGTAAAGATCTGTAGCCAGCCTATCTGCTTAGCTGGCCAGAGTTCCTAGGGAATGCCTGATGTGGGTGGTAGCTGAGACAAAGCAATGGTTGGATGGGGGAGGACATTTGGAAGGAAGATCTGTATGATCCACTGGAAACAGGGACAAAGATGAAAAGGAGGTCGCCATAGACAGCCTGCTACAGAACTAGAGATGGCACTGGGGCATTGAATTTGAAGGACTTGAGGGAGAAGTGAAAATCTGCAGTTAGCCTACTTCCTTTCCTGGCTGGAGTAGTGTGTTCAAGTATTTACTTTCATGTACATTCATTCCACATTCTGATATCTGTAGGAGTTAGGAAAGCCCATCAAATCTGCTAGAATTGCAATTATGGACGGTTAAAGCCTCTCCAAGATCAACAGGTGCTCTTAACTGTTGAGTCATCTCTCCAGCCTGAAGATTTTTGTTAAAGGTGTTTTAGTATAGGCATAAGCATAAGGGTTAAGAGAGAGACTCTCAGAAGACAATAAGACCCTATGGGGTGTGTGCTTTCTGAGGCAGAGTAGAAGAAAGAAGTCCTGGAGTATGAATATAGGCTCCTCAAGGGAAAGAAATCAAGTAATTGGCTTAGCATTAGCCATATGTATCATTTAGACTACTCTTAGGTTACATCTCAGCCACCAAATGATCTCACTAACCAACTGAGCCAAGAGGCAAACACCAGTTTGCACCTCAAAGGTTGCCAGAAAACCTTTTCTCCATCTCTGTCTCTTTCTGTGTCTCTGTGTCTCTGTGTCTCTGTCTCTCTCTGTTTCTCTCTCTCTCTCTCTCTCTCTGAGGTGGTTCTGGATGAAATTATAATCTGATAAAAATAAAACTAGAAGCCACTAGGATTTCACAAGGAGTTTAGAGCATGTCCTTTCCCTGTAAGTGGGGTTTCTGGTGAGACTACCAGGAAATGACCCCTTTACCCCTGGGAAGGGAGAAAGGCTTTTTTAAGACTTTGACTGGATTCTGGGGGACTGAGCTGCTGCTTTCTCTTTCTCACATCCCCAAGATTCCCCCTGTCTGTCTATCCTGCTTCAAAATGATATGTGTCTCTTCAAACAAATTAGATCCCAGGAAATTTGCATTGGTTGCAATTGGGGAAGGATGCAAATCATGTTGCACTCTATCTGAATATCTTTGATATGCTCAACCTGTTTGGTGGAAATCAAAACCAAGACATAAGACATACAGAAGCAACTGTAATTAGGAATAAGAATGAGATGGTAGAAAGGCAGGAATTCACTGTTTTATTCAAGGCCAGTTGAGGAGAGGCAACCAGTAATATATGATTCTGGGCAGAGTTAGCTCCCTTGAAGACATATACCTAACTAAGGCAGGGAACTGTGAAAAGACTAAGAATGTGAGCTGAAAATGGGAATCATGTGGCCATTCAAGGGGACATTTACAGTCAGGTTTGGGGGAAGGGGTTGAGATTGGCTAATTAACAAATATCCTTACTGCATAGTAGGTGCTAACAAGTTTGAAATTTGAAATCTGTTGGCAGGCTGGAAATTCAAGCATGACAAAACAGAAAAGGTTCAGAATGTGGTTTTGAAATGCTAAATTCAATTAAATCATTTAGGAAATGTGTTTAAAATGCAGATCACTGCCTTGCTCGGTCTCTATGTTTGCAAAGAAATCTGCATTTGCACCATCATTCCAGGTGAGGCTGGTGTTCATCCAGGTCACACCATGACAACTGAGGAGGAGAAAAGGAAGCAAGTGACACACTCAGCATGCAGCTAAAGAGAATATGCATTCCTAAACACAACACAATCTCTAAAAGGACAAGCTTCACTCACTGAAGTGACAGAATGACCAGCTAAACCTGAACTATGTCACCCGGCAGAATGAAGAGAAGCATCATAAAACAAAGGGAAATGATAGTCTAGATTTGCCAAGCAAATTTAATTTGAGAATAGCTATCTCTGAGCATACAAATGGAATCGGAACAAATGACCATTGAAAGCCAATTCAGGATATGGCTTGTACCCACTTCCTATCCCTGTGTTTTCTTTCATTTGTTTCTGTTAATGAAATTGGAGCATATCACAGAGAAACAGAACAAAGTAACTGCGATGCTAAGTGAACAGTTTGTTCTCTGAACCCACTTTTCCAAAGTGCTGTTGTGTATGGGGGCAGGAGAGGGCTGCATTCTTTTCCTCTTACTAAATGATAGGCCCACCAGTTTGAATGCCTTATATGGAGTATAGTATCAGAATGCAAGCATAGCAAACACAGAGCTTCTGATGAAAGACAGGAACTTGGAGCAAAATTACAATGGAATAACTGTTGATGATAGAGAAGAGAATCAAACTTTCATCTTACAAAACAAACCAAAGGATTGCTACTACCATGTACTTGAAACAACTCATTTAGCTACACAAGTAGAAAAATCAAAATCTCTTGCCTTTGAATGTCATCTATTTCATAACTGCCTTCCAAGCACCTCCACCCAGCTCCTTACCCTTTAAAATCATAGATTTCTAGAATCATCTCTTCATCAGTGGCTTTGATATCAAATCCATTTGTTCTTTATAAGTGACACAACCCTCTTACAGGATAACCTGGCCAAATATCTGCCAGCCTGTACTTTAAAAGTTTGAACAATGGGAAATAGTGACCTCAAAACTCCTGCATACTTGACAATGTTTGTTTGAAAGTCCCTCCACTTGATCCCATATTACTCCCTCTACTTTCCCAAGATAATTCTCACCTCCACTCCTTTTTGTCCCTTAGCTCCTCACAAACTGATATAGTCATCCTCATGCACACAAATACACTCAGTTTTATAAAGTTTAGAATAATATTTTATTTACTTCATAGAAAGTAATTAACCTACATATTATTAGTAATTCTAATCTTTAGTAAGAAAAGATTGGGGGGAATCCTTAGTTGGTATGTAAAATGAACAAAAAATTTAAAATAAGGAGAAGAGACTGGATCACTAGGTGTGGTGGCTCATACCTGTAATTCCAGCACTAGAGAGGCTGAGGAAGGAAGATAAAAAGTTAGAAGCCAGCCTGAGCTACATAGCAAGACCTTGTCTCAAACAAACGAACAAAAAAAAAAAAGGAGAAGAAGAAGAAGAAGAAGAAGAAGAAGAAGAAGAGGAGGAGGAGGAGGAGGAGGAGGAGGAGGAGGAGGAGGAGGAGAAGAAGAAGAAGAAGAAGAAGAAGAAGAAGAAGAAGAAGAAGAAGAAGAAGAAGAAGAAGAAAGGAGGAGGAGGAGGAAGAGGAAGAAATAATGCTGGGGATATCTTTCTGTATGCTGTGAATATATGTTGTTCCCATTGGTTAATAAATAAGCTGCTTTGGCCTATGGCAAGAGAGCTTTGAGGCATGTGGGAAATCCAAAAAGAGAGACAGGAAAGAGAAAGGTGGAGTCTGGGGAGAGATGCCAGCCTGCTGCCCAAGGAACAGCACGCCAGCAGACTGGCGAGCTACAGAACAAGTGACAAAACATAGATGAATGGAAGTGGGTTAATTTAAGATATAAGCACTAGCTAGCAGGAGGCCTGCCATAGACCATACAGATTGTAAATAATATTAAACCTCTGAGTGATTATTCTATAAGTGACAAAAAGTTAGCTTCTTGAGCCTCTATCTTTTCATTGTAACAAATCATTATCGCTAATCACTATTAGTATCATCTATCTTATTCTTTTGTTATAAGCAGAAATTATTTAGGTTATATAATAAACATGATCCACACACAGGAGGCAAGGTAAGTAATAATATTGTTCTCTTTACTTTAGAAGATTTTATGAAAATGAATAAAAATTTTTCAGGAAAAGTAGAAATATGGGTGTAGCTCAGTGACAGAGCACTTGCCTAGTATGTACAAGAAGCTGAAGTTCACACCAGAAAGAAGGAAATGGAGGAGGGGAGGAAAGAAGAAGGAAGGGCTTGATAGTTTCAACGCCATTCTATTAATTATACCACTTATAAGCACAGGAGTATGACAGATTAAATATAATTTGGGTTAAAATTATTAAAAGTTTCCAAAAACGTTTCTGTGACAAATATTGTTTGTTTTTTACACCTATTTATTATTTATTTTTTTTTTAAGTGTATATGTGTGTGCACACATTTGCGTGTCCTCTGGCCTGGGTGTGGTGGTCAGAATACAGCTTTCTGGAATCACTTCTTTCCTTCCATCATGCAGGTTTGGAATTGGTACTACACGCACAAAACAATGAAATCAAATGCAGGATCTATTTGTTCAGACATCCTCTCAAATGTTTTCATTATTAATTGCTCAAGTTTAATATATAATCATTCTATATTAATATATATGATTAATATAATCATTTGTATATAATCAGGTTTTTATTTATGTGCTAGAACTATATATATGTAAAACTATATATTTTTTGCCTCGAGTTCAAGGATATCCTGGACTACTTAACTACGTAGCAAGACCCTGTCTTGGAAAAAAAAAGAATAATTTAAGATTATATTATAATTTAAGATGAATATAAAGGCATACATTTACTTATTATAGGTATGTATTACACTGAATCCTAAAAATAAGCAAGCTTCTGCCCCATCTTCTATACACAAAAATGTTTATTACTTTTTGTTTGTTTGTTTGTTTTCTACTTCCTTTCTTTTTCTTTAAAAACAGAGTCTCACTCTGGCTTACCTGGAACCCACAATATAAACCAGAGTGGCCTTGAACTCACAGAGACACACTAGACACTGCTTCCAAAGTGCTGAGATTAAAGGCTGTGTCACCATGCCCTGCATATAACAGTTTATTATAAAATTAAATTGATGACATTAGAGATGACCAGGCTAACACCTACATGATCACATTGGATTCCAGTGTTTTCTCATTCATGTATCTGAAGAAAGTGAGACAACTGCCAACACTGTGTCAAAGATGCTGTATTACACTTTTAGTCTCTGTAAGAGAAATAAACTAAAGGAAGAAGCCCTTATTTTGGCTCACAGTTTTGGAGAATTCTGTCCTCGGCCAGCTGGCTCCGTAATTTGGGGTCTGAGTTGAGTCAAAACACTGGTGACAAGACTGTGTGCCTCATGATAGCCAGGGAACAGTGAGAAGAAGCATACTTCAGTCTGCAAGCTTCCTCCTCTCCCTTTTGATTGCAGCAAGGTTTCCTGCACTTTGGATGTGGCTACCCACATTCATGGTGAGTCTACCTTCCCCCTCAATTAATCCTCTCTGGAAACACCAATCTAGGCTTGCTCAGAAGTGTATTATACTAATCCCTTAGGCATCTCTCAATCCAATCAAGCTGACAATCAAGATTAATTGTCACAGATGGGTATCTTCTCCAACACCTGAATAAATTGCTGTGCCTTTGTGATTCTAATGTCTATCCTGTGCCTTCTAAAGACTAACCCTGAAAGGGTCTACATAAAGAAGAAGTACAAGAGAAAGCGACTCTCATCAGGGCCATCCACCTACAACTGTCAGCAACCCAAGTTTTAAATTTAGATGCAGAGTTGGACAAAATATCATTAATTAATTGAGGAGGGAAAGAAAAATTTAGCTTGGAAGGAACAAGGCTGTATATATTTCGTACCGTTAACATGAACTCTCAGAAGTTTGCCAAGAAGAAACTCCTGGATATGCATGCCAGACCTATTGTCTATCAAATTAGGCCACTTTTATGCCCACTCGGAAGAGTGCTCTTTCTGGGTGTTATTAGTTAAGCTTAGGAGTGTAAAAAGGTATTATCATGACACACGAAGAAAGAAATTATTTTCCCTGCTCTTTGTTTTATTTCTATGAATATGCTTTTCGTGTTATATATAATCAGAAAACGATTTCTGAGGAAAGCTGAAAGTTAACAGCTCTAAGCATTGATTGATTTTTTTTTCTTCATCTTGAAACCATTTGTTAGATTATTCCTACCTTTTGTGCCTAACTTGAAAAAAAAATAATTTATGGCAGCCAGTTACAACTAAGTCAGTTTCTTCTCAAGCAAACTAACTCTGCTTGTTGCTTTTTTTTAATGTTAAAGCTCAAAAGGATTTCACACCTAGTCACCAGCATATGCATTGTAGTTAATAAACCATTACTCTCTGTGAACATTATGATTTTTCTACTATTATATATTCCTTAAATTAAAATTTTAAAAAATCCCACTCCATTCAATGCAAGTAAAATAGGCTTAACAGTGAGTAATTGCTGATCATTTTTGCCAGATATTTTTATTAGAATTACATGGTAACCACAAAAATGGGTTTGCATTTGCTTCGGGAACATTAATTTTCGGATTAAATAAAATACATGGTCTTATTTTAAATCAGGCTCATACTGTACAATAGACCAATTTTTTAAATGAGCTACCCTACACTTAATGTCATTAGTAAACAATACATTTAGTCACAGAGGAATACCAGGCTCAGACATTTAAAACACTTTCAGCGTCTTGTTATGCCAGCTGAACCCCTACACAGTGATGTCACCTAACAATAGCTATTTATGTAACCAAATGGATACAGAAGCAAGGCTTCCCAGCACAGATGCTGCCTCTTGTCTCAGAAAAAGTCAAAATAGCAATTATGATTTTACATGTGAAGTTTCCTTAGCATTCTTCAGGGGAGTCAGGAATTGTTATCCACATCTTTCTACAGACTTCCATAGAAAGTCTTCTGAGGGAAAAATGTACTGAGAATGTTCTTAGCTCCCTTGAGCTTCACTAAAGAGTCACATGACTTATCCTAAATTATGCCTGTTGTGCATAGAAGGAAAATTCTAAAATATTAGCATGACTCTGCCATCAATAGCTAGGGTTTATCAGCCGCACACAAGGCAATGTACTAAAATTTTTAAATGCTTAATTTCACTAAATATAAAAATTGGACTATAATTTAACTTTTTTACTTTTATTTATTTTGGGGAGGGGGAGTTTTCGTGCATGCTATGCTTTGCCTGTGTTGTGCAGCTCAGGGGACAGCTGGCAAGAATTGGTTCTTTCCTTCCACATTTTGGTTCCAAGGATCAAACTCAGGTTATCAAGCTCGGTGGCAAGTGCCTTTACCTATCAGGCCTGTACAAATAAATTTCTTGTTCCCCACTTTGCAGGTATAAAAACAGAAACTCAAAAAAAGCACATGTAATATGCAATAGTTACATAGCCTAAATGTGGTAAACTGGAGAGTCAAACTAAGTTTGGTAGTAGACAGAAAATGACACTAGCCATCTTTCTAGCCTTTAAAAAGCTTGGTTTTTCTCATGCCTTCTATCTACTGTAGCAGGAATCTTAAAGAGTCTTGTTAATAAACCTGAGGCCAGTTATTGGGGTGATTGCTGGAAGGTCAGAGAAGTAGAACAAGCACAGCTACCTCACCTTGCCAGTTCCTCAGCTGATCTGTTTTCTCATACTGCAAGCTTCTGTGTCCTCATCCCAATGGCTCTCAGCTGAACTGCTGCTCAAAAGCCTGAATGCGTAACCAGCCAAATGCTGCTAGTTTCTGGTCTTCAAACCTTATATATCTTTCTCTTTCTGCTGTCACTCCCTGGGATTAAAGGCTCATTTTCTGGGATTAAAGGATACTCCACGCTGGCTGTATCCTTGAATACACAGAGATCTGGCCTAGCTCTGCCTTCCAAGTGCCTGGATTAAAGGCATGCACTACCACCGCCCAGCTTCTGCTATGGCTTGCTCTGACCCATTTTCTAGCCACCATTTTTGGCTCTGTGTCTAGTAGCTGTCTGTTCTCTGACCCCAGATAAATTTATTAGGGTGTACAATATTTGGGGGAACACAATACCACCACATTCTACTTTCCTCTAAAGCCTCAGCCTTTGCTGATGCAACAAAAGTTTTGTAATTAACTGACTCCATCACAATTTAAGTATATGTGCAAGCTATTTGTAAGTAGTCTAATTTTTTTATATGTGAAACAATCATCCAATTGTGAGGCATCATAGACATAAACAATAGCAGTAGGCACTAAAACTAAAGCAGTGTAATTCCTAACTGCATTCTAAATTCTCATTTTTATATCCACAAATAAGTGCATCTTTTACCCCCATAGGAGACATTTTCTTTTGCAGCAGATAGAGACCATTACAGGAAGGCACAACTGAGCAAAATGCAGAGATCAGCTAACCATGGAGAGCCTGATTCGCTTTAAAACACATCCCCTACACCTAAGGCTTCTGGAAAACCTAGGAAGAGCTTGAAAGATTGTAAGAGCCAAAGGATCAGAACAAGGACATGCTTGTGTTTATGTAGTGGCAGTGGTAAGGGCAGGGGGGTGCTTGCATCTGGGAGAAGTTGAGGGGTAGGAGTTGGGAGTTGATCAAGATATGTTGTATGAAATTCTCAAAGCATCAATAACACTATTTTTAAATGAACGACACAAAATTTAGGAGTACTCAAAACTGTGGTTAAATTCAACTTCTTAACTACTATCAATTATTTTAAAATGGTTCATACTTTAAAAATTATATATAAATACACACACACCTATATAATACACAATATCTGAATCTGAGACACATTTATGGGGTAAAAATCTACAGGAATCATCTGGCCCCTTTCTGCTTCAGTAACCCACCTCAGAATCCACTCTCTATAGCACACACACCCATCACATGCTGCCGTAACCTCAGCATGGTTACTGTAAGTGAACCATGGTTGGTTAATTGCTCATTGTCTCAGACTGCTGTATGTTTTTGTAACAATAAATCTGAACCTACTTTGTTTCTAAAAAGAATTATGTGGCTACAGGTTTTGTCACTGGAATACCCAAACAGCATGCGAGGTGCCTGGCATCTCAGTGAGCATCCGATAGCTGTGGCGTGGCAGGGAAGAGAAGCAGACAAGGAAGCAGCAGCATGCAGAGGGGTAGACACACAGAGCATCCCCTCTAACAAGCACTAATCCATTAACGAGATTCAAGCTCTCACGACCTAACTGCCTGCTACCAAGCCTCACCTCTGAAAGGCACAACATCACCACACTGGGAACTGACCATCCTTGCACTTGGACTGTTTTAGGGAACAAAGCACATTCAAGCCACAGTACTGAACAAAAAAGAGAAATACCATAGAGAAGCTTCATCCATTTCCTGGTAGGGAGGCAGTTCTGATTGCCTAAGTTCCTCAGAAATTTGTATGTAACTCACAGTCTCACTGAGTTAGGTAGTTAAAATTCAAAACAAAAATTGGTCAGAATAACAATTACATCAATAAACAAGGCATTGTCTCTCTCCTTCCTTTTGTCCTTATAAATTTTTTATCTTCCTTTAACTCCTTAACTGTGGCTCTGATGCAGTTGTAGGAAAGAGAATGGACGTAGACACAAGTCTATTTCCAATGGATAATTGTAAATGGGAGCTTTATAAAGTATTTCACCTCTGTAGCTATCTCAAGAAGTGTCTCTTGTGATGTATGCACTCTTTAGAGGTTTAACTAGAAGCTGCAAAGTACATATTTCTCATTAAATACTTCACAACCAGTTTCCCTATAAAATGTTCAATTTTACATAAACCATATTTGCATTAAGTGTAGATTCGTATGAAATCATGGTACAGTTTATCAGAGTACAAATTTATCTTGCCTTATGAAAACAAGTAAAAGGAAAATTAACCCTTTGTCCAGAACTTTTAAATAATAATTCAATTGCATCTATATTTAATAGAAAGCAATTTAGTTTGTAGATTCATTTTGTGGTTCAATGATACATTAATTAATACCATATTGCTTGTTTTGTCACATCAAAATAAATCAGCTAATAGTAGTGATGTCTGAGACTCTCTCAAAAGCAACTTAGTTGATATATCATTTAATTTTTTAAATCTTTATTTATTTCTTATTTATTTGTGTATGTGTGAGGAAGAGAAAGAGAGAGAGAGAGAGAGAGAGAGAGTATAAAGGAGATATTCACATGCTGTAGAATGAGTATGGAAGTCCGAGGACAACTGTAGCAGCTGGTTCTCTCCTACCATGTTACTCCTGGGGGTCAAACTCAGATCACCAGCTGTGGTGGACTAAACAAACTGCCCCACATAGGCTCACAGGGAATGGCACTCTTAGGACATATGGCCTCGTGGGAGGAAGTGTGTCAGTGGGGGCAGGTTTTGAAGTGAATGGAGTAAACCTCTGAAACTGTAAGCCAGCGCTGTTTAAATGTTTTGTTTATAAGAGTTGCTGTAGTTGTGGCATGTCTTCATAGCAATAGAAACCCAACTAAAACACCAGCCTTGCCACCAACTGTCCTTATCTGCTGAACTATCTTGATGTCCCTAATTTCAAAATGTGTGCTTCTGAGAATTCTTCAGCTATGAAGATGGTGAGCAACTGCTTTGAAATACACTTCACACTTACCTAGCAGAACTTAAATACTACTACAGAGATGAAGCACCATTTGAATGCAAGGCAGAACTGACTTTCTGATCTCTGTTCATTTGAAATAATGGGAGGCCTTCACTGCACAGAAGATAAGCAAAGAACATATTTCATTACATTATATATATGTATATATTATAATTTATATATAAAATATATAAAATATATAAACCTGGAAGTGACCACATCTTTCAATAGTTCTCTCTACATCTGATTCCACACTTTTTTCATTTTATTGTACATTTTAAACAAAAATGTATAGTACTAGTAGAACAGATAGCTTAACTGAGAGATTTGTCTTAGAAAATATATTAATATTTAAATTTTATTAACACTTCTAATTACTCTTGCTTATACAAGACAGAAATACTAAAAACCATCAAAAATGTATGAGAGACTTGAGAGACAATTGCAGAAGACCCAGGTTTGTTTCCAGCACCCACATGATGACAACAGTTCCTAGGGATCTGACACTCTCTTCTGATGTTCACTGGTACCCAGCACACTTGGGGTATATAAACATACAGGTGGGCAAAGCACTCAGACACATAAAATAAATAAATCTAAACAAAAGTTTGGTGAAAATAAAAATAAAAAAATTTATGTGACTCTCTGAAGCTAATGTAAAATTAAAAAACAGTTTGACCTATTTGATCCGCTTAAATTTTGATGAAACATAATATGAGAGTTTATCAATGAATAATCCAAGTTACAAGAGATTCTTTAAATATAATTACATTATATACATAAAATACAACTGTTTCCTAAATTGCACTAATCTACCTACAATATGAAATGCGTGTTTAATTAAATGTTTTCAATGGACACACTTAGAACTCTCAAGACTGGTGCTACACAATGCTAATTCAGATCTCTCAAACAAAGTCATATAAACACTGTTACGAGTCTAAAATGTTTTCAGAAACATTTAAAAAGGTGAAATACCCCCTGATAAATAACTTCATGTTGTCCGGGGTGGTGGTGCATGCGTTTAAATCCCTGCACTCAGGAGGCAGAAGCAGGTGGATCTCTATGAGTTTGAGGCCAGCCTGGTCTACAAAGTGAGTTCTAGGACAGCCAGGTTGTTACACACAGAAAACCTCTCATCAGAAACCAAAAACAACAACAACAAAACCTAACATCACATTCATAGGCTGTAGACCTAATGTTATAATCAAAGAAGAAGAAACTAAATCCAAAAATCTTGCACTAAGAATAAAAAAATTAAATCAGAAGTAATATGGCAGACAGCAAAGAAGGGAAAAAAATCAATAATAGTTCCCTGACAAAATAAATTAAACTCCCACAGGCCACCATGGGCCAGCCTGGGTCCTCACAGTCTGGGCTAGCTGAAGATATCCACAGGCCAAGTCGCCGTTATGATGAGCAAATATATAGTGGAGAAATGAGAGAGAAAGAGAAGCAAGGTGGTCCACGTGCTGCAGAGAGAGGCAGAACTGAAGAAATGAAGGCAGTGAGGAACAGGCTGAGGTGGGTGGTCTGTAGGGTGACATCTGGCCAGGGCTGCTGCCCAGGACCATGTCTGGGTCCGTGGTCCTATCACAGCTGGGGGCTGTGTTCATGTCCATGGCCCATGTTGCCACGAAAGGCCACACGGATGCCCATAGTCTAGGCTGCAACCTGTGGCCAAGGGCTGTTTCGCCACTGGGGCCATACCGATCTGAGTAATCTGCACTGCTACGTGGGGCCATAGCATAGTCTGGGCCTGTGCTGTTGCTGAGGTCTGGGTCTGTGGTCCCCTGCTGATGAGGTCTGTGTTGCTGAGGGGGTGTCATGGAAACCATGGGTATTGAAACCTGGGATCCATACTGAGCTGGCTCTGCCCTTCACTGGCCCTGGAATAGCTGGCCCTGCCCCTCACTGGGCACTGCAGCAGGAGACCTGGTCCTGCCCCTAATGGGAGAGCTGGCTCCCTATACCAGAAGAGATGGCCCCACCAATCACCATGGATGTAGGAGAACTGGCCCTAATGGCATGGGCCTAGGAGAGCTGGCTCCTCCCCTTGCCTGAGGTGAGTGGTCCTAGTAGCCTGGACTGACCAGCTCACTTACCATCCAGATCCACATCCTGGACCTTGGGTTGGCCCACACCTAACATCTATCCCATCTATGACCTGCTGGAGTGCTTGAAGGAATAGGCCCTGCTGAATGATAGCCTAAGAAGCCCCATGACTAGGGGCAGCAGCAGATATCCAAGAGGAGTTTAGGGAAGGAAATGGGTCTGAGGGAGAGTGGAGGTGCTGGGAGCTGGAAGGAGTGGAAGGAGGGGAAACTGTGTTTGGGATGTATTGTAGGAGAGAAGAATCTATTTTGAATAACAGTAAAAACACACAATAAACACAAAGCTGTCTCTTCTCTTAACTCTACTCACCACAGTAGTGGAAATCTTAGCCAGAGAAACTAAAAAACCAAATGCACCATAGTGAAAAGAAAGAGGTAAATCTATCTCCGAAGAGAGCAAAGTAATATCTGCAGAAAACGAGAGAGCCTAAACTACAACAAAAAGTATTAGAGCTAATAAGTGAATTCACTAAGGGCTCAGCATACACAATCATGGAATATAAAAATTAGTAACATTCCTATGGGCTAACAGTGAACTATCAGGAAATAACTAAATAAACTTTGTTATAATAGCAAAATACAAAACACACAGGGATAAACTAGAGCAAAAAGGCAAAAGATGTAGACAGTGAAAATTGTAAAGCATTGAAGAAGAAAATTAAAAGAAGATGTGGGTGTCTGGAGAGATAGCTTTTGCTCATCCATTGGAAGAATTAATATTGTTAAAATGTGCAGTGTCCAAAGCGTTCTACAGACAAAATGTGATCCTATCAAATTTCCAATAACATTTTCCAGAGATAAGAAAACAATCTTAAAATTAATACAGAAACACAAAGGGGCAAAGGATAAGTAGTTTCAGATATGCAAGATGAATGAGTCGTGGATATCAGATTTGTAGCATGGTGGCTGCTCTTAATACTGTTTTCTACACTTAGAATTGGGTAAGAGGGTAGATAATAAATGTCTCAAAATAAAAAGTGTGGTGAGTGGATGAAGTCTTGAGTGAATGTGTATTGTGGACATAGTACTCCAATACCTTAAGGCTAAATATTCAGAATAGTGAGGCCTTACTCCAGTCCAAGTACAGATGATAACAGTGATGTGTGTACCAACCATAGCTTCCTCCTCCCAGGTGACTGAAATAGGAGACTGACCCCTTGCAGAGAGCCCCTACTGAAATTAGCTAACCCACCTGCTTGTTCAGCTGTATATAATACACATTTGTATGTAATAAACACACTGAGTTTCTGGGATACAGGTGCATCTCCACCAGAGCACATGGCTCATCAGAGGGCATAGCTCACTTAACCTCAGCTTTCCTGCCCATATTTCTGTTATTTCTTCAGTTCCTATTTCTCCTTTCCAGTCAGTCCCAAAGCTTTAGTAGAAATAACAAGTAGAGTGGTGGTTATAAGAAGCCAGGGAAGGGAGCAATGGGGAGTTGTTTAATGAATCTAGAATTTCATTTATACAATGCAGAGAAACTCTAGAATTTTGTATAACAAAAGAAATACATGTGATACCAGAAACTGTATACTCATAGTTAAGATGGAAAATATTATTTATGAGATTTTTTTATTTACAACAAAAATAAAAATAAAAGCAATCACTAAAACATTTAGCTTTTTGGAGTATTTAAAACTTCTATTCTAGACACTTTGTCAGAATAGATTAATTTAACTTTACAAAACTTTCCCCTGGGGAAGTTGAGGACCTAGGAAGGAGAATTCATAATGCTCAGGATTGTGGTCAGGATACTTTCTCTCTGCAGTGGGTAGCAGCTAATGCACAGACTCCGAACCTGTCCAAGTGTTGTATAAGTAACTGTGATTGGCAGAGGTCATCCTTGTGGATTCCCGGGAACTTCCCTAGCACTCAGTTTCTCCCTATTCCCTTGATGTCTCCTTCTATCCTGGTATCTCTTTCATTGCTCTCCTACTCCATCCTTGTTCCAGCTTGACCATCCCATTCCCTTAAGTTCTCATCCCCCATCCCCTACCCTCCATTGCACCTCCATCCCCAGATTACTCATGGAGATCTCTTCTAATTCCCCTTCCCAGGGCCATCCATGTGTCCCTCCTAGGGTTCTCCTTGTTAGCTAGCTTCTCTGGTTCTGTGGGTTGTAGTCTTTTTATCCTTTGCTTTACATCTAGTATCCACTTATGAATGAGTACATACCATGTTTGTCCTTCTGAGTCTGGGGTACCTCACTCAGGATATTTTCTAGTTCCATGCATTTGCCTGCAAATTTCATAATGTCATTGTTTTTTTTGTTTGTTTTGTTTTTGTTTTGTTTTGTTTTGTTTTGTTTTGTTTTTTTACTGCAGAGTAGTACTCCATTGTGTATATACACCACATTTCCTTTATCCATTCTTCACTTGAGGGGCTTCTAGGTTGTTTCTAGGTTCTGGCTATTAAGAATAATGCTGCTAATAACTGGCATCATAGAGCCTTTCTCCAGTAACTGATGGAAGCAGATACAGAGATCCACAGCCAAATACCAGGCCAAGCTCCAGGAGTCCAGTTGAAGAGAGAGAAGAGAGATTCTATGAGCAAGGGGCATCAAAAATCATGATGGGGAAACCTACAGAGACAACCAAACCAATCTAGTGGGCACTCATAAATTTAGGCGAACACATGTGGAGCCTCCATGGTCCTGGACTAGGTTCTCTATATAAACAAGACAGTTGTGTAGCTTGATCTGCTTAAGGGACCCCCTGGCAATAGGATCAGGATCCATCCCTGGTACATGAGCTGGCATTTTGGAGCCCACTACCTATGGTAGGACACCTTGCAGAGCCTTGAGGCAAGGGGAGGAGCTTGGACCTGACTCAATTGAATGTACCAGGCTCTGCTGACTCCCCATGGGAGGCCTTACCTTCTTACAGAAGGGAATGGGGGTGAGTTGGGAGGGGGGGAGGCTGAAGGGGCAGGAAGAGGGAAAAGGGGGATTTGTAATTGGTATGCAAAATGAATAAAAAAATTCTTCATAATAATAATTTAAAAAAAGAACCAGCAGAGGGGAGAGCTATGATATGCTCAGTCTTTGAACATGGCATGGTTGTTACTGACATTAACTCCTAGCAATTGTAGTTACCTGTACATGATCAAGCCAGTCAAAATTCCAGCATTCAAGGGTGGGGGCTCCTAAGACCTCACCCCTTGGAGGAGCTACTGGCAGTTGACAGAGATTGAGGAAAGAAGAGTCACTCTCAAGATGTGGCCCCTGGTAGGTTGCTCATCTCCCATTGGATAGGCACACTCCCATGTACATATAGGCAGCACTAATTGGACTGGAGGTGGTGGCATTAATAACAAAAAAATAAAATGGAAGACAAGAAGCTGGGAGAGAGGATGGACCAGCAGAGGGAGTTGGGGGAGGTAATAGTATATGGATAAGATTAATACCCATTGTATAATTACATGGAATTTTCAAAGGATAAAAATGTCAATAAACAAAAAAATATAACCTAAAAGTGAATTAAATGACAACTAATGCTATTATCTCAATTTTACAGAAAAAAAAGCTAACACTCAGAAAGTTTAACTAACTTAACTACTAACTAGTTTATTGATTTATAAGTGGGTCACCTAGCTTATTTCTAGAATCTGTGTAGCAAAATGCAAGCCTAGACTCTTTCTTTGTCTACTCAAAAACAGTCTGAGGATAAATGGATGTCTCAGCTATATCGAGGCCATAGAAATAGCTGAGCACTGGGAAAGAAGCAGGGTTTTACAAAGCAGTTTCCTTGGAGAGACATGTTTCACTGGTGTGAAGGGGGCTTGAAGGATGCACCTCTTCTGAGCCTAAAAAAGAAGCAGGTACAGAAGAAATGTAACATTGCCATGTTTGATGGCTAGGAATATAATTGTCCTGTACATTCACATGGGCATTTTTGTGTAAGATGAATTGCTAAATTCTTATTAATAAAAAAATTCAGAGTCAGATATTGGGTAATTTCTGAAAGATCAGAGAAACAGAACAAGCCGTAGCCAACCTCACCTCGCCAACTCCTCAGCTGATATTGTTTCCTCAGACTGAAAGCCTCTGAGTCCTTACCCTAATGGATCTCAGCTAAACTGCTTAAAAGCCTCTAGTTCCTGGTCCTCATGCCTTAAGAGCATTAGTTCCTGTTTCCTCCCACCTTATATACCTTTCTGCTTCCTGCCATTACTTCCTGGGATTAAAGGCTTGTGTCTTTCCCAAGCAAGATGTGAAATCTCAGGTCCTGGGATTAAAGGTGTGTGCCACCACTGCCTGACTCTGTTTCTGGTGTGGCTTTGTACTCACAGAGATCCAGATGTATCTCTGCCTCCCTAGCAACAAGATCAAAGGTATGTGTGTGCCATCACTGCCTGGTCCCTATGTCTAATATAGTGGCCGGCTCTGTCCTCTGATCCCTAGATAAGTTTTATTTGTTAGAACACAAATAAAATATCACCACATTTTTATGTGGATATCTGTCCTCATTTTTATTGAGTATGTCAATGGCAACTGAAAAGTAATTATTGAATGCATATGCAGGCCTAGGGCACTGGAAGGGGAGGAGCATTTACTTATGTAGGGTTTTGAGACTTATTTATTTCTATTTTTACATGTATGAATGAATGTTTTGTCTGCATGTATGTCTGTGCACCATATTCATGCAGTGCAATGCTCATGGAGGCCAGAGAGAGGCTCAGATCTCCTAGAATCAGAACTACAGTTCTATCTTCTAGAACTGTGAGCAGCCATGTGGTTGTTGGTGGTCAAACTTTGGCCTTCTGGAAGACCAGCAAGTGCTCTTAACCACTAACTCATCTCTCCTCCCCTGCTAATGTATTTTTTTATGGGGTTATTTAAATGTTCTAAAATTCTGAATGTTGAGCCATCAAGATGGCTCAGGAGGTAGGCATGTCTAGTTTTGATGACCTGGGTTTGATTCTCAGAACCCAAACACTGGAAGGAAAACATAGATTCCTTCATGGTGTCCTCTGAGCTACACAAACATACTATAGCATACTTGTGCACAAACATATAAGCAAATAAATAAATGACGAAATTTAAAGAAAAAGAAGGGAACATATCCTTCAGGGCTGGTGGAATAGCTCAGTGGCTAAAGACATAAGTTTCATCCTTGTGATCAACATGGTGAAAGGAGAGAACGGACCTCCCTGAGTTGTCCTCTGACCTTTACACACATGTTGTGGCATGCCCACACAAATATATGATAGATGATGGTATGTAGATAGATAGATGATTGATAAATAGATGATGATGATAGATAAAAAGGTAAGTAGGGAGCCAGGCAGTGGTGGCGCACGCCTTTAATCCCAGCACTCGGGAGGCAGAGCCAGGTGGATCTCTGTGAGGTTGAGGCCAGCCTGGTCTACAGAGCGAGATCCAGAAAAGGCTCCAAAACTACAGAGAAACTCTGTCTCCAAAAACCAAAAAAAGCAAACAAACAAATAAACAAACAAAACAACAACAACAAAAATTTTGGGGTTGGGGGTTTAGCTCAGTGGTAGAGTGCTTGCCTAGCAAGCACAAGGCCCTGGGTTTGATCCTCAGCTCAAAAATAAATAAATAAATAAATTAAATAAGTAGGTAGGTAGGTAGATAAACTTTAAAAAAAATTCTATGATTGAAAATTCTCAAACTGTATTAAAAGCCATTTAATTGTACGCTTTTAACAGGAGAGTTCTATGATGTCTGAATTATATCCCCCAGTAAAGAAGTAATTGTAAAACTTTAAGAAGGTATCCCAAATATAGTAATCAAGATAAATAATAGTTTAATGAAAAAATATTAAAAAGTATTGTAAAAAGTAATCTATGTTGAAGAAAATAGCAAAAGCTTAAATAAAAGCAGTCTAGCTTTTGCTTGAATTTTGAATTTTACCTACCTCATTGAACGATAGAAAAATAGTTTTCAGGGCAACATGGTACACTTGTCACTGTGCCCAAACACCTGATAAAAACATGTTGGGAGGAAAGAATTGTTTAGGTTGTGCTTTCATCATGTCAGAGGATGGGATGGATATAAGTGAATTTCTTGCCTCATGACAGTTGGAGAGAGACAGAAAGGAGTAAGAGGCTGGGGACAACTCGAGAGCTTCAGAGTCAGTCACACCTCAGTGACCCACTTTCTACAACTAGTCCCTGCATGCTGTTTACCCCCACTGCCCAGTAATGCCATCAAATTAGGAACCAGTAGACAGATCTGAGCATCGATGTACTTAGAGTCCCCATGTTCTGGCCACTTTCCCAAAAGCCTGTCGGCTGGCAACCTGCTCTCAGTACATGAGTCTTGGGCAAACTGCATAGCATGGACAAAGCATGGTGAATATGTGTCTTTCCTACAGTGCATTTATGTGGATTGACAAAATCATGTGAGGAGATTGACAGTGCACCTTTGTGTATAGTTACTTGATATAGATCTGTGTTGGGAAGTTTTGACTTTAGTTCGAAATATAGGAAATTGGTTTGTGTTTTGTTTGTGTTTTTGTAAGTGTGTATAGATGTGCACATTTTCCTTCTCCCTGGGGTGTCAGTGCTGCTCATCAGGGCACAAAGGAGTTTTCGCTGGAACCCTGAGAGAGTCTGAACTCTTTTCTGCAATGCAACCACACTCCGGATGCTACTAAGTCTGGAGAGTAGAAAAGGAGGGAATACATAAATGATGAAACTAAAAAAAATTCTTCTGTGTTGAGAGAGACACCAGCATTCTGCAGATCGTCAGACAAAAGATCTGAATCGCCGGAACAGTGCAAACAGAATAGAAAGACCCAAGTATATCTCTCATTTGGTCTAAGAGGGTTAAAAGCAACTGGCAAAGGATGAAGGCACTCACCACTGAGCCTCTCTCTACAACTGACTGCTGGGGAGATATAAGGGGCAATAAAGCAGAAAGGCAGGAGCCTGCTGACAGAAAACCTAGATGGTGGTTATGTTTATGGGACCCTGAAAGGTTTCTCTAAGAAACCCACTAGGGGGAGTCCACTTTAAACATAACAGCTTTACAGTGCAGAAAGGTATGACTCCCAAAAGGGATAAGTCCAATCTGGATATGGTGGTACACACTCATAATTTCAGTACTCAGGAGGCTGAGGCAGGAAGACCACACTTTTCAGGCCAGCCTGAGCTATACAGTGAGACCACATATCAAAAGGGTGGAGTGAGGTAGGCATGGGGACACTAGCACCAATGTCTTGTTTTTCTTCATCCTTACCAACTATGACACTGGCAGGCTTCAAAATTAGTAAACATGAGGCAGTGCATGTGGTGGCAGGGGAGCAGCTGCCAGGGAAGAGGGGTGTCACACCAGAATGTTTTCATTCCCCTCAAAAGATCTCCCCATTAGTGGGAGAGAAGACAAGACTGTGTGTCAAGTCCACCTTGAGAGGTTATTGTCCGAATTCTGAACAATCCGTAGCATGGGAATTCTGGTTTCTGAACTGGGTCTGTTTGATGACAAAGTGACTATTGACTCATTTTTTCCCTCAAAGGGCCTAGAATAGTCAAAGAGGCAGTCCCTAGATTCCACCTAGGGGGAGAAGAACAACATAACAATAAGTAAATTGTAAAAGGGACAGATGGGGAGGGAAATAGATGGTATTTTTAATTACATCTCATGAGTCAGAGTTATGTATTAATATGAAATGAAATACTAGGCACAATTTTAAAATGTTGAGTATGTACTTATATGGAATTACATTCAAGCATAGTAAGTATTTTAAAAATTCTAAAACTGTATATATAGAGTTGATACATTTATATTAAAACTAGAAAGTGAGCTGAAAGTGTACCTCAGTGGTAGAGTTTGCCCAAAACAATAGATTTCTCAGTCCCCAGCTCAGAAAAAAAGTGGTCCCTTTCTCTCTCTCTCTCTCTCTCTCTCTCACACACACACACACACACACACACACACACACACACACACACAGACACGTACACATACATACATACACAAAACCAGAAACCATTTCCCAAGAGAATGTAAGGATGATAAACAGACACATTGATATCTCTTGTAATTCTACTGTGCGTTGACCAATCAAAAAATAAATAATGGCTCAGCGGACAAAGTATCTTTGCACCAAGCCTAAGGACCTGAATTTTTTGTTTATTTGGTTGGTTTTTGGTTTTGCAAGACAGGATTTCACTGTGTAGCACTGGCTATCCTGGAACTTACTTTGTAGACCAGGTTGGCCTTGAACTCAGAGAGATCTGCCTGTCTCTGCTTCCTGAGTGCTGGATTAAAGGCATGTGCCAATACTGCTTGGCCTGAATTAAATCTTTTGAGACCCACATGATGGAAGGAGAGAATGGTTTCTTACAACTTAACCTTTGACCTCCATATACATGCCATGGCACACATGTACACATACACACAAAATAATATAATTTTAAGTAAATAAATAAATAAAATTGAGTTTATCTCTACATGTAAAGACAATCTAATGAAAAAGGACACCCCCCCAACACATGTGGGAGAAAGTAGATTATAAAAAAGCTATTTAAAGAGCATAGAAGCCTTGAGTATCAGGATCTGAGTTCCCTTTGTCAGATCCCAGATAAAAAAGGCAAGATGTGGCAGTATGTGTCTATAATTATAATGCTAGGGAGGCTGAGATAGGACAGTCCCCAGAGTTCATTGGCTAGCCAGTTTAACTGATCAACTTTAGGTTCAGCTTGAGATGCTATTGTGTAACCATTTTCTCCTAGATTGAAACATTACATTGTGAAGGGAAGCTCTTTAAGCACGAAGGTAAACAACTCAAAACAGCTTTAGGAAGTTCCTGAAACTGACCAGATTCACTAGCTACTCCCTCCAGAGTAAACAGCAAAAGCTAAGAGTCCTTCTCAGACAAAAGGAAGCTGAACTACAAAGAAGAATTGTTGTCGAGTATTATTTTAAGATGTGTTACATTTGTTTATGCTGTGGAATATTTGATTAATGGTACAAAGATGGATTGCATTTGTTTATGTTGCATTTGTTTAACTCTATGAAGCTGTGTTACTTTGAATGTCTAAACACCTGATGGTCTAATAAAGAGCTAAACAGCCAATAGTGAGGCAGGAGAAAGGATAGGTGGAGCTGGCAGGTAGAGAGAATAAACAGCAAGATCTAGAAGCAAGAGAGAGGAAGGAGCAAGAAAAGAAGGAGCTAGCCATCCAGCCAGATATGGAATAAGAAGGAAAGAAAAGATATGCAGAAATAGAGAAAGGTAAAAGCCTAGAGGCAAAAGGTAGACAAGATAATTTAAGTTAAGAAAAGCTGGCAAGAAACAAGGTAAGCTAAGGCTGGGCATTCATAAGAAAATGCCTCTGTATTTATTTGGGAGCTGGGTGGCGGTCCACCAAAAAGAATAAAGAGTAATAAAACAATGAACAGCAAAGAATTCCAGAGAAAGTGTACAGAAGACTCTTGAGAGCTGCTGCCTGGAAGAAGCAGAAACTAGCCAAGCTGCCTGGAAGATATTTAGACCAACTGGGGCCCCTGGGAAGGACACTCTAATCTGTTGAACTCTCTGCAGTTTGCACAATATGGTCCAGGTTCCCAGATTTCACGAGCTGTCACTAATACTGGGATGAGCTTTGGTGATGCAGCTGTCTTTGAGTCATTTCTGCTCCTTTAAGTAACCCCTCACCAATATTGCTGTAAGTAAACCCTCACCCCCACCCCTCAAAAAAACATCATGGTTTACCAATTTGGACTTTGGTGTTGTCCAAACTTTGGTTTGTCAAGAGTTCCCTATCTGGAATGAGTAGATGTGTGTGTTGCATCTCCTAAGGAAACGTTTTGTCACACAACAGACTCTGCCTCAAAAACTAAGATGGAGAAGCCAGGCAGCGGTGGCACATGCCTTTAATCCCAGCACTTGGGGGACAGAGCCAAGCGGATATCTGTGAGTTTGAGGCCAGCCTGGTCTGCAGAGGGAGATCCAGGATGGGCACCAAAACTCCACGCAGAAACCCTATCTTGAAAAAAAAAAAACAAAACAAACAAACAAAAAGCAGAAAAAAAAAACCCTAAGATAGGGAGCAGTATTTAACACTCACAGGCACACACCAGGGAGAAAAAAAGAAGAGATAGAGAAATCCAGAAATAAGATGAATGTACCAATCTTAATTCTCTGTCTAACCCACCAGTACCCAAATTACATCTTTGGTGTTCCCTAAAGGGGTCTTTTTTAGCCTTCCTATGTTCTGAAAGGGGAACTTCAAGGAAAACTCATTACATTCAAATATGCATGGTACGTAAAGATTATATTTATAAATAAAAGTTGGAACTATAACTCAAGATTAAAGCAAAATGGCCACCAACTAATACCTACCCATATCAGGAAGATTTGCAACCACATCATAGGCATCATTATCCACTGGAGAAGCCACCCCATCATTGGTAGCACTGAGAGTTAAGAGAAGGGTACTTGCTGTGCAGTGGTGGCGCACGCCTTTAATCCCAGCACTTGGGAGGTAGAGCGGGTGAGTTCAAGGCAAGCCTGGTCTACAGAGTTTCAGGGCAGTTAAATAGTGAAAACCTGCCTCAAAAATAAACAAAAGACAAAAAAAAAAAAAAAAGAAGAAGAAGAAGAGGAGGAGGAAGAAGAGGAGGAGGAGCACTAGAATGAAGTGTTAATGAATTCCCTCCATGGTATCGGTTGAGTTTCTCCACCCCTTCTCTCCCTCATATATAATCAATTATGAGAAATTAACTTAAGCAATCATGGAGGCTGAGAAGTACTATGACATGCCATCTGCAGGCAATAGCTCAAAAGAAACTAGTGACATAATTCAATGTGAGCTAAAAGGTAAACAGAAGGTCAATGAACTCAGTCAAATGCAGGATAAGACCAGTGTTCAGTCCCAATAATCAGATAGAGAGTGAGTCTTCTCCCCTCCACCTTTAGCCTTATTCAAATCTTCAGCAGGCTGGATAATGACCAATCACATGGAGAAGAGCAATCCTCTTTACTCAGTCTATTGATTTATATTCTAATCTCACCTACAAACACAGGGATGCCCAAAAGAGAATGTCCCACCAAATACTTCGGTCCCCTATGATCTATTCCATACATAAAGGTAAGTATTAAAAGATGACAACTCCACCATTTCTTTCTCCTGAATGGTCAGGGGTGACAAAGGTCATTAGGAGAAGGTGACACAGGGAAACTGGCCTACAGTCTTTACTCTTTGAGAAAAGTGAGGCCTGTACTGGGAGCTCATCAACTTAATTTCCAAAGTGTCCTCAGTAAAAATGAGCTGTACATTCCTATACTGCCTGAGTAGGTTCCTTTAATCCTGACAGAAGACTTTTAATGAAAGTTGCAAAATGATGTCAGAGTCCTATGTTCTGAAGGGTAATGGCAAGGAAAAAGCATTATCCCATCACCCATGTCAGACAGCTCATAACCACCTGTCATTCCAGCTTTAAGGGATCCAGTGCCGCCTTCTTGCCTCTGAGGGCACCTGAACTCCGAACTCACATGCATATGCTTGTGAACACCACACACACACACACACACACACACACACACACACACACACACTGCAAAATTTAAAATAAAACAACTTTGGCCCAAACTTTGGAAAAGCATAATATGAGAAAGTGAATTAATTCTTTACAAGTGTTTCACCATTTAAAGTAATTTAAGAGGAATAAAACAAAAATTCAAAGATGAGTTAAAAAGCTGAAAATGGATAAAAGAAGGATTATGGAGTGAAGGAACTAGAGGGCTGGCAGAATATCATTAAAGAACTAATAATAAACTTCAAATGCAAGAACCCCCTGAGATAACCAGAGCAAGAACAGATTTAGAAAAAAGAAGAAACTCAGAACTGGAGAATGGAAAAATTCTACGCAGCATAGCAGTGTCTTTAGGTAGAAAACCCAGAGGAACATAGCAATGTGTTCAAAGAAATTCCTTTTAAATAAAGAAACTTTCCCTGATTGAAACATAAATTTAATCTTCATATTGAAAGGGAGTGTGCAGTTCAAGGTCATTTGACTGCAAACACCCAACCCTGAGATCAGTCCTTAGTGGGCCTTCGTGCTCAGTAGCATGAAGTAGTAGAAGACACTGGAAAACATCTGAAAAAAATATTAAAGACAAGGAAATAAAATCCCATATTATAACCTCAAAAGGTGTGCAAAGTCTCAGTGCACACCAGGTTTATGACTGAGTGGTACAGGCAGACGTCTTCACACTCAAAAGAAGCCTGAAAACCACCCGCCCTTGCATCCCTCCTTCACTGCAGTCAAACCAAACCAAACACAAACTAGCAGACACGTACTGCCTGTTCGTCAAGAAGTCCAGTGGGAAGAATGTGTAAAAGCTCTTGGGTGAATAATTAAATTAATTTTAAGTCTCCTTAATAACTATAACGTATATGTTGGTGATATAGAAATACCACTAAATATAAGAAAGAGGTGGAAGAAAGGACAAGGAACAGGCTAAGGTCTTTATTGTGGTGGGGATGTTACTGGTGGAACATATCAAAAGATTTCAAGACTAAAATTATGATCTCAATATCTTACTATTTTAATAATTTTTTCTTAGCTCTTAATTGTAGATTAGTCAATTATGAAATGATATACCTGTTCTGAATGCATTTATTTGAAGTTTAGCAAACCATTCCAATTCATGTCAGCTTTATTTCTCTTCTTTGTACTTCCATACTTACTTATAAAAATACCATGTATAATGTATTAATAATGGTTAAAAATGTTTTGGGTTATTTTTTGTAAATGCTTTACTTTTCTGCATTTTTATAACCTCTTTTTTACTTTACTTGAAATCATCATAATGAGCAAGTGTTATATTTAGAAGATCAATAAAGTAATTTTTTGTTTAAAAATGAACAGGAAAGATAAAAACAGAGAGACATTTAAGTTATTCAACAAACTGATTTTGAGCCTAATAAGCACAGTGTTGTAATTTAATTATATCTCAGACTTAAGTTTTTTTTTCTCTGCATTTGTATAGATCTCATCTACAAACTTCAGACAAGCACCTCCATTTGAAAATCCTTTGATTCTGTAAACAGAATTTAGCATGCAGAATAAATCCCAGCATTTAAATTACTCACTTGGCTGCTAAATCAACAACATAGATGGGATCTAGGGTTGGAGCCAGAGAAAATAATGGAGGTTTAAGACGGAGAATTATTACATTATTTTAAAAAGGAGAGAATTGCTTTAACGTTCTTAAAAACCATCTTTTGTTCTCTTTCTTCTGCTCAGTCCCACACCCATTGCATTTGAGTTGGTCTCTACTTCTTTTGGAGGTGATAGGCAGACTAGCATTACAAATGCTTTTCCTATACATGGATGTATGCTGATGCCTGTAGGTAAAAGGCAATACCTATAGAACACAGGCTACTGAACTACATACACTTTTAAAATTACATGCTCAGATAGGTGATTGCATAGCAATTCTCCCCACAGTTCCTCACAACATTTAGCACAATATAGAGATTTCCTAAAGGCACAAAAACAGGCACATTTTCATGGGCATTTTGTTTTAAGAATCATGGATAATAAATACTTTTATACATACTCACTTAGCATAATAATCAGTTTTCTTGATATTCAGATGTGGGAAACAAAGTAATGCCCCCTCAGCAATGCCCACATCATAATCTCTAACTTTTGTAGATATATTACATTAGTAAGAGTAATTTGAGTTTCAGGTGGAATTAAAGTTGTTGATGAGATGACCTTATGATACAAAGATCACTGCAGATTTTCTGGGTGGTGTTAATGTTATTATAAGGGTCATGTGAGTAGAGAAGGGAGGCTAAAAAAATCAGTGTCACAGTGATGCAATGAAAGAGACTCAGGCCTTTGCTTCCAGCTTTGAATAAGGAAATGGGCACCACCTAAGGTGCTCATTTCTAGAAGATGAAAAAGGACACATAACCTAAAGATACTAGCAGGATTTTATCCCTGTTGAGAGTGTGGTGGTTTGGATGAGCCAGGGCACCATAGGCTCATATGTTTGAATGCTTGGTCCCCGGTTGACATAATCTGGGAAGGCTTAGGAATTGTGGCCTGATTGGAGGAGGTGTGTCACTGGGGGGTGGATTTTCAGGTTTCAAAAGCCTGTGACATTTCAGTTGGTTCTCTCTATGTGTCTTATAGTTGTCTCAACATATAAGCTTTGTGGTGGTTTGAATAGGTTTGGCCCCCATAGACTCATGTGTCTTAATGCTTGGTCCATAGGGAGTGGCACTGTTAGAAGGTGTGGCCTGTTAGAGGAAGTGTGTCCCTGTGGAGGCAGGCTTTGAAGTCTCCTGTGCTCAAGCCATGACTAGTATGACAGCTCACTCCCTGCTGCATGCAGATCAAGATGTAGAACTTTCAGCTCCTTCTCCAGCACCATGTCTTCCTGCATGCTGCCAGGTTTCTCACCATAATGACAATGGACTAAACCCCAATGAAATGCTTTCCTTTATACAAATTGCTGTGGTCATGGTGTCTCTTAAGAGCAATAGAAACCCTAAGATAAGCTTTCAGCTACTGCTCCAGCACCATACATGCCTACTGTCATGCTTCCCACCATGATGGTCATGAATTACACCCCTGACACTGTAAACAAGTTCCCAATAAACTCTTTCTTCAGTAAGTGTCTTTCTTCTTAGTGTCTCTTCACAGCATACCAAAAGTAACAGAATATATATGAAAAGGGGGTTTACTCAAACGTTTCACAGGGCATGGTCTGAGTAGTCCAACAATGGCTGTCTCCTGATGGAAAGGCTAAAGATTCAGTAGTTGTTCAGTTTAAAAAACTGGATGTCTCAGCAGTCACAGTCTGATGCTGGAGTCGCAGAGAAGTCCCAGCCTTCCATGTGCATTGGAATCCCAAAGAAGTAGGTTCAAATGCCAGTGAAGGGACTCCTCAGCAACAGGGTGGATGAACTTGCCGGTGAGAGTGAAGACAACCAGGCCAAAAGCAAAAACTTCCTTCTTCCATGTCTTTTTCAATGGGTTGTCACCAAAAGACGTGACCCAAATTTAAGGTGGGTCTTCTCACCTTAAATGAGCCAGTCAAGACAAACTTTCCCATCTGTACCCAGCTGCTTGGGTTTTAGTTGATTCCAGATGGATTCAAGTTGAAAATCAAGATAAGTCATCCCTACTTCTGATCTAATTCTTTATGGAAATGCACTCAAAGACACACCGAGAGGTGTGTGCTCTACTAATTTCCTTGGCATTTCTCATTCCAATCAAGCTGACAATCAGGATTAGCAGTCACAGCAAGGAAATGCTACAAGAAAGAAAGAAAAAAAAAAAGAAAAAGGAATTCTCCAGGCAGATGCATGGCTGCTTAATATCAGGAAAGCTGAATGGCAAGTTTCAAGCGCTAGGACGGGAGATGAATAAGGGCCACGCATGGGCATACCAACTAGTTGTAAAATGATCTAATTAGCAAAGAAAAGGTACCTAGCAAGGAGACTATCTGCTAGCAAAATATGACTAAAGTAAAAAAAAAAAATTAGCTTAATTTGATGCTAAATTAATCCACAGATGCCTCTTTCCCAGAGATGGTGTTCATGTAAATAATACAGAGTTGAATGGGCCCACCAAAAACTGAGACCTAGTAATATGAGCAGGACCTGGACTCATCATTTTATGCTTACTGCTGTCAAATGTAATTCCCCTGAGCTTTATTCTGTAGAGTTTCCTGGGTGAGAAGAAACTTAAGCAGATCAACGTTTGAGGCAGCATTACTACATTACAGATACATTTCTTAGCCTTCATTGCTGGTGGATTTAAGTTGTTCTTCATTTGTTGTTTTGATACAGAGTCTCAATTATGTAGCCCAAGCTGGCTTCACATTTGTAATCCTCCTGCTTTAGCTTCTAAAGTGCTGAGATTACAAGCCATTCACTACATGCCCAGTTCCACTACTGTTTTAGTTTTGGTGTTTTTAACACCTTCACAAGGAGACTGGACAAGATGCTCCCAGCCATAAAGCAACAATGTTTTCCTCTAGCACATGTTCTTGTCTGAAACCTTTGTGGACAGGATTTGTCTTGAAGGTGTGGTTTGAAAACAAAAAAACAAAAAAAAAAACCTTAGGTGGCTGTTACATGCTATCTCCTGCCCACAAATACCACCAGGGGGAATTCTTCCATCTACCATGTTGAAAAGACTTACATAGAAAGAATTCTGAGCACTCAGCATGGCAAGAACCACAGAGAGACAGTTCACACTGCAGGAAACCAAACATCCGAGACAGAACTCACCAGCCAGAAAGTAAAAGAGACCAAAAAGCACAGGCATGTGCGGTGGGATGTTCTCTATGCTGTGAATTTGTTGCTCTGATTGCTTAATAAATAAAGTGCTGATTGGCCAGTAGCCAGGCAGACAGTATAGGCGGGACAAAGAGAGAGGAGAATTCTGGGAGGAGGAAGGCTGAGACAGAGAGATGCTGCCAGCCTCCATGTTGAGAAACAGATGTTAAGATATCGGTAAGCCACAAGCCATGTGGCAACTTATAGATTAATAGAAATGGGTTAATTTAAGATATAAGAACAGTTAGCAAGAAGCCTGCCACTGCCATACAGTTTATAAGTAATATAAATCTCTGTGTGTTTACTTGGTTGGGTCTGAGCAGCGGTGGGACTGGCAGGTGAGAGAGATTTGTCCTGACCGTGGGCCAGGTAGGACCAGGAAAACTCTAGCAACAGACATGTGCTAAAAATTGGGTACAGAATCTGAAATGAGAGATGTCCAGTGCCCACTACCTCCCTGCCATACCACTGCCTGGAGAAGCAAGCAGTGAAACCACGGGAAGAGCACTGTAGAAGTTGACTCTAACATGCACCTTTAGAGAAAAACAGCTCAGCTCAGGGACACAGCTCTGGAGAAGGAATGCAGGAATCCTGAAGTTGAAAATTCTGAAATGCTCATCTTCTCTCACCCCCTGCCTTTGCCCCATGGAGCAAAGGACCCCAGGAAGAACTGAACAGAGTGTGGAAAATGGTACATCATACTGATCCCAAGCAGAACCAACTGTGAACATAGCCGCAGAAGTCTGTTAAAGAAATTCCCACCACAATCCCTGACCCGCTCTTAGGCATATGGATCACAGGAAGTTTGTGATGGAAATTGGTACGTTCCTCTGTGTATCAAACTTGTAGAGGATGCAAGTGAAGTGTGCAAGTATCTACTTTTTCAGCTAACACTGGGAATGCTGACAAATTATCATAGTTATTACAGCACCAGCTCTTCTCCTGAATATACATCCAAATGAAGACAACCTACCAGAAAGGCTGACATGAGATAAAATGTGCAAAATAAAGTGAGAAAGGGGGGAAATTACAAGCAAGAAGACACATAACACTTCAACAGATGCACGAGATATATCTAAGAAACACACACACACAAATGAGACAGCATTCCACTGTGACATCACCATAAGCTCTAAATGTCTCATCACAAGAAAACCAAGATAAATAAAGGATTAGAGGGACAGAAGATTGTTTCAGAGTTCTTATGTTTCCACAGCCAAGCACTGGGCTAAGCTCTGGGAATCCAGTTGAAGAAAGGGAAGAGGGATTATATGAGCTGGGGGGGGGGTGTCAAGATCATGATGGGGAAATCTACAGAGACAACTGAACCAAGCTCATGGGAGCTCACAGACTCTAGACCAATAGCTAGGGAGCCTGCATGGGACTGACCTAGGCCCTCTGCATGTGGGTGACAGTTGTGTAACTTGGTCTGCTTGTGGGGCCCCTAGCAGTCTGACCAGGATCTGTTCCTGGCACATGAGCTGGGTTTTTGGAATCTCTTCCTTATGGTGGGATGCCTTGCTCAGCCTTGATGCGGGGGGGGGGGGGGGGGGGGGGTAGGGGTGTGTGGAGCTTAGTCCTTGATATGCCATACTTGTTGACTCCCACGGGAGGCCTTACCCTTTCTGAGGAGTGGATGGGGGTGGTAGGGAAGAACAGGAAGAGAGGAGGGAGGGGAAACTGTGATTGGTATGTAAAATAAATTTTAAAAATTGAATAATAAAAAAGCATCAAAAAGAAGACTCAAATAAATCAGTAAATTCAGGACCTAGACAAGAAAATAACCAAAGTGGGAGAAAGAGATAGTAAATCAGAGAAAAAAAATAAAGCATAAGGGGAAAAGTCAGTAGTGAAATTGACATGCTAGAAAAAAAAAATGAACCATGTTTTGGCAGCAGGACTAGAGAGATGGCTCAGTAGTTGAATGCACTTGAGTTTGAAAGAGCTAAGATAAAATCAAATGCCTTAAATCATCTTTTCAATAAAATTATAAAAGTCTACAGAATGGCAGAATTTCCCAGCGACAGAAAGAAATAGATGTAGAAGCACAGAAAATATTTAGTACCCTAAATAGATCTGGCCAGGGAAGAACCTCTCCATAATGTATCATTGTCAAGATATCAAAAATAGGGGCTGAGGAAGGAGGTGGCTCCATATGAAATTAAGATCACTTGCGATTTCCCAGGGGCTAGGAGTTCAGTTCCCAGCACCTACATAATGCTAGCAAACTCTCAATTCCAGTTCCAGAATCTCTGCCTCTCTTCTAGTCTCCATGGGCACTTATGTACATGGTATACTGATACACAGACATACATCTATACACATAACATAAAAATAAAATCTTAAAAAAATAGGTCAAAAATGTAAAGAACTGAAGAGATGGCTCAGTGGTTAAGAGCTCCTGGCTGCTTTTGCAAATGACTCAGATTCAACTCCAAGTGTGGTGGTTTACAGTCATCTGTAACTCTAGTTCCAGGGGATCTGGTACCCACTTCCGGCCTCTGAGGGCACCAGGCACACACATAGTACACATACATACAAACACACAGAGAAAAGCCTTCACACCAATGCACATAAAAATAAAGTTAAATGAATTTTTAAAAAGAAAAACTCATGCATATAAAATAAAAATTAAAGAATCACATATATGAAGCACAGAAATAGTAATACAAGCTGCAAGAAAAAAATGCTAACTAATATGAGCTACTATACTGTCTTAGTGGTTCTGTTAGTCTAGAGAATCTTGACTAATGAATATACAGAGGCAGAATCATCAGAATAACATTAGCTCTGGCATTAGCACCCCGAAAGCCCAGAAATTTGGAATCATAGATTGCAAACCCTGCAAGCAAGTAACAATCAACCAAAATCACTCTACCCAGCAGTTATCAATTAAAATGGATGGAGAAATAAGAATGTCTGAAGACAAACACAAGTGTGAGGGATCATCTTGATTATCAACTTGACTATACCTGGAATCAACAAAAACCAAAGCAGCTGGTCTCACCAGTGTCCTTGATTGGATCAGCTGAAGTGAGATGACTCACTCTAAATCTGGGCCACACCTGGTGGCAACCCACCTAAAAGGACATGGAAGAAGGAAGCTTTTGCTTTTTGCCTGCTTGCCTTCACTCTTGCTAATAAGTTCATCTATCCTGTTGCTGAGGCATGTCTTTGCTGGTATTAGAACCTGCTTCTTGGGATTTCCAGTGTTGTAGAACTGAAGACCAGCTGAGACATTCAGCCTCGTGGACCAAACAGTGACCAGAGTCATCCAGAGACAGCTACTGTGGAACTAGCTAGACAGTAATGGATATAGTGTGTATGTGTTTGTATTTACTTATGTATTATATATCATATATATTATATGTACATATTGGTTGTCAATTCTGTTCCTTTAGAGAACTCTGATGAATATAGTAAGTTAAGACATTCCTGACATCTAAGCCAAAATGGAAGACAATTTTTAAAGGCATACTATACACAGGGGAGGAGTAAAACAGTTTCATCCATGAGAACACAAGAAAGAATGCATTAGATAAACACGGAAGAAGTGGAAAGGAAAGGAGAGGAGAGGGGAGGGGAGGGGGAAGGGAGGGGAGGGGAGAGAGGGAAGGGAAGGGAAGGGGAAGAGAGAGGAGAGAGGAGAGGAGAGGAGAGGGGATGGGAGGGGATGGGAGGGGAGAGGAGAGGGAAGGGGAGGGGAGAGGAGAGGGAAGGGGAGGGGAGGGGAGGGGAGGGGAAGAGAGAGGAGAGGGAGAGGAGAGGAAAGGAGAGGGAAGGGAAGGGAAAAGAAGGGAAGGGGGGGGAGGGGAAGGGAAGGAAAAGGAAAGGAAAGGAATCAAACTAGAATGCATATATTACTACCAGGAGTTGTCATCCACCATGCACACAAATTATGTAAAATATAAGTAAAAACCAACCAACCAACCAAACAAACAAACAAACAAAACTTAGTGCCACTTTTAAGCATTCATTTCCAAGCTTCAAATAAAATCCTAATAAGACTTAAGTGATTAAATAACTATTCAAATCATTCAGCTAGTTAGTAGTAAGCTGGCGCTCAAATAAAATCCTGTTTGATTCAAATGTTTACTTCCTTATTTTTGACACTATTCTGCCTTACTACTATAATCACCTGGTATAAAGTAACAACACTACAAAAATGTCTTTGACCAATTAAACACTCGGTGTGTTACAGACTAAGAACATTAAGACAGAATGGCAAGGGAAAGGTGGAAATGGAACATCTGGTTTCTTCAAAGCAGCTGTAGTGGAAAGTAGCTGCATGAATGCCATGTTTGGCTAACACACGTGAAGGAATGTGGGGCCATCCAAGTAGAAACTGTGGGAAGATGTGCTCACCTGAGTGACATCACTGTTGCTACAGCACATCTTCAGATCTGCTCTGCATCTGATCATTCTGGGTACTCATGTAACTGCTTTATTTTAGCAAAACAAATGAAAAATAATCTATCTCATCTATTTGTGTGTGTGTGTGTGTGTGTGTGTGTGTGTGTGTGTGTGTGTAATTGCTCACAGCTCACTAGATTAGATTCAGGTCAACTTTGGACATTTTGCTGTATCAAATCTAAGCTTAAAGACATATTTGTGAACATTCACTAAAATTCAGGTTCTGAACATAATTCTTTTATTTATTTATTTATTTGTTTGTTTGTTTGTTTGTTTATTTGGTTTTTTGAACCCTGTCGCAAAAAACTATAATCCCCCCCACCCCCCCCCCCACACACAGGGTTTCTCTGTGTAGCTTTGTGCCTTTCCTGGATCTCACTTGGTAGACCAGGCTGGCCTTGAACTCACAGAGATCCATCTGGCTCTACCTCCAGAATGCTGGGATTAAAGGCGTGTGCTGCCGCAGCCACCCAGCTGAAAAACTAATTCTTAAAGAGAATATTAACATTTGTTTGGCACTAGGGTAAGCACTGGCAGTCTTTCATAGTAAATCTTTTTAATATTCCACTTCAAAGTGAATACTCCTCTGCACTCAGTCTGCTCACTTGAGAATAAAAGAAAAGCTAAGCATGGTGGTCCATACCTACACTCCTAACATTCTGGAGGCCTGGGTATGAAGATCAAAAGTTCAAGGCCAGCCTGGGTTACAGAGGAAAGAAAAAGAAAGAGGAAAGGTGCTTGGATTTACATTTTGGTTAAATTTTAGAAAACTTGGTCCATGTAAGTTTACTATCCAATCCAGTCATTTCAGCAGATCATCAAACCCCCACTAGTCACCTGGCCACAGGTGGGCTTTCAGAGTCTCTCACCCAGAATTTTCTAAAATGGCTGACATTCCAGATCACACAAATAACCCAGGCAGATTGCATTTACAAGCAGAGAACCTGCAACAGCAGCAGACATGTCTGTTTAAGTTTCAAGCTACAGAATATGCAGCTAAATAGAGTAAAAAGAAGTACCTTTTTTTTTTCTTGTTATATATAACAAAAAGTCTAAGGACAGGCAGTCCAGACACTCTATGCCCACATAGATGCCAGACACCCAGACAGTTCATCTCTTTCTTGACCATCTTATAGAGATTGGATTTCCATTTGTTTATTTTTTGGGTTTTGGAGACAGGTTTTCTCTTTGTAACAGTTCTGGCTGTCCTGGAACTCACTCTGTAGACCAGGCTGGCCTAGAACTCACAGAGATCCACCTGCCTCTGCCTCCCAAGTGCTGGGATTAAAGGCGTGTTCCATCACCACCCAACTGGATTTCCTTTTACACAAGTCCTTCTTGGTTGCAAGATAGCTGCTCCACCTCCAGACATCACATATTAATCCAGGCAAGGAAGATGGCAGTGGGGCAAACGGATAGGATACAGTGGCCATTATGTTTGTTCTTTCAGAAGGAAGGCAAAAGTATTTCCAGATGACCCCCAGCAAATATGTATTTGAAGTGTCAGACTATGCTAAACAGCCATTACAAGCTGCAAAGAAAACTGGGAAATTAAATATTCAATTTTCCAGTCTCTGAATGAGAGTTAAGAGGAAGAAGGAGGAAGCTGGGAATTCATGTTGAGTTAGCCAAATTATAATGTCTGTCTCAATGGGCTGACGTTTTACTAGGCAGTGTGTTTTCACACTTCACATCGTTAAATCATCACAACTGTGGGAGTTGGTCTTTGTTCTTTTAATTTTATTAAAGTGGCAAGTGTAATCTAGAGTGGTTAAGAAAATTGCTCAAGGAACCCAGCTCACAAGCACTGGCATCGGTTTCTATAGGACTCAAGAAACAGTGCTAACGTGGGTAGATAAACATAACAGCATGCAAACAAGTGCTTTCTCCAGGGCTGAGCTTTGAGCTCCCCAGAGGCAGCAAGCAGGCCTGTCTTTACATCCTTACACACTGATCCTGTCCTTACTTGGAGACAAACAAGGTCGCTTGGGATTAACCACTCCATTCCATTAGTCACCAAAGCTCTCTCAAGACTCCCAACATTCCCCTATTGGTGAGAGATTTATAGACAGTGAATTACTCACTTAATACCTAGCCTATTTATGTTCCAGACTTGACTTGCTTTTATTGATCATGATGTAGCCCTTGATGTATGCCAAGGAAACTAGTTTGCCTTCTGTTTTTCCCTGCCATAGATAGAGAAGAGTCTTAAATAAATCGCACTATTCATGTTAGTAAAAACAGAAAATAAGGCACATGGCCTTGTTCAGGTATTAAATAGCTTCTTTTCAAAGTTGTTGTAATACCACCATATAGATATTATAGAATAAGCCCCATCTTTTGCTAGGATAAACAACTTCACAGGATTGTAGCATTTTTTTTTTTAATTATTATTATCTGTTTTAATGTATCTGGTTTTTCCTCAGGCTTGATATCACTTTTACTGCCTGGAAAAATTTCAGTTTACATTCAGATGTATAATTCTTGCAAATAAAGTACAGTTACATTCACATTATGCTCACCCTCTGTGGAGTGAGTTCAAAAACCTTAATACTCTCCAACTGTGTTAACTTCTCCCAGGTGTGACCTGAAATTTCACAAAGTTAACACATTTAGTATGTAGATCCAGTGGGGTTTCTTTTTTTGAAAACCACATTTAAAATTATTTGATAAAAGTTCTAAATTCATTGTTCATTTTTATAGTCTACTAGTCAAAATATCAAAACAAACAAACAAACAAACCGTTCTCCCAGTCATTTGTGATCCTTGCTTTTATAGTCTCTCTCTGTCTCCCTCTCCTCCTCTTGGTTTTTTGAGACAAGGTTTCTCTATGTAGCCCTGGCGGTCCGTCCTGGAACTCACCATGTAGACCAGGCTGGCCTCAAACTCACAGAGGTCTGCCTGCCCAAGTCTGAGATTAAAGTGCTGAGATTAAAGGCATGCACCACCACACCAGCTCTTTTCTCTCTCTTAATCACCAAGATTCTAGACTTTCAGAGTTAGGAAGGGAGATCAAACAAATGAACTTTAACAAAGATAGCATTTTCCAGGAGGTCTTCAACACTCTTGAAAAGTCAATTGCAGAATGAACAACAAAAACCAGTTGCCCAGTCAGTTGATGGTAAATGTTCCAAAAGTGTCCTTGTAGTTTTTCCTTCAGGAGACTATGGTCCAAGAAAACATATTTAGTATCTTTCCTAAGTAGGTTTCAAGGAAATGGAGACCTTTGCTAATAACAAACCTTTTTGATTATTTTTTTTTCTTTTATTCTTCTCTCACATATTGATCCCTACCGCTTTTCCCCTTCCTTCATACACACACACACCCCAGTCTCCCTCCCCTTCTCCCCCAGAGCCACAACTCCTCCATTTCCAGGAGGAAAAAAAAAAAAAAAGAGCAGGCCTCCCAGAGATATCAACTGAACATTCTATAACAAGTTACAATAAGACTAGGCACAAACCCTCATATCAAGACTGGATGAGGCAACCCAGTAGGAAGAAAAAGGTCCCAAGAGCAGGCAACAAAAAGTCAGAGACACCTCCACTCCCACTGTTAGGAGTCCCACAAGAACACCAACTACACACCCGTGACCTATGTGGACCTAGCTCAGACCCAGTCTGTGGGGTCAGTCTCTGTGATGCCCTATGAGCCCTGCTTAGTTGATCCTGTAGGCAGTGTTCTGGTGGTGTCCTTGACCCCTCTGGCTCCTGTAATCCCCCTCCACTGCTGTTCTTATGCTTGCAAGTAGTAACATACATCCATTTCCCAGGTTCACTCTCAACTATTTTATAAATAGATGCAAATAAACACTACAACAATGCAAGAGGAAATGTATGAAAACAAGAATTTGCATATGCTCTTAAGAGGAGCAAGTTAGGGGTAGAAAGATGGCTTGGAAGTTAAGAGGGCTAGCTCTTTTTGTAGAGGTCCCTGGTTCTGTTTCAGGGCATTCATGGTTGGGGGTGGGGGCACTCACAACCACCTGTAAGTCCACGCGCGCGCGCACACACACACACACACACACACACACACACACACACTACAAATTAAATCAATCTTCTTTTTTTTTTTAATTGGCAATTCAGGTGGCACAAACCTGAAGTCTAAGCACTTGGAAGGTTGAGGCAAGAAGATCTGGGGTTCAAGACCAGCTTGGGCTCCATGAGAACATGCCTTTAAGATAGAGAAAAGAGCAATTTACATAAATATAATTACTTTACTAATTCCATATAATTCTTATTCACTAAGGTATATCTCTAAGGATTTCTTCTAGGCAAGCTTTATTAAGTTTGTGTTACTGTTAATCAATAAATTAATTGGGCAATTTGTTTTTATTTCTCAATAATTATCACGATCTTCTTGTCCCTCCCCAGCCCACCACTTCTATGTTCCTGTCACTATATTTAATTATTGGAAATTCCAAAGTCTGGCATTAGTTTGAAAGCAAATGACTGGAAGGAAAAAAAAAAGTGAAAGCAATTGGTATCCAAGAGGAGGAGGGGCTGGATGTTAGAATTGGATGCATGCCTGTAATTCCAGAATTTGAGAGGCAGAAGATTCAGGTGAGTTTGAGCCAACCTGAGCCATGTGAGCCCTTGCCAATGAATGAAAGAATGGATGATTTTAAAAAGGAAGACTTTATGGTCTTACAGAGATAGGACCTAAGGGAACTACATGCAGTTATTACCCACCTTTCCTGGAAGTTTGACAAGATTTCTTCTTTCCGTTGTTTTAAAGGTGGTTTCATAGCTGGAGTGGTGGGTGGTATGCATTTGTAATCAAGAGGCAGAGACAGGAGAATTACAAATTTGAGGCCAGCCTGGAGTACAGATTGAGTCTAAGACTCACCTAAACTACATAGGGAGTTTGTTTCAAACAAAGTTTGTTTGTTTTTAAGTTTATGTTGAAAGCGTTTAACTGCTATTATGTCTCTTTCTGCGTGGATCAGGGGCTTTTTAAAGAGTGGTGTAGAATTTTCAATGATTTTCCCGTGGTTTAGAGCCGACCGAAAAACCCATGTGCACAAAATTTAAGTGATTAATAAATAGCTGACATAAAGAAAAGGGGAGCCTCTTCATTAGCCATACATGCTGTTTTCTCTCAGCTTCTTGCCTTTCTCTTGGCTGTTAAGGCATCGGTGATAAAAACAAGGAAGTCTTTTGCTCAGAGAAGTGGCGGCTCCCTAAACGCTAATAACCGGGAATAGATTCTCTCTCTATGCGGTTCTGCAGAAGGTGCTCAAGGTGCTTGGAAGGTGCTTTGACGCCTCATCAAGAGCATGCGCCTTCACTGTAAGTTAGAAATGGAAAGTTGAGTGTAAAACAGAAGTCTGTCTGTTCACACAAGGAAAATCAAAGTCTCGGTATGACTTTCCAGTAAGTGACAACCTGGGTCTGCGAACTGGGTCTTTGGGACCATTAACAAAACTGCAAGAAGGAAGAGAAGAAATACCAGCTGCTGGGGATGTTTACCGCGTGGCGGGGGCAGATGGGAGGCTCCAGACTGGCCCGCGGCGCGTCTGCACCTGGCAAGAGTGTCCGAAGCACACCTGCGGGCTGGGGCAGCGCCCCTGGACGCACTCCCGCGCAGCCGGCGTGGGCGCCCCCAGGGGGATCGGCGGTTGGGGAGCAGACGTGCAGGAGCAGCTTCTGTGCACCGGCTCGCCTCCAGGGGGCCGGGGTGCCTGAGTTCCGCCGCGCGCAGCCAGCTCCGGCCGGCGTCTCCCGGAGGCGCGCGGAGTCAGCCGTGCGCTGCGAGGACAGGTGCAAAGATTGGCTCACTAACTCCTGGCGTTTCCCCTAGCAGCCCCCCACCCCTCAGCCCCTCGCCCCCCCCCCTCCTTTCAGTTTTGGGATCTCCTTAGTAGTGTTTGGATCGGTTCGCTCTTCATTATGCGTTGCGCTGAAAATGACTCAATGGTTTCCCTACTTCTTTGAACTGAACGCTGACTGCAGAGAATGCCTTATCGGGAGTTGGATTAAGAGGGAGTAGTGTGTGTGTGAGTGTGTGTGTGTGTGTATGTGTGTGTGTGTGTGTGTGTGTGTGTGTGTGTGTGTGTGTGTGTGTGGAGAGAGAGAGCGAGAGCGAGCGCAGGGGCTTCTATCTCCAGGACAGACAGAATGATACATACTGTCATTAACAGTTTTGACCCACCCAGACCCCACCCTTCGGTTGCATCTATCACAGTCATTACAAAGGGGCCTCGCTGTCTCACTGCTTGCCCTGTTCCTGGGGCTCTCAGGCTGGCTTAATGAGGTGCACCCAGCCGGGGCTATTGTGCAGCGCGGTCGAGACCAGAGCAAGACTACAAGGATTCTAGCAGCTGCCACAAGCAGCCTGGGCTTCAGCAGCCGCTAAGCCCCCAAACCTCAAGTGGATGGATGACTCTGGAAGTGTTTTCCTGAAGGAACCCGCCAGGCTTTGGAAGACCGTAGCAGGGTTGGTGAACTTAGATGGGGCTTTCCTGTTGTGCACTTGAACTGGCTGGAGGCGAGAGCGGTCGCTCGGGTAATCGAGGGGGTGCTAGGGGCGGGGGTGGTGCTGGCGGTTTGAAGCCAGTCCTCGGTCAAAAGGCGGCTAGGATCAATTTCCTCTCCAACCTCTCAACTCTTCCTCTTACCTTTTGTTAGCTTGGTTTTCCCACCCCCTCCTCCTCCCCACTGGTGTGGTCTGAACCCTGCCTCTTGCTCAGGGCTTTGATTGTGCATTTAAATGTAATTCTGATTGGTGAATGCTCTTTCTTTTTTTGTTGTTGTTGTGATTACTAGAGATCACCTTAGTCCTGCCTTCCCAGTTCTGCGCCCAGCAAAAGCAGTTTTGAAAAATTAAGTGCAAAAAACATGACAAAGCAATATGAGGTTGCTGTGGTAAGTGAACTTTTAAACCAAAAATTATCATTCTTCTGGTATGCTCTGTCTGTGGGTGGTGTAAAAGGATTCACACACAAAGGGTTGGGGGCTGGGAAGAGGGGGTGATTAAACGGACAAACAAAACCCACTATTCTGATTTGTTTATTTGTTTTTTTTTTCTTTCTCTCTCCTGGAACTGGTCAACAGACAAGTATTGTGCTTTATTTGATAGTATTGGGTTGGAAACGGACTTGATGCATTTAAAGTGGGTGAGAGTTGACAGTCAGTAGGGGATGGGGGTCCCCCTGGAACTAGGATGTTGTCTGTTCTCAGAAGAACCCTGAAGCTCCGACTTCCTGAACTTCAGAGTTCTCAGGGCCTTCCCTAACAGAAAAAGAACAATAGGGTCTCGCTCAGCCCCTGAGGCTACCTCAGTCGCCCCTCCCCCCCCCCCCACCACCCCCTGTTCCTCTGTTCTTCCTCAGGTAGCAACATTAGAGGCCATCATTCTTAGTGGAATTTTAGATACTGAATTGAGAACCAAATCATGCCTATGGAAAGTTGTGGACTTGAAAGGCTGAGGAAGGCCTTGCTTACACCTTCCGTCCCACCCCCTTTAATGGGAAAATGGACAGACCCTTTCCACAGCCTCTCTGTGTCGCTTTTGTTTATTTTAAAGTGGAAGTATATTCCTCAGTTTCATCTCCTTATCATTCGTTTTTTGAGAACAGTTATCCAATATGGCCAAGTTAACAATTCTAAGTTGAGTGAAGGACTCAACTTCTGCTCCGTAGAATTCTAAATTCTGGCCAGATCTTCTCATATGGGAACGAAGTATTAGTGCTCAGTAGTCTTGATCCATTGTTATTATTATTATTATTATTATTATTATTATTATTATTATTATTTTGTGGAGCCAATTGCTTTTTGACTGAATTAGGGCTCTTGTCATAGAAATGACTGAGATGCCCTATATTGTAATAGACCTACACACTGATAAAGGAAGGCCATCTGAGTTTTCAAATCTGAATGATGTGATAGAAACAAAAAATGCCCCTTGAAAGGAATTAGTTCTTGTTTTGTTGAGCCTCTAAACTTTAATTTCTATGTGTGTTGATGTGATTGCATTCCTATGATTCTCAAGATGTATTCTAAATTGATTTTTTTCCAGTAATTATAAACTCTCTGTGAACCTAGAAACTTGAAGAAATACCTTAAGAGTGTTTTATGGTACAGATGAATACTTTGTACACATGTCTTTAATTACTATTTTAACAAATAACTTTTTGTTAAATTCTACACAAAGTTCCTGTAATTTCCCAGTAACTTTCACAGGAAAGAGCTCCATACTCAGCTTTCCAAGCTACTGTTTTCAGTTAGAGCTTACAAACTCACAAAAAATAAATAAAATAAAATAAAAAAATAAAAAATAAATAAAAAAAATCAGTTCTGTAAAATATGTGGGGGGAAAGTCTTAGAAGTTTAAAGTTCAGTATTATAAAAAAAAAAAAAAAATGTTTGGAGTAGCAGGACCTCAAGAGGGAAGCTTGCTTTTCTGTGCAGCTGGTGCTGGGCCATAGCCAGCTAGCAGTGTTCTTAAGAGACAGACAGCTAGCAGTGTTCTTAGAGACAGATAGACAGCAATACTCTTAGACTATAAACAGCCAACTAGCATTATTCTACAGACGAATTTGTTTTGGCCCTTAATACTCCATTTCCTTGGGTATTTAACTATGTGATTAATCTCAAATTATATTAGCATCATCTGGGGATTTTAAATAAGTGTATTGAATGTATGTATATACACAATATTAAAGTAAGAATATTATTTTCCTCTGTATAGATAATTGTAATTAAATATGTCTCCTGTACATAATAAAAATAGATTAGTTTGACACTTTAATTTAGAAAAATATCCTTAATTAAGAGTTCTTTTAACCATATTGCATCTCAAATCAGCCTACAGCTGATTTTACTGTAGTTTCCCACCTACACATTGAAAATACTGTTTCAGTTGAAGACACTCAAAAAAAGTATTAGTTCAAAAAGTTGGGGAACAAATCATTTCTGATATTTATCCTCAATAATTCTGCAATTCCCTGCCAATGTTTAGGCTGCTAAGTAAACATGGAAATTTCTTCATAGCAGAATGTAATAGTATAACTTATTTTTTTCTAAAATAAAATAAAAATAATTAAATAAATATTTTAGACATAAAATATAAATGCTTTTCTTAGGCATTCTTAGCATAGCAGGTACATAGAGACCATATTCTGATAATGTCCCTCAACCTTAGTCTATCAAAATACATTTTAAACTATCATGCTCATAAGCAGAAAATCCTTTTTTTTTTTTCTTTTTTAGATTTGTTTATTTTATGAATGTGAATGTTTTCCCTGCATACATGTGTGTAGTCCACATTTGTGACTGGTGCCCACAGAGGTCGTAAGAGGGTGTTGGATCTCCTGGAAATGTAGTTATGGATGGTTTTGAATCATCATGTTGTTGCTGGGAACTGAACCCCAGTCCTGTGCAAGAGCCACAAGTGCTCATCACTTCTGAGCCACCTCTTTAGTCCCAGAAAGAAAATTCTTAAATGTTTTTAAGTCTGACATATAGTCATTGTTTCCTAGAATATGGTTATTTTGAGCAATTATTCACATACTAAGAAGTAAGTAAGACGTACATAATTAGAGATGGGGGTGATTATCTCTTGGTATGTCAAATACATCGACGATCTGAGTTCTTGTACAATATATGGAATGTACCTAGGAGCAAGAAAGTCAGGTAGGACTCACTGAAGTGATGTTGTCATTGTCCCAGTGCTGGGGAGTAAACCTAAGAACTCATGCATGCTGGGCAAGAGTTCCACCACTTCGCTATTTCTCCAACAACACTAATGTTTTTAAACATTTATTTATTGGTGTGTGCATCTGTGTATATGAGCACATAGGAGAATGATATGGTGCACATGTGGATGTGGAAGGACAGCTTTCAGGAGTCAGTTCTCTCCTTCCACTATGTGGGCTCTGGGAATAGAACTCATGCAGTCAGGTTTCACTGCATGCACCTTTATCCACTGAGCCATCTCTTGGACTCCAACATTAACATTTTTTAAGGTACAAAAGCAATATTTATTTATTGTTAGCATTAAATTCAATATGTATCATATATCAACTATGTAATCTAAAGTAGCTGAGAATTTACTAATTAACATTATCAGTTTAGTAGTCAGGATCCAGTCATATGGGTGAGTGATTTGTATATATGATCTCAGTTAATGTTCAAAACACTGAGTAGTAGGTTTATGTGGCCTAGAACTTGAGTATTTAGGGTCAGATAGGTCATAAAACACAAGAGAAGGTTTGAATCAAAATCTGTCACACTATAAACTTAGGTCCAACAGGAAACAAATTGTGAATCAAATAACAGGAAAAATATGAAATAGTCTACTAGACCTAAAAGTCATAAATAAAACCCACACAATCTCCATAAATTCTGACTACCTGATAATTTATGTGTTTGCATAACAAGAACTTTTTTTTCAGAAATAAAAAAAAAAAACTTTAAAATATTTCCAACTACATCTTCCAGTTGGTTTTAGATTCGGTAACCTGGATTGGTTATTTGATTGGTTATTTCTTCTCAGGGGTATTAATTATGGAGAATTTGTTGTATTTTTTGTCCTGTTCTCCAAACAAACAAACTGACAAAAGGGAAAACAATAACTCAATTATAATGGTAAAGTATTTTAAAATAAATTTCCACAATTCCTACTTAAATAAAAGGAAAATATAACTGAAAACCCAATTTTCCTTAAATTGGAACCTAAAACTAAAAATGTAGGATGTTTTGTTTTGCTAGCAACTTAAACAGGATTTAAATTTTATTTTAAAAGACCTGAAAATCAGATTTTAATAGTATTTTCTAAAGTAATAAAATCCTATGTGATTTTTATCAGTAGTAGATTAATGATTATCTTTTCTGTGGCATACTTTCTACATTAGCATCTACCTTGACATTGGGGGTGTCTGCCTTAACTCTCAGTGAGTCAGGGAGCTCCATGTTATACATTGTCCTCATCTGGTGAACCAAAAGAAACCTAAAAGCTGAAAGTTACACAAAAAGTTAAAAGTTTAAATGGAACCCTATTCTAGGATTCCTTTTTTAAACATAAAGGGGTGATAGATTGTTAGCCAGACCTGATGGCTTTTACAGCCCTAAGCATTTAGGCAGCTGAAGTCAGAGAAGTACATTGAGTTCAAGCCAGCCTGAGCTACAGTGTATGACCCTGCCTCAATCTCCCCCCTCCCAACACACAAGGGCCCTCCATGATGGGAGAGTCTCTAATAGACACTGAGAGAACAGCCTTTACATTTTAAGTGCTCTTTTAAAATTAGTCTTTGGTCCATATATATTCCATCTGCCTGGGTTTGTTGTTTATATGGTTAGATTGGTGAAAGTGAGGGGTATTTAGCTTTTATCAAAATAATTCAGGCAAGTTTCCCTAATTTTCATACTGCCTATATGGAAATATATTTAGTGCCCATATGGAACTATGTTTAAGGATATCATTACAGCTAGCAGGAAGCTGCTCAGTACTTGACTTTTACTTGAAGAGGAGGGAAGGCATCCAGAATAAGTCTGGTGACTTTATGTAATAGATGAGATCCTGGCTTGTTTGTGTAAATATTTACTCCTTTTAAACTTGTGTTACTTGTGTAGGGTGTATATTAAAAAAATAAAAATAAAGCATAGCCAGGCAGTGGTGGTGCACAACTTTAATCCCAGCACCCAGGAGGCAGAGGCAGGTGGAGCTCTATGACTTGAAGACCAGCCTGTTCTATAGAGCAAATTCCAGGACAGCCAAGGCTACGTGGCAAAACCTTGTCTTAAACGAAAACGAGACAAAACAAAACACAAACATGAAAAACAGAACAAACCATGAGAGGGTCAGCAAAATGTCTCATCTAGTAAAGGTGCTTGCAGTGAAAGCAGTTTGATCCCTGGAACTCATGTAAAGGTGCAAGGAGAAGAAACCAGACTCCACAGTTGTCTATTAACCTCCACAGGTGTACCCTACATCCTGTGTACACACACACACACAATAATAAATACACAAGGAAATAAGTTTTTAAAGCAGTTGAATCTGGGTATACTGGCACCTACATGTAATCCCAACCATTTTGAGAATAGAGGCAGAAGGATCATAGGTTCAAGGCCAATCTGGATGACATAGTGATACTGTGTCTAAAAAAAAAACCAAAAATGTTTAAAATTATACACATACATACAGAGTTTATATTAATGATCTTGTTAAGTGCAAAAACTTTCTTTAAAAAATGACAAGTCCATCTTTTAAATTTCCAAGTCTTTTAAAATAGAATCATCTAGATTTACCACATTTAAACTATTTCCATGAAAATACCATTAGATGTTTTTCAAGTCATAATTTTGAACTTTAAGGAAGCATATCATAGAGGGGAGACTTGTGAGACTTGAATGTGAATAACATTTAAAAGTCAGTCTTTTTACATTTTGACCCTGGAGCACGAATCTGAAAAAACTGGTCAAATTTTACCCCCAAGAAATTAAATTGACTGTTTGCACATATTAAAAAAAAATCTCAATGAAGTTTAGCCTCTTTTTAATGTTAGAATGTTTTCATGACTTTTCTATCATAGCCATAATTTGGAAATTTATATTATTATGTACTAAAATAAAAACACTGTCTAGACAGATTTTTCTTTCCACTCAAATTCATCAAAATGCAAAATATAACCATATAAATAATAAATATAGCTGTAGATATAAAAGGCTGTCATTATAGCAATGTGTAGCAAAAGAGGAAAATTAAGATGTTAAAGCTTTTTTGTCAGCTTTAAACTTAAGGGATAATAGATACTATGAAAATGAATTTTATTAAATAATAAGACTATTTAATATAATTACTATTAACTAAAGACTTGGACTATTTTAGTGTAAGTGTATGGGGACTACTTTTTTTTAACCTCTCCATTACTACATTTTACAACTTCATACAAATTTATAATGTCTTTAAAACATTAGTGGGAAAAATATTAAGTATCTTTGAAGTAGGGAGAAAAAAGTCAAAAGTCCCTTAAAGTTCTATCTTGGTCCTGAGATCTTCTAGCTCTCCAGTTATCCCTATAGAGTCTCTGAATATGAAACCATTTACATTGTGTTAGAGGACTTACATGTTGCGGACTTTTAGTACATCTGAGAACATTAAAGTTTTTCCAGGCACTCACAATATAATGCAAATAGATGCCACTACCCTTGACAGACTTTGGGAAAGCTTGAGAAGGCAATGGCAATGGTCCAAATTCCTTAAAATAGAGATTATAAAGTTAATAAGACTGGAGATCACTTCTATTAACAAGAAAGAACCCAACTTTTTGAATGTTTCCAGAAAAGTAGTTTAAAGAGCTGATTAATATTATAAATATTTAATACGATCTTAAAAATTACCATTATCCTTTATAAAGATAATGAGAGCTATGAATGCTGTAGAAATTTAGGCTTGCATTTCTAATTTCTCAGGGCTTAATCTATCAGCATTGAATCTGATTTTGTGACACTGACTGCACTCAAGATAGGTTTGATTGTTACTGTCAAGGCCACATTTGAGGCCACTGCATCTGATAATAGAGATGGACGAAAGACTTCACTCTACAAATATCACTGTGTATTGTCTAGTTAAGTGTAATTCTAGAGCGTCCATGGGAATTCCCTGCTGGAAAACAGAATGATGTTGCCAAGTATTGTATATCCCATATCTGAGGTAGATATGTCTCTTAATGTTTAAATGTAATGAGACCAACAGTGTCAGAAGTATGTACAAAGTTCCCTTAGGGAGAGAGAGGGTGGGTCCACCGGGATGCCTAGACTGGGCATTACTCTAGCTTATTGGTTTTGTATATGGACTTTGTGCTTTCTTTCCATTAAAAAAAATAGAATAATGAGTTTTCAAATGACATGCAGAAAGATGGAAGTATATATTTCTCTTGTTTTTACATAGATATGCACTTATGATGAGAGAGAGTGAGCTTCCTGCATAGGATGCTGACTGTTCCAAGATTCATTAGTGTAATTCCTCAGACACACTGCCTTTGACAAATGTGCACAGCCAGAAAAGCCTTTAATATATTGATTATGTTAGTGTTTTGTTGCTGGTGGCATAATGGATCCGGCACAAGCTCCATTTTTATTCTTCTATACTTAAAAAAAAAAAAAAGAGAGAGAGAGAGAGATCTTGCAAACTGTACAAGGTTCTCACAAGCAAAGGTAATTAAATAATGTAAGTGCTGAACTGGATATGGTGAGGAAGGGGATGTAATAAAGAGGTTATCTGAGAGCCATTGATCTCAAAATGTTTTAAGGTGATTTCAGTTTCTTTGTATTGTTGCATATCTGCCTGAGAGGAAGGAAGCATGGCTAATGTGAAAGTTTCCTTATTTGTGATTAATTTTCACTGTTGGTCAAGTTCAAACCATCTTGTTTATTTCTGAAGCTTGCAGTATGCAGCTTTACTGTGAAAACCTTTCAGACTAAGACTTTGTATGCATAGCATCACACAGTTGCTCTTCTGATACTCCCATACCACAGTGTAGCCCTTCCTTCTGGGATTCTCTCCTGGCAACCATTTTCTTTTTATTTATTTCCCTGTGTTCATTTTTAGGAAACTCCTCTCAACATTGTTATATGTATTATTTTATAGGAAGGAAGTATGTAAAATACTCTTGAACTCATTTTACTTATGAGCTTGAATAGCATTCAGATTAGAATGATTTCCCCAGAATTTTGTAGGCTTGCCCAATCCAGCTGTATATTTTATATGCTAATGTAAATTCTATTTTTGTTCCCCTTGGGGGTTTAAGTGATTATAATTGTTGCTCTTCAAAAGCCAAACAGATGATGATTGCTGCCTCAGGAGTGTACCAAAAGAAACTGGCTTTCATTAAACCTGCTCATCCACTTCACAATTATCTCCATTTTATCTAGCTAAGAAGCAGGAAAAAATGGCAAGTACAGTTCATTGAAGCCAGTTCAGTTATTTAAACATCGTTTTATTGAACTAGCAGGAGGTGTTAAAAGTAGGGGGAATGTTTTCCTTCTATCACTGATATGTAGCCAGTGGCTCAACTCAAGAGGTAGTTAAGCATCCAGTGCCAGAGGCCACAGAGAGCCCGAGGAGTCCTCTAGTGGATACATTAAAGAGTACTGCAGTGACAGCTCTTCTGAACTCCTCCTCACTTGCTCTTCTTCCACTGTGTTCAAAATGGAGTTATCTATTTACTACCCAGGGAGAAAGACCTAAAATGCATTTTAAATAGGAAGAAAATAATCCTATAGAATGTGCAAAAAAAAAAAAAAAAATGAATTTGGCAATTTCTAAGAGGCTGCCAAGTCCTGAGCCTGGCCTCAAAGATCTTGCAAGGAATCCTTATAATGAGCTTCCAGATCTGACTAGGCCAGTACAGGCTGTCATTCAGGGAGGGTGGTTACTTCAGGAGGGAAGAAGACACTGTGGCTATGATTTATCTGCTCTGCAGTCCTAGGGTGGCTAGGAGTCGGGTGGCATTGGACAGTGCTTCTGACCATACATTTGACTGGCTGCTCACCAGTGGTATAGATGGTGTCCTGAACTCTAACCCAGGGACAACAGAGTGTCAGAGTCTACCCCTGTTCAGGCTTCCATATGGGAGAAAACAACTCGCTGCTGGTAACGTGGAAACACTTTCACTTTATATATAAGAACTGGAATATGGGCCTAGCTACGCCTCTCATCTACAACTTAGTCAGCATCTCCTTGATCTACAACAGCTTGTCAATGCACGATGCTGAATTATATCTAGACTGCAGAGTCATTTCTAAAGCCTGAAGGTAGATTGCCCTCAGGGAATAAGTATTTTCACAGTGAGCTCCTAGGTAATCTATGCAATTTGCATCCTTAAATCCAGGGATAGTATATCAATGGCCTGCTCTCTAGAAATTCTGAATTAAAAACTGTTTGATAGTGTAACCACCCTGGAATTTTCCTGAATTCCTATGCCTGGGTATGCCAAGATATGTATCACTCTGCTTTAAAAGGCTTGAGTCTGAGAATGTTCCAGCTGTACCCAGATGAGCCCTGACAAAAATAGGAGGTTTTCTCATCTCCTCTTCAGCTTCTCTCCTTACTTCTGGAACCTGAGTATCCTTTCTTCTCCTTAGGATTTGTTTATCCCCTTTATTAACATTGTTAAAGTCCAAAGTCTACTAGAAAAATATCTCCCTTCCTTCCAAGATGACAGACAAGTTGTTAATCTAATAAATTCATTTCTCCATTAATGAAAAAGTGTTAAGGATAGTCTTGTTGTGGTTAATAGGCAGTCACTGTGAATCACAAGTAACCTGTAGGATATTCATGTCAGGCCAGCATACCTTGTGTGTGTACATGTGAGTATGTGCCTTTATACATTTCTTTAGTGGTTGCTTTTCTTAACTGTGTGGCACCTTTACCTCTAACACTGAGAAGAACATATCTTGAAGTAGAACAGTTAAAAATGAACTAAATAAACTAACTTGGACAGAAAAATAAGAGCCTGAAAAAATAATTTGGTAGTGTTGACTCATCTGCTTGTATTTATTAAATAAAAGTAAAGCTACAAACATGGCTGACACTAAAATATGTCTTGGCCAGGATTGATTCTGTAACTTCCCAGGGTCATTTCTCATATCTGTTCTTTCATTTTACTGGCAGGAAATGGTGCTTATTCCATATATCCAGGTGATATAAATAAAATTCTAATATATACCAACTTAAATATCCTTCAGCATCAGTAATAGCATCATGGAGAGAACAGAGCCAAAATAGTTCAAGCAACAGTTTACAAATGCCACAATAAGGGACCAAGAACATGACATCTGTACTGATTTATAAAATTCTGTGTTTTTGCTCTAAACTAATGTTTTATCCAAATCCTCCATGGAGTTTTTGTTTTTTAAATAAACACCTGTGCTTAGAACTCACCTCACAATTGCCAAGTGCAATTTCCTAGAGGCAAGACCAGGAACAAGAAAAGCCCATCCTCAGGTAGAAAGAGGCACAGAAGCACAGACTTGGGTGGTGCCGTGCCAGGTACTCTCCTAAGACTTTTTTCTTTCTTTCTTTCTTTTTTTTTTTTTTTAATTTTGAGACTCGGTTTCTCTGGCTGTCCTGGAACTTGCTCACTCTATAGACCAGTCTGGCCTCCAACTGAGAGATTGGCCTGGCTCTGCTTCCCAAATCCTGGGATTAAAGGTGTGTGCCACCACACCTGGCTAGGGAACAAGGACTTTTTACATTTCCATGCTCACTGCATGTGTAAAATAGTGGCTCTTATTTTCAGTACCTATTTTACTAACAACAAAACTGAGGCTTAGAACGTCCAAATGACTTGCCTAAACTCATACTTGGGAAAATGCAGGACCAGAATTCAGGTCTTTTTGAACACTCAACTTCCACAACCCTGAACTTCAAAAGCCTTTTTAATATACAGATGGAAAATGTATGGCTCTGGTTTATAGCTACAATTTCCCACCCAGGAGCTTCAATTTTGCTGTTTTGATTATCCCAAGAGTATCCAGATTGGATAAGGATTGTCTCATTTTATAGCCTTGAAAGAAAGCCACTATATTCCTATGAAAGGCGACACGGTCTAGTAGGTAAAGGGTACTTTACAATTATAAGTAAAATGTTTTGCTTTCTCTGTATAAAGGTCACTTCTTAGCTCTTAATTCACAAATTCAAGAAACTTCTGTAATTTCACTGCAGACTTCACTCAGATAGGACGCAAGGCTGGAAGCGCATGAGCTTTCTTCCAGGTCAGCTCCTCATGAAAATATTAACAATTATCTAAAATCGTTTCTGGTAGATGCAGTTTCCAGAGTGGACTGCACAACGTTTTCTTTCTGATGAAGGGATGACAGCAGTATTTTAAATAGTGATGACTCATGTCTAGGACCGAAATTTGTTTTTCATGAGTTTATACATTTTTTCCCCTTGAATTGCACTGAAAATGGTTTTTTAATTGGCTTTAACTCATGCCCAATAAGTTGGATAAGAATTGATTGCTGCAGTCCTGTTTGGTTTAAAATGATTCAAGACCGCGCTTTGAGTCCAACAAGAGCATGAGTGAAGGCTGTGGCACTCGCTGTCCTCTGCGCTGACAAGCAGGGTTTTAAAAATAGAATCCAGATCTAAAAACTAATACAGATGTAGTTCATAAAGCTTAAAGGATAGTGACTGGGCACTTTAAAGTAGATCATATTACAGAAATGCTTCTCTCATTAGGAATTGTTTCTCGGTATCTTTCCCCCAGTCTTAACAATGCTACAGATTTAGTCAAAATTCCTTTAAGATCCATAGCACCTGCATGTTGCTTGTGTTCAGAACCCTGCCATAGTTTTAGAATGCTTCCAAATAGTGCAACGGAAGAAGAGGGAAGGCAGAGACTGCCATCAAAGAACTGCATCATCCCACAGAGATAGACTGTGAGCCATTCTCTGAAGAGTGATTTTGAAGGCAAAAAACTAAACAATATGAAAATTGAATTAACTTGGGTGACTGTTTAGGGCATTGAAATAGCAATTCACTAAATGGTACCTGTCAGCAAGCCAGTTTTTGTTCAATCTCATTATAATTACTTACTGGATTATGGTTCTCACTTACTTACGTGCCACAGAAATATAAGCAAGTCATTTTAAGGATTTTTTTTTCTAGGTGGCAAAGGTTTGTTTTATGAAAATTCTTTACCTGTGGTAGGGAAGGACATAATGGATAAAAGAAATGATTAATTAACGAGGAAAGACATTTCCCTTGGTTATAATTTAGATAGGTAGTAAGTGAGGGAAACAGCCAATTTTCTTTTTCCGGTTAGTATCAGTAAATTCTAACTGGGCAGGATAATTATATGTGCTGTAGTCTTAAGAAACTGGGAGGACACTTTCTTATATTATGGTTATATTGCTCTGTCATATTTGTTTCTCATTAATTTTAAATATTTGATTTTGTCGGTAAATGGTATTTGCTTATAAAGCTCGGGGATGCAGGTCTGACCCGTCTCCAAATCCAAGTCCTAAAGGACAGTACTGGACCTTACCACTCCATATATAGCAGCTGCCCCCACCTGGTGGCTGGAAGGGCAGAAGCCTGAGCTGGATACTTTTAGTTTCTTCCTGTCGAAACCCCAAGCTGTCTGTCTCCTCTGGAAAAGATAATGACTGTTTAGAATTTTCACAAAGGCAATAATGCAGAAAATGTAGTAAAGGAATTAACTGTAAATCTAGTACCTTTTTGCTCAAATTAGCTTCTGTTTAATGTTTCAGTGAACATCCTCTGTATAAAATTTAATAACTTCAGGAAAATCCTCATATATATTTAAATAGTAAGTATATACCATCCTGTCAATGGCTTTATAGCTATAAACTATACAATTAGGGAGAAAATTCCTCAAAATACACAAAAACTAAATCACAATCTTCAAATTCTTAAACAATTTACCTAAGGTTGAGAATATCCTAGGGCAGCTTCTCGTTTCAAAAATTCTAATATTTTCTCTGAATCACTTTAAAAAAGCAATTATCAATTTTGTTTCTCATCTATAGACAAATTATCATATAAGACATATGAATATAATTACTTTTGATATGAAAGTTTTGTCTGTTCATGTTAATTATCTATTCCTTATAATTTGTTCTTATTCAAGTGTTACATCACCTGTAATTTGTGCTATCTTTAGAGATGTTGGATTTTGTATCTAAAAGGTACAGTTGGGGTGTTGTACCAAACAGTGGGGAAGGACTTAGATTCTAGAGACTGTCAGTTTCTACTTGTATATCTTGGGCAAACTGTTTAACTTAAGAGTTCTGTGATGATTCCCGAATTAGAAAGCTGCCTAGTTCATAGCTTAATGCTATCCTTCTCATTATTACTAAGTTCGAGTGGGAGTCATGAGGTTTAAATGAAAGGACTTGCTGAAGGGAAGCAGCCAGTTAGTGGGAAAAGCAGTGCTAGGACTCATGTCTCCTGTCTCTAAGTCAAGGAATTTTTGGTGAACAGCACAATCTGTGTCTTTATAGCAGGGTTTTTAATGCCCTCCATAGGCACAAAAGTGTTTTAGGGACATCCAAAGCGAAGGAGGTTATCAGCCTCACAGGCCCTGGCTCCATTTCTCTTTCAAACAACCGCCTTTGGCTCCCTGTTGCAAACATATTCTTTGTTCAGAATCCTGTCACTTTCCCAGTTCTAAGTAGACATATTTTGACCATCAGAATATTTTCATTCTTATTAGTGTCAAGCACCTCTCTTCAATGTCTGCCAGTCTCTTCTTGCTCCCTGTTATTCGCTGGTCTTTCCACTTCATCTGAAGAAGTTTTGAATAGAGACAAAATTCAGTCTATATTGTAGGTCTCATTCCTGTGTTTTCCAGACCCGTACTGCTCAGCAGTTCCCAAATTTACATTAGTCAATGATATGTAATTTGTCCTGGTACTTTTATATCTGTATGTCCCTTAGTTGGTTTTCAAGGCCAGCCTGATAACTTAAGCAAGCATACTAAACCAACCTTACAGCTGTACAGACCTTCCAGCCCACTGCATCCACTGTAGCTGGTAGCCTGCTCTTCACCACAGTGCTGTGATTCTTAGCTCTGAAACGTCTATTTGTCCTGAAGAACACTCCCCATCCCATCCTTTGCACACACAGAGTAGATTTGTATAAAGAGCCTTCCGATTGAAGCTGAGCACTGCAATATGTATTACTATTGCCTTCTTTATACAGACCTTATAAAGAGACACAAACTTTCATGAATCCTTTTGATATGATTAAAACAGAGGCTCGCCTCTTTTAGTATTCATTTTGCATCTAGGAAATATTAGTATTCCAGAAAACACCAGTGTTCTATGAGTTAAATAATGAGCGTTGACATAAAAGAAAGGCTTTTCTTTTTATTGTCTGCACAAGGAATCCATAAATACCAGCAAGAGAAAAAAAAAATCTCACAGTAAATTATGTCAAAATAATTCAAGGAAATGTCTATTTGTTACTCAAACAGCTTAAACAGTCTGTACCTCATTCATCTATGTTATAATTTCCAACTTTTGTGTATAATATCTGATATCTTAAGCAATCATAGCCTCTAATTTCTAATGCCAGGATGACAGTGAACAAGGAAATGAGATTTTACTTCTATTACAACAGTATCCTTGGCTTCAAAATGTTGCTCGATCAAAAAAAGTAGATTTTCAAAAAAATTTAATCATAGCAACATTAATAGTTAAGAGGAATTGGTGTGAAAGAGCAGGAAGCAAGAGTTCTAGCTCACTGTGTATATGCATGTACATTTCTTCCTTGTTCGAATTACACTTCCTCAGGAAATCTGGTAGTCACATGACTAGGCTTGATCTTGAGTGGGTCAGTCCTATCAAATTATGAGAGATCAGATACCTACTGAAGGTTAAAATGAAAAAATGTTGCATCTGCTTTCCACTGTGACATACAATGAAGTAAGATCTCGAAAACTGTACATTCATTCTTTTTATCAGGCTGCAAAATTTTGTTTCCTTTTAATTAATGGCTTAAAAGCCACATCTGTAGCTATATCTTTATCAATTCATAGCAAAGTAATCCTGGAGAAAACTGCAATGCTATAAACTGTAAGCCAGTTTTATTGTTCTTCTAATAGTCTGTTTTATGATGTCAACTGGATATTAATTCTCCACTTTGATAGTTTTTTTTTCAAACACCGGCAACCTAAGACATTGTATACTAAACTAGAAATTCCTATTAGTCCATGTAAATGGGAAAAATATAATGGCATATAAAAATACACGTGGAAAGGGAGAATAAGCCTAGAGACAGGCTAGGATAAGGACACTGGAACCAATTTCTTTTCATGCCATAAATAGTAACTTTTCAAATCATGTTTTGGAATTAGCAAATAATAGGAAATGAGCATAGATTGTGTGTGTGTGTGTGTGTGTGTGTGTGTGTGTGTGTGTGTGTGTGTGTAATTGAATAATCAAGTGTTTCAACATTAAATCAAAATATCTTAATTTGGTTAAACTTCAGTGTTCTATATTTGATTAACTGTGATTCCATCAAGTAATTAACTGAATTATAAGCTATACTGAATAGCAAACACTAACATTTGAGCATAACTAAAGTAACAATAGCCATAATTAATGCCAAAGAGGGAACAGGTTGTAGGAACATCAGCATTCGGGAAACCTGCTCTCTGTTTCTATTAACCTTAGAAATGTTACCTAAATTCCTCATCCCTCTGCTGTGCTCCTGAAAATGAGACATAATTTATATCCCTCTCACCTCCAGGGGTTACCATGATAAATATGTAAAAGTGCATTGAGCTTTTTGTGATAAAAGGTACTATAAAAATCTAAGGTGTTTTTATTATTATATCAGTCAAATGGGATCTCAGACTCAGTTCCTTTTTGAAGACCCACAACTTTTTATGGGGGAATCATGAAATTGTATTGGGAAATATATTGGAGTCACATAACAGGGCAGACAGAATGTTTTTATGCCTTCTGGGGACTGTAAAACTTGGTTACAATTAGAAATATGAGAATATATTTATCATAGTATCAGGTAGGATATTAATGAGAGCAAATGAAAAATATTTAAGAGCCATATGCAAGGCAGGAATTCTAATTCTGGCTTTATGAAAATAAAAGTGCCCATGATTGTAGTTACTATGTTTTGACCACTTCTTCTTATGCAGGAATTTTGATTTTTTGATGCTCATGACTATATTTAACCTCATAGTGATATTAAATTGATCATCACTATCAATGCTTAATAGATCAGGAAACCAAGGCTTAAAGGTGTTAAGTCGAAGCAAGATTCTATCAGGCAGAGTCAGGAACAAGTGGATGTGTGCTGAAGCCATGGCTCAAGCTCTTAACAGTTTGCAAAATGATAGCTCCAAAAAGGGTGCTATTATGATACCTATTTCAAGGAGAAAATGTCGACAGTCAGGTAATAAAAAAGTTACAGTGCACACACATTCAGAAGACTAAACAGCAGTAACAGCAGAGGCAGGCATACTGTGAATATGCTTTATATAACACATTTACTGAGCTATTTAGATTTCTTAATTTTTCTCTTTTACTAGGGTTTTCTAAAAAGATTAATCTGATTTCCATTAAACACTTAGAGTCTGTAACCCTGTTTTGTTATTCTGGGACATGATGGACACTTAAAGATGCCTGAATCAAACTGAAAGGAGCCTTTTGTCAAAGAGGAGGGGTAAATATTTAGGGACTAGATGGACTGTCACTTAGTTGGCATGAGGATACATGCTATAACCGGCAAGCTGTAATAGCTCTGTCTGATATTTTTGGTAACAGATTCATAATCAGTTACAAACAAAAGTATTACAACTTTTGGGTATTTTAAAATCTTCCAGCAGTTCTGTGTCTGGGGTCACAGAAAGACTCTCTACCTTAACCATTCATCATTTTTTGTTTCCTGCAGATAACTGATTCTAGAAAATCCTTAAAAAATACATTTTATAATCTTGACTATTTTGCTAGTTTTCACCACTGATAATGAACTGCTTAGTCCTTCATAAACAATACCCACACATGTATATATTATTAATTAGTGGCGAAATGGAGATAGGAGTGGCTTTCATATTAATTTCAACACCCAAACAGTTCTCTATTCAATGAAAAAAATCAAGGTTATCTTTTAGTTTTGAAATGTTATAATAATTTAAATTCATGAAATGTCTTTCACCTCACAAATTTGGAATGCATCTTTTAGCTTTGATATAAATTTGTATCTTTAAGAAGTTCTACCTATATTAATAAACAACGGTTTAAACCATTGTTTATATGTATATATGTAAATATATTTATATGTATATATTTTCAATTTGCTTAAGAGAAACAAAAATAGAACCCATACCTTAATTGCTCATTGAACCTGATAATTCAAAATTGTCTTTTTGTGATATGTAGGTAAATATCTTGTTCATATGGATATTGAAGATAATACTATAGTATGGAAATGCAGGAATTTATAAAAAGAATTTTCCTTAACATGCTTATACAGTTGCCATTATTTAAACTTCTATAACATTATAGAAAAAAATAATGCCAAAAAGAATTATTTATATAACTACAGATTTCTGTCTCACTATAGGATACTCAATGATTATATTTAACCTCATAGTGATATTAATCCTTTAATCATTCATGCACACACTTGGTTTTTTTTAAAAAAAAGAAAAACCTAACCATCTGTTCTCTGTGTTACATGATATAAAGGATTTTCATATAGTCGTTCAACAGCAATGTCTTTGAAATCTCATGTCTGATACTGTATTTATTTGTTTATCACTAATGGTGAGCAATCAGATCATTTCAAATTTTAAAAGAACTCTTTTTCATATGGGAAAAAGCGTTTAATAATTATCAAAATGTGATAGAATCTTAAGGTTTTTTTTCCTATTGCTTTTTCTAACAAATTTACCTGTTTTTCCTCACTTCAAAGTGATTAAAACATGCTTTATGTTTTTACTCATGTGCACTCTAGCATTGATCTCAATTTGAGAATTACACAAAATACAAGCAGACTGATTTTCTGAATCTGGATCAGCTATGTGTTGTTGCTTGAAGGTACTTTTTATGATGTGTCTATGACAGAGTATGAATATTGTGGAAAATATACCCTCTTGTACACATCATAACTGGATACCCTGGTCGACTTACAGTTAAGCCACTTAAACAGAGCATAAAGTCCAGTGCCAGGCTGTTAGAGAATCAAGACAATACATCAGGGGTTATATGTTGGTCCTTATGCATATTAAATGGCGAGGGTAACAAGAAAGCAGAGGAGTGTAGAAATACAACCTGCTGTGTGAAAATCTGAATCTGTTACAACACATACCTTGAACGAGTTTCCTCAATTATACTATTGTAATGAGCTGTGTAAGGGGAGGAGCTGAAATACAACTGTCATTTCTACAGACAACTAAGTGGATTCTTTACAGTGGTTGATGGTTTCTCAAGCTACTCTAAAAGGTAGGCCCTTTCAGGGAGCAGGAAGGAGGCCACTTCACTTAGAGACCAAAGGCCAGGTTATCGCCTGGCTTTGGGAAGTCTTGTATCTGGGTTTATGTGTTTTTCTTACAGAGGAAGGAAGATTTTGGAGCCTATTTGGAAGCCAGTTCCTCTGCCCTCTGCCCTCTGCTCTGAGCTAGAGTGCCCTTTCATATCAGGTTGGATTCATTTGTTACTTAAGCTCTGTCTCACCAACTTTATGCCTGAACAGAGTCCCTTTCCCACTACTCACATGGCATCCCTGGCATCCCTTTCCCCGATAAATTTAAAACCTGTTGGACTTTTCCCTTCCACTGCCCCCTATACCATATAAACAACAAAACAAAACACTAAGTCCCACTGCAGGCGCCCCCTCTCTGCCTGCTGAAAGCATTTTAATGTCAGTTTGCTTTCAGAGTCTATCAGCAGCCGACTGCCTCTGCCACCTGAATTTCAATTTCTTAATTCACAGCCCAGATGAAACAGAATGGAGCAGGATCCAGGCTGCCCTCTACATTGGGCTGGGCTTATCAAGCGTGAAGTTTGGCGCTTTGCAAACCTATTCAAGCGATTATCTGTTGAGGACCTCTCCAGCCATCTCCATCTCTGCAGCGGGCTGATAAGACAGCTGTTTCACTAGCCGCGGTCTCCCCGGGCCTCAGTCTTCAGATACAAATCCCGCCTTTGTCACCGTGCCCCGGTGCTGTCGCTTGCACTGTAGGGCAAGGGTTGATCTGAACACACGTGGGGCAAAAATGTGAGTGTGTATGAGAGAGAAGAGGAGGGATGGAAAAAGGAGGGAATGGGAAGGGAGAGCCTGGAGGGAGAGGAAAAGAGTTGGAGACCTCAGGGAGCTGGGGGCAGGGCGCTCGCCCGGCGCAGTTGATGGCTGTGATTGACTGGTTGGTCAGCCCGGCTTTATTATTTCAAATTAGACGTGGATCACACACAAGTGGAAACATAAATCTTCAATATAAGAAAGAGCCTCTGAGCATCGGAAGCAGAGAAACCGTTTCTTCCCAGGTCCGGGTAAAGGGGCGGGCGAAAAGACTGATTGCTACCATCTGAGACAGATGGTTTCCTTTAACTTTGGAAACTGCTATTTTTAATTACTTGTATTAATTTTGCATGAGCTGTATCGGCTGCAGGAGGAAGCTTAGAGAAGGCTGTTAGCATCCCTGAAAGAAACGGACACGAGGCTCTGATTTGCCCTGTATCACCTCCAGTTTTTTCTTTTTTCTTTTTTAACCCTTGCCTGATTGCCTGGAAGCTCCTCTTTACGCTAACAGAGATACGAGTTATCCTCCTAAAAGTTCCTCCTGAGTAACTGACGCAAGAAAATTTGAAGATATTCGTGGGAGCGTTTCGTAAATGATATTTGATCACAGGCTAAAACACAGTGGGGCAGGTGCGACAGATCTTTTTCTGAAATCGGCAGGCAAAGAAGGGCTTAAACAAGAACTTGACTCATGCAAAAATTTTCCCAGGAGAAGAGGGAGACAAGCGGGGTCACAATGTAGGGTCATCTCCCAAGATTTACTGGAAACTAGTATGAATATATATATATATATTTCACAGGAACAGGAACCGGAGGAATTCCCCTCGAGAGTATATTTTGTGTTGTAGCCCTTCCCCTGGAAGAGGAGTTTAGAGACAAGAAAAGGCTGTTCGTGATCTTGCAGTATGTCTTACTAGACACTGTCACTGCTAGAGCATTTGCAATATAAAGGGTCCTTTGCAAAACAGTCCTGAGGTACTCACCTTAAAGGGTGAAAGACATTCCCTCTTTTCCCGGGAGTAAAAACACCCCAGAAAAGGACTAGGGGAGTCAAGGATGAGCTCATGCTGCCATTCCCACTGGACATTTTCAGAATGAGAAACTCTGGAGTAGGCTTGCCAGACTTTTCAGAGATCACCGAGATTTGCATTTATTTGCAAGGACACCATGATGAAAGGCATGCTCCTCCAGGTCAGGGATTGGGGGGTGGGCATAATGGAGGAAGATGCCACACATTCAGGCTCTAACTCTTGGGTTTGTTACCATGACCGAATCCTAACAAAATCGAGCCTAATTCCGAAAAAACCTGTTCCTACGGTGGGCAGTCTCTGCCTCGAATCCATAGAATAAAAGGTTTCCCCAAAGTGCTCTTACCGAGTCTCAAGGAGAGGAACAGAAAATACTATACCAATCTTGCTCTGCAAACTTCACCCTGGCCGCTAAGCTAGTCTCTGTCCATGGTGCTATTTCCTGCCTCATTCTCCTGTGGGCTCTCAGGACCTAAACTCAGAGTAGTGTCCAATATTTCCACAACTTTTCCTGTTTTCCAAACAATGAAAAAAAAAAAAAAGCTGAAATACTCCTTTAAGAAAGAAAGGTAAAAAAGGTAGCGGGCAGGTTATATAATAACAATATTTCTTATGAAGGATTTAAATAGCATTTTTTCCATTATGAACATAAAACCTCTCCAAAGCTCAACAATCAAAAAAGCAGTATTTTAGTTCATTTGAGAGGGTAAACTATTTATAATTTCCAAGACAAGGCAAATGGTAATTAATATACATAGTCAAACCTTTTTATTTACTTACTGTTTTAAAAAGTTACAAAGAGTTTGCAGAGCCTTTGATTATACTCAAGTCACCCTTTCTCCTCCTGTAGAAGGGCTTGTATACAGAAGTTATTTATCTTAAACAACATTGTCCACAACAGCTGTAAGTATTCCTGTGAGGGGCATATTATTTTCTGAGAAAACTTCAGTAAAATAGCCAATTGAATTCTTTAATTTTCAGCCCCAAAAGGCATTACTTTGCAATTTTAGCAACATCCAACTTTTCTCCATGCCTCTAGCAGCTCCCCAAACTCTCTCCTTTCTGCCTCAAGTCAAAACAGTGCTGAGTCTTTGGAGAGAGTGTCAGAGCTAGCATGACTTAATCAGAATTTGAAGATCTTGAAAAATCTGTTCATCTAATGGAAGTTCAGGCACTAAGGATAATTCTTTTTCTTCACTGTGAATCAAGAGGGATTGATTACACTTTGTGCTTAATTTAGATAGGATGCTTGCATATAGTCTTCATTAATTGCTAGAAGTACAGTGACTGTAATGTTTTAGGGTATGACGTGAATTTCAAAGTAAAGTCTACATCGGATATCACTTGTATTAAAGCAGCTGCCATTTAGTTTTATTTTTAAAAGTTAGAAAATGTTGTTTATTTAAAAGTTTTAAAATTTAACAACTGTCATATTTAAGGAGTAAATTACTGTTTTAAGATATTTTCAACTTCCTGAGTAATCCAAGTCTGTGTTGTCTACAGAGAATAGACAACATGTTGAATATAACTATAGTTTGAATATATTTCCTCCTTTGCCAACCAGAGAAAAAGCATATGTATTGAATCCACAGAATTTAGTATTTTTGTGTTTGAATGAACAGTTTTACTATTTTCTATGTAATATCTTTGCTAGTTTCTACCTATAAAAAGGAATTTACATATTTACAAAGGAAAGAATTTTCTTCAAAGTGCTACAATTATATGAACATACACAAATAATGCAGTATCAAAGTGTGAGCATGGTCATAAGGAAAAATATAGTTCATTTCATATACAGTTCTGGATAAATCAAACAGTAGTATACTTTTGCCTAAATGATATTTCTTTGCTTGCACTGAACTGGTAGATGAGAGGAGGCATTGAAGGTATATGGCAGGAGACCCAGGCTCCTGTTATTCAGACTTCTATTGTAAATAGGGATGCAGTCTTTCTTATATTTAGCCTCTTGGTTTCATTTCCTCAAGCTACTGTTTTTTGTTTTCTTAAATTTGCCTGTAGTTTTGCTTGAGACTAGATAATAGTTTTAAGTTGAAATTAAGCTCCAAGGAGCTATTGTTATATAAAAAGCAGGGGGTGGGAACTACCAAATGACAATTATAAATGGTAATTATACATATAGGATTCAGGCCCCTTTTCGCAATGCCAGTTATTGTTATGCAAAGTAATATAACCTAGACACTGTTACACCGGTTAAATGGGAGATAAACAGGTCCTCAGTTCTCTGCCATTAATCATTTATCAAACTCAAGGACACTCTCAAGGAACACTGATTCACTTTCCACTTCCAAGTCATTTGCTCTCAGACCACCTTTCTCTTTCCCTTCTAACCTCCCACCCTCCTGCAATCTTTAATTCTCACCAATGCTGCCCTTCTTTTACACTATCAAAGACAGCACTAGCAGCAAATAAAACAGGTAACATAATTTTTGAGAGAAGATAGATTATGCAAGAAATGTATGTTCTCTCTAGGAAGTTGAGGCTATCTGTCAAAGCTGAAAAATTCCATCTGGAAACAAACTAAGTTAGGTGGCTATTGTTTCTCCTTATAACTCGAGGCAAGCGAGTAACCCCACTTTCACTTAAGGGAAGAAATACATATGAATAAACCTGTATTTCAGCCTTCTGAATATTAATAAAATGTGGTGTTGGAATAAAGGATTCTTAATCCATAAAGCAAAGACACAAACAGCACTTGGTCTACTGGTCAAACTTTTGCATACTCAAAACAACCCTGATAAACTGTCTTCACTGTCAGCAACCCATGTGTGGTCCAAGAACTGTATTGCCAGCAAATGCAGAGGAGTGGCTTGTTCTAGTTTGTATACAACTGCTCTTTTTACCTTCAAGTGAAGGACTTTATCTCCACTCAGTACCTGTTTTTCTGTACAGGATGTTTATGCTACCCCTTCCCTATTCTGACATGAATTGAAAGCCAGTTCAAACTATACAGCTTTAATTGAAACCATTAAAAAAAAATTCATTCTTATTCTAAAGGAGGGAGGGAGGGAGGGAGAGAGGGAGAAGGAGAGGGGGGAAGAGAGAGAGAGAGAGAGAGAGAGAGAGATGTGCACATATTAAAACAGAGAAATACACACAGCTACCTAACCTAACATCTAATACAGATTTACAGATTACTGGAACACAAACGGAAAAAGGCATGCGGACAAGTAATGGGTGTTACGTTCATCCTTCTCAGATCAAAGAGAGGAGCTCTCAATGACTCATACATACCGGACAGTTTACTATTATAAAGAAATATGCCAAAGATGCAGCCGTGGGGGCAAATAAAACGAATCTTTCGGAAGCAGAAAGACTTAAGAGGAAAATAGATGGTGCCATATCGCAAACTCTCATAGTACAGTTCCACCCTCCCACGTTGCTTTCGCCCATCTCTTTTTGCTTCTTGCATTTCCCTTCGCCGCCAGTGTTAAGTGTGTACCTCTCCGCACAACTTACCTTGAAACGGGACTCCATTGAGTTCTCGAGAGTGACACAGGTCTCTAGCCAATCGTCTGGCAGAGCTCCGCCTGGGCGGCCTCAATGGAAGCGTCGGGCCCAATCAGGAACCTGGGGCGATGAGCAAGTTGCGTTGTGGCACGACTCGGCGTATACTTCCGCGCGTGCTGCCCGGGATAGGACTCTGGCAGAGCAGCTGCACACACGGCAGTGCGGAGGCAGAGAAGGGGTTGGTGATACGGTGCTATAAATCTGTGGTCCAGTCCACCTCCCTTTTAAGACGTCCTCCCCCCTTATTTCTGTTCTCACTTAGAGATGCAGCAGCTTACTCCTGTAGCGACCTACTAAAAAGCAACAAGGAGAAAGACATCGTCTTTTTGAAAAAACGTTCTTTCGTCTCTTTTCTTTGTTCCTTGGTTTGTTTTTCTTGCCCCTTTTTGTTTAGTTGAACGGCAATAGGAGGGTAGTCTCTCCGTCTTTTTAAACTCTCTTTTTTAAGTTTCCCCTTCCCCTTTCATATTTTTTTCACAATTTCTTTTAGCATTGGACTTTGGGGTCGAAAACATTTCTTTTTATTTGCTTCTTTTAAGCCGAGCACAGTTTAGGTTTCGTGCTGTCTTAAGAGAACTATCCAGCAGCTTCTTGCTCATCCTTATTGGGAGAACTGCACCGTTACTTTAAAAACACACATACACAAAAACCTTAAGGGAGAAAGGTAAGTTTCGGTTTGGTTTCTTTAATCATTAGTTGCAGCGATGCGCTGGCAAACCCAGAAAACCTGTAAGTGAGCGGAATACAGAATGTGAAGTTAATTGCACATGTTTGCCTCATTTCAAAGCGACTGTTTTTTTTCTTTTCTTTCTTTTCTTTTCTTCTTTTTCTTTTTCTTTCTTTATTTCTTCTTTTTTTATTTCTAGAGGCCAGACTAAAAGATAGTGGACGCATGCTTAACGTACTGAATTTTCGCAAATGTCACTGGCAGAAACTTAAGTGGTAAATGTGGTCAGGATACAGAAGGGCTACAATGGGAAGCTAGATGCTGAGTGAGCTTCGGGGTTGAGGTTGGAAGTTCATTTCGTGGGAAGAGAGGGATAACTTGAATGTTGGGGGGGGGTATGCATGCCTCTACTTTCTCTAAGGAATCAGAGGACTGGGGAAATCAGAAGCCTGGACTTGCTTGCAGGTTAGACCAGGGGAAAAACACCCTCAGCTTAATTGCATTAACCAGATAGCATGTGCTGGGGAGATGGGATTTCCAGATGGAATTTAGATGCTGCACCAGGCAACGAGTTGTAGTTGACTGAAAAAAGTACATACAGCCTGAGGGCTGGGGCTGGGCAGGGGCTAAGGTGGTTAGAAGCTGTCAAAACTCATCTTTGCCAGATACGAGGTCTCTGATTCACGGATTCCAATGATCGTAATTCAGATTTTAAAGAAGATTGCCAATTTGGGGCCGAATCTTTGAGCCTGTGCCGGATATGAGATTCCCTTTGTTCAGAAAAGCGTAAATAAGATCCTTGGAGCTGTGTGTGAGAAGTGGCGGCTGCTTGGGAGCCTCGCGGTGCTGGGCTCTGGGCAGTGGATTCCAAGCCCTGTCCTTGGTCCTACGCAGCGGAGCCCGCCTTCCGGGAGAGGGGGACCCTCTGGCAGCCGCAAGGCATCGCAGCTACCCTGGGAGCTGAGTCGGCTGCATAGCCCTCAGCCCCTCCTCACAGCTCTCCTTCCTCGAGTAGCTATTGTTAAAACTGACGCCGGGAGAAAGATGGTTGGGGACCAGACGCTGGGCAGACAGGCACACGCTTCATTTTAACTTTTGTGGTTTCTCCGGGTGCAGGGGAAACCAGTCGGCTTTCTACTGCGAAAGAGCGAATCCCGGTAGACGTGGGAAAGGGGGAGGATGCTCGCCGGGCGGGGAGGGCGGGGGAGGTGGTGGCGGACCGAGGTGCTGGCTTTGCCTCGGAGAAGTTTAAATTATTGGCACGAGGGGGTGTGGGTGAGTGTGTGCGTGCGAGCGCTGAGTGGTGCTCAAGACGCAAAGTATGGGGGCAAGGTACAAAGCTGGCCCGGGTGTTTCATCTCTTGCTGCTCCCTACCCCACCCACATGCTGGTTCGAAAAGCCAGCACTCTGCCACCCCCCCACCCCGACTCGTCTCTTCCAAGGGCGTGGGGGCTAGGGATGGCAAGGTGGCAGTGCCCACCCTGGAGCTCCGTGGCAGACAGGACTTCTCCTGGCCATTGTTGCTTAATTTATGCCCAGCACGTTGCTACGTACCCACCTATTTCACGTCTATAAAGAATTAATAGGAAAGCTGTACAACTGTGGCAGATTGGAGGGTGGATACGGTCCCCATTTTCTATTTTCAAGTACCCGTTATCAAAACTGACCTCGAGATTGGTTATTTTCTCTCCTAATTATAGCTTCAGGTCTGGCTTTATTGTGTCGAGGGTGAGAAAAATAATCAGCCATTTAGTGTTTACTCTTAACACCACTGGACGGGGATGGATGTCCTGTACTTCCCTGAAATGCACAGGTTCTGCCCCTTCCCCCACCCATGTACAAACATTCCATTTGGCTAAGACTCTCAACCTTCAACCTTTCTCCACACCCTGTTTATTATAGCTATTGCCAGGGAAGTGGGGGTGGGGGGTACATATGTTTTATTTTCTGGGCCTACTATTAACTGCAACCTAAAAAGGTAGGCTTAAAATGAAGGGCGTTAGGGGAGTACAACCTAGACAGTAGTAACCCAATAGATTATCTTCCTAAATGATAATCACTTCCTAAAGGTCAGAAAAAGGGTGTTTCGTGGGGAAAGGAGGGTTATGGATGTTTGTGCCCGGAAAATAATCCTTGTAAAATGGCTTCTTAAATGGGACATCTGAGAGATTTGCCAAAATTGAACAAACAAGTCCATGAAAAAAGAAAAATGTTGAATGTTTCAAAGTCATCATTTAAGAGAGTAATTAAAAAGCTGTTTCTGCTTGTTATCACTGCCGTTCTCTGAACCTGTCTTAGCAGACCCTTGAGTCTCCCCTTCCATCCTCTAACCAAGGGCTTGGGCATTCCCTTTATAAAGCTAACCGGGTTTGGCGTTCTCCAGGAGAACGAAGATTGTAGACAGAAGTGGTTTAGTAGACTTGGAAAGTATCTGTTGAGAGAGGTCCCCTAACTTCAGGCAGACATCTTCAGAAAGTAGAGTGAAGGGCATTGGAAGGGTTTCAGGTCTAGATTAGCAAATTGGGTAGGCCCATTTCTCCCCAACATTTCAAGACTGGCATTCTTAGCAATAATGTATGCCTGGGACAGGAATATTGTAATTAACTGTTTAGAGGGAGGTCAAAGAGGTACAGGCGATTTGAGCGGTTTCCCCAGGAACCCGCACAAAGTCAGTTAAGGTCATTTAATTCTAACTCTGATTTGGGGTGACACAGAAATCCTGATTTGAATCAATTAGCTATTTCTGATGTCCCCAACCTGGATCTCCCAAATTGAGGATGGCCTGTCTCCGTTTTGACCATGATTGTGTTCTCTAATTTACCATGCCTGATTTCACTTCCCTTTAGAGAGTAGATTTGCCTCCCCCACCCCAGCCCTAGGTTAGAGGAGTCCTCCCTCCCCGCCCGTCGCATGGGGGCGGGGAGCGCTGGGCGCCCTTAGCGAACCTTGCTGCATCAAACCCGCATCATGTCCTTGAAGCTGTAACCTCCGTCACGTTCTTGCGGCGACTCGATCGCCCACTGTTCAGTTCTTTCCTCCTGCCTCCCGCAATTTCAGGTAGGTATGACAGGTGATGTTTTTAAATGTAGTTTTCTAGAGGGGAGGGTTAAAACTGAAACCTTTTCAATAATAGAAAAAAAAAAATCCCAGTACGACAGGTGCTCTGGTAATTAAGCCGCCAGGCAGGTGTAAAAAACGTGCGCGGCTCTGTCTCCCAGTCTTGGGTCTGGGTCCAGGGCAGACACAGGTTTTTCGGGGTAAGGGGGGGTTGAGGCGGGTGAGGGAGCGGGCTGGGGATAGTCAGCATTCGGACGCCCCCTCGGAGTTGGGCCTTTTCCTGGCTGGCGCGGGGGTACTGGGAGGATGTGGTTGGTTCACGGCAGGTGCAAGCGTGGTCGAGTGTAGGATTTCCTACTTCACATCTTAAGCAGAGTATAGCACCCCGCACAGGTACTCCGGGCTTATTTAGACCTCAGGCTCTGTCTAGGGAGGTGGGAAAGCGCACCGGGGGCTAAGCTTTTAGTTTTCCGTCGAGGGACAGGACCTTTGGGCTTTGGACGAGGTGTGTGTGTGGGGGGGAGAGCCTCTTAAAAATTCTTGAAAAACACGTATTCTCTGTGTGCATCTAGACCTACTACACTCGGCGCCCGTACCTATGTCCAAAGTGACCCCTGCACAAGCCGGGGTCTCCTGGGTCACTGCTCCGCACCTCTCCGTGTGTCTGCAAACTTGCTCAGGCGGCGCCGGGAAGCCCAACGGAGGACGCCTGGTGGGAGCCTCTGCCCCCGAGGGTGGCGGAGCTGGGCACACGCGGGCCGGCGGGCGGCGTGGCGAGCTCGCCTCAGCCCCGCCTCCTGGCGCGCTGCCAGGCAAGCCCCGCCTCCCCGCCCTGCTACAAACGGCGGGACCGCGGCGCCCCAGCGTCACTGAGGCAGCAGCCGGCCGGTAGGGCGGGGTTCCGCCGGGTTCCAGTCCGCCTTCCCGCCGCCGCCGGCGTGACTCCTGCGAGCCGTGCTGACGGCCGGCGGCGCGAGCCGTGGGAGCTGCAGCCGAGCCGCAGCAGGCAAGTGTGGGGGGCGTGGGTGGGGGCGGGGACGGCCGCTCCTCCGCTGGCTCCAGCCCAGACTCCCGGGCCCGGGACTCGGTGGCCGCCCGCCGCAGCGCTAGGCAGCGTCCGGCTCGCCTCCGCCCCAAGCGCTCTGTGCTTGGTCGGGGCGACAACGCCACCGGCGACGGCGGAGGGAGCGCCCCTCGAAGTTCCTGCAGGGGACCGGGCGCCCGGCGCCGCCCCTCCCGTGGGCGCGGGTCGGCGGTGGGGCGGCGGGAGCAGAGTGGGCCTGGGAGCAGAGCCGGGGCTGGTGGCGCCAGCGGCGCGCACGGGCGTGGACGTACCCTGCACCACGGCGTGTAGCGCCACCGGGGAAACTGCGCCCAGACGCAGGTGAGTGCATTGGAGGGAGTGTGGGGGAGGGGGCTTCCCGCCCCAGCGCCGGCTTCCTGTGGCGCCTGCGGCCGCCTTGTGGGAGGGAGGACAGGCAGCTGCTCTTCGTGCGGGAGCGCGGCGTGCAGGAGCGCGGCGGCGGCGGCGGCGGTGTCGGTGTTTGGGACGGTGGTGCCCACCTGGGACGGCGTCTGGAGACTTGGAGAGGCCACGCGGTGCGCCGGGGTAGCGTGAGGCCGTGGGCACTCGGGGCGGGAGCGGTGGCGATCCCTTTTGCGTGTTAGGCGCAGTCGCGCGAGGTGGCAGCCGGCGACCGCATCCCCGGGCTGCGCGCTACTGGCGCGAAGCGCGCGGATGCTCTGCTCCGCAGGCTTCGGGTTGAGCTAGCTTACCCGGTGTAGGTGGCTCCCCGTGATTCCCGCATTTGCTCCAGACGTGTGCCGGCTAAAATCTCCGAGGCCTTGGTGCAAGACTAGTGAGCGCACTCGGGGGAAGACTGAAGGAGCCAGGCGGACCAACCTAACTGAGTTTACCAGCAGGTGCGGCAGTGACCGTGACCAGCGGTCATTCCACGGAGAAGCCCACCAGTTAGTACAGGGCCAGAGCGCAAACAACCATGCCTCTAGGTGTGAGCTGAGCCTGGAGTTTCACCTGTCCAAACCGTCATTTACAATTGTATGCATATTTAATATTCCATCTTTATAATGAAAATTTCCATCTTCTGTCTTCTCTTTACATTTTCTGGAATTGTGGAAAAGGGAGGAATTGCGACCAGTTATGTGCTTTCTTTTAATTCCTTCCCCCAAAGAACGGTGCTTAGCACTGCCGAGATATAGTACCTTCCGAAAGGACAAAAGAGCCTTAAAAACAGTTTTTCTTTCCATCTTACCCTGAATAATTCTGTCTTCACAAAAACGCAGCCCAGTGTCAAAACTTAAAGCAAAAAGTCATTGACTTGATTGCCAGTTTTGGGTGTTTTCCCCATTCTCCTCATTGAAACCCTCCTGTTTGAAATATTGCTTAGTTGCGTTAGAACGCAGCCGTGCCTAGAACCGTTTGTCCAGATTCCTCGAGTTTCATATTTGTGCTAGGTGGTGATTTTTTGGTACAAGCTGACCTGGAGTCTCCATTTTGGCAAACAGGTGTAAAGCTCTCCTGGCTCTCCACCTTCTTTCTTATCTGGCGCTTTGGGTATGCAAATGGAGACCATTTGCTGGATGGCTCTGAGTATTCCTCTATTTCTTTTCCAGCTGTTATTGGTAGGGGCTAGAAAAATCCATAACGAAACACATTCCTTTCACCCCACCAATCCCTTTCGTGTGTGTGTGTGTGTGTGTGTGTGTGTGTGTGTGTGTGTGTGTGTCTTCTGTTATTAAAACTGGCTCCTTGTTGCCTATTTGAGTGACGGCGTTGTCACTTAACAAGGTTTGAGGGAATTTTTGTTTGTTTCTGCCTCAGAGAGGGAAGCTTGAGTATTTAGCCTCTAGTTCCCCGCCAGTTCTCAAGTGTTTCCTCCACAGGGTAGTTAGTGCATGGTGTTGGGAATTAAGCTGCTTACATGACTTGTGTACAATAAATACCCAGTACTGCTCAGTGCGCTAGCCCACCTGTTCACAGTGGCTCCTGTTTGACCTACCTAGGCCTAAGATGGGTCAGTCGTTGGAAGTCTGAATTGGTTTTTAGTTAGTTTCTCTCCACAAAGTTTAGTTCTGGTTTTTGTGATTTTAATTAAGACCTGACGCCTAGCCTCATAGGGTAGGTTAAGGGAGACCTGTGCCACAAGCCACAATTCTTCCATCCTAGTCCTTGCCGGAATCTATGTTCTGTGTGGGCAGATGGTTTGGTCCGAGCCCTAGAAACTACCCTCAGCTATTGGTACGTCTCTTGTTAACATAAATATATATAATAAATTTTTTTCTTTCCCATTTTCTCTTCTAGAAGCAAGTCCCAAGTTCTCTTAAAGGACACAGCAGAGCCATCCAGAATACTCTGACTGCTAAGTTACAATCACATGTTTCTCTTGACTTGAAAAAAATTTTTTAAACTAGTGACATTTTTCTGGTATTATGTGCATGATATAAGAGCACCAGCACCACATGGTGACTTGTCCTCAGTCCCTGCCCCTGAAGGACCATATACTCTGAAATACACTGGTCATTTTTAATTGCTCGTCTGCCGGGTGGTGTCAGTTCTTTGGCTCTCCTTTGAGATTGTATTAAGTCGACCATGTTGTCACATTCTTATTAGCACCTTTATTGCCCATGATATTTATTTGGAAGAAGGGGAAAGTGGAGAGCTGCTAGCCTGATTAGGCTTATCTGGCTCTTTGGTAAAATTCCTTGTGTCTTTAACCCTTCCTCTGAGCCTGTAAGACAAAACCAAAGGCAATTGTGTTACCATTGACTGGGGTGTGGTACCTCTGTGTAGGTAGGGTTACCTTGGGCCTAAATGTTATAACTGTCCTTCAGGGGGAAAAAACATGCCAGCAGTCTACCTGGATCTTCAGCTGGACAGACCATATCCCACATTTCTGGCAGTTTTGTTTTTAATTTAGCATAGTACTTTTTTAGAGTCAGGGCTGCCTTAAGCACTCTGAGATCTGAACAGTTTTATAACTACCCGGCTCCCCGCCCCTTGCCTTAGACATTTTGAAATTAAGATTTTTTTTTGAACAAAAGCACTCTTTTTATTTTGTGTTGTGACCTACAGATTAGCTTAGCCTGGTTAGGTACTTTCTTATTTGTGTGGTCATTCTGTTGATGATAAATAACTGTATGCAGGCTCTGTGTACTTACTGGGATGCCACACCCTGCTCTGGAGGACACTAAATAAATTGAATGGTCACTTGTTTGGACCAGTGTCATTTACTTATGGGACTCACTGAAACCCACATGTGGTTTAATGACAAACCTGCTATTGCATATTCTAATATGCGATAATTGTGTATTTAACTTGCTTCGAGATGCTAGCTGGCTAGTTGATTATTAGTTCTAGATTTTAAGCAATATAAATTGAAGCAGAAATGGGGACGTGTATACGCTTAAAAAACGTTTTATGAGTATGAAAAAATGTTTTCATGCAGGTTTAAATGACAACTTTCCGACTCAGTAGTAGAAGTTGTATATGGTAAAATCCCAAGTCTTAACTAGTGTTTAGGGAAATTTTTTTAGTAAAAAATTTAACGGATCTGATATTTAGCTTTGTCATGGACTTTGTAAGTTTCACTGTTGTAAGGTTACGAGGAAAAATTGTAATTTCAAGGGAAATTTCCTTGTGTCTTTAACCCGTCCTCTGAGCCTGTAAGACAAAACCAAAGGCAATTCTTGTGTGGCAACACTATCATAGGTGTATTTTCAACCTACCCCCAATATGCATTCTAAGTTTCTGGACGTTGGCATTTGTAAAGATAATCTGTTTTTTTGAGACAGGGCCCTGGCTATCCTGGAACTTGCTCTAGACCATGCTGGCCTAGAACTAACTCACTACACCCACCTGTCTCTGCCTCCCAAGTGCTAGGATTAATGGCGTGTGCCGCCGACACCACCTGCCTTCTTTATGTTTTTTTTTTTTTTTTTTTTTTTTTTAAATATTATTCTTTAATTGTGAAGAAGGAAGTCATTAAAAAAAAAGGAAATTTATATTCTAGTTAACTGTTCGTTTTCTCCATAGTTTTGTTGCTATGGGGTGTTCATTATTTTAACAGCTTTAAAAACTGTATTAATGGAATATCACCACTCTTATATTTCTGTAAGCATCAGGCAGGTAATCTGTTTTATCCAGAATGGTATTTTATTCACTTTATCTGAACCATGGTCAAAGTCCCGTTAAAGTTAATTAGACATTTTCTTGACTGATTTTATTTAGAGCTGCTCTGTAATGTTTTGCTTTTCCATATCTCCTTATTGTGGAGCCTATAAAATGCGCATACCTTTAATCTCAGCACTCAGGAGGCAGAGGCAGGTAGTGTTAGTTCCAGGACAGCCAGGACTACACAGAGAAACCCGACTGATAAAACAAACAAAACAAGACAAAACAAAACAAATGCCGTGGTATTAATATTTAGGATCTGAGTATCTGGGAATATTTGATTGAAACTTGTAGGTCTGGCCTGTCTTATTAGAGAAATGCACACATACAGAAAATTCCATAGCATTTTTACTTTCTTGCCTTCTAGAGCAAAGGTTATTGAAATTCGATTATGAAACTTTGGAAGAAAGGATTTTAGGAACTGGAGTTGCAGTACTCTGACAGGGCTGAGAGTTTGTCTGTAGTCGAGTCGCCCGCCGGCCTGTAGCTTTCTTCCAAGAATGGCCCCAAGCCTGGCTGCTACCTCATGTTTGTTTTAGGGCTCGTCCTGTTTTTGTAAGTAAATATCAATCACACATGCAAGGCCTTCTTGGCACAATGCTGCCAGCTTTCTGCTGAGTTGCTTTGCTTCAGTAGGTTTTGTCACTTAGGCTCAGATTCTTAATTTAGCAGAGCCAGGTGGAAAATACCAGGCTTGAGTGCAGATGTTTCCAGTGCCCGATTTAAGCTTAGTCGCTTATCCTGGTTCCTTTAACACCCCACCCCCCTCCTCGCCCAACCTCACTTTCCTCATCAAGGACCAAGTAAAAATGAGCATGTTGACATTGAAGTACAGGTTTTTGGACAGTATTTACTGAATTATAAAAGTAGTAGTAGGTGATCACTCTAGGATAGTTTTACATACTTTGGGCTGTCATTGTGTAGTTTATGAACATTCTTTTTTCTTTCTTTTTTGGTTTTTGGAGACATGGTTTCACTGTCTTGGCTGTACTGGAACTTGCTCTATAGACCAGGCTGGCCTTGAACTCACAGAGCTGCCTGCCTTTGCCTCCCGAGAACTGGGACTAAAAGCGTGCTCCACCACCACCCGGGGCTTATGAACCTTCTCTAAATGATCCAGAGTCTCTGTCTTTGGAACTTGGGATCAAACAGAGGTTTCCCCTATGTCCTTAGTACTTGTAACACTCACTACATCCATAGCTCTATAACACACCACTGTTGTTGTCGTCCCCCCCGCCCCCGCCGCCCCCATGGGAGACAAGAAAAATCAAAAGCTCCAGCAGTTTATTTATGCCTTGAATATTTCAGTATGGAACATAATATAAATTGCTGATGAGCATGGAAGGAAAGTTTAAAATGTATTTTTCTTGAAAATATAAATACTCCTAAAAGATGAAATATTTTAGATGAGATGAACATTTAGCCAGCTAATATTCCAGGAATTTAAATTTGCAAATTTAAATTTCCCATCTTTCAGTGAGAAACCAAATTGTTAAACTTGAGCACTTTTTATTAAATAATCAGTTAATTTCTTTCCTGGTTTGAATTTGACTTTCTTACTGGGGATCTGTTTCCTATATCACAAAGTGGAGTTTATGGTGTACATTTGCTATGTTTTTTTTTTTTTTTGCTTCCTTGCCCCACCCAAGTGACAAGCCATTGATGGGTGCTCTGCCAAGTAAGTTACTGGAAATTGCTCACTAGCTCCGTTTTTAAAGGATGCTTAGGACATTTTTCTCTTTCTTTCTCTCTCTTTCTCTCTCTCTCTCTCTCTTTCTTTTCCTTTTTTTATTCTTCGGGCATCATTTGTGTCTATCAGAAATAGAAGAGGTATTTCTCAAGGCAAATAAATCACACTGCATTTGAAAATAAATTCAGCAAATTGGGAAGATAGGGAAAATATTCCTGGAACTGATCACGCTTTGTCTTGTTTCCTTCAAACTGCTTTTCAAAATAGAAAGTGTGACTTTTCTGTTTCACTGGCTGCTTTACTGTTAGGGCCCCTGGTGACATGGTATGGGAGGGTCACCTACTCGTATAGTAGAGCAGACTAGAATGTGTAGCATACGCAATCCGTTATGGGATGAACACATTTTGTCATCCATATAAGGTACATTCCATATGTGTTTACTGAACCCTGCTTTCCTCCCTAGGTGCCCCTTACTGACTTCTGGTCTTTTTGTTTTTTGGCTTAGATCCTGGGTGTTCTTTTAGGCCTCAATGCCAGGTCCTTAGGATTTTTGATCTCCTACCATCCCTTCCAAAGTGTGAAATGAACCTGAACCAGCCACACCCTTTCTCTCTCCTCTGACCCCTGTGCTCTGGCACCTGTCCCTTATTTATGCTTTTGTGCCTTGTACTAATTTTCCTTTGAACTTCTTAATCTCAGCCAGCATCAGATGACACTTATTATTTGTTCCTTTATTGTCTTTTCCTGCTTGTACTTTTTCTTCATCTCTGATGGGTGTTCTTACATTTCAGTCATTGCAGAGTATCTTCTGTGACTAAATGAATCTTTGCTGCAAGAAAGAGAAATGTATGTGTATGTCTGCTTGTTCCACACTGCGGCTCTCAGGCAGGTATGACCTGCAGCTGTTTAATTTTGCCTTTTTTTTTTTTTTTTTTTGTATTTTTATTTTTGGTTTTTGAGACAAGATTTCTCTGTGTAGCCCTGGTTATCCTAGAACTTCTGTTCTGTAAACCAGGTTGGCCTTGGTCTCAGAGAACCACTCCTGCCTCTGAGTGCTGGGACTAAAGGCCTGTAACACCACCACCCCACAATTTTTTTTTTTTTTTTTTTTTGGTTTTTCGAGACAGGGTTTCTCTGTGTAGCTTTGTGCCTTTCCTGGATCTCACTCTGTAGACCAGGCTGGCCTTGAACTCACAAAGATCCACCTGGCTCTGCCTCCCAAGTGCTGGGATTAAAGGCATGCGCCACCACCGCCCGGCTTTTTTTTTTTTTTTTTAAATAAGGTCTCATGTATCCCAGGCAGATTTCAAACTTTCTGGGTAGTCAAGGATGACCTTGAACATCTTGGTCCTCCTGCCTTCATTTCTGAAATGCTGGGGTTGTAGTTTATATGGTGCTGAGGATCCAGTTCCAGGAGATATATATGCTAGATAGACACTCTACCAGCTGAGTTGCATCCCTAGGCCATGAACTATAATTTTAAAAGTTGCGAGTCATCATCACCATCATCATCATTATTGTCATCATCGTTATTATTATTTGAGTTTGGATCCATTGCCATGCTTATTGCCTCATGAAAACTTGAAGGGACCCAGTAGCAGGGTCCACAGCTGTCAGCTGAAGTCACTACTGGCCCTTTGTAACGGACATTCCAGCTCTCAGAGCCATAGGGTTTAGGAAGTTGACTCACTTAAAGCTTTTGTTTTTTTGAATTACTCTCTTGTGTATATGTTTGAAAATAATCTTTGAATTCTGTTAGATTCATTACAAATTTAGATCCCATCTCTTCCTTCAGTTAGAGAAGCCCTGTTTTGGTCTCCCTTGCTAACTTTTGGTTGAAAAGCAGCTTCTCTTGTAGCATGTGTGCTGCTTTCTCACCGTTTCCACTTCCCTCCAGTGCTTTTAGAACCTGGAACCCTCCTGCCCGATGCTTGCCTCTATATTTTTAGAGATATTTTGGGGTCAGCAAAAGATCCCCGGTGTTGGGCAAACGAATAGGATGTTAGGAGCCATTTAAAAGAGGCTCCTGGCCTCCTGCTAGTCTCATTGCTGATGGTGTCAGCTTAGAAAAGACATTCTCCTCTCAGATGGCTTCAAAAAGAGCTGATTGGACAGGCTACCAGGTGTGCGGTTTATATGTGTTTCTCTGCCTTCCTCCCCTTATTCTTTAAAGCTACCAGCCCTTTCTCCCCCTCTTTAGAAACAGCAGGGCACCTTTAGTGTGCTCTCTTGCATGTGTGCAGTAGAGCAAGCTGATGTGCAGCAGAAGTAGGAAGAGGCACCATATGTCATGTTTGGACCAATGCTGTAATTTTATTTTACAATAAAGAAGGTGGATATTATTAATCTACTCCTGAACATAATAGCACGACTTGAATAGCAGAGAGCAACTTTGCTGTGTGTTAATGTCTAGTGAGATGAATGCAGATGAATGCTAAGTAGGTAGAAAATGTCAGTGTAGAGCCTTCCTTTCGGTGACTTTAAGCACTTATATTTCTAGTTAACTTTTTGTTCAGTCTGGCAAACAGATATGAAGACCTATTTTATCAAGCCAGCATTAATGCAGCTCCTGAGGATGAACAATGCCCACAAAGCCCTGCTCTCCTGGCAGCCACTTGAGCTAGGCCAGTTATAACGATGAATCAGAATGTGTCCCTGTGTTGAACATCTTAGAAAAACTCTTCAGAATAATGGGAGCTTAATGCTGGCAGTTTTAAAAATTGGCACAGCCTACATGGCTCAGCTAATTTTTTGATGTTATTTTGAGTGTGAACAAAAGTTTATCTTTACTTTAAAAATGACTTTTGCATTAACTATTTATTTTTCATTTAGCATATGCACACTCTGAACTTACTTTTGAGAGGGATTTAAGTCTTAATTAACCATAGTCCATGATGACCTGATTCCAGAGATGAAAATATTGCTTGTATTTGATCTTCTCTACAGTGTATAGTTGAGTTGCCTGCAGGGCGTCTTGGCCAGTATGTGCTGGTGGAGAATTGAGAATAGGTTTAACACCACCTCCCCCAAACCAAAACCAAAACCACAGAGGGTGTTTTATCTCTCCAAAGGAAGGTTGGGGTTCAATCTACTTGCAGTTAATGAACTGGAATTGGTAGTTAACTTGCACTCTGTATCTTTATAAAGGGATCTGAAGTTTGTGTCTTTGTTTTCATATTTGCAGAATACTCAGAAGCCAGGAAGGTTGAGTAATACTTTGTGCCATCACATTACCAAGTGCATAGATACCCAGCACTTTGCAGAAACTTATACAGTGTTCCTTAACCAGCTGCTTAAGGAGAATGGACAGAAATTGCTAATTAATATTAAACCCCACAAGCATTACTCCAGGCCCCTGGACTTTAGAGTAGAAACTGAATGTTTGAGGAATTGGGAGAAGGGATTTATTTTTGTGTTCTGGGTATCAGTAAACAGGTCAGATTCTTGCACACTTCTCTGGAGATGGAAGTGTGGCTTTTTCCAGTCAGTTTAGTTTATGTATTTACTGATTTTGGGCCCCCTTTCTTCTTCCTTTTCCATGTTTTTGTGCCTTTTGATTCTTTTCTTGTGGTATGTGTGACTGTTTGCTGATTTGCCAAGTACCCTGTTGTAGGTGAAAAATATTTATGCAAGACCTGCCACATTTTAAGTTGTGGCTGCAGTGAGATGCTGAGAACGCCTGATTCTGCTCTTGGCTCAGAAGAACGGGTCCAAAGCCCAATCTTTCTCCAGGTTTAGTCTCTGAGTAATATTATGTACCACAGCTTCCTTTGGTAAATAAGCTTATTTTTCTTTTTTCTTTCTAAGTAAAACTAACTCCCTCATCTCAGCAATTGTGTGTGTGTGTGTGTGTGTGTGTGTGTGTGTGTGTGTGTATGTGTGTGTGTGTGTGTGTGTGTGTGTGTGTGTGTGTGTGTGTGTGTGTGTATGTCTGTATGTATGTGTGTATGTGTATAACAAAGCATTTGTGGAAGTCAGAGGACAATTCTGGAGTCTGTTCTCTCCATTCCACTTTTACATGGGTTTCCAGATGGAGTTCAGATCTCCAGGCTTGCATCATTAGGTGGCTGGCTCCTCTGCTTGCTGAGCCATCTCACTGGCCCACAGTTGTTTTTCCAAAACTCTTATCCTGGTTGTTTCTTCGGTTCTTTTTTTAGGGCCTTTAGCTTCAAGGTCAAGAGACAAACAATAGGTTCAATGCTCACACATTTTCTGGAGGAGGGATTCACATCCTTATATCTTCCGCATGCCTCAGTGTCCTCAGGACAGCTGCCTGTGGCCTTCTCCTGCCGTTTCTTGGTGTCTTCTAGTCTGCATGTGGACTTTCTGTAGTAATAACATTTATATATGCATATTTCATCCTGAAAGCTGGTTGAACAGCTCATACGTTGGTCACTTCTTGGTTTGCTGGGAAGGTTTTATTCCCTCAGTTGGAGCTGGCTTTTGAAGGAATACTTTGTATTCCTGCTTCTTGTTTTCTGACACCCCTGCCTGAGTTTGGCTGACTTAGCAACACTGTTCTGTGGACAGTAAGAGGGGCATTCAACTTCACAACCAACATAGTTTTTAGGGTCTGGAAACAGCAAAGATACATGTTTTGTTTTTTGCCATATAGAACTGCTTTACGGCCTGCCTCTTAGAGAGTAGAGAAGACTTGGCCAAATTGTCAGTGAGTTGAGAGATGGGCAGCAGATGACTATCCGTGCATCCTTGATGACTCTTAGGAGCACCTGGCATAGCTCAGCAGCAGTGCCTGTGGCTAGCATATAGAAGGTCCCTGGTTCAGTCACCAGCACAGTAACAAGATAAACAAAATTATCTCTTCGAGATTTTTTTTTTTTCAAAAAGGGAACACAGAACAGTCTGCAACCAGCAATTAAAAGGTAGTAAGCCATTGAAAGTGTTGGAGTCTGGAGATGAGGGAATGTTTGCTTCCAAGCAGTGCTGACATGGTGCAGAGCTTTGTGACTGCACCCCAGGCTGTCTGTCACCTTACAAGTGAGAAGTGTGAGGCTCTAAGAGATCAGTGCAGGAGCAGGAAAGGAAGGAAGGCTCTGACCGACTCCTAAGTGCTGTGCTTTTCCTCTTGGTGCCCCAGTGAAGTCCCCTGGCAAGTCCTGCTGGCTCTGGTGCCCGAGGCTAGAGTCATCCACAGGCAGCTTTAAAGCTTGGAGATTATTCACTTCTGCTGTGTTGGTGATAAATGGGTCACCCAGTAGCAGCTGTATCTCATCTTCATCCTAATGGCTTGCTCCTTCAGTGTTGGGGCCGGCTGTGCCAAGCTTCTGTGCTTGTGAAGGGGCACTGTGGTCTCTGCAGCACTTCAACATTGAATGACCACAACCTGTTCCCTAGGACCAGGATTCTGCCCAGGATTCTGGTAGGTCTGAGGCTAGGTGACTGCTGGAAGCGATTCCTTTACAGGCTGCTCTCTGCCTGGTGCCAGCTGGCAATCTTGACTTGCAGATCTACTTTTTGGAACTGTATGAAGTAAGGACATGGCTTGTTTTCTCTGAGGGAATGAAGACATCATCTGCAGACTTATTTTTGGATGCTGTTAAGATCAAGAAAGAAGATTGAGATACTGTATGTTGTATTCCCAATGAGAGCACATTCATATAACCCCTGCTCCTTGGAGTACAAATTCTATGGGGCCTGATCTTTTGATCTTGCTACTTTTGTGAAACAAATACGTTCTAAATCTGGTGGGCTTTTACAAATATCAGTGTTTTGAGTTCAAGAAAGAGAAAAAAAAGTCAGGTTGGATATTCAGTAAGATATCGGATGTCCAGACATGAACCAAGAAAAACATCCCTGAGGTAAGAGACTCCTTGATTCTCCTCTTTCCAGGCAGTATCAAGGTCACCTCTGCCTTTCTTCCACTTCATGGGCAGACACATTGGTGAATGGGGAAGAATACAGATTCAACATAATCTGTTTTCTCCCCTTTGTATGTTTACCATAGACGTTCAGGATACATTTGCCAAATTTGTGTAAACTCCAAGTTAAGAATAATATAGATACAAAGATGATACAGTTTTTGAGTATTAAGGATGTTTCAATTGCATTTGTATCAGAATTTGATTCCCTATAGGAGAATTTTAACAGAACTATTACTTTAATGCTATAGTTTTACATCATTTTTGAATCCCAAAAATGTCCATTAATGTAATTTTATATCCCCTGAAGCTGTGAAGCTTTTAGTTCATGTTTAGAATTGAGAAGCTGAAGTAGATGCATGTTGACATGTTTTTTGGTTTTCCAGCTCTGTGTATATTTTATTAGAATATACTTGTTATTTTATTAGAATATATACCTTCTAGAATATACCTGTTATCTGTGTGTGCTATGTGGAACTAGTATAGATAACCTAAGTAAATAAGGTCATTAGATTCAACAGGGTGCCTCTGACATCCAATTGGCCCACCAGGCGGTGCATGAAGGCACAGTGGAGCAGAGCCAGCAGGTGGGGTCCTGTTCTCAGGATGCTCCCCGCTGCTCAGCTGTATCTTAGAACAGTACAAGATGAAGCAGAAGTTAAAACAGTTGTTGAGAATTTAAAGATGGGTGGGATTTCCTTCTATTATTTGATAGGACATGGCAGCTTTACTTTCTTGCTCTCCGTGGTGTGTGTGTGTGTGTGTGTGTGTGTGTGTGTGTGTGTGTGTGTGTGTTAATTAATTAGCAGCGACTACCACAGGTTTTATTAAGAAAAATATCTTTCTTCTCATGTTTTTGTTTTGATTTGTTTTGTTTTTGAGACAGAGTCTCTCTATATGGCCCTTGGCTGCCCTGGAACTCATTTATTGTGGATCAGTCAGGATGGCCTGGAACTCACAGAGAACCTCCTGACTGCTGAGATTAAAGGCTGGGTAACTATACCTAGTTGCCATTCTTAAGGGAGTGTTTATCTCTAAGGAATTCCATTTTATTTTGGCTGATATATTTGCCCGCTTTCTGTCACTATAATAAAGTGATCAAGATATTGAAAGAGGACCGCGAAGCCAACAGAAAGAAGAGAGGCATGCCACCTGTGCCTACAGGTTTCCTACTGCCTCACATCTAAGTGTCCACCTCTGAGCTGCACTTCCTGAAGAAGCAAGCCTTCACTGCATAGCCACCTTGGGCCTCTCATCCAAGCCACAGCAGCTAGCCATTCTGTGTGTTTCACTTGCTTAGTATTTGCTATTGGTTTAAAGAAAGGAGTCTGCCTGACACTTTATTATATAGCTTGTGAACATTTGAAAATGTTCACTATGCCTTTTGGGCAAATAAAGATTTTACTGGTAGCTTTTGAAACTTTTTATTGTAGGCAGAACTTAAAAAAAAAAAAAACAACCCACTTTTCTTTGGGCTGGCAGGATGGCTCAGCTGGTAAAGGTATTTGTCATTAAGTCTGATGGCCTGAGTTCAATTGCTAGAGCCTACGTACATGAGTTTGTTTATGCATACCCCCATAAAAATAAATTTAAACATTTCCTTTAGGGCTCTATTTTTGTAGGTTTTAAATTCTATGCTTTTCTTGTAGCTTCTTGACTTTTCAGACTTTTTTTTTTTTTGCTTTCTTTTTGATTGATTATCCACTAATTCTTTTTATTCTAATTTTGTTTTGCTTTGCATTAGTTTAAAAATGATTACATTGCTAGATTGTATGTGGCAGGTCTTTTGTCTTTTGTTTTCTATGCAAAGTTAATCTGTGTAGTGAACCACCTGTATTTATGCAGTGTGCTGTTTATTATCTTTAGTACTGAGGAGGTCTATGCTGAGATAGAACTCAGGATTTATTGCAAAGGACATCTATGTAAAAATGTCTATAATTTATTTATAATTATGATTTGTGCTGTGAATGAGAAGAGCCTGTTGGGCTCAGGGAAGGTCATTCATTTGTTGATTTTTTTTCTTCCCTGATAGCTACTGTCTTCCGGCTGCACACAAAGTCAGGCTTTTAGCTGAAAAATTTCTGTGTAGTAGGGTATCAGGATTGACAAAAAATTTTTATTTTCTTGGTAAATTGGTGAACTTTGAAGCCTAGGCCTGATCTTTAACACCATATTTGTGTATCCACTGTAGACCTTGACATCTCTAACAGCTGATACAGAATTTTCATCATTCCTTTAAAGACAGCATAATTAGGCAGCTTTTGCTCCAGTAACTATACAGTGAATGCCAAACCTAGCAGGCAGATCTGTGTTCCTGTATCATTTATTCCCTTCACTCATGACTTTGAAGATAAGCTGTGTCGGATTTTGAAGTAAAGTAAGTGCTTCCCTCCCCCCACCCCCACCCCTTGAGGTAGGATCTCACATGTAGCCCTGGCTGCCTTAGAACTTCCTTTGTAGACCAACTTGGCCGGCCTCTTCTAGAAGACTGGGGTAAATCCTGTGTCTCCATCACATGGGGCTCCACTAGTGCTCCTTTTTTCTTTTCTTTCTGAGACAGGGTTTCTCTGTGAAGCCTTGGCTGTCCTGGTACTCACTCTGTAGACCAGGCTGGCCTCAAACTCACAGAGCTCCTCCTGTCTCCACCTCCTGAGTGCTGGGATAAAAGGCATGCGCCACCACCATCCGTGCTTTTTAATGATTGCTTGTCCAGGGTGTTGATACAGGCAATACGAATGGAAGTCTGGCTGTTGCTAATTTTGCTTAGCTTAAAGGACTTACCAAATAATCCAAAATTTTATTTTGCCATTGATGTTGATTTATGGAAAAACTTTTTACGGCCACTTTATTTCTTTACAATAGTGTGCTCCTGTGCATGCTGCCATAGTCTGTGAGGTCACTGTGCTTCAGCCCCTCTGTGTTTAAAAGGCGGTGTTTCCTTGGTGTCTTCATTCTCACTGACAAGCTTTCTGCCTCCTCTTCCTGTGGCCAACACAAACGGAATTCAGCAGTATTTTTGGAGTTTTTTGTCTCACAATGCTTTGTCTGGGCTTTTTTCCCCCCTCTTTGCAAATCTTTTGCTTATATATTATAGTTTTTTATTTTGTTTTTTATATGTTTTCTGTTAGTGAATGTGTGTCTCAGCATCTGTATGTATTTCTTGTACTTTGGCGACCTTTTTTCCCCCTGTTTTATTTTGCCCTATTCTGGCTTTTGTTTTATTTTCTATTTTATTGTTATTATTATTATTATATTTGTTTATATGTTTATTATTATTATATTTCTGTTTGTATGCTAATGAGAGAGGAAGAAAGGGTGGATTTGGGTGCATGGGGAAGCAGAGAGGATCCAGGATGGGTGGAGGAGAGGAAACTGTAATTACAGTATATTGTATGAAAAAAAAATCTGTTTTCATTAATAAAAAAATAAAATACTGTGTCCCTCCCTGCATTCGTTTAACTTTAAAAGGACTTACTGTATTAAATTGTAATTGTTTTTCAAACCATTCTTTTTTTTTTTTCTGGGTTTTTGAGACAGGGTTTCTCTCTGTAGCTTTGGAGCCTTTCCTGGACTAGCTTTGTAGACCAGGCTGGCCTCGAACTCACAGAGATCCACCTGCCTCTGCCTCCTGAGTGCTGGGATTACAGGCGTGCGCCACCACCGCCCGGCTAAAACCATTCTTGTAGTGGAGAGGCCCAGGCAGTTTTGTTTGTAGGAATCTTGTAAGACTCTCTTTCTCTCTCTCTGTCTCCCCGCCCCCCACACCTCGTGTGTGTGTGTGTGTGTGTGTGTGTGTGTGTGTGTGTGTGTGTGTGTGTGTGTGTGTGTTGGATATTGAATCCAGGGTTCATACATATTAAGGACATTCTTTAACACTCAGTTATAGCCCCAACCACATATTTGACTTAAAATGACTAAATTGATGTTTGTCCACTTCGTGAATCTTAAAGGGTTATGTATGCTTGTAAGAGATTTTCTGATCGTTCAGAAATGACAAGGAAGAAAGGAGATCCAGGAAGTAAATCTCCACCTGACTTTATCCCTAGAGATTAGGAGGAAGCAGTACAGTAAATGTATAATGTGGTATCTTACAGTGGTTTTTCTGGTCTGCTTATTATAGCATTATATTTACCTGAAATGCTTTTAGTTTCCTGCAGAAGTTAAAATCAATTTCTTTTGTTTTAAATATTACCTGTTTTTTGGGGAAGGCGATAAAAACTTTCGATTTCTTTAGTTTATGCTCCTCTGATGGATATGACATTCTCATAGTTGGATCTTATTTCATCATAGCTTTTCCATTCTAGGCTTGTTTTCCTTAAGTGTGCAGAAAGAAGCTGCTGAAATTGTACAAACGAACTATACTCTCCTGGAATTTTTAAAGAAGGAAAACAATTTGTGCTGTTTGTGGCCTGAGTGGCAGAGATGGGAATAGGGAGTAGGTGAGGAAAAGGAGTATTTTGGGATATCAGGCTTTAGTTGCCATGGGTATATGGATTGTTTTTAATGACTAAGTTGCTTTGAATTTTTAGGACACTTCTCAGATCCTGCGTAGCTGCTTCACCTATATTGAAAGTTTTACCATTAGTTCTGCCTTATACCTATTTAATTCTCCTGTTGATACCGAGGATTGAACCTGTGGCTTTGCTCATGCTAGACCAGTAGACAAGTGCTCCACCTCTGAACCACATCACCATCTCTTTGCTGTTAACTTTTCTCTGTTGTTCAGGCCGGGTATCCCAGACTGACCTTGTACTTAGAGTTTGAGCTTCTGGCCTCAGCCCCTGAAATAGGTAGGATTCTGGTTGTGTAACATTGGGCCTTGCTCAGTCTCGTTTCTTGGACATAGAACCTACTCTAATTAAGAAATACTGTTTAGTAGCTTTATCTTATGTCTATGGGTGTTTTGCCTGCATGTCTGTCTGTCTGTCTGTCTTTCCAGTATGCAGTGACTGCAGAGTCCAGAAGAGGGTAGATCTGGAACTGGAGTTAGACTACTATGAGCTACCATATGGGTGCTGTGAATTGAACTCAGGTCCTCTGGGAGAGCAGCCAGGGCTCCTAACAGCTGAGCTACCTCCTGCCCCAGTTTTTGTTTCTTAAATAAATAAATAAAGCTGTAAAGTTACATAAATAAAGGTAAATATGTCATGTAATTTTTAAAGCTGGCATATTCAGCCTTGTTATTCTGTTTCTTGTAAAGCTGACATTATGCTATACATACATGATTAATTGCAGTTAATAAAGTCCTTGATATTTAAACTACTGAGCACTTCTGTATTTTAAAGGAATACCATCTATTACCATATGATAATAATTAAATGCTAGTTTCTGTGTAGGTTAATATTTTAAAATGACTTCCGTGTTAACAGCATTGTTCGTCCCATCCATCCCTGGGAATAATTAAAGCTTTACTCTCTCCATTTGTAGTTTCCTAGCCAGTGAGTTTTAAAAATTTACCTTGAACCACACAGGGGAAGAGCTCATGTGATGATTTCTGTGAGCACTTTGAAACTTTGCCTTTTACATGAATCTATGACTGGCTTATACAGCTTCAAAGCATGCTATATTAAAAAAGTATTGACTGCTTCAGGGTTGGACTGAAGAGGCTGTGTTTGGCAGGAATACGGAGCAGGCTCCAGGGATGACCCCTAGGCCAATCATTTAATAGCTCTGTGAACTTCTCAGGCTGTCGGAAGAAGGGCTGCTTTCTGAACAGCACCTAGCCTGTGTGGAAGTAGAGCAGTCAAGGGCTGAGGTGGTGGGCTAGGCTCTCTTGTGGCGTACACTTAGGTACACACATGTGTGCACACACTGGGTACAGAGCAGCAGCTCCATCTGGTGTGTTGTAGGACTGCTCTGTCATAGAACAGTGTGTTCTAAAGCAATTCATTTTAGAGCTGTAATCTGTTCCATGGACAGCCCTTTCTCGAATACCTCTGGTATGTTGGCAGTTTATCAGCAGCAGGGTTGTGATCTTGTCACTTCTCGTTAATGAAGGCTTTTATTTAGCTTAGCAAATCATATCTCCTGTTAACATCCACTCTCACAAACTGTAAACTTGAAAGAGATGTTTGTGACTTTCTATTAATTAGTAGCCGCTAGGGTGTTTTGGCCCTTGCTTGTAGCCATTTAACTATATTTCTTCTATTCATACATAGTTTGCCTTAAACCAGGAAGCCTCTGAATGCCCGTGAAACTTTTTTTTTTAATTAATAAAACAATTTTCTGATTTTTTTTAACCGGTGATGTGGTCATCACCCGTCTCAGTTTGACTTGCATATTAAAATTCCAAGTGGAGATTTTATCGTTTTTCTCAGAGTCTTGACTCCACAATGCAGCAGTTCAACTTTCTTAGCATTTGTTTATACCTGGCCTTGGAAGCAAAGAGAATACTCATCTTCTGTCTTCGTACTTAAAGTGCATGTCTTACTTCAGCAAGTTCAAGGAAATGGGAGAATGTCACAGTTAGAAGGGCTGACACCCACAGGGCTGACCACCTTACACATTCACATGCTGAGTATCTCATGTTGCCTGGTGTCTTAGGACTAGCCAAGATGATTTCAGGGATGTAGCTATTGGCTGATTTGCCTTTACTTATCTAGAGCTCCCTTTCCTTGGTCTTCCGAAATGATTTCATTTTTTCAAAATGTGAGTTGATGTTCGAGAGGGATTGTGTATTGATAAATTTTAAACTTTTTGGTAGCAATACCTATAATTTAAAAATGCACCAAGCTGGGTGTGGCGCCTTCAGTCTCACCACTTCCAGGCTGAGGCTGGTGGATCTCCATTAGTTCCAGACCTGTCCAGTGAGCCTGGGCTAGAAAGTGAGATCCTGTCTCAAAAAAACAGACAACAAACACAAATCCCAAACAAAACAAACAACAAAAAGCACCATTACTGCCCAAAACAACGATAGCTTAGCTTACTTGTATATTTTTACTCTCTTGTATAAGATATTTTTATTATGAGAATTGTTTGAGGTAGCAAAACAGTTTTAGAGTTGAGTTAATTAGGGTTTGCCTTTGTTGTATTCTGAGGTAATATTGTAAAAAGCAGAGGAGAGGGTGCAGCCTTGAGGAAGATCAATGTCTGCATATTCAAGTTTTTTTTTCTCCTCACATATGCTTATACTTGCTTTGATATGTTCAAATTGTTCATAAGACTCATATCTCAGATACAGGTTAGAAGAGTTATAGAGTTAAATCTTTAATTTTGTAATTGGGTTTTTTTTTGTATCAGATAAATATATTCCTTAATGGGTAAAATGGAATTGTTAATTACTTCAAAAGGTGATTTTCCTTGTATTATTCAGGGCATTCAGTAGATGGTTGATTTTTTTTTTTTTTTTTTTTTTTTCCCTGTGTTTAGACTTGATTAGTGCTCAGTGCCATGTTTTGGAAGTGCAGAAGAAATAGAATGTGGATGTTTCTGAATTGAATCTAGCCCACCGGGAGTGATTATGGGTGGGGCTTTGGGAAATTGGGAAAAGGCTCTTGAGACCAGGTAGATGGGAGTGGTGCTTCTGGAAGGCTTCATGTGAATGGAGTTTTGTTTTGTTGTAAAAGCAGAAGATTGGGCATGATTCACCTTTGGCATACTTGAACATTTGATTCTTAAAAAATATCTTTTGGGAGGATTTTATTTTTAGCCTTATGTGTATGTTTGCCTTAAATGTGTCTGTGCACAACATGGATGTAGTATCCAAGCAGGCCAGTAGAGGGCGTGAGATTCCCCTTGACCTGAAGTTACAGCTGCTGTGAGCTACCCTGTAGGTGCTAAGACTCAAACCTGGTTCTTCATGAAGAGCAGCCAGTGCTTTTAATTGCTGAGCCATCTCCTGTCCCGCTTCCCACCTCTTTTTTTTTTTTTTTTTTTTGAGTCAGGATGTCACTGTGCAGTCCGGCTGACCTGGAACTCACTATGCAGATCAGACTGGCTTCAGACTCACAGAGATCCTCCTGCTTCTGTCTCAGAAGTTCTGAGATTACAGATGTGCACCACCACACACTTTTGATTCTTATATGTGTTTTTTCTAGAAGGCCTTGTAATCCACACGGATTTCTTGTTTAAGAGACCCACACTGGAGAGAGTTCTGTAGGGTGGCTGGGTGAGGAAAGCAGACGAAAAGGAAATGTACTGGAAGCTTCTGCATGAAGAAGCAGCGGAAGATGACTGAGTGTGAGTGTGGGATCCACCAGATGAACACGGAGAGGTGCTTCTTGGACGTTGCATGTAGAAGAGACCTGTACGACATCCCAGCATTTCCTGTAACTGTGTGCAACATGAAAACATTTGTGATGTCTTTTCCTTTTCTTGTTCAAAGAAGATGAGGTAGTTGGGTTGGTTTTTAGTTTTTATTTTTGCTTGTTTCGCTTATTAGTTGCTCAGGAAAGCAGCAGTTAGCAGTCTAATGTTTATGTTTGTTAAAGGAATTCCCTAGAAAGTATTTGGCAACAAATTAGGCAAAGACTCACAAACCACAGGTGTGGTTATATTGTGTCCCCTAATATAGTGTGCACCCTAATAAACTTATCTGGGGTCAGAGAACAGAACAGCCACTAGATAGACATAGAGGCCAGAAATGATGGCATGCCTTTAATCCTAGCATTTTTGAGGCAGAGATCCGTCTGAATCTTTGTGAATTCAAAGCCACACTGGAAACAGCCAGGCATGGTGACCCACACCTTTAATTCCAGGAAATGATGGCAGAAAGCAGAAAGGTGTAGAAGGCATGAGGACTAGGAACTAGAGGCCTTGTTAAGCTTTTAGGCTTTTAGCAGCATTTCAGCTGAGATCCATTCGATGAGGACTCAGAGGCTTTCAGTCTGAGGAAACAGGATCAGCTGAGAAGTTGGTGAAGTGAGGTTGGCTGTAGCTTGTTCTGTCTCTCTGATCTTTCAGTGTTCACCCCAGTATCTGGCTCTGGGTTTGTTTTTATTAATAAGAACAAATTTGAAATTTGTGTTACACACAGGATATACTTAATTTATGTAGAACAATCAGGGGCCTTCTGTTTATGCAGGTTATATTGGCCAATAATTACTATAGTAGTAATTAAGAAAAAGTTTAAAATACTTAAGAAAAAATAAGCTCAGTAGGTATTAACAATTTTTTAAAAATGAGGGAGCTATACATATTTTTATTTCCTAAGACAAAAGTGATAAGGATAGCACAGTTTTGCATTTTTTAAACCCATTTAACTCTAGCCTTATTAGAATTCAACTTTATCCTCATATGGCAGCAGACTGAGTGCAGAAGCAAAGGTCATATATCTGGAACCTTTGGGAAGCTCTGGTTCACATTTATCAGAGAAAAAGACTTTATATCTGGTTCCTGGATCTATTTAAAATGACACAGGAAGGCGTGGCTGGGCTTAGTAGTGTAACGGTTTAGTACCCACACCTGGGAAGAGGCAGCGGGGGTGGGGGTGGGGGGATCTCTGTGGAGGTGGAGACTGTCTCTCAAAATGCACCACTACTAGCAGTCCCTCACCCCTAAAAACTATAGACTCAGAAATCACAAGGAGGGGCGCCTGGACTGCATTCTGAGCATTGTTGGGTTAGACTAATGGTTTCTTGGAAAAAGTAAGGCCAAGCTCACCTGAGACTTAAAGGAAACTTGGAATTAGGATGGTAAAGATACGAATCATCTCTCCAAGGAGGAAATTTAAGACTATGGCATGGGTTGGAGACGGAGCTCAGGGTAGGATGCTTGTTGGGCTCACTCAAGGCTCTGTGTGGATCTCCAGCAGGGGCTGGGGTGTGTGTGTGTGTAAGCATGGAATTGAAATAGTTGGAGGTGAGAACACTGTGATTTGGTTCTGCCACTGGCAGGTTTTACATTGGTCCAAGTCTTAGGTATTGCTTTCCTTACCTAAAAATTGAGGCTGTGGGCTCATCTTAAAGTGTGAATGTTCTGTGATTTATGCACGTTTTTTTATAGCACTCTCAACACTTTCTTTCTATAAATATACACATGCCCACACATTGGCTTACACATACAAAGAGCATGTTGGAAGGTCACATAAGCTAAAATTGCACCTTGGAGTAGTTCACCTAAGCATTTTTCTTTCTTTCTTTCTTTTTTTTTTCCCTATATTGGTTTCATTGTCCTATTTTCTTTCTTAAATAGAAATTGACTAAATGGTACTGTGGGTGTATATAGAATCTCGATCTCCTTTGTCAGTTGTGGAGCATGCCTGCACTTTGAAAAAAAAAAGCCTCACTGTGGAACCTCCCCACTCACCCCCATTAGTCATGGGATTAGGTGGGAAAGGAGGAGGGGAGTGAAGTGTCAGTCATCAGAACCCTGTTCTCAGACAGATGCTGACTCCTGGTTGCTGGGAGAAGAAAATGCCCCCCAAAATCTCTTTCTCTTAAAGCAGAGAGGGGTGGTAGCCAGGGATGCCCATTCATTGTTTTTCTGTCTATGTCTCAACTTTTAATATTCTAATAGAATTAATTTCTTTCAATTGTCAAAAATGTACAGGTTTAGACATTTTCTGAATTTGATTTGGCTAACAGTTTAAACATTGTGTTTAGTATTAACCTCTTTATGTGCTGGAACCAGATCAAGAAATATCAATAACAGTAGCATCCAGAACTCCTAATGATGTTGATTTCTATTTAAAACTGAGGAATCTTAGTGAGGATACCTTTGCTGGGCAAGTGGGTGGTAGGGAGTATTACTGATGGCCCAGAATTATAGATTATAAGTAATTTACCACTTTCAGAACTGTGAAGGCAAAGACACATTTTTATATTCAGATAGTTTCTTAATACCTATTGATTGAATGGCTTTACAACTTTATTCAAAATATAAAATTCAAGATACCAAACATTCCCACTTTTATTTTCCCTTATATCTGTGAAAATGAAGTCTTTAAATTGAAAACTTCTGCCCCATTTAAAAGAAACCAGGCATCACTGAGTTGTTAATGTTTTAAAATATTAAATTTGAGACTATTTCCAGTAGTGCTGTTGTGTGTGTGTTTGTGTGTGTTTAGGACAACTTTGTGGAGTCAGTTCTCTCTCACACATTCTCTGTCTCTCCCCTTCTCACCTACCCACCCACATATGGGTTCTGGGGATTGAACTCAGATCTCCAGACTTGAAGGGCAAATGCCTTTACCCACTGAGTCATCTTCCTTGGCTCTATTTTGCGTTTCTTTTGTTTTTGTGCATGTGTATGCATATATATGTGGAAGCCTGAGGTCAGCCTTAGCTGTGGTTCCTCAGGAGTGGTCCATCTTGTCTTTTGACACAAGGTACTTTACCGGAGCCTGGCTCTCTGGGTCCTCCTTTCTCCCCATCACCAGAGCTGGTATTACAAGTGTGTGCCACTACTGCCAGCTTTTTTCACTGGGGGTGCTGGGGATTGAACTCAGGTCTCCATGTTTGTGTTGCAAACACTTTTTTTTTTTTTTTTTGACTGAGCTATCTTCCTAGCACCCATTTCTGGAATCTTATATTTGTTTCACACTTAAGCTGTGCCTGGGTAGCGTTTTTAAAGGCAAAGAGCTGTTTTGAGAAAGGAAGTCTGGAGAGATGTTGACTTTGTCTTACAGCTGGAAATGAAGAGAAGGAAGGGTGGAGAAGGAGGAGAGGCCTGCTTTAAGTTCCCAGAGTTTAGGATGGACTTGTGGTTCTTTCTCTATGGGGTCCGGCTGTGAGGGCCATTGTTACTCAGTGTGCTCTTGCTATGAAAAGCCCAAAGGAAGGACTCTTGGGGGGAATGGGGAGAGGGGTCAGTGCTGCTTCTCCATGGCTTCTGTTTAATAAGTGATCCTGAGAACAGCTGAGCAGATTTACAAGGTGTTTTTATTGAATAAAGACAGATGGAAAGTCAGTATTTGAATAAAAATTTCAAACCTTGTATTCTCCCCCGAAGTAGATTTAGTTTTAAATGTTTGTATGAAATTTGACTTTTCCAACTTTTTCGAATTTTATTGCTGAGGATGATTCCTTCATTGAGATCAATGATTGTGAAGTAGTTGTTGCCTCTGATATATAAGCCAAAAGTTGGCAACAATGAATGATCCATGTCCTTTGAAGAGCTTTTTAAATTGTTCCTTTTAATGGTAATAAAGGAAAACAGAGACTTGTGGGCTTGAGCATGGTGTCACACTTTCTATAATCCTTGTACTCTGGTGATACAGGCAGGAAGATTTTGAATTTGAAAGTCAAGTTTGGGCTATATTGTGAGACCTTATGTATGAACACCATTGCCATCTGCCCCTTATACCCCTCGGGGGGAAAAAAAAGAAAAAAGAAAAGCTAGTTGTGTGGTAGCCCACTTGAAGTTATCCTTAGAGAAGAAAGATGGGGGCTGGAGTGGAAGGAGCCCCCAAAGACAACCACTGGGCATTGAATTATGGTGCCACTTGCTGTGCCAGCTGCTTAGGGCTCTGCCATCTTGGTATGAGGGGGTACTCTTTGGCCCCTACGTGGGCCAGTAATCTGTCTATAAGACCGACTTAGCATTGGATTAAGTTGAGCATAAGGGATGGGAGACTCTTGTGTTTCAGAACTTGATGGTTGGATTCTTCCTCTGTTCTCAGCCTTGCCAAGCCTGACGCTTTATTGAGGATACTACCTGGAAGATTAATATGCTGTGTAGCAGCAGTTCTCAACCTGCAGGTCCTGACCCCTTTGGGGATCAAATGACTCTTTCACAGGAGTCGCATATCAGATATCTTGCATATCAGATATTTACATTATGATCCATTGCAGTAGCAAAATTATAGTTATGAAATAGGAATGGAAACAAGCGCCATGCGGTGGTGGCGCATGCCTTTAATCCTAGCACTTGGGAGGCAGAGCCAAGTGGATCTCTGTGAGTTGGAGGCCAGCCTGGTCTACAAATTGAGATCCAGGACAGGCACCAAAACACCACTGAGAAACCAAAACCCTGTCTCGAAAAAAAAAAAAAAAAAAAAAAGGAAAACAATTTCATGGTTGAGGGTCACCACAATAGGAGGAACTATATTAAGGGTTGCAGCATTAGGAAGGTTGAGAACCTTTGCTTTTTAAGAAAGCTCCGAGGCAGTGGTGCTACATTTCCTCATTCCTGAATTGGAATGTTTTAGAAGAGTGACCATACAGTTCTTAAATGGGATTAGTTATATCAGGAGACATCATTAACTTCATGAACTGAATTTATATAATAGAATTCTTTGAACTTTGCATATGTAAAACAAGGCCTGCTTCTGCATCCACAGAGCCCTGGACAATTATGTCTTAAAAGCAAGGGCTTAGTTTCCACTTGCTAGGAGACTTCTCCTGATTTTCTGGGAAGGAAAAACAGATTGAGAAAAATAACAAGGTTTAACTTTTCTCCTTTTAATGGTAAGAGATGTTTCAGGGCTTTCTAATTGTTAATAGTTCCTCCACCCCCAGCTGTGTATGTCTTGTTTGGTGTATTATGCCTCTAAAGAATCTTGGTCTGGCCGGAAGGAACTTGGGTGTGGTAAGGCAATTTAAAGGCTCTCAAAGAAGATGCACTAATTAGTGAGTTGCATTTCTTTCAAAGAAGAGTGTTGGCTGCTGGGAGTAGCAGGCCTTACTATTAAGGATCAGTGACTAAGAATTAATCTTATTTAGCTGCAAGTGGGGATAGATATTGTAATTAGATGTGAGAGGGGAGACATGGTAATCAGGCTTGAAAATATAGGCCGTGAAAATTGTTCAATTTCTCCTCACCCATGGGTGGGGCTGCTTGCCAAATCAATGTGTACAGGATGCTTGGATTCTAAGTTGTGGTTTTGACCCCCAGTGTCTTGGGAGAGTACTCACTTCTGAGGGTGCTTTTCTCTTTGGAATCATATGGGAAAGAAGATAACTCTCAGGGCTGCATTTCCAGCTTAAAGATCTGACTTTGATAATAGAGCCTGAGGTGTTGATATGTACTTCTTACTTTCTTGTTTGGAAGGTGTCTGTGGGAGATCCCTCCCTCCATGCCTTTTTTTTTTCTGTGATGGATAGTTGTTTGGAGACCCAGGTTGAATAGTATTAAAAAAAAAAAAAAAAGTGCTGTGAATAAGATCACATTAGGTTTTGTTAGGCTCTGCATGCTCAGGTTATACCTGTCATAATTGGGTAATAATTAGCACTTTAGGAAGGCTATTACGATAAGGATTTATTAGTTTTTTCTGCTCTTCACTTTATATGACCACCACCTGGGAGAAAATTCTGTGCACTGATAAGGAAGAAAATGATCAAGTTTTGGATTAAGAATCTAATTGTTAAATCTTGATTAAATGACGCCTATTAGGTTGTAATTATATCTATCTATAAAAACGGGTGATATTAGATTTGATTGCTGGGTTTCCTAAAGCAGCATTTTAAGATAATGAATTTTAATTATATGTGTGCCTGGGAACCATTTTAAGCCATCGAGGGAGGAAAAATGGGCCAGGCTGAATAGAAGAGTGCTCATCTAGGTGTGTAGCTTTCAGCTTGTGGTTTTGGAAGGAAGGAAACAGGAAAATGCGGCTCTTCCACCTTCCTTCCTACACAGGACTTCCATGTAAAGCCCTCTGAACCAGCAGAATTCATCTTGTTCAAGATACTCCGATATCATTCACTTGACGTCACCGCTCTGTGGTGAACGCACGTGTACCAGCATCATTGGAAGGCTTTTTCTTTGTGCCTGGAGAATTTGAGAATGGAGACAAAGTCCGTCCTAATATTTTCATCCTAAGCAACCTGCCTGCATGTACTCACATCCTCACAGACATTTTCCTATGTACAGGTGAAAAACCTACATGGGAGCCTAGTCACCGGTCCAGAGGTGCAATCATGATGAAGCTAGGCCAGAACGCATGAGCTCTGTCTAGTTCTGGTGGACCAGCTTGAAACTTGTCTAGAATTCTGTGTCCCAGTACTGTAGTTTAATTGTGGATTAATTAGTGCTATTGTGCTTTTGTAGCTTTGGGCACTAGATTTATGAGTTATTTCCTAAGACAAATGCAACCTTGCAGTAATTAAAGGAGGCACAGTCTGCTCACCTTTGCCTGAAGGTTTCAGCGCCTCCCTGTTGCTTGCAGAGCAATTTCAAGCATTTTCAGGCATTCACAGTTCCCCAGTTTTTGTTAGATACAGTATTTTATTTTATGAACTAGCTAAATAATTTTCCCTTTAGTAAGCCAGTCAGTTTTTACCTCATGCTTTGTGATCCGTCTAGTATTTTGTTATGATAGCCCCAAATTGTGATTTTTTTGTATTCTCTCAGTTTCTACCTCTTAATATGTCATTATCAAGCTCTCCTCACTCCAGTACCCTGTTTTCATTTAGAATATTTTAATTTTTAAAATTATGATTAGTCTTTGTGTGAGTCTGTGTACATGAGTTTGGGTACTGGTGGAGGCCAGAAGAGGGCATTGGATTCCCTGGAACTGGAGTCATAGGTGGTTGTGAGCCACCTGTGTGGGTGTTGGGAACCAAGCTCCGGTCCTCTGGAAGACCAGAACTGTTAAAACAGCTAAGCCATCTTTCCAGCCCCACCCCCACCATTTTAAATACTTTAAATTCCCAGTAGTATTTGAGAATCATATAAGTGTGTGATGCATGTGTTTTATAATAGATGACACTGCTGTTTGTGGTTGTATTTATTTATACTGCTCCTAGTGAGCATGCATATATTTAAGGGCTGATTATGGTTTATTATCTAAGAAGTTTTAGAAAACAGTTATTTTTGTTTTTGCAAGACAGGGTTTCCCTGTAACAGCTCTGGCTTTCCTAGAACTCAGTTTGTAGACCAAGCTAGCCTCAAACTCGAGATCCTCCTGCCTCCGCCTTCAGAATGCTGGGATTATAGGCATGTGGTGTGGGCCACCACCGGCTGGCAGAAAATAGTTCTTTTAGTAATACTTTCTTGTTGCTATTTTTGGAAAACATGATTTATTTCTTTAACAAAAGGATTTTAGTTTACTTTTGGACATTAAGTGAAAAGTGGATTCCATTCTGGATTCTGGTTCATTTTTGTTCAATATCCTTAGTCCTTTTGTTCCTATTGGTAACTGCTCAGGACTTGCCTGGGTAGATGGTAGCTGTTATACATATCAGAATATTGAAGGATAAAGGTGGCATCAATTCAGCCCGCTTCCACTTGGCTAAATTGGCTACCATGTCATACTTGTGAGTTGGACCCGACATCGACCAGCTTTGTAGATTTTTGTCCCTGTTCACAATTATTGTCACCGACTACCTCTCAAATGACTTCATACCATTGGCCAGGAATCAATTACTGTTAAAGTGAATGTTAGATAAGTAAGCCAAAATTCATTCTTCTTGAATCACATGATCATGGGTGCTGGATCGGTCCGTTATGTACTGTATACTAAAGGCATAGGCAAGTGTGCTAGAATCTCCACTGCATGTTTGGAATAGTACTTTTTGTTATGTGCTATGATAAATAGCTTTTTGCAGGTAACCAATTCTGTTAGTACTTATTTGCTATTGTCAGTGTTGGGGCTTCCTGTAAGGCTGGTCACTGCCCTCCTGTGGTAGTCCACACATCTTTGAACCACAGTGACTAAGCAACACAATTGTAATCTGGCAACTTTGTGGGTTTACTGTTAGATTGTGAAACCGCTTTTGCCTTTTCGCAGTACTTTGCTTTCATCAAGATGATCTCAGCTTTCATTAAGTTTTCATCTAATTGAAAAGATTGATTTTTGAGTAGGTGAGAGTCCTTTTATGTAATGTCTCAAAGGATGGAGTGTGGGTCAAATCACTCTTCAAATGGATGGTAATTGTGAGGAAGAGGCTTTTCAAATGGAGATAGCAAGTTACCCAGAGCTTATTGGAACTAAGAGCTTTTATATGTAATAAGCATCCACGTTTGTAAATAACAGGAACTGAAATAAGCTAGTGAGAGCCCGGAGTCCAGGAGTAGAACTGTAGTTATGTGATGGCGTCAATCGACATTGTAACCCTCATGTTTAAGAGTTGGATGTAGGGCATTTGTCACTTACTGTTTGGCTTTTGGGTCTATCCTTAGAGAGCTGAGTTGATTCACTTTTCCAATTTTTGTGCCCTTTAAAATGAGGCACAGTAGAGAATCCAAGAACTAAATGAGTACTTTGCTTTTGTATGATACTCCAAAGTCTGGTGGGGGGAAATATTGAGATGAAGGAAGTCATTTATGCATCCCTTTTGGTGTTTCCCCAGTTTGTAAGGAGGTGGTAACACCACAGAGCAGGCTGTGAAGAGGAGTCGATATTGAAATGATCACTTAACTCTTGGAAATACTTTCTTGGAAACACTAAATAGCAATAAACCAGCTTTCCGGGAGAAAGCACATTGCCATTAAATGCCTTGTTTTTGTCTCAGATTTGTAATGAACTAGGAGATAGTCTTCATTAGGAGGAATCTAGAGATTTTAAATTTTGTTTAATGCCAAAAACTTCATTTCATCTTGGCTGCAAGCTGTACTGTCTTACAAGACTCTTTATCTTTTTAAGGTCATTTATTTGATAAGCAATGACTCTGCAGGTTTTATTTCCAGTTCTTCAAACAGCTGTTAGGATCTGTGCTCTTAGAAAACATCTATACAAAATATAGACAAAGAAATGACCCACTTAATACAAGTTGATGATGACCATAGGGGTAGTGTTTTTCATTGTTGACTTTCAACATATTGCTTAGAAATGTTTTACAATCTAAAATACCAATTTTACTCTGGCAATTGGCAATTTGATAGTTGTGTGTGTATTTCTGTGTAAGACAGGGAGATTTGGTTAAGAAAAGTGTTAATCTTTGTAGCTTTTTAGTTTATTTATTTTTTTGTTTTTTGTTTTTTAAGCTATGTATACTAACCAAATACAGCACTGTTCTCTGCTTGTCATTGATGAGAAGGTTAAAGCCTCCTTTAGCTTGTTTGTATTCCATTGGTCAGGGGCTGTTTCTTAGACTTTAGGGAGTGAGTAGTAGTAGGTGGTTGTATTGACTCTGACAAGATTACATTGTGTTTAACTGCATTGACTTAAAAATTATTTTCTTGAACAGTAGGCTTTGCTCATACACGCTTTTTGTAATTTTAGTAATTACTCTTTTATGACTAATGTTCTTATTTAAAGATGGCTGATATTTTAGAATTCTAGGAAATTTTAAAACTGAAAGCACATTATTTAGCCTTAAGTTTGAGAAAAGGGCTATCTAGTGTGCATTTAGAATGCATCTTTTTTACTGCTTAAAGATCACGGTCCTCAAGCTTTTAAGAACTCTGGCAGGACAGCTTGCCTTTTCTCCTGCAAGGCCTGCTGTACATGTGTTTAGCAATCAATCTGTCATAGAAGTGGGTGGTTCTTTCCCCTCTTGATGAGAAGCTGGTGGCCCAGCCCTCTGGGCACTTAATGTTCTAGGAAATAGTCACTGAAGTCTCTGAATGTTATACTATTGGTTTGTGCCAGATTCTGGGCCCTGATGTAGATCTGCTAGCCACCATTCTCTGTCGTGTCATACCTACAATAGATGAGATACATGCATTGGACAACCTGAATGCTTTTAGCTATTATCCGTGGACTTGGGCTACCTCTAGGTGATACTGATGAGAGTACATTTTTATTTTGGTCAGAGGGATAGAAGACCTAAGGCTCTTTTAGAATTCAACCTTCCACACCAGGTTGTGTCTCTGCCTAGAAATTATCACAGAAGTGAAGTCATTGGCAGGGTCTTACAGGTGTCTAATTGCCACAGTGCATGGAAAGAGCTCTTGGAGGACTTGCCAAGTTTGTTTGAATGGTGGGCATACGTATGCATAGGAATGTAGCTGGAGACCTTGTGGGCTGTCAGACTAACAGGGCTTGGGGGGGGGGCTGGAGAGAAGGTCTCCAGCTACATAGGAACTAGTAGGGAAACGATGTCAACTGGAGAAAGCACTTATAAAAGTATGAAGCAAAATCCAGAGAGTGGGGCTGAGGCTGTTTAGTCAGCATATAAAACTGAGAGCCAGGTGTTGCTTGCTGGAAGCCATGTTGTCTTACTGTGTCTCGCTACCACGTGATGTCAAATACATAGGGTCCAGTGTAGGTTATCATTGTGTCTTACTGTGTCTTGCTAACATGTGATGGCAGACAGTAGGAACCCATTGTAGGTTATGAAGCTCAGTTACAATTTCATAAAAAGAGGGCTGGAGAGGTTTGTTGTCATGTTCTTTGTGGCACTGATGAGGAAGGGATAGTTGGAAATTGGGAAAATCAGAGGCTGTCAGTGGGAAGTTTTATTGCTGGGATTGAGGTGATAGGTTTGAAAAGAAAGCAGAGCAAAGCTGTGGGTTCCTCTCATGGCCTCCAGACCCTGTGCAGAATTTGTGATGTGCTTAGGGGATTGCAAAAGCCTGTGAAATCCCTTGCATTTAATTAAGGTCTCATCTCCCCAGTTTTCTGTGAAACACGAAGTTAAAGTTTTCTGTGCTGTCTTAAGTTGATATTTGCTCTAAGGTATAAGGTATAGCATGTGGTCTCTTTCAAAAGTCAGCCAAACCCTCATGGTTTTTCTCTTCCATCCTCTCAGAACTCATGAGTGTGCTATGAAATTTATAATTTTATAATTCTTAAGATATTGTATAAGTTCTTTTTTTACTAGGTAGTGCCCTGTTTCTGCTCATCTGTGAGCAACTGGCAGTATGATTTGGTTGGAGCCAAAGCTTTATTTGAATAAATTCACCAGTGTGCAAAACGCTTGGGAAGAGCTCACCATGACCCCTTCTTGTAGCTTAACCCTCCCCGGAACTCCTCTCTTCCATGTGGTGGGTATTGTGTTCCCCAAAATATTGTGTGTTCCCCGAAATAAACATATCTGGGGTCAGAGAACAGACAGCCACTAGAACAGAGCCAGAAATGGTGGCTAGAAAATGGGAAGAGTAAACCATAACAGAAGTTGGGCGGTGGTGGTACACACCTTTAATCCCAGCACTTGGGAGGCAGAGCTAGCCAGATCTCTGAGTTCAAGGCCACTTTAGAAGCAGCTAAGCATGGTGACCCACGCCTTTAGTCCCAGGGAGTGGGGGCAGAAAGAAAAAGGTATATAAGAGTGAGGACCAGGAACTAAAGAGAAAAAAGCATGTAGTTAGTTTAAGCTTTGGAGCAACACAGTTCAGCTGAGATTCATGTGGAGGAGGACTCAGAAGCTTCCAGCCTGAGGAAACAGGATCACCTGAGGAACTAGCAAGATGAGATAGCTGTGGCTTGTTCTGCTTCTCTGATCTTCCAGCATTCACCCCAATAACTGGCCTCGGGTTTGAGTTTTATTAACAAAGCTCTTTAAGATTCCTACTACACTTCCATCCACCACATATAAAGAAAATAAGCAGAGCTGTCCTTCTAAATCTTATGCCAAGGAGACTAAAAGCAAGGGAAGAAGAAAATGCAGGCGATATAAGATAGGATGGTTATGGGCCATTTTGACCTGCTTAGGGTTTTTGCATGAGAAATTGGGGAGAAAAATACTAGGGTAGGTAAGTTAGAATATAAAAAGCCCCATGTGGCTGGAAAGATGGTTCAGCTGTTCACTACTCTTCCAGATGATCCAGGTTTGGTTCTCAGCACCCACATGGGGGCTCAATCATCTATAACTCAAATTTCAGCTGATCCAGTGACCTCTTCAGGCCTGTACAGGTGCCAGGCCTTCATGTGGTACACATGCATGTACACAAACATACATGTTAAAAAAAAATCTTAAAAATTTTTTAAAAAGCACTTGAATGTATACTTACAGGTGTACTTTTAGTAGTTTTAAGTAGTGGTAACGTGGGGCATTTGGAGAGACATTGAAAGGTAGTCAGTACGTATACGTTGTGAGGAAGAGTGGGTAAAGGGCAGGTGGCTAGGGTCTAGCTGAGTAGTGTTTTCCTAGCCTGGAGTCAGTGGAAAACAAAAGGCGACTGAGAGAATTTGTGTGTGGGTTCTATTGGTCAGGTGGGCTTCTGTAATAGAATAACAATGGTTAGGTTGGCTAAACCATAAAAGTACAGTTTGTAAAAGTCCGAAATCAAGTGCTGGGGCACTGGTAGTGAGTAGTGGCTGGGCTGTCTTCTCATTGTTTTGTTCGTGTGTGTGTGTGTGTGTGTGTGTGTGTGTGTGTGTGTGTGTGTGTACACATACGTGCACGTGCACGTCCACGCGCGCATGCACACAAAACAGCATCTGGGGTCTCCTGTTTTGTGTGACCTTACTTAATTGCCCTCTTCTTTTTAAAATGTCTGCACATATATAGTCACCTTGGAGCCTAAGGCTTCCACGTCGGAATTTTGTAATGTCCAAATACAGATATTTGAATTCTTATAGAAACGAAGAGAAATGAGTCTGTTTCGCCTGTGTTTCTGGTCTTCTATCTTTCTTTCTGTCTCAAAGGGAAATGCTTTTGTTTGTTCACAATTGCTCAGGGCTTTCCACCCCCATACTCCCACCACTTAGGTGTTTCTAACATGCAGGTGAGTTTTTGTTGTTTTGTGTTTGTTTTCCATGTGTAAAACAGCTTCTGACCAACTCTGCCATTTAAAATTGGGTTTTGGCAGTTGATACAAAATTGATTTCTTCTCTAACTTCTTCAGTTTTATAGTGTGACCTCTTGTTAGAAACTACTTTGAAAGTCATTGTGCTTACACTTTAAAAGCCACTTAAACAAAACAAAGCATTAAAAGGCACCATACTTTGCCACAGGTGTTAAAGAGGGTCTCAGCAGTGTTACAGAGCATCTTCAGATGTCTGCCTTGCTAAGGTGCTGGGCGTAGAACCTGCAGTGTTTATGTTGGAAATGCTGACACAGGGTAGGGTGTTCTGTGTTATTCTGCTCAGTGTACTTACCCAGATCATGTATCTGAAAACATGGCTCCTTTAATCGGCCTCTGGTTTTCAAACTGAAGAGAAAGCAGGCAGTGAGATCCTTGTATCTAAAACACTCCCATTTAAAACATCAAACCATACCTCGACTCCCATCCACTTCTCTTATCTAGTTAGTTTATGGTTATTGGTCCTAACCTAGTTAATGGTTAAGGTAATCACGGAACATCCTTTCTTCTTCTGAGGGACAGCAATGGATCTGGAAGCTTTTTTTTTTCTTTACTTTTTTTGCTTTTTAAAGAAACAAGTCCATAGGTTGGTTGTGAGGTGAGATAATGTATTTTCTTCTAGCTCTTTTAGTCAGGTTTTAGTGTGACCTCCTTTTGCTTCAAAGTGAATTCCCAGAGCAGCTGATGTGCCTTTAATTAATCCTAAGCAGAAAAATCCATTCTGAAGTGCAGAAGTATTCTTGTTTTACCTGCTAGGCATATAGGGGTGTGTGGGTCCCTGAGAATGATTCAAATGGCTTGGCAAAAATACCCCCTGTCCTTTCATCCAAGCTTGTGTTTCTGGATATTTTTGTGTCCGTCTCTCTTACTTACCCTTTTTGGCCACAAAAGCTTATTTAAAGAGTCCTCTGTGATCTCTGACTGGTATTCATTATCCCCGTTAGATCTATTTTGTTTCCAGGACAAAACAAGTAAGCAGGAACTGGATCTAGCACATCATTTAGAGCACTTCTCTAGCCACAGAATGTTGTCAGAGAAAAGTATCTCCTTTACAGAAAGGCTTTTAAAAACTATGAACTACAGCTGCCATTTTGTGTCTTTTAATGGCTTATCCCGGTGTTAGAAACATTCCCTTTAGAAAACTATGTTTTCTGGCATTAGAACTATTTCTGGCATATGCTGTAGGAATGTTGTACCATTGACCTCAGAGTGCAGCATCTGTGCACCCAGGAGTAGGTTAAGGGAAGGACTTCAGCCAGGCATGGTGGTGTATGCTTTTAATTCCAGTAGAAGAGATAGATTTCTGTGAGTTCAAGGCTTACCTGGTTTACATAGTTCCAAGTTCAAAGACAGCCAGGGCTCTGTAGCAAAGACCCCCTTCCAAAAAGCAAAATAGATAGATAGATAGATAGATAAGAAAAAAAAACTTCAAATGTTTACATACCTTAAAAAAATTTGCGATATTTTACAAAGTCTTGAATGATCCAAGGAATTATTTTTTATAGCTATATAACTTCCTTCCCTTAAGAATGTTTACTTTGGAAGGGAAGGGCGGGAGGAGCCTTAGCGCTGACTCAGGTCTCCACTTTAGTGACTAGAGCAATAGCTTGTAGACTATATAATAAAATGTCTAGGATGCACTTTCTTGCTATTTAAGTGTGGATCGCAAGTGTGGATAATGCAGCTAAAGAATTACCCATTGAGCATGGAGAAATCACCTTAAGACAAAACAAGGCACATGAAAATTAAAATTAAATAGGAACTTTGCAGATGACCAAGTTTGTGTTTTTTTTTTTTTTTTTTTTTTTACTTGACAGGTTTCAGGTTTTAAGTTGTTGGTTTTGTAAATACTCCAATCCAACAGTTCAGCTGAGAATGTTTAATAAAATCAGAATATAAGAGTTGATGATAGTCCTGTAGATAATATGTCACTACATAAATTAGTAAACTGAGAAAGCGTTTATGAGATGATGGTTTTGCTTGTGGTAGAGTAGGTTCTAACTGACCATTTAGGAACCTTTTCTATTTCATATGGCTGCGTTTTGCCCCTGACACTGAACTAAAGCTGCTACACCAAGAAACCAGTAGGAAGCAGGGTATGCTACAGTTGCTGAGCCCACGGAACCACTAGGACTTCTTAGGCTTGAACTGCAAGCTGAATAAAATTTGGGCGCTATTTTCTTATACTGTGCTCTGTTAGAATATAGAAGCTCTTGGTCCATTTTATGTGGATTATTTCATTTTTTTCCCTTCTGGTTACTAAATAAAATGACAGGGCCACCACCCAAATGAGCCATGGTTGTGACCACTGTCCTGCATTTGATTGATCCTCAAGGCCTGCATGGCTTCTACCCTCTCATTGCTTTGTATTACCACCTGCTGGCTTTAGGGGAGTCAACTGTTAGTTTTTCCTTTTCCCCTAGAAATTATATACTACTTGTCAACATCAGTTAAAGAGCAGTTTATGCTCTTTGTACATACTAGGTTTGCTAGCACTCTGCTCTCAATGGAATGATTCCATTCTACTTTTTCTGCCTTTTTAATCACTCCTTTAAAATTTTTTTTTTTAAAAAGATTTTAGTTTTGTGTGTGCACACTTGCATGTGTACCACGTGATATATGTGGAGGTCAGAGGACAGCCTTTACAGAATCAGTTCTGGGACCAAACTCATTAGACTTGCACGGCAAGTGTTCTACCCACTGAACCATCTCATCGCCCCTAATTAGTGCTTTGAGTCAAGCTTTGTAGGCAGACGTGGGTTGCCTTTGCTCTCTATTCTGTTGTGGCACCTCCTTTTCTGAGTTTTTTTGGTTGAGCTTGTTTCTGTATTTGAGACAGGGTCTTGCTGTATGGTGCCCATGCTGGTATCATACATGTATTCCTGTGAGGAGTTGAATGCTGGAGCTCCAGGCATGTGCCGCCACACTCATGCTCAGTGATGTTCTTGCAGTCTTGCTTCCTCCTCAGAGCCAGATGCCCTCCAAAGTCCATGGTTTGACTCTTTGGTCCACTTGACCTGTGAAGGCTTTTCCCAGGGGCTCTCATCCTTGGCTGCATGTTAGAATCCAGTCGAATGCATGTAACGGTGTCTACTCCTTTGGGAGAGATTCTTACTTATTTTTTTCTGGGATAAAATAGGCTCTGGTTATTATAACTGTTTTGCTTATAATAACAAGCACAGTGAACATACAACTTGGAGTCTGATTGGCCTGAATGAGCAATCTTTTGCAATTCCGGGCAAGATAATCTTTTGTAAGCCCATTTCTTCATTTGAAAAGCAGGTTTAAAACAACTCATCTCATTCAGTTGTTAGTATCCTATGAGGTTAATGCTTCCTAAAGGGGTTTAGCACACTGCCTGACATATCCTGGATTAAGCCACTAAGAGCCTTGCTCCATCCAATACTGTCTCCATTTCCAAATGCCCATGTGTTGACATTGCCCATTTATCATCCTTTCCCTATGTTTGAATACTTGTCTTTCCCATTAAAATTTATTCACAGATCCAAGGGCCTTAGTGGTGTTTTAGTCCATTGTATACTGAAGTAAAAGCATGCATTTATCTCTTAAAATCTACTAGAAAAAGAAAGTGAGTAAGAGAAACAACATCAAAATGTCTTTGAATAGAAAGGGAAAAGGGATTATGTGGGTGTCATTTTGGAATCTCAGTGGCTTAGATTTCTAAAACACATACCTGTGCTCTTCTTCCCCCCTCCTCTTCCTCACTGTCTTTTTCTTCCTCCTCTTTCTCTCTTTACCCACTGTGTGTCTGTTATTATAAAAACTCTGCACATTTGTCTCTTACACACCCTTCTAATATTTAATATCTTAGGTTTTTGTTTTGTTTTGTTTTTTGTCTTAGTAAGTAAGCATCCAGTCCTATGCTTATTTTGCAGGCTAATTCTTTTCCTCCCTACTTCTGATGGCTGAAGGGTCACTTTGTGTGTGATACATTGTGTCTTCAGTCATAAATAAAGGCCAGATCCACACCAGTTGAAACAGCTGTTTTTTTGATTTTTAGAAAGTGGATTTTTATAGAAGTGTGTTTTTTTACAGTAAAAGAGACTTGTCTCTCAAAATTTCCATTGTTATTCTTCTGATAGTCCAGTAATCATCTTTGGGTTGTCATCATCATCCTTAGTCCATGTGCATTTACAAATCATTCCTGTCTTATAAGAAATCAGCATTCACCTGAGGTTTTTGCAGGGAGTAGTCTGAGCTATATTGCTTCTCTCAGTGTAAGTTAGGTCTTGACTGATTATATCATTTTGATAGAACGAGGTATCAAGATTTTAATTTTCTTATAGTCCCCTTGACTTTCTTGATGTATAATACAATTTTGTTGTTAAACTACTTTTCCTTTCTCAAAGTACATGTGATATGGGCTTTGACTGCGTTCTTTTGGAAGGTGACTTTTCTTCGGTAACAGAGATAAATGCTCAGGTACAGACACAGTTTCTGATGTCCTTGGAAAGGTTTAGAAATCTCAAGTACACCAAGCTCGATAGTAGGTGTCAAAAATAGAGTGCAGCATCAGTGTGGACCAGCCAGTTGGGCTTCCACTAGATCAATCAACATCTTGGGTGACCTTATCTGTGACCATCAAGGGCACACTAAAGTCTGGAATTCTTACTCCTCATGGAGTGGGCCCCGTTTTCTCACCCGTTCTGAGAGCTGCATAAACTCTAGGACTGTTTGCTTCTCTGTGGCCTTTTCAGGTGTTGACCCATTATACTGCTCAGGCGGAAGATGGTCAGTGCTTCAGAAATGCATATTTACAGGTCGGGCCAGGCCTCAGATGCTTGTCATTGGCAGAATAGTTCTAGTGCTCTGTGTTATACATGATTAGTACCTGGGGGTAAGAGTTGAGGGAGAAGCCCTGGGGGTGAGTGACAGTGGCTTCACGAAGTTTCTCTCGTTTTGACTATTCCTGCAAAATACAATGCAGTGTTTGGGAAAATTGCCATTAAAAATTAATGTTTGATCTTGATAATATTTGATTTTTAAGGGCAATTGTAATTGAAAGACCCTAAGTCTGTTTTTTGGTCCCCTAGGACAGAATTCATGAAAAATTCATAGCATACTTTGTTCTTTGCATGGACCTTCTTATTTTGCGGTTGTTCAATTGGATGGAAGTATATTCCTATCTTCCTGTTTTCAGTGTTTTGATTTTAGGTACAGTGCATTTGCAAACCTCATTGGCGGCTTTCTTCATTCCCAGCCCTTGGTATCAATTGTTCTATGCTTCTGTTTCTTGGGCAGGTACAGTAAGAAGTGTAAGTGTCTGTCCTTAGTGGCATTGGAGGGTGTTTGCCAACTCTGTTTCTCCAAGGAAAAGCATTTAAAATAATTTGACACACTGTATTTTCACCATGATTTCCTAGATTGTTGAAACATCCAAAAGGATGTGTGCAATGTCAGAAGAGAAATTGAATGTATTTTATTTTGTGGAAAAGTTACATTTCTCATTTTATGTCGACAGTGGAGGTTGTTTCTCTGTACAGTCTAGTGAAATGCTTGGCATCTAATCTGCTTATTTAACTGGAAGATATTAAGTGTTCCTTATTCTTTACCTATTTCCTGAACTGCAGCTTTTCAAGTGAATTATCTGATAAAAAGCTAATTGACAGTTGGATGTAATGGATGTGACTGGCTAGGACCATCCTCTGCCTACACCTACTTAAGTGACACTGAGCCAACCACTAGGCTTCGTTCCCTTCATTTGAGCAGAGGAATGGCTGGACATGGATGGCAGTCAGGCTTCCTAGCTTAACTTTGTGTAGTCGTAACAGCTCTATCTATAGAACTAACACACTTCATGTGGCCAGTCTCAGAACAGATTGCTCAGGGCTCATGGTTCATCTCGCCCCTTCCCATGGTGACACCCATGCTGTGTCCCCAAAGACCAAGCATACCTAAGATTTTTCTCATTTTTAGGTCTCAGTTTACATGCCGCTTCTCTAGAGAGGATTTTTTTCTTATCAGTCTTTATTTCTGTAGTATCCTGATTTTCTTATGTACCGGAGACAGAAATTGACCTTTGACTTGTTTAACACCTGTACCTCCTACTACATTCCCTGCATGCCTGTCTTTATGTTTGCACAGCCCAGTGTTTAGAACATGGTAGGCATTTATGAAATGGTTGAGTCCATGTGCACTCCACCATGTTTGAACATTGGATAGCACACAGCCTTCAGTGCTTGCACCTACCTGTGCAGTTGGAATATGATCATGGACTTCCCCATGTCACCCCAACATCATCACTCTTCACACTCCTGCTTGTGTCCTGAGTTGTGGTTGTATTTATGTGTTCTGTTCTTTGGTAGAAAGTAAATTAGGGACTCCTTGTCTGAGTCAGCTTGAGTACACAGCATGTCACCCTGTGTCTTATGAGATTTGCTTATTAGAGCAAATGCAGGTGTCTAAGTCCTTCAAATGTCTTGATATTTGAAGCACAACTAATTTTTCTGTGACTAACGCCCATTTGGAAGCTCCAGCTCCCAGAGGCTGTGATGCCTCATTTCAGTATGAACCTCATTGTTTCCAGGTTGAAGTATGGGTGCCGTGTAGCTGCTGAGAATGGTTATCAATTTGCTCTGTATTTCTTCAGCTTAGGAGCCATAGTTATGCCTGGAGTTACTCTAAGTAGTCCCATGTTGTGAATGGAGATCTTGCTGCCTTTTATTCTTGGCACTTTGAGCATTTCCTTTTATGTTTACCAGCTATTTCTGTTCTAGGGGGCTGTAGTTTAAGAGTTGAAGTAAAAATAATTATGCCCAAAGAATCTACTAGAAGAAGGACCAGTCTGTCTCTTGAGAGAACAAAGGTCAGCTGTCTTTTATAACTATGGAATGATTGCTTCATGTTTTCTGCCTTGAGTTTGTTGATTGCCTACACGAGAGGTGCTTTCCTTCTTTGGCTAGATGAATATTTTGGGCTATCTGGGAACTCACCTGAGCTCTCAAATAAGAGAGGGCATGAGAGAGTTCAGTGAGCAGTTGAGGGAGAAAAAGAGGAAAGAGCCTGATGTTCAAAAGCATCAGGACAATTAGACTTCCTTCTGCTTTTCTCCGTAGATATTGTGCCCAACCTCTTGCCATCATTACCCACACCTTGGCATCTCCATCTTTAGTGTGCATTCTCATTGTGCCCAGGTTTGTTTACCAACTCTTGGTGGTTAGACAGCCTTGCAGATAGCTTCTTTGTCATCAATAAATACAGACAGAATTGCTTCATCAAACTGTACAAAGATTTTCTCAGTGTGGGATGGTTCAAACTAGTTTATCTCCAGAATTAATCTTAATTGATGGTTTAGCTCTCTAAAATGGCCTAATCTCCTGAGTGACTTTAAGAGTAACAAGCATGTAGTATTAATCACAGCTTAATGACAATTTGCTGACCCTTCTGAGACCCCCCCCCGTTAAGTACAATGCTAAAATGAGGAAAAATGACCACTATGTACTGTGGTTCTGAATTCCTACGTAGTATCTATAGGGTATGCTTCTTAAGATGCTGTCCGACTCTCACTGTTAGCCACATCTAAACATTTTATTACTAAATAGCTATCTGTGTGAATATTTTTCTATTAAAGGAGTTTTTTTTTTTTCAAGTAATTGATGGTGTGTGCTATACTGGCTTAAATATTTTGTGCTGGGAACATGGCATTTGATAGATGATAAATGGTCTACTTGCTAGTAAGTAAATAATGTTCTTTTGAGTAAGTGAAGGAAATACATCCTAGTCTATAGGCACAGTTTATATACTTGAGTGTATGCATATGTATGGGTGTCATATACACACCTTAACAATATCTTATTTTGTGTAGTAACTGGCTTTTTTTCTTTCTCTTCACTTCTCTTTTCTCTTCTCTCTTCTCTTCTCTTCTCTTCTCTTCTCTTCTCTTCTCTTCTCTTCTCTTCTTCCTTTTTTTCCCCTTAGGTTCTAACCATGTAGCCTAGGCTTGCTTTGTAGTTTAGATTGGCCTTGACATTTTCATTTTTCTGCCATGCCTTCAGAGGGCTACGGCTTATAGTCATATACTGCCACACCCAGCCTGACAATTTTATTGTTCTTTTTATCCATTGCTTAACTTCTTTTAAAAATATGATTTTTTTAGAAAGAAAGAATGAAAAAACTATACTTTATAGATGGGAGAAATTACCCAGGTTAAAATTTGTCAGAGGTCACCAAAGCGCTAGGAAATAGATTTGGAACTGGCTATACTTGTTCTTGGACCTACCTCAGGGGACAGGGTTTGAATGCAGGCTATCAGGGTCTGTAGCAAGTGCCTGCTGAGCCAGCTCACTGTTCATCTGAAATTCTTAACTGATGAAAAACTGAACTGACACCTTCAATATATTTTGTTATTATTTACTTTTGGTGCCGGTGAGTGAAACTAGAGCTGTGCATGTGTTAAGTACATGGTCTCTACCATTGAGCCATACCTTCCAGCCTTGAAGCTTTTGTTTTACTATAAATGGATGCAATTATAATCTTATTTTTAATACTTTTATTTAAATTTTCAGTTATGTGTATGTGTGGATATGTGCAGGTGAGTACAGGTGCTTGAAGAGACCAGTTAGCAGCCTGAGGTGGATGCTAGAACTGAAAGAGCAGTAAGCTATTATTGAGCCATCTCTCTAGTATCTACTTCTTAGATTTGAAATACTGCAAATAGTGGCTCTATTTGGGACTGACCTGTGTTACATGTGATTATTTTGGCTTTAGATTGTCACAGTGTAACCTTGATGCTTAATGAAGAAAGTAAGAATCTTTACATGGACAGCATAGCTATGAATGTGAATCAAAAGTTGTCCCTCTGTGTGATAGACACGTACATATTGTAGAATTTAACACAAATGGGCACATTAAGCTGATCAAAAACAGCAAGAGAAAGTGATTGTACTGAGATATGTAAGTACATAATATTGATAAACTTTATCCAGTTGGAGGTATTCCTCTGTGGAAAGCCAGGTCCATTTTTACTAGAAGTTTATCTTGAATGTTAATGGCAATCCTGTGCCAAGAGACAGCCATGCATGTGTGCCTGTATTTAAGCGATTATTGAACACATCATGTTCTTTTTAGTACATTCTCTATTATAGTCTATAGCTCTGTGTTTGACTCTCACATGCCAGGTTAGTGTACAGCTGTAAAATGATTGGAGCCTACCAGTATTTAATGCCAGTGTTGGTCCTTTCTCAGTTTGTAATTGGCCTAGGAAGAAGAGAAGGTCTGTATCCATTAAGTATGTGCTTTTGTAGGAGTGGAGCCTTGCTTTTCCTCATGTAGACTGGATTGAAAGCAGAAGCCTTTTTTTTTTCTCCTTTAAGGAAAATTACTATGTACTCTTGGGGTGGGGTGGGGTGGGGTAGGGTGGGGTGGAGTCCATAGTTTTAAAGTAATATTGTGCAGCTTTAAAGATTTGTAGTTGATAGAGAATAATTTAACATGTACCATAAAAACTTCAATTTTGGAGTTTCTCCAACTTTTATTTTTAGCTGTGGCTTTTTAGGTAATGAGAGGTGGTGAAAACTATACTTTCCTCTTGTCTCTGCCTGGAATTACAAAAACTTTCAATACTGTACAAGTTTAAGAGATTCTTGGAGACCATCATTACCTATTGCATGGTGGTGTCCTCTCTTCTTTGCTCAAATCCCTATTTCTAGAAAATTCTATTTCTAGAAAATGGTAAATAACACAGTTATTATCTCAGGACTTGAAAGAAATTGTACTCATTTATTTCCATATGAATCTAGAGACAGCCTTGTTTTGGTGCTTTGAAAACTTGTATAGGAGATAATAGCAGATTTTGGGTGCACAGAAAAATGTATCCACTTCCTATATTGTAGATTCATCCTGCTGTAAAACAGTCTTTAGGCAAGGCTTTGCCTCAGAATCACCTTGGTTCTGTGGCTTGCCCCCTTTGCTATTTTGAAGCAGGTTTTCATGGGAATCTATTTGGGTAAATGAAAGGCAGCCAAAAAAAAAAAAAAAAAAAAAAGTGGATTAAACTTTTTTACACTTTTGCTTTATCATTAGGTACCCTCTTCTGCATCTTGTAATATAATTTGTGATATGTTATGAGCAACTTTGAACTTGAGACAGGGTCATACTGTGTAGCACAGATAGGTCAGCCTCCTTCATGCTGAGGTTATAGCCATGAGCCAAAATACCCAGTTGTAAGTTTATTTAATGTGGACTTCTAGTATAATGAGATGATTATCAGTTTGTTGGGGAGGGACTATGAGTGGGGGTTGGCTTCTCTCCTCTTCCTACCTTCCATGCTTGTGAAAGCATTTCATGAGCCCCTCTTTTTCTAGTATCAAAATACTTTGTTAGCTCTGAATTAACTTTCTTCTTAGCTGCCCTCTTATTTTTCTTTTGATATGAAGTTCGCCATGACTAAGGCAACTTATAAAAGAGAGCATTTAGTTGGGGGGCTTGCTTACAGTTTCAGGGGGTGAGTTTGATCATGATAGTTAGCCTGGCAACAGACAGGCAGTCATGGTGCTAGGCAGTAGCTGAGCACCTATATCTTATCCATAAGCATCACACACACACACACACACACACACACACACACACACACACACACACACACACAGAGAGAGAGAGCTTACTGACTGACTGGGAACCATATGGGCTTTTGAAACTTCAAAGCCCATCCTCAGTGACACACTCAACAATGCTGCGCCTCATAATCCTACCTAACCCATTCACCAACTGTGGAACTAGCATTCAAATATATGAGCCTGTGGGGGCCATTCTCATTCAAACTGCCATAGCTCCCTGTAAGGGAAAAGACGTTCCTAATTTGTGTGGACAATATAGCTTTCTCTTAGAATCCAGGGAAGTATCAGTATGCTGAAGGGGGTCTTATTTTCAAGTGCATTTAACATGCTGCCGTCATATTAGGATATTAGTAATACAGAATTGATGCTTATGTTTTGCTTATTCCATGGAATATTTTGAAAATGATTAGATCAAAAATTAAAAATCCTCAGTTTAGGTGATCAGGATATGTTTGAAGTATTTGGATTAATTTTCTCTCTCCCTACCTCACTATTGATGTATTTCTGTGCTATTCACAGGCCTTTTATGCTAGGGGTACCCTTACTTCCAATTCTCTAGTCTTCTGGAACTGTTCATCATGCGTAATAGAAAAGCTATGCATACTTTAGAATGGCTTGCCTTCAGGCAATGTTATTATTCTACTGGGGGACCCAGCCTTAGCAGGAATCAGGGTGACATGGCAGTCTCGGGAAAATTGGAGAGAACCTCTCCCATTCATAAGGGGTAATGATGGATAATAGCTCTGTGGGAATGTGCATCCTGTTACAGACCATCCCTGTCTTAGTCAGTGTTCTACTGCTGTGAAGATACACTATGGCCATAGCAACCCTTCTAAAAGAAAACATTTAGCTGGGGCTTTCTTACAGTTTTAGACGTTGAGTTCATTATCATCATGGTGAGGAACATGGTGCCACATAGGCAGACATGGTGTTGAAGTTTTAGCTGAGAGTTCTTCCTCAGGCTCCAAAAGCAATGACACACTTCCTCCAATAAGGCAATACCTCCTAATACCTCTCAAGTAGCTTCCACTCCCTAGTGCCCAAGCACTGAAATGGGTCTGGGGGGGCATTCTTATTCAAACTGCCATTCTCCCCTAGTCCCAATTTCTCTCTTCCTTCTCCTTGTTAGAAATGGGAAGGGGGTCAGGGAGACTGACACCAGGCCAGTGAGAGAATTCAGTGAGTAAAGGTGCTTGTAGCTGTTCCTGAAAGTTGTGCTCTGATGGTGTGTGTGCATGGGCACACATACAATATACTTTCCTTTTCTTAAGCATGTGTACATTTGAAGAAAGTAAGTTGAGGGACCAGTGAGATGACTCAGCAGGTAAAGGCTACTTGTGGGTAATCCTGAAGACCTAAGTTGTTTGATTCCAGGACCTCAAATGATTGGAAGGAGAGAACCAACTTCAGTGTACTTGTTCCCTCACACAAAATACAGTGAGTAAACAAGTAAGAAATCTGAAAAAGAAAGTATCATTTGAAATGTCAATGGATAAAGTTTTAAATGTTGTAAATGACTGATGAATAAAAAGATGAAGCAACAAGTTTGCATGCTAAATCTCCCTGGTTTCTTGTGCCTCTGGCCTGCAGGTCTTGGAGAGCATTGGGTCTTTTTGCATCTTTCTTTCCATCTATCATTTGGCTTTTTCTCAGGATACATGTGTATGGTCATAGGTGGTTACCTGTGATTTCTTTTTTTTTTTTTTTTCATATTCCTTTTGCAGTCCTTGCAGATTTTGCAGTGCCTTTTAAACTTTGTGCATGAATTATTTAAGAGGTTGTAGCTAGAGTTTTCCTGGTATTGCCTGGCCCACGGTCAGGACAAATCTCTGTCACCTGCCAGTCCCACAGCTGCTCAGACCCAACCAACCAAGTAAACACACAGAGACTTATATTGCTTACAAACTGTATGGCCGCAGCAGGCTTTTTGTTATCTAGTTCTTATATCTTAAATTAACCCATTTCTATTAATCTATAAGCTGCCACATGGCTCATGGCTTACCTGTACCTTACATGTCTCTTGTCATGGCAGAGGCTGGCAGCATCTCTCAGCCTCAGCCTTCCACTTCCCAGAATTTTCTTTTTCGCTTGTCCTGCCTATACTTCCTGCATGGCTACTGTCCAGTGTTTTATTTATTAACCAATCAGAGCAACAAATTTGACATACAGAATATCCCACAGCAAGAGGTTATTTTTATTTTTGGCTTCACTGACTGGTCAGCTAAACTGCCATTTATTTGAAGGTATAATACATTATTTTATAATATATTAAGATTGTTGATACCCATCCACCTATGTGAGCCCCACACTTTGTCTGTTGGTTGTTTTTGTTTTTCGAGACAGGGTTTCTCTGTAGCTTTGGAGCCTGTCCTGGACTAGCTCTGTAGACCAGGCTGGCCTTGAACTCACAGAGATCCACCTACCTCTGCCTCCCAAGTGCTGGGATTACAGGCGTGTGCCACCACCTCCTGGCTCAAGCCCCACTCTTTTCTAATGCTTCTCAGGGCCATATTTGGGTCTTGTTTACTGTGCCATTAGATGTGTGTTGAACTTTCTACTCTCCACTGTTGCTTTTGTTGGTGTTGTTTATCAGGACTTAGCTAATGTATAGATGCATTGATGGATAAATAGGATATAGTGGTTTGTATTTTAATTATTTTTGTTTTAGTGATTTTTTAAATTAATTTTTCATATACTTTGATCATATTCTTGCCTCTCCATCAACTTCTCCCAGACTCTGCCCACCTCCCTACCCACTCAACTTTATGTTCTTTTCCCTTTCTTAAAACTAACAACAACAACAAAACCCCAACCCCCAAATCCAACAAAAACCCAGTAAGATAAAAGGCAAAACAAAACAAAAAGCACACAAAAACAGGGAGTTTGGTTTTTTTTTGTTGGACAGCTGCACCTGGGCTTGGGTCTTGCCCTAAAGTCTGGTTGATAACCCAGTGTCACTTTAGAGAATACTGATTTTCCCTTTCCCTGAAGATATCACTTGCTAATTATTTCTTGGTTAGTGGTGGAACTTTGTGTCTACCTCTCCATCGCTGTATTGGTTTTTTCCCTGGTTTGAACCTGTGCAGGTCTTGTGTGTGCTGCCAGTCTCTGTGCATTCATGTGTATTACCAGCCCTGTTATGTTTTGAAGACATTGTTTCCTTGGGGTGGCCCATCACCAGTGGCTCTCTTTCCACCTCCTCTTCCATGTAAATCTCTAAGCTTCTACAGGAGGGGTTTGATGAAGACATTTAGGGCTTATTGCTCCAAAGTCTCTCACTGACTGCTCATTGTGTTAATTCCCGTCTACTGTAAGACAAAGCTTCTGTCATGAGGGTTGTGATAACACTGATCTATAGGTATAGCAGCATGTCACTAAGATTCATCCATTGCTATGGTCCTTTAGCACAGTGGTCCTCAACTTTCCAAGTTGAGAAACTCTACAGTTTCTTCACGTTGTTGTGACCCCCAACCATAAAATTATTATTGTTGCTACTTCATAGCTGTAATTATGCTACTGTTATGAGTCATAATGTAAATACCTGTGTTTTCCGATGGTCTTAGTCGACCCCCTGTGGAAGGGTCGTTCAACCCCCCAAAGGGAGTCACAGCCCACAGGTTGAGAACCACTGCTTTAGTAGACTATAGTACTAGATTTTCCCTTAGGGCCTATGACCTGTCTAGGCTCAGGTCCTTGGCCTCCTGAGCAGGGTCAAGTATGGATTCCGTCTCCTGGAGTAGGCCTTAATCCAATAAGAAAGCAGTTTTACTCCTAACATTTGTGTCACTCTTTGGGTTGTATATTTTGTAGGCAGGTTGCTATTGTAGATGGCAGGGTTTATAGCTGGGTGATATTGATAATTATTTCCTTCTCTAGTAATGTGCCCAGTAACTTGTAGCACAATGAGTTCTAGTCAGTAGGAGTCAGTCTGCTGGGTGGGCACCAGCTCAGTTTGTCCATGTTTAATGACATAAATGTTGTCTTCATCAATAGGGCCTCCATCAGGTGGTGGAGGGTAATCAGTACCCTTGGCAATAGCATGTGATGTTTAGGGTCAGGTCTATGGAACCCCCTTTGGCCAATGACTCACCCCATTCCTAGCACTGGGAGGTATTTCAGTGCTTAATGTAGGAAGCTACTTTTCCTTAATTCCAACAAATGAAGATATGGGTCACTGTCAGTAGAACAAGATAGTGTGCTGGAGAGAGACTGCTGAGTTTTGCACAGTGGTGCCTGGAACTTGTTCTTCATCTGATGGTGGTGAAATTCTGAGTGTCACCCCTCTTTATTTACTATCCTTGCTGCCATCTCCACGGTCCTTTGTCCTCGGTATTCTGGTCCAAGTAGTGAGTGCAGAATCACTTTCCGCTGAATTCCAGCACCGTAGTCCCCGTGTTTATGTTCAGAGTGAGTCCTGTGTATGTGATTGACAAAGATGGGTTTAACAAGCCTGTAGGTGTAGGTGGGGTAATGGATTTAAAAAAATGATAGGCTCCCCTGACACTGATTTTTAACTAGAGCTTGTCAGTCCACATCAAGTCTTTCAAAGGAGTGTGTCTCCACTGTGTTTACAAAGAAAGTGAGCATTCTGAGGTGAAGTTGGAGAAATAGTTCTCTTCAGAAGAATGGTTAGGCTCCTTTTTGTCAAACCATCCCAGATTAAAGTAGTAGGAGATGGCGGGAACTTTCCTTCGAGGCTGGTTTGGAAGAGATTACAGCCATAACCACTCCACACTAGCGTGTCACCTGGTGTGGAGTGGGTCCTTTTGAAAGTCTTGTCAACTATGAAAGATTATTTACTACCAAGTGGTTTGCCATTCAATCTACTGTTCTGCCAGAATTCTTTTAAAGAAACTTTCACTTTCCATAAGATAAAATTGTATCTGGGAATGACTACTCAGAAACTGAACCAGAAAATGTTCAGTGTTTCTTTGTAATTTCAAACTTTGAAAATAAGACAGAAATCTAGTTTAAATGCTAACTGTACTGTGCACTCTCTTGTTCTTCTCTAGCACTTTAAACATTGGGAAGCAAACACCTCATTTCTTTTTGCTCACATACATGTCTAAACTCTGTTGTTTAAGTTAGAAGTAGTTTCCATAGCAGCAGCTGACTTTGCCCTTTTATCTTTTCCTTAGTGAAACATTTAGCATAGGTCAGCCAGGATGGCTGGGAGTTCTGGAAGGTTTCCTTGTATGCCTTTGACTTCTTGGGGTTCAAGGCTACTCAGGAAGGGGGGTGGTTTGGAATGTTCATGTTTTGTGCACCTGTTATTCCCATCTGGCACAGTGCCTGGTATATCCAGTGGGTCAGGGAAATTGCTTTCTGACTTTTAAGTATCTTTTCTAGTCTTTTTTACAAGCAGACCTTGGGGGAAGAATGGGGGTATACACCTCACATGTGGTTTTGGTTTTATTTATGCATCTTTGTTGAGGTCCACTTATTTTAAACTGTAATGTGATGACAATATGGCATACCTATACTTGTCTTTGCCCCTGATCACTGAGGCTTGCATTGTTCTAGTGAAACCTTACAGCTAGGTGTTTATTGTTAATGGTGGTTCAACTAGATGCTTGGGCTTATACTGATATGCCTATAAAGATGACTTTGACTCATGCAGGTACATGAGGCTACAATGGAAAATCTTCCTCTTGGCAAGGAATATAGGCCTACATTGTTAACTAGGAGAGTGTTTACTTGCTTCCTTGATTTGCCTTCATGGCCATTTATCTACTTTGTGTGACTTTTTACACTTATGACAAGAAGACAAATTCATGTAAAGTGTATGATAGAGGCATGGGCGTCTAGAGGCACTGGATGATAACTATCTGGCCTAGTTCAGTGTTTCTCAGAATACTTACTGGAGGCAAGTGTGTCCCCCTCTTAGACTGATGTTCCTTTTAGTCAGAAGAAAGGTAGTGAGGATGTTGCAGATGAAAAAGAGAGGTTGAGTGACAGTGGAAAGCAGACTGGGAGTGGGTGGGACGACTGGGGATTTGTCAAGACTTTATTGTCAACCATGGGAGCAGTGGGCATGTGATGCAGAGGTAGGTGGGAGCAGGTCTAGTTGGGTGCCTTGCTGGGGAGTTGAGATGTTGTTTGTAGGCAGCATGGAGTCAGCAAAAGCCTTGCAAAGACACATTTGTAGGATGCTGACTATTTGGGCAGCTCTGTGTAGTTGGGGATTGGAAGGTGACTTGTAGATGGGATGAGTGAGGAAGCAAACAGTAGTTAGGAGCTTTCAATGGACTCCTGAGCCTGGTTTCAAATCTCATTTTTCTACTTTGTATCTGTGCACTTGCAATCCTCATTTATAGCTGGACTTGGTGGTACAGCCTTGCAAATCCTAGTTTTTTTGGGAGACTGAGGCTAGAGGATCATAGGTTCAAGGGCTGCCTAAGCTATACTATGAGTTTAAGGGCAGCCGGTGCAACTTAAAATAGACCCTGTCTCAAAATAAAAAGTAAGAATAGTGCTGGGGATATGGCTCACTCAGTATAACACATTCCCAGCAAGCACTAGGCCTAGCTTCCTTCTATAGTATGCACCCCTCCCCAGTCATTTGTAAATTAAAGATCATATATGTGTGTATATATGCATATGAAGATGAAATGAAACTATCTTCAAATTATCAGACATAGACTAAGTAGTCAATAAATGATAGCTTTTTTCTTCCACTTTTTCGTTTTAGTCAAAATTCATTGAATTCTAACAACCTCTTTTTGTACCAAAATTATGCAAATCCTGTGGAGAATTCAGAATGCCTTATTTTTCTTTTAATTAAACATCTCAGAACCACAGTTAATGCAGGCTTATAAAAAAATCATGTTTAAATGTAGGTTGTTTGACAGCCATGATGGAAGAGACATAATGAAACGAACTGAGTGGCCTTGCACATCTGGATCGGTTCCCTGACTGTGGACACATCTGGTGGGCACATTCAGTCTATTCTAGAGTATGTTCCTGGTTGGTCTCCACTTGCCAGTGGCGGGAGCAAATGGTTGGCTCATCCTTGAAGCCCTCATTTGTGAAAGAAGCAGAGTGGGTGGTGAGTTCTGAGGGTTGAAGTTCTAAGAGACTGCTGTGCAGTTGAGGATGAAAAGACCAAGGTGGGAAGGATGGAAGCCAAGTGCATATAGTTTAAAAAGTAAGGTAAATTAAAATAGATAAGTCTGTAATTCAGATGTGAAATGCTTGGGCTATTGGCATCCCATATTTTTAAATATAGTGTTTGGAGATCTGGGGTTAAAAATTATAGCAATTTAAGTAAAAATTCCCATCTTTCTTAGTCACCGTTTGTGACTGTGCTAAATGTAGTTTAACATAGCATCTGCTTCAGAGGCCCAGGACAGGACTGACAGAGATGACAGTCATGATTAGGAAAGTACTTTCTGTCCACAGTGTTCCTTTTCATATGAGAGTCTTCAGAAATTCTTGTCTTTTTGCCCATTTAGATGTTGGTAGGTATGGGAGGGGTTATCCAACCCTTAACCTGAAAGACTGATAGATTTTCTACAATAGCATTTGAAAGAAATATTTCCCTTTTCCTTTTGTCTAATGATAATCCTAACAGTCTGATACTCATTAAGCACTTTAGTTTGTAAAGTGCTTTGACATATTATCTGCTTAATGTTTGTACATAACGAAAGCATTTAAAGGAAGTTGGTCCCTTAACCCCCCCCCCCCCCCCCCCCCCCCCCCGCCACCTGTTCACAGAATACAGATGATTTGAGGGCTAAATGTGTTTCTGGCTTGAGTCTCAGGAAAGTTTTCTTAGGTTCAAGGAACCTTTGATTACGTCTCTACCTTCTTTCACTCCTTACAGTAACAAGATAGATCCCTTTCTCAATAACTTTTAGAACTATATTTCTATGTAATTACACAGGTGATACTGTACATAGAGACTTAGACATTTGCCCCACTGTCAGGTTCTAACTTAACCCTGTGAACTTGTAGAGACCTACTGATGTGAAGATGAGGTGGGAAGTAAAACGCCCACATAAGTGAGTGGAGAAGCTTTTCACTATGGCACTTGTGGGACATGACCCCCAAAAGACCATTTGAAAATACAGATATTTACATTATAATTCATAACAGTAGCAAAATTACACTTATGAAGTAGCACAATGAAAACTGCTTTATGGTTGGGGGTCACCACAACATGAGGAACTGTATTCAAGGGGTGCAGCATTAGGAAAGTTGAGAATCATTGCTCTATGAGAGGGCAGGGGACATTGACTGTAGCACCTTGACTCGTTTGCCTATTAAGAAGGATATCTGGACCCATGTGAGTGGTGGGATCAGTAAAGTATGAGGATAAGAAGTGTCTTCCTGTTTTATGGTGCATAGCATCACTCATTTGAGCTTTAACTCTTGTGTACATTCTTAGGCAGCAGATTAACTAGAAATGTCTTTGGGATGTTCTCCTTCTGTACTGTCCACCATTGGAATTACAAATAAAAATACCATGTTAATTGAATGCAAATTTTTGAAATGTAGTAAATAGCTGGGAGTTTAAGTACCATAACAAGTCACAAATGTACTTAAGCCTTTTTTTGCTAGCTGGGATGTTGGTTTTAAAGAATTCTGCCATTAGGGAGTCAGCAAGAGAGCTAGACCAAAGGAAATAAATAACTTTCTTGGTGTGAATCTTGATTTTGAAGATGCCTCAACTTACCTTGCTAAGTAATTCATAGTTCTATGTCTAAATTGAATGCATATGCCCTTTGGGACTTTACACAATTTAAAAGAAAAGTGTTACATAAGTAAATATCAGTAAGTGAGATGGTTTGATCCACTTTTCAGAGTCAAGGGTATATGGCTCACCATGGACAAGGAAGCAGGGAGGACATTGCTTTGCATTCTAACTGCTTGAATTCAAACAATCACCAAAACATTTATCATGTGCTAGGGACTAAGAATACAAGACTAATAAACAGAGAAAGGTTTCTATATAGAGAGAAGCACCTTAAAGAGAAGGAAAAGAGTCTCAGGAAGCCCAGCATAAAAACCAGGTATTAAATCAAGCTATTCTCTGCAAGTATTCTTTACAGTGGATTCTTCAAGTAAGAATTCAGTATTCAATTCTTTTATAGGAAACGTAAAATCAACAGCCATTTAATTTCAAACTTTGAACTAAAGCCATACAGCATGGTTGTGGACGTCTGCAACCCCAGTCCTCGTGGCTAAGCATAAGGACCAGGATGAGTTCGAAGGCATCCTGGGCTGCTTTGTGAGACCTGATTTTAAAGCACTACCATTCCAAAACAGTTGATTTGTATTATGAGTCCATTTTAATCAGTCAAGATTCAAAAACAAGAATCATCTCAGTTTCTCCCTAAAGTTTAAAAATTAAAAATGGCATTTCCTGAAGTGAAAGCACACTCTTCTTCAACAGGGCCATTTGCTCTACTGTGGAATAGTGAAATTAAGTCGTAGGTTAGCTGGGTCTTGGTTACAGCATGGAATATACTAAACTTTTAACTTCTGGTGATGAATCATTGCTACCTACCTCATTCTTTCATCCTAACCTTAGTGGGCCTAGATAATTTCCAAGCCATTATTTGGCTGCAGAACCTAAAAGGGAACATAAGTATAATGAAAATAAAGTCAATTTTGCCTTTCATTTCTGTAGCAGGGTTGTTTTATACAGGCAGATAGATGTGAACTGCTAAATTAAGACAGTTCATATAGTAATCAGCACAGAAATTGGATTAACTTCACATTCTTCTACAGAAATCACAGCTATCAGGAGAACTCCCTTAGGGTAGAACACATTGTGAAAGGCTGATTGGAAATCGTCATATTAATCCCAGTAGTTGAGTGTTTTCATAAGGTAGGCTAAAAACATAGTTCGTCTGTAAGATAGAGACACTGAAATGCTCTGTCATAATTGAGCTCCAGAACAGGAGAAATGTTTAATCTTAAAGGGAATATAAAAGACAAGAAAGGCTTATGGACAGAAATACCACTTTTTAACTCACAACTGTTAGAAAGGGCCATAGCTCTCCATCTGGCCACTTGGGGTAACATTTTACTTTTCACTGTCATTTAAAAGGACTTAGAAAAAAAATGCTATAGTTAGTGTTTAAGCCCAGGCCGTTTATAACAAAATAAAGGAGGTATCTGAAATATCAGCTGGTTGAACAAGGTATATGTTATTTTCTTAGTAATACTGCAAGGCTACAAATATTTCTGTAGGACTTCAAAGAAACTGAAACCAGAGATACTATCCTAGGACACACAAGCCTTACACTGCATTAAAGCATCATGGGGAGCAAAGCAATGAAGTGTATGTAGCCCTTGAGCTATATGCTTTCTCCTAAACATATCCAGGATCTGATGGTTTTCCCCTGACAACACCTTGGTCAGAGTCACTGCCTTTTTTACATGTCTGGGTTATTGTGGCAGCTCCTTGCCTGGCTTAACTGCTTCCAGACTTCCTGTGCCCTCCTGTTCTCCCACAAAGTTAACTTCACAGAAACCTCATGCTACTCTTTGACTTGAAACCTTCTTGTGGTTTCTTTTCTTCTGATGGCCTTCAAGGTCCTATGTAGTCTGGCCTCTTCGCCTCTTTGACTGGTCTCTCACTCTAGTGTATCTCTTTCCTTACTGTTCTGCACAGCAGCCTAACTTTGACCTGCCTGGAATATTTTCTTGGTAGTCTAGTGGAGACAACAGTTATTTTCGGTTACATCCCAAATTGCTGTAACATAACAAGTAGCAGAACACAGCACATGTCACTGCTGGACAACACTGTAAATCAGAAATCCACTCAAAGTAGATCTGAGACAGCCAAGGGAAAGTTCCCCCAGGAGGCTTTAGGGAAAAATGTTTCCTCATCTGTTCTACTTACCAGGGTCTGGCTGTGAGGTCCTTCTGATGCTGTGATTTCCGGACAGTGTGACTTTCCCACTCCCTGCTTTGACTTGTAAGAATCATTGCTAATCCTCTGCAACCACCTGCATAATATAGGACAATATAATGTTTATAAGATCAGTTGATTAGCAAACTTAATTCCACTGTGTAACATGACATATTCACAGACTGAGAAGAGAGTGGGATGTTGGACATTTTAGAGAGACTTTTATTCTCCCCATGTAGCAGCCAGGTCACTTCTCTGAAACCTTGGCTCAAAGCTTATCTTCTCAATGAGACCTGCTGTTTATTCCTTGAGACTGCCACCATTATTTCCACATTTTTAGTCCACTTCCTCTGCTCTGCATTTTCACTAATTTCAACGCATACTTTCTCTGTCTAATAGACCACTTTCCTATATGTGTTTCTTCTTGCTTAGCTGTACATATGTCCGTGTCCGTGTGTCCGTGTGTCCGTGTGTCCGTGTGTCCGTGTGTCCGTGTGTGTGTGTGTGTGTGTGTGTGTGTGTGTGTGTGTGTGTACACCCTGGTACTTCTTTCTTGTAGTCAGTTCCTCAAGCACCTAAAGCTTCCCTTAGATCCTAGGAGGTGCATGAAGATGTTTGTTGAATGGATGACCAGGATGGGAATGGTGAGCAGATCTTTTTAATTGGATCTTTATTTTCCCATTGGCTAACATGATTGACTGTAATAAGCTTAGAACAAAAGGAAGGATTTGGGGCCCTGTACTCATCTTAATCCACAAATCTCAGAGCCTTTAATCCTTCCAGCTCTGGAACTCCAAACCTAGACTGATATCAAGAGAGACTTGTTTGTATGTAGATGCTGTAAAGGCCAAAAGACAGTATTAGCTGCTAAGGAAAGTTTCTTGTGGTATGTTGGTCTTTTGATAAGCTCAGGGCTAAGTATCTGAGTCTGAGGTTGAGGAATTCATGGAGCTGAAGAGATAAAGTGTGGTATAAGGTAGAGAGTTGATGGAAATTTGATGATCTTGCAGACTCTATGAAACAAAGAACTTTGTAGAGAACACACTAACTGTTGTTCATTCTTGTGACTCGTGGGTTATCTCTGATTTCAAAGCTTGGTTGAATATTCTTGTTTACTTCAATAAACACAGCAATGTATCATGAACATGTCATTGTAAGGATTTCAGTGGGGGATGACAAAGCATTCACTGCAGGCATGGTGACCCCATCTGTCCTCAGGATACTTATTCTGCTCTCATCATGCATGTCACTGCCTACTTTGTGCTCCAATTCTTTACTCTGAGTTCACTAAAGGAGGGTGTTTGATTAGGTAGGATTCCACTGCCCCCTAGCTATATCTTTTAAACATTAGAGACAGGTGCCTTCTTTTCACCTTGTAACTTGAACTTGGTGTTTAGAGGAAGTCTTAATATGCAGAGGGAAGACAATGAGCTGATTCTGCCCTGGTGGTGTGCACCTGGAGATAATTGAACTTGTAGTCCCAAGTGAGTGTGGAGTCCAAGGTCATTGTTTCCAAACTGGATGTTTTAGTCTGAGAGAGATGCTTGTCCTTGCCTCTAGCCATGATTCTTTTTAGAGACATCATCTGTATTTGTCTAACATTCTTAGCCAATATCAAATTAAAACCATTTAAGACCTGTGACTTAAGAATAATGGGTTTGCATAAAAATCTATTTTCTGTTTGCATTTACTCTTGGCTTTTGACCATTTTGCTAAGTGATCCCTAAATCTCACTATAGTGAATCTCTATAACTGTACTGGACAAAGGCATGGAACTTACCTGTGCAATGTTTCAGGTTTTGTTTTGACTTGTATTTTATAGATGGCAAGTTGAAATGACAGGTTCTTGAGGTCAAAATCACACCACTGATCACTTCAGAAACAAATGATTTCCTTTGCTGAACCATGTAACAGGAATTTGGATTTCAGTGGGTGGGAGTGGCTGGTAGAATGCACCCAAATTGGAAAATATGCTTTCATTGTTGCATTTATTGTGAAATACATTAAGTGGGATAGAGAAACAAGCTATTGAGTTTGCAAGCATTCAGGACAGTGTGCGAGTCCTGAGTTTTGAAATTGCTCTTGTTCTTTCCTTGTATGGATCCTTCAAAGGGAGTGGGGTTATCTTAGAGGAGATTCATGAGCAAAGCAATGAGTAAGGACAAGGCTCAGATGTCCAAGGTTGCTAAAAGTAAAGAATGCGGAGTGCTCAGTTTCTGTATTAAATATCTAGTGTTTGATTTGACAGACAGAAGATGGCTATTGATGGCTTAGGAAAAGCTTCCTGGAGAAGTTAGTGTGAATTAGGATGAGGAAGGACTTTTGGAGAGGCTGTAAATAACTTGGGTTCTCCGGAGGAAGTATGAGCTTACATCAGTTTTATTTAATCCCCAACCCCTTTAATGTGGTCGTTACCAAACCCTGGGACTTAGCTCATGATAGATCAGTGCTGTACCCCTGAAGCGAATTCCCAGCCTGGGAATCACCATTCCCAGGATGGTGAACATAGCAGTGGAGGGAGATGTTAGGCCAGACTGAACCAGCCTTACTGCTATGACTGACTGTGCACTTCTCGTCTCTATATTGGGTAGTGTTGAGGCTTTAGAATCCCTTTTCCTAGCTTGGTCATAACACCAGGTGAACTCAGTGAGAATTCTTAGGATATTTTTAAGGTATTTTTGACTAGAGTCTGTCCTACATGGTGGCTGTCTGGAAGGGGTTTTAAAATAGCAAAGCTGATTACCTCAGTTTTCAGGTGTTTTTGTTGTTCTGTTTTTAAACTAGGGAGATTAGAAAATGGAGACTTTCCATGTTTTCATATGTGGTCAAGAAACTGGTGGGCCAATTTCTCATATTCTTAGAGAAATAAAGTAATAGTTTTGATCTCAGTACACTGTAATGTTAGCATAAAGTGCATGTAATTGAAAGAATTAAAAAAAAGGGGGAGGGTTAAACAAATGTGGAAAGTTCTAGTGCCTGTTGTAGGTAAACTATACAACCATGAAAAGATAGAGGCGACTTTTCTCCCTTCCCCATGAGATCAATGCTCCCATTAAACTGTTCTTCACCATTATCTCTTGTAGCTCAGTGCAAGTATAGAATATTCTAGATTAATCTATGAGACTGTCTTTTCATAAGTTATTGCACTGAGAATAACAGGATGGAAAGCAGTCTGATTTGGCACAATTGATGTCTAAGTTAAGAGGTGAACATATATGAAACATTTTTTTAAGCCTTAAAATTAATGGCTCCGTTTCACTGGAATGTGGCTTTTTTTTCTTTCCAACAAGCCTCAGAGCCAGTGGATTCTATAAATAGTGCACAGCCGGGTTGTCTGTGGTAGATTGAGTGGAGCAGAATCACCTGTCCTTAAGTGAAGGGGAAGTAGCTTTACATTTTTAGTAACTGGATTGTTGGCCAGCATAAAGGTAAGGGCCATGTGAGCAGCTTATTTATAACTTCTCATAAAGGTGTGTGTCTGCCTCAAGCGGAGAGACTGTCTGGGTGCTGGGAACGTAAAAGTGCAGTGGAATCATTTTCCATCAGCAGCCTTTCTGACTTAGTCGTTCAGTAGAGACTGCTTGCATCCCTGGGGCCTTGCAAAGGAGGAGTGTCAGAAGATCAGTCCATTAGTGTTGTCCCCTATAGAAGACAGGGGATGTTGCCATTGAATCTGGTTTTATCCATAATTTTTAGATAAGGAGGGATCTATGGGTATTAACTCCTGAATTTATCCTGGATATACATCTTGTCTTGGTTTAACCTGTTGGGTATGGTTGCCCTACTCCATCACTGGGCTTTTGTCAAACCGTTTCATGGTTATAAAACACTTTACTCTCTCAGGTTAACTGTAAGATGAACTGTAAGATTAAGAACACAGGGTCAGACTGACTTCTCTGGCTACAGTGGGAGAAAGGAAGAACAGCAAAGCATTTTCATGCATCCAGCGAGGAGTCTTTAAGTCCTTTCATAGATGCCAGAGTCCACTCCATGTTTGCATTCCACGTGGATCATGTACAACCAGGCTTTCAACTCTGAAGTTGAAAACTTGAAATTACTAATGTAAGGGGACCTTTTTTTTTTTTTTCCTTCAGTCTTCCTTTGTTCATTATTGTTTCTGAGCCTGAGTTTTCTGCTTGCTACATTGGTCATTTTAAACGTGGATGTATAGCTAAAAAGTAAACTTTGGGCCACTAGCACAGCTCTGTTTAGTTTTCAGGCACATTGAAGTAATGGATAAACAGCTCAATAATGCTATTGGTGGCCCCATGGCAGCACTCATTTCAAAGCATGCTGGATTCACAAATTTACATATTATGAAAATGTTCATTTGATTTCCTTCAGGGACAAAGCTGACGTCCTATGCAATTATTACCCCCCCCCCCAAATCGTATTTATTGGTCCAATTCTTTCAATTGAAAGATGCTGGTTTATTACCTCTTAGTATATGTAAACTGCTTTTGGTGAAGCTGGTAGAGACTAGTTTCACTGTAGTGGGAGAATAACCACAGGGGGCTTGGATTCTCTTTTAATTTGAAGTCCCAGGATTAGGATCATGTGTAGTATAATGTAACAGTGTGGGCAAATACAGCTTCACTTCATGTCCCTTTAATATTTAGGGGAGAGAGTGCTTTTGTGCAAAGCAATCACTTATGAATTGCTTGACTGCTTTTCTCACTAAAATTTTACTCACATTTCCTCCCTTCTCCCACATCCCTAAGAGAGGACTGCATGTAGTATTTTCATTTTATTTAATTTAAAAACATTTTTTTGAAATGGAATTTAAAGTAGTTTTTAAAGATAGATGCCAAGATAACTAGTTAATATTGTTTAAAATCAGGTTTTTAATTACAAATACTTACATTTATGCAAGAAAATTACATGTGGAAATAAATTTGGAAGGATTAGATTGGAATTGCCTCAAATTCAATTAAGCCCCACTGCATGGCCGTGCTGGGAGTATGAAGACAGTCACTGTAAATCTGTGCAAGCTGACGTGTTGCATTACCTTGCTTTAATCTAACGTATGGTACTTTTTGTGTCCATATTGCAGACGGCAACTCCAAACTAACATGGCAGTCAGACTGTGTGATGTGGCTTCTCTGCTTAGAAGCGGTTCGTGGGCAGCAGAGCCTTGGACCGGGGTCTGTGGGATTTTTCTTAAATTCTGTAGGCTACTTTTTTTTTAGCATGTTGCAGAAGTGCCGAGGCCATACCAAACACTTGAAACTTTAATTTGGCATACTAATCATTCTTACCTTCTATGGTATGGCCATCATTAAGAATGTCAAAGCACATTGCAATTTTAACCGTGGTAGTATATGTAGATCAGAACCGTGCTGTTGTTATATGTAACTGAAATAATTGAAATTAGGATTTAGTGCAGACTCAAAAGAGTGACAAGTTTTTTTTGAAAAAACAAAAACAAACAAAAGTTTTGGTATGGTCTGAATACTAAGTTACCATAATTCTTTACATTCTGTTTACTATGTATTTTTTTGGTTACTACATTTTGAAGTTATTTACAACCTTAATGCTAAAAATTTTTGAAATTGTAAATCTGGCTGAAAATTATTTGCCCAGTAACTGTTGGAAGACTGTGCATTCTGTGAACAGTTGTGTTGAGCCTATCAATGGAATATGCATTATTTGGAAAATATAGCACATTAGTATCATTTTATTCAGAGCAGATGGTCCTATAGCTGAGAGATGCTGTGATTCTCAGTGCACACAGCCTACTGCAGCTGTTCACTTGAATGTTGGCTTAGGAGCTCATTCTTGCCACCTGAACGTGGAAATAAATGTGCAATTAAGTGAGAGTGTTTGTTGTCCTTATTAAACCCTGTTAATTTCAGTCAATGAACATTTATACTTCACACGACATCCCAATGAGCTCTAGTCCGAATCTCACATTTGGGGTTCTTGTACTTTGTGCACATACCCTTACTTTTGAGTGGTAGTTTATTTTAATAAGCCTTGGCCACTCTCCTTTTGCAGGTCATTTTTTTTTTTTTTTTATAGTTGTGGAGCAGAGGTAGCCCTATGAGGATTTTGCTGTGAAAATAGTAATTCACAACTAACCCACAAACTGGAACAGTCACTCTTGTAGTAACAAAATCTGAAGCCTCCCTTCTCATTTTCAAGTACGTTGTCAACTATAATATCTTGAAATATTTTGATTTTTTTTCAAAATAAGTCCAAAGAGTTATTTATTACTCTTTAAGTATTCACTGAGAATACTTACCCAAGAAAAGTAGTCTCAAACTTGATGGGGGGGGGGGGATTTGTTTCTTGGGAAAAGAAATGAAGCTATGGAGAGGTTACAACTTATTTGACTATTTCCTGACTACTCTGCTCGAGTCTGTTTTTATCCCCACAGCACTGATTCTTGTCCAGTCTTGACCAGTCTGGAGCTGGTCAGTTGACCGGTCTGTCTGGTACTGCTTTCTTATGTAAACATCTCTTGGCAATAGAGATTTTATATCTGTAGACGTACCCTTTTATTTTTCTTAGAAAATTTGAATTTGAAAAGACGTTTTCCCTATTCCCTTAATAATCAGCCATCTTTCCCTTCTGCTTTGCTTTTTTCCTTTTATCAAATTCTTTGCCTTTCCTATGTTAAAGCCTCCTAAAGCTAGCATGCTCTCATTCAGAGTTGTCAGGTTTGAGCAGTTCTTTGGGGAGCTGAGAGGTGTATTGGATGAGACAGAGTATAATCTTTTCATTGATGCTTTGAGTTTTGAATTCCCCCATAGTCTTGGCTGTCCAAAGTTGGACAGTTATTAGAAAATGCTTTTGGAAAACTTGAGGGTTGTGGTTTGTGACTCTTTTGTTCAAAGACCATCACATTGGTTTTAGGAGACATATCTCAAATTGTATAATAACTGATTTTTAGAGTAGTTGGAACTTGTGAGGAAATTTCCCCCTATGCTGCTATTCATCTGCTGTTTGGTTTGTGGACACCTTATTAATTGCACTTTCAACAGCCCTGGGCTGGCCTGTGTGGAGAAGTTGGTGTATTTATATTGTTGCTTTGGTGAACTTGATATGTGTTTTTGGTCTTAAAATTAGAGTCAAGGCAAAATATTATCCTGAATTGTTTGTGGATTCTGTTTTGATGCTATAGATCAGTTACTTGTTGGTGGTCACCAGCTGCCAAATTGACAAGAATGGCCGAATAGTCTACAAATGTAGACAGAATATTCATAGCTCTACTCCCAAGATAATTTACCCTTTCACTCCTGAACATATAACATCTATTTTTTTATTTCTTACCAATGATAGAGGTACAGAATAATGTTAATAAAAAACATTTCAGTATGTAACCAAAACAGTACATGTTGACAATTTTATTTTTGAAAGTACCTTTGCTCCTTGATTTTGTTAATGGATGCCTGTCAGTCTTAGATAATTGACTCTTACGAACTGAAGAATCCTCTTCAGAGTTAATGTGTCATTTTTTTTTTTTTTTTCCGTTTGTTTTGGCAGCATGTTAAGCATTTTTATTTTTAGTCAGGATGCAGTTCTGTGCTCTTTGGTATTAAATTGCTTCCTCTGTGGACCACTGCAGGTGAGTTGAGGGTATATGTCTAGACCCAGGATATGAGTCTAGAAGATGTTTAAGATTGAAATTGTGCTCATGTGCATGTATGGAATATGTATGTAGAAGTATAATTGTAGACCTAAATTGAATAGCTTAATATGAAATACAGTTAGCATAGGTGCTGCACTTTTGTTGAAGCTTTATTGTAATTTCAGCAAAACGACTTTGTTTAGTAACAAGTGTTTAACTCTTGGGTGGAATCTCAAATAGCTTGTGAAATATGAATTGTGACATTTCTTATTTTCTCTGTTTTTAGCAGGTAATTGCTGCCATGGAAACACAACTGTCTAATGGGCCAACTTGCAATAACACAGCCAATGGTCCAACCACTGTAAACAACAACTGCTCCTCACCAGTTGACTCCGGAAACACGGAGGACAGCAAGACCAACCTAATAGTCAACTACCTTCCTCAGAACATGACACAGGAGGAGCTGAAGAGTCTTTTTGGGAGCATTGGTGAGATAGAGTCCTGTAAGCTTGTAAGAGACAAAATAACAGGTATGCAATTTTATGTAGATGGGTAAAATGTATAGAACCATGGGTCAGGGTATGAGAAAATAACTTTGTATGTATAAATCATTAAGTGCTGAAGCTTTATATACCTAGATTCTCTGTTATGATATAAGCAATATGAAACTAGTTTTAAGGGTTTCTTTTAAACCATAAAATGCTTTTGGGGGCTGTATTTTTTATTTTATTTTATTTTATTTTTTTGCTGTTTTTTTAAAGACAGGGTCTCACTCTAGTACAGGTTGGCCTTAATGTGGTCCATGCTGACTTTGAATTTGTAGTAGTCTAATATTAGCGTGCTAAGTGCTGAGATTGCAAGTGTGAGCCACCATGCCTAGACAGCAGTATGTATTTTAACTGGACTCTGACTATGTTCTGGGACAGTGCTTTTGTAAAAACATGTGTGTGATAGCAGCATTCAGGTTAGCCTTTGTTTTTTCAGTACCCCTGACCTTGCATAACTGAGCATTTCAACAGTAGCCATAAGGAGAATATTTTGTTTTAGAAAGAAGGGGGAAAAAAACCTTACGTTATTCTTTGCTTTGGTCTTTATGCTTATAACATGTATGATAAAGTACTGGCTAATACATTGTCACTACCTAAACAATTGCACTGATAGAATTAGAGACTAAAGGGACTTTATGCTATATTCCTTGACAAGGAAAGACTATGTAGCATGAGCATCCTTTTTATTGTAAAGAGGAAGAGAAAAGGGTAAGAAATTGGGCCTAAGTGGTGGCCCGTTTGGCTGAATTTGAGTACTAGGTATTTGAAAAATCTCAGATGCTTTTTTAAAACAATTGAGTAAATTCTTATTTAAACTCAAACCTATTTAACAAGCATGTTCTTGGGACAGAATGTTAATGTTTCCTACTAGAATTGTTTTAAAATGCTAAAACCATATGATATTAAGTATAGATACACCTTGTAGGTCTTTCATGTTGTGAGATTTGGTAGAGCATCTATTGCTTTATGCAGTTTATAAACAAACTTACCAACTGAGTTTTTGTTTGGTTGTTTTTTTTTTTTTTTTTTTTTTTCCATGACTGTTTCTGTGTGTTGTCCTGGCTTGTCCTGGCTTGTCCTGGAACATGCTCTGTAGACCAGGCTGTCAGGCTGGCCTTGAATTCAGAGAGATCCACCTACCTCTGCCTCCAGAGTGCTGGGATTAAAGATGTGTGGCACCATCTCCTGGCCAAACTATTTGAAATGAATAAATGTTTCTTAAAAGTGGTGTGAATGATGGGGGCCAGAGGTGGACTGCTTAACTGGTCATGTGACCATGGACAAGTTAGTTCTTGGCTTCACCTCTAGTTAATTTAAATTGAGGGTATCAATCATACTGGGGTCATTTAGGACTAGTTGAGATGATACTTTGAGCAGCTCTGTAATTGAGGCCTTGGTACTCATTTTTTAAAGATCTTTAAGTGCCAGGATTCAGTGTCTGTGATTGAGCCTCCCTGTTCTGTTCCCTGATGCTATAGATTGAAGGCCACAAATAGTTTATCTGTTCCCCTCAGATTAAAAAGAAACCCGTTGCTTACAATGCATACTGAATAATCCTGTCCTTAGCTAATTATAATCCTGTCCTTAGCTAATTATGTTGCTTCTGGGTTCACCATAGTACTAGGAGGCTGCTGAAAACTCAAACTCAAATGGATCACATTTTCCTTCAGTCCTTTGTCTGTGTGTGTTGGGAGTAGTGCATAATGGGGATTGAACCAAGGTCTTCATGCACACTGTTGGCAAGGTTCTGTCACTGAGCTACATTTTTGTCCATTTTCAAGTTTCATTTACAAACTGAGGACTAGCAGTATATCAAATTAATAGAGAGATTTTGAAAGTTGGGAAAGGTAGAAAACAATTCTGTCCCCTATATTGGATTTATCTTTAATTTTTCTAGTAAAGCTATTTTTTTGCTTATGGATTTTTTTTTTTTAGGCTACTTGAAATAAGTAGTAAAGTATGATAAATGGCATGCAGGCTATAATATCAATTTCTGTGATTTCTAGTTCGATTGCTTGGTGGCAACCCTACCATTATAAGATGAAGATGCTTGAATAGTATGTAAAAAAAAAAAAAATCACATTTCTTTTTTTATGATACTGGGAGTGGTAAGTGAAAATATTAAATAACTCATCCATCTTTCATATTAGACATTTGCCACAGAAAGCATCTGAGGGGATTTTCCACATCTTATCCCTGGGAAGACTTGAATCATCCTATTCTTTCAAAAGCTCTTTACAGGGTTGTTATGTAGCATAATGGGGTAAATTTGAGTTCTTAGTCTTCATATCTGTGCGCTCTTAGGCTTCAATGTGGTGAGCAGTGGTAATGGAAACATGTGACTTACCCCAGACACACGGATGTTGAAATTGATTCTTGAGGTCCCTCTGCTTCATTGTTCTTGTAGTCATGGAGATTTTCCGGATAGTATAATTTCTATTAAGATATCAGGTAAGCTGATGAACTCATAGTGGTGCGCAAAACCAGTGCAAGCCCATGCTAGAACTAATCCAACGTGGAGAAAAGAGTTGGGCACACGATCCCACCCCGAACTCTGGAGTGATTTGTGCTTGTTAGCTACTGAGAAAATAAGGGTCAGTTTTCTCTAAGAGTGTAGCTTCTGGTAAGTCGACTATACTCCAGTAGAAGACCATACATGTAAGAATATTTCGGGCAAAACATACTGGTCTTAAAGGGTTAAAAACATAACAACAAAGGGTACAAAGTTGGGTGGATAGAAGAGGCAGGGGGTGGATCTGGGAAGACATAGTGGGGTGAAGATGGCGAAAATGTGTTGCATTGAAACTCTTAAAGAACAGATAAAACATCAAGCTGGAACTGAGCGTGGTGCTCACCCCTTTAATCCCAGCACTCAGGAGGCAGAAGCATGCACATCTTTGAGTTTAACAGCAGCCTCGTCTACAGAATGAGTTTCAGGACAGCCAAGATCTATACAGACAATTCCTGTCTATAACTCCCCCCTCCCTGAAATAATAATAAAATAAAAATAAGATAAAATCAGAAGGCCCAAAATATTTTAGTATGGGATAAATTTAATATTTGCCAACAGACATCCCTCTTTACACTTCAATTTTAAATTTACACTTGAAGTTCTTCTAATAAAGTCACTGAAACAACCAAGGAAAAAAATTTTTCAGAGAGCAAGTAGCAAGTACAGAGAGTGCCACAGTGGGCATCATGGTAACACTGTACTTTTCCAGTTCCTTTCCTTTGAGAGAGTTTTTGGCAATGGAGCCCAGGCTGTTATGGAACTGGCCATCATCCTGCCTCAGTTTCCAAGTGCTGGGGATCACAAGTATGTGATACCCATAAATGCTTTGAAAGTTCTCAAAATTATCTAAGCATTTCTCAGAGAGTTTAGTCTGAGGTTCTTGCCTCTTGGAGTTTGATCAGTGATGATGTCTGTGCTCCTATGATGAACACAGTGGTAGGGAAGTGTAAGTCAAGAAGCCAAGTATTAGGAAAGACTAGATTCAAACAAAAACTCCAGGATCCCAGAGACCTTACAGGTGTCGATCATCCACTGTTAGGCATAACTCCTTGAATGTTAAGAGGTTGTTTCCCCCCCTTTACAGGGTGGTGGTGGTGGGGGGGGGGGGTGAAGCCCAATTCATAACTTCCTGAGAGCTTTAAAGCTGTCTTTTCATTCTTATTTATTCTACCAGAACACTGATTTTCAAACATTTTACAACAGGATTCTCCCCTCCTCCTTTAAAAATAAACACACTCAATCTTAACTCCTCAGGATTGAACTAGGTATGGTATTTTATTATTCTAATAGATACCTTCAATTTAATAGCATTTGTTTGCTACAATGAAATCAGTCATGGCAGACACAGGCTGTTTAGATGAATGTTAATTTGAAAATACAGCTCTGTAAATCAGTTATTATTTAGAACCTATAGAGTATCAGGTGATCAAGAAGAAATCTGAGACAAGTAGTTGACAACAGCAGAGTGACCAGTGGGTGGGTGGTAACTTAAAAAAAAAAAAAAATCCATTCTGAGCCTCTGTGTTATTTAATCATAAGGATAGTGGCAAGGCTGCATGTGTTCCCAGGAAATTTGTAGGTACCTATCTATCCTGCATAATTTATTTTGAGATTTTAGAGGCTAAATTTATGGAACTTTGATGAAAGCTTGCAGCATCTCTAACCATTAAAATATACCAGAGAAACTTGTGGATTTTATTAGTATATCATTAGACCTTATTATTTTTCATGTACATTTTTCCTTTCTAAAGGTTATGGTTAATCAGTCATCTCAAAGTATGATATTACAGTACAGAAACTTGTCCCAAAGATTTGGGAAAAGGTTTATGAATTTATTCCAGACTAATTTTTGTTGTGTACTTAAACTGTGTTTGAGGTGGTGGGGTATGGTGCATCTGCTTGTGTGTGTGTGTATGTTCACATGCTCCTTCATTCTTGAATATACATGAAGGTCAGAGCAGGACATCCAAATTGTTCTCCATGTTGTTGCCTCAAGATTGGGTCTCATTAAATGGGAAGCTTGTCTATCAGCCTTGGTGGGCTAAATAGGGATCTCTCAGAATCTGCCTGTCACTTAATGGGTTTTAAACATGGGTGCTGGAGAATTTGAACTCAAGTCTGGATCTTGAAGAACAAGTACTCTTGCCCATTGAACTCTTTCCAGCCCAGTTTTAAAATACTGACTTTTAATTCATATGTATTTGTATTTATACATATGAGAGTGTGTGTGTGTGTGTATGTATGCCTATATGAGTTTATATACAGCCATGTGAATGTAGGTACCTGCAGAAGCCAGAGGACATTGGATCCTTGGGACTGGAGTTATAGGTAGTTATGAGTCACCTCATGTGGATTCTGGAAAATGAACCTCTGGTCCTCTGCAAGACCAAAAAGCATTGTTAACTGCTGAACTTCTCTTCATCCCTGAACTAGGTATTTTTATAGAACAGTTTTTGGTGTTAGTGTTGATTAAATCTCATACAAAATTACTGAAATACACACACATGCACACACACACTTAAGAAGTTAGGTACACACACACACACACACACACACACACACACACACACACGCACGCACAAGAAGTTAGGTATACTATTATACCACTGTCAGAAAGGAAAATCTTCTAATCTGTTAGTTTTAATGTATGAGTACAGGAAATAAATGAAATTCGAAGTAGTACTTAGACAAAGGAATGAAAACATACCTTAAAAATGAAAAGTTTGGTCATCAAAAGATGATAAATTATAGGACACTGTCTAGGAAATTTACAGGGGGAAATAAAATAAGAAAGAGTTGTTTTAGCAAGGTATGTTTGTGTGAACTTGACTCACGTCTACCATCTGTAATTATCAGGGCATTCTTTTAGCTGGTGTAGGATAAGGGACACACGGAAACTGGGGAGAACCTGTGCTTCTCTTTTGGACAGAACAGGAGAGGGGAAGAGATCCCTTTTTGTATTTGTTGATTCTTAACCATCTTCAGCTTAAATAGTGCCTATGTAAGAGTGGACTATTTTAGGGTGATATTTGCTGGATTTTCCCCTCATATAGGAAGCTGAATTACCTACTACATTAATTATTTTTCTATTAGTAAGATAAACTGCCATGACCAAAAAGTAATTTACAGAGGAAGAGTTTATTTTGGCTTATAATTCTAGAGGGAGAATCCATAATGGCTGGCAAGGATGGTAAAGCTGGCTGACCACATCTCATCTGAAAGCAGGAAGCAGAGAAACAGCTAAAGTGGGATCAGAGAAACAGCTAAAGTGGGATAAGTTTATAAATTCTCAATGTGTGCAAAGAGTTAATAACTTCTCCAGTGCCACCAACTGGGGACCAGGTGTTAAAATACATGAGTCTGTGAGGTACGGTTCTCATCTAAAACAACCATACTTACCATCTCTTCTTTATAATGTGGTACGAAATCAGCCTGCTTTTGATGTTTCTCATTCACTCCTTTATAGATTTGACCATCCTAGCAGTAGCCTTTATTTTCTTAAACTTTGTTAAAATTCTGAATTGCCTGGGACTGTTTTGAGTACTATCGGGCTCTTGCCCTTGACTATTCCTGGATGGAATACTTGACCACCAGAGCTGGGCTTGTGCTTCAGTACTTGTCAGCTTCATCTGAGCTCTATTAAGGCTAATTGACTTTCACCTGAGCATGCTGCTGCTGCTGCTGCTGCATTCAGTTGTGGAAACCCTCCTGTGAAAAGGTCAACTTGAACAAATATGTCCTGGCATTTTGTTTGTGGATGTCATTTGACTTGTTAGTTCTGTGCACAGTGACTTAATTTTTATTTTTTACTTCTTGCCTTTTTTTTCTTCTTCTTAAAGTTTTAGAATGTTAAATTTGATATCAATTAGGGGCTCTCTTTATTGGACACACACACACTCACATACATTTTAATTAAGTTTTGAGGCAAGGTCTAACTGTATAGCTAGTACTTACTGGTCTTGAACTCACTGTGTAGCCAAGGCCAGCCTCAACCACTTAATCCTTTGGCTTCTGGCTTCTGAGTCCTGGGGATACAGATGTGCACTACCATACCCATCTTTGTAATCAGATACCTTTTGAGGGCTTTGAGCACTGGTAACCCTTCCCAGTATTATGAAGAAACAATTCTCAGTTAAAGGGACATATTGGGGCCATTGCTGTATAGTGTTCTCTTAGGCAATGTACCACCTTCATATCAGTTTTATTTGAGAACTTACCATAACTGTAATTTCAGTTAATTTTCCTATTTTGTACTTTAGACCTCATTGAAGGAAAGATTTTGCAAGATAGAGTTATTTACTTTAGGCTGTGTTTATGTATTCTCTAGCCCTATATTAAATGGGTGTGATGAGGATTTACCAAAACTTTCTATATACTAGGGTTATTTAACTTGTGATTACTACAAAATATCTCTTCTTGATAGAGAAGATAGTTTTATTCACACTAGTTTTGAAGGTTTTATCATATAAAGTCCATTCTTAGGGGCTAGGGAGATGGTAATAGCATGAGCTGAGCAAATATGAGGACCTGAGTTCAGTCTGGATCCTCAACACTTATGTGAGGAAGCTGAGTGTGGCTGTTGACACCTGTGACCCCACTGTAATGGTGTAACCTTAGGATCTTAAGAGTTCACTGGCCATCCAGCCTAGCTAAAAAACAGCAGTCTCCAGGTTCAGTGAGCAACCCTGTCTCCATCGAAAACAGGTGGAAAGTGATGCAAAGGACACCAGACATCCCCTGGGTCCTGTGCATGCATGCACATGCACATTCGAGTACACCCCCCCCACACTGTATTTTTTACATATGGGTTGAAGTCCAGCCTTGTAGCATGAATCTTAACAAGTTTTATTAATAAAATCAAACCCAGAGCCAGGTATTGGGGTGAATGCTGAATGATCAGAGAAGCAGAACAAGCCACAGCCACCTCACCTTGCCAATTCCTCAGCTGATCCTGTTTCCTCAGACTGGAAGCCTTTCAGTCCTCATCTAGAATGAATCTCAGCTGAACTGGTGCTCAAACGCCTAAAAGCTTAACCAGGCTAGTTCCTGGTCCTCATGCCTTATATACCTTTGTGCTTGCTGCTATCACTTCCTGGGATTAAAGGCATGTGTCACCATGCCTCGCTGTTTCCAGTGTGGCCTTGAACTCACAGAGATCCAGGCGGACTTCTGCCTCTGGAATGCTAGGATTAAAATGTGGGTGCCACTATTTTTTGGCCTCTATATCTAGTGGCTGTTCTGTTCTCTGATCCCAGATAAGTTTATTAGTTTATTAGGGTGCACAATATTTTGGGGAACACAGTACCACCACATAGCCTGGCCATTTGGCTTGTTTTATAGCCTTAATGGAATTGTTTGATCTGAAATTTAATTTGGTTTTGGGAAAACATCTCCAAATGGATTTATTATCTGAGAGTTCTTAGTCTCCCATGATCTGGGAGGGATGCAAAGCTTCTTTTCTAGCCTCTATGTGACCATCATCACTAGGAGGTGTGGGACAAAGTAGGAAAACTAAGTTAAAGGAGCCCAGAAAGTTGATGGATGCTAATACACCAGCCTTGAAGAGCTAGATCTCTGGTGTGTGGGGAGCTGCTCTGTGCATGCGTGTGTGCGTGTGTGTGTGTGTGTGTGTGGTTTAGAGGGACTCCATCTAACTCAAAGCATGAAGGTACCCTCAGCTAGACTCCCAAAGTGTGGGGTATTACTGACCTGGAACCTGAGCAGGTTGTTAAATATAGCCATAAGGTGTTGGTTGAAAAGTCTCGAGAGTGCTTGCTTGCATTTTAATGGATGCCCTCTTCTTATGATGACTATCCCTTTAACGTAAATCACAATACCCTTGCTAAAATTCTGATTTCGTCAACTAAGGCATTCACTTAGAGAAGTATGGAGAAAGCCGTGGCTTGGATGTAAAGAAGGCCAGTATTTCTGCAGTGTTAGCAGATTACAGGACTTAGAAGAAGAAAAAAAAAAAATGCTGCCTCTTTGTTTTCTTTTCTGTTGAAACATTCATTGAAAACATTTAAAGCATTGCTTCCTTCACTCACAGATTTTTACAGATTTCAGTCTGTGGGGATGAGGGCGAGTTCTGTGAGGGCATGGTTAACTTAGCAGATGTAGTTTTACATCTTGTTTGCCTTTTCTGTTAAGTCCTTATGCATGTTGTGAATTAGAGTTTATTTTTAGTTCTTAATGAGTCCTTTTCTCCTCATTGTACTTTTTGTTGGAATTCTGTTTTCAACATAGTGTTTTGATTTTAAAGGGAGCATGTGTACGACTTACCAATTTTGTATTTACACCCTCCTCCAGCTCAATTAAAATTTTATGTTTCTTGGTGTAGGGTTGAGAGATTTATTACTGTGCATTTGCCCTTGGTCTCTCATAGCTTGTTTGACCTTGGACTCTTACACTCAGGAAGTCATATCTTCCTTTTAAGATAAAGTTCAAGGGAGGTATAGATTCAGGTAAACTGTAAACCAGAATTACTGTGTGGTCTTCAAGGTCACTGGAAGGTTTATTTCCTCTTGTTTTAAAGTCCTCTTAAGGAGGACATTAACATTGGAGTCTACAACATACTGTCCTCTGAAATCTTCCTGACCTTGGTGCTAGTCTGAGAGATTTTCATAACCCAGCTGCAAAGACTGGTAGTTGCTCTTAGTCTGCTTTGTCCAAAGAGGCTGGTTGTGGTGGTAAACCAGTGGACACCTTTTTTGTAAAGGAAGATTACTAATGACATCCCAGTTTTATCCCTTGGAATGCTGCTTTTCCCGTGTGACCTGAGTGCTGAGGCAGCCCTCCGTAAACACAATGCCGAATGCTTTTGCTCTGTTGTTTCACGTAGTACTCACCTTTTCAAACATGATGAATTGGGATTCAGCGTGTTAATATCTCAAGGTTTTAGGCCAGGTTTGTTTTAAACCTATAAATTACTAGTGTTTCTAGGCTCTTATTTTTGAGGGGTAAGTTCATAAGTGTTAGAGAAGATGAAAATTAATAATTGACAATACTGACTTGTAACTTTTCAATATATATTCATTTCTTTCTTTTCTTTTTCTTTTTCTTTTTCTTTTTCTTTTTTTTTTAAGTACGAGAAGCCAAAAGCTTTGACAGAAAAACAAGGTAACATTCAGTAATCCTACTTTCACATTTTAGAGCATCCTAATCTAGACCTGGTGGTAAAAGTCTATACAAAGGGGCTAGAAGGCTGGGCTCAACAATTAAGAGCACTAGCTGCTCTTCCAGAGGACCCAGGTTAGATTCCTGATACCCACATGGGGGCAGCCCAACTGTCAATTACTCTAGTTTCAGAGCAACTTACACCCTCTTCTGGCCTCCAAGGCTACTAGGCAGGCATGTAATACACAGACATAATACCTATACACACAAAATACCAATAAATAAATCCTTAAAATAATAGATTCAGAGTCATCTGTGATTAGCTTCCTTATGCAGTTGAGGTTTTAGTCCTCTGAGTGAGGAACCCTGTATGTCTGGACCTGGTCGTCAGGTGAAGGGTACCTTGTGTTCTTTGCTGGCCGTGAGCCAGATGGCTGTTGTCCAGAGAGTCCTCCCTTCTGAAGTTGTTGCAGGCCAAGGTGAGGTATTGTAGACTCCCCAGTAGGAAGGGACAGACAAGAGTGAGAATTTCATTCTGTAACTTGGTGTTCCCATTTGCTACCCTCTTTTCCAAATCCTTTTCCATCAACTCTTCAAGAAATCTCTTTCAAACCCTCAGCGTGGAGCTGTTCCCCTAATCCCCAGACAGCAGGGACAGTTCCTGTAGTTAGTGTCTTCTTCAGATGCTGATATATGTGACCTTAGGAAAAAGTGATGAGTGGCTGTTTTCTGTCTTTTGCATCATGTTGAAGTGTACCACCAAGTAGAGCAGTCTTCCTCTTATATCTTGGGTCTGTACCTTGTATGCCTCCTGCCTTCCCACTGGGCATCAGCCGAATGTATACCTGCTCCTGCCGGAATATCATTCCACTCTCAGTGACTGCTCTTGTATTCAGAAGTTGGCTATTGACAGTTCCAAGCAATTACATGTGTTGGAGTTTAATAGACCCACTCCCCACAATGTATGAATTTAAAAGAATAATAAAAAAGTAATGCTTTTCATGGTGAAAGGTTTTTTTTTGTTTGTTTGTTTTTAATTTCCCCCCATGTTGGGCATTGAAACCAGGGCCTTGCAGATGTTAACCTTGAGCAAGGAGGAAGACATCCTGTTGCTGAGGCTATCATCTGTCTTAATTAGTGGTGCTGTTGACTCCAGTAAGCTTTCGTTCTTTAGCCTATGGGGCAGGTTTGGCTGTGGTTGGGAACATCTGTGCTGTTGCCTTCCTCATTCATGGGGTTATGTGACCATGTATTCCAGAGAGAAGAAAGATCATGGTTAGGGTATGGTAGAGAGCAGACCATGGTCATATAAGGAGGGGCATACAGAGCATTCTGTGTGCTGTCCTAAGCCACGCAGCATAGCAACAGTCTAGTTTGCTATGACTTATTTGCTAATGACTTGTTGATTATACCACCTAATAGTTGCATTCTTTTTGGTTTAGGTGGAAAGATTTATAAGGACCTTTGTGGGTTCAAAAGAAAGTTGTCTCATTCTTTAATTAGGACCATGCTGTATGTGAATGCTCTTTCTGTGTATAGTGGGTGTGAGGCTAGAAAATGGGTATTTCCCCCCTGAATCTGCTACAGAAAGCTAGACAAGTAAAGGACTGAGTCACTTAGGCAGTTTGCCCCAGGACCTAGCTCCTTTTACTTAGTTGTTTTTAAAGACATTATCTCACTCTGTAGCAGGCCTGAGGCTCAATCTTGAGCAATTCTCTCCAAGCCTAGTGAATGCTGGGATTACACTCAAGAGCCCCCAGGCCTGGCTGGACTTTGAAGAGTCAGTGGAAGGAGGGGATTGTGGTGGAGAGAGACACTATCTGTCTGGCTTGACACGATGGCTTTACTGCTCATTAACTGGAAGCTGGTTTATAACTGCTTCCTCTTCCTTCTAAACACTCCTATGTCTATTCCAGTAAATTCCTTTTTGCTAATTAGCCGGAGTCAATTTGTTTTTCTCCTGATTTACACTGTAGTGTAATGGGTAATGCATGTGTTTAGTTCTTTCTGTCAGAGTTTACTTTTGAATTCACGCTAAAAGAAGGTTATTTACTTCATCTTGCCTTGAGAGTAACATTTCTAACTGCGTGGCCTGTGTATTTGATATATTAACTCAGTGTGTTCCCCTCCCGTGAACTCCTCAAGTATGAAGTGTTCAGTCACCTCCTCTTGGCTTCCTTTTGCCAGTGTGGTAAGAAACCAAATTCTGATAAAATAATGCCAGAGCAGAAGAGGTACAATGAAGAGCACTTCCCCCCAGGTTACCTCATGGAATGCCCCCATCCCTGTGTGGTTGTACCCTCATCATGCCTTTTGTCCTTGAATACGAGCGAAAATCACCAGAGGAATGACAGGGTAGACCAGCAGCTCTTGTGTCTGCAGATCTGCAGCTCACTTAGGGGGTGGACTTTTTTTTTTTTTTTTTTTTTTTTGCTTAGCAAAGTTTTACAATTGCTGTTGCTTATGGCAGCTGTTTACCTATCTGATAGTAAAACACAATTCCTTCATTTATTCCTTTTGCCTGTTTACCCCTCATTTAATAAAAACCTTTCTGTGGTCAGGACATAGGGACATGTGTACACTCAGAGGTATTACATTTCTGTGTCTTTTGGGTTCAGTGATATGTGTCATTGTTATCCATTTAAAAAGTTTCAATTGGCCTATTCATTGTACATGCCACTGAGTTTCATAGGGACATTTACAGACAATTATATGACTATTTATAGTGTAGTTGGGCATATTCCACCCATATTCACCTCTCCCATTTCCCCCAACTCCCTTCTCACATTAGTTCCTTGTTCCCCTAGATGAGTTTGTGTTCATAACATATACACATATATAAGTTTATGTGTCTGTGTAAATCTAGAACCTACAAGCGAGAGGAACCTGAAATTCTTGTCTTCCTGACACTGGTGTGGTTTTATTTCTCTGCAGGTGATGTAATTGTCTTCTTCAACTCAGTTCACCCAATTGTCCTCTTCTTTTAGTCAGACTTGAGTTCTCCTGGAAAAGATTTGTCTTACTTTATTTGCAGTCTTTATTCCTTGTAAGTCCCTATTGCAGAATCCTAAGTATAATTGTTTAAAAATAAATTAGTCAATATTATGCTGTTAACTTGTAATTTGTAGAAGCTGAAAGGAATCAGATATCTGTTCTGGTGGCTTTACCTGAAAAGACAGTGGGGGTTGGGGCACAGGAAGCCTGAGCAAGAGGACACCAAAGAATCTGGTAGAAAGCCTTAATTATGTGATAGAGTCTTTGTTTAAAAAACAAAGTTCCCACACACCTTTAATTTGTGTACTCAAGAGGCCGAGAAGTGGATCTCTGATGAGTTTAAGGCTAGTCTGGTCTACAGAGCAAGTTCCAGGACAGCCAGGGCTGTTATACAGAGTAATTCTGTATCTCAGGGGTATGCTGGGCCTGTCTTAGCTCCTAGTCACTTAATGAGTAGGGTTCTTAGTTGTTTGATTTATTTTTTTTTTTAAACTTGTTGCCCACACCCCCTACCCCTCTGTGTTTTCATTGTTGGAGGCTGGCCTTGAACTCACACTGCAGCCAAGAATGACTGTAAACTTTGGATCCTCTTCCTTCTTTTGTTCCATCCTCAGTATTGGAATTGCACATGTGTTCTTCCACACCCAGTTTAATCTTGTTCTTCTTAAAAGGACTTAATTCTGAAATGATATGTGTGTGTAACACACACACACACACACACACACACACACACACACACACACACGTCTGAGGGTAGACAAGTGCTTTGAGTACAGTGCCTTTGGAAGCCAAGTGAGGATTCTGGATCCTCTGGAGCTTTAGTCATAGACAGCATGATTGTCTGACCTGGGTTGTCTTCAGGAACAATGCACTCTTGTTAACAGCTGAGCTGGCCTCTTCAGCCCCCTCCCCTTTCTTCTCTCTGGTAACAGTGCCAGAACAAGTTAGTTTTGATAGGGATGAGGAAGTCAAGAGTTTGGGGGTAGCCATCAAGACTGAAAATTGATTGTGTTCTGGTGCTGAGATTTCACACTGAACTTAGGGCAATCAGATAAATTTTGATGGCTGAGATTACCTCTAGTTCTTTCGTTTCTGTTCATCCAAAATTCTGAAGAATATCTAAGAAAGAGAAGAAATTCTGGGTTAATATCCATGTTAAGATGAGTGGAAGAAATAACATCCAAGTTGTTAAGCATCATAGAATAGTTAAATTGAATATAGGTTTAATTTGTCATATTCTGTATAGTTAAAGTATCTCCCTTACAAAAATGCTATTGCTGGGCATGGTAGCTCCCATCTGTGATCTCAGCATAAGAAGCAGAGAGATGATTTTGAATTCAAGGCCAGCCTTGACTACATAGTGAGACACTGTCTCAAAATAAATAATAGACAAAACATTGATGGCTATTGAAACGAATCTTTATTTTAATCTCAGCTAATTTGAATGGTATCTGAAAATTTTAATACATGAATAAGTCATAACTGTAAATGTGTCAGACAGCTTCTCAGCATAGTACAAGTTCTCCTTCCTTGTGTTTCTTTGGATGTAATTTGGGTGTGGGTGTAGATAAAGAACCCTAATAAGATTTAAATGGGTTTCTGTGTTCAGATCCTTGTCAGTATATATGCATATTTTTATTTGCTAGAAAGTATCTTGCTTGAGAAAAACTTAGTAGTCTAGAAGGTAAATGAAATGCCTTAATAATGTTATCAGCTAAGTACCTAGAATAAGTACTTCACAGTTTATATTGTATTTGAGAATAGTGCTCAACTAATAAGAGATCTGGCAGCATCACAAAATAATTCTGTCACCCCTAAATAAAAGAGATCATTTTACAGTCTTTCCTGCTACTTCATAGGTGGTAAGCAAAGACTTGTCAGCAACAAAACCAGAAAGTTGATTGACACCAAAGGCTGTTGAGTTAGGGAAGAGCTGAAAGGTTAACATTTACTGAAAACTTTGTTTCTTTGAGTTTACTTGTAATTGAACATCTGATGTTTAGTAGTCACTCTACCTGTGGAAAGTTCTTTAACAAACTTCACTCTAGCACATAGGGCTAAATGTATTTTTAGAAAGTAATTTGATGAGGGTAAGGTAGATGGGAACATTATGGGCACAAGCATTCAAGAACCCTCTTGGTTTAGCTTTTGTCTATAGGTGAGATGTGTTGAGCGTTCTAGGTTAAGTTCATAAGGCTATTTAGCAGATAGCCTTAAGCTCCTAGCCCTAGAAAAACCACCTGTCTTTGTTGTAGTCTTGAGATATTTTTGCAGAGTTGCCATGTGTTGTGGTCCAAATAGCTGGCACAGAAATTATGTCTTATATCAGATGGTCTGAATATTATTTCATCTGATTTCATGAAAACATAGCTATAGGTCTTCTCTAGTGTCAGGTGAACAGAAGTACTATATCTCACATTCTAACATGGCTTAAAATGTAGGTGATCATGAATAAGCCTCTTTTAATTTATACCCTTTTGTAGATTCATGGGTGTACTTGAAATGATAGCATGGTAGTAAGAAAGATTACTCCTTTGTTCAGAATTTTCTTGTTTCATTGGGAAGATGTGACTGGAATTACCAGTAGTGGTTGAGTACACATTTCTGGGCATGAGATTAAATATTTCACTGTCACCATGTGACAAAAAGACAAGATTTCTGCTTTTCCAGTTCAGTGAGGGTGATTTACTTTGATGCTGCTGCAGACAGAGCTACACTGCTCTGTGACCTAATGAGCTGTGTTTTTCTGAGTGTTAGTTCCTTTATTACAGTATCTGTGAATTTTAAATCTTTTGAGGCTTACAATGCCTCCTCCCAACTTTTAAATGAGGTGATTTGGGGGAAAATGCTCATAGGTGATGTGAATGGGACAGTTATCACAGGAACTGCACCATCTTGTATTTCTCTTTAGAAGCTATCTGTTAATTGATGGGCATAAGGCACTGGGGTCTGAGTGGTTTGATCTAACTGAAGCTGCCCCTTAGCAAAAACAGAATGTGTATCTATTTCCGTCAAGGGGCTTTGTTGCCTGTACTTGTAGCCACGCTTCCCATGGGAGCCCCAGCCTTTCCCACTATTGTGAGGACTGCCACCTTCCCCATGAGTTGTGACCCACTGGGGTTGTCCCCTCTGTTGCTTCAGAAACTGCTTCCTTGAGGTCCTAAAGGTTGTGTCTGCAGTGTTTAAGTGGGTTTCCTTGTACTCAGTATTTATTCCCTAACTGATGAAGCACAATGCTTCCTTCTGTTGGGGCATTTCTCCTCCTCGGGGATATAAAATTCAGTGCTTTTTGTGTGACTATTTTACATTTAAGGGAGGAAAAATAGGTTTTTTAAAACACTTGAAAATGTTAACTGTCTTTGTTCATCAAATATAAACTAAGCAAAATGTTCCATACAAGAAGGAAAATCTTGTTATTTATGCCTAGATCTTTGTGTTGAGTGAGGACAATGACAGTCCTTGGGAAACTTAGTTCTCTATCTTTGCTAAAAATATCACTAATAGAATTCTGCTCTTTTTTGAAATAAAAGAAACTAAAGTGGGCACTTATCCCCAGGTAGAGCTTGGTACATGCCACTTTGTAGAGGTCACTTTAATGTGAAATGAGGTTTTTACTTTATAGATTTTTTTTCTTTTTGGTTGTATGATATTACCCATTATTCCTTCTGCTGTGACCCTGCCTCTTTCCCTCTCTAACCTTTCTTAACTTGGTATTAACCTTGTTAGCTGTGATGAACTCTGGCTTGGGTTAAATATAATCTTCTGATTCCTGTATGCAATATCAAAATCGATTGTCTTGTGGTAAATTTCTTCCCACTTTCTGTCCACTCAGAATAGCATCTTAGCAGTCACATTCATGTACTTTTACACCTCTATAAAGGAGACTTAAATCTGCCCAGGGCAGCCATCTTTGTCTTTTGGAGAGGTGGTCATCATGAGAGAGATGCACAGCTTTGATAGTGTTAATCTCCATGCACTCATAGGTCAGCAGATTCCTTGTTCTCTTTCAAATGTAAGATGTTTCCTCCTGGGAAAGACTGGGATTCCTGGCCTGGCCTTGGTTTGAGGGAGTTGCTGCAGGACAGGATTCTGGGTCCAGAAGTTGAATGCTGGGTGAAAGGAGGTTGGTGGTTCATCCAGATGAGTGAGAAGGTCTCATGTAGGCCTGGGAAGCTCATGAAGTCTGTGGAAGAAGAGTGAGAATTTAGTGATTGTGAATCTTAGATCAGTGTTTCCCCCATGACTGCTGTAGATAGACTTCTCAGATGTCCTTCCTCAGTGTGCCTCAGTGACTGGTCAGTCCTGTGTTGTGGAGTTAAAGCTCCCCTAGGTCAGGCCCTGTTCTCAGGGAGAGGCAGTTCTTTTGCCTCTGAAGACTTTGTGGTGTACTTTTGTCCTGATTAGATCTTTTAAACTCTATAAATTCCTCGTCTTCCTCTGTATATTCCCCTCCCCCTTATTTTTTTGGCATGAAAACCCTGAATTGCATCTGTCCTAAAACACTAGACTTCAACTTTCCAGGTTAATTATTGGTTAAGCAAGAAACTCCCGTGATCCATCATGCTTATTCATTTCTGGTACCTGCTTCTCTTCCACCTGTGATGGGGCCTTACATTTTGAAGCATGTTAGGGGTTATAGACCATGCAGTATCGATCCCTCCTTCTTCCCTACAGCTAGGAAACCATACTCTGAGTATGAAAGCATTTTAAGCAGTCTGCTGAGGAGAGATGTGTCTTGTGTGGGAGACAGTTTTGGCAGTAACAAGCATGTTTGGCTTTAGTCATAAGAATTGCTTTCTGAGCTTCTGGAAGAGGAGTATGTAAATCAAGCTTCATTTAAGAGGTATCTTGTGATAATGCAGATACCTCTCATCTATCTGCTTTATAATGATGGATTTGTTTTGAGGGTATAAGTGGTTTCTGCACCTGTAGGATGCTGTTCCTTTTCTTTCAGGGCTTCCCTCCCTCCCTTTTATATGTGGTCTTTTGGATGGATCAAGAAAGAACTGTGAAGTTTCAGTCAGATGATTATATAACAAAGGACCAAAAATCAAATGCAGGTGTATTGGAGATAAGTTTTCTGGTTAGAACGTTGTGATGTTCGGACCCTGCTTCCAGTGACTCCAAGTTCCGCTGATGGCAGTGGACTTGGAGAATCTGGATTTGGGAAGACTAGCCCTGGCTCTGAAATCAGACTCATTTACTAGCTACTTCTGAGAAAGTTAATTACCACCTCTGAACCTCCACATTTCTCTCTGTAAAATGTCTAGAAATGTGTATTCATAGAATTAAATATGATGAATCTATGCAATGTAAGGCCCATTAGTTCCTCTCTAGCAGTGTTAGGCAGTATGGTTGCCTTTGCTTTTAGGTAGGTAGGACTATTGGGAGTGGACTTTGCCCTTCAAACTTACTGACCTTTCCACAGTAGAAAACTTAGGGTGTTTGGAATAAGTAGAAGATATTCTTAAATAGTATGTTTTCAAGAAGAAAATTTATCTCCAAAAGAAACTTTTATCCTATAGACCCACATAATCTAACGTTTCTTCCATAGTTTGTATAATGAAATATTTCTCTTTGACACTTTGGAGAAAACAGGCTTCCTAGTAAATTGCAAGGCTGGCACAGTGTCAAAAGGGCTGCTCAACTATATAGTGCTTTGGGGCTCTAATTTTTTTTTTTTTTGTATGTAATAACTAAATGAAAATGCTGGCTTGCAGAGAGTAGAAGCCACATTAAGAAAGCTGCTTTGCTTCTCAGTGGACTGCTCTGTAGTTTCTTTGTGTGAGTGTGTGCACGCACCCGTGTGAAGATTGACACCAGCTGGTAGTGCAGGCAACAGCAGATGCCCTTTTTACTACCACAGTTGTCAACTGCTTTCCTACTTTACCACAATACCATTTTGAGGAATATGGTTCCTCTGCCCTCATCGCAAATGATATTTACTTGAACAACCCCATTGCTTTTAAGCAGGCACAAGGCAAAGTAGAGATCGTTTAAGTGTCTGCGTGAATGGAGGTCCACATATGTTAATTCTAATGGAGGGACAATTGCAGGAGACCCAGACCTTTAGCTAGGAGTAGATCTGACACTGGTTCAGAGTTGTTAATGTCCTAACTTTGAACTATAGGGGCTGAATTTTTGGCTGCTTGCCAGCATTTGACTTTTACTCACATCATTTGAAGGTAGGTTTGCTGCTGATGGCTCCTTCTGAGCAGCTACCTAAACTAGTAAGAGACAAGTGCTGGCTTTTGCCCTTATTGTCCAGGTGCTCTATCATTTTACTCTCTTCCACACTGGAGAACCTGCTCCATGAGTTTCTTCTGAAGATAAGGAGTAGGAGGAATCCATTTATTTTCTTTCTTCAGATTATGCCAAATTGCCCCAATGTTTCTTGTATTGGATGCAAGACAGTCTTAGTACCTGGTGCAGCACTTGAAAATTTAGAGGATTTAATATGCTCTCTCTGTTCTTGATAACCTAAGATTGAATTGTGTGGGAGTTCTTAATGCTGTCTGCAAGGGTGATGTATTAAGAACCCACACTTTCGCCAACTTAAGCAAGGTCACACTGCATTGCCAGCAAATTCATAATTACTGGTACTGGAACTGTAGGAAATAGAGCTTTACTAGTTGTATAATCAGGACAGATATGGCCATTAAAATTAACTCACAGAGAAAATGCCCTGGTGCAGAGGACATTAGATGCTCCCCATAGACTTAGACTGTTTAGGTAATATTTACCAAATAATCACTCCTTACAACTTTGATTTCAGCAGAAAAGTTGTAATTTAACTCTTTTCTTATTATCTCCATATATCTGAAGTTCCAAAGCCATTTAAAGTATTAGGTCCTTTGAGTTGCAGACCAGCTTTATTAGCATTTGGGGAGAATATGAATTTTGGAGCGACCCATCTGTTTTCTGTATTGTGTGAGCATCTAGGTTGAGTTTTCTATCCTGGTGCTAACCCATGGTAATGTCCTTTGGGAAGCTGGTCAAAATCATCCTCATGTTGATAGCTAGCTTGCACTGTAGTAACAGGATCCTGCCAGCCTCTCCTCTCCATTTGATCTTACTCATTAGAGGGCAGCAAGGAGGAACTGTTTGGTGTGACCCAAGCTAGTGGGTTGTTCAAATGGAATGACTAACTGCATCTGGAGGAGATTCAAGCTAAGAAGGGACTGGACATTGGGAGAGAAATGTGACCAGGAAGGATTGCATCCTTCTGCTCTCAAGGTTCTCTCTCCCCTTTCCCCTTCTGTGTGGCACCATGCAGTAAAATATTAAGAAAGCTGGTAAAGTCTGGATTGTGCCATTCTGGTGCCAGAGTTGTAGTGCACAGCCTGTCTGAACAGACACACATGATGGGTGCCCAGGAACAGAAAGTCCATCTGAGGAAAGACAACACATTTACAACTTTGTGTACTGGGAGAAGGGTAGCAGAACGAGAAAACTAGGTCTTCATTAAAAAGAAAACCCCCCCTTTAGAGATCAAATTTTTCAGATCTTATGTTTTGCTTTCCCAGTCTTTCTAGTTAAGGTATTGAGTTTTACACAGGCACTGTTTGGAGATCACAAATGTTTCTTCTTTTTCTTTTTTCGCCCCAAATGTTTTATTGTCAGACTTAAGGTTGTAAGAGTCTTGCTTGACAGAGGACCATCAGCAGCCTGTTTCTGATAACTCTAGAATTTAAAAAAGATCCATGCTGCTTTCATTCTGTTATTTCATAAAACATTACTACTGCTCTAAATGAAATAATAGATACATATCAATCAGTGTAGTCACCTTTTATTGTTGATTCACCTACCAGGTTTTTACAGAATTCACTCTGCATTTTATTTGACTTGTTCATGAATAGTCTCGGCAGACTTAATTATATTAGTGAAAAAGCACTTTCAACAAAATTATATGCTGACATCCCATAATTCATACTTACAGATTTGTGAAACAGATTTATGTAAATCTATCAAATTACTCTATATAACATTATTTTTTAAATTGAGATTTCATTTTAATGGTATTTATAGAAAATTTTCATGTGAGAATTTTACATGAACTATTTTAAAAAATAGCTCGTATGATTCCCTTATGAAGACAGAATATTGTAACATTTGAGCATCTCATCTCCATATTCTGTAATCCATCTGGTGCAAGACAGGGGCAGGGGAGTATGTTAGTAAGGGCAACTCGACCCTAAGACATAAGCTCCTGGAACACAGATACTGCACTTAGTTAATTTATCTGTTTGTGGTTGGTTCACTCATTTGATCACTGAACATTTATTTACTAAATAGTATGTGGTGGGGCTTTGTCAGGAACTGAGATCAACTTGCTCTGCTTTGCTCAGTCCCAGAGTGGAACAATCTGCCTATATTCAAATTAGCCCAGTGTGCATCCAAATTGACTAGTGTACACACACACACACACACACACACACACACACGGTAAAATAATATGGGGCTTGCTGTAGAACTGCTAGGGAGGGGAGTGATGGACACTATGTATTAGGATCCAGGCATGTGGTAGCAAGAAATACTGTCACAGTCTTGAAGGTTTGTGTGAGTAATCCAGTTCTGGACGTATGCTCCAGCACTGGCACCTGCGTGCTGTAGGACCAGCAAAAGCAGAGCTCTGCTGGAAGTCAGCAGGAAGCCAGGAAAACAGGGCATGGTATGATTTGATTTTTAGGAGTTCCACCTATATAAACGTAGTGGAGGATGGCTCCTGTCTTGGATTCCATAGTCTAGGAAAGATGGTGATTAATAAGGAAGAGTGGAGAAGCAATAAACCAAGTCAGAAAATTAATAACAAAGGATGCCCGACTGAGGAAGAGAGGTGAATTTACCCGTGCAAGTGAGCAGCATGTTGATAGAAGTCATCTCACACATTTTGGTCTCTGGTCCAGAACCCACTTCCTACTGGTCTTGTTTAGGACATTACCATCAGGATGAGACCCACCGTGCCGTATTTAAACACCAGTGCCACCCCTCGCTCTGTTTCCTACTCTCATTCCATTTGATGTTTCTTCTTAGTATTGTATTCTTGTTCATTTGTCTCCTCTCAGAATGGAGGCATGTGAGGAGGAGCTGTACCTTATCTTGGCATCCTCCAGGGCCTAGCAAAATGTAGGTTTTGATAGTGAATGAATGGATACTTAGTTTAGGTAAGAAATACTTAAGTATAACCCTTCTCCACAAATTCTTGTTGAAAAAGGTCTCATTTAATATTGGTTGGATAAAATTAATGTGCCAGGTTTTTAATCAAGAATTATGGTAGTCCATTGCCTTTAGTTTTAGACCTAAGGGGGTAATTTGATATTTTGAACACTGGTAGTAATTTTAAATAGAAAAAAAAAAGTAAATGAAGTGACCTTTGAATGAAATGGGTCCAGAAGATTGTGTATTTTTAATTAAAATATGCAATTAAGTTTTTAATTAAAGTATGCTGTTAAAAGCAATGTAGGTGACTAGGGAGTGGCTGATACATTGAATTACACACAGTATGGGATAAATTGGCATTTACTGTGTCTCCCACAGTACCACTTTAACACTAAGCAGATTCTCTTCCTGTTTAGCTCTTTTTCCTCTGACCCCTACCCTGTTTGGTGTGGTCCTCTGTTCCTGCCAGGGCCTGCTGGAGTGTTCAGCTCCATGCTCCAGGTCATTGACCATGTTTCTAGCAGCTTGCTCTTGTACCAGTTGCATTTTAGAGACTTTTTTTTTTTAAATAGGAAGGGATTCTTTTCTGTGGTGTGTATGCTCAATTAAAAAGATTGCAACTAAAAAGACATCTGGAGTGTAGTATTTGTCCAGAGAGAGGCTGTGAAACAATCTATCCAAGTTGTTTCCATAGTGAATTTCTAGAGTCCTTGCCACACTCTTAGGTCCAAGACATGGATTAGTGGTTCCTAAACCCTTGAGAGACGATGGACAGGGAAGCATGAGAAGATAGCTGGGGATGAGTGGTGTTAGTTCTGTTTTCTTAGAAACTGTTTTTAAAATTATGTTGGCTTCTATAATTCATCATACTTGGAACTTAAATGTGCACCTCTGCAAGTTTTCAAAAAGTGATACTGGGTTTGGGTATAAACATGTGCACACTCTAATTTCAGAGTCCCTTGGGACAGTTGGATGATACGGGCAAAGGTGCTCGGCTTCCAACCCATTCGTTGTAGCTCCTGCTTGGGGGGGAGGGTAACTGGGGAGTAGGGGTCAGGAATGGGAAGACTAAGTCCTGGTTTTCAGTAGCTTTTCTTTCCTTGCTGTTTGGTTTGCTATTGCTTTTTTTTTTTTTTTTAAATATGAACTTGTAACCAGAAATATAAATAAGATAATTGAAAAACAGCATAGGCATAGACATAAAGAATAAATTGTTATTTGCTAGAATCGACAGAAATGAGACAGTAGGCAACCGATCCATTATTAATAATACACATATGTATCAAGTCGTCCGAAGATGTCTGGTGATGCTCTACTTTAGACATGCTGAAGACAGCCTATGTTGCTCAGTGGAAGAATCACACGCCGTGCCCAGCCTTACTGCTTTACCCCTTGCTTCTTAAGCTGTAGAAGCTGATTGCCAAGCTTTGGATGCCAGTCTTACCTTTGTGTGAAAACTGTGAGTCTATACCTGAGTGTTAAATTATCACATAGCTGAAAGGAGTGGGGAGTCACTGTCTATATCTGTGATGCCTTTATTTACCTTAGGCTCAATAAGTATTTGCTCACCTGGATAATGAATGCACTCCATACTGAAAATCTGTAAAGTTCCTATCACTCTTAATTTCATACACTATGTATTGATCATATTCACTCTGCTCTCCAGACTCCCCATAAATACACCTCTCACTTCTCTACCCACCCACCCCTGTGTCTTTTTTTTTTTTAAAGCTCATCAAGTCCAGTTTGTGCTGCCCACATGTCCTTGGATGTGTGGCCTTCCCCTGGAGCTTGGGAGACATGCAAGGCAACACTCTTGAAGAAAATTGGCTCCCTGTCTTCTAGCAGCTATCATTTGTCAGTGGCTTTTCAGCTACCACCACCCCTCTTCATGCTGGGATTTTGTCTAACTTGAACTTGCACAGGCCTTGTGCACTTTAACAAGCACTGTAATTTCATATGTGCAACTGCCTCTCTGTGTTTGGAAAACAGTTTCCTTGTAGTTACCCACTGCCTCTGGCTCTTATAGTCTTTGCTCCCTCTCTTCCATAATGATCTCTGAGCCTTGGAAGAGGGAACGATATGTTATAGATATCCCATTTAGGACAGAGAATTCTGTAGTCCCTTGTCCTCTACACCTTTACCAGTCATGGGTTTCTGTGTTAATCACTATCTGCTGAAAAGAGAAGCATCTCAGATAAGAATTGTCTCTTGTATTAGCACCCTAACATTTTGTTTGCTGTGCTAACTGTGGACTTAAGAATGTACCTTTTAGTCACAGATAACCCTTACATGTTTTATTATTAATAGGAAACGTCATTTACCTTGAACACATTTTACTTGGCAGATGGCACTCCTTTCAATAGTGCTAGATCAGAATCTTCTTTACAAAGAGAAGAGATTATTTGGAGGTGAATGTGTGTTTAAGTCTAGTCAATAATAGTGAGAATTTTGTTCATCATTGTAGCTGGCCAGATTTCATTGGGTGTCAGGTCAGATTCAAAGAATGTGCTCTCTGATCGAGACCTTTATATCTTTGGTAATATAACTGGCACCATTTATGTTCTCCTGGTTTCATTTTGCAAACCTTCCATTGCCTATAGCACGCTAGGAGTCAGGACTTGAGGCAGCCTAGGAACAGGTTAGCCAGAGCAAGTGACCAATCTTCTTCATGTATAGCTTTGAGCCTAGAAACATGGCTGCCCAAGACCCATGTCAGGAGGCCAGTGAATTGCTTCTTGAAATAGTGGGTAATGTGACAGCATAGAAGACCACCATCATAAAATCTCTTTAAGATACATCTGTAAAATGGTGTCTTCTATTTGGAGACATTTCACATGCTAAGGCCCTCCTCATAGCTTCCAGATGTTCTGTGTACCTCAGGACTCACTTTAACACTTGTTTTCTTTGGTCAGTAAGATGACTCAGCAAGTGAAATGGCTGCTGCCAAACCCAGTGACCTGAGTTCAATCCCTGGAACACACATACAGTGGAAGGAGAAGACTGGAATCCTTGAAGTTGTGCACACGTACAGATAAATAGCTTAAAAAATAAAAAGCAAATTACGTGGTCCTCAGCCTGGCTGTACCTTAAAATCCCTAAACTTTAGGAAAGCTGTTTTCAGTGCTTCAAAACAAACTGATCAAGTCAGGATTTTGGAGTGTGGGGTTCAGGCTCCCCAAGATCTCTGAGCTGATTCTGCCATGCAGCTGAGGTTGAATCAATAAGATGATTAGAAGTTGTTGGTAGAAAAACTGCCTGTAGAAAAGAGAGCTGCATTCTTCTTCTGATGGCAGTTACTATTTAATTTTATCATAGAGTAGTAGAGTGACAAAACTATGCAATATGCTTGTCTGCTTCTTTTCCATCCTATTTTAATACCTTCCTGATATAACCCTAAGTGAATATGCTTAAAGTCATTAGTATATAGTATGTGTGCTCTACTTCCTTCTGTTATCTTTTGACTGGGAGGTCTACTTCCATCCACAATGAGGATCATGGTCATCATTGTTTTAGCATTATAGTTGTATAGGAATTATCTTTTTAGGTAGGAAGCAGTGGCTCTGAAAGGTTGAATAACATCTTCAAAGCCACACATTGGTAGATAGTAGAGAGGAGATTGAAGCTCACATGCCAGTCTTCAAATCCCATATTCCCTCTATCATAAGCTGGTCTCTTGTGCAGATTCTTTTTGTGGTCTCCCAACTTGAATCCTGCTCAATGACAGGAGAGTCGCAGCACTTCTCTTAAGAGGGCACTCTACACATATACAGTAGACGTGAGAAATGCTTCGTAAATTGGTAAAAAGCTGAAGGCTTGAAATTACAGTAGTTTGACATATGACCTTTTTCTGTAGATTTATTTTTTGTGTATGAGTGTTTTGCCTACATCAAAGTGTGCACACATGTGCCTGGTGCATGTATATAAAAAAAAAAGAACCTGAACATAGTGCTAAGGAAACCAAAGAGCCCACTTCATTCTTGGCTCTCCCTTTTAATTCTTTGTTTTCTGAGGTACTGATCTTCTAACCCAGGGCCTTGCACATCTTAGGTAAGCTCTGCACTACTGCCTTATACCACAAGCCCCTTCTCTGTTTGTGGTTGTTTTTGCATACAGGAAAAACACATCTTGGTAAGAGGGAATGTTAGCTCCTGTTTTCTCAAATTCTCTTCACAGTCCCCAAAGCATAATAAATCACAACTTCTCACGCTTACTAGGTTATGGTTGGCCTTTTGTGTTTATCTGTTCGTTAGCAAAGAAGTCACACACTAGAGCAACCAGAGGGGTTGTCTTTAATACCAATATATAGCAGTTGGGGTACAAAACAAGTCCCCCACTTTCCTGTGAAACTGCCAGAGAGCCAGGGTTTTTTAATCAAGCATTTGTACTTCCCAGGAAGTGTCAGTTGTCTGAGCACTTATTCATTGTGTCACCTGTCTCTTCTCAAACGGGAAACTTCGCCTCAGCTGAACATGTGATCCCTGGGAGCAGCCTCACTTCCCCTCCACGGTACCTCCCTGTTTTCTAATAGGGTGCCACTGAATGAGGGGTGAGAGGCCAGCTGGTGCACACACCACAATGGCAACAAGCAAGAGCTGTTTGGAAGGTATTCTAGTGTAGCCCTTTTTGTGCTTCGTTGTTTCCTTAAGTCTCTCCCTTTTCTTGTCATCAAGGTTGCTGTTCTCTGTGTAGAACCTTTTGTTTTACTGAAATCCTTTTTTAGATTAGAATAATACCTAGAGAAATTTTGTTGCATTTATTCAAAGAAATACTCTTCTAAACTAAGTGTGGCCATACATTGTTTAATGACAACTCATTCTGAGATGTGCTGTTTGTCCATTTTGTCATTTATGAGCATTGTAGGTGGTCCTCATATACTAGCCTAGATGAGACAGGTCAGTTACCCAGTATAAACCTTGATAGAATCAAAAGATGAATTTGAGGAGACTGTATACAGAAACATGGCATATTTTTGTATAGCACACCTTTTAAATGCTTATTGTTAAATGCATAATAGAAAATACATTAATCAATAATAGCCATTATCAAGTAAGTAATCACTGTACAAACTGTATTGCTATGCTCTCATATGACCAGTTCATTACATTTGTTTACATCAGCATTGTCACAAGCATATGACTCTGAATTGTGCTATGAGGTCACCATAGTAATGATAGCACTCTGTGACAGGAATGTTTCAGTTCTGTTGACTCTACTGGGAGCACCTTTGTGTATGCATCACACTGACCAAAATGTCATGTGGCACATTCCTACACGTAAGCACCGTCTTCGCCTCTTTACTGTCTGTAGTACCTGTAGCTATACAGTGCTGTAAATTTGTCAGTGTGGTTCAAACAACAATGGCAGGTTCTTGGTTGCTGTTGCCATCTTCTGTTTTATAGGTAAAGAAGGGGAAGTTCATGTTTTTGTCTGTTCCTTCTGGAGCTCAGCAGAGAAATGCATCCAGTTGTGGCAACTGCTGCCACACCTTGAATTAGGCACATGGTGTATGATGGGATGCTCTGGGTCTGTGTGGCTTCTTAAGCAGCTCTGCTTTTTAAATTTGCAAATATACTAGACAGGAGATTTAAAAAAAAAAAAAAAAAAAAAAACAAGACTACATCTTTATCTGAAAGAATTAACAGAGTTTCCTTTTCTGTTGAGAACCTATTTGGATGTGAATGACAGGAGACTATGCCCAAACCAAAGTCTGCTCCTGCCAGTGGCCTGAACTAACATATTTTTCCTCTTCCCTCTCCTTAGGGCAGAGCTTGGGTTACGGCTTTGTGAACTACATTGACCCCAAGGATGCAGAGAAAGCTATCAACACTCTGAATGGATTGAGACTTCAAACCAAAACAATAAAAGTATGTTTACATTTTTCTTAAATCTACTTGTAGAAAAAGGAGGGATTTTTTGTTTGTTTGTTTACTTAGAGTTACTTGTAGTTATTTTTCATTTGGGCCGCATAAACACTTCTCTGGGAGCATAATATTTTTGTGCTTATTCCGCAAAGGAGGCTAAGTATTCTAAGTCTAGACTCTTAATATTGCCAGACAGCAGCAGTGCTCTTGGATAAATTCTGTATGAAGCCCCCTACATTAAGTACTTCTCATAGAGAGAATCCTTATCCTATTGCTCGAGGGATTCTTGAACTTGTCTAGACAGTAGTTGTTGGACTTGTTTTGTAAGCTAGAAAATGCATGAGGTTTTGCAAGCCAGTAGGACTCAGTCAGGGCTCTCCCCTCTGCCCTTGCTATAAGAATGTGACTGTGGCTACTGAGTTGTAGTGTGATCTAGTATAGCCTTTATTATAAACACCAAAACTTAAATTTCATGAGATCTTTGTGATTAATAAAGTATTACTTTTTTTTTTTTTTTTTAAGTTTAAAATGTAGAACTATTAGTGGTTAAGCAAGTTAGTGGTGTTTTGGCTTGACTCAGTCCTAGCAGATTTCCGAGGAGATGAACTCTAAAGCTTCCATGGCACTCTGGTCATTTTTTCTTTGAAGATGTACAGTGGTATTTTATGGATACTTTTCTGCAGCTTTATATTTTGAAATCCTTACTTGAATTATCTGGGTAAGAAGTTGATCCAGTTTCCAGCTTAGATTTTCTTTTTCCTTAGCAAATAGGGGCAGTATTGCCTCTAGCAAATCATTGGCCCTCTGTCATCAATTTATTCCCTCCTGCCCAGTGTAGATATCCCATATCTATCATGGTACACTTTCTCACTGAATCCAGATGTAGCTCCCAAATATATTTCAAAATAGTGTTCCAGGTAATCTCTATCAATTGACTCAAGTTGAAACCTACTTTCTGCATGTGATGTGAGAAGCCAGCCCAAACTAGAGCCTAAGAGGTATGAGAGGAGGTTACTCAAGGAGGACTGTGCTGTCCATTTTGTTTAGAGACTCATCTATAAGAGTGTTGCTTTTTTTTTGCTTTTTTTCCTTCCTTTGGAGGTATCTTGAAGTGCAGTGTCATCTTTGTGCTTAAAGTGACTTCTCTTAGGATTGTCAGATAAGGTGATTTGTTAGCCCTGGGTCGTTTTGACACCTCATTCTTTATATTTATTAGCCTATAGGAAAAATTCCTGTCAGCGCTTTTTATCTAAAAGAAACTGTATGATGGTCCCCAAATATACTTAGATGTAAGATGTCCAATAATGCTGGGTGTTTCTAATAAAGAAAATGGGAGAAGATACATCCTGGAATCAGAAAAGGAACTGATCATTATGTTACCAAAATTCTAAGAAAAATCTTAGAGAAATTTAAGATGACAAAAAGTTGGTTTTGATCCAAAAAAGTTTTTTTTTTAACCTGAATTGCTTTTTTCCCCAACTCTTCACACTTGCCTGCTTAGTCTTTCTTTATGTCAAATGCTCAGTCTTTAATAGAGATAATACACTGCCGTTAACAATGGTGCCCACTATCTGGCTGTCTCTAGGCTGTTTAATGTATTCTGTGTCCTATGGATTTTTGTAGGCTTCCTCTTCCTTAACTTAAATGACCAGCAATCCTGGAAATCAATTGCTCTTAGTGCCAAGTTGTTGTTAAAAGGAAAATGAAATATGATTGGGATGGCTCATCTGAGCAAATGACCATTTTCCTCATTCCAGAAATAATCACTCTTATTTCATTCTTAGTGAGTCACTTCTTTTGCTATACATACTGTGTGCTGTAAGATCCAGCAAAAGGTAGAAATGCAGAGGAAGCAGGTCATCGTAAGGTAAATGTACTGGGGCCTTTACAGAAACCATTGATGACAGCTGTTTCTATATTGCCCATGGTCCTGCCTTCTCTCCTCAGGATTCAGCTGCTTGGGCTGACTGTACAAGAAAGGACAGCAATGCTTTGTGGCTGTTATACTGTGATACATGCTACTTGTGACTTTCTGAAATTTGAGAGGGATGATGGGCAGCAGGCTACTTCTTACCCTGCCCCCATTTGGTTCTTGCAAAAAATATCAGATAACAGCTGGTATCCTCAATTTGGCCCAGATTTCTCCAAAAGGCAAAGCAGACCATTTTCCAGAAGTAGAGTGCACAATTTTTGCCTATATTTGTATTTCTATTTTTTCTTTTTCTTTTTTCAATTAGATAGGTTTTGCATTCTTAACACGAACTCTCAAAGTGTGTTTTTTCTTGCCTTCACTATTTTCTGTGTGATCTGGAAGCCACGCTTAAGTTTTTCCATTCCCTGGAATGCTATTTCACCATTTCCTTTTTCCTTGCTTCAGTTCCTCCTGATGATGGCTCTCAGGCTGATTTTACCCATTCTCACTTCTCAGAGCACCTCTGAAACCCTGCCTTTGCATTGTTCCAACTCATGTTCTCCTCTGTTTAAGCTACATGCTCTTCACCCACAAGTAACCACAGACATTTTGTGATCAGCATGATCCAGGTGTAGTTTCAGACTACTCTCTGTCTCCCAAGAGTGTGGAGACCTTGGTGCTCAGACAGCTTAGCCAAGGCTGCATAGTTGAAGCAAACAGTGACTCCAGTACATGTTTTCTTATACCCCACCAAAACATGTGCTAGTATACCATGTTTTTCTTTAGAGGAAAATAGCTACTTTGTACAGATGCTTACATATAAAATTTAGGTTTCATGAATTTCAATTTCTGTTCTCTTTTCCAAGCCGCCCACCATATCAGTATGGCTTTGGTAAATGCCTGACTTTAAAATATTGAAGCAGTGACTGAAGTACTGTGAGAGATGGCTTGCTTAGAAGTTCTCCCAGGGCTTCCTAATAGTATCAGCCCAATAGGGCTCCATGTAATAGTTGGTATGTGAAATGACATATATTCACTATTTCTTCAGTGAGTGGAAGTCCCTTAGGCCCCATGAGAATCAAAAGTTATTGTTTTGTGGAAATCATGTGAGGAATGACTTAGATGCACACATTCCAGAACTAGGATGTATTAGCTTAGTGTTCCCTGGTGAGATCCAGTAATCTGCTTTTCAGTGAGCTCTGTGTGTTATTTTGTTTTTGTTTGTTTGTTTGTTTTGTTTTGAGACAGAATTTCTCAGTGTAACCCACTCATTTTGTAGACCAGGCTGGCCTCAAACCCAAAGATCTGCCTGCTTCTGCCTCCCAGGTGCTGGTGTGTGCTGCCACCACCCTGCAAGCTTCTGTTTTTGAATAGGTGGGTTTTCTGTATAGTTAATGCTTTGTACACATAGTTCAGTTTATCTCGTAGCTCCTTCTTTGATCAACCTTTGTGGCTAATTCTATTAGCTGGAGTAAAATATCGGTGTCTTCTTGTATATGCTGGATAAGTGGTCAGCATTTGTAGCTTATGGTTTAGTCTTCACCTTCAGAAAGAGCATCTTAGAATCAGAAAGTCCTGAGAGAATGTTATCACTTTATTTTGAGCAGCAGTGGTAATGCTTAACCGTCAATATGATTAATCACTTTTCTGGGTCTTTCTGTGCCTTCTGGGAAATATGCTTATGACACCCCTTGCTAGTAACAAGTGATGGATCTGTCAGCAGCATGAACTTTGGGCTAAACCTTGCCCATATTTTTCCTTATATTGACATAGCAAATAAAGTATGACTGTCCCCAGATGTTAAAGTCTTCTGTTGGTAGGTGGGTAGGGAAAAAGTATAGTTTCTGTACAGCTCAGACAGTAGAGGCCCAACATATTCTAAGGGCAGTATACAAAGTTATGTTCAAGACAGTGTCTTTGATCAATAGCCCTCCATTGTCCACAAGATCCCATCTATGGACTGCTCAGGAGCTCAGTGCCTGTTGACTGTCAGTCATAATGCCCTTTCCTGATTTGTTTTTAGGGGACCATATATACTGATAAGATCTGAATAGTATATAAAACACACAGTTTAAAGCCAATACATTTGTCCTTTGTCTAGATTAACATATCAGACTTCAACTGATAAATAGAAAAAAAAAAGATTATTTTACAAAGTAAAGCAATTAGTTTCTGAAATGCCTGTAATATTCTCTTGGCATATACTCACGAAAGGTGATTGTGCACAGTGATATGAACACCTGATTCAGCATATTTCCCATCGTCTTTCTTCTGGAATAGTACTCTGGAATAGCAGGGCATATGAAGCTTTATTTTTCAGAATGTGAACTCTGTTACTGGAAAATGATCTTTTATTGTTAGGTACTACTCCTGAAAAGCAGTCCTTACCCCCTGAGAAATCTGGAAGTATGGCCAGCATGGAAAAGTGCCTCCTTGTATTCTTTTCCTTCCCCATAATTATTCAAAGCATATAACAGACTAAAAATTTCTTTTGCCTAAAAATTATTAACTACCATCTAGATATATAAAATACCTTTATTAAAATAACTAAACTATTTAAGTACATATGGAAAATTCTATTACAAAAATTAGAGTATTAAATATTAATAATAGCTATTCCTTTAAGTGTTCATATTGGCAGTGATTGAGGTAATCTAATAAACCTTTATTCTGAGCCCCTATATTGCTTTTCTTCTTTTTTCTTAAAGATTTATACTTTTTACTGTTTCTTGATTAAAAATTAGAAAATGTCAGATTTCATTTTCCCACCTGTTTAGCCATGAGTTGGAATCTTCACATGGAACCAGAAGCCTCTGTTTCTGAAATCTTTTCTTGGCTCACCTGGCTCTGTCACCCTAGACAAGTCTTTCAGTTGTTTAACTTCTAAGTGTAGCTGTGAATGACTTGGAGCTTGACCTCTCCAAACTGGGAAATCTAAAGTGATCTAAAATTTGAGACCTTAGACTGTTGTCCTGATAAGTCCACAACATGACACTATTCCATGCACAAAATCCTTAGAAATAACCTGTGTCCTTGAGGTTGTTGATATGTAGTGTATATAAAATGTGAATAGGCCTTATTCCCAAAATACCTTACTGTATATGAAACATTAAAAAAATCAGGAAAAAACTGATATCCAAACCACTGTGTGTGGGGGCGGTGGAGGGGAAGAGGAAGAGAGAGTTGAAGTTGGCGTGAGATGTCATCTTCAACCCACTTTTCCCTTTATTTTCTGAGTCAGGATCTCTCATTGAACCCAGAGCTTAACAGTTTGGTTAGTATTGCTAGCTAATGTGTCTCTTGAGTACTGGAGTTACAGGTGGGCTCTGTGCCCATCCAGCTTTTTATGTGGATTTTGGGTGCTCCAAACTTAAGTCCTTATACATGGGTAACCAATACTTATCTTATCACTGAGCTACTCCCCAGTCCCCCAAACACTCCAGGTTTGAATCATTTTAGGTAGTAGATATTCAACCTGTAATTGATAAACTTATGTTAGTAATTCATACCAGTATTTAATTTATACTTATATGTCTCTCTATAGCCCCTTGAGGTCAGAATATTCATGCCTCTGCCTCCCAGTCAAGTTTTTGGAACACTAATGCTTTGCTGTGGGATGATTTGGTTAGCATCATAAGATAGTTTTCTGTTGGTAATACAAGTTAGGATAGAAAGTGAATTAGGTACATTTTGGACTCACTAAAATAGAATAGATAATGGAATATTTTCTGTGAATTTGTCAAATGCAAATGGACTAGACATTATTGATGTATTAATTGGTAGTATATAGTTATTGTACTTATTGTATATGTTTTTTACATTAGTTAGAACTTTTTAATTTTTTAAAAAATTTTTATTAGACAAAAAAGGGGAAATGTGGTGATATTTTATTTGTATGTTAATAAATAAAAGTTTTCCTGGAGATCAGAGGAAATAGCAAGCCGTTTTAAGTAAACACAAAAGTCAGGCAGTGGTAGCACATGCCCTTAATCTGATCGCTAGGCAGATAGGTTCTCTGTGTGTTCAAGGCCACTGTGGGGAACAGAGCCAAGCATGGTGACGCATGACTTTAATGCCAGTACCAACCACAGAGACCTGGAGATCTGTACAGACAGGCAGTGACAAGGAAGTGTGGTAGCTGGGCTAAGAGCCAGTGAGAGGGCAGAACAGCAAGGCAATAAAAGCCTGGGTAGACAGGAAGTTGTGGCACTTTGGAAGTTGCAGAGCTGGTGAGGTAAGATTGATTGGTGGCTCTCACTATTTCCCTGATCTCTAAGGCTTTCACCCCTATATTTGGCTCCTATGCTTTTTATTTGATAAGACTGCTTAGAAATTCAGCTACAGAAATCAGCATTCCTTCCTGAAGGCTTGAGACACTTTTGACTTATTTTCCTTCACCACTTGTGTACTTAGTGCAACTTGTGTTAGGAAGCCCTTTGCTTGTGTAGTCTCCTTTTGCTACAAGATGATTGGGGTGTGGTTGACTTTCGTTTATCACTGTACGTTATCCTATGAAATTCTGACTATTGGGAAATATTCTCTCTATATTATATAATCTGATCTTACTGTAGAGTAGGAGGAGGGGGGACATGGAAGCTGTGCTAAGGACTTGCCAGTTAGCAAGTGCTCTGATACAATGGCTAGCAGCAGAATTCTGGAAGGTTTAGGACAAACCTGTTCACGTAATGTAGGGCATAGGAATTTGACAGCAGATGTTAGAGGAACCACATAGAATTTGTGGGTGCAATGTACACATTGAGCCTGAAATGACAACAGATACTGCAAGGTAAGAGTACTGTGTAAAGGAGACATTTTTCTCTAAATGAGGGACACAGGCCAGAGTTTGGTTCATAACAGTGATGGGAATGGACTTCTTTGTTCATTCTGAGAGAACATTTGTTTTGTGTTTAGACTGCATATATACTGAGTATCTCAATCCACCTAGTAATTTTCTGGCTAGAAAATTATTTTTAGTGATAGTCAAAGTGTAGAATTTGTGAATCACATCATACAATGTTCCTTCATTTCAAAACTTACCTGTAGACCATTATTTTTCCTGTCCTTGAAAAGATTTCAAACCTTGGAAATAATCATTTGAAGTACAGGTCTTAAATTTGCTGACCACCTATGAGTTCTAGCCTAATAAACGTCGTTTATTTTATTTCTTCAGATCTTTGTCCAGCACCAAAGCCAACTAAACAAGACAAAAAGTGGGGAAAATAGTGCATTCCAGAAATGGAGCAACAGTGTAAACTGAGCAATGACTTCTTTGCTTTTGAAAATATATGGATAGACTTAGTATGTGCTTTCCTAATTATGATCATAGAATGCAGTAGTGTAGCGCCATGTTTCAGCTTTTAATAGGCTATTTGTTATACCTCATTGTAAAATTCTTACATCTATATTAAATATATTTTATATAGTCCTTACTTGAGGGTAAAATAACAGATTACCTTATTAATGAGTTATTTGAGATCTCCTTCATGCATTTCATAGACTGCTTCATCAAAGCCTATGCATGATTTCTTTCTTACCTAGCTTTGTCCAGGTGTGGGTACTTAGCCAGAGGGTCTAGACCTGGTTGTCACCCTCTAGCCTTTTATATCCAGCTGAGAGTTAGGTGGACATTTGAGAATTCCCAGTAATTTTCCATTCTTTGAGCAGATATTCTTTGGATATTGTGTTCTAGATGCTAGAGTAGAAGTTGAGCTCACGGAGAAGGTGGAGTGGGGAGCAGGTCCCCGATGGTGGCAGTATCCCCAGCTCTCTTGCTGTCAGTCCACATGCCACCCAGTGGGCCATGGAGTGTGGTAATGGTAGAAGTCTCAGCAATCAACTGAACCTATCTTCCTCAGGAAGAAGTTGGTGGGTCATTTTGTTGCCCAAGCATGCTCTCTAGGAACATAATGGCCCCAGGAGATGGCTCCACTTGGCCATAGAGAATGCTGGCAGTTTTCTTCTAAGCAGCCTGAAGGACTTAAAGCTTTTATAGCTACATCCATTGGAGTAAAAGGGTTAACAGCCTTTTGAGTACATGTGTTTGGAAGTGAGGGGAAGGACGTGAGAGTAATACTTGAACACTGGCATGGGTTTAGGGAATCGCAGTTGTTTCTGCTTGCTTGCTTGCTTACTTGTTTGTTTTGTGGTGGTGGTAGTGGTGGTGGTGATGGGGGGCAGTTGTTTTGACTGGAACTTGGAATCATTCAACCAGAGCCTTTCTAATACCTAAAGAAGAAGCAACTCCCTAGGGCAATGGAATATTAGTCCTATGTATGTGGATCTGTTTGGGTTGGCTTTTAAGCTAAAAGTAAGAGAGGAAAATCTGAATCTGATTCACATGGCCAGAAGATGCCATCCTGACTAGACCCCTTGGTCCACCATCCATGCTCTTGTAGAAGTGTGCCTCTGCAGAGACGTTTCTGTAAGGCCTTGCTAGCTGCTGGCTGCTCTGTGCTTATGGCCACAATTGGGTTGGGATTTTGTGTATAGCCAGGAGAGCTGGTACTTGATCTGTTTGCACTGTTCTGTGCAGCTAGTCAGGCAGAGTTAGGTGCTAACTTCAAGGAGCCTGTCATTTCTTCTTTGCTATGCCTGATTTTCACTGTGATGTCATGGGACTCTTAAAAAATAGAACTTGTTTGGATTTGTGAATGAACAGTAGCTGAGAGGCAAAATGCTTATTGTCTTTCACTTATAAGATAAATTGGAGCCCAAGTTAATTTGTAAGACTTAAGACAATAAATCTTAGATCTTGCTAGTGTGCCCCCCCCTTTTTTTTTTCTTGGTCATTCTTGTAAAGCTACTTCCCCTCACAGGAATAGGGAGTTTAATCCTTCCTGCTTAGGCTCTGGGATGGCTAATGAGTGTCAAAGAGCTCTCAAGTGAGTGACAGGAAAGAAACAAAACTACACTAGGTCCTGGAAATCAATAACTCAGAAAAATAGTAGTCTCCATGTTGTTGTTGTTGTTGTTTGTGTTTTACTTAATCTGTATTTAGAAATTTGATGTCTCCTGCCTGTTTTATTCTTACAGCCCTCCTTTCTTTCCTAGAAAGTTTATGGAGACATAGAAAGGTGCCCTCCTACACACACACACACACACACACACACACACACACACACACACTTTGTGAGGCTGAGTACACCAGCAGTTTTATGATTTCACGGTTTCCCAGGGTCTGGCCAGGCGACAGGGCTCCTTGCTCAGAAGAGCCAAGTTCAGGCAGTCTGAGATTCTGGAAATCCTTAGGATTTTATGAACTTACTTTTACTTCTGCAATTTTGCATTTGTTCGCAATTTATATTCCTATAAATGCTTCTAAGTTGCAACATGGGAATTATCTCATTCAGACACTAACATTAGAGGACAGTAAGTAGGACCTGGTGGCTCTGAATTTGAACATTATGGACTATAAATCTTTCTGATGAGGGGTTGCCAGAACTTCTGTTCTTCCTCAGGATCAGTAGGATGGAGTGGTTGATAAAACACAGATTTATAGCCACCAAGGGTAACTGACTGACTGGTAGACCTGAGCCAAGGAGAATGTTACTCTAACAGCTGCCACAAGTGGTTCTTAGGCAGTAATCTCACCTAAGAAGCCTGGGTTAATGAGCCTTTATAATTTATGTTTAGATATACTCATGCTTATTTCCAAATAAACATGGATGCAAATAACAAGATCTCTGTTATGTGTTGTAGTAAGTGATCTTCATGGCAGAGCAGTATGCATTCAATGAATAAAATGGTAGATTTAATGAAGAAACGATAGATGTTCACACACACACACACACACACACACACACACACACACACACACACTGATGGCTCTTTTTCAGGATATTTATAGATCATCAGACACTTCACAAGTAAAATAACATTTGCTGCCTGTGTATCCTTTGTGGTTGTTTAGAGCCCATGCATTTAAGATGGCTCTTAGTGGTGGTCTATTCAGATGTTCATGTTATAAAAGGTGATTTTGTAATTCATTTTAATTTTATATCACCCTGACACCTCTCTTTTCACCTTTCCTTAGTATCTTGATTTTTTTTTTTTTTTTAATTACTTTTTTGCCTAGGGCCTCCTCCCAAATATCAATTTGTTCCATTATCGTAAGAGCTGTAGCATACTATAAATAGTTTTTAAAGAAACAGTTTGCTGTCAGCTACCTTAATTTAGGACCTTTTGACCTGTGAACTGAATGTTGCCCCACAGCTACATGAAAGCAGTATATAGGTTTCCCAAAAACCTGCTCATATTTGCAAAAACAAAGACTTGTAAGAAATTGTCACAACCAAAGAATTTTTTTTTTTTTTATAGTTTTCTTCCCTAAGCAGTGTCTTGAGGGAATTGTGAAGTACGCATTGTCTGCAAACTACCCTGGCCCACAAAGTCAAGTGAACTGTGAAGGTGAAGGCTAAAACCACCTCTCACCTTTGTACTTTGTTCTCTGAGTATTAAAGCACATTGATCGGCCAGCAGCAAAGAGGATACTATTTGGAAGGTTAATTACAGCTAGTGAGTGTTATTGATGTTATCAATCAGTGAGACCCAAGGAGAGGGCCTGGTGCCAGATCATTCTGTGTAATTAAATACCACAGGATGGGATTCTGAAGGTGAAGTCAGGTCTGAAGAGGACGCTTTGTCTCAGAACAAAGGCGAAGGTGGCTGACTCCCTTTTCACTGCCCCCTTCTTAAGTTTCTGGAGATGTTCTAGAAATGGCTGTGATGCCATCTCTTTCTTTTGTCCTGTGAAGGTTGTCATGTATTCTATAAAACCTCTCTTGTAAAATCTTTACAACTGCCACAGGAAAAGCTTTAGGAGTACAGTAATTATTTTCTGTTAAAGCAGTTTGGGGGAATGTACAGCTCGGGTGTCTAATAGACATTTGGAGAATGGAGTATCTCATCTTTGAATGAGACTATTAGTCTTGCAAATCAGTTCATTCAAAGAAAGCTTTCCCATGGTTATTCTCCAATGTCTGATCATGTTGAGAGAGAGCTATCTTTGTAGACTTAAGTCATCAAACACTCAATAATATTTCACGTTATCCCCATAGGTACTGAATAAATTTCTCACAGTCATATAACTTCAATCACATCTACAAAAAACATGTTGGGAAATTCCTTTAGCTCTGTTCGAAGCATTTAATATTTTATATAAATCCCCCCCCCAACTTGTCATGCACATGAATGTCTCTCTCACTCAAATTTTCACTGTGTTGTTTAAAAGCTAAGTATTGTAGACACGTCCAGAGTGTCTCCTGCAACTGATGGGAGTTTTCTATTTGTTCATCTGCTTGTTGTTGTTTTAAATGGTTGCACAGTTGGATTGAGGCTTACTATAGACAGGCCACCTGGAAAGAAAATAGTTTTGTAACTGTTTGCATGAAAGTGTGTGTACATGTACTCATAAATTGAGTTACCTCAGATCCCCAAACATTGTCTTGGATATTGTGTGGTTTGCTTACAATAAAAGAGAAGGAGCTGAAGATATATTTATTTGAAAAAAATTACTTATTATTTTTGTATATGCAGATACCTTTTAATTAAAAACAATTAATGTGTGTGTGTTGGGAAGGGGACATGCACATGTTACAGCATGCATATAGTGTTCCAAGGAGAACTTGTAGAAGTTGGTTTATCACTGTTCATTATATGCATTCTGGAGGTTGAACTCAGGTCTTTGGGTTTAATGCCAAGTGCTTTACCAATTGAGGCATCTCACTGTCCTGGGTTGCAGATTTTAAATTACCTATCTGAAGGGGAATTGTTGGGAAAAATATTGTCATGTGTTTTAGTGTGGAAAATAATTTGTTAGGAAATTGTTTTTGGATGTATGAGTATTGGGATCACTTACCATGTTTGGTAGAAAAATCACAATATGTTCAAAAGTCCTATTTTTTTTTTTGAGCTGAAGATCGAACCCAGGGCCTTGTGCTTCCTAGGCAAGCGCTCTACCACTGAGCTAAATCCCTAACCCGAATCCTATTCTCTTAAAGCTTTAAGTACTGTAAGGGACACCAGACAAAGACAAGTCTCTAAGTGAGTAGTAAAGTTTGCTAACTTTATTATTATTGTTGTTGTTATTATTATTGTTTCTGTCATTACCATCATCAGCACTGAAACAGGGTCTTGTGTAACTCAGACTAGCTTTAGATTCCCAGTGTAGCCAAGGTACTTCAGGAATGCTCCACAATGTCCAGTATATGTGGTACTAGAGGTCTGTGCATCCATAGTAGGGTCTCATGCATGCTAGATAACCACTGTACCAACTACCTCTTTCAATGTCTATCTTTAGTCCAAGTTGCTAGCTTTTAAATGTTACCTTTCCTATCGCACATGTACTACCCACCACCCAAAGGACAAGAATAAACAAATGTAAAACTCTAAAAATTAAATTGAAAAATAATTGATTATATTATAATGGTTGTGCAGTCTTAGGTAGGAAATATCTCCTGAGTAATTAAATATTAATTTTATATGCATTTTGAGTGTGTAGTATGTTCCAGTTAGCTTTGCTGAATGTTGGAGCAACTTAGAATAAGGTGAGGCAGTCTGACCTTGACACAGTTATTTGGGGAGACAGCACTCACTTTGTGTGACTGTCACTTGGACAGTTAAGTGAATGCAGAGAGCAGTGGAAATGGTTGTGTCCTTGGCTTTCTAAAGGGCTCTGTAGTGACTGCTTTAAGAATGGTTTCATTCAGTGAAGAAAGGAGAAGAATCACACAGAAATGTCTGGGGCCCAGAAGCTTTGATATGAAGCCCCTTTTGCAAGAAACTTAAATCTCAAGATTTCAGAAGTGTATGTGTTCTGTCAAGTAGTCACCTTTGACAGAATACATTCACAGGGAAATACTACCAAATGTAGCTGTATATTTTACATCTAAGCCCCTTTTGTGAAGACCTGATCATTAGAGGAACCAGCAGAATGGATTATCAAGATGACATCATTTACTCTTAGAAATGGGCTCAGCTTGCTCTATGAAGGTCCATGGTGACCTGTGGGAGTTACTAAGCTGTTTATAGACCTACATTAAGGTAAAGTTTTTCTACAGTTTTTCCTGAACACAAAGAGACAGGAACAGTTTATCTTTGTTATTGCATGTGTAAATAAGTCAGAGAAGGCTTGAGTATCTGAACTAATAATGTGCTGAAGAAGTGTGTCTGCTAGTTATAGAAAAAAGGAAACTTACTGTGAGTAGGATTAACTTAGACTTTGGCTGGCACACTCATGTCAGCCATTCTTTTTGTCCAGGTCATGATGGGAAAATGCCCTTTATCTTCTTAGCCTTTTCCTGCCAGGTGATTTTTCCACCTTTCAGCCATTCTCTCTTTTGCTCTTGTGAGCTGCACACTGATATTTAAAGGCCCTAGAATCTGACCCAGCTCACCATTTCAGTGTTTCCAGCATCTGTATTCTGTCTGGGCTAGGCTCCTTGTCCTTCAGAATGCAGAGCTCACTCCCATCTCCATGCCTTTTGCCCTTCTCCACTTACACTGACACAAACCTCTGCCATTATTTATCAGTTTTAGTCTGTCATAGAAGCACTTATTTGGCTTATTTATTTAACCAACATTACCTTTGACTCCTGCTAATAATGGTTTGCCCTTTAGGGATCCCTGTTAGGAGACATGCTCACATGCTCAAAAGTGGAGAACCTCATAACTTAAACACAACTAAAAACAACATTTCTGGGTACTTTAAAAAAGCCATCTCTAATGTTGGATGGGTGGTACAAAGCTCTGTCACGTCCTTACAGGCATCATTGGAGATATGGTCCCATAGTGGATGTCTGAAAAATTTATCTTTTTCTGAAGATTGTTGAACTTTTCCTTCAAAGTGAGATTTTCCCTGTAGGTCCTTCCTCTCAGTCTCTCTCTGCCTGTTGCCCATTACTCTTTGATAGCTTCCTCTTTTCTTCTCAGACCTGAAGTAGAGATTGTGAAGCTCTAGGATATCAAGTCCGCCAACGCTAGCTTGCTGAGCTCTTCTTGCTTTTGTATAGATTATCAGCCAGCACTAGATGATGTTATTCTTAAACAGCAGGGGTAACTTAAAGCAAGCCCCAAGTGTTTACCTCCCCAAGCCAGCATTGTAACCTAGTGACATTGTGTTAGAGACATACTAGTATTCCTGGACTCCTACATATATTATGTCTTGGGATGTTTTAGGAAATATATTGCAGTTAGATATGTCCTCTGTTCCAGTTTCAGAATCTTGAAAGAACCCTTGAGAAGCCGTTACTGGAAAATGACTTGCTATGAGGTGGATGAGGACATCTTGATTTCTACAAGCTAGTTTAACCCGTGTTGTTTCCCAGGAAGCATAAATGCCAATTGGGCATTTTTGAGCAAATAATCACAACTTTATATATATATTTTATATCCTGACCACAGTTTCTCCTCTCTCCTCTCCTTCCATTCCTCCCCTCTCCACTTGCCTCTTTCCCTCCACTCCTCTGTTTCTGTTCAGAAAAGGGCAGGCCTCCCATGGGTATCAGTAAAGCATGGCATGTTAAGGTGTGATAAGACTAAGCACCTTTCCTTGTATTTAGGCTGGGCAAGGCAATCCAGTATGAGGAATATGTTCCTAAGAGCCAGCCAAAGCAAGCAGTAGGAACTGTCCCTGTTCTCATTGTAAGGAGTCCCACAAGTAGACCAAGCTATGCAACTGTCACATATATGTAGAAGGCCTAGGTCAGTCCCATGCAGGCTCCCTGGTTGTTGGTTCAGTCTCTGAATATCACAACTTCTCATCATCATGCTGGAGAGGTACTTTACAGGTAGCTCCTTCACAAGTCCCTGAGGTATATTCACTCATCATATTCTAGAGTGTCTACTTGGTGGCTGGGCTGTAAAATAGGCATATAGGTAAGAATCAGTTTTAGCCCTGTAGGAGCTTAGAACTTATAAAACCTCCAAGTAGTAATGTCATTTCCCTGTGCGGAAGCTCTGTGGCAGCTGATTCTTGGCAGCATTGAAGACATCTCACACAGAAATCCCAGTACTAAATACCAAGGTCTCCCTTTAAATCTCTTGAACATTGTCATAGCATATTTATGCTATGAACTATGTCATATGGTAGAGTTATCCTGTTGGGGAAATCACATCGAAACATTAGGCAGCTGGTTGTGTAGTGAATTGGAACCAACCCATCCTATGCACAGAAACATACACAGAGCCCTAATCTGGAGTTGAATGTTCCTCTGTTAAACTGATTATTTCTATGACTATTGCCCTCTAAAGTTAGTCTTTGTTTCTCATTTTGCACCTTTTTTTCATTAGATGTAGATGCTAACAACTCTATACAGGAGGGACTAAGAAGATGAGATATTTAATGTGTAATAGTTTGGTTGGAAATAGAATATCAAGTCAGACTCTTCTGTTGTCTCACATAAAGATTTGGCATGACTCGTGGTGATGCACACATCACATGTAATTCCATTACCTGCGAAGCTGAGGCACAAGAATTATAGGCATAAGGCTATCCTGGGCTACATGACAAGATTCCCTGCCTTTCCCCACTATACTCTTTATCCCCTCTCCCCCTAAAAATGATTCTGGATGTTGCCTCTGCTTGTGGTAAGGCAGTTTCCTTCCCTACATGTTACTAGGTTTCCATCTGTTGATATCCTATAAAATGCATGTAGTATTGAAGCACAGACTTCAGTAATTCCAGTGGATTTTGACAGTCTTATTTATGTAGTGTCTGAACCATTGTCCTCTTAAAACATCATATGCCAAGTTGTCCTCACTATGTCTTCTTATCAGAAAGCTAATATCAATTGGGAATTGCAATACTTGGTTTCATTTTTACTTTTCACATGCAGAAACTCATTAGGAACTTGGAAGACATTGTGTTCTGATATGTCTTGGGACTGTCTTGGTCACATACATGCTGTTTGCTGTTACTACCTTGAAAGGTCCTCGTTAAGCTATTTGCCTACTACAGCCAAGAAGAAACAACAGTGAAGGGCCAGAATTCTATACCAGCTGTCTGTCATACCTGAGGTGATAGAGGCATGCCCCTCACCACAGCCCATATATACTTGGATGGAATTGGTTCCACTTAACTCTGCTTGTTCAGAGGCTGAGTTTATACCATATGTAATAGGAAAGCACATTTGCCAGTTCTTTCTATTTTTTTAATCATTTGTTTATTTATCTTATCTTTTACTTTATGGGTATGGTTGCTTCACCTACATGTATATCTTGAACATTTACATGTGCTGCCCACAGAGGCCAGGAAAGCATACTGCATTTCCTGGAACTGGAGTTACAGACCATTGCGAGCTGCCATGTGGGTGCTGGGAATTGAGCCCAGATCCCCTGAAAGAGCATCTGATCCTCTGAAAGAGCAGCGAGTACTCTTAACCTCTGAGCCATCTCTCTAGTCCTGCATTTGTCAATTCTGCAGTTGCTAGTTTGCTTGGCACAACCGTTACAATCAGTATGCTTTTGTTTTTGTTTGGTCATTCAGTGTTCTCAGTTTTTATCTTTTAACAGAGTCTGATGACCAGTTATTCTTACTTTTACCTTCATCTTTATGTTGGCTAAGGTCAATTGCCTTGACTTTTACTTAATGAAATTTAAAACTGCTACGAGGCCTTGAGAAGCCTCCATAGTGTAAACAACCAGTTGTGTCTTTCTTTTAAATGCTGTATGATTTTCAAAAGGCAGAAGCACTTAATATAGGGAAACCTGTATTATAGGTGTATTTCAATTGCTGTAAATTGGTGTAATGTCAAGATTCTTAGTTTTTCTTTTTATTCTGCTGGCCTGCCTCCAAAAATTTTTTTTTTCACACATAACCTAAATTTATCTTGGGCATTAATAGTAGAAGAAATTCTGTATTTGTACTATTAAGTCACTCCTTTGTGTCTCATATTTTTAAAAGTGTATTATTATTATCCCTACTGTGTGCACATACATGGAGGTCAGGGGACAACTCTGTGGGGTGGGTTCTCCTTTTCCACCTTTATGGGGACTACAGGGATTGCACTTAGGTCATCAGTCTTGCATGGCAAGTGTTTTACACACTGAAGCCTCTTGCCATCCATGTTTCATAGTTTCTATATGTACATAAGAGAATAATTAATTTATCAAAGAAAAGTTCCATAACTTTTTAGAGCATCTCTTCAGGTGTCTCCTTGCCAATGGCTGCTCATCCTCTTATTGACTGGCATTTTACCAGTTATTTATGAGTACAGAGGCCATGTTTCAACAAATGGTATAATGCAGGAATAGAAGTCACCCCTGGATGGAACATCTGCTTCTCTGTCTTTGGATAAGCTACTTGCCTTTTGGTGTCACAGTTGTGTTTTCTAAGTGTAGAGAAATGGAATTAAATGGTCTCTGATTTCTTTTTATTTCAACATTAAGCCCCACCCCCACACTACTGTTATTCTGTTGAAGATAATTTCTTTCAGGGATTTAAATCCTTAATTTAAGAGCTAAAACTTCTCATTAATCACATTTAATAGAATTGTTAGTCCTTTCTGTTGGTAACACTCACTTTGAACTTTTGACACTCCATATCGGATTTGTGGCTTGTCTTAACTTTTAAATAAGGTTTTATAAACTCTCCAAGTTAGTACATGGTCATCTCATATAATGCTCATCCCAATAGATGTGGTGTCGATACCAATGCATGTAAAGTAGTATAATGGTTATTATCTTATTTTAAGGAGTCATGTCACTCATAAGACAGGATAATAGTAAGTCTTGTCCTGTTTCAGTCAGTACTGGTACAACAGTGGATGGGACTGGCAAGCATTGGCTTTTATGTAGTAGTAGAATAGATGATGTCTGCAAGAAGCTAGAAATGACCAAAATATAGGTGAGTTAGAGCAGCAGCTCTTATTTAACACTGGAAGCAGGGGAACAGGAAGCCTAGGGAAACTGTAGGTTATTTGAATTTATATAGAAAAAATACTCAGTGCCCTGGGCATAAGGTCCAAGAAATTTTAGGTTATTCTAAAAGCAATAGGAAGCACTCCAGGCATTTTAAACAGAGAATAACACCATCAAAAGTATTCCCTGGTATCTATGAACTCAGTTGAGTTGAAGCAGTCATTATTGGTCAAAACATTGAACAAATATATTTTAAATAAAACTTGAAATTTTGTATTTTTTCTACTGGTAATGCTTTCTGAGTTTTTGTATCATGGAATATCAAGGATAACTACACTAATGTGTAAGGCTTTATAAGCCTTTTGCTAGAAGTGATTCTTTCTTTTAGCCCCAACGTATTTGCTGGAGCCAGTCTTTATTCTGCACTGTCAGCCTCTCTCATTTGCCACCTGTGGGAAAGCATGCCCTTCCTGAAAATGTAATGTAGGACTGTGATATATGTATGCTTGGTGTGTTTTGAGAAGTGCCCCGGTAGCATTTTGTATTTGGAGGCTGATCAAAGCACACCTCTTTCCTCTGGGTACATTTTAAAGTCTGTGGCCTGAACTGTGTTCTGAGGCTGAATCCCTCTGTTGTGTGTTCTAAGTCCCTCAGGAGGAAGACACACAGCAGCCAACTGTTTAGCTATGATGCTGTCATAGTACCTCTGCTTCCACTTACTACACCAAGATTTAATAATGGTCACTTTTGCAGATAGTCCCAATCAAGCTCTTGCTTTATGATATGAACAGCAATTAACTTGGAGCATAAATGGGCATAATTATGACCTTTCCTACTCTTTTCAGTTAGAAGAAAATGAATAAAGCTTTTAAAAAAATATTCTAAAGTGTCAAGTATCTAGTTTTCAAGTTTAATGTTTGTAGTTCTGGGTCAGTAGTTGACAACGGATAAAAGTTGTTCATTGATGATCTTGTCAGTGGGTGATTTTTCAGATGTTCATAGTTTAAAAAGAAGGGGACTGCTTTGTTCATTTATGGATCATACCACTTTAATCTGCCAGTATTAACATCACTATGTCTGATGTTCCTGTTGATGAATCTGAAATGGGCCAATAGTGCTTCTGGACAGAATTGTTTCAGATGGGGCTCTGTAGAATGCAGTAATGTTTTAAGATATTTAAGCTTCATGTTTAATGAAGTACCAGTTCTTACCCTGGTAAGATATTTTTGTTCCCTTTAAATCTGTATATTTTGATTAATATGTTTCAACAGCCCACTCAGTGTATGTGTTACTCATTTTGCACGTTTAATGTGTAATTAGTTTTAGCTGATGATGAAGAAATGGGTTTTTAATTACAAAGAATGTAGTGTGTTTCAGTGTAGTCCATTTTTGAGACCTAATTACCTTGGTAAGTTCGTTTTTTTTTTTTTTTTCCCCTGTTTGTCCAGTGTAATCTCATTTGAAGAGCATTTTTGGGAAGCCATTGGCTAGAGGATCTCTGCCTACTGTTCCTCCCTCCCTCCTCCTTCCCTCAAGTAGCCTCAGTATTGCTTGTCTTGGTTTATTATATCACTTGTAGGCTTGTGGGAAATTCCAGAATAAACCTGAGTTTTAAATTGCTATCTTGGAAGCAGATTGGTGTTCAGATTTTGTACTCCCTGTATCATCTTTAAATATTTAAATTGCAGACGCTCTGGCTGCCTCTTAAATTAGATCCTTCACTTAGTAGTTTTGACATTTCATAACCTTGCTCCTTAAGCATTAAATATTCACCTGTTTAAATGGCAGTGAAAACTTAAAATACAAACCCATATATTAATCCAGTGACTGTAGATTGGAGATCAGCTCACATTTACTGAAGGAAGACTCTATTGGCCCCCCACTAGGACATATACTAGTGATTCATTGTATTGAAGTATTTCTAGTACAGAATTCATCATGTAAAGAAAACCCACTTAGTCTTCTCTGAGGGAATTTAAAGACCCGTAAGTGTATTTACCACTTGGAAGATCGAGCCAGCCCCAGTGTGGTTCTCTAGGTGAGTGCTGATGCAAGGCATCCATATAGCTCCAGAGGCTCAGCAAAATCAGAGTGGTGGCCACTGCAGATACGTACTAGGGAGCTTGGACTGACAACTGATTTAAGTTCCCACAATGAGCATCTTCACCCTTCTACAGGGGCTCCTTCCCACTGTGATCTGAAGTGTACTTTGTGTTTATAATCCTTTGAGATTGAAGAACTGTTTTCTTTTCTTGGAAGTCAGGATGTTGTTGACAGTGATATTCCTGACAGTGCAGAAGAAAGAGGCTGCTTTTATTCCGAGAAACTTGCAGGCATAGCATGGAACCTGGTACATTATGGGAGAAGGGTCAGCACAGGTGCTTTTTCTTACACTTCTGGAAATTCTTGGGGATAGTGTTCTTTATTTATATGGATTAGAGTGTGTACTAAAACGAATTTTAATCATGATGTGCAGTTTCTGTTGTTAATCTCAACTGGTAACCACTATTCTTAAGAAAAGCTACTTTGAAATACATTAATACATGTGACATAAAAATAACATTTTTATTAACATGTGACATTTTTTCGGCTATCTTTGCTTAGTTTATACATGGTGTTTTAAGGAATAATCTCGAGTTACTTAAGAGTTCTGAACTCATACAAGTAAACTGACAAACTAGTTCCAATAGTGTGATGCTGTGGAAAGACAGCTGGACCAGGAGAAAAAAGTACAGGGCCAAGATCACTTGGTGAATCCACAACTCAGCAGCAGCTGCACATGACCTCAGGCATGGGATTGGTCTTCTCTTTACCTCTTCTGCCAGCCTTAACTTCTTTTTATGTGTGTTCTGCCTGCCTCAAGAGGTAGTTGAAGGCATGGAAAGAAAACTATTTGATCATGCTTTATATCTGGCAAAAACCTAAGCCTGAATGTGATTTTATTGTTAATCACTATTTGCTATCATCATGGGCTTTTGTGTAATCCATCATCTATAGTCTGTATATAGTAATGGAAGCCAGTTCTTTGACCGTGTTATAGGGAAATGCTGTTTTAAGATTTGTCTTATAGCCTTTTATATATGATTTGGAATTAAATAATGTGAATTTAAGTGTGTATATAAGCCTGCTATGGATGTTCACACCTCTCAAACCAAGCACCCACAAGGCTGAGGCAGGAGGATTGACTTATGTCTGAGGCCAGCCTAGGCTACATAGTGAGTTTCAGGCCAGCCTGGGCTAAAGAATGAAGTCCTATCTCAAAAGCCAAACCAAGCAAAGACAAAAGCAAGCAAACAAGCAAGCATGGACATTGAGGGAGGGCAACTGACCCCAGTATGATTGCAGTTTTTACATAATCACTAAATATAAGCCCTTTATCCTAAATATATTTCAGGATAACTTAAAACACCTCACCCACACAAGTCTGAAATGTACAAAGCAGTGAATGTCACTGCTTAAGTAAATGACTCTGGAAAGCCGTGATGGACTCAGCTGCTCTAAACTTAATCATGTAGGTCTTTCTTGACATAGTCAGATGCTCGTAGAGGTGAATAATATTTTTAACACAGCCACTCCAATTTTTAGACTCTTAAGAATGCCACGCATACTAAAAAGTACTTATTTATTCCTAAGAACTACTTTTAAAAAGGTAAAATTCTGTGGTTTATGTGATGTAATAGGATTAAGGAGTTTGTCCCAAGTTAACAGGGTTTGTAATGAATTAAGCCTAGCTTTCAGTAGGCTCACTGATTGGAGAATTGTCACCTTTCACCAACGTGACACTCCCTGCCTCTGCTAAGCTTGAGCCTCCTGGCTGCTTCTCCTTTTGCTTCCTCACTCATTGAAAATGCAGAAATGCTTATGCTTGACCTGTAGCCCATGGCGAGTGGCTCTTTCACAAAGAGAGCAATTCAGTCACATGGTCCAGAGCACAGTGACGGCTGACTTGCTCTCTACTACAGAAATAAAGCTATACAATCCTCATTCTAGAAGTGGACCAAGTGCTGGATTATGTAGCTTCCTTAGATAATTGCAAATCAATCTAGAAAAGAGTTGTAGGCATGTGTTCACATGACTGGATTAAAGCATACTTCAGTGGCTGTGGGATCATAGGTACAGAAGTCCCAAGTCTGAACTTTTGCTTATATTATTTTGATTACTTTAAGTTTTTCTCCCCCAACCTCCCTCTTTTTCTTCTTTTGTGCTTACGAGTGTTCATTACTAAGTAGCTACGTGCAGGGGGAAAAGAGCATATGTGAATATTTTCTCTGTGCTCCTGTCCTAGATTTCTTTGTGCAGGACAGGACAGTGTAATGTGACTTTCAAATGAGCCCTTGGAACAGCATCTGTGTTTTCACTTGTTCATGAGCAAACTGATTAAATAAGGATCGGGGTATTAAATGTAAGCTCTGTTGGGACAAGGGTGAAAGATACCAAGAACTTCATAAATTAATATAAAACCTGGCCTGTTTTCTTCTTTAGTTTGATTTCCTAGAAAGTTCCTTTTAGGGCGGTGGTGGCACACACCTGTAATCCCAGCACTCGGGAGGCAGAGGCAGGCAGATCTCTGTGAGTTCGAGGCCAGCCTGATCTACAGAGCTAGTTCAGGACAGGCTCCAAAAGCTACAGAGAAACCCTGTCTCAAAAAAAAAAAAAAAAAAAAAAAAAAAAAAAAAGTTCCTTTTAAAAGTAAGAGAGATCTGCAGGCATAAACCAAAAAGAAAATGTTTGATGCTTTAGTTATTAAAATACTAGTCTTGATAAAAGATTCTATATTGGAGTAATAAGCCTGATTAAAGGTGGCTATTACTAAGTAATAAGATGATCAGGCAGAAATAATTATATTGTGTTAGTCTAGCAAGTCAATCCCAAAGTTAGAAGTGTTTGGGTATTTTTCTGAATGATGTAGAAAACAGGTCATGTTGCAAAATTTCAGTCTGTGTAGTTGGCCATTCCTGAAGAGATCACAGTCAAACCAAAGGGAATATTATTGTAAATCACTTAAATAATGCTTGTATGATGTATGATGGGCAAAGCAGATATGGAGTTCAGTTTGGGCAATAATCTAGATGAGATGGTGGACTGTGCCACAAATGCTATGGTGTGGTGTTGTGGACTCACATGATCAGGCGGTATTAGCAAGTATTTTTGCATTGACCACATTCTGGTCATTTCTAAACATTAAGGATCCAGTAATGAGCAAGACCTGAATAGTGATGATTATAAACTAATGCAGACTTTTTGTCTTCCACCTTGTACAGTATGGGATTCTTTCATTAAAGACTAAGTATAAGGGAGGCAGAAAAGTTGTAAGAGCCAGAGAAGATGGGCAACTTGAAGGAAACACCACAGGGCTGATAAACGTAAGAACTCGTAGATCACAGAGACTGTGACAGCATGCATAAGATCCTCACAAATTCTAGCCAGACAAATCCCAACACGGAAAAAAGGGAAATAAGCCCAAAGTCCCATCCCTAACCAAGAAGCTATTTGTAGTTGGTACGTGCTGGGAGAGGGAAGATCCAATGGAGTGACACTGGGTATATCAACCACACTCCAGGGCAGGAGTGTTGGCCAACACAAAAGGGACTCCTTGTTTATATTTATGGCCTCTTCTGGCTTTAGGATGGTGGGTTTTGTTAGTTTGTTTTATTTTGAGATAAAGAGCCTGAAGTTGGGTGAGTGGAAAGGAGGATATGGGAAGAACTGGGGGAGGGGAAATAATATCATATTATTGTATGAAAATTAAAATATATTTTAAAAGGTTTTTTGAGAGGACATTAGATAAAGTCAGTGAAAATACTTGGGGTCTGAAATTGAAGGATATGAAAACTTGTGGATGACAAGACAATGGACAAAGAAGGTTATGACTCCTTAATGTATTTAAATCTCTGGGAGTTTATGTGTGAATGGCATTGCCATCAATTATAAGAAAGCCTTCATTAATAAAGACTACATATTTTTAAATGGATCACACCATATCCAGAGATGGTAGAGACTGGAAAACAAGTCATAAAAATGTATCTGATGACTTCAAAATATGTTAACTGTGAATGATTGCTCGCACATCTCTTGCTTCCTGTTGGCCCTGCTGAGGACAGCCTGCTTCCATGAGTGTGCCATGCTGTGTGTGATCCTGGTCTGGTTCCAGACCTCATAGATACACTTGGAGCAGATCTTCTCTTCACACAAAGAACTAGCATTTCCTTTTTGTCTGGAATGCCCTGCCCCCAATGAATAAACAGCATCCTTCTTACATTAAGGCCAGTGTTTGCTCTCTGCCCCTTATGGAGCAGTTATCAAGGTAGGCATTGGGTTTATGAAAGGAGTGAGCATACCAGTATGCTTAACCTTATTCCTTTTTTCAGGTTTCCTATGCTCGCCCAAGTTCAGCTTCTATCAGAGATGCCAACTTATATGTTAGTGGGCTTCCAAAAACAATGACCCAGAAGGAGCTGGAGCAGCTGTTTTCGCAGTACGGCCGCATCATTACTTCTCGAATTCTTGTCGACCAGGTCACTGGTAAGTGGGCAGTGGTTCTGGACAGTCTTATGCTCCCTGACGGGCAGATTGTGAAATATTCTGTCTTCTCACATAGCAGTCGTGCCTCTAGAACACATCAAAGGTATATGTGGGCCAGAAAATGCAATTTTCTACTGGAATTGTTCATAAATATGCATGGACAGAAATAGATTGTGGAGTGGAGTGAGTGAGCTTGAGTCATTTCCACCCTGAAGGTGCAGGTTTGAAGCCTGTTTCATGGCTTGTAATAAATTTATAGATGCTGTAATCTTCATTTTCAAGCCTCTGTGTGAAAAAGCCCCTCTCCTCCTTATAAACAATCTTATTTTTGTGAAAAGCAAAATTTACTGCAGCAGTATGCAGCTGGTCCTCTGAGCAAGGATGAGGCTGACTCCGCTCTGGTAATTGCCATGGAGGCAGTTTTCCAGGGTCTGCTGTACCGTAGAGGCAGGCAGTCGTAAGAGGATGAGCTTTGGAGTGGTAGCAATTTGTTTTATGCCTAACACAACTTTTGACCAAATGAAATGAGACTAAGATGTTCATTAGAAATTTATACACAAGCAGCACTTGTGCCAACACTGTTAGCTAATGGAAAGCTGGCAATATGGATTGGGTTACAGATTTTTAAAACAAGGTACAAATACAGTTTCCTACTATAAAAGCAATACTTGTCCTTTTCGAAACGTTTTAAATATAGAGAAATATGAAAAGGAGGGGGCGGAAAGTCACCTGGAATGCCTTACTTCCATGCCAGCCATCTTGTGATAGCATATATTATAACGTGTGAGTTTTTATTGTAAGAATGGAGCACATTAACCCCAGAATAAGATCAGGCCACAGTTTTCATCTTCAAGTAGAGATCACCCATTTGTTGTAAACTTGGCCAGAGTGTCTGCTTTTCCATTCTGTGTTGTTAATTGGCTTCACAGGAAGTACTGCTCATAGGCTTTTAGGTAGAGAATCAACAGTGTGTACACTTGCCTGGGAGAATGGCCTATAGATTGTGCTGCCATGAGAAAGTCTGAGAGTGCACAAGACAGGGCATTAGCTGCCGTAGCCAGTCCCTTCTCCTGATTCACTCTGTCACACTGGTGTATTACACACACTGTTAAGGGGGAAAATAGAAATCCAAGTATAACAAACAAGATTTATTCTGAACAACAGAAATACCTTTTTGTTCATGGCATTTTTTTTTAAGAGAATTTTGTACTTAATGAGAAATTGGTGGATTGAAAGTAGGCTTCATCTGTGACATGGAAATATGCCTCTTCCTTTTGTGATGGCCCTTCCTGAGTATGAAGCATGACAAGTGGACTTACTGTTTCCTGAGTGTGGCCCATACCTCTGGCATCAGCAGCCTGCTAGATCTTTGCTAGAACTAGAAATTCTGGGGTCCTCCACCAAATGTACTCAATCCTGAGGATATGCAACCCCCTGCCCCGCCACACACGCACACGCGCACGCACACGCGCGCGCGCGCGCACACACACACACACACACACACACACACACACACACACACACACAAACTGACTCTAAGTAGCCCCATCTGTGAGGATGCCATTTTTTTAATCTATACTTTCCTAATGGAGCAGCCAAAATTTTAGTATTTTCTTCTTTTTTCTATGTGTGTTTTCTTTTTTTCAAACCCTTTCTTTCTTTCCTTCTTTTCATTTTCCTGTTTTTGAAATTCAAGATCTCACCTTGTGACCAAGCTGGCATCTCACACTTGTAGCAAACCACCTGCCTCAGCCTGATGAGAGCTGGAAATATGCTAGCTGAGATGTTGGTTCTTAATAGGAGCCAGTGGATAAATGAAAGGATATATTTATAATTATTTCTTCTTCATCCTTACAACTATCAAGAAAAACATACACTTTCCCTAAAATGGGGTTGGGGGCAGGGGAAGAGAAATGAAACTCAGACGTTCTGGCACTCAGCCACCAGCTTACCCTGTACAATGCATGTTGTTTGTATAAAAAGGGCGAAGTGACAGAGGATAGCAGAAGAAGCATACATGGAGAAAATGCCTTATTTACCTTAGGAAATTCTGAGCCTTGTCCAGGCTTGGTTGTAAGGCAAACAGACTCTGTCTTTTTCAGGTTGCTCTAAGTCACGATGGTCTAGGTTTTCTCAGTAGCCCTTCCTTTCTTTATTGGCCCATTTTGAATTATCTATACTTTCCTACCTACTAGTCCAAAACCTGGTACTGTGAGAATATGGTTGGTTGCCAAGAAGGCATTTCTGTGCAGCTGCTTACCTTGTGTTGACTAGCTGTGATTATCTGCTCACCTGCCTGTGAAAATTAAATGGGATGAGCTGAGAGTCACGCTGCTGTTTCGTGTAAACCGGAAAAGCTTTGTTCATGCCCTGCTTTGCCATTGTTGTCAGAGAATGGCCTTCCATGCTTAAGAGGGATGCTGGAGGTGCCAGGTGCAGGTCTCCTGATTTAACTTGGAAAATCTAGGTCCTTTTTTCCCTTTTACTCCATGCAACATTACTTCTGTTACGTAAAGCTAAAGTGAAGCATAGGGGAGCTCAGAGAACGTAAAGACCCTCTTCAGATTTTTTTTTCATTTTTCTTTTTCTTTCTTTCTTTCTTTCTTTTTTCTTTCTTTCTTTCTTTCTTTTTTTTTTTTTAAGAGAGAGTTTCTCTGTGTGCCTTTGACTGTCCTGGAATTTGCTTTGTAGTCCAGGCTGGCCTCAAACAGAGATCAGCCTTGCCTCTGCCTCCCAGGTGCTAGAATTAAAGGTGTGTGCCACCACCGCCTGTCTAGATTTTGTTTTCTTGAGAGACCTTCATATGCTATGTGATGTGATTAAGATGAATGTATTACTTAGAATTTTAGTTGAGCTTATCTGCTCTAGAGTGTTTTAGCAAATGCTTGATTTTGTTCTCATTTCAAGGGAAGGGGCTGCCTGTCTGATAGCATGCTGTGAAAAGTGGAACTCGGGCACACAGTTGGTGTAACTACTAAAAGAGCACAGGAGGCAGGAGGGAATGCAGGGGAAGAAAGTGTGGGTTTATGTGCTTTGTGCTTTCTTAGCTTCTTGAAAAGCACGTGATAGATAGTGAGAACTCACATTGTATAGGTCATTTTGTGCATTTAAAAAGGGTGGAAAACTGAGATTCTAAGTTGAACTGCTAAGGTAAAATTTTCTTCCTGATGTGATTTTTGTGGCAAATGTTATATGTGGGTGAAAAGATGTTCATGAGAAGGAAAAATTAATTTATCCTTTCTTCTCTTCTTCCCTCTCCTGCTCCCTCTTTCCCAAATCTTTACTTAAATCTACCTTAGGCATATCAAGGGGTGTAGGGTTTATTCGATTTGACAAGCGGATTGAGGCAGAAGAAGCTATCAAAGGCCTAAATGGCCAGAAACCTCCTGGTGCCACAGAGCCAATCACTGTAAAGTTTGCTAATAATCCAAGCCAAAAAACCAATCAGGCCATCCTTTCCCAGCTGTACCAGTCTCCAAACAGAAGGTACCCAGGACCGCTAGCTCAGCAGGCACAGCGTTTTAGGTAAGTCTGGTCCAGTTCTCGTGCCCAGCTACTAAAATGGAGGAGGATGTGTAGGTTTACTGTCAAGTAATTGTATCAACAAGATCTCTGCTCTGAGTTTGTCATTATTGTTGTTTTCTTTCTTTCTTTTGCTTTAATGGGCACAGAGAAAACATACTTGGGGAAATAGCAACTTTTGAAGGTGAGGGCAATTAACTGTAAGAGCAGTTCTCCTCCAGGAGTGATTTTGCCTCCAAGAGACATTTGGCAAAGTGTAGACTCATTTGTGATGGCATAATTTGGGTGGAAATGTGACTCACATCTAGTGGGTAGAGTCCAGGGATGCTGCTGAGTATCCTGCAGCACACAGAATACCCAGTAGCCACAGGTGCCTGGGCCCAAAGCACAGCCTGAGAAAACCTGACCTACAGACTGTGAAGTCTGATGGGCAGTTTTCCTTTTGTTACTGTTTTCTTGAGAAGAATTTTTGTGTTCGAGCTGTTAAGTTGAGCTCTTTCAGTTTGCTTTGTTTCATAATATAGACATTGTTTAAGATATGTGACCTATGTGAATGCCCTAAGCTTCTAAAAGTGGGCCGCTATCTCCTTTTGTTACAGTTTAGAGATTGGTAAACTTTAGCGGTAATGGTTCATTAAATTTTCAGAGTCATGTTTTTTGCACCTATGCTTCCTCCTTTCCTTTCTCCTTATCTCCTCTCTCTCTCTCTCTCTCTCTCTCTCTCTCTCTCTCTCTCTCTCTCTCTCTCATTTTCTTCCTTTATTTTCCGCTCTTTAAATATCTAAAAGTCATTTGCTGTGCCATACAGAAATTAGTGGCAGTCTGGATTCTGCCTCTGTGTGGTTATTCACTGATTCATTAACTCAAAGAAGGCACCTAGTTACTGATGGGCATAAATACCCCAAAGTTCTCAAATTAGCTAGTCCTTGAATAAACAATCAGACCAGGAGTCATTTGGGGCATATCTTCTGCATGTGAAAAAAGGAGTGACTTGAGGTTCGGTTAGAAACAGTGACATCTGATTTTTATGAACAAGTCACCCAGTTTTTATTTCTCAGGATGTTGTAAATACCATTTGGTCACATGGTATGGTATGGCCATATTGTATCTAACTCCTAAGCTAATGTTTTATAATAAGTACATGTAATTCTTTCCTTCATGAAACAAAATAGTTAATTATCAAAACACATAATCACAAACATTGTATGCTAGAGGACTTACCTTGCATGTTTTCTAGCCCCAGTCACATATATTTTTCCCCATTTGTGTATTGGAGTGTTGAAAAGAGAAGAAAAAAATCAACTTAAAATATCTCCTTCTAAAAACACTTAAGTATGTTAGTTAGGTGTGAAAAGGAATGCTCTGTAAGTGCCAGGTTGAATACCTACCTAGATTAGCGTTCTCTCTGGGAGAATGATAGCATTAGGAAGGGCTGTGTTGACGAAGATGACCAGCTTCCTGGTTCAGTGAGTTCAGCTGCTGTAATTTTGAGAGAAAAAGCATTGGGAAAAACAAAATGTGTGTCACCTTTGACCTTGGTGACAAGTATTGACAATTGAAGGAGAGGAAAGGCTATTTGACTATTTCCTTCTGCAGAAAGAAATCTCACAGCACCCCTTTTCAGTGCCAGATTATGCCCTCTCACTGTCATCTTTCTTGACTATTCTCTTGTTGGTATTTTAAAATATAGTACAGTTAAGATCCAATTCATCTTAGCAGTGTTTTCCAGTCGTCATTTTAGTTTGCTTTTAGAAGAAAGCTGCACTGCCCTAGGCTCTTTTATGTTTTCAATGAAAGCTGTAGTTTTGTTTGGTTGCTGAGGAGCACTCTTAGACTCTTAAGACCAGGCCAGAGGACCATAGATAGCATTGAGAGTCCTAATCACTGGCTAGCACTTACGTGGGCAGCATGTGCAGGACACTGGCACCACAACATCCTCACTGAATCTTCCTGTCCTTTTGTAGGTGCCCCAGGCCTTTTATTTTTGATGGGGTAAAGTTTTCCAAGGTTGTCCTCATGATTAAATTTAAAACCTTTAAGAGTATATATTGTCATTACTTTTCAGATTCTTTGGCCCTTATAGAAAGACATTGTAGAAGAAAGGAATAAGGGGCATTAGTTGAAAGGAAAACCTGGTAATAGTAAGGGAGCACGATTACAGGAAATGGGGGTTTGAGCTTGGAGTCCCAGCTACTCTGGAGGCTGAGGCAGGAAGATCACTAGGAGTTATGGACTGGATTGTGCAGTGCTCTACTTATCGATCTAAGTTCATCGTCAATTGGCAGGCCTGAAGGAGTAGCTACCACCAGGTTACCCAGTGAGGGCCAAATGGAGAGCAATCAGGAATTAGGGTAGACTTTTCCTTCCTTAGATTCCTTCTCTCTCCCTCATCTCACTGCTCATCCTTACCCCAGCACCTCTAAGTGGTAAAATATGAACTACCCGTGTACTAGAGAATGTGTTTGATCTAGACTATGTATTGGTAGAAGCAGAGTCTTAATTTCTACCATCCAAATGTATTGTGATGTGTGACCAGTGTTTTTCAAAGGTTTCTTTAATTTGGCTGTCATAAACTTAAATTTCCTCACATTGTTTTATTGACTAAAAGTTGATCTTCTTTGACTTTTTGAGACACTTGAATTAAGGACTTGAAATTTGGTTGGTACCTTGCTCTTTTCTGTAGTGGAGGTCTAATTCCTTACAGTTATTTCTTCATAGTACTAGTTGTTACAGTGCTTTTGCTTTGAGTTTGCCACTTCCCAGCATGAGTTTTAGAAAACTCATTGTGTATTTTGATGTTACCCTGGTACCTTAGCAGCTGAGAGAAACTGGAGAATACAAGTTATATTAACAGTGAAAGGACTTTTAGTACTCATGAAGATACAAATGTAAAATTCCATGTAATAAGGACTAACTTTAAAAGTGGACTTATGAGGTTTATGGCTCAATCTGTATTGATAATCAGAATTATTTAAACATGAACACTGATAATCTGATGGGCTCATTGATGTGTTTATAGTTTTCAAAATAAGACATGCTATTTATTTAAATGCATGCAGTCCATTAAGAATATTCTTAGTGCAGAGTATCCAAATTAAACTGTATACAAAGTTTTCTCATTCATTCTTGTGAGGTAGATTTAACTGTCTTGACTGTGATCTGGGCAGTGGCTTCTTCTGTGTGTCTTTTTGCGTTTTTGAAGAGCCCCTGGAATCAGCTGTTGGGTTGAGCTTCAGGCATGTTGCTGGTTGCATTAGCTTGATCTCATGTTGAAAGACACATACATCAAGTCTCACGAATTATATTCCTCATTCTTAGAATACATGATGCCATGTGATTGGATAAGGGAACATATTGATGAGCTTGTGTTGGTTAACTTTAGGCCAACTATTGCTTTATGCTTTGGAGAGGTTTGATAATTCTTTCCGTGTCCAGAATTGTCTTTTACTTACTTACTGTCTTTTTCACATATTATATCTGACTTTAGTTGATTTTTTAAAATTCCCCTTTCAATATGGTCTTTTCTTAAACTACCAGCTGAATAACTTGATTTTTATTTTATTTTATTTTATTTTATTTTTTGAGCTGAGGATCGAACCCAGGGCCTTGTGCTTGCAAGACAAGCGCTCTACCACTGAGCTAAATCCCCAACCTTGAATAACTTGAAAATTAGGCAGATATCTTAGTTTTATGCTGTATTTGTAAATACCCAGCTTTGAAATGAAAATGCTCTAGCTGATAGAAGATTCTATTAAAAATATTGCCTAGTAAAATCTGAATTACATTATGCTAGTGATAGGAAATGTTACCAAATATCTTTGCTGTGCACTTGTATGTACACATGGCTTGTGCATCTATAGTCAGTGAACTTTAAACTCTGAATTCTAATCAAACATACAAAGATAGACTAAAGATGAAATATATTCTCTACCAAATATAGTAATGTACTGATAATTGTTATACTAATATATTTACCTAAGTATCTTAGTAAATGAGATCTTGCTTTAAGTGAGATTTCTAGTGTTGATATTTATCACTTTGAATTTTATGACTGCATGTAAGAGATGTTGAATTGACTTGTGTCTAGCCATCTGATGCAGTTTCTATAGGAAGTAAAGGAAATAACTGGTTCTTTTTTTTTTTTTTTTTTCTCCATGAATTTTCTTCTCTGAGTCATCTTTAACCCAGTTTCCCTTCTCTTGGGAATCTTTCTTTAACTAAAGGATATCTTAAGTGAAGCTATGTTTTTCTATCTAGTCTTCCAAATAATGTGTTATTTGTAAAGTGGATTATATCCCAGCTAATGATTGGGTGGGAGTGACATTGGTCACCATCTCAGAAAGGCTGACTTCCTTGGGAAGCATCTGATACCCTGGAGAGTAGGTGCAGATGTTGGTGCAGTCCATATGTTAAATATAATTTAAGAACATTCTGGTTTTAAATAGCAAAATATACATGCAATTGACTCCTTGCATTTACTCCTATGGTGGAACACCTTGTCTGTATGTGTCCCCCAGTTACTGCAGAGGCCACTAGACTGGGCTCTACCTTCCTTTTCAGGAGATCGTGTATGAAAGTTGTCCTTGAGCTGTAGGACATAGGATGAAGGTATGACAGCTATGCCAGGGGTACTATGACATTTTCTCCTGTAGCTGCACAGTTTATAATGTGCTGCACAAAGGCTGCTTGATGTCCATATGAAGTGCCCACTGCCTTCTCTAGATTCAAATGGGACATACAGATGTATGGCAGTGAGAACAAGGGACATGGGTTTCAGCTGCATGTATGTAGTCAGCCAGCTGCTGTGCCTGGGCTGTTTAGGAGCAGTATTTCACACCCCTGCTGATGGAGGAGAAGAGCTAGTGTTGAGGTTCAAATACTCTAGGACTGAATTTCCCCTAAAATTGGGAAATGAATGAAGGTCAGAGAACCATATAAGACTCCACAGGTTGGGCAGCTATGAGGCCCATTGAGGGTCTGCAGAGGCCTAGTTGCAAAAGTCCTAGATGTCCTAGAGATTGTGGAATGAGATCGAGATGGGAACTGAGATGTCTTTCTCTCAGTGATTGTAACTCACTCCCATGGCAGGTTTGGTTTCCATCTTATTTAAAAACAGACACATTTAAAGGAAATTCTATGTTGGGAGTTTGATTACTGTCTTCTAAGTGGGTAGAGGGAAAATGGAGCTTCTAGATTTCATCCTTTAGTCGCGTTGAACAGGGACTTCAATATGTTCATCTGTCCCACAGGTGCCATTTGTCAAATGCATTTCATATCTATCATCCCAGGAAGTTGATGAACTTTTCTGTATCAGATTGCTTTGTGATTAGTGTTTGTAACCTTGGTTGTTTTTATTGTTTTTTTTTTTAATAGATCTGTATATATATAAAGGCATGACATCTTTACTCATCTTCACTCTGCAGAACACAAAGTCCTCTGGCATTCTGTACTCTTCACACCTGCTCTATGCTTTCTGTGTGCAAATATTCTTGCCCAGTCTGCCTTCTGGGTAGTTTCCATCCTATATTAAGTGGTGGATGATAATTTTGGTAACCCTTACTTTTATACATAATCATCAGGTATGTGATAAAACATGCAATGCCCAGACTAGTGGTCTGTGCTAAATGGTACATTTGAGAGGGTCATGACACATGGCAGGCCCAAATAAATGAAGAAAGATCTCGTGCCACTCTTGTCTTACACTTTGCATTACAGCAACGCAACACTTCTTCCTTTTCATTTTTTTTTCAAAATACACAAATGCCCAGTGGAGACTGAGATTAGGATGTGCAAGGACAACATTCTTTCATATCTCAAAGACCAGAAGGAATACATTGGCTTTTATAAAAGTGAGAAGAGTTGCTTTTCTAATGTGCTCTGCTGTGTGCTTGGGTTGGACATCAAAAGCTGTTACCCACCCCACTTAGCCTTTCACAGGTGTTAAAAGACAACATAATTGAGCTTCCCCTCTGACTTAGGGTAGTCTTTGGAGAGTGGGGAGCATTCTCACAGTTGGGTGGCTGTATGGCTATGCATTAGACATGCCTGCTCTTCATGTGTAATTTATTTGTAAAATCTAGAAACTAGAGGAACTCTCGATAGTCTTGACATGATAAAGCAGGATGGCACAGATTCTATAAAGCCATGTTTGTCCATAAAATTCAATGCACTTACAATTCTGCATCTTTGATTTTTAAAGATCAAACTTGTCTGAAGTTACTAGCCTTGTGAACTTAGGCTAGCTGGCTAATCTTGGTGTGCTTCAGTATCCTCATGAACCAATGGAATTGTGGCAAATAGAAGTGTGGGAGTTTATTAAAGTGCTGATCAGCTCCAGTGACACTCTTAGAACTTGCCTGGTGGGAAGTCACCTGTTAACTGTTCTAGCGCCTTCACATTTTGTTTCTGACTGTTTCCTCAGATGACCACTGCTTTTTTTCTTTGCTGCACTGGTCCTGTAGAGATAGCCAGTGTTCTACCACAGTGGGTACCCATTCTCTCATGAATGGTAAAAGACCCAGTGTTTTGAGACATCACATATATTTTATGCACAATTATCCCCTTGGAAGGTGGCAGTAATGAGCCTAGCTTTCATGAACTTTAAGGGGGAAAATTAAACACTGAAGTTTGCTAAATGTATGTTTTGCAGGTTGGACAATCTGCTCAATATGGCTTATGGAGTGAAGAGGTAATGACACAGGTTCATGATACTCATAATCCCTTCCCACAATTGATTAAGTTCTTTGATTTGGGGAGCAATATTTCCACCCTCATAAATTTATGTTGGGTTTTCTTTTGCATGTATAGCCTATTGTAAAGCTGCTTTTGAAGCACATTTGACTCATGGAATATTTGTATACCACTGTAAGCCACTTAGTCTTTTAAAAAGTCATTATTTGTTTCAGATTGCATTGCGACATTATAGCATGTTTATGTTATGTGTTGGTTTTTCCCCCCTTCCCATCTTGTTCAACTCATGAAGGCAGTTTTTAGATTTCTTTGCTATTGTGTAAATTGTTACTCAGTGCAGCAGATAATGGTCATTTCATAACCTGTCAATACCTGAATTGTTTGTCTGTCCCTGCAAGCCACAAATAGAGCCTCGGTTGACACATCAAGTAGCTGTGTACATCTGTTGGGAGAGGGGAATTGCTAAATTTGGGGAAATGGAGAAGGGAAAGGAACTTAAACCCATTGCTATAACCAATCTATGTCCCTTTTGTGTGTGTGTATGTCTGTTTCCTATTTTGTTTAGTAGGTTTTCACCAATGACGATTGATGGGATGACCAGTCTGGCTGGAATTAATATTCCTGGGCACCCTGGAACAGGCTGGTGCATATTTGTGTACAACCTGGCTCCTGATGCAGATGAAAGTATCCTGTGGCAAATGTTTGGGCCTTTTGGAGCTGTCACCAACGTGAAAGTTATCCGTGACTTTAACACCAATAAATGCAAAGGTTTTGGATTTGTGACTATGACAAACTATGATGAGGCTGCCATGGCGATAGCTAGCCTCAATGGATACCGTCTAGGAGACAGAGTACTGCAGGTCTCCTTTAAGACAAACAAAACGCACAAAGCCTAATGAGCTCTTGTCCTCAGTCCATTTCTATATGAAAACTATACAACAAAAGCAAGTTAAGAGAAACTTTATACATTAGTAAATGTCTTTGTAAGTCAGTGTTGAGATGGGGATAAAATGACTACTTAGCATCCTAAGAACTATGTGAGATTTTTTATTGCTAGTATTTGAATTAAAACTTCTTAAATATCTTTTATGTTTGAATATGGACAAGAGGTACAGGGTTTTTACCTGTCACATTGCATTCTATTGCCTTCTTTGAAGAAGGTGGACCTTTTAAAGTGTTTCAGCTAAGGGAAGACATTGCTTTTCTTTTTACATAACTGCCTTGAACCTGTGAGTAAATACTGAGGCTTTGTGTTGTAACTCTTCAGTTGGTTGTGTCTTTCCCCACCTCCTTTTCTTTTCTTACTTTTTCTTTTCTTTTTCTTTTTTTTCTTTTTGTTCTCTAATTAGCTTTGTGTTTGGTTTACATTTAAAGCATTGCCGTTATGTCTCAGAAAAGTATTTTGAAGTTTACATTTTTATTTATGAAGTTACAAACAGTATTTATTTTGTAATTCTGATTTGGGCTGGGGCAGGGGGGGTGACATTATAAACGCTTATTGTAAGAATACTGGAGAACTTTTCGTAAAGCAGTACCTTGCCAAAGAGATAAGAGCCTCTTTGATGTGGGTTTAAAAAAAGCATCTATTTTTATAAAAAAGAAAATTTGGAGAAACTTTTTACTGGTCCTGGAACAAATATTTTGACTTGAATACTTTGAGAAATCTCTTCATATGACACCTAGTGAGCTTTTAAAATTTACCAGGAAATTTGCAACAGTTGGAAAATTTAGAAAGATTTATGACGTAGAAAAATACTTTTGAGATCTTTGTATGAGAGGAATTGAGTCAGTGAGGGAACACTGCTGGTTTCATTTTCGTAATCACCAGTGGGGTGTCTGATCATCCTGGTTGCTATGTGATAGATGGCTCACATTGATTTGTGATTTTGAAACAAATAAAAAAAATTTACAAAAGAATATATAAGAGCAGGCAAGAAATTTAAATTACCAAGAGATGGGGGAAAATCTGTTCTTCCTAAAGAAATCCCTTCAGATAGAGCTCATGGTGTTTAGTGATGTACTTGCAGTATCGTTTGAAGAATTGTTTTGTCTTAAGGAAAATAAGATGTTGCACATGATTTGTACTGCAGCAAGTCAGCAAAGGCGATCTGAGTTGGATATATTTGAAGGTATTTTGAGAGTTACGTTTAAGGCTAACACCTGAGCTTTGTGTGATGTAAATAAGACCTTGTGTTTATGAACCTTTCAGCTAATTTTATTTTTTTTCCCTTACATATCAAGTGATGTTCAGGTTTTGAATGTTTTGTATCAGTTTTTTCCTTTGTAAATGGCATTAACATTGTTACTTGAGGTCTTGCTTATTCACTTCTGTTGTCCTGAGGACTTGAATTTACAGTGCATCAGATTCGTTGCTAATTCTGTCTGTAGATAGTCTAGCTTCAGCTGTTTATGGTGATGCTACATTTTCGTTTATAAATATGTTTGTGGTAAAAAAAAAAAAGAAAAATGAGTATAACCATAGGTTTTGAACAAATTTCCTTACATTTTTCATACAAAAATCATAAATATCTGTATGCTATTGAAATTTAACTTTGTATGATGCTTAAACCACTATTTGGGGAAATAATAAAATAAGTCTTTACCATGTATGAAAGAAATTTTAAAAAATACAAAATATTTTCTGATTAGCATCTAGCTTATAATAAATTTTCAAAAAAGCTGAAGGCAACCGTTGCCTTCATCAGGATGCACTGAGAACTATATAGTTACGTCCTGCGTTTTGTATAAACTGAGATGCTCATATGCTTCCCCTTAGAACAGGCAATGTGCTATGCATAACATAGTTGTACATTATCTTTGCAGTTGCTTTGAGTTTTATTTTTTATTATTTAAAATTGTAGTTATAAAATTTTTCAGTATAGTACAGTACATATACTGTGAGGCGCGTGCTAAAGTGAGTAAGCGAGTTTTCATGCTGACCCACTCAATGCTATTCAGAACTCAATTGGCTTAGCACTTTCTCATATCCTTAGGTGCATTTAGATTGTCAGAGTTAACCTGCGTTAAAAAAATAAAAAAAAAAAAAATACATGTATATACTTAAAAAAAAAAAATAAGGTTTCCCTTGTGGGAAAACAGCAGCTACACGCTTCTTTCCTGTACTACTGTAGCAAACCAAGGCATTGATGAGAGGGCATGCAAATTGTGCTTCACTTTACAGTGTTTATCAGAGCACTTAATAAAATGTAAGGCTGGTATTTATTTGAAGTTGTACAGTATGACTTAATTCACATCTGTTGGAATAGAAAATATATTCTGTTGAGTATTTAAGAGGCTGTACATGTTTTCTTTTGTGTTTGAATTCTTTGTGCTTTTTCATGTTCGGTACATCAATAAACAAAGTTGAAGGGAAAGAACTGTGGTGTATTTTTAACATGGGGTTATGGGGCACCTCTACTCAGTCTAGTAAAATAATATCTTTAAATAAAACAGGGATGTTCTTAGAACTCTAGCTGAAAGCTGTGCTGCCTGAAAGAATCCAGAAGACAAGTTAACTGAAGGGAGAATGTGGAAAAACAAAAACAAAAAACAACCAAAAAAAACCAACCAAACAAAACCCCTAAAAGCAAAAGCAAAAACGTGACTGAATGATACTCTGGTTAGTTAGTGTCAGATGCATTCCTAGGTGACTCTTGCTGGCACATGTACTTTCATCAGCCAGTTGTAAAATTTGAGGACTCAGTTGCTATTACTGTGTCACTAATTTAACCTTCAACTACTTATATAGCAGGAGTTTCACAGTTTAGCTAGTTCAGGAGCACTTGAGGAAGGCAAATTTATTCTCTTCTGTCGGAAGAGTGAAGTCCGCATAGGTGTTGGTGTATGATACTTTTGTTGCACAGTTGCTATCTCATTAAGGGAGTTTTTCTGAAACAGAAAATTCACCTTCTGTTAGGTTAACATGTGTACAGCACACATGTGCAAATGGTGAAGTGTGCCAGCTCTGTCCATGATTCATTTATGCATTTCATTGCAACATGTCCCTAGCAGATGAATGGATGGAAAAAAGTTTCTTGCTGTTCCTTTTGGCTGCCTGTCTTCCTGTCTGTCTGTCTGAGACAGGATCTCACTATGTAGTCCTGGCTGGCCTGGAACTCACAGAGATCTGTCAGTCTCCTGAATGTTGGGATTAAAGTTGAACACCAGTATGCCTGGCTTCTTGATATTCTTTTCTGCGAGAATTCTACTTCCCTGAAACTTCAGAAAACTGAGTATTAATTTTTTTTAAGTATATTGAATGACTTTTTTTATTGCACTGATTGGTTGTTTGCATTTTACTTTTGGTAAAAGCCATGTTAAAAGTATTTCTTCTGAATTCACAACCTCTAGTAGCCAAGAGGGTGTGAGTGGCAAGGCACAGCCTTTCCCTCCAGCTTACAATGAAACTGAACTCTCCACTCTTCGTGTCACATGATTTCATCCTTCCACTTGTGTTGTGTCTGGACACCCTTCCTGCCCTCCCTCCTCTCACTTGAACGGTATTTTGATTGGTTTGCATGTCAGGAGTTCCTTTACATTTGAGCAGATAGTGGGCAAAAAGAAACCTGTAAGAGGGAAGGTTGTGAAGGCACTCTTATATTTGTGGAGAAATTACTTTTCCACTTCAGATTCCTTTGCCATGTATGCTTGAAATTGTACGATTCATAGTTACAGTGAATGACAATAACTGTTAACATCATTTCAAATTAATCTGATTTAAAGAGAAATGTTGGCAATTTAATCTTCCCCTTTAAAAACAAAAATGAATTACAAGATTCTAGTCTTTACAAGGTATTAAAATTTTAGTGTAAATTTACAGCTACTCTTTCATAGTGTTACCTACAAAAACAAAACAAAAAATGCAAATGTCTTAACATTAAGTGTGTAGAAATTGTAATCCCCGGGTTTCTTAATGTATTTCCTAGTACAGTATCCATAAGCAGAATAAGAAAAAAAGACAGACACGGGTTTTGATACTCAAATCTCTGTTACCATATTAGAACACTGAACAGTAGAAACAAACAGAAATGCAGGTAAAGCCATAGCAATTTGAATAACGACCATTTATAGTCTGTCATTATAATGAAGAGTCATATATATATATATATATATATATATATATATATATATATAACATTTTTTTTACCTCAAATTCACAGATTCATTCTCCTTCAGAGTGGGAAATTAAAGAACATACCCCACTAATTCAGTCAGCTGGTAGGTGCCAGATGGAAGTTGATGAAGTTACCTGTTCCAAATTCCATTTCATATAAGTAGCAGGTGAGAGAAAGAATGAATGAGTGCATTATGCACTGAGGATGAGCAGGTGCTTCTCTTTCAAGAAGCCATCACCTAGAAGGGGGCACAGGTAAGCTGCCAGGTCAGGACTGTAGTGCCATCAGACGCAGTCACTGAGCTAATGTGCTGTGGCTTATACAAACACAGAGCTCCAAACCTGTGAACCCATCCTGTGCTCCATCTCTGCAGTTGCCAGCACATGCCTTTCATTCAGTGAGCCTTCTGAAGCCCAAACTCTTTCGGTTGCTCAAGTCCTTTGTGAAGCAAAATGAAAGTTATAAGCCACTACATAACCTCATAGTTGAGTTGACTGAGAAATTTGAGTGGATGTTTTTTCTATAAATGTGTCATATAGAGTGACAGTTTGGGAAGACTAGTGATGATAAAATAGCCTGAATATTAAAAAGATGTTTTGCTATTTTTATTCAACTTTGAAGTAGGACAAAATACAATCTTGGGCCTGAAATTTGATATTAATGTTATATTTAGTTTAAATAGTCAAAGATGTAGGTTAGGATTAAACTGATATGACCTTAAGAAACACTCATGGGTGTTAGTTTTTCAAAAAATCTCTTATAGCCAGCCACATTCCAGACATAAATACAAGCTTATGTTTGTGTTGACATGAGTAGAAGACATACCTCACTGCTGTCCGGAGGTTGCCATTTGTAGTTCAGAAGGACTACACATCACAAATATATGATAAAAGGAAAGGGCAGAATTTCATGCACAAAATCCATAGTTACAATAAAGAGGACATTTAGTTTTCAATGTGTATGGGCCTCAGGAATACCAGGATAAGAACACTTGGCCACACAGAAGTGGTAGCTGTTGAGCAGGTCATTGAAAGTAGATGGGATTCAAAAGCTGTTCTGGGAGATAGAATTCAAGAAGAAAACCACATGAACAGGTAAGTCATGTTCTTGGAGCATTCATATCTTCATTTGTAAACTGAGGGACCTATTTATTTTCATAGACCAGTTAAATTTCAGATTAGCCTGGTATTTGAGAGCATGATGAAATAGGAAGTCCTTAAATATTGAAACTTTGACATTTGAAGCAATGATAAAATAAAAGTACCTAAACATTGAAACTTGGCCCCTTTTTTCTCGTGTCCATTTCCACTGTGACCTTGACAGTATCTGATGTGGTAGATTATATGAATTTGGAGAGTACATGGAAGTCACACTACTGAGGCTTCGCCTCCTTTATGACATGTGCATTTGCAGTGTCTGCAGAGGCACTAAACACAACCAACATTTCCCTGGACATAGAATGCTGTGCTGATCTACCATCCAACTGTGCATCTCTCACTGGACAGTGTGATTCTCTCTTAGCACCTATACCTTTTCAGGTGTTCATTCAGTAATTATGCCTTCCCTCTCAAAAAGGAGCTACGTGAAAGGTCAGTTACAAAGCCCTTCCCTTACCGAGTCTTGCAGTTTTGTTTCTCTTGTAGCTCTCTTGGATCTACCAATGGTTAGTAGCCACATTCAATTCCTGCCACTTAATTTTGTGATGTTTTCCTCTCATTCTTTTCTATATGGCTAAATGTGTGTTTCAGAAGCATCTTGCCTATCTGTGGGACCTCCTGGAAACTGTGATGCCACCAGCTGCTACCTGCAAGTAACTTACCCTTTAGTATGAAATGTGGTAGGCAAAGTAGCTGTGTAGATTTTGTGTTGCAGGGGGCTGGTAAAGGTGTAGCTACTAGCTATGAGAAATGGTGAGAAGGTCACCTAGGCATCCAGTAGATGGAGAGCTTTGGTTGCCAGAATATCAGGAAGTGCTGAGGGTACTGTATCAGAAGATTACCCCACACTTTACATGTATGTTATAGATGCTCTGCGCTCTCAAAGGGTAGGTTTTACAAGCATAGATTGTAATAATGAATAATGCAGATGTTCATATTGCAAAAATCCAAGTTGCTATCAAAAATGATACATAACTGTTGTCTTGAAGTTGAGCCAGAAATTAATTTTCCTGTGATAAATATTCTTTAATAAAATTCCACCTCAAGAATGATTGTTGCTTTGTGTTTTCCCCCAACACAGTGAACTGAATGTTAACATTCTGTTTTTCAAGTTGTTCCTCAAGAAATACCCTTTTTATTCCCAGATACTGTATGAAAAATAGGAAGCCTCTTCAGGTACATTGCAGTTTCTGTGTTTATTTTAAGATTATATGGCTTGAGTAGTAGATCGTAAGGCAAAGAATAGCCTTTCTTTCCTAAAAACAAACACATGGAAAACTTTCTGAGACGTTTATCCTGAGCCTTAGGGAATTTGTTTTTTCTTTTTGCTTTATTTGTTGTGTGTTTTTAAAGTTGTTTCCCTAATTTTTTTTTCATTCTGTTGGCCACTGTCCAGAAGGGAACCATATTTTAGTACACCAATACCCTGTCCATAGTCGGCTGTATACTGTGGCACAGGGTGGGAAACCTTCAAAATGTATGCTTTATATTTAATTGCCACTTTTTTTTTCAATAAATGTACATCAAGAGGCCACTCTGCACCACTCATAGGCTGTTTCTAGGCTGAAGATTTAATTTATGTTTTTCCCTCTTGTTCTGAGCCTGAAGACACTTGAGTGAACTCCTTTAAGTATCTTATTTCACAGATATGGGATCACTCGAGACTTGGTCCTTGGCCCCAGCTCTTCTAGCTTCTGTAACCCTACCCTTCATTATTGTTGAGGCACTAACATGAAGCAGAATTGGTTTCTGCTGATGTGCTTTTGCAGAATCACAGTTTTGACATCTTGATATAGATATGGCATCTAGAAGTAGAACAGAGGTGAGTGTGTGTACATACTTAGTTAATGCATTTGACTTCAAAATCATAATAGATTTTGCCTCCCTTTTTTTAAGTTGCGATTGTGTGTATAATATTTTCCATGTACATTCTCAAACGTTCATATTTTTGTTTTTTGTTTTCCCTTTGGCTGAATGTTTTTGCTTTTCAAATTGCCATTCTTTAGCACAGTGGTTCTCACACTTTCTAATGCTGGGGCACTTTAATACAGTTCTTTGTGTTGTGGTGACCCCCAAGAACCCCAAGCGTTATTTTCATTGCTACTTCATAACTGTAATTTTACTACTGTTGTGAATCATAATGTAAATATCTGATATAAAGGATACTTGATATGTGATCCCTGTGAAAGAGTCCTTCAACCCCAGAGGGGTCATCACCCATGGGTTGAGAACCATATGCTTTAGCATATGGAAACATAAAATAATACGTGTTGATTGGTTTAAGGCAGATCTAATGAAAGCTGTTGTGTGGGTTTTTTTAATTGTGTTGATTGCTGCTTACATTATTTCAGAAAGTAATGAAAATCAAGAATGCTGCATGGTTTCCCATTGGTGTATTGCCCTAGATTTGTGTGACTGGGCTGAAGACAAATTGAAAGCCCCAAGCTAGGCTTCTCTATCCTAAGTAGAGCTTAGAGAGGCAATGTCTAAATGCTTGCCTCAGTGTTCAGTTGGCAGTTTGATTGCAGTGTTCTGTGTGGCAGGGCCCTGGATGAGAAGAGAAAGACTGAAGCTATAGAGAATGGATAGATATCCTAGTACCAGGAAGTTCAATGTCTATCCTTTATTTCCTTAGCAAAAGAAAATGCTTTCTTCCCTGATGGGGGCCAGGAAAAGGTCATCTGGGAAACCAATGGGTGAGTAATTTCTTCCTCCTCCTTCCCTAGGTCTCTGATTGCAGTGATCTTTCCTCTTGCAAGGGTCTGGGTAAATACTGGCTCCTTATTGCATATGCTCAGACAAGTAGCTGATGGAGAAGAGCAGTTTTCAAAGGATTGATGAGCTTAAAAGACACTCGTTAGAGTGCACCTGGATCCTGCCATGACATCACAGGCGGACAGTCAGCGGCTCTGTGGAAAGCATGGCAGCCTTTTTTCACCTCTTTCTTAACAATGAGACGTAGATTGGGCCTGTTCTCTATTCAAGCATCCTTATGAGTAAATGTCTATTTTTACGATAGAGCTGCACGTTAAAAATAGCTTCAATCAGTGTGACTCTTTTCCCCCATATGTTAAAAAGTTATACTTGAGTTAAAATATCTCAGATTGCTTAAATTCCTCCAAATGCAAGGCACATTCCTTTTTCATTTTGAGGGGGCTGGACTGGGTAGAGGGGAGGATGAAATACAAGATATGTACTGTGGGGGCGGGGACACCTCCTCAATTCTGTTCTTGTTGCTTGATTTGAGACTTACCAATGGCAAAACTTCTAAACCAAGAGTTGAAATTTCCGACTGTTAAAAAATTCATTAATATTTGGCGGGCACAATCTTCTTCCTGGAGCGATTGTTTATTTTTGTTGCTGAGAGCAATTAGCTAGAATAGTCACAGTTGCAGCTGTTAGATACTATAAGCTCCAGTGGAGAGCACAAAGGCCTTATGCCCATTTAGAGTCTGTATTTGGATTGTTTTTAATGGGCGATTCTTCTGGAGTTGACTGTGTTAGCAAATTCGATTGGGTGATCCTGAGCCAAATTGAGTGTGCAATGGGATCATCAGCTGTGTTGATCAGAGTCACGTCAACACCTTGCTGGTGTGTGGAAGCCAAGATGGCTGGGGCTGCTGTGTGTCTCGGTCGGTCCTGTCTGCATCCTCTTCATGCAAACCTGGGTGTGATCCATGAAAACATTATGCTGTCTTTTAAGGGAATGTTTCCTTCTGCGTTTACTTCCTGACTTGTCAGGGCTTTCATGGGGATAGCCTGCATGTGCAATCATGGGAAGAATTTTCATACAGTCTGGTGCCCACTAATTTGTCTTTTTTTTCAAGTAGCTTACTATATAATCTTGGCTGCAGTTTAATACCTGACACTTTAGAAACAGCAGCTCAAGTGAAGGGATTGTTTTCTATTTTTATAGTGTCTGTATATTTGCCTTTGGATATCATTTGGAAGAAGGAATGGCTACCTGCTTCCGAATCATAATGCTTTAGGATTCACACTCTGCTTTTAATGTACATATTCTCCTTTGGCTCTAACGGTCACCTGGGAAGCGGAGGGTTCTTTATAACCCTCTCTTTACTGAAGGGTAGACAAATTTAGTGCTGATGGATGGCCAGGCGCCTGCTTTTTTTCTGTACTGTTGCCATTTGATATGCTTATACAGTGTACCTTACTGCTAACTAAGTGTCTTGATGGACTCAACTTTATATTATAGGCTGGTACAAACTGCTTTCAGGTTCAAAATTAGTTTAGTAGTGTATAGATAGAAGAAAATCGAGGTAGGTTGCCTTTGGTGGGGTTATAGTATTGGGAAAATTTTGAAAGGTTTTGCTGATTGTGTTGCAAGTGAGAATTCTTAGATGAATATTGAAACCTTGTTTCCTAAATTTAGCTAGCCTAAATCAATTCAAAGTCATTAGATTTTTATAAGATTTTAGACACTTAAATGAAAGTATTTTTAGATAGCCTTTCAAATGGCAATTGACAATCCTTTTGATCAGCCAGTTTGGGTCCATTACAGAGTCAGGTGGAGTAGTTCTTTAATCACACCCTTTCCAGTAATACCTTTCATATAATTGGGGAGGTATGAACACTGGTGAATGGAAGTTTCATCTGTTTTTTTTAATGAGGTTTTCTTTCCAGTAAATTGTTTCTTTTTAGGTGACTTATACTTAAATTATATCATAGTCTCCTACAGTATTCATATTTAAAATTACCCACATAAAAGTTCTATCATATGTAGTATTTTCTTCCCTTATCCCTTCTGAGTTTTGTTTTGTTGTTTTCCAACACAGCGTTTCTCTGTGTAACAGTCCTAGCTGTCCTGGAACTCGCTTTATAGACCAGACTGGCCTCGAACTCACAGAGATCCACCTGCCTCTACCTCCCAAGTGCTGGGATTAAAGGTGTGCACCACCACCACCCAGCTCCTCCTGAGTATTAATAAGTATAGTGATATGAATTATGGATTGGGTGGCCTGTATTTATGCACATGGGTGTGTATATACATGTTTGCAAGTGTGTACATACATGTGTGTGTGCATGCATCTGGAGCCCAGAGGTTGATTGGGGATGATTTCCTCTGTCACTCTCCACTTTGTTTTCTGAGGCAGGGTCTCTTGCTGATCTGAGAGCTTGCCCATGCAGCTTTTATACGGGTACTTAATATGGCATGCACTTTATCCACCAAGCCCCTTGGTGGATTTCTTGTTTCTTCAGGCTCTAAAAATTTCTTGGAAACTAAAAAATATGCTTCAGCATCAAAATATGTTAGACTTGAAGAATGAGTATTAGATAGTCATTTTAAATATTGAGATTTAGTGTGATGAGAAATAGTAAGGAGAAATTTAGTGAGAATGAGAAATAGTAAATATGAGAAATAGTGAAATATTGGTGATAACATTGAATAAATTAGTCAAGGGCCCAGAAGAGATGCAGATAAGCAAATGAGAAAGAAGAGGGAACCATGCCTAAGGATAGAGGGAAAGGGCCAGATATCTGAACCAGAGGGCACCAGAACATCTTCTTCTTGCCCCTCTTCCTACAGGATGAAGACAGACAAGTGATACTGATGAACAGGGAGGAACTGGGCTATAAAGACTTCTGAATGGAGTTTAGAATAGTGGAACTGAGGTTTTAGAGACTGGATAGCTATTTAATAAACGCCTCTCATCACTGGATAATTTCTAAGGACCTGAGTAAATGGCTGAAACCACAGCTAATACAGTACTCTCAATGTAAAGACATTCCTTACCTGTAATCGGGTTATATCCTGGTAACCTCATTGCAAGTTGGGCACTTCATAGACTGAAATGCATTCAATACGCCTGGCCTACCAAGCCTCAGCTTAGCAGCAAGGCCCACTGTAGTACTGCTACTCACCCTCATGATATTGTGACTGACTGGAGTTGGTACTGTCTGCCACTGCAGTGTATGAGGCAGTATCATACTTCATATTGCTACACTGGAAACGGTCAAAATTCAAACTACAGTTGCCATCAAATGTTATTATTGCTACACCATTTTATAAAGTTTTTTAAAAGCTATCTTTTTCTTACATATACATAACTGTGACAGTTTAATTTGTCAATTAGACACAGGAAGAGATTAATAACAAATAGTAATAAAACAACAATTTGGAAGGTAAAAGAAAAAAAGGTTATATTAATATGGGCTCTCTCAAAATACATTGCACTTGCCTTTCTTGTCTATTAGTAACTTGCCTATCACAGGTATTGAATTTTTTTTCTTTCGGTTTTTTGAGACAGAGTTTCTCTGTGTAGCTTTGCACCTTTCCTGGAACTCATTTGGTAGCCCAGGCTGGCCTCAAACTCACAGAGATCTGCCTGGCTCTACCTCCCAAGTGCTGGGATTAAAGGCATGCGCCACCACTGCCTGGCTTAACAGGTATTGAATTTGCAGAAAGCAGAGCTGTAGATCACTGCGGTGTGTGTCCCTAAATGGAGCATAGACCCTCACTTGAATCACATCTAAGGCAAAACAAGGCATGGCTACATTCACAATGGCTCTCTGCTTGGGTTGATGTGGTACTGACGTTAGAAATTACTAACTGTGATTCTTTAGACTCCCCTCTTCTTTGTTCTGATCCTCTGGCTCTACAGTGAATTCCAGATAGCTCTATGATGGAGCCCCTCTGGGTTAGTGTCTGGAACCAGCCAACAAGAGTGTAGGAAAGCTGAGGTTGTTCATACCCTCTGGTGTTCCCTTCAGATCCAGGGAGCCCTTCTGCCTCCTCCTACCCCACTTACCACAGAGAAAGCTTGCATACGACAGCATGATGTAGGTTAGGCACTGTGCTAAGTGACAGGTAATCCAGTACCTGGTCTACACAGGAAAAAAGGACCCCAAGGTACTAAAATTTCCAAGATCCCTATGTACATACATAGCACCACCAACTGGAGAACCAAATATTTAACACATGAGCTGGGTGACATAATTTTCTGTCCAAATCATAACATAGGAGCATGCCTGTTCACGTTTCAGCTTTCCATCCTGGAAGGTCCCTTCTAGATAGCTTCCTGTTTCTTTCTCTTTCACAGGGACTTGTATGTCATGATTACCCAGAGGATATTGTTTGAATTTTTATAAAACAGTGAAATCTGGGAGCTGGCATTTACTCAAATTTCAGACTCATCCTAAACTTTATTTTCTCTATCATAAGATCTGATCAGATACCTATGAAGTGATCCATTTTCTGTTGATATAGCATAATATTATGATTTGCACAAGTTACAAAGAAAAGAGGAATATTTTATCTCAAAGTTTTTATCCAAGATTAAGGAGCCACATCTGGCATTTGCCCTGTTTCTAATGGAGCCCCAAAGTAGCTCAGGGCATTAAGTGATGGAATGCATATGCAAGTATGTGTGATATCTGTCCCTCTTCTTAGAAGACCCCTGCGATGAAGCTTTCTAAGTGATTTCCACTAACCCTAGCTAGGCACCTTCTGAGGGTTCTGAACTTAGATGTGCCTGGTACCCCTGAGCACCACATTCACTGGTTTCTGCCACTTTTACTCCCTCACAGTAAGGATTACATTTCAACACCATGTCCAAATAGTAGCTCTGTATTCAACATTTCAGTTTTGTTTGCTTGCTTTAGGGGTGGATTAAGATTGAAAACAATTACAAATTATAAAATAGCAATTCTAGGAACTATATGGAAAGGGAATACATATGTTCCAGGAGAAACTGTGAGTCCACATGCCTCCTGCATTTTACACACATCTGTCTATATTCTTCTTGTTTCTTTTCCACTTCCCACCTAAAATTGGGGATATGAAGAGTTAGTTGTAATGGATTATCTATTGCACATCATATAAACCTATTCTATGGTATGTGTGTGTTTGTGTGTGTATGTGTGCATGTGTGCACGCTGTGCGCACACACATAGGATGGGGACCTTGTGTGCATTTATGATTGCATTTATGATGATGTAAGACTGGGACTGAGATGTGGTGTTGAATATCTTTGGTACTGTTTCTCCCAGTGCTCAAGTGAACAATGCAGTTATAAATGAAAGACTCCTCAGCTCTTTCCTGTTTAGTGAAAACACTGTGTGAGAGACACAAGGAATCCATCTGCTTTGCTATTACTCCAACTGTAGAGTACTAGCCTCTGCTTAGAATTCATAGCCTGGTATACACCTTTTCTTGACAAAATGAGATCTGAGGAGGAGTAGGGGAGTGTCAGGGTGATGAATGCCCTTTAGAGATTAGTGGACATTGCGGCAGGGATCTCCAATCTCTCTTAGAAGCTATAACAGTTTTCTTCTGCTGAGTTGACCATAACTAAGTCACTAGGCAGGGCTAATTTTTATAATTCTAAAAGAGATGAATATATCTACTTTGCATAGAGAAAAACTTGGAGTTTAGAACAGCAAAGCAATTTCTGGTGGATTATAAATATTATAACTTATTAAATAAACTGGAAAAGATTGTTTCAGGGTAGGTACAAGGATTGATAAGTGTTATATTTGTCACTAAATTATGGCTAGGGAATTAAATTTGAAGCTAAAACCTAGGTAATTCCATTTTTGTCTTATGATGTTTGTACTTTGGAGGTCAGGAAACTTGCAGGCTTTGCTAAGAGAACTCAGATTAAATTCTATTTTATTGAGAAGTCTTTGTTCTTTAGGTGACTAGATAAGCTGTTATCTTGTAGCTTTCTGTATGTACATCGGCCTGACATCAGGTGCATTTGTGACTCCTGCTGGGCTTGCTGCTTCCTGTGGACATGCATGGTGTCCAGTAGGAGTACACATATCTGTGGACTTGTTAGTATAGTATAAACACCTTCACTTAGTATCTAAGAAACTCAGAGAGGAAGTGATCACTTCGGTGTGATTAGAACTGCAGACCTCCAGGTACCAGGCTGCTGTGATTTTTGAAACTGAGCAGTAACATGTGAAATGACATCTGGGAGTACTCAAACACATTTCCCAGTAGTGCTCACTATCTAAATTGAAGTGCACACCTGTGCAGGGCTAAAGCTTTTTCTTCAATGAACTACACAGTATTTGAGGCAGCATTCTGATTACATACCTACCACACTGCCACAGGGGCTTCAATATCATGTGAACTTAGTTCCCCAATCCAATCGCTAATGAAGTATAATAGTACACAGAATAAAAGAACACTGCTTTCTGTTCTCTACGGCTGTTACGCTAAGTATTATCTGTGGATCAGCAGCTTTTAAGCCACATAAGAACTTATTGAAAAGTACATACTTTGACAGTTCCACATCTGTGTATGGTGATTTGTACTTCCTGGGTTTTTAGGTGATTCTGTGTTCCACAAAATTTTGAGGAATACTCAAGGACAGTGTAAGTGATTCTCAAGCTGGAATATGCTTAAGGGATGACCTAGACCTTGTTAAAACCAAAACCCCTCAACTCAGAGATTGGCTTTGGGGCTCAGGAGGGACACACACACGCTGGGAGCTGTTCTTCCTCTGGACCTTTTGTAGGATTGGTTGGATGGTCTCCAGAGCCAGGGTATTCCAGCTATGGTTTGGGCAGTTGAGTTCAGTGAGGTTAAGACCTTAATGGCCAGATATAGTTCTTTTCACCAAGGGTTAAGTATAGAGCTTGGGAAGCTTGCAAAAGACTAGGGTGGTGCAGAGTGTCTATAGTCACTAGAGGAAATGCTGATCTATAAGGAGATAAATAGTAGTCATGTCTGAACTGTTTCCAGCAAACTTTAATGGGTTGACCAGAGTCTTTGTCCTTTTCATCTATCAAAAAGAAAAAAAAATGCACATCTCAGCTTTTCTAACATTCCACTTCCTTCGAAGAAGGAACTCATATAACTTCTCATCCATCCCCTGCCAAATATTGAACAGCAAACACAGACCAAAACTCAGCAGCTGACACAGCCATCCTGCTTTCCCTTTTTAAGTTGATTTAGAGCCGTTCTTGGCAGCTGGCTTGGCTGCCTACCGCTTTGCCTTTAGGCGTTTTTGTGTGTCCACCCATTGAGAGCATAGCTACCTTTGAGGCTCTTGAAAAGTCTGCTGATCAACATGGTTAGGAAGTACAGGCTCCCGGACCCTCGCTCCTTTCCCCTCGTAAGGCTATGGGGGGGGGGGGGGGGGTGGGATTCTGGGTGGGTGTTTAATGGAGATTGACATGTGTTCTTGTCAACATGAAAACTCTTTGGGTTGAAACTATATATTTTTGTTTGTATTGCAAAAATTTAACAGTAACACAGGAAAATTATTATTATTATTTTTTTATTATTATTATTATTATTATTATTATTATTATTATTATTACTTTGCCAAGAATCTTTTCCCTGATAACTTTGAAACCATTATTTCTCTTTTGTGTTGGTTGGCATTGCATACATGGTATGTTTAATGGGAAAAAAAATCTCTTCACTACTTGTAGTGGGCACAGTATTAACAACCACTGCTCTTTGAAGAAGCTGGCATATATAACCTGTTCATTTTGCCTTTAATTTTCAGCTAGGAACTTAAGATAAAAATAACTCATTCATAGATATGCAAAGTATTTGCTAGGAGATGAAGGGTATGTTTTTTTATTTTTATTTTTTATTCCAGATAAATATATTTCAGTTTATATAAATGTGTTTTTGAGAACAATAGTCAAGTTAAAGTTATAAGAATATTTTCTAGAAAGCATGTCCTAGGAATTCTTTGATTTTTGTTGTTGTTGTTCATAGGTAGGGAGGGGTGTGTGTGTGTGTGTGTGTGTGTGTGTGTGTGTGTGTGTGTGTGTCTACATGAATGTGTATGTATGTGCAGATACTATAGGATGAGATCTTTGTCAAAAGGCCACTAGATAATTCTAGAGATGCTAGTTTGAAGGACCTGCAGACTGAAATAAAGCCAATTCTTCACTGAGGATCTTCTTTTCAAAAAAAAAAAAAAGTATTAATTCTTTGAAATTTTTATAATTTTATTTTGACCATATTTTCCCCATCTCCTCTCAGATCTACCCCCACTCCCATGTCCACTCAACTTTTTATCTTTGTTTTTAAAAAAGTCAGTTGAGTCCAGTTTGTATTGTCTATTTGTTCTTGGGTGTGTGGTCAGCTGCTAAAGGGCTTCTTTTATCTTAGCCCTGTATTTCTACAGAACAAGGTATAGTATTTCACTCTCTATAGCTTAGCAAACAAGAGGGTCAATTCCAAATACTTATTTGCAGAACTGTGATTGAAATTTGAGACATAAACATAGGCAGCCCAAACCATTCCCAATGTGAAAATCCCAAGGCTGGGCACAGTGGTACATGCCTATAAAGCTAGCACCTGGGAGACTAAGGCAGGAGAAAATCGTGAGTTGAGGCAAACTTGAGCTATAGAGAGAAAAGCCACTGGGGAAGGGAGGCCATGAAAGAATGCAATCTATGAATGCCACATGAAATAGCTAGTTCAGGTTACTAACAGCTTACTTTTAGGTGAGATGGAGCTGAGCAAGCTGAAGCTTAAGTTGAAGGGCTTGCTAGATGGACAAAGCTAGTGAGTGGCGGGGCACAGGGTGGTCACATCTGCTGCTGTTGACTCTTGTTCCCTTGCAGCATAGTGGGCTTTCTCATGCCTGACCAAACCGTTTGTCTAAAGTGTGTTTGGAGGAAGCTGAAAGGAGGTAAATTAGCTTACTTCAGGACTTCGTCATGTTCCATGGAAAAGGGTAGCAAATACAGCATTCACTTTCCTTCTGCTTCGTTACCCACTCATCGTTTGGAAGTGGACAGCAGGAAGCTATGTGGTGACTGAGGACCACCTACGAATAGTTGGACTCTAATGATATTGTTAAGGCTATAAATATTTTAATGCCCTGCCTGTTCAAAAGTTAAATATTCTTCCCAGGAGATGGATGGATAGGTTGTGCTCATTATAAAGATCTGTTGGCTCATGTTGCAGCTTCACGTTTGGAGCATTAACTTTTGATTGCATGAAGCAGGAGATTTCAGTCACCACTGAGGGGTTTCTAGACTTTTTGCTCTGGAGACCTTTGGAATCTTAAGGTTGAGTCAGGTGTGAATTCCATGGCCTGATTGCTGCAGGCATGTTCTTTTCTTTCTGGGGGGTGACATTGCTTTTGTGGTGACCTGTTGTTCCTGAATTTCTGGTTCTGTCTGGTTCTGTGGGGGACTGTTCTTCCTGTCTGTTCTACCCAGTCTTGGGAAGTGATTTGTCAACCCTGCCCTGAGAGCCTGCTGGAGAGAGTTGGCAAACTCTCCTGCCCTGCTGTGAATCCCTCAGGCTTGTGAGGGACGACAGATGGCCAGGCTAAGCTCAGAGCCACCCCTCTATGTAATGATGAAAAATGACCAGCCTCCTGGTAAATGGAAATCAGGACCTAGGCAACTTTGAATTCTGGTAAATGACTTTGAAATCAACCCAGAGTGAAGGAAGAAGTCCTTTTCTAAGTTAATAGTCTGCCTTAAAGGTCTTCTTCATGTGTGCTCACCCAGGGGAACGTTAGACTGTTGAGCCTAGGAAGTAGTCATGTGTTCTTTGGGGTATAAGTAATATCTGTAAATGCCAGGGATGCATGGCTGGATCCCAGAAGGATGCAGAATTGCCTTCTGTGGTCCATGAGCATCTTAAAGCTCACTGTCCACACAGCCCTCTCCAGGCTTGCCTGCCTCCCCCATTACTTACCAAAGTTGTGCTTGTCAGTCCTTGCCTCCAGACTCTTCTGTCTGGCTATAGTTAGTATCATTCAGTCTCTAGGTTATCCAGTGAATTGTGTGAGCCAGTTATGCAGAGGGGAAGCATGTTAGCAAAGCAGAGGGTAGCTCTGTAGCAGTGAAGTTCACTGTGACTATGGTGCCTGGAGTCTTTCTGTTTAGCTCCATATGCTGTCTCCATTAAGCTTGATTTGGGGGCTCTTATAAGTTCCCATCTTCTCCATTATGCCCATCCTTAAGGGGACACTTCTTCCTTCATTTGGGCTAAGGTGAGTCAGTCCATTTGTACTCTGTGGTCACAAAGGCAGTTGACCTGGGGTATAGTATCTTGGATTCCATCTCTGCTCCACTCATCTTGCCTAACCTATGTATTATTTGATTCAGGTCAGTAATTTCTGTAGGCATCTACTTTTTTTCTCCTATAAGAATGATACCTACTTCAAAGTGTTGATGAGACTGTTAGCCTAATTCCTGGTACTGGGTGGGTACATACTCAAAAGATGTTAGTAGTTGAGTCTGGCTGCTCTTCCAGAAGACATGGGTTTGAGTCCCAGCACCCACATGCTCACTACCATCTCTTAACTCAAGTTCTAGAGTATCCAGTGCCCTCTTCTGGTCTCCTCAGGCACTAGGTATAGATGTGGTTCATAGATTAGCATGCAAGCAAAACAGCAACATACGTAAATATTTTTAAAGATTAAAAAAGATGCTAGCTGCTGCTGTTTCTCTTATTACTGTTGTTTCTCTTACCACACAAAGAAGAAAATGAATACATGTCTTTGCTGAAGGAGTAACATAAAATGGTAGTGCTATGACTATCATTGGCTTGCTCCTGACCACTAGAGGTTGTGTTGGAGTCTATTAAACACTTTCATTGCAAGATGTAAGGCTTTCTTTTGCTTGGAGCTTTGCTGGGGAACTAGTCATTATCTACAAACCTGAGGCTGTCCACAGCTATGCCTGTTTGGGAGTGAAGAATCCAGTCTACAAAAGGGGTTCCACACCTACAAGTCTCTAGTTACTGGAGAGTTGTTATACCAGGATAAGATCACATGTGTCTGATAATTTCCCTAAGTAGTATACTTTTTAACTATCTGTTACCAACTAATTATAAATAGAAAAGAATTTTCTGAAAGACTGTTGGTAAGAACCAAAAACACTGTGCATGCCACAGTCTCACTCTGATCTCACACAGAACCTCAAGCTGATCTTAATCAAGCTATATAGCCCAGGCTAGCTTTCAACATTAGGTGATCTTTCTGCCTTGGCCTCCCAAGTGTGGAGATTTTGGGCCTGAGCCACTGCACCCAGCTGCATGTCATAATCTTTTGACCTTATCTTTCCTACTTTGATGGCAAAAGCCCTTTGGGTTCTCCCCTACCAACACTAGAACCAGGAGAAGGTAAACAGAGATAGTCTTTCATCTCTGGACTGTTCACCATGCTCAGTGCCTTGCCGTTCCTTTTCAGAGAAGAGAAGTAAAAAGTAATTATTAAGAGAACTCCCCCACCATCCCTGCTGCGGCTTCCTCTGACAGGCAACTTCTTAAACAAGCATCTTGATATTTCAGCAGATGGTGCCGGGGTTTGTTAAAGCAGCCTGCGGTATTCCCAGTTCGATTCTGCATTTCTGGATTCTTTGTAATTAGCTCACAACATGGGTGAAAGTGAGCTCAGTGTAATCTAAACCCAGGGAGCCTGGAAAAAGCAACATCTGGCAAAGAAGGCAGGGCAGTTTTGCTCTGCTTTCAGGGGAGTGGCCCCAGAGGTAAACTTCATGAGATTAACAGCAGTGAGAAGTGATTGCAGCTGGCTTCTGGATTCTGCCCTGGCCACCCATTTGCTTCCAGGAAAAATACAACCAAGTATTAGTTTGCATTCATAAAGCCTTTTGTCCTTTTGTCCCCAGCCTGGTTCTTACTGTATAGTGTGTTTGTTCATTGTCCTTGTGATTGTTAGTTTAGATTGTCAACTTAAGATATGCCCGAGACATCATTAAGCACACCTTTGGGCATTTCTTAACTAAAGGGAAAAGGTATGTCCTGAATATGGGTGGCACTGTCCTTGGGCAGAGGTCCCAATCTGAATAAAGGAGGGAAAGAAGGAGGCCCTGCTGAGTTGAGTGAAGCTTGCATCTCTTTCCACTTCCTGATCCACCTCATGTGAGAAAGCAGTCTCCTCCTTTGGCCATGCCTTCCCTGCTGTGGTGGGATGTCTTTCCTCCCTACAGTTGCTTTCTTTTGAGTCTCCCATCATGGCAGTGAGGAAAGCAATGAATAAAGTCCTTATGCCTTATGTGTGATTAGAATTCTTATATGGAAGATTACTACCATTTTAGGAAAATACAGAAACAAGATTATGTAAGCAAATAGCATTTGTTAGTTGTGAGTCTTCAGTTATATGATACTGAGTTCCTAATGTTATAGCAACTGACTCTTTGTAGCAGGGACTGTTTACAAACTACTGACTGATGGTGGTTGTATAACTGGTTCCTAGTGGATTGATGTGATACAGCATCATCTGCAGAGGCCTCCTGTTAACTGAGGTGGTGATGTAGGAGTTGGAAGAGGCTGTGCTAAATCTTAGATAGAACATATTAAGTATTAGATTTAGGTTCTTTAGGATAGGACTCCTTTTGGAATGATCTTCGTAACACACCATTTACCTGTGCTCCAGACTTCTCTGGATTTCAGTGTGTGTCTCTTGTTTGATATTGTCGTGTTGGTTGTAGTTCCATTTTATCTAGGTCATTATCCCTCATTCCTCTTAGACAATATTTGATAATCATTCCTATTATATATAGTCTTGTATTAGGTTAGAACCTTCTTATTTAGACAAAAGGGGGAGATGTAGTGGGTAGCCATTCCAGCTTTGACCTGGAAGTACCACCCCCTTTGAGGCTTCGGTAACTGTCACGCCTACAAAGCAGAGCCGAGAGAGGACCCCTGAAGACCTGAGATCCAGATGGGTGAGCTCTCTTGGTTCCTGGATTCTGGATGCTATTCCTTTTGTTTACAGCAGACCCCATACAAGGTTTAATGCCCCAAATAGGAATTTTAGTGTCCCTAATGATAAGAACAGTAGATGTAGAATGTAATCTTTCTACACTAAAATTGTCTTTGTCTCCAAAAGAAAGTTGAGAGAGAGACTTCTTATGATGTCTGCTCTAGCACACCTTTGTCTGCTTCTAACAGTTACTGTTTTCTTAGACACTTTACTCAGTATTGATTAGTAAGTTCACATTAAGGAGTCACCATAGACCACTATAAAAAATGGTTAAATGACATACACATTTTCACCCTATCCCCACAGAGATGCTATAAGGAGCTCGGTTATTTAGTTTTATAGACAAAGACTCCTGAGATTACCCACATAGTCACTAGTAAAATGTGGGTTTCACACCAAGTCCATCAGACTTCAGAGGACTATTGCTTGAGACTGAATGAAAAGAATGTGTCAGCAGTTGCTTCCCTTAATGTGTCTGCTTCTGGTTCTCTAACTTTCCCCCTATGTATAATCTCAGTTTTATCTCTTTCCTATTTATGTGCCAACATTCCATGCTGTGAAGTATTAGGAATGGAATAGAAGAAAACCTCAGATCAGAGTTCTAATTAACGCTGTAAACTTATGGTCTGTTGTTCAGGGAGAAACCCCCTTTGGCATGACAAGGTCAGGATACCAAAGATGAGCTAGGATAGTTAAGGATAGGAGCCCTGCTGCCCCAAGTGGAGGAACACTGCTGTTCAGCAGGCCAGACAGGAAGGGATTGCTCCTATTGTATACATGGAGGACTATCAGGGTTGTTTCCTACACCCCGGGAAATAGTCACTGTCAGGAAATTGGGGGAGTTCTGTGAAACAGGGTCCCCAAGTGAGGGGCTGACTTTATCCTTATAGTATCTTCTGCCCTTATAACTGTGTGAGGCTCCTGCCTCCATGACCAAGGTGGAAAGCTATATTGATGTTTTCATAGTAAATACCCAAAGTTTGGGCACTGGGTCCCAGGATTCCCTTCCTGAATGTTAAGCAATGGTACTCCTGAGGAATCCTCATTGGCCAGATGGATCAGGGACGCATTTCCAAAATTAGTGCTGCACAGAGAATTCTCTCTTGTGGACTCATTCTTCTCCCCCTCTCTGAGGACCATCTGTCTCAGGGGCACAAGAAAAAATAGGCATCTGTTCAGATTTGGGGGGTTGGCACCTGGACATGTTCCTATAGTGCTTCTAAGTAGATGACTTGGTTATCTTTGGACCAACCCCCAAATTTCAAATTACTGGGGTCTTCAGGTAGGAATTGGATAATCAAGACAAAACAATCTGGGTGTGAGAGGGCTACAAAGGCGTTTCAGTGGGTAAATCACTTGGTATGCAAATGTGAGGGTCTAATTTCTGAGCCCTGTGGTGGTGTACACTTGTAATCCCAGTGGTGTTGACAAGGAGGGAGAAGGGGTGAGGGTGATGATTGACAGTTTCTGGCCAGCCACTCCAATGAAATTGGTGAGATCCAGGTCCAGTGAAAGTCCTTGTCTAAAAAATATGATGCCAGGCATCATCCAAATGTGCATGCATATAAAACCTCCTCACACCCCAACATATACATGAATATATACACACATACACTACACACACATTGTTTTTTAAGGACCTGGTTTTATAGGACAAAGCACATGATCCGCTACTCTAGAGCAAAAGATAAAGTATTTTCTATAAGGAGATAGTATTTTAGACTTTGTGGAAATACGATTTCTGCCACAAGTACTCAGCTCTTCTGCTGTTACACAGACACATCTCTCTGATTATGTATAAATAAGTGATCTGGCTGTATTCCAGTAAAACTTTATTTTACATGATGATGATGATCAACAGGATTTGGTCTGCAGGCCATGGTTTGTAGATGCTTGTGACCACAAGTATTCAGTGTACATGTGAGATTTTTTTCATCTAAAAGTTATTATTCATACAATATAATGACACATCGGCAATCCCTTAATTTTTTAAAAACATGTATTGTGTGTGTGTGTGTGTGTGTGTGTGTGTGTATGTGTGTGTGCACACGCACATATGCACGCGCTTGCAACTGTACATGGTAAGTGTGGAGGTCAGAAGACAACTTTCTGTAGTCAGTTGTGTCTTTCCACCACATGAATCTCAGGGATGAAACTCAGATCATCACATTTAGTGGCAAGCAAGCATCTTTACCTGCTTGGATGCCTCCCCATCCCATCCCTTATTTTTAGATTCTGTCTGAGTGGTTGCCCTCCTTTACCACAGTGCTCTCTGTTTATTCTCCAGCCAGCTTATTTGATTTTTTTTTTTTTTAAATCAACACCAAGTAACATTGAGAAGAGCTCAAGGTGATGTCCAGCAGATACCTTTGAATGTCAATTGGAACACATCCATTTGGATGTGATACCTAAAACCAGGTTTGACTAACTCAGTCTTGGGACATCACTGAGTGTGCTGAGTGAAGAAGGAGTTAATAGTGCTGAATAGACTGTTCTCTCTTTCTAGGCTTTGCCCATATGTGGGTTGGAGTTAGTTGTTCAGCGTGAAACTAACAACTTCCTTCCCGAGATGCTGTGGGTGGCTCATCATATCACAGGCGCAGGGATGGATTTAGGCCCAGTACCTTTGTTCTCTTCCCCATTTGGGCTCTGAAAGGATACATTGAGAGGGAATAGATGCAGATGTGAAGCCACCAAAATAAACACACTATGACAGTACCAATGCTTCCTGTTTCTCAGTTGGGCTTAAATTCTTTATCTCCAGACTGATGGTTAACTATCTCGGTGAGTGAATTAAAAATTGTTTACAAGTTAGAACGTGACTATTAGTCAAATGCTCTACATTATTTTGTTTCAGTTCCTCCCTTTCCATTCTCTATGAGGGGTGGGTAGTAACTGTGCCTATCTGACAGTTCTGCTTTCACTGGACAATGTTTTGTTAAGTCCACTTTTGCCCCTTCCCCATCAGGAATATGGGAAGAGAAGAGATGCCTTTTTTTGTTGTTGTTCTTCATATATATATGATTGAAAAACAATGTTAATTCACATCTCTACATCATTTCCTTGAGTCAGTGAGTCAAAAGATTCAGCAATTATCACTACTCCACTTAAACATTTCAGAGTTGGACACATCAAATGCCAACAGTGCCTTTATGCACCAGAGAATTTGTTCTTGCTAGAAACTACTGCCAGGCAGCTAAGAGAAGAATGAAGGAAGCATAGAGAACTATGGAGGGGTGCAGGTGAATGCTGACTTTTCCATCCTACCTCTGTCCAACCAGTCTCCTCTAAGCCTCCAGGCAGCAATTGATAATTAATGGGAATTATGTAGACGTCTCATGAAAAATAGTAATTGGAGTAATTATCTCTGATACTGTCAGGCTGTATTATATTTATTCACATACCATATTTCATATTGACAGATGTGTGAAGTCTTACAAAGGACCAGCAGTCAGGACCTCTATCCAAAGCACAGAGGAAGAAAGTAGAAATGTTATTTGAATAGGTTTTTTTTTCTTTAGACTTCAGAATTTGAAGATTCTTTCTACTATAGTTTTCTTCAGAATTGCAGAGTTAAGAAAAAATGTATATATAAAATAAAAATTAGTAAATTTATTTACAGCTATGTAAATGCAGTGATGTTTTCTGCTTACACAAAATAGTCATCTTTTCATAATTCCTTGGCATGAAAATTCTTTTGTAAGATTCAATACGTTCCTCACTAGCCTCTTAGGATGACAAGAAAGACAATCAGGAAGGAACTGTCCACATGAACTGATGAGGGCTCGTCTGTCAGGGTGCTGTAGAGGATGAAAGGAATCTCCTAACTTAGACATGATGGGAGAGACCAGCTCTCCTAGCAGAAAGAGTAAATTGAGACTCTGATGGAGGGGACATAGTAGGACACATCAGCAAGCAAGGCCTAGAAAGGTTTTGAAAATATTTGCAGACATCAGGAGTGAAGGAAGAATATATGGAAGTTCAGAAATGTTCCAATAGTTGATTTTAACCACAGTGTAGGGAGGAGGGTTGGAATAGTATAAGGTAGGATTCACTGGATCTGAACAAGGACCAGACACTGATGGGCCCTTTACTCTGTCAGTCGGATTGTCACTGGAAGGCCTTGTGTACTGTGCCAGTCAGACTGCTATCAGTGTGACAAATACCTGAGATAAGCAAGTGAAGGAAGAGAAGATTTGTTTTTGACTCCTGTTTCTGAGGTTTCGATCCATCATAGCACGGGGTGTGTGACAACTAATTTATGGTGGCCAAGAAGCAAAAAGACTGAATGTCTGTTGGAGGCTTTCTTCTCCCCACCCTCCTTATTCTATCTAGGGAAAATGGATCTTCCCCTCACAGACACAGGCAAGTCTTTCTCCAACCAACCCACCCAATAAAGATTATTAACTAGATTGACTGTCAGCTAACAGCATGTTAAAAAGATGACCCCCTGCCACCACCATAGGATGCTTGAAGAATTGAAAATAGGGGAGGATATGACTAAAGTTGATCATTTGGGGAAATCTTGGGGGATAGGTTGTAAGAAAGTTAAGATAGATTGGTGACAAGAAAATCAGTGGAATGGTTGCCATAGGTAAATAGAAAATGATGGGTTCCATTTCTTTTTTCTTTAAGTAATTTATTTAATTTTATTTTATGTGCATTGGTGTGAGGGTGTCAGATCCCCTGGAACTGGAGCCAAAGACCATTGTGAGCTGCCATGTGGGTTCTGGTAATTGAACCTGGGTCCTCTAGAAGAGCAGCCAGTGCTCTTAACCTCTGAGCCATCTCTCCAGCCCACAATGGTATCCATTTCTAAAAGTCTGTTCAATTAGGAATCTTCTCAAAATTGCAAGTGATGTGGAGTGTGGAGTGAATGGAGATGGTAGGGTTACTGATTTGGTTTTGCCATATAAGCTACTCAGTTGTCAAGCTGTGGGACCCTGAAAGACAGTAAGCAAGTAGTTTCTTATCAAGGCCCCTTTAGCTATTTTGGACAAGGACCAAACTGAACTTACTTAGGGTATAATATACCTAGAACAAGAACTGAGGCTGGGGTCAAGTGGTGGAGATCAGTGAAGGTTCTGGCTAAGGCTAAGTTTACAGATGAGGAATGCTGCCAGTGTGACCTGGACTTGAACTCAAGAGAGGAAGACGACTGAGTGACTGCAATACACTGAGTGCAAACAGGAGAAATTCCCTGTGGAAACAGGATGGAAATGTGTGCAAGAAAATGCCCAGCTCAACAGTGTTGGAACTTGGCAGTGCCGGGGAAGACTCTTAATCCCAAAGGAGTTCTCTTGTATGGTTGACTGGGTCACCTTTGTGGTCTCCATTTTCCTTTAACATGCTTGTGTCTCAGAACACCTGGACTGCTGGCAGTTCCATCAACCCTCCGGTAAGCTGTGCTTTGTGTTTTACTCCCCATTCCCCCTTTGTTTTGCCCTTCCTGTCTATCAAACTTTGATAAGCCTGGAGAAGGGACTAGAATTTTAATTTGGAAAGGTAGGTTTTGGCTGATCCTGAATTTTACTTCCAATATCTTCTCCATGAACGTCCGGACTAAGATGTAGTCTGCTCGAGGGCCTGCACTGCTGCAGGTGGCTCGTACATCTGGCTGCCCTCAGCTGAAAACTCACTTGCACTTGGTCTGGCTTTGTCTGTGTCTCTTTCCCTCCATTATCTCTAGTAATTACTCTGTAAAAATGGACATGTACTTGTTGGAGTCAAACAGGCTGAAATCTAGGCTGGGTTGGCCATCTAATTAGCTTCCATACCCACAACAGCATAGTTTAATGTTCTTGAGCCTTCTAGTTGGCATTATAAAAGCTACCTTACAGATTTTTCATGAGGGGTTAGTCAGATAAGGCACATGTGACCAGAACTTGATGTGGTACATAGCACATGGATCTGTAAGACCTAATAAGAGCCATACGAATACTAAATAGTGAGCTTCACATAGTGATTGCTTGTAAGAAAGGACAACTCCACTAGTGGATGGTGTATAGCATGTAATGGAGAGGTGTTCAGATGATGGGTTCTTACACATTTTCTCCTCTTGTAAGAGCTAGTAGATATGTAAAGTTTAACAGGACGCCTTGTGGGAAAAGAGAACCAAAGACACACCTATGTTTGACTTAGTATTCAGACATATCAGAAATGATTGTGTCTTTCTTACCCGCCCCTCAAACTGTAGACTGCATCTTGTCTGCAAATCTCAGGAGTCACCTGGTTCTGTATCATAGAGAGCCTCAGGTCTTCCATCCCCATCTTGAAATTCCAGGGCCACCCAAGGTGTTGCCAAAGGAATGCACGTGCAAAGCAGCAATTGTGAAGGCAGTGGGGGTTCATCTGTGATTGTTTTGTGTAGACACAGCTTATCACTACTTCTTTCTTACACTCACACATATCTATAATGGCTGTTTCGTATATTTGTGGGGTTTTGTTTTGTTTTGTGTTTGTTTGGGTTTTTTTTTGTTTTGTTTTGTTTTTACAAAGAGATTATTTACATACTTTCCATAGGCCTTCCTCCTAAATTTCTCCTGTACATTTCCCTGAAAGAGGTGGATTCTGCTCCAGGTGAACAACCAATAAATGTCCTAGAATCTAGGTTACAGAACCCATCTATTAGATGGGGCTGATCCCTGAGTCGTGGTGACCTGAGTCCTTTTTCTCATCTTCCCTGTGGAATTCTTTTTTGGGAGGGGGCAATTATGGCCTATAGATATGTTCCACATCCTGGAAGGTTAGCATCAAATACAATTATTTCAAAGTGAAATCTGTTTGTTTTTAATCCACACAGGCAGTTTCTCATTACAGTAAAGCTTTCACAATTGAGTACCACTGATCTCTTGTGTTCTTGAAAATGATTGGTGATTAAAATCACCCCTTTTGCAAGCAGCTACCCACTGCTCCTCTCCACAGAGAATAATAAACTACCATCCACAGAAGTATTAAGATACCACTTAGAGAATTAGAATTTTAACCACTTCATGTGGCTGAGGCACAGGGGCCCTTTCAGCCCAGTGCTAGTTATTTCAAAATTGGTAATGCAGCCCAGCTTAACTCGCTGCTCCCCTGGGGCTGGCTGCCTCCTGCAGTGCCCTGTGAAACTTAACTGTAATTTGTTGTGACTGATCCCTAATGCAAGTGTTAACAGTGGCTACTTGCCATGAGAAGGAGAGTGAGAGTAAGTGTTGTTTATCCAGACAAGAAGTGATACCAAAATGAGACTGGAGGTGTGATTCTAATTTGCACCTCCATTTCATTTGCCTGGAGGAACTACATTTCTTTGTCATTATTTCTGAATATATATAGTGACAAGGGAAGGCTTACCAAATGCACCGCTAACAGATGTGGCAGTCACACTTCTCTCTAGCCCCTCAGTTTTTATTCATTCATGCTTTCAACAAATCACTCTGTGCTTTGGAGGAAAGACCCTTACCAGAGCTACTCAAGAGAGCAGCCAGATAGGAAACATGAGTGATGATGCCAGAGAACATCTGGGAGCATGTTGAGTGCCCTGTATCTTCCCTGTGACATAATGATGTGCTTTACATTGCATTATGCAAACATATCTTTGTATTAGGAAGATGGAATTTGAAAGCCGCCTCCTGTGGTTCCAAGAGTTCATTCTGTGGAATGCTTGCCCTACCAGATGTTAAACACCTTTTGATAAAAAGGATTCAGTGAAAAAGCTTCAAAAGATCCACAATACATATCAGAATGTTGAAGGCTCAGAGAAGTTCTGAAGATAAAAAAGTCAACCCAGACTTTTTGCCTTGTTAGAAAGTTGTGTCTGAGGTTTACAGGCACTTTAAGATGGTTCCTGAGTTCTAGCACTTGCCATGTGTTATGGAAACAAAGCGTGAAGAAATGCCTGATGGATGCTTGTTGTCCTCCCTCTGTGACTTTTAGCGATAACTCACAAATACGGACTTTGAGTCCAATGATGAAGTCTTTATTAAAAAAACAAAACAAAACTGTGATACATACTGAGCCTCATTGCCTTCTAAAAGCTCAGGGCCATGGAATGTATCCATAATAAATCAAGAAAACTGTTGACTTCCCCAGCCAACAATTGGTCACTTTAGAACGTAACCCTTGTGGTTGGGTTTTTTGGTTTTTTTTTTTTTTTGTACTGCCTTATGACAGACACACCACCCCAACTTTCTGTCTGATTGCTGAAAAATTAAACAGCCTGTAGAGTGGTGTGTGATGTTCCAAAGACTAATGGCTGCAGTTTGACCCAGGCTGCTATTTTAAAGGTCACACCTCAAGGTACCACTTTGTGAAGAGCAATATATTAAAAGGGAAAGTACACAGATGTAGACTTGAATCAAGGACCATCTTCACAACATCTTCATGAGACCTCAGCACTGATTATGCTGCTTGCCTATGTGAACAGAAAGCTGCGTCAGAATAAAAATAAACACTGTGTCCCCCCCCCCAAAAAAAAAGTTAGCTCCTTATAACAGCAAATCCACAGGGGAGAGGTGACAGAATTGGACCACCCAGTAGGACAGGTGTAAGCACTTTTCTTCCATGCTTAAGAGAAATGGTTGTGTGGAAAAGTACATTCTATAACCAGTCATAGCCCATGCAATTAAGAACTAAGAGAATCCTGGCCTAGCCACATGTAGCCCAAAGGTCTTTTAGAAACTGATTTTCCCCGAGATGGAGCCATTCCAGGCACAGATGAGTTCCCAGGACTGGGTTTCTCGATTTGCTGGCAGGTTTCAGATAACTGTGCCTGGCCTCATTTGGGGACTCTGAGGTATAGGAAGGCAAACTCTTGTAACTAGTGCTGACAGGTTATTTTATCTTCAATTAAGTTGTAGCGAGTTGCACCAAGATCAGATTGTTCTACCTGAATTAAAGATGTTCTTCCTCATATTGCGGTCGGTCTGTGAAGCAGGGGAGAGGCTCAGCAAGAGTGGAACTGCACAGTGAGGAGCCAGGCAGCCTCCCACACTGAGCCGGCCAAACCAGTGAATGAACCCTGCCCTACTTTCACTTCGCTTCCTGTACTGTATGCAAGTATGAGCCTCTCCTCACCGGCACAGAAAGGAAGTCATCACTCTGTGTACTCTTACAAAGAGAGACTTCCGTCATAATGAAAAATTCATTTTTATATGGGAAATGGACATTAAGCCGGTAAGCTCCCAGATTCCACTAGTCTAAGTAAAGACACTTCTTGTTAAAGTTGATTTCCTGTATCTCCAACACTGAGCCTCCATTGTTACTTGGGATTGTTGACCTAGGATAAACCACGGAATAAATGAGTCATTAGAGTAGATAATCAGATTAATCTGGCAAACCCTTAACCACAGAATCATTCCCCTAGGAACTAGAGTTACCCCCAGCTGTGTGGCAGCCTTACTGGAGAGCAACCCCTAACCTGTTAATCCAAATCACCAATGTGAACACAGTTAAGTAAGAAGATGTTGTTTGTGAGAGTAAGTCCCAGCTTCAGTAATGAACCCAGGGAACAAGAACAACATGAAGAGACCAGAGAACTTCATGGGCACCATCTTACTTCTGCAAACATCAGTTTGTAGTAAAGTGAATGGGAGGAAGAAAGGAGAGAAGCAAGCAGGGCCATACTACCTCTCCTACATCACTGACTAGCAAAATGTGCAGTAAAAGACACTGCCTTAGGCTTGAGCTCAGGCATTACACATGTGTGTAGCCTACCAAAGCTTTTCTTCTAGTTGAGGGAAATAGGCACAAATAAGTAAATACTCAAAGTAATTCTAGATCTAACCAATGCTTTAAAGGGGATAAAACCAAAAGGCTAAGGCAGAGAGTTCCTGGTGGAGAATGAGAGGAGGCCAGTTTTAAAAGAAGGATACTGAGGTAGTAGAAATTCTAGCTGCTAATTGTTGAGAAGATAAACTCATGAAAAGGGAAATACCAAATGTGGAGAGAGGATTTCAGGTTGTACAAGTATGACAGTTCACAGCTTTACAAATCAAGATTCTCTTGAGAAAAGTAACCAGTCAGGTGAATGTTTATGAGTGTGTGCATAAAGATGTCTTGAAAGGATCCATGTATACATTGTGGAAGATGGTCACATCCCCAAACTGAAGATGAGTCAGCAGTCTTGAGAACCAACCATGTAGTACAAACTGAACCCAAATGCTTAAGAAGCACAGGAGGATCTCCTGTGTTCTTAGACAGTGGCTGGCAGGTGTAAGACCCTGATATCCTGCTTCAGAAGAGTTAGGTAAGAGGGAAGACTTTCTACTCAGTAGAGGGTGAGCTTTCATGTTCTGTACAGCGCTCCAGCTGAATGAGACACAGGCATGCTGGGGGAGGGTGTAGTGGTGGGATGTATGTGTCAACTTCACTGGCTGTGCATCTACTTAGATACTTGATTCAGCTTTGTCACCAAGTGTGTCTGTGTTGGTATTTTAAATAATGGACTAAGGAAGGAAACTGCCCTTCCAGTGTGGAAGGGCATCACCTGACCCATCAATGCCTGGAACAAAAGAGAATAGCACATTTCCACACTTACCATACCTCTGCCTACCTGCCTGAGCTGGAATAGTCTCTTTTTGCATTGCATTGTGCCTTAAACACCGCCATCCTTGAAAGGTTCTCAGAACTTCACTGTCATATTGTAACACCACCAGCCCTCCTGGATCTCTGGGCTTTCAGAGGGCAAAGCACAGAGTATCTCGGCCTGTAATCATGTGAGCATTTCCTTAGAATAAGTCTCATTGTAGACAGAAATGTTTCTCTACAATATAGGTCCATTTATCTTGGGAATCCTAACTATGAGATGAACTCTTTTACTCAGTCTCCCATTCAATTGTTAATCTCCTCCAGAAGCATCCCTTGATGCTTCTAGGGACCTAGAATAACCTGTGGTTAGAAATCTGGGCATCTCTCGTAGCCCAGTGAAGTTGCCACATAAAATCGTCATAGGTGAGCAATGGAAAGGAGAAGAGCTCATGAAATCAGCAGAGATAGAGCCTTGCAGTGGTCAGGGATTTGGAGTTTATTCTAAGTGTCTCGCTGAGGGCTTTGAAGGAGCTTAAGTGAGAAGCAGCTTGATCCCACCTATTTTAAAATTCGTAGCTCTTGGGGCCCAGTGAGATGGTTTAGCAGATAAACACACTTGCTATCAAGTCTGATGACTTGAGTTCAATCTCTGAGACCCACATGGTAGAATAAAAGACCCGTGTCCTGCAAGTTGTCCTCTACTCTGCACACACACACACACACACACACACACACACACACACACACCCCTAGATTAAAAGCAATTACTCTTTGCGGATGGAGTTGTAAAAGAAGAGGCAGAAGCTGTTGGAGTGGTAGCAGAAGCCGAGATGGGGAGATGGAATCAGGGGAACTAGAGCGATCTTTTAGAGGGCTAGGGTAGGCTTGGGAGAAGATAGGGTAAATCAAGTATGAACCAAGCTTTATAGAAAGGCTTTTTTCTTTGCATCTCTGTGATAGGATGCAAAACCAGACAGTGGACTCAGCCAGCAATCAACAAACTCTATCCTGTTTGTTCATGTGGCTTATGATCTAAACAGCATTTCTTTTTTTTGGCCAGGCACTGGTGCTGGGCACCTTTAATCCCAGCAGTAGGAGGCAGGCAGGCAGGCAGGTCCGTGTGAGTCTGAGCCCAGACTGGTCTAGAGAGTGAGTTCCAGGACAGCTAGGTCTACACAGAGAAACCCTGTCTCAGGGAGTGAGGTGGTAGGGGTAGGGGAGAATAAAACAAAACATCTTCTTTTTTCAATAGTTAGAAGAACATTTAAAAAAGAATGCCTCATGACCCATAGAACCTAAAATATTGATTGTCTGCCCCTTTACAGAATAGACCACTGGCTTCTGTCTTTGGAAAAGTGTGTTGCTGTTGAAATGCCCAGGTCACCTACATCTCAGTCCCTATTGGCAGCAACACTTGTGAAGTATAAATTTTCTCCTTTCCATTTGTGGACTAAAGTTAGTTAGCATTAAAGGAGCATTTTATTCACCAGCCTTGGAACCTCAACCTGTCCTCACAGCCAACTAAGCACCTTCTGAAACCAGTGAGATCTTGGAGGTGACATCAGAGATGAGTAAAGCCATTTGTTCTGCTTGGGTTTTTTTAATTAATTAATTTATTTATTGCATGTTTTCTCTTAATACTGACAAAGTCCATGGTTTGCATTGGGGCTTAATCTGAGTTGCACATGATGTGGTTTTGGCAAATTAATCGTCGGGGCCAATGGGGCAGCACTGAAGGGGAAATAGACTGGGTGGCTTTAGCTCCAAGCAAGTGGAATAGCATGCTGGCAGAAGAGGGGGCGGAAGTGTGTGCTGAATACAGACTACAGCTCAGACCTAATTGTTTTTAAACCTGTCTTCTCCTGAGGTTGTCTCCTGGGTTGAGTCAGCTCTTTTGGCCCTAAAATTTCACACAGGTAACATTCTGTGTCAGGCATCAAGCTTTTGCTCTCCATGCAGGTCTGGAGATCATTTTCTCAAATACTTGGCATAGCCAAGTTTTTGTTCAGACAGAAGCCCATTAGCCAGGGATAAGAACAAAGCAAATCCAGCCTGCTTCACAGAGGCAGAGGAGCATTTCGGAGTCTCCTGAGACATAGTTCAAGTGGGTGTGGTAAATATTCTCCAGTAAATATGAGTTTGACACCTGGGACGTTTTTTCCATTGGGAGAAACACCTGAATGTTTTTGATTGGGTCATAATTTTCTTGGAATCTATGTGGCTAGATTATGTTTACACAAATGTGTCAAATATTTCATGATCTAGATCATAAAAAGCTAGAACAACTTTTCAGTTAGAAATTTACTCCAGGATCCAGGCAGACTGAGGACTTTTCGAAAGACAGAGTCCTACTTGGTAAGGAAGTGGAATCCAAAACAAAAGGCTCCTCTCCCAGGCCATGGACAGCTGCTAGGAGCTCTACTGCCCCCAGCCACCCACTTGTGTCTTCGTAGCTTCATGTACCTCCACCTCTGTTGGTTCACCTTGAGTGTCCCGAAGGCAAGAGTCCAGTGCCACAAGGCTGGCTGGTAGATTGGATGGCTGAGCTGGTGTAAGGAGGACCCAGATTTTATATGTAGAGCCTGAACAGAGCATTCCGGGGCCAGGCTCTCGAGCCTCAGTGGGCTTTCTAGAGTAGCAGCATAGCTCCAATGAAGAACATTTGATGTTCCTTTGTTTACCTACTATTTCCATCTCCCTGACCTAATGTTTCCTTTCACAATTGGTTTTTGCTTCCTAGAAAATCTGAAAAGAATCCTGAGCAGGAAGTGTTCTTTAACCATAAAGAAAAAGAAAATCTGCTGCTCCAGCATTATTTTTTCATACTATGCTAATCATTTTTGAATACATTGTACAGATGGTAGGTTGTATTTTTATGGAGGGCTTTTTTTTTTTTTCAAGCCAAGTTCATAGACATGATCTTGAATTTGTAATGCTGTATTCCAAAGTGTCTTTTTTGGCTGTCAAAATAGCACCAGCTTTAAAAAGTACATAGACACTCTGGGCGAGGCTGATTATTTCTGCTTGCTTTCTTTATACAAAATAAGTATTTTCCCCGTTTGGAAAAAAAAAATAACATATTCGTTGTAGAAGACTAGAAAATGAGAAAGAAAAAGAAGAACAATCCATTGGTTTAAGCATTACCCTCATAAAACCTCTTCTTCTCTTCACCCTCCTCCACTCCTTGCCGTTTGGATCATAGAATAAGCAGTATTATCCAGAACCATTCAATTCCATCTCCTCTCTCCATGTCAGATATGCAGGGGACAAACAGCTAACTTGGAGAACATGTTAATAGAGGTTGTGCTTATGTGGAGTTTGCATGATAGAATAGGAGATCTTGGGCTTAGGAGGCATGGAGTCCTTGGTTTTGATTGCAGAATTGGTTAAGCTATATGCTCCCAGAAAATTCCTTGTCTAGGTTGCAGCTATAAATTAGGAGCGTTCTTGTGGAGATTCCTACAGAGCTTCAAGTTCCTGGTGAGGGTAGATGGCAATGTTGGTGCTCACCTTTGAGCACCTGGGTATGGGCCATGTGCTTCTATGAGAAACTTGCACATCTTACGTGGTTCATAGTTTTAAGTTTCACAAAATGAGGTAAAATCAAGGGTCAGGTAGAGAACACATAACCCCTTAACATGTGAGCATTTAAGAAAGTGAAAAAAAGAAAATGTTAACTCAAAATGGTCAATAGACTGGATATTATCAGCTCCTGTATTACAATCTTTGCAACTCTGTGTGCACATCACTCTTCTAATGAACAATGGGTCCCAGGTCCAAACTGAGGTGGCCAGTGTCCTGAGCCCACTCCCACCTCTAACCCCTAGGTCATGTGACTCCAGTCTCCTGCCTGAAGGTCATTCTTAAATTTTATATAAGCAGTCACCGATCTCTGCCTCAGTCTGTACAGTCCACTTTCTTCCTTTTACTGTGGCCCAGCCCATTCTGTGATCCCTGTCTGAGTCTCTTCTTCCCCGAAGTGCTGTTCTGATGCTGGAACCCAGGAAGCTCTGCTCCTCCTTAGCAGCATCTTTTCACTGCTGTTCATACTGCATGGTACTTTGCTGACTGCTTATCCTTCAGGTCTCAGTTCAGATCTGCACCTCATTTGGAGAATTCTTTCCCAAACAACACCCTATGCCCTGGGCATTCTAACACATGGTCCTTTCTTTTCCAACCTCTCTATCCCTGCCTCCCCTCCCCTGTGAGAGCCCTGCAGTTGAGTCATCTGCATGTGTGTGTGTGTGTGCTTCTGCTCTGTACAAAACAAGCTCCAGCAGGGCAAAAGGAGGACTCTGCTTTAACACATTCCCAGCTCAAAGGTAGTTATGTCGAACCCAGTGTTTGGCAGATGTTTTCGTTTGTCTTTGCTAAGTGTTTTCAGAAATCAGCTGAAAATTTCACTGTGGACTTCCATGATTCCCAAATCCATGTAACTTTCTTGAGGTACTCCCATTTGCTTTGTGGCTATGAGGCCTTCTATCATCCAAGGAGGAGAATCCTTGTCTCTCCTGTACAGGGACTAGGAAAACACATGAGCCTTAGGAACCCATAGTAGCCAGGTTGCCTGCATAAGACAGAAGCTAGTCTTCAGTACAAGGAGTGATGGCGTGAAGGAGAAACATGCCTGGCAGAGACATTGCCTCACTGTGGTTGCTGGCGATACTCTTGTGTGTGTAAGAGGTGCCTGGGTCTTGTGCAGCTCTGATTTATATACAAGAGTGGCTCAACATTCTAAACTTCTGACCTACTTTTAGGAGCTGTTAAAAGCTGTCAATCATCAGACCACTCTGTTAGTAACACAGGCAGGGCTGGAATATAAACCTTAGATGTATTGACTTTGGGAACCAAATTATTCACTGTTGTCTGGGGTTGTTGTAGTCATTATAAAGTGTCAAACACCATCCCATCCCTGGCTCTGTCTTCAGATGTCACCTGCCATTTTCTGAGGTTCTAAACTCATCTCTATGCACTGCCCTTAAGAGTATGCTTCAGCCCTTTGGAATTCCTGAGCCAGAGTTGTCCTTTTGCCTAAGCTATTTTAGTAGCATATTTATGTCTTGTAATTAAATCCTGCAGCTTACATTCATGTAGTTCTTATTTGTGTGCTTTTGTACTTGCTGTCTTTGTGTTCTGCCAAGCTCCACAGAAGTGCCTTCTGAGTGTCTTCATTTTAATGCTGTGTTTTAATACTTAGCAGGTAGTCTCATCTGCAGGAGGTAGTTGATAAATGCCATCTGAATGAAATTCTACAAGGAATGTGGTTAAATGCCTTCTTTTTACTTTTGAGCATATGATCCTTCTTTTTAAAAGTTTTGTTGAAGTATAATATATATAGTCCCAGAAAAGTGTACTGAGTCTAGCTCGATGAATTTTCACGCTTTGGACATTCCCGTGGTCATGCTAACATCAAGAACACAGCATGACCAGCATCCCTAAAGCTTCCCCTATGTCCCACTTCTACTTTATAATCTTTTAAATATTTCCTTCTTTTCAATAATGAAAAGGAACCCATGTTCACTGTTCAAAAATTTAAAAGTAGAGAAAAGCAAAAGGGAAAAACATACTCCTTTTTATAATGCATACATTTTAACATTTTTACATTCTTTCAGTGTTCTCAATTCCTCTATGTGCACATAAATATATTTTTAAAACAGAAACAGATTTTTGAGGTTTATAGTTCTGTGTTTAGCTTTTCATATCATATTTCTCTGTGAAGACATGTATATATTATTAACATATTACCCTGTAAATATATGTATAAATACATACACACCTAATTTGGCACATTAATGAAAACATGGCATTCATTGTGTGTATAAGTCATTCTCTTTTATTGAGGAACTGGATATTTAGATGGTTTCTATTTTTTCTGATAAACACCCTTTCAATAATTAATAATTTTATGATTCTTTACCATTATAGTTGTTGAATCAAATGAAAATGAACCCTAATAAATTTATAGTTTACATATATTTGGTTCATAGAACCAACCATCTTTTAATTAACAAGTTCAAAAATGGATATACGTGAATCCTAACACAGAGAGAAATGGAGTTTAGCATTTACTCTGAATAAAATAGTCAGTATAGACAGACTAGAGTGCACTCGTGCTTTCTCAAATCGACAGAGGCCTCTCTTCTGAACAGGTGTCATTAACTCTTCGTGTCTCACTCCTCTTATATAGGGACGTTAGCCAATAGATAGGGCCTTTGAACCGAAGGCCATAGAATTGTGTTTTAAAGCATGGCTTTCCTCACAACAAAAGCATTCGTTGGATGACCGACTCCATGGTCTGTGTCAGGGTCAGCAAACATTCTCTTGTGTAAAGAACCAGGCCAATGCTTAAGCCATTATAAACTGTGTTCTCCATTGCAACCCTTCAGCTCTTTTGTAGTGCTGAAGGTGACACAGGGAACATGTGAACACATGGCCCAGCTGTGTTCCATGGACAGTGTGTTTACCACGGCAGCTGGAATTGGACAGCACACCCTTGTTTGGAGTCTACTCGGTTGTCTGATGTCTTAAAATGTGAATATTGAATGTGAAAGCTAGTTTTACAGTTCTGAGAATGAAGCACAATACAAACTTTAAATTCAATAGTTTGAAGACTAGTTGATTAAAAAGAAGACAAGAAAGCTAAAAAGCTAACTTCACAAGGAACACGTACACATGAAAATTGGGCATATGAAAAGATGGTCAAACATCCACAGTCATTCAGAAATTGAAAAAGGAGACACTGGTTCACAGCTGTTCCAATGGCTGAAAGCTAAAGGCCTGCTCACACTATACTAGTGAGAACATAGAGCAGGAGAAAAGGGATCTCACTGGTGGGAATTCCTGTGGTGTGAGCACTTTGGGAGACAGATTGGCAGGTTTTACAATGCTAAACACTATCAAACCGTGAAGTCCAGCAATCACTCTTCTAGTTATTTGCCCAAATGAGCTGAGAACTTAAAACATCCACCCAGGAAAACTGCTCATGTTTATAACAGCTTTATTCATAATTGGCAAAAAAATTGGAAGCAATCAAGATGCTCTTCAACAGTTGAATGGGTAAACAAACCGGTAAATACATACAATGGGGTATTATTCAGTGATCAGGAAAAATGTGATATCTAGCCACGAAAAGACACAGGGAACCTTAAAGACATATTTCTAAGTGAAGGAAGCATGTCTGAAGGCTGAGCATTTGATGTACCATTCTGGAAGAGGCCAACTATGGAAACAGTAGAAAGAGCAGTGTTCATCAGCAGCTGTCCAAAATAATAGAGGAATAGAGAATGAACTAGTGGGAGAGAGGTGATTTGGGCTGTGACATTCCATGCGATGGTATAAAGGCAAACACTTGGCCTTGTGTATTTGTCAAAACCCACAGTGTGCACAACTCAGATTAACTCCTAATGCAAACCATGGGCTTTGCCAGGATTAACAATAATGTATTCATGTTGTCCATTAATCTAATGAATATATCACATTGATGTTAGAATAATAGGAGGAGGGCTGTATGTGCAGGCAGCTGCCGAGAGAGCTCTGCACGTTCTATCCAGTCTCAAGATTTTGGTTTAATCTTTTTATTCTCCAAAAGGAAAAGTCTACTAATTTTGAAAAAAGTTTCATATGCTGCCTTTCTGTGTAATTTTGCTTCCATACAACTTGAACTGCGGAAATAATATTTTGAGGTTCTTCCCTATGGGAAATGTACCATGTCTCACTGTCATCATTGTGACATCTCTCTCTGCTTCTCAGAGGCCTTTTTACTTTTTGATGGCTCTCATGGGTATGATTGCTTGACAGCTGAGCTCTGAAGAGATGTTATGTTACTATGTATTTATTCTCTATCCTCTTTCCTTTTTCCTCTTCCCTCTCCTTTCTCCATCTGCCCCTCCCCTCCCACCACCTCTAGTTCTTCCTCTCTCCCTCCCTCCTCTCTGTTAGTGTGATACTAGAAAGATCTGGGAAATCCCTTATAAATATATAATCATCCAAATAAAGAAAATGTAAAACAGCTGTTAGATTTCTAAAGGAGTGATTTGCCTCAGTAGATGTACCTTTTGGAAGACAGTAACTGGGCCAGGTATAGGTTAAAAGTAGATTAAAGGTCAGGTATAGACCCTTTGATTTGTAATGCAAGTACTCAGGTGGCTTGTCAATCTACCTATGGCTCAGTCCTTGGCTTCCTTGCCTCCTCCAAAGTCTGAAAGCCAAAAGCCTGTCCTCTACTGTGGGGATGCTTTTCCAGTTCATAGTTCAATTCTGTGTGTGACTTCAAAACTGTCAGGGACTCTCCTCACCTTCAAGATGAAGCACAGCCTCCTTGGAAGCAGCACCAGTAATACCAGACAGTGAGTCAAATGTGAAGATCACTGCTGAGCATGCAGGACTGTGGTGGCCACCTTCCTGCCTGTACACAAAGCCGCAGCTCAAAGGGGCACACAGTCCCTGGGGTCCAGCAGCTTTTGCACACTTTTTGTTTTGTTTTGTTTTGTTTTTCAAGACAGGGTTTCTCTATGTAGCTTTGCGCCTTTCCTGGAACTTGCTTTGGAGACCAGACTGGCCTCGAACTCAGAGATCCGCCTGCCTCTGCCTCTGCCTCCCGAGTGCTGGGATTGAAGGCGTGGGCCACCACTGCCCGGCCCCAAAGAAATCTTTTTTTCTTTTTTCTTTTTTCTTTTCCTCTGGAGCTGAGGACCGATCCCAGGGCCTTGTGCTTGCTAGGCAAGTGCTCTACCACTGAGCCAAATCCCCAACCCCTTGGACACATTTTTTTTGGAATGTGTGTTTGGAACCTCTTCTACTGTCCCTGTGCCTTAGTAATCAGCTTGGGTGTTATGTTCCCAAGTGGTACTTTGAATTACTATTGGCATAGAAGCTTCCAGAACTCCCCTTTTCACCTATAGGACTTAGGACTGTCTATTGTTTAATCTTTGTCACTCGATTTGCTTCTTGGATCTGAACAGCTTTCTAGGATTTCACTTGTTTCCTTTTTTCTGGATCTTGTTGAGTACCAATGCATTGTTGCTTGAATTGAATGAACATAAGTAGATGAGTCAAGTGGAACCACTGAGTTAGTAAAGCTCATGTTAACTGCTGTAATAAATACATGTCAATAGTTTCTTTTTATTCCTCCAGGCTCCTTCCATTCTGTAGCCTCGCTGGCCTTTTGTAGCATGAGGATTCTAAGGCTGGCCCTGGACGGGTAGAAATATGGAAGGGTATTTCCTTGGGAGTCATGGGCCTATGGGAAGCAGTGTGCATCAATATACTTGCACATGTGGCCCTAGCTGTATGTTCAACTCTTAACTGTAGATGATGCTTCAAGACCTCGAGTCCAGCTTTGCATCTGTGAAGAAGATACATTAGTTTATGCATCATCTATTAAGTTTTCCGCTGTTGCCTTCCTGTGGAACTAATTTATATTCAGATTTGAGTTCACATTACTTTCCCTTGAGATACCAAGCTGCTTTCATGCAGAGGATGCTATAGAAAGCAGTGGTGGAAAGGGCAAATCCCTGGTGGAAAGTGAGTTGTTTAGAAGCTATATTATAGTACTTACATAGGATTCTTTCTATATTTTGGCATGTTAGTCTATCCGTACTTTGTCATTTTACAAAGGCAGATTTTGCAGAAGACTACTCCGTCCCCAATACTGTGCTTGATGGTACCCGTGTTTGTACTGCCACGTCACAGCAACATTCCCTCACTTCATGCAATTATGTGATGTGTACATTGTGTGCCTTCTTAGAGAATTAAGGTATCCCTACATGTGTAGCATATGTCTCAGTCTTACTTGTGTTTAAAGGGAATGGGTTTTTGGAATTTCACATAGTAAGAGAATTAGAATTCAAGTCAGTATAATAAATCACCAAGCATGCCTCTGAAAGGCCTAAATTTAAATTAAACCTTTAAAAGCAATAACCTCTTTTCAAATCTGGTATTACCAGGAGATAATGGAGCTGTTAAGTAGAATGGATTTGATTTACAAGTACTGCAATTTTTTCCTCAGCTGCTGATGTTTTCCACATTGTATCTTCTGTTCTTTAAGAGTGTGTGTGTGTAATCAATAACTAAAGTAAGTGATCTGTCTCCTTCTCCCATCTGCCCTACTTAAAATGTCCTCTGATATCCACATCTGACTGACATAAGAACTGTGTGTATATAATCATGTCAGGTGCATGTTAAAATAATTACCTGACCAAAAAGGTGATTGTTTTACATAAACTAACAATCTCAGAAAATTAGCAACTAATACTAAATGGATTTTATTCCAGATCATTTTCATATGCTCATAGTCCCCATGTAGATCTAACTCTTCAGCTGTGCAGCTTGGAGGTGTTGCATTTGGAGGCTGTAGCCAGTGGCCTGGCATATGAGACCCACTCTCATAACTTAGAAGATTGGGTGAATTTTCCTTGCCTTCATAAATCACCACCACATTTGTGACTGAAAAGCAAATGAAATTTATGCCATCCTAGTTCTGAAAGACAGAGTTTAAAATTAGTGTCAGTGTGCTAGAATCAAAGCGTCCACAGAGCTGTCCTCCCCTCTGGAATTACTAAGGGAGAAGTCACCTCCTGTCTCTTTCATATCTCAAGGCTCTCATCTGTCTTTGGAGTATCACCATATCTCTCTAGTCTTTTACTCTGTGGCCAAAAGCCATCTTTCCTGCTGTTTGTAGTCATACATCTTTCTACCTCTTCGTCACATTTTGTAGGATTACATTTAGGGTACACCTGAATAACTATATAACTGTAAATAATCTTTCCATTTCAAGATCCTTAATCACATGTACAAAAATCTCTTTGTACCAAGCAAAGTAACATTTACAAACTCCAGAGATTAGGGTCAGCACCTCTCTCTCTCTCTCTCTCTCTCTCTCTCTCTCTCTCTCTCTCTCTCTCTCTCTCTCTCTGTATAGGTGTACCAGGATGGCCTTGAACTCATAGAGATCTACCTTCCTGTGCCTGCTGAGTGCTGGGATCAATTCCACCTTATTTCTGGAAACAGTTTATCTCCTTGAACCTAGTGCTTGCTGATTGATGTGGACTAGTTGGTCAGCAAGCTCTGGAGATCCTCCTGTATCTGCCTCCCCAACCCTGAGACTACAGGTATACTCCATGCTTGACTAAAAGTGAATGTTCAATTATTATTATTATATTTCCAAAATATGTATTCTTGGAGAATTTCATGCTGTTTCCCACTGCATACCAAGTCCCCTCCCATTGTCATGTCCTCTTTTTTTTAAAAAAGAGGCCAGGTGGTGGTGGCACACGCCTTTAATCCCAGCACTTGGGAGGCAGAGGCAGGTGGCGGATCTCTGAGTTCAAGGCCAGCCTGAGCTACAGAGTGAGTTCCAGGAACGGGGCAAAGCTACACAGAGAGACCCTTTCTCAAAAAAACACAAAACAAAACAACCCCCCCACCACCACCACTGAGTCCACTAGTGTTTCTGTGTACACATGGGAATGAGTGTGGGACCTGGTGCATGCCCAGCCCTACCAGTGGAACACCCACAGAGAAAGGGAGCTGTCCCTCCTCTGGCAGCTGTCAGCCCATAATAGCTCCTCCTCGGTAGGGGTGCAGCCTTGTCCTTCCTTGTCCAGTCCATGCTTCTTTACTCATGAAGTAGCTCAAGTAACGTGAGCAGAGGAAACCAAGGCAGTTTAGCACTTGGTCAGTGTGATGTGTGACTTTGACTTTCTGGCCTAGACTTTCTGTTTCTGAATTCTGACCTGGTAATAAAAATGGAAACAACCTTGTAAGTATTTTCACATAATAAAAGTTCTCCTGGGGGGGGGGGGAATACATCAGACTACCTTTTAAACTAATTTCTATTTATTTTGTGATTAGAAAAAAATGTGCCTCTCTTACTGGCTGAGATCCATGGGATGATCACCTGTATCTGAAGAGAAACAGTGGAGGAGAAATGGATGGGAGGTGGAAGGGAGGGGGCCTGGGAAGAAGGGAGGGAGGGAGAGGAAGCTTTGTTAGGGTGTAAAGATGAGAAAATTAAAAAAAAAAAAAAACCACTATTTTCAATGAAAGAAAGAAGTGTGTGTGTGTGTGTGTGTGTGTGTGTGTGTGTGTGTGTGTGTGTGTGTGTTTTAAGGCATAAGAATCTTGGAACAGTCTGAGTAAAACCGTCTCATATGCTTGGCCACATAGAAACGATGACTATTGCTGATTGGCTCTTTTACCCATGTGGCATTAGCTTCCCCCCTAGAGTGTGGAGCAGTTGTTTACACCGTTTGTCCAGTGGACTTGGAACATCATTTCTATTGTAGAGCAAACTACAAATAGAAGAATCAGAGCCATCATTAAAGCTTGGAGTCTGTTTTCTTCCTCAGTTAAGATTTGATCTGAATTTGATTAGGTATAAAAAGAGCCTGGTACATATTAGCATTGACTTGGAAGGAGTTCCGTCACTTGTTAGCATCCACTCTTCCTGAGTCCTCTGTAAGCCACTTCCTATCATGTTTAGTAGAAAGAACCTGAGATATTTCTCAGTGAAATTAAAGTCATTCCTGAACAGTGACTTTCAGGACTTAATGGACTACTTAACACTCATTCTCTCCTGCATGTGTTGTTGTTTTAATCTTTATGTATTAATGTGCGCATGCGTGTGTGTGTGTGTGTGTGTGTGTGTGTGTGTGTGTGTGTGTGTGTGCTTGCATACCACAGACACCATGTTGTCAGACTCCAGCTTTCAGGAATCGCATCTTTGTGGATTTGAACTTAGGTTATCCGACTTACAAGGCAAGCACTTTTACCCTCTGGGCATCTCACTGGCCCCATGCATATTTTTTAAAGGTAACAGTGCATATTATCACTTTAAAGTGGCAGATTTTTCTAGACTAAGGAGTTTGTCAAACCCAGAATGATTTTTCTCCCTTAATGCCTATTACGAGAAACTCTGTAAAACATAGTTTGTGGAAGATAGTATTAATAAATATGGCTCAGGAACTTCCAAATGTTTGGGGTATTTTAAGACTTTTCTTGGTCAAAAAGACATGTATCCCCATCTGCACTTCAAAACTGATGTCACCTGCCCAAGCCCATAGCTGAGAAGCAGTTCCTCTGACGCTGGTGTTATCAAAGGCCTCTTCCAGATGTCTCACATCCTCATACATTCAGTAGTTTCCCTCTCCCTTGAGCGAATTGGGAATTGAAATCAAATAATAGTATTGAGCAGAGAGAAAGTTCAAGAAAAAAGTGAAAAAGATTTGTGGTTTTTAAAATGTAGTGTGAAATCCTCCCAACCTCTCCCACCGAGTGTCATTTTGGCCTGAAGCTGAATTAGTTCTCATCCGATTAAATCAGAACCAAATTCTGCTCTTCCCTAACTGCTGTGAAATGCAGATTTTGAAGATGTGTCAAAGAAGCAAGAATGTGATCCTAGGAGGAAGCAGCTCTCTTTTCAAAGAGAATAATTACCATTTCATTTATACCGTCATCTTACATTTCAACATACAAAAGTTTCATCATGTTTGTGTAAGGTGATTATTAAATGCCCGGCCAGAATGTACACATTCTCTTTGAAATTTAGTATTCTGAATTTATACCCATGAAGATTTCCATGAAGGAACTTAGGGATGGATAGCAAACCATGCTAATATGCTTCAGAATTGTCATCCTTTTGAGAATGGTGCTCTTGGGGCCATATTTAGGACCGTAAACACTTGATACTTACACTTAATGGATGGTATGAGAGCTTATATTTTCTGTACATGGTATTTATCCCTGAAATACTAAGATGCCCCCCAAAATGTTTTATCTGATTGATTGAAACTTAAAAGGTAGCTGGGTCTAGTGGCCCACACCTGTAATTCCAACACTAAGACAAAAGTATTGCAAATATAAAGCCAGCTTGGATTATACAATAGGGAGTTGCTGTCTAGGAATCAATCTCTCTCTCTCTCTCTCTCTCTCTCTCTCTCTCTCTCTCTCTCTCTCTCTCTCTCTCTCTCACACACACACACACACACACACACACACACACACACACACACACACCACAGAGTGAGAGGAGAGCGAGTCACTTAAACTGAAAGCCCATTGTTACTAGGTGATTTTATTTCTCTTAGCTAATTTGTTTTCACAGTCTGTCAGGACAGTATCTCTCAGAGGACCGAGCACTTTGGCACCACCCTCTATGATGATCTGGGTGTCAGTATTGCTGAACTGTGATGCTCATATGTTTATGTAATGGCTGGTTTAGATGTTACTGTGGAGGAGGACTGGGAAGTAGATCCTTATCTATAGTCTGAGGTCTCATTTCCTCTGCTGACGGTACTAACAGACCAAGCTCTCCAGAAGAGGAGGGGAGAGGAGCATTCTGTCTGGGGCTATCCTCAGACTGAAGTCTGGAGCATTGACTGCTGCTGAAATGCCCAGCTTGCTGGACTGCTCTGTACACTTGAGACTTGATGGGCCCACTCTTCTGGAAGCAAGTGCCTAAAAATTCATAAAGTTCAACCTCATGCCCTCTTCTCTCCTCTGCTCTGCTCTCTCTTTGCTCGTTTAGTTCTGTTTTCAGTAGGATCCGTTTACTGTCAGCATCTGTGAGAAATGCAGAGTTGGGGCTCCACCTGAGACCTAACGGATGAATGCAGGTCTCCAGGTGGTACCAGGCAGAGATCTGCTTGACCAGCTGCTATCTCCTCCTGATGCCCAATACCTTCAAGCTCCAGATCTACTGCAAGTGAGTGGAGAGGCCCCCATTTGAAGCTAAGGAGATAAAGGTTTCACCAGCTGGTTAATAAGGTGGTCTAGATTCATTCTTGGTGCTTTCAAATTGATCAAGTAATGTTCTTTCGCATCTTGGTGACTTTGGGACTGATTATCTCAATTTCTTAAGAAAAACAATCCCTGAAACAATTGTGTACATTTGTATATGGTTCCAAATCTTAGTACTAGCAGTTGTGTCTTCTATTATTTTATCCAAGAAAAGATGACATTGACTAATATAAAATTAATATTTATGTTGCCATAACTGTAGCTCCAAGCTCTGGCTTATCTTGCCCTTGTCAGTATTTCTGTGCTAAGGTGACACATCTAAGTCAAAGATGGAGAGATATTTGATGTTTTAATTAGCCTATAAAAGTGGACAGGCCCCTTTCTGAATATTGAAATTTTGAATATGGAAAACAGTTAAAGTCTTTTATTATTTGATTATGGTTTTTCAAAGCATCTTGGAGACCCCTTCTTTGATAAATTTGCACCAAAGGACAATTCCATATATAGATGCTTAATGCTGCCAGATAAGTTACTACAATATATTTGGACGACATATACTGGCCATATCTCAGGAGAAAGATAATGCCTGAGTCTCAAAAGTACAGTACTGTTTCAGTCACCACAGTGGATGTTCTGTTTCGAGTGGTGTCTCTCCTGCATGAGACAGAGACCCAGGATCTGAACTGGAGGATTTCCCATTGCTAGCCAAGACTTCTGTGAGAGGGATAGCCCATGGAGGTTTGCAGTGGCCAGGTTTATAAGTCAGCCACACTAGCACACCTGAGTATAAAGGACGCTGCACTGTCATTGTGCCCAGGTACAGGATCTGAGTTTGGTGGTCAGCTAATGCCCTATGCCAAATGGGGCTCAAATGCAAGTTTGTGCTTCCGTGATTGAGTCAGAGTCTGGTGCAAAGCATTGTTGGGTGGAAATAGATATTGTAGTGATTGATGCCACCTGACACATAATTTTTATTAGCTCATAGGAACAGAGTCACAGAAATAATTTTGACATCTTCAACAGGGATTTTCCTCTAAGTTTTCTAGTCCTTTCATCCCAGAGGATAACCAGCTAACCAAATGGTATTTGCCATCTTTTGCCTTGCTCTTCTACACCCTTTTCCCAAGACTTAAATTCACTACCTACTTGGTCACCTAAGGATACCCTATTGCCCCTGCTGTGCCAGGAATCCTATCCCTCTGGTTCCCCTACAGAGCTAGAGGGTAATGTTTAAACTACTCAGGGCAGTAGTAAGAACACTGTTGTTTCTTACCTGTTGCTGTGGAACAAATTGTTTCATAAAAATGCAGTTTGCTCTTTTCAGTCTTTGTTGATTTGATTCATCTGCCCAATTGTTCGGCCCCACATGCTACTTGCTTTGGAATATTATTTTAAGATGTGTTACATCCCTTTGTGCTGTAGAACAATTGTTTAATGAGGCATTCTTTTATGTTGCATTTGTTTAGCTCTGTAAGCTGTGTTACTTTGCCTGTCTAAAATACCTGATTGGTCTAATAGAAAGCTGAATGGTCACTAGTGAGGCAGGAGAGAGGGATAGGTGGGTCTGCCAGGCAGAGAGAATAAATAAAGAAGAAGAATGAGGAGGAGAAAGAGGAAAAAAAGGAGGAGAGGAGGACACCAGGGGCCAGCCACAGAGCCACACAGCCAGCTATGGAGTAAGAAAGAAAGAGGGGTATATAGAAGAGAGGAAAGGTAGCCAGGTGGAGGTGGCGCATGCCTTTAATGCCAGCACTCAGGAGGCCGAAGCACGCAGATCTCCATGAGTTTGAGGCCATCCTGGGCTACAGAGCAAGTTCCAGGAAAAGCACCAAAGCTACACAGAGAAACCCTGTCTCAAAAAAACCAAAAACCAAAAGAGAGGGAGGGAGGGAGGGAGGGAGGGAGGGAGGGAGGAGGGAGGGAGGGAGGGAGGAAGAGAGAGAGAGAGAGAGAGAGAGAGAGAGAGAGAGAGAGAGAGAGAGAGAGAGAGAGAAAAGCCCAGAGGCAAAAGGTAGACAGAATAATTTAAGAAAAGCTGACTAGAAATAAACCAAGCTCAGGTCAGGCATTCATAAGTAAGAATAAATCTTATGTATTTATTTTATTTGGGAGCTGGGTGGCGGGCCCCCCAAAGAACAACAAGTAAACCAACTGCACTACTAGCTGGGGTTACTCCAGTGGCTAATGCAGCTCAAACCATTAGCTATGGCAGATGAGTCCCAAAGAGCCACTCACCAACCCCCCAGGCCCCTCTACCTGTGACCCTTTATCCTGTAGATTTCCCTGGACTACTTAAGCTCTTGCAAGTCTCAGAACACTGTTTCTACCACCTAGTTATTAGTCTCAGCTGATCCTCAAGCCAGCCCAGATGGGTCCTGTGTGTTCAGAGATGGGAAGGATTGTTCGTGACTATGTGGAGTTTATTAACGTGTCTTTTCACTTTGTCATCTGTGTCTTAATGCAGCGTTACCTGTCCTGCAGTCTATCAGAGTCAACACTTAATTCACCTCATCTCATGACTAGAATGACCTCCCTTGGGAAGATGGAAGGTATGCAGAAGATGGAATGAATGAGGCAGTCTGGCTGGAGAATAATGACCTTGAAGAATTAAGCAACACTCCAAATTCTAAACTAAAGGACGAGCAAGTCTTGAACCAGTGGTGATGGGTGGGAGTTGTGTTTAAGCAAGATGACACGTGCAATGCTTCACAGGGAGAACTGACTGGTGACTAGTGACCAAGAACTCACTGCACACCCGGAGTTTACCGAGATAGAGTAGTGGAGGGTATGGGATCAAGCCGTACTCCTGTATGCAGATGCCATAATATGTTAATAAAGTAAAATGGAATGATATAGTCTATAGCCAAGACTTGAGTATTTGTTTTGCTTTGTGTTTTTTGTCTCAAGATTTGTTTAGGTTCAAATCAATGTCTTCCTTTTTTCTTTTTTCTTTATTTTATTTTTGTTGCTGAGTAGTATTCCACAGTATAGCTATGCCATTCACCTATTCTGGTTCAATTCTTGGTTATTTTTGTTGTTGTTGTTGTTGTTTCAAATAAAGGGCCCATTTTAAAAAAGTGCTGAAGAGTAGATTTTTCTAAAAATGATTTTTAATTTTGTGTATATGTGTGTGCCTATGTGAGAGTATGTGTATGTGAGAGCAGTTGCTCAAGGAGGTGGAGGCATTGGATCCTTCCTGGAAATGGAGTTACAGATGACTATAAGCCATTAAATATGAGTGCTGGGAACTGAACTCTGGACTTCTGGATAAGCAGTATGCACTCCTAACCAATGAACCATCTTTGCTGTTCCAAGAGCAGGTTTTCAACAGACAAAACCATATGTGAAGTGACAAATTTATTGCTTCATGTCTACAGTGTATGTTTAGCACATTGAAACATCATATGACACCCCATATTATCATGTACATGCTAGACATATATGCACAATTATCTGTCAAAATTTAGAATGAAGATTGAGCGTAGTGTCATTGTACATGGTTACCAAAGGCAGACATGCAATGAACTAGCCTGGAGTAGAGAGGAGGTCAGCAGGGTCTGAAAGAGACAAAGGCAGAGAAGTAGTCAGCCAGGATGAGCTCTGTGTCATCTCCTTGTTGATGTCTAGGGTAGAGAAGCAGCTCCTAGCACATGCCTCTCAGGGAAGAAAAATGGGAATTTATAAAAGCACAGCATTAGCTCTCAGTCTTCTTGTTGAGAGTCACACATGTCCCTTCTGTGCACATTTTGTTTTTTTATCAATCAAAGCATGTTTCTTGGTTAACCCTGGTATCTATCAGGACAAGAATAATATCCTTCCCATAAAAGGAGACTCCTAGGAATAGACAGCAGATATTTTTAGAATAAATAATACAATCAGCCACATTTGCATTTTTCTCTTTTCATTATACAAATAATGAAAAAAAAACACAGAAAATACTAAAAAAGCACAGGGCAACATTGCCAATCACTTCAAAATTTCTTTCACTAGAAATAATTGCTGATATTAACATTTTGATGTATCTCAGATAGTTTTCTCAGAAAATTTTTATAAGGAAACTGTTCTGTCTTGTAGTCTGGTGTTGGCTTAATGACACACATTGAACATTCCATGTGAACAGGGAAATGAGTAAACAGTTTCTCCCACGGTGTGACTATGCCAAAATTTAGTCAATGTCAAGACTTCAGGTGGTTTCAGTTTGACCTTGTGTACAGTGTTCACATAGCATCTCATATATAATTGCTCACTTATCAGGCACTTTTGTTGGATAAGTGGCTACTAGTGAAAATATTAAAAGGATTATCTTTAGAGTCCTTTTGGAGTCATCATTGACAAATTTTATAGCTTATTTCTAAGGCCTACCCCTTCTAAAATGGAGTACTGTTGCCATAGCAATAGAAAAAAATCAGTGCTTTCTTGGAAGTGCCTAATTTGTCTTTGTCTTCATTTTAACTCAGCAAGTTATGTTTTATGCCAAGGTTAGCACAAAAAATACCTGTGCGGGGCCTCTTGGGGTGGTTAGGAGTTGGTGGCCTCTGACAGGAGACCTTTTCCTTCTCTGGTTACCCAGTTTTACAAATTGGCTCTCATGGTGTCTGCTGGGACATGCTTTGTCAGGCACCATTGGTCAAAGACATGGCACTGAATAGAAAGAGCAGCTGATGGATATCCTGGAAAGCTGTCCTTCATAATAAGGACATTCATATAGAGATCAGTAACTTTTAAAATTTATGATAGATTTATGTGGGAATCTAATATGTCTCTCAAGATAAAAGACATAGTCACTCAATTTTCTTGAAGAAATGAAGAAAATTCAAGTTTAAAGGATGGTTCATTTTAACCCTTTCTTCTTTGGGCCATGTTCTTGGGGAAAGTTCTTGCTGAGAAAACTAAGCCTGACACTGATCTGTAATAGATGATTAGACTAAGTGATGTTTAAAGGATGGTGAGGAGAGGTAGCATTAGTGGCACCTCTGGAGGGACATCTGGGGTAAACGATTTGGAGTATGGAGAAAATAGACATGAGCACAAGAAAAGCATGTTGGTTGGTTGAGCAGCTGCCCCGCCAGGGAACCTGGAACTAGTTATTGAACAATCTGTGAGTGGTAACTAAAAGAAGTTGCCTAGTTGTAAAATACAGAGTTTCACATAGGAGAGTAAGAGTCATTGTAAGACCACTCTTCACCTACCTGCTTATTTCCCCTAAGGAAGGCAGAATAGCGGTAGTATGACAAAACTTTTCCCTGGAGACATAACACAGCAACACACATCTACTCATCCCAGAGAGGGAATCCATAACAGACCAAAGTACGATTACCACCAAATTCCAATTTGGTAAACTAGTGAGTTTTACTGGGGTTACTTATAGAAACTTACAGGTGAGTATTTACTTCCAGGAGCAGAAATAACTCAAAGACAGCCGCATCACCAAAGCCCATCTCAGCTTGGGTGACAGCTCACAAAGCTGTGAACCTAAAGCACATGGAACAGCCTGCAGGCACCAACAGGTTGGAGAGTGTCCTTTCCAGGTGCCTCAGTTGGTCTAAACATCTTCCTGGCATCTCGTCTGGCTCTCAGTTGTCTTTGCAGCATTTCTCCTCCAAGAGTCTTATTTGCAGCTCATCTTGTCTGTCATCTTTGCCTCTCAGCTTTTATTGCTTACTCTGACAAGGAAGGGGACTACTGAATCTGTTCAGTTTCAGGCACTTCCTGAAGCAGTTTTGAGTTGTTTGCTTTCCTGGTTAAGTAGCTTCCTACAGGATTGAAGTGTCAGTCTAGGAGGAAACTCTTCCATGACAATGGCACATGGGAAAGGTAGAGCCTGTATGTTTACTGTGCCACAGGCATTCTTATTCCTAAATGGAAGCATGATTGTAATACCTGTCTTGCAGAACATTTACAGCAGAAAAACACAGGAAACAGTAATCCCTGTTAAAAAGTAGTTATCATACATGTATTAAGTTTGATTTATATGTTCAAGGGGAAGTCCACAGACCTTACAACCATACACATAGAGACTGATTTAATTATGACTTTCAACATTTCTAGACTTCTTGCTTTTGCATTATAAAAAAAAAAGCAAATTCCTGTATTTAAATATTGTAGTATGATAAAGGATTTTCCTTATCTGTTTTTAATTTAAATATTTGGTTTTCTTAACCTTTTGTACTTTTTATAATTCTTTGTCAATTTCATGGATATATGTTCTGAGTTTCCATCCATTACCCTCTCCCCCACCACTTTCTGCTGAAACCCTTCGCATCCAGCTCCTCCTACTTTGATGACTTCTTTTGTTTGTTCTACTTTGTTTTGTTTGTCCCACTATAATTTGCTTCGCTTACACGAGCATCAGTTGGAGGTTACTTAGAGGAACACAAGCAACTTATCAGTGGCTACAACATGGAAGAAAGTGACACCACCCATTTCAGCATCCATTAACTGTCCATAACTGTCTCTCAGGGAAGGGTAGGACTTCATAAACCCCATCACCCATGCATGATGAAATGGTGAAATGCCCAGCCTTGTGCACATATTGTTCATGTAACCACATCTGCAGCAGATTCATGGGTACAGTGATCTTGTCATGCCCAGAGACTAACTGCACCCCTCCTAAACCTATGGCTCTTATATTCCTTTGAACATGTTTTCTGCAGTATTCCTTGAGCCTTGGAGGGGGTGATATAGACGTTCTGTTCAAGGCTAAGAACTCCAGCTTGTCACTGTATTGCAGGATCCAGGATTCTTCCATCATATAGTGCTGTCATTTAACTGCCCAACTTTAATGGCTATAGCAGAAAAGGAAAAACAGAAGAGGGCTTTGTCAGGGAGATTTCCATGTGCTGGTCCTAGCTGGAGCACAAGTCCCTTATGTTCTGTGGACCAGAGCTGTCACTGGCACACTGCTTTCTGGGAACAAGGCTATGCTCTAGAAATGTGGTGTGACTTCTGGAGAGTGGCTGGCCAAATCTACAATATGCTCTGATTCCAGAGCAAGGAAATTTCTAATATTTGAAGGGAAGACATGATATGATTGGTGAGGGAGCAGATGAAGAGGAGTAGAAAGTGATTTGAGAGGGATTTTTGGTTTGGTTTTTTATTTTATTTATTTATTTTATTTATTATTATTATTATCTTTTTGAGACAGAGTCTCTCTGTGTAGCCCTGGCTGTCCTGGAACTCACTTTGTAGACCAGACTGGCCTTGAACTTACAAAGATCTGCCTGCCTTTGCCAAATGCTAGGATTAAAGGTATGTGCCACTGGGCAGTGGTAGCACACGCCTGTAATCCCAGCACTCTGGAGGCAGAGGCAGGTGGATCTCTGTGAGTTCGAGGCCAGCCTGGTCTACAAAGCGAATTCCAGGACAGCCTCCAAAAAAAGCTACAGGGAAACCCTGTCTCGAAAAAAAGAAAAAAGTAAACCACACACACACAGAAAAGGTGTGTGCCACTACCACCTTGCTGATTTGAGAATTTTTAATCAGTGAGACTAAGTGAACCATCACAAACTTGTAGGAAATGATGCTATAAGGCAACAGCTCATTGAAAGGTATTCTGGGCTTTAGCACTTTGAACCACTGTGAAATACACCAGAAAAATCTTCCTCTGACATCTGAAGGAACAAATTTAGAGAGTCAGCAAGGCCATTTTCCCCAAGGAGGACAGGATACCCCATGTTTAAATTTTCCTGTCTCCATTTTAGGCACTGAGCTGCAGAAGATGATTTTGCAGATTTACCTTCTCTTCATTTCATGCTGATAAATACTCAGTCTTGGAGTGGCTCAGGAATGGGCTCTGTCAGATGTAGTTTTAGTGTGTGCGTTTGTCAAGAAAAGCATGCCTAGGAAACCTTGCTACTGAAACCATTTCATACTTAATCACTTGGGGGCACCTCTGCCTGGGGAGAATGAGCCACCCATGAGTTCAGGAGTACTCTGGAAGAACAAGGATCCAGAATGCTTGCAGGCAAGCAAGTCAATGAGCAGTCTGTGTATCATCATAGATCTGGTGGCTACACACTTTTTATACTCTGTTTAAATTGGCCTCATGTGGAGCAGGATAACTGGCTGTTATTTCTTTAAGAGACTTCATCAACCTTACACTTTATAGGAGAGATTCCTACGGCCCTCTAGTTATGTAAGGAAGTGTTTATTATCCACAGCAGTCTTCCTTTATAGTTTTGCATGCAGATGCTTCACTTAATAATCCAACCAGAGGGAGCATGTCTTGTAGTCTAATGTTTGCTTCCTCGCTGTGTATATTGAAGTGAGTATTGCCTTTGGGGCAAAGCATTTGTGAATTTTCTGTCCTCAAGAATCTTCCATCCTGGTGAAACTAGGCCATTTTCATCTTAACAAATCATTTGATATGTGTGTAGTCAAGTAGCCTTTACCAAGCAGTAGGTTTTGCTCTGCAAATGCAGTTAGTGGAACTCAAGATTTTCTTTAGATTTCACATAGAAGAAAGAAGAGGTGCAGATTGGTCCATATTACTGTATTCTTTTCTTGTTGTGATTAATATTCCAGTCATTTATTCCTTACATATTCATGACACATTTAGTTTACTGTGCCATGAGCTCAGTGCCAAGGCTGAATAGATTTTGGCAGTGTGTCCAGTACCCTCGGGTTGCTTGTGGCTTAGAAAAAAATCAGGGGAGGAGTTTACATTCATGTAATTGTGCACAGCCAGTTAGCTACATGATGTGGTAGTAGTTAATATGGGTGTCTCAGTTAGTTTCTGTTGCTGTAAAGGGACACCATGATCATGGCAGCTCTTAATAAGGAAAACATTTAACTGGGGCTGGCTTACAGTTTCAGAGGTTTACTCCATTGTCACTGTGTTAGGAAGCATGGCAATGTGCAGGCAGAAATGGTGCTGGAGAAGGAGTTGAACATTCTACATCTATATCAGCAGGCAGCAGGAAGAGAGAGCAACACTGGGCCTAGCTTGATCATTTGAAACCTCAAAGCTCACCCCTAGTGACACACTTCCTCCAGCAAGGCCACAGCTACTCCAACCCGGCTATATCTCCTAATAATGCCATGCCCTATGAACCTATGGGAGCCATTTTCGTTCAGTGGACCCCTAAAGCAGTGATTCATCCTGCCTATAGAAAGAATCAAAAGGAACTTACTCCTAGAAATACCTTTGTGAGCCAATGATGCAATTTAGAGGCCACATGCATTTCAGGTAAAGGATGAGAGTGAACAATTCTACACTATTCTCATTTGCCTACATGTATGAGAAACTAATGGGTCACCTGACCACAGCACTGAATAGGGGCTCAGCTGGAGGTGCAATGGGATGTGTAAGCAGGGCCCCTCCTTCATTCTGAGGAGTCTAACACTGTCTTTCAGGAACTAGGAAACCATATGGATAATAAGTGAAGGAATGAAATTATCAACTTCTGCATTTTAGAAAGATCACTGTGGCAGGTCACAGACAAATGAACCTGAATTTTATGGTATATTTTATTCTGGACTGGAGAGGTTGGGACATTTGTTTCTATGGCTTTCAAGTGTTATCAAGCATCTTTTGAGGATTACTGTGACTCAGGCCTATGAGTTCATTCATGAGAAAGCACAGAACAGTCATGAATTCCTTTGTTCAGCATCTTAGCCCTAAACACTGACCTGAACAAGATTGAGATCAACAGTCATCTCATCCCAGAGCACTTACACTCACCTGGAAAAGGTCATTGGTAAAGCTGTGCAGAAAACTGCCCTCAGGTTCCGCTTTGACCTCATACTGTCAAATGATGTACCTTAAATGAGAAGATACATTGCTGGCCCCAAGGGAGGGAGTGAGGCTCTTTTTTTTTTTTTTTTTTTTTAAACAAATTGGAACAAGATGCATTATTTTTCTGAGTTATTTTTCTTGTGCATAAAAGTAGTGATGTTTCCTGGCAAGAGGCTATAATGAGTTTTTAACCATATTTTGAAATCATTAACTAGTTCTAATCTGATTAATTTACAAGGGAACATAGTATTTCAGCTGTCCCTCCAATTTCAGATGACTGGCCATCTTTCCTGATTTATAATAAATGACTCAAAGGTTTCAGCTCATCTCTCATCTGCTTCCACAAGCAAAGGCAGGTGTTCTTCAAGGTGGTTTCCACGTATGTTTACTGAAGCTGTTATGTATTTTTTAATCGTGTCATATGTGTGACATCGTGCTGCTGTTACTCCTCATTCTTCTGAAAATAACCCGGGAGTGCCCTTCCCCTAGCCGAAATCTTCTCATGGTCCTGGGGCTTTTGCAGAGTATGGTGATGTTTAGGACACTTGTGTTTCATGATAACAAAACTGCTGTTAATTAAAGGTTAAATGTTAAGAGATGTATGATCAAATTCTTTGGACAAGATTTACACACTCTAGGTGTCAACACAGCCACTCAGTAGGGGACTAGATTAGAGGGGAATGGTTTTTGTTTTCAGTTTGTGTTATAATGGGTCCTACTTCCCATTGGACACTGTAGCTGGAAGGTTTCTCACGCCTGGCCCTACGGTCCTGTGGCCGCTTATAAAATAATCCTTTAGAGGCTGATATTAATTTCCAAATGTATGGCCTATGACAAGCTTCTTGATCGCTAACTGTTACAATTTAACCCATTTCTGTTTATCTATAATTTGCCACGCGGCCAAAGCTTATCGTTACTTTCACATCTTGCCTCTCCTGGTGGTGTTGGCGTCTCTCTAGACTCCTCCTTTCTCCTTCCTGTCTCTCTCTTTGGATTTCCCACATGCCTCTAAGCTGCCTTGCCATAGGCCAAAGAAGCTTATTTACTACCCGATGGGAACAACATATATTCACAACATACAGAAAGACATCCCCCAGCAGGACACAGGGACAGGTGATCAATGGAGAGCTGAATCTGCTCTGTCACTCCATTTTCCACTGTGCCCACATGCCATGAGTGCCAGGTAGCATTTACATTTGTCTCCAGCTTTCTGACAAGGTCTCTGCTGGACTCTGGGTTGGAGCTGGGAATTCCTGAGCTGGCTTCATAGTGAGATTACACCTCTGTAGGCACTAGAGCAGAGCTGGAAGATTGTTAGAATGTCAAAGTGTTTGTCTCTTTCTGTTCCTGTTCTAACTCCATCTGTTGGTTAGTTTTGCTCTCCTTTTTTCTTGTTGCAGAACATCACCATCACCTAGACAACATCTCCTCTTCAGAAATCTGGTTCCTTCTCTATATTTCTTTATTCTAGTTACTACAATGTCTTTCTATGTTCACTACAGGCTACTGTTATTTTCTTCTCTCTCTCTCTCTCTCTCTCTCTCTCTCTCTCTCTCTCTCTCTCTCTCGTGTGTGTGTGTGTGTGTGTGTGTGTGTTGTGTGTGTGTGTGTGTTGTGTGTGTGTGTGTGTGTATGTGTGTGTGTATGTGCGTGTGTTATCTGTGTTTTCTAGTAACTTCTCAATTCAACAACACCTATTTAATTTCTTTTTTTTGTTATTTATTGTATTTGTGTTTTAATTTTACACATCAGCCATGGGTTCCCCTGTCCCCCCTCCCTCCCATCCCCGCCCCCACCTTCCCCCCAGCCCCTCCCCTCCATTTCCATCTCCTCCAGGGCCAAGACTCCCCTGGGGATTCATTTAAAACTGGTGGATTCAGTACAGGCAGGTCCAGTCCCCTCCTTCCAGGCTGAGCAAAGTGTCCCTGTGTAAGCCCAAGGTTCCATTCTTATATCAACTTCTCTCCTGTAAGAATTTGATGTGATTTCTGATTTCCTCCCAAGATCAGGACTGGTATAGGATAGTAATCACAACATAATTAGCAAAATGATTAAGATTGAAGGACAGAATGAACTCACAGATAATTCAAATGTAATAGACCTAATAGGAGTAGGAGCCCAGAGACATCATAGCAAGGATGCTGGGGAAGGATGCCTTAGGCAAAGAACTTGGGTTCTGGAGTCACCACTCAGCCATTCACTGTTTCTTCAACAGCTTATTAAACTTCTATAAAATTGAGTTTCTTTACCTGGGAATGTACCATACATCAGTGGTTTTCAGTTATGACTCGATGAGGTGATGCTTACAAGTACTTGTGGTGATCATCACAGGAATGCACTCTTGGTTAAGATTTTCACATTTTTCTGCCTTGTGCATGCATATATGTGTGTATCCATGTCTGCGCAGTCAGAGGTCAACATTGCAAGGAGCATCTACTTTTTTTCAATTTTTAAATTTAATTAAAATATAATTACATCAATTTCTTCTCTGTCTCCTTCTACTCCTCCCATATGACCCACTCCTGCACTCCCTCCTAAATTCATGGAGCCTCCTCTTCTAGTCATTGTTATTACATATGCATATGAATGGATAATCTGTTCGGTAATGGCTGCATTTAAGTTTTTAAGGCTGACCACTTGGTATTGGATAAACCATCAGGAGACTCCTACCTAGGGAAGCCTAATTCCCCCTCTCTCAGCTGTTGTTAAAGTTGCCTGTAGCTCTTTATCTGGGGTGGAGCCCTGTGAGATTTTCCCCATCTATGTTGGTGTATCAACTCTTTTTTTTTTTGTGGATATTACTCTTTATTTATTTATTTTTATTATTATTTGTGTTTTAATTTTACACATCAGCCATGGGTTCCCCCTCCCCTCCATTCCCATCTCCTCCAGGGCCAAGACTCCCCTGGGGATTCATTTAAACCTGGTGGATTCAGTATAGGCAGGTACAGTGCCCTCCTTCCAGGCTAAGCAAAGTGTTCTTGTGTAAGCCCAAGGTTCCAAACAGCCAGCTCATGCACTAAGGACAGGTCATGGTCTCACAGCCTGGGTGCCTCCCTAACGGTTCAAGCTATTCAATTGTCTCACTTATCCAGAAGGCCTGACCCAGCTGGGGGCTCCACAGCCTTTGGTTCATAATTCATGTGCTTCCATTCGATTGGCTATTTGTCCCTGTGCTTTTCCAATCTTGGTCTCAACAATTCATGCTCTTACAGTCCCTCCTCTTTCTCCACAATTGGACTCCTGCTCCACCTGGGGCCTGGCCGAGGAGGATCTCTGTATCCACTTCCATCAGTTATTGGATGAGAGTTCCAGCACGACTGTTAGGGTATTTGGCATAGCCAGCACTTTATCCACTGAGGTATCTTCCCAGCCTAAGTCTTTCCATTTCCATGATGGTGGGATGATGGTGATGGTAAAAATGATGGGGACAATTTTTATACGTCTGTAGTCATCTGGGAGACTGACTTTTGACATCTGCAGCTGCCATTATTGAAATATTTTTTTGTGTATGAAAGACACCAAAACATGGTTTATAGCCCATACTTTCAGTATTGAAGCATACAAAACTATTCCCTCCATTTCTACCTATGGGAAAATTGTTGACTGAAAATGGGTGACTTACCTTTCTAAAGTTAATTTTCAGTACAAAGCAAAGCTATCTATAATGACTTAGAATGACACTAAGTTGTTTTTGCCAGGACCTAGAGGGTGAGACACAAAGCAGAAGACACCATGATTTCTTCAAAGAAAGGAGGGCACTTCCATCTCCCACACCCAAGGAGAAAAGTTCTCCAGTGAGTCAGTGCAGATCCTCCATTGGAATGATGAGCATGAGTTGACAATGTTTTGGTATAATGTTACACTCTCCCACTATTCACAGCTCAAATCTTAATCAAAGACCTCCCTTGACACAGCAGAGGGACATGCTGTGCTGTCCTTATTAGTGAACTTCCCTGGTTGGCATGATAAATACTTGACAAGAAGCAATTTAAGGGAGGAAGGATTTATTTTGGCTTTGGTTGAGGGCATGCAGCACATCAAGGAGGTAAAGGAAGACATGGTGGCAGGTGACTCATGGGTGACAGGAGCAAGGACTTGCTTTTGTCACATCCTTCTGCAGGAAGCAGAAAGCAGGCAAGAAGTGGGGCCTGGCTATGAAAACCTAAGACCCACCCCTTAGTGATGCTTCCTTCAGCATCCTAAAGGTTCTCCAACCTTCTGAAACAGAAGTACCACATGCTCAAATATACAGGCCTATGGGAATACTTTACATTCAGACCACAGCACCATCTTTATGGAGATTTACACGAGGCTCAGAGACCTTACACAGTTTGGACATTCTGGGAAATGTCTTTGGTTCATGGCAGTATTGGTTGTCATTGACAAGTTATTATTTAAGTCAGTGTGGTTCATTTGAAGGCAAGTTAGTCACAGAAAACACTTGTCATGGCTGTAAACTGCAGGAATTGGATCGCCCTGTGAAGGTACCATGAAGTCTTACTTGAGAAAATCTCACTGAAGGAAGGCTGACTCTTCCAACTCCCAAATAAAACCATCTCTCCTCTTCCATCCCAAACCTGGATCAGAGTAAGGGGGCCTTAATCCTACTGTCTTCCTATACTGTCTGGTGTCCCAGTTAGTTCCCAGTAAGGCCCAAGAATGCTGTTCACAAAGATGGGGATGTATTATTGTAACAGAAAAATGTTACTCAGGATTTTATTTCTTACAGCTGGAAATAAGGCTTAAATCTTTGCCTCAGTAGGTTTATTAGGATCCCAGATTGGGACTTTGCATCCAGCACATCTACACCTTGCACTTGTGCATACCATTAAATCTGAAAGATAAGCAAATTGAACCCTAAAATATAAACATGCCCCAAGACATGCAGCTGGTAAATTATGAGGCTCAGATTAGAGGGACTTGTTTATTATGTATGATTTTACTTCTCTTTTCTTTTTAGGAACACTAGGAAATTAGTTGATAGATCGATTGGTTTCAAACTAGAGAGAAGAAGCCCTTTGATATTCATCTGGAGGAGAACTTTGTACACTAGAATTATATTAATACTTGAAAGTGTTCAATTAAGTGTTTTAATATTTTACCTTTAAGGAGAAAAATGAGGTGACCATAAAGATAGATGACATTGTGGCTGTCTAAGTGAATTCTTTGTGGTGAGAGGCTGGTACCCATAACAAGCCAGTTCCTTCTATTGCTGTTGTGATGGCATGGCTTTGAGACCAGGCTTGCACGTCTGTGACAGCACCATGGCATTCTAAAGGACACACCTAGAGTTGTTGCTGAGATCACTAGTGATGAGAGTGTGAGATACATGTCTCTGAACCCTTTCCTCCTCTATCTATAGACCTCATGATTTTCAACCTTTTACTTTCCTTCTTCCTTGTTTGAAAAGCACCTGGTAGAGGAAGATATGACCTTATAAATTACAAGTAAATGTGACTATATATTTTAAATAGAGGAAAAAATTATTTACCGAAATAAGAAAAGAAAAAGTTCAAACCGTACTATTGTTTTACATATAAGTTTATTCAAACAAGTGTTTATTAAAAAAACTACTGTGAGTAGGATATGGTGGCACATGACTCTATTTCCAACACTTGGAACTTGGAGACAGGCAGATCTCTGAGAGTTCAAGGCCTGCCTGGTCTATATGTAGAGAGATTTCCAAGACAGCCAGAACTACACCAAGAAACCTTGTCTCAAAAAACAAGAAAAAAGGAAGGAAGGTAGGAAAGAAGGAAGGAAGGAAGGAAGGAAGGAAGGAAGGAAGGAAGGAAGGCAGGCAAGACTACTGTATTCTGGGTCCTGTTCTAAATATTTCAGCACATCATCAAACCCAGTAAAGATTTCTGCTCTCATGGATCCTACAGTCTATTTGGCAGTGGAGATATATTTTGAGAAATGCATTATGAAGTGATGTGATCATTGTGTGAATGTTATAGTGTACAAAAACAAATATAGAGAAACACAATCTTGAAAGGTGTGATATCTTCCAAACTTCTCAATTTTGTGGGCTTAGTAGTTTGGAAGAGCAGAATCACTGCATGGACAGTGTGTGCTTACTGATGATTTGTTTGAGGTTCTGAGGAACTCACTATGCCATGTCTTTGTAACCTGTTTCAGTTTATAGTCTCCATATTTGCCCTCAAAGCAAGTTATTCTATCCTTGACAGCCCTGAAACTAGATATTGACATTGTGTTCTTACAGGTAAAGTTCCCTTCAAGCATCATTCACCAAACGGTGCAGTATTATCCGTATGGAAGACTTGCTCTGGTAAATAATTTTCCACCACATTCAGATTGTTTCAAGTTTCAAAAGCAAAAGCAAAGCCAACCAACCAACAAACAAACCCCTCTCCAGATGCCTTCATACCAGCTGTTACAGACTAAGCATTCAGTCTCACACTCTGGAGTAACTAATGATGCTTGAGTTGTTGAAACCATCAGAAGTGATGGTGAGTTCAACACCATAGTCAGGTCCAGCCCTTTCTCTCAAAACCGCTTTTCTGTTAGTCATGATCCTGGTGAGGAGAAGGGTGATTTCTGTGCATGGTCTTTAAACCACTTTGTCATTAGAGATCTCCCACATCAGGGACAGCCCTTCTAAAGGCTCCATTAGTCTTATTGCATTTAACAGCTCCTACTACGTTGTCCTTCAGGATCACAGCTCTAGCAGATATGCCTGATTGCTGAGCGATACTGTCATTAACTCCACCTCTATAGTCTTAATCATTGTAAATTTGGTCCCCACATCAGTGGTTCAACACACCTCTCATGGGTAACGCGGCCAGTGGATTGTATATGCTTTAGGGTCCATCACAAGCAAAACAAGATGAGATTAAACTAAGCTCAAGGCAAAATAATGCATTGAAGGGACACAGTGAACAGAAGTTACACAAGACAACTGCTGTTGAAGCACAGTATAATGTTTCACAGTGCACTTTTAAAAAGATTTTATTTGCCAGGCATTGGTGTGCACACCTTTAATCCCAGCAGGGGTAGAGGCAAGTAGATCTCTGAGGTCTTGGCCAGCCTGGTCTACAGTGTTCCAAGACAGTCAGAGCAACACAGAGAAACCCTGTCTTGAAAAACCATGCATACACACAAAAAAATTATTTTTATTTTTTAAATTATTTGGATGTGTGTGTGTGAGTGTGTGTGTGTGTGTGTGTGTGTGTGTGTGTGTGTGTGTGTACCAGAAGCCAGAAGAAGGTATCAGATACCCTGGAGCTGCTGTAACAACTAGTTGTGAGTTAACCATGTGAATACTAAGAACCCAACTTGGGACCTCTGCAAGTGCAGTGTGCACTCTGAATTGCTGAGCTATCTCTCCATTGCCCTTCCCATAACTTTTTAAAATAAGTAGATGTCCATACTAAAATAAAAGAAACTATATAGTGAACATGTAACCAGTAATGGGATATATTTATTATTGTTATTAGGTAATATATACCATACACAATTAAGTGTGCTATATCACTGTATGGTATTATAGATTGAAAGCAGACCTGGCACACATTGGGCAAGCACTCTGCCACTGAGTGACCCACTTCTGTGACTGATGGTACAGTAGGTGTGTTTACATCAGCATTATCACAAATTGGCATGAAGTTCCTTGGGCTATAATGTAAAGAAGACTGCGATGTCACATAATGATAGGAATTCTTTAGCTCTGTTGTCATCTCAAACAGCTACTGCTTATACTTTGTTATTGGCCAAAACACTATATAGTGTGTGATTATGTACCTGCACATGTGCACACAGAAGAAAAGAGCTGTGGATATAAAAAGTGTCTAAGGAATGGGACAACAAGAATTGGGATAAGGAGTAAGTTTCATCATCAAATACTGTGATCAATGAGATTAGGTTTACATGGACCTGTACATTTGAATAGAACTCAACAGTTTCCTGAATGTATTTAAGGGCAGGACTCATTACTTGAGAGCAATGTTGACCTGTCATTTCTATACTGGAGAGTGAAAACTGATTTGGCAATGCTGGTTCGTTATTTAAGTCAAAGGCATGGTAGTCTTGTTTCTGTCCACCTGTGCTTCTACACAGAAATTAATTGGCCTGGTTTTTCCTCAGATAGTTAAGTCTAGAAAGAAACATTAATTTTTGTAATGCATTGTGATTTATTCAGCCTCTGATTCAATACACTAATTTGAAAGGGCTGGAATAAAGCTGGTAATAAACTGGCTATAGGCTGTGCAGGACATCTACACATTGTTCTTCATAAGTTAATGGTTGTTTATTTTTTATTACTTCTCATAAATGTTACCTAGAGCCATTTTTTTTAGAGAGACACAGTGTACACTCTCTTTTTAAGGGTGAGTAGCAAAAATATTAATCCATATTTGGTCAACTGTAAGTAAGCAGCTGTGGACTCGGTTTGTGGATTGAATTGGAAATCCATTGCGCTACTTTTCTTTCGTCTCATTGCCACAGGGACTCATTTTCAACAACCTTTGAAAAAGTTGGCAGTAATTCTTCAACTAGTGTTCAAATTTATTCATCAAATGTATATCTGGAACATTTTTATCATTTCACAGGAGTTATTATTTTTGAATTGGAAAATTTATTCAACTTTTTGGCAGTCATCAGCCTATATAAATCAAAGTCAACTTCCATTCTCACAAAACCATTTCAAAGAAGGGGAAAAAAACACCACCATTGAACAATGTAGTTTTTTTCATATTTTTAATTGAAACAGAAAGTATTTACTTAGATCATGAAAAAGTGTTTGAAAGAAATTATACCATCCACCAGTCCACTTTGAGATAGAAGGTGGACCAGAAAGATGTGTGAGTAGGGAGGGTTAATGAGGATGATGAAGATGGTTATGTTCAAAATACAATATGTGCATATATGAAAACTCCACAATGAAGCTTTGTATTTTTGTATAATTAATAAACACTAATTTAAAATAATACATATTATCATTGCTAAAAATTATGTAATTTATCAGTGATTTAGAGAGTTGCTAATTATTTTTTCATGTATAAAGTCTAACCATTAATGTGGGGGTTGGAAAGAAGTATTAACTGAGTTCCCCTTGGTTCTGAAAGAGCTCCTGGCTTCCTTGAGCCCTTGCTCAATATAGTATGCTGTGCAAAGTGGCTCTTGAAACACACATGCATTTGACAGACGCTACACCATCATCCTGAGGAAGATGGGAAGAAGTAGCTGAGTGACTGGAGGTTGGCGCGGTGCTGGCAGCAACGCAGATGCTAAGTCAGCTTCAAGCTCTCTGCACTGCTCAGTGGCACTGGGTGCCCATGTGTCCTGCACAGGCAAGCAGTCTCAGATACAGGAAGCCTAAGCACCTTGAGAACACATGCTTTACCCAGTTTGGCTGTACTGCAACATTCTATATTTTTTTTTTCTCTATGGTGAAATGTTATGTGAATACATTGCTGGGACCATGGATATGCCTTTTTCTATTGTCCAAGAAATGTTCTCTGTAACCAAAGGCATTTTTTTTAAAAGCAGCTCCATTATTCTATCATATCAATCATTAATTCATCTCTCTTTCCTCTCATATGACAACTGAAATCTTGAACATAATAAAGATTTCTTTGAGTGAAAGAGGGGAAACATGAAATACTTACCCCTAAAGCTAACAGGGACATGCACATAAAATCTCCCCAGGTTAAAGAGCATCACAATTCACATAGTAACTTCAGAAGGACTTCTATTTTATACTTAGGATACTGAAATGATCTCTAAACTCTTGCCTTAATGTTCTGAGCAGATGGTACAAACTGCTGGTCTGTCAGCTGTATTTGCTATCTGATGTATCTTGTGTGACCTGGGTGAGTATTATATTATTGTAAATATCTCAAATTTGGAGGAGTGTTGTGTGTGTGTGTGTGTGTGTGTGTGTGTGTGTGTGTGTGTGTTATAGCTTAGACGGGCTTCAGTCTTGTGATGTAATAGATTATAACCTTGAACTTTTGATCCTCTGCATCCACCTCCTGAGTGCTAGAATTATGGGCATTTATCTATCACCATATTTAGTTTATAGGAACTAGGAATCAAACCAAGGGCTTTGGCATAGTTGAACAAACACTCTATATAATGCCCTACATCCCCAGCCCTCACATTAGTATGTTTGTAGATTTACTTTATTTTTAATTACGTGTGTGTGTGTGTGTGTGTGTGTGTGTGTGTGTGTGTGTGTGTATGTGTCCCTCACTTTAGTATGCTTGCAGATTCACTTAATTTTTAATTACGTGTGCATGCGCGCACACGTGTATGGGTATGTGCACATGAGTGCAGGTATTGCAGAGACCAAAGAGGGTGTTGAATTTTCTGGAGTGAGAGTTATAGGCAGTTGTAAGCCACCTAATATGAGTGCTGGGAACTGAACTCAGCTTGTCTGCAAGAATAGCAAGCACTCTCAACTGCTGAGCTACAGCTCCCTTCACATTAAATTTTATATTTGTGTTTCACTTGACATATCTGGCCACTCTAGACCTGCACGCCATTATGGTAAAACTCTGGACTCGAGTTGAGCTGCCCTTTATGGGGTCTGGAAATTCTATCTCATTATTCTTTAGAGATATCCACCTTGCTTTCCCTCAAATGCTTATCTGGCTCCCTTAGGGCTGAGGTGTTTCCTGCTTCAGAGTAGACAGAGAAAAAATAAAGCACTTGGTCATCAGCTCACACCTTCCCTCTCTTCCCTCAAAGTGCTGATTTCCTTTGATTCTGTATTTATTTCATAGAAATTCCCAACTACCATCAGGGTAACCAAATTGATGGGACAATCATGGGAAAAACTCAGTGAACCAAGGTAGGGGATTGGTTTGTTTCTCTCTCGTGTCTACTAAAATTGTAATACTTGGTTCAGAGTCTGAGATCAAAGAATATAGACTGCTGGCATCTCCTTCTCCCTAAGCTTTTCCCATCAGGAGGAAGCCGAGTGGAAACTCTCAGCAGACCTCCTGCACGCTGAGCTAATCATTAGAGCCAGCAGAAGCTATCCTGTCAGTACAGGGTGGGGGAGCCCATTGTCAGGCCTCTCTCTACCGCCCCTACTCCTTGTATTCAAGTCTTTTTCTTTTGTAGCCTATTTCAGTTGGCTTTTATATGACCCAGTGGATAGAAACCTTAATGTCAGTGCCATTAAATCAGTACCTATAAAAAATTTGCAAACGGTAAACCTTAGCAGGAAGTATGTTCTGATACTGATAAAAGTACAGTTAGCTAAAAAGGGGGATTTCACCAGGGAAGAGGAATGAAGGTCCAATTCCTTTGCTTCCCACAGAATATGCACAAAGTCTCACAAATTAGTATCATTTGTTAAGTGTATTTGTAACTATTTTCATAAGATTGTTTACCCATCAACAATTAGTTCATGGATGGAAATGTACATAAATGTCTCTTTGCAAGGATAGTTCTTTAAGATTCTGGGACTCTTAAGGGTGTGTGTGTGTGTGTGTGTGCGCGTGCGTGCGTGCGTGCGTGCGTGCGTGCGTGCGTGCGTGCGTGCGTGCGTGTGTGTGTGTGTGTGTGTGTGTGTGTATTAGGAAAAAAAGCAGAGGTATTTTAATTGCTGTCTTCTTTCTTAGCTGAATTTGTTTGAGATTTCACAGAGGTCACACTGTACATCTATTTTGCCATCAGAGGAATCAGTAGAGCCTGTATGAGGAAAACTCATGCCAATTTCCCATGAGCTTTGGAGAGACAATTTTGTTGGCTGTCTTCTGATCAGACCTGAGTCTTCTACAGATGTAATAGACTTGGAAAACTCATACACTACAAATGCGCTTTGTTGTTGTGTGAAAAATAAAACCTACAATCTTGAAAATATAATTCTCTCTTTTTTTTTGGGGGGGGGGTCTGGCTATTTCTTGTATATCCTTTATTCAAGCAAGATTTGGCAATCTGATTGCCTCCCTTATCTGAACGAGATAGGCCATCTCTTTGCTGCCAGACCATCATATGAAATCCTCAACATCAGTGGTTCTCACCTTCTTAATGCTGTAACCTTTAATCCACTTCTTTCCAGTTATTTTCTTTGCTACGTCATAACTGTAATTTTGCTACTGTTATAATTCATAATGCAAATACCTGATATGCAGAATACTTGATATGCAATGCCTGCAGGGGTTGCAAACTACAGGTTGAGACCACAACTCTACATCATCTTGTAATAAGCAACCTTTCTCTGTCAGACTCCAACCAATGCCTCCTTGAAAGAAGCATCTCTTTCATCTTTCCATCCTCATGCCTAGCATGTAATAAGAGCTCAATGCAGAAGGGATGAGTGAACAACTGAATGAAGAAATGAATGCTTTTGTTTTCAGTGGTTATTGAGTTAGATTCATACTGAGATTTTATATAAATGGAACTAAGTATATCTGGTGTTGTTATTTGTCAGCTTGTTTTCATTTTATGGATTTGTTCATAGTGACTTGAGTACATAACATGTTGTTATCTGGCATAAATATGAAGTGGCTTTTCAAATTGCTACTTGGAATCTCCTATGAAAAATATGAAGTACTGAAAGAGGGGACTTGGCCCAAAGGAAAGTAAGGGGATAAATAGAAACAAGTCTGGCTACCACAGCATGGAGAAAGTTTGTAGAACTTGTGTTTACCTCTCTGTCGCTTCAGTATGAAGATGAATAAGCCTGTGCAGACCCTCTGTAATTGATAGCATCTTGAAAAGGAAAAATTACTTTTCTCCAATGGAGTCTCACTGGGTATATTAAGCAGACTTCAGAGTAGGCCCCATGCCCAGGAGTGGTTAGCCAACACAAAGTGAACTCTCAGTGTTTTTGTAGACTTTTTGTCCCATATTATTTTGCTTGGGAATTTCTGTATTATTGGTATTTTGTTTGTATATTTTGATTGTTTTTTTTTTTTTTTTTTTTTTTTTTTTTTTTTTTTTGGTTTTTTGAGACAGGGTTTCTCTATGTAGCTTTGCGCCTTTCCTGGAACTTGCTTTGGAGACCAGGCTGGCCTCAAACTCACAGAGATTCGCCTGCCTCTGCCTCCCAAGTGCTGGGATTAAAGATGTGTGCCACCACTGCCCAGCTATATTTTGTGTGTGTGTGTGTGTGTGTGTGTGTGTGTGTGTGTGTGTGTGTTTCTATTCAGTTTTTATAAGGAAAGAGAAAGGGGTTGATGTTGAGTGGATGGGGAGCTGGTGAGGATCTGGGAGGAGTTGGGGGGAGGGGAAGAGCATTATCAGAATATATTGTATGAAAATATTTTTTCAATAAAATAAATAGACAAATAAATAAATAAATAAATAAATAGATAAATAAATAAATAAATGAGATTAGCAAACCTAGGTGTAGATCAGGCTTGCCACTGTGGGAGGACAAAAGTACTATAGACTAATCTTTGAGCTTAATTCTTCCACATGAACGTCTTTGTTTCTTTATTATTTAAATTCTATTTGCTCCTGGAGGAGGCCTGTACTCTCCAAAGACATACTTCTGCAGTGTCATCTTGAGGGGGGGATGCTGCCCAGTGCTCTTGTTTCTGTGAGTGCTTTTAAGATTCTTGTCCTTAGCAACACCAAGAAAAAAGGCATTACAACAAAACAAAACAAAAACAAAAAACTCACATGATTGAAAAGAGAGGTTTTGAGTAAAAAAAGTCTCACAAAGCAAAAAGGCGTTTACTGCAAGGGAAACAGCCACTGCACTGTGGCTTTAAAAGAAACATGCTGCTTTTGTGCTCAGCCTCCTGTATCAGAGCTTTGTGTTTTGTTTGTTTGTTGCTCTAAGAACCAAGCAACTGAAACCCAAGCCATAAATGTGTTCAGTGCGAGAGCCTGGCTCTGGGCTCTCTGCAGATAAAATCATTTCAAAGCCCACCACACCTTCAAAAATACTCCAGAAGGTAAATCACATTAGAAGTTTGCCTTTAGCTTTAAGCACAAAGAAGACAGTAAGAATCATAAGTTGGGATATCTTTTCCTTTAGATCTGTGTTGTCAACAGGGAATCCAAACTCAATAGAATTGACATTACTAGATAAATTGTATCTGCTCAAAAATACAGAGGAAAATTCTTCCTGGTTAGTAAACATTATGACACAGAATGTGTGTCAGCTAATGGAAAACCAGGATCTAATAGAAAATGCACTGGCATGTGTTTTTAAGGAATGCTAAAAGATCATGCATTTATTCTTCTAGTTATTCACAAATATGATCCTCTTGTGGTCCTTAATTTCCCCAGAGACAGATGAGGCACACTCCAGGCCATGACTTCTAGAAAAAGTGTTTCTACATTATCGTCAGTAACACATCCAAAGTGCCAAAAACAAAAGGAAACTTCCCATATGCTGAAAATATACTTTATTTTGTTGTTTTGTTTTGAGACAGGTCTCTTGAGACGTATAGCCCAGGCTGGCTTGACCTCACAATCTTTCTGCCTTAGCCTCCCAAGTGGAAATGCATATTTATCTTCAATAAAGATGGAGAATACTTATAATTTTCCACTGCAAAAGAATCCTTACATATTTGGAAGACTGATTATAAAATGTTTTCTTCACTGCTTCTTTTCCAGGTTGCATAAAATTAGTATTGAACCACATACACTAATGTGGTGGTGATATTACGTTTGTGATCTAACAAATAAAGCTTGCCTGGAGATCAGAGTGCAGAGCTAAGCCACAATTTAGCCATAGAGGCCAGGCAGTGGTAGCACACACCTTTAATCCCAGCACTTGGGAGGAGGAAGCAGGAAGATCAAGAGATCAAGGCCACCCTGGGCTACACAAGATTGATCCAGTCTAAAAGAGAAACAGAGCCAGGCAATGGTGGCACGCATCTTTAACCCCAGCGCTTGTGAATCTCATGCCTTTAATCTCAACACTAGGGAGGTGGAGATAGGAAGTGACATGGCTGGGCTGAGAGGGGAATACAGGGTGGGAGGAGACAGGAGCTCAGCTCCCTTTTGGCTGAGAAGTCCTGGAGGTAAGAAGTCTTTTAGGCCTGTGACTGACTCCTTTACTGATCTTTCAGCATTTACCCAAATATCTGGCTCCAGGTTTTTATTATTAAGACCAATTAGGATTTGTGCTACAGACTAATTTGTCACTGTGGCCCACTTCTGACATACATATTCAATGGCAACAGGGCAGAGATCAGTTTTGTTTTTAAAGAAAGAAAAGTACTTTATCTAATTTAATCTCCACTGAACCTTTTTTTCTGCCTTAATTTTAACAAAATGTCCATCTAGGCCAAAATTCTGTTTTGTTTTATTTTCAGTTTGATATCTATCAGTGAATGTCAGAAAAACATAAAATATTGAACCTTGCCAACTACAGTGTTTTTACAGAACTTATGTGTTAATGTGTAGAGAAGGCTTGTGACAGAGTCTCTGAAATGTTGGAAACCACAAGACATTAAAAATTACTGAAGAACATGTTATGAAGGCTTGCATAGTTTGCTTGAAACCCAAGCATTAATAGCCTTCACAGTTGCCATTCCTTAATATGTGCCTTACAGGTGGCTATAGTATGTTCCTACCAGGAGCAGATGAGTAGAGAGGGCCTGAAGGAGCCCTTCCCAGAAGACAGTGTCAGGAGAGGTACTTTGAATTTCATAACCCAATAGATACAAGATACTTGAAATAGTGAAAATCCATTGATGTAATAGTATTTTAATGTCCACAAGAGTATTAAGAATGAATGTTCTGCTATTATGTATTAGGTCTTTATATCTAATGAGAGACAGATGAAAAAAGACACAGAGATGGAGAAAAAGAGACACACAGAGACAGAGGGACACACCCACCCACACAGAAACCTTATAACCAAGGACATGTACTAGCCATCAAGGAATATGACTGAGTGGCAATGCTACATCCTCTCTCTTTTCAAGTTTCTGATAATGGGACCTAATTCTGGAGCCTGGTGTAATTCTCATGCAGTCCATGAATATGCCTTGCAATCTTCTACCAATTTTGTAAGGAAGAATCCAGTAAGACGGTCAAAATCAACAGCTGTTCACTAGCTAGAAAGCTGCTTTTCCAACAAACATGATTTTTAAATTAAATATGGCAGCATTTTAGATAACTGAATGCTTTTGTGTTAAAAAGGAATTATTTGTGTGACACATAAAGTTTTGTAGTGCTTGGGATCGAACAGACCAGTCTCGTAATGCCAATATAAAATGCATAATTGACTAATTGATTTAGCTTTGTAGTTTCAGGTTGAAATATTACTAAATTGATTTACAGTGTTGGAATATTTAAAAGACTTTGATTCACCATATTTATAAAATTAATTCATTTGATTTAAAAGGTTTATTTAATTACTTGGGAAGGTTTTTAAGCCAGACAATTGAGGTACTTAAAGAAAATCAGATATATTAAATTTACGAGTGAATTTTAAATTGTTTGAAGAGCTTTAATCAACTGTTTGTAAATGAAGCTAAATATTTTTCTAAGTACCCTTAAATGCAATTTCTGGAAATTCCTAGATCATAAACAGAATTTAATTTATAAGCTGAAATGAGAAGTTGAAGGAAAAAGTAGGCTTTTAAATTTGTACCATGAAAAAAATTATTTACAAGAATTACCATTAGCCTGACCTTTTCTGAGCACAAAGGCCACCTTCAAGGACTTTAGAAGCCAAAGCACAGCACACACTTCCTGTGTTCAGTGTAAAATCCTTCTTCACTTCTACAGGGAAGTATTTATGTTTACTCTTCACTACTCCCAAATCATTCAACTGACTGAATGGCTGAAACTCTACTTCTTTCTGTGTTCTTATCATAATCTCACTCCTTCCTTCCTTCCTTCCTTCCTTCCTTCCTTCCTTCCTTCCTTCTTCCCTTCCTTCCTTCCTTCCTTCTTCCCTTCCTTCCTTCCTTCCTTCCTTCTTCCCTTCCTTCCTTCTTTCCTTCCTTCTTCCCTTCCTTCCTTCTTCCCTTCCTTCCTTCCTTCCTTCCTTCCTTCCTTCCTTCCTTCCTTTCTCCCTCCCTCCCTCCCTCCCTCCTTCCCTCCCTCCTCCCTTCCTTCCTTCCTGTTCATTTCTTTATTTCTGGTTTGTTTGTGAGGCAGAGTTTCATCTATGCTAGCCTATGCTAGCCTGGAACTCAAAATTCAAGGCTAGTATTAAAAGCAAGTGTCAACATGCCATATGATTTTATTTTGTTTTGTTTGTTTTTCTACTTTTGTAATAAAAAGGAAAAGTCAGTCCAAATTTGGTATTTGGCAAACAATTGGTAATGATAGGGATTTGGACAATTTAAGTAATCATACTATTTGTAATCATTTGTGGTGTCTGCTTGAAAGGTTCTGGAATAACCTAGGAGACAAGCTTCCAAGCACACCTGTGAGGTGTTGTATTGATTAAGTTAATGAGATAAGAAGATCCAAACTAGAAGTGGGTGGCACTATTCCCAGGCTTGGATTTCATACTATAAAAAAGGAACGCATGGCTTAGCATAAACATTTGTCACTGTTTTTGCTAATTTTTTTTTTTCCTGAAAACTCAATGAGACTCACTCCCTCAAGCTACTGGCACTGTAACATCCCTACCATGATGGACTGTAACCTGTAACTGTGGTCCAAAACAAGTTCTTTCTCCCTTAAGTTGCTTCTGTCAGTGTATTTATTACAGTAGTGTAGTTAGAGTTTTCCTGCCTAGCTCACAGTCAGAACAAATCTCTCTCACCCGCCCGGCCCATAGACACTCAGAACAAACCAAGTAAACACACAGAAACTTACATTGTTTACAAACTGTATGGCCATGGCAAGCTTCTTGTTATGCACTTCTTCTATCTTAAATTAACCCATTTCTATTAATCTATACTTTGCCACATGGCTTGTGGCTTACCGGTGTCTTTACATGTTGCTTGTCATGGCGGTGGCTGGCAGTCTCTTCTTCCCCAGCCTTCCACTTCCCAGAATTCTCTTCTCTCTTGTCCCGCCTATACTTCCTGCCTTGCCACTAGCCAAACAGCATTTTATTTATATAGAGCGATATCCACAGCACAGTAGCAAGAAAAGTAACTAAGACAGAAAATTAGTATTGAAAAGTGGAGATGCTGCTATGATAAACATGTGGTTCTTGGGCATCTGGAAGAGGTTTGTGGCCAGAATGCAGAAGAGTTTGCTGCTTTGGGCCAGAAAAGCTCTAGCATGATGGAGCAGAGTTTAATAGACCATTCTGGTGGGCATTGAAAGAGAAGACTACTGAAAGAATCATGGACAGTGGAGGTCTAGTCACACAATTTTGGTGGGAAACAAGGATTCTCAGGAACTAGAATAGGGGCCATTTATGCCCTATTTTCAGGAACTTGCATTTATTCTGCTTGTGACCTAAGAACTGAGTGAACTTTAAAGACAATGAACTAATTTTCTTGGCAGAGAAAAATGTCAACACAGGAGAGAATTCTGGTCAGTGCTTAAACAGTAATTGTTAAAGGAGTTAACATCACTGAAGAGAAACTTCCTGATCTGAATGGGGACAATAGGAAAGATGTCAGGAGAGCAAAATCCCACCCACCAGAGTTCTCATCTTGCAAAGATCATTTGAAGGAATAAAGCCTACACTGAGCAATTCCCTGTTCAAATACAACCACTTAAGTAATTGTTTCTTCAAGGTCAACAAACAGAAGCTGATGCAACTGTTTTAAAGAACACCAAGTTTCTTCTCTAGCTGGTAGTAGAATTTGGTAGCATTGTCTATATGATACTTATTTCACAGGCATGAAAGATGCAAGATTGGGGTGGGAGGGTGATGGTGCCTTTCACCATGGTTCTAGAAATGTCTGGCAGAGTTAGAATCCCTTGAGGTGGGTGCTGAAAGAACATTGTATAAAGCTATCAAAGGTGAAGTATAAGTTGCAATGGACAGGTCAGGATGGTGGAAATGCCATTATTATGGGACATTGTGGAATATAACTTTATGTAAAAGTGTGTTGCATTTTTTATGGTGCATTGTTTAACTATGTAAAGATGTGTTACATTTGTTTTATTTTGCCTGCATAAGGTACCTGAGTGGTCTAGTAAAAAGCTGAATGGCGAATAGCTAGGTAGTACAGGGATAGGCAGGTCTGGCGGGCAGAGAGAATAAGTAGGAAGAGGAATCTAGGCTTGAGAGAGAAGAGAATGAAAGAGAAGGAGTTGCCCAGGGCCAGCCAGCCAGGCAGACAAAGAGGAAGCAGGGAAGTAGAACAAACAGAATGAAAGAAAGGTAAAAAGCCCCGAAGTAAAACATAGATGAAAAGAAATGTAGGAAAATTTCTAAATGGTCTTATTAAATAAATAAAACAAAACAAAACAAAACCACGAAGCCAAATATAGGGGTGAAAGCCTTAGATCAGGGAAATAGGGAAAGCCACCAGCCAATCTTACCTCACCAAATCTGCAGCTTCCAAAAGCAAGTTACTTCCTGTCTAACCACACCTTTATTGCCTTGCTGTTCTGCCTTCTCATTGGCTCTCTTAGCCCAGCTACATCACTTCCTCTTCCTACACTGCTCTGTCACTTTCTGTCTGTCTGTACAGACCTCCAGGTCCCTATGGTTGGTACTGGGATTAAAGGCATGTTTCACCACACTTGGCTCTGTTTCTTAGTGTGGCCTTGAACACATAGAGACCCTGCCTGCTAAGCGATAGGATTAAGGGTGTGTGCTGGCTGACTTCTTGTTTACTTAAAATGGCTGGCCTTTTCCCCCTTATCTCCAGGCACACTTTATTTATTAACATACAAATAAAGTATCACCACATCTAAGCACAAATAAAATATCACCAGAAAGAAACAAGATAATTTAAGTTAAAAAAGCTAGCTAGAAACAAGGCTAAATTAAGGGCAAGCATTCGTAACTAATATTAAGTTTCCCTGTCATTATTTGGGGGCTGGCTGTTCAAGAAAGCCTGCTACAATGGGATGTCCACTAAAGAAGGTTTCAAGCATGGAATGGAGCAAGCCTATGGAAAAGCATGCTGCATATTGCAGATGTGGAGGGTTGGGTGTTTTTGGTCGTTTTTATTTTTTACTCTTGAGCTTTTGCCACCCTGCTCCCAAATAAGTACAAATGGAGTCTTATTCTTACTTATGAAAGCTAGACCTTAGTTTGGCTTGTTTCTAGACAGCTTTTCTTAACTTAAGTGATCTTATCTATCTTTTGCCTCTGGGCTTTTATCTTTATCCTATATACCTTTCTTTACTTCTTACTCTGTGGCTTGCTGTGTAGCTGAGTGGCTGGTTCCTGGAGTCCTCCTTATTCTCTCATGCCTAGATCCCCTTCACAGATTTTTCTTTCTATTTATTGTCTCTGCCTGCCAGTCCTGCCTATCCTTTCTCCTGCCTTGCTGTTGGCCGTTCAGCTCTTTATTAGACCTATCAGGTGTTTTAGACAGACAAAGTAACACAGCTTCACAGAGTTAAGCAAATGCAACATAAAAGTATGTATCACATCTTTGCATCACTAAAGCAAATGATCCACAGCATAAACAAATGTAACACATCTTAAAATAATATTCCACAGGGCTGGAGAAATGGCTTAGAGGTTAAAAGCACTGACTGCTTTTCCAGAGGTCCTGAGTTCAATTTCCAGCAACCACATGGTGGCTCACAACCATCTGTAATAAGGTCTGGTGCCCTCTTCTGGTCAAACATGCTGTATACATAATAAATAAATAAATAAATCTTAAAAAAAATAATATTCCACAATATTTGGGGCTATTCAAGACCTTTGAAAGTAGATGATTCTGTCATGGCTTCCACATGTTAGACATGGAGCTAGAAGATTTGGTGTTTGCCTTGTTGGTTTCAGTCTTGCTATGCTCCAATTCTTTCATTTTTGGATGATATATTTATTCTATATCACTGTATGTTAGAAGCACATAACTTGTGTTTTGATGTAATGGAGGCTAACAGTAAGAAACTTCCTCAGGTGTTAGATGAGACTCAGAATTTTGACCTTTCTAGGCCCTGGTACACTTCCACTGCACCACTCTGCTGCTTGCACAGACTTTAAAAGGTGTTGGAATTACTAAAATTATGGAAATTTTAAAGTAGGATGTAATATATTTCACATTATGAGATGGTTATGAGTCTATGAGGACAAGAGGAGAAGGTCAAGGCTTAAAAGCAACGTGGATGGGTGTCAAGTTGACAAAGGGTAGAGTTATTAAGGTTAGTGTTAGTTGTCAAGTTTGCAGAATCTGGAATCACCCAGTAGTTAAGATTTCGGGCACTCCTGTTGAAGAATGTTGACTAGATTAATGGAAGTAAAAAGATCCACACTGCAAGGAGGTGGCACCAGTTCCTGAGGACCCTTGACTGTATAAAAAAGAGGAAGCTAGCTGTCCACAGGGTTTGTTGCTGTTTTACCAACTGTGGATGGATGCCCTAAAATGAGATCCTTTCAGCTCCTGCACTGTGACTTCTCTGCCATGATGGATTATAACCTAGATCTAGGGGCCAAACTAAACCCATCCTCCCTTCAATTTCTTTTGCCATGATATTTTAATCATGACATTGAACAAAGAAACAGAGGCAGTATTTAACTGACTCTTGTGCGGTTGGTTGTCCCATTGTATAAACACTTCTAACCACTCCCCCCTTTTTTTACACCCAGAAATCAGAATTTAGTGTGAAATCTCTCCTATTGAAAAATGTTGGGTTCAAGACTGGGGGCATGGTTCAGTTAGTGAAGTCCTTTCTCTGGAAGCTTGAAGACCTTAATTCCCAGTCCCAGGACCCACATAGAAAGATAGGCCTGATGGCACATGGCAGGCACTTTAACCCTAGTTCTGTCGGGGTTGGGGGCTATAGGTATGGCAGCAAAGGCACATTTTAAGGGCTTGCTGGCCAGCCAGTCTAGTCAGTCAGTGAGCTCCAGGTTCAGTGAGAGACTGTCTCAAAAATAAAGTGGAAAGTGATTGAGGAAGATAGCTGATATTGACCTCTAGCCTACACACACACACACACACACACACACACACACACACACACACACACACACACACTTGCAGATATCTATATCTATATCATCTATCTATCTATCTATCTATCTCTCTATCTATCTATGTGTATATATATATATATATATATATATATATATATATATATATATCCACATGCACACGTAAGCATGAACTAACATGCACACCACACACATAGACACAAACATAATAATTTTTGGTATGTTTATTAAAAATTGAAGTTGGCCTGTATGCCAAATCCATGTCAGAGACTGAACTAGCCTTTAGGTCACTTGTTTTAGTACTTTTGTATTTAAGCAAAAGTGCTCTCCATGGTAATATGCTTGGGTGTCATTTAAATTCCTCCTCAGAGAGATAGAACTCAGCAGCTTTCTGAATCATACCAAACCATTAGAGTGTAACATAGTGTTCAACAACAATTTTAAAGGAAATTTTGTTGTATGTACATATATATGCTCATGTTCCACTGAAAAGAATATAAAATAACAGAAAAGTATTGTCTATAAATAAAATATAAATATTGTTTTGCATATAAGTAGTATAATTTCGCATCACCTACTCCTTAGCCGTTTGTCAGTGCCTATGTGTGGAACAATTAAAGCCCATGCTTTCTAGTTCACTTACAGTCCGCCTGCAATGCTGGCCCCTGTGTCATAGGCCTCTACCTGGGAGGAAACAGGAAGGCAAGGGGTGTGGGTGATCCCTCTGCTCTATTCCGTGGCCAGACCCAGGCTCCCAGACTCATGCTCTTACATACCCGCCAGCCTTCCAGAGAGTCTCCTAGGGTCTCTCGTGGTCCTCTCCTTTTCATTGACCAGAGCAGCCCAGTCTTGCTTCACACGTAAGCATTCTGGGCACTGTGGTGATGGTGCAGAGGATATATAAGTAACTTCTGTTTTGGTCTTGCTTGAGCCCAGCAACAAATGTTAGTACCTGTGTGTGAGACAATTAAAGCCCAGGTTTTCTAGTTCACTGTAGTTTACCTGCGGATGCCTGCACCTGTGTTGTTCCCATCCTTTCTTACCTGTAGCAGCACGCTGCCCTGCCCATGGGCCTTAGACCCTGCAATGTAGCCACACATTGGACTGATGCTTCCTCTTTCCTGAGAGCTGTTTCTGGTTGTTGGAGCCCACCTATCCCCCACTCAGCCCCACAGAGGCACAAGCACCTTGTCAGGGCTGGACAGTCAAGACCCTACCCTTGCCCCCATGAGCCCATGGTAAGAGTCTGATACTGGCCCCTCCTCTCAGAAGGGTTAATTTTGAGGCAGGCATGTTTTCTATGCTGCTTCCCAGAATTCCCTAGTGCAGATTGCCATCCCGACAGTTTGTTAATAATAAACTCTTTTTTTTTTTTCTTTTTGCCAGAGTTGCTCTTAAAACACCTCTTGTTTACATTCCACTATCCAGCACTAGGTCTGTTTCTGATGGGAACCCGAACTATAAAATATTTTTGAACCAAATGCAATTTAAATGAAATTAATTAGGCATAGAATTTAGACGGGCCTTATTCTTCCTAAGGGAAAACAAGTACTTCCTGTAACTCCTGAATCTAGGACTTGGGCCCAGTTCTTCCCACACTCTCTTAAAGGAAAGTGTGCTTTGACAGTGCAGCGGCCTAAGTAATTGTCTCCCGGTCGTTAGACAAGAGTGTGCTTCCCAGAAATTTGGATCCAACCATTAGAATCTGGGGAAATCATGCTGACTCCTGACTTCTCTACCCAAATCAACTCCCAGATATGCCACTCCCAACTTAAGGTAGACGTGATGATGGAAGAGTGGACTCTCTCTCTCAAGGCTGTTCTCCCATTATCTACAAGCAATCCAAACGGTGGCTGTACTAATGGTTTCCGGCTCAACTCTTCTAGGAGGCCAAGTGTACTCCAGGGCCTAATGGATGCTAATGAAGGAGTTTATTCCTCCACCAAAGGTTTTCTGTCTGCTATAAATCATGTTGTCTAGAGACTCAACTGCTTCCAGGAAGTTTGCTTCACGAAAGGCGTAGCATCTCTAGCCACTGACCAGGGAGTGGCTTTCTCACCGGAAGGATGCAGTCTCTTCTTGCTGACTCTGGGCTCTCTAATGCAAACATTATAAAGTATTCATAAGCTTCCTCCCCTGGGCCTCAGAATAGAACCCACTTCTCCACTTGGGGAATGTATTAGAGCTCTGAGTGCCTCCAGAACGGATCTGTCCCCTCCTGGCTCATAATTGTTTCTCCGGTCTCCTTTGATGGTGACTCTGGGATGTTCAGCTCTCCCTTTGCATCTGCTCTCACCTCATCTCCTCTCTCGCTTTCTGCTTCAGCCTTGTTTATAGTTCCTTTTCTATAAGGGTGGCTTCAGAGTTGACTTCCGGAGGAGGGTGAGGGGGAGATGAAATATTCGTGAAAAGATAGTGTGGGCATGTGGGATCTGGAAGAAGGCAAACTGATACATAGTAAACAGAAATATATACCTGTTAATTTCAACATTTGAACAAGTACTGGCATTCCTGCAGCCTCTCACAAGCTGCGGTCATCTTGAAGCTGGATAGCTTGGGTTACAGTTCTTTTTATCAGGCATGATTCTTTTCCTCTGTCATTAAATTAGAATGTGATTACCTCCCACAGACAAAATAGCACCTTTGGGTACTAAGTAATATGATTTACTTCATAAATAGGATCAAAACACCTTTATTAGATGCCAGTGACTAGGGAAAAACAACATTTTATTAATATTTTAGTATTGACTCTATTTTATTACATTTAATCAGAATGAGATTTTTGATAGCAACCCAGAGATATACTCTAAACTTTTATCCATGCTGCAGCAACCTTGCTTGAAAACAAAATGTGTGTTTTCCCTTTTCTCTTAACCCAGGAACCTAACTATTTGCAATGGATTCTTTTTGAAAGCCACAGGGGCTGTACATTTAGTTTGAGGTCGGGGCTTCTAGTGGCTTCTTTCTCTTGATAGATTCCTGGTAAAGACAACAGGGAAGATCCCACTGTATAGAGTCCAGGTGGAAGAAGCCAGGAAAATACAAACTCTCTTCCTCTTTCCCTCCATTCTTTGTCTCCTCTCTTAAACAAACATTAGCTCAAACAGGAGGTATACCCATCACTAAATGGAAGTGCTCTGCTTGTGGATTTGAAGAAGTGAGGAATAGACCAGTGAAGGAAAGGAGCGCCTGTTCAGAAAGAGGTAGAGTCCCTTATTCAGCACAGGATTTCAAGGTGGCTATTCCCTAAGCCCTGAGTTAGGCACCACTTGTAATCTGAGCCTCTGTGGAGGTGGTTCATCTCGCTTGGACACTTGGGAATGGTTTGTTGTTGGTGGTTTTTTTTTTCCCCTGAGGATGACAAAAAAAGGGTAGCAACTCATTTCCAGTTGGGGCATAAAAAGAATTACTGTGAAATAGACAGCAGACATGAAAGGTCATTTTCAAAGCAGGCTCTGCCACTTACTGGCAAGGTGTGAACTTGGTCAAGTTCGTCGGTGTCTGCTTCTTGATATGTTGTTCTGTAAAATGATGACAGCGGTACTTAAACCCTCAGTTCTTTGTAAGGATGAAATGAGTTAATATTTGTCATACACCTGGTGGAGACTTTCTGGCATATAATGGGTGACATATAGATACTACTTATTTGGTCTGATGCCCTGGCTAAGCTGAGCATTTCATTGCTTTTGAATGGGTTGGCTGCCTTCTGCTCAAATCACTCTTTATATGGCGACTTTGACTGCCCCAAAGGACACCTTTGAACTTTGGCTATTGCTTTCTCTATATAATCTTTTCTTGTGGCAGCTGATACTCTACTCACAAGATTTCTACTCTATAGGTTTTCTCCTTGGTGACAAATTCAGGACAATTTCATTCCTTCTTCTAGAGGGTGCCTTACAGACATACAAGAATATGCACCATTTGACGTTATTTTCACCAGCTCCATATCTCATCATCTACAATTTTCTCTCATAAGACAGTCTCCCAGGTGGCTCTCATATATTAGGACCACATTCCTGTTCCTCATTCATATTATAAAGCTTCGAGTCTCCCAGCCATCGTGGGTGCCCTCCTCTGATGGGATCACTTTCTGTATCTATGTTGAAATACTCAGACAGAATAATTGGCAGCTGGAGACTACAACAGGAGTGTACAGGTAACAGGACAGAAAATGGCCTGCACAGAGAGCTTGCATTCTGGCACTAAAGATAAATAACCATGAGGTTAAGGAATGTGAAGATTTCAGATAACACTATCTGGGATTGTGTGGACAAGGAAGGAATCTTTGATTTGACACTGAGAGGAAGTCTCAGGCTGAAAGGGAACCAACTGTGTGTGTGTTAGGGAAGAAAGCTCTGTCTGAACTGAAGTAAAAGAACATGTGTTAAGATGCTGAAGTGGAAGCCTGCTTAGCTGTGCTGATACTGAACAGCAGAAAGAAAACCTTGGCAGTTCAAGCAAAGGAAACTCTGAGGACACGGGGTTAAGATGGGGATGTTGATATCTTGATCATGTGGTAACTCTGATACCTCTCTTCCTGCCTCTGGACAAACAAAGATCAAAAATCAAAGGTTCTCCAGATTGTAGAGGACATTTCCCAATTATGATTGTTAATACAATCTCATTGCCCTTTAGATCTGGAATCATCCAGAAGTCTGGGTGCATCTGTGGGTGATTCCTGTAGTATTTGGTGAGGAGAGAAGACTTGCCCTTAGTGTGGGTAGCAAAACCATTGCCTATACAGTAGGGGTGGGGGCTGGGTCTAAATGAAGAAGAAGAGGAAGAGGAAGAGGAAGAGGAAGAAGAGGAAGAGGAAGAGGAAGAAGAAGAAGAAGAAGAAGAAGAAGAAGAAGAAGAAGAAGAAGAAGAAGAAATTGAGTTGAGCACTGATATTCATTTTTCTCTGCTTCCTGACTGCAGATGCTCATGTCATTACAGCTAGTATGGTTCTTGCCATGATGGACTATATACACCTTGAGTCAAAATAAATTTTTCCTTAAGTTGTCTTTCTCTGGCATTTTGTCACAGCAATGAAAGCTGATCTTCTGCTGTGTGATATCTTTCTGTATGCTGTGAATATATGTTGTTCCCACTGGTTAATAAATAAGCTGCTTTGGCCTATGGCAAGGCAGCTTAGAGGTGTGTGTGGGCGATCCAAGCAGATATACAGGAAAGAGACAGGTGGAAAGGCAGGAGACACCAACCAGTCACCCAAAGAGCAACAAGATGCCAGCAGACAGTAATGCCACAGCCATGTGGCAACATATAGATTAATAGAAATGGGCTGCATTAAGTTGTAAGAACTAGCTAACAAGAAGCCTGACCCATAGGCCCTACAGTTTGGAAATAATATAAGCCTCTGTGTGTGTTAACTTGGAACCACATGGCTGCAGGATGTGGGTGGGAGAGATTTGGCTGGACCACAGACCAGAGAAACTTCCAGTTACACACACTCCAGTCTTTTTTAGAAAAAAACTACATGTATTCAACATCCAGTCAGATTGTGCTTACATTAGAATACATCTGAGTAGAAGTTGTTTGTTTGTTTGTTTTAAGTATTCAGTTGACCAAATGTAATTATTTTGCTCATTTTTTTTTTCTACCTGGAATTTTTTCACCCTACTTTCTTTTCCAGACGGCTAGCATCGAGCATTCTTGTAACTCCTTTCCTGAACACGCTGTGATTTCTGCAGAGCTTCTGAGAAGTGTTCCTTTTCTTGTAAAGAGCTGCATTTAGAGGAGCACTTTGCTCTTCTAGCAAATGTTTAAATCTCCACATTAGTTATTTACCATTCTTGAAACTCCTTACTTACTTTGCTGTCTGCTGCCATCAGCCCTGAGCCCCTTGTAAGAAGAAACTTCAGTTTGTATCATTTAGGTTGGTAGAGTTCTACAATTGTGGGGACATTTCCAAATACTCCTTAGGAGGCTCTAGTTGAGAACCAATACTGGCACATTTATTCATTTAATCGTGTCAATACTTTTGAATTGGTGCCATGTGCCAACCTTGTGATGGGTTTGCATTTGAGGAGCACTGGAATGGGAATCCATTCCTTCTCAAGGTTGGCCATGTGTCTTGGATTATCTTTAACACAATGGTCACTTCCTCATTATAAAAACATGTATCTCTCTATAACACCTAAATATTGATTCTTCAGCTATTGTCTGGCATTTAGTTTCTTAAATTACCAGTCAAAGAAGTAAATGTGGAGGCTAAAGAAAAATGTAGCAATAGTATTGGATTTTTGAATGTTCAATGAAAAAAAAAAAACAAATTCAAAATGAATTCGAAGTGTTTGTAGTAGTACTGACTCATATTTCACCATGTGACTTTGCGTTTAGCCTAGTTTCTTAACATGTAACATGTATGTTTTGCAACACACACAAGCATGAGCCACAAACAGATACTGCCTGAAACACCTCAGGTCTGACTTGAGACTCTCTTTTGCTTTGAATTTTTGTGATTTATTGAACATACAAAGTTTTCTGCTCTTATAGAAACAAAATGGTGGAAATAGGGAGGGTAGCTTCTGAAGTCCTGGGATGAAGTTCTGTCATCCCTTGTTCTGTAGCTGTCCATCCATTGTGGTGTGGCTGGGAACCTTTTGTCTGAGAAGATACTGGTGACATAGAAAAAGCTTAGAGAAAAAAGAATCATTATTATTTTATTTTTGGAGTTGACATTTATCTGAGGTAAATCTGGCCTGTCCAGATGGAGACATGTTAAAAAGGTGGCTGTGATAGAATTAATGATTATTATGGTGTTTTAGTACTCTGTTTAATTTTTACCTGAGACAAGCCTTATTAGATGTAGTTTAAAGCACCTGTTTTCTTCATTAGTTTAGCATTTAGGAAACATAGGTTGCTGAGTATTGAACAATGATAGACTGTTATATCCTTACAGCCTGGAATTTTTTAGGTTTTTTTTGTTTGGTTTTTTTGTTTTTGTTTTTCGAGACAGGGTTTCTCTGTGTAGCTTTGTGCCTCTCCTGGAACTCGCTTTGGAGACCAGGCTGGTCTTGAACTCACAAAGATCTGCCTGCCTCTGCCTACTGAGTGCTGGGATTAAAGGCATGCGCCACCAACGCCTGGACCGCCTGGATATCTTTTTTCTTTTTTCTTTTTTCTTTTAAAATTATATTTGTGTTTTAATTTTACATATCAGCCATGGGTTCCTCTGTCCTCCCCCCTCCCACCACCGCCCAACCCATTTCCCCCAAGAGCCAACCGACGCCCACCATTCAGCTGGAAGCAGTTTTTGAGAAAAACGGCACCCCGTACCCACTCATCCACCATTTTTTTCTTTCTTAAAAAATCAAGAGTCAGGGATGATATGAATTCACAACATGCCCCCACGGTTCTGCATGCCCAGTGGACATAGACACTTCTGCCTAGCCATTTCCAGGTCAAAACATCTTGCATGACCAGAACCCTGTGGCTTTGCATGGTTGCATAAAGCGTGAAGTGCAACCATGTGATCTACACACATGTATGGAGTAGCCACATGAGCCTGTGTGCACAGGCGCAGCCCAGCCTTTATAAGCTGGCGCCATATTCCCCAGCTTCTCTCTCTTGATTCATGTGTGTTTTCTGCAGGCTTGTTCACGTCTGTCTCTCTTTTTCCTATCTTAATAAAACTCTTGTTAGTGGAAAAAAAAAAGGAACAAAATGGTTTAATTGCTGACAACAGAACTTTTACTGTTTCTCCTACTATCATTCCTCAGCATGTAAATATCAAAATAGTTCATATTTGGATCCTATTATCTTAGGATGTTTGATTTTAAAATTTGCTGTTTGAGTTGCTGATGAGTTTATTATAATTCATCAAATGAGTTTTGGCTTAAGATTAGGACAGAATTTCCAACAATTCTGAATGGCTCTCAACATACTCTTTCCATTTGTACTGTGCATTTATGTGAAGCAGTGTTTTCAGTATTACCAGTCAAAAAGATGTAAAACAAAAGATGACTAGAATGCTACTTATAACTCCAGGGAGGCTACCTAGAAAAGAGGACCCCAAGATAGACACAGAGGGGATCACCCAACGACAGAGAAATGGATGAGATCTACATGCGCAAACTGGACGTGAGGTAGGGGATAATGAATGGCAAGGGTCGAGGGAAAGAGAGCTTAGGGGAGCAGGAGATCCCAGCTGGATCAAGAACAGAAAGGGAGAATAAGGAAAAAGAGACCATAATAATTGAAGACCCCATGGGAATAGGAAGAAGCAAAGTGCTGGAGAGGTCCCCAGAAATCTACAAAGATACCTCCACTGTGGAGTACTGGCAGTGGTTGAGAGAAAGCCCGAACTGACCTAGTCTGGTGATCTAATGGCCAAACACCCTAACTGTCATGCTAGAAATCTCATCCAATGACTGATGGAAGCAGATGCAGAGATGCACGGACAGGCCCTAGGTGGAGCTCCAGGAGTCCAATAGGCAAGAAAGAGGAGGGATTATATGAGCGAGAATTGTTGAGACCATGACTGGAAAAAGCACAGGTACAAATAGCCAAACTAGTGAAACACATGAACTATTAACCAATAGCTGAGGAGCCCCCAACTGGATCAGGCTCTCTGGATAAGTGAGACAGTTGATTAGCTTGAACTGTTTAGGAGGCATCCAGGACCTATGCTGGGACACTTTGCTCAGCCTGGGTGAAGGGAGAAAGGAACTGAACCTGCCTCCACTGAATCTACCAGGCTGAGCTGAATCCCCAGGGAAGTCCTTGCCTTGGAGGAGATGGGAATGGGGGAGACGGCAGGAGGCGGGGTGGGGGGAGGACGACAGAGGATCTGTGGGTGATATATAAAATTAAATTAAATTATAAAATAAAAAACTATCAATCAAATCTGAAAAAAATCAAAGATGCTCTGTGTCCTTCAGAATCAAATATTTGGACAAGGTTTAATCTTTCATGTAAAAATAAATGGCATGTTGGTCTTGTCAGCGAGAAAGTTTGCATTGTCTGTAATGGATGTTAAAATTGGGGTTGGGGTTTGAGAGAAGAAGGATTTCAGTGAGAGAGGGAAGGTGATTCAAGAGAGTAATGGAGGGTGAAAACAACTGAAATTCATTAGATAAGGAATTGTTACACCATAAAACATGGAAAAATTACAAATTCCATTAAAAGAAAAAAAATCCAGGAGAGATGGCTCAGTGGATAAGAGAGATTGCTGTGCAGACCTGAGACCTGAAATTGGATTCCCAGCACTCATGTAAAAAGCAAGTGTGGCCCTATATACTTGAAAGCCCAGTGCTGGAAGTGGACATGGTGGGGATAAAGGCGGTGAATTCCTGGGGCTTACTGGCTGTCGGTCTGGCTCCAGGATTAGTGATGGACCCTATTGCAAAATGAAAAGTAGAAAGTAATTGAGGAGGACATCCTCCTCTGGAGTCTGTTTGCATGCACCTGTGAATATGCACAAAAATGTGCACATACAAATATAACACACACACACACACACACACACACACACACACACCAGTTAAATGTTAATATTATGTGTATACCAAAAAATTGTTTTAAAATACATTTCTTTGTGATTATCAATAAGTGATTTTATGCCCATTTTATGTAACTGTATACACAGGGTATGTCCATTTGCAAATGCAAGAAAGTTAAGATTCTGTTTGATACAGAGCAGAAGATATCCAATCTTTGTTTTATGTGATTACCTTCCAATAACTTAAGGACAAGTTGAGCATGGTTTTTCCTTTTCTCTCCGAGAAACTATTTCCTCTCTTCCCTGGGACATCAGTTTGACTAGTCTAAACTTTTTGTTGTGGAGTGTAGTTCTATGAGTCTGCATTCACTCTGCTAGAAAGTTTTATTCTACTTCCATGGTTATTACTTCCCCCTTGTTTACAACTAAATCAGCAAGGAAGGGATGTGGTTCTTTTTTTGGTGGGTGTATTTTTAAATCTATCAAGGCCCATGAACATAACTTAAACATAGTTGTCGTTATGAACTGATCGCCACTCTCTAGAATTCTGTCAAATGGTGAAGAGTTTAATACAGTTGTATATGTGATGTCATGTGGAACAACACAGGAGACAATGGAAATGTACAGCATTTCTGTAATCAATAAGAGAGACTTTTCGTTGCTCTGCTTTGTAGTATTTTCTCTATATACATAAGCAGACACATCTCAGGAGCATAGATAATAGTAAAATGTCATAGAAATAACCAGTAAATATTGTATAGGGAATATTCATTACCTTTTGAAAAATATATAACAATTTTTACAGAATTAAAAATTTAATAATAACAATAATAATAATATCCTCTCAGAAATCCTGGGTCTTTAACAATTAGCTCCAAGGAAGTTATTTGAATTAATTCTAGCCTTGCACTATAAACTTCGTTTATAACACAATTTATAGGAATATCAGACAGGTTCAAACTATATTTAGAAATCTAGAAAACAATTACTTTTTGTATTGATGTAAGCAAGGGGATTCTCTTTTCTTTTTTATTAATTATATGTTTTTCTTTTTTAAATTTCCATACAACATATTTTGAGCATGTTTTCCCCTTCCCGAACTCCTCCCAGATCCTTCCCACCTCCCTATCCACCACCACCAATAGTATGTTCTCTCTCTCATCCCATAAAACAAAAATAACAACAAAAACCCAATAAGATAAAAATGCTAAAACAAAAGAAAATGAAACAAAAACCACACAAAATGCATAGAGAGTTCATTTTCTTTTGTCCGATTACTCCCAGGTGCGGGGCCTGCCCTGGAGGGTGGTGATAGACCCATTGTTGGATGATGCTGTTTTCATGAACTCAGCCACCTTCTTCATGAACCAAATGTTCATTCCCATGTCCTATTCATTCAAGTCTTTCTTCTGTCCTTGTTCCTTCTTAGAATGTTCTGAGTCTCTTCTAACATCTGTCACTTAGCTGGCTGCCACCTGTGGTCTGATCCAGGTCTCCTGCAGAAAATTTCAAGTGGTTTATTTTTTAGTGATAACAACAACAACAACAACTCACCTGGACTCTGGAACCCTGGAGGTTAAATTTGTACATGTGTGAACACCCCCCTACCCCACCCCCCACACGCACACGGGCATATGCACACACATGTCAGTGTCAGATTTCTTTAGTTAAGGATTCTGAAATGTGGCAGAAAGGATATTGTTACAGAGGACAGAAGCAGACACAGAATGCCTTCCATGGCCCTGTCTCTGATTAGTGAGAAAGGGGCCTGCAGCTAATAGTAATAGTGTCTAAGGTAAAGGCTCCAGGAAGCTAAATTTTGTGCTAGACCAGACACATTTTATATTGAGTCTTTCAAGAACTCACATATTCAACTGAATTGTTTTTCAGTAGGTAAACCATTTTACTTTTTTATTTCACTTGAAAAAGTAAATCTAGCACTAGACAATAAACCCAGAGTTGAATGTTCTTTATGGTTTCAATTTATACTACATCAATATTTTTCTAAAAGAATCACTGTATTTTCTTATATGAAATTATATAAATGAAGAAATATTTTAAACATGACCAAAAAGTCCAAGCTCTTTATTAATTGATTAATTAATTATTTTCTCTCACAATATATCCCAACCTCACCTTCCAACCTCCCTTGGCATAACAAGATACAATAAGACTAGGCACAAGGCTGAACTAGACTGCACAAGATAACCCATTAGGGGGAAATAGGTTCCAAGAGCAGGCAAAAGAGTCAGAGACACGCTCACTTCCATTGTTAGGAGTACAGTACAAACTCCAAGCAAAAGAATCCCAGCGTGTATGCAGAGGGCCTGGCATGGTGCAGACCCAGGCAGGCTCTGTGCTTGCTGCTTCAGTCTCTGTGAGCCCCTGTGAGCCCTGCTTAGTTGATTCTGTAGGCCTTGTTCTCCTAGTGTCCTTGGCCCCTCTGGTTCCTACAATCCTTCCTCTCCCTCTTCTGCTGAGTTTTCCAGCCTCCACCTAATGTTTAGCTGTGCATCTCTTTATCTGTTCTCATCAGCTACTGGAGGAAGCCACTCTGATGATGATTGGGCTAGGCATCAATCTATGAATATAGTGGAATATCATTAGGAATAATTTCATTGACTTTTTTTGATCAGTCATAATTGGTTCTGCCCTAGGTCTCTGAGCCTTTCAGTTTCCAGTCCTTGGCTGGGAACCCCCACAAGCCCTGAGCGCCAATGAATCTTGCAGCCAGGGCAGGTAGTGGGTAATATTTTGAGGATGGATTAGTATCCCAGTCCCACCACTGGGAGAGATGGATTAGGTTGGAGAGATCACTCAACCGCCAAGGCTAGGCTCACAACCTAAAACATAAGACTTCAGTTGAATTCATATGCTCAATTCTTCCCTTTCAAGGGATGTTTGCAAACTTTAGGCTCTGCTGGTTATTGAATCAAGCTCAAATCAGAGCATACCATTCTGAACTAGGGAACAAGGCAGGGGGTGTGTATGCATTGCTGAGCCCCTCTCTCAGTGCTCAGCTCTCTAGCAGCCTGGAAAGCCCATTCACTCACAGCATTGTGAAGCACATTATCGCTCTTTAGCCATGGTTTCACGTGGCTGCAGAGAGATTTGCTGAATGCAATATACTATTGTGGTAAACCCGGCTTTGCCGTTGGCACAGATTTTGATGCTGCTGTATGGTTTCCTTGCCATTATCCCATATGCTCAGAGCTCAAGACAATGAAATTTCTGATTAATTAATTTATTTTTTAACCAGAGGCAGATAGACCTAGGACAGTCATCTGTGTCAATGTGAAAAAGGAGACCCATCCATCTTAAAATAACTGAAGTTCATGAGAGACTAAGCTTACAAAGTGATGAATACCACACCATGTATGACAACAGAACTCATACGTCTATCCTCCTCAGCCATCAATATGGCAAACCAACCCATAGTCTCAATGTTATTGGTCCCGTTCTAGAAGATTCGGCCAGTGACTACTAACTATAACCCTAATTTTTGTTGTAGACAAATTTCTAAATGGTCTTAATAAATAAAAAACACGGAGCCAGAAATGAGGGTGAAAGCCCGTTAGAAAGATCAGAGGAATAGGACAAACCACGAGCTAACCTCACCTCAGCAACTCCACAGCTTCCAAAGACAGCTTCTTCATGAATGCCTACGTTTATTTGCCTTTTCTGTTCTGTTCTCTCATTGGTTCTCTTAGCCCAGCTATATCATTTCATCTTCCTACACAGCTCTATCACTTTCTTTCTGTCTGTACAGACCTCCAGGTCTCTATGTTTGGTTCTGGGATTAAAGGCCTGTGCCACCACGCTTGGCTCTGTTCCCTAGTGTGGCCTTGAACACACAGAGATCCTGCCTGCTAAGTGATAGGATTAAGAGCGTGTGCTACCGCTGCCTGACATCTTTGTTTAATTATAATGGCTGCCCTTTTCACTCTGATCTCCAGGCAAGCTTTAATTATTAAAGCACAAATAAAATATCACCACATTCTGCCCCCAGTTACAATTCAGGGCAAGCAGAGAAGGTAAAATACACTCAGTTGTGCTCAGTTAAGATACTTCTTAAGGTAGTCCTACCTCCAGCTTCCCTAAGCCATCAATTGCCTTTGAGTCTCTGCCAAGGGCAAACAACAGTGGCTAGTTGTTACAGTGGCCAGTTGTCCCTAGTTACAGACAGCTCTAAATATCTAAAATGTGAGTCCTCATTGTACCTGCGTGAGGTGTGTTTCATATATTCCATCCAATCCACAGCTATCATGTGAATAAAGTATCACTGTTTATCTCTGTTTCCTGATGAAGCATAAATGACATAGATTATCTGTAAAGGCCGTGCCATTGCAAAGAGGTAGACCAGAATGCAAATCTGGATTTGTTTGCTTCAAATCTCATGGGCTAGAAACACAGGTCACCAGCAGAGTACAGCCCAAGTGTGTAGAAAGCCTTGTCTTTGATCATTAGACTGTCTAAAACAAATTTGGTCTTTATTTTTAACAGATCAATTTGTATTATTTATTTTTGATACAAGGTTTCACTAAAAAGCCTAGGTTGGCCTCTATGTATCCCAGGTTAGCCTTGAATTACCTGTCCATATGCCTCAACATGCCAGGTGACATATCGGCAAATGCTACCATACTATTCTAAAATCATCTTTCAAATTACTGTCCCATGTTGTCTTACTGTGAGCCCTCAGGACCTATGGCATAATCTCTGCTGTAATATTTGTAGAGGTTGAGATTTGGTAGGGGACCAGACAATCTTAAAGTGGTCACCTGATCACCAGGTTGACACTCACCTTCCATAATGTAGACTATAACATACCACTCAACGATAATTATATTCTACATTGCTCAGGTGTCTAGGTGAGGCCTTGGAACTGTTTCTGGCTAAAGGGATGTGAACAAACAAGACATGGAAAAAGTAGTTGTATTTCCAGTGGCCTATGCTCATATCCTTGCATATCCTTGTATACTTGTATTAAATAGTGATGGGTCATATTGCCGAGATAAACAATGTGGTTAGAAGGTTGCTAGATTCCTGAGTCTGTGTGTAGGGGAATCATCCAGGAGACCTGCCTAGACTAGTAATACAATTGTTGGATGTAGCATTAATAAGAAATGTTTACTATGTTAAATCATTGAAGTTCAGGGTTATTCCAGTTGGTGGCTTACTCTGACTAGTGTATTTGTCTGTAAGGATGCTCTGTATGGAGGAGTAAGGCCCTAAATACTTTTTAGTGGCAATTATATTTCATCTGAATGGCTAATATGTACATGCTGATGTTTTCTGAAAAGTATTTGTAGAATTTTTAGCCCGTAGAGCTAAAACGCAGGCACAGCAGCTCATTGTACTAGCAGCTGACATTGAATGCAATTGATTGCAGCCACCCCGGGAACAGGATAGACAAGGTAAATAAATTATGAATTCCAGGGGGAAAGAGCCTGCAATAGCTGCTGTTTCATTCCCCTTTTAACCCCCTGCGACTGTAAACACGCTTATAGATATATTTTATTAATAATTGTTTTGATGTATTTGGATTTTGCAAGTGGCTATTGTAGCTAGGGGATTTCTGGACACCCCTCTAGCTAATCAGATTAGAGACATAAACGCAGCAGTGACAGACCTGTGTGTGTATGAAAAGACAAATGGCAAATCTCTCCCTCACCAGCACTTGTAACTGGCTGTTTGTTTAAAATCACTGCTTTCAACTTCTCTCCCATTGTGCTGTCCTCTCTCCTGCCTACAAATGATGGACTTTCAACTGAAAATTACAGGAGAGATACTTAACAAATGGGTATCTCTCAAGGGACCTCATCAGAATAAAGCACTCCAAGATCCACTTTATGCTACTTGAAGAAAGATAGTATTGATGTGATCTATTGAAAGAGCTCTAACTACCAGGACGTTAAAAGATTTGTTCATTTTATGAAGAAGGCAGATCATGTATATCATTAGCAGTCTGGCTAGGTCCAAAGACTAATGTTAAGATGGGTTTCTCATGAGCTGCAGACTTCACAGCAACCAGAGAGTGTATATACCTGCAGCTCATTTCTTTCTGACCCAGCAGTTATCTTAGTTATGGTTCTTTTGCTGTAAAGAGACACCATGACCACAGCAACTTAAAACAAGCAAACATTTAATTGGTGGCTTCCTTACAATTTCAGAGGGTTAGTCCATGAACATTACGGTGGGAAGCATGGTGTCAGGCAGCCATGATATTAGCCAGGCAGGCATGGTGCTGGAGCAGTATCTGAGAGCTTATATGATCTGCAAGTTGTAAGCAGGAGAGAAAGAGACAGAGACAGAGATTGGGCCTAGCATGGGCTATTGAAATCTCAAAACTCATCGTAGTGATACATCTTCTCCAACAAGACCACACCTCCTCCAACAAAATAACACCGCCTTATCCTTCTACCAACTAGTAACTAGGTATTGCAATATATGAGCCTGGGGGGGCGGGGCATGATCATTCAAATCACCACTGGGTAGTGGGGATTTCTGGTCTGAAGCCTTGTTTGTTTTTGAGAACAGCTCACAGTATATTGTCTGACCAAGCTCTTTGTCACTCCAGATCCTGGGACAGCTGATGGGATCAGTGTCTGTCCAGATAACCCATCCTACACAATCACCTTGTCATACTACTTTTTGCTTCATAAATGCATTAATTTTCGCTTTGTTTTTGGTCCTTCTTTCTTCACTCGTCTGTTTTGGTGGGGACTATATCTCCAGTGCCTAGTGCATTTCCTGGCACAGCCAATGCATTCAGTCCACGTGGGGGCAGGGTTTTAACAACGGGGCTTGGAGTAAAACATGAAGACAGAGTAAGAGAAGAATCTTAAGTGGGAAAGGGAACACTGCCTGGGCTAAATCCAGGAGGCAAGAATGTGTTCATCATGTTATGTGATAAAGAAGTAGACAGGAGACCGTGGAGGAGTGGAGGATGTGTTTTGTGGTTTTAGATTATCAGGTGTAAGTGGAATTATGAAAAATTCTTCATTGAGAGTTTCAGAATAACTCTGTTACCTCAAAAGCAGCTGTAAAATGCCTTCTGTGGGCTAATTTTACACATCCAAGTAAATGCTGATATTTCTGTTATCCAGTGTGGTTCATCTTTATCCTCTTTAATTCTATGCGTATTAAAACAAAGTATAAGAACTTTTATTAGCCTTGTGCCCTGAATAATTGCACACCCACATCTCAGTCATATGCTGATGCCTAAGTTATGAATGAAATGGCATTTGCTTGTTGAAGCTTGGGGGATCATGAAGGATGAGTGCCTTTAATGAGGGGTGAAAGACCCCTTCATCCTTTATTAAAGAGTACAAGTTTTCTGTTTCACCTTTCCTTTTTTATTCTCACCCCTACCATAAAGGATACTGTGAAAGGGGAATGGCTGAAAAATCAGGAAAAATATCATCATTAAGAACCCGACCATGGTGATACCCTGATCTAAGACTTTTAACCCTGAGGATAGTGAGAAGTAAATACCGATTACTATCCATTTCCTGTTGTAACAGACAAACTGACTAAAAAAGAAGCCCAACCACAAGGCAGGAATTAATTTGTCACTATACCTTGCCATTCCTGGTTCCAGGATGGAAAATTTTATCAGACAAGAAGGATTTGGGGAGATAGATGTGGTTATATCGGAGTTCCCTTGTGGGCAAGAGTTCAGCTTTCTTAGATTCCAGTGTGTCCCCTCTTGGAGACAGCCAGAGGAGCAAGACTGGATATCATTTTGATGGTGGCTGCAAAGCAGGCTACTGAGCCCCAATTTTATAGAATTATTATAATCTATCTGACTTCCTGCCTCCAACTCCAGAGAGTTAAGAAAGAACCCATTTCTCATTCTTCTATACAATCCTTCCATGTGAAGGACAGTCCCATCTTTGATCTGTTTTCTTTTTGAACAAAGTCAGAGGGGCAGGTGGTCTATCTTCAGCACAATACCTTACTTCCCTTTCATAGACTTTAAGAAGTCACCAAGTTATTTTGTCTCTGATTTCCCCCCCAAAACATAACAATACTACTATATAGTTAGTCACTGCTGAGTGCTGAGGGCCCGGTGCTTTACCTTTGCTGTTTGTGGTTTTTGAAGAAATGAATTCAACAGGCTGTCTCCCTCTGCCCATCTCTGCACCTGTCTGTCTAAGAGGAAATTGATTCTAGAAATTGGCTCACATTGTGGAATCTAAGAGTTCCCAGGGTCTCCCATCTGCAGAATGGATGACCAGAAAAACATTCAGTCTGGGTTCAAAGGAGTAGAGAGAAATAGGTGATGTTCTCAGCTCAAGAAGGTCTTTTATTCACCTTTTTGTTCTCTTTATTTGTTCTCAACATTGCTTACTCAAACTGGTATGATAACCTTCTTTACTTATTTTATCCTTTAAAATGCCAATCTCTTCTAAGAACACCCTCTCAGACATACCTAGATAGTTTTACTGGTTATCTGGGCAGTTATCCTTAATGTTGACGAGTCAACACTAAAATTAATAATCGTGTCTATTTTTATCAGATTTTTCTCCATGAACCAAGTATTTTTAAGCTTATTATATAGAGCAGGAGACTATGCACTGAGAATTTAAGGAACTTCCCAAGAGTGTACAGTGAAGCCCTGACAGTCATCTGAGGGTCCTGCTGTGTTTTGTTCCCAAATGTAATGTTGTTAGCCTTTGCCTCCATCTTAAAGGAAATACTTCCCACTTGTAGGTTTCCATCATTGTAATTCTTGACTGGATCTCAACAATTAGATGATTACAAACATAACTATGTGAAAGATCCTGTGCAGTGATTATTCAGGAAGAACACAGGTGCCATGAGAATATGGTGATCTCGGTACCTCAGTGGATGGCCGAGATGAAATCCCCAAACAAACAGCACTCACTAGCAATGTGACTTGCACTTGTTTACTCATCTTTGGAAACTGAGATAATGCATGCCAATGGGTGTGAGACTTCAGATACTGTTTGTAAGTCAGTTAGTGTTAACCATGGTATATGCAAAGAGTTCTGCAGATGTTTGCAATGATTTCTCTTCAACTATATGTGTTTGAATTAGTAATGGTAGTTCTCTATCTCAGTTTAAGAATATGCACTATCTCACCATTTTTCTTCTTTTACAGAGCATGAGTTGGAGTAATGGAAGAAAGAAGTAGGGTGGACAAATGGTTCTAACTTAGAGACTGCAGAAATGATTGAGAGTATTGTCATAGATAGTGATATTTTATTTGTATTGAAATGTGATTTTATTTGTATGTTAATAAAGTCACCTTGAGGTCAGAGCAAGCCAGAGCAGAAGCTGGGCGGTAGTGGTGCATGCCTTTAATCCCAGCACTTGGGAGGCAGAGCTAGGTAGATCTCTGTGTGTCCAAGGACACAGCCAGCATGGCAGACACACACCTTTAATCTCAATACCAACCATAGAAAACCTGGAGGTCTGTACAAACAGGCAGTGACAAGGAGGTCATATGGCTGGGTTTACAACCAATGAGAAAACAGAACAGAAAGTCTATAAATAGACAGGACACACAGAGGTAGCTCTCTTGTGGAGAGGAAGAACAGCAGAAGCAGTGAAGGGTAAGGTTTTCTGCTCTTGCTCTGACCTCGTGGTTTTTAACTCTGCAATCGGTTCTGTGTTTCTTATTTAACAAGCCGGTTACATCTACAGTCATATATATATTTGTGGGCAGAAAATTAAAATATGAGGTATTTCTGGAAACTGAGATTAAAAGGATTTAAAATAGCTGATTGTCATTCCTGCATTATCATTCTCTAACTGTCTCTGTCGCAATGCTCCTAAATATTAATATTTGGGGTCACAAGACAAGTGATAGTTGTAGGAGAACTAGGGATCATGTTCTTGCCAAACATACATACACAGGATAGTATGCACATAATTAGGGACTCTAGAAACATTGCTGTGGGGTTCTTTGAGAGCAATGGAGCCTTTCTTTGCTCATGGTGAGCTGAATTGGGAACTAGGGTCCTGAAAAACTCAATGGCCACCAAAGCCACTCTTTTTTGTTTGTTGTCTCCACTCTGAGCAAAATGATGAGTGAAGATAATCAAAGAGCTAGCAAGTAGATAAACAACTCCATGCATGGGGGGACACAAAGTAGTTGCTCTTTGAGCCTGTGGAAATGAGCATGATGGACTTAGGGTAGGGAAAGTAGACATTGACTTGAGATGAATGTGATTGGTTAGTTTGAACCTAAGTGGGAATGCTGATTGGTAGGTGGGTTGTGTGCAAGTGTGTAGGATCTGGAAAGCCTGGGGTTGGGAGTGAGGTTGGGGTTTAGGGTAGGGGTGAGGTAGGGATGGGAGGGAACCCCCCAGGAAGCTACAACTGAAGAAATAACCAGAAAGTTTAAAAACAAACAAAAAGGCTGGTGTTCAGCTGACATCTGGATGAGTTTGGGGATTTCAGTGTCTGAGCTCACCAGTTAGGTAGAGATAATTACAAAACCTTGGTACTCTCAGGAGTTGACTGCCAGTTCCACCAGCACACAGTAGATGTTGTGCTTTCCTTGGACCTCTAATGACTGCTGTATACTACAAGCTCTGGCCTTGCTCCTTCTTCCTGTCACCACCCCCCAGGGACCCTCCATATGGACTCTACTTAGGCCAAGAGTGCCTGGCTTGGGGGCCTCTGATGATTCTTTCCCATCAGGAAGCTTTCTTTCATGGTCGACTGTAGAGTTGACTGTGAGCATTTTAGGTAGAAAAAAAGGGGAAGCACAGCAGTAGAGGGGGATCTCATAGACAGTGAAAGGATGAAAGTGATGACAGGGTGAATGTCAAAAAGATGGGGGCTGGATTGAGTGTTTTGTTTTCCATAAAAAAGAGTTCGTATCTGTCTTTAGAGGTGGCTTTCAAAGTGATCTCCCCAGGAGTTAACCAGCTTGGGAAGGGGCTCATGCAGGTCTCAAATCCCCTACCAGAAGCGAAACTGGAACAGTGGCAGTTGATGGTTTATATATAATGTTTAATTTGAATAAAGGGTTTTGTACCTTTAAAAGGATCTTTAAAAATCTGTTAGATGCAGAGAGACCAAAGAACATGTTAAAATAAAAGATCTCTGTGAGCTAGTCTGTACTGAAAAGATAATGCTGGCCTCTGAGGCAAAAGGACACCAGTGTGAGGGCCAGCCGAGGCCTGCTGAGGCCAGCCAAGGCCCGCTTCCAGCTCAGCATGGCTGACTGAATGCTCCATGAGGATGGCATGGCTTTGTATTTGTGTTGCCCAACATAGAAGCTACCATCCACATGTGGCTCCTGCATATTTGAAAGGATCAGAATCCATAATTTTATTTAATTTTAATGTTAATCATCATGTATTGCTAATAGCTGCTATTCTGGGCTTTGCGTATGTACATCACTGGTCTCCTACCTTCAGAAAGGTGTGTCACACCCACACCTGGATTCCAGTATACCAAGACCTGGACCAGATAATGTGCAGAACAGTGATGTTGTTGTATTTAAGTCCTTAAGTTTGTGGTAGTTTGTTGTGGAAGCTGCTGATAATAATGTGCTTGTCAACTCAAAGGGCCTCTTTCAGTGAGATTTTTAGATGAGCATGATTTCAGAATAAAATTTACCCACTGATCCCAGACTTTTATTTTTGAAAGTTTATTCTTTATATGATAATCTAAGTAGTATATGATAATTTCACAAAATTTGGAGTAGGCCTTGGATACTAACAAGAAAAAGATCAGATAGCAGTATTTGGATGTCTTCTCCCCGAGTTTTTAATTCATATTTTTATAATGTGCTAGGAGTTACTGAGTACCTTTTGGGTTCTAGGCTATTCTAAGCACTTTACTAATTTAAACATGTGTGTGTTAATATGTGTGTAGGTGCTCATGTGTGTGTGTGTCTCTGTGTGTGTGTGTGTGAGTATGTTTGTGTGCAGATGTTCCAGTACACATACATGTATGGTAGGTATCTTCTGCAATCATTCTACACCTTATTTTTTGAGGCAGGTTCTCTGATTAAAGCTGGAGCTCACTGATTGGCTAGACTAGAGGACCACAAGCTCTGGTGATCTTCCTTTTCCATCCCCTCAACACTGGGTATACACAGCCTCACCCAGCTTTTTTTTTTTTTTTTATTATATTTATTTTATTTTATTTTTATTTTTTTATTTTTATTTTTTTTTCCAAGGCAGGGTTTCTCTGTGTAGCTTTGTGCCTTTCCTGGATCGAGCTCTGTAGCCCAGGCTGGCCTTGAACTCACAGTGATCTGCCTGGCTCTGCCTCCCAGGTGCTGGGATTAAAGGTGTGTGCCACCACTGCCACCGCCGCCACCAGCATCACCCAGTTTTGGTGATGTGGTGTCTAAGCTCATCCTCTTGCTGTGTACCATCAATAACTAACCGCACTCCTTTCTCAGCCCTCCACTCCATTCTTAAAAGAAGTAAAGAATGCCCCTGTGTGTGTGTGTGTGTGTGTGTCTGTGTGTGTGTGTGTGTGTGTGTGTGTGTGTGTGTGTGTGTCTGTGTGTATGGGGGTGGTTTGTTCCTTTTCCCTTCTACAAAGGGTTTCAGGAATTTGAACTCTGGTCATCAGGCTTGTTCAGCAAACATTTTTACCCACTAAGCTCTCTTGCTAGCCCCTTATTTAATTCTATTTTTTTGTTTCTTTACAGAGAAATCTTTTAGTAATAATAACTATACACACATACATGTAATTGTTGAAATCAAATGAAAAATTTATATAAAAGCTGAGTGTGGATTATGACACTATGGACAGCTTAATGAAGCTGTTAATATTATTAATACTTTTGTGTTTGTGTTAGAAAAGTTTTTTTTGTTGTTTATTTATTTATTGTTTTTCACATCTCAATCAAAGTTCCCTCCCCCTTCAAGCCCCACCCACCCACAGCATCCACTCCTCCTCCACTATTTCTTCTCAGATAAAGGCAGGCCTTGCACGGATATCAGCTGGCCATGGTATATCAAGTTCCTACTAGACTAGGCACCTTCTTTTCTATGAAGGCTGGATGAGGCGATCCAGTAGGAGGCATGGGTCCCAAGAGCAGGCAACAGAGTCAGAGACAGCCCCTGCTTTCATTGTTAGGAGTCTTACACAAAGACCAACTTGAACAACTGTAAAATATATGCAGAGGTCTTAGGTAAATCTCATTCAGGCTCCGAGGTTGTAGGCTCAGTTTCTGTGAGCCCCTATGAACCTAGGTTAGTTGGTTCTGTGGGTTTTCTTGTGGTGTCCTTGACCCCAATGACTCCTACAATCCATCCCCCCCCCCTCTTCTGCAGGATTCCCCAAGCTTTGCCTAATGTTTGACTGTGGGTCTCTGCATCTGTTTCAATCAGTTGCTGAGTGAAGCCTCTCTGATGACAGTTGAGTTAGCCATCGATCTATGAATATAGCAGAATATCATTAGGAATCATTTCATTGACTTTTTGCCATTCATATTTGGTTCTATTCTAAGTCTCTGTAGTATCCCGCCTCTGGGTCCTGGCCCTCAAGGGTGAGCTCTCTCTCAGGGTAAGGGTCTCTAGCTGTGCCAGTCATAGGTCACTCCCATAATTTCTGCATCATCTTTACTACAGAACATCTTGTAGGCAGGAGAGAGTGTAGGTTGAAGGTTTTGTTATTGGGTTGGTGTTCCAGTGCCTCCTCTAGAAGTCTTGCCTGGTTACAGGAGATGGCTTGCTCAAGCTCCATATCCCCTATTGCTAGAAGTCTTAACGAGGGACACAATCATAGATTTCTGGGAGTTCTATTGCTCTAGGTTTCTAGCTCATTCCAGAGATGCTCCCAGATTCCAGATCCTGGATTCAGCAAATATTTTTACCCACTAAGCTATCTTTACTGTCTCTTGTTTATTTCTCACTACTCCACAAACTGGGTGGATTCTTTCCATGTCAATGAGGTAGAAACTAAGACAAGAGACCAGTCCCTTGCTTACTTGGTCAGATAGAACAGAACAAGATGTCTGGCTCAGATAGCAGCTTTCAGAGCAAAGGCATAACACTGTGCTGTGCTGCCCATGTTACTAATATTCTTTTAATCTTGATTTCTCCCCCTAATCTTTTGAAGACCTTCTCTTGTTGTATTAACACCTTCTAGTGATGTTTGCATATTATATGGGTCGCATAAATATCTGTGTGTGTGTGTGTGTGTGTGTGTGTGTGTGTGTGTGTGTAATCACATTTGTGCCAAAAATGATTGCATTTGATCACACTTATTGCAAAGAAAGATGTTAGAGTTAAGAATATTTTAGTTTAAAGATGAAATTACTACAATGTTAATTTACTAATACAGATGGAAGTATGACCACAAGTGTCAATTACATTTGTAGAGTTAGTTACTTGGAACTTGGATTAATTTTCCCTATAAAGTAATATCATGCATTACAGTAGTTCCACCAGCTCAAACCTTATTCATGTATTTTTACTATACCTTAACAGTACTATATTATACTAGGGTTCATCCTAGGAATTTATGTATAACAGAAATTTTTTCCTAGGGAGCATAACTATAAGTTTGTTACATTGATCAGAACAGAAATATCACTGCGTTTAATTTATAACATGCTTTATTTATTATAGATATACATAAAGATCTGTGTAGAGTTTGGTACTACCCATGGTTTTAGGCATCTAGCGTGGTCTAAAGAGATATTCTTTATAGATCCTGAAGGACTACTGCGTGAATAAAACAGTATTACCAATTACAAAAACTCTATGGAATAGTAAGATTTTATAATTACCTCCAATCTCCAAGATAGCTGAACACATGCTAGTCTTACAAAACAGGGGTTAATATGTTTAATACTAATAAGTGAAGGGTGTAGTTAGAAAGTCCTTAGACATGGAGGAAATGGGAAATTAGTTCCCTAGATGTCTGCTGGCAGTGTCCTGTGTTCTATACCCTGGCAGGGAGTGCTAACCAGCTAGAGGCTCTAGTCTCTTTGGAAAGTAGGTACATTAGATTATTTTCAGTAAGGGAGATACCATCAAATGAGACTCTAATTTTTACTTTTATGTTCACCCAAGGACTACTGGCCAGAATTTGGATTGTTATAAACATCTGCAAATGGGGAAAGGTTTCTCTGATTGGGTAGCCACAAATATTACAACTCTGTCACATTTATTTTTATTATTATAAATCGAAAGATTGGGGCAAAAAGATGGCTCAGTGTGCAAAATGTTTGCTGTACAAGTATGAAGAACCTAAGTTCAAATCTCCAGCACCCATGTAAAAATTGAGAATGGGAGGTCTTGGGGAGGGGGAGACCAAAGGGTTCCTGGGTTTGCTTGCTGGCAAGTTAGTGCAACTGAAACAGCAGACAGACTCTATGTTCAATGAGAGAACCTGTCTCAAAAAACAAAAGAACAAAAGAACAAGCAAACAAAATCTCAGCTGGTTCCAGGTTCAATGAAAGACCTTGTCTCAAAAAATAACACAACGTCAATGTTTAGCCTCCACATGCATGCACATACATGTGCATACATACACAACAGACATACATTGCAGCTCCACAAATGTTTCCTATGTTTGCATAATTTCTGCATTCCCCCTAAGATATGGCTCCATTCTTGGTAAGCCGACAAAAGAGAAGCCCAAAGACTGGAGCTTCTCAGGTATCCCTGGGGCTTCCTCCTCACATTGTCTGATATTATCAGCAGCCAAACTTGGGCTTGAATTATTACTTAAGCCATTTTTAGTGTGCATTGTAATAAAAAATAAAAAAATATATAGTTGCAATCTTAGTAATTACTAAAAAAAGAATAGTAAGGTCAGAAAAGAACAGTTTAATTAGAGAAAGATGTAGATTCTGCTGCTGCTGTTGATAATGATGAATAACATTAATTGGAGGCTTAAAATGTGTCAGCATTGTGTTAAACACTTTAAATAAATTATTTCACTTAATCCTAACAACCCCAAGAGGAAGGTACATTATTATGCACAATTTACCAGTGAGGAAATTGAGGGATCTAAAGGTCAAATAACTCACCCATGGTCATTAAGTGCAAAGCCAAGATTACAGTCTAGACAGCAGAAATCTTTGCCCAGACCCTTGACTACAGAGCTCCACCACGCTTGGGAGGAGGAAACAGTTGCAGACTGGCTTGTCAGTTTAAGAACTTGATTTTTCTGGTTCATGGATAAATTTTCTGTCGATTGATGGTATATTATTTTAATTTCTCATACAGCCCCACACAGGATTCCATTCCAGTCCTGGCTTTCTATCCATTCAATGAGGCAGGAAGTGTCTTCAAAGAAAAGTGGGTGAGCTTTAGAAGGGGCTGAGGTGGAGTGATGGGGAATGGGTTGAAAGAGGATCTGTGTGTGTTGAAAAATTTGTCCAGGAGCATATAAGGATTCACTCACTGTGATGAACACTGACCCAAATTAAGACAGAAGGCGAGTTAATTTCCAAGCCATCATCTTTTTAAGTAAAAAAAAAAAGAGCGGGTCAAAAGCCAGGAACCAGAAAATCTTTCGTTTTTCTTTTTTTCCCCTCCTGTTTGGAGAAGAGCATAGGGGAGGCGAAAGCAGGCTCAGCGGGCACCAGTCTGTATGCTCCTTGCTTGTAACTGTAAGTTCTTGCTGTTGCCTTTGAGCCCCAGAACTGTTTTATTGGCTTTATAAACTTCTAGCTATCTTCTTTTAGGAGAGTAACAGATGGGCATGCTGGAACTGAGCTTTTTATCTGAGTCTTCAGAACCTTTTTGCACACAATTTATGAAGCTCACTTCTTTGCAAATTCAGTACTTTCCTGCAGCTTTTCCATGCGAGACAAGCCACAAGAGCCTCGTTTTCGCTGGGCATTGCCTATTAGTGGCAACACTCTTTTCTTATTTAATCAGCTTCTACAAAGGAGTAAGGCTGAGTCCAGAGAGGTACTGTTTATGAGGGCGAAAAGATTTTGTAGGCCTGTCTAAAAATAACACCATGCATCTGGCTCCCAGGTCTCCCTCCTGTATTCACTTTTTTATTTTTCTGTATTTTGCTTACAAGTTTGAGCTAATAGCTCAGCTGTCGTCAGAATGGGAGGAATCTGACTGGATCAAGTGTTTGTGGGTATGGCACTAACACTCTTTTGGACGGGTGGAGAGCGTGCTTCTGATCTGGGTGTTTGGTTGGGGGGCTAAGATGATATAGCCCATAATTCTAGTCTGATTAAATTCAAAATATACAGTGGATTATTGCATTCACTAGTTCTTGAATGAAAAATCCACCAGTCACTCCTTATCTGCAGTTTCACTTTCTGTAGTTTTTCTTGAGGCCAACCATGGTATGAAAATATTAAATGGTAGGTGCAGAGTCTATATTCAATGAAAAATCACTTGCCTAGCAAATACCTGGCCCTAAACTTGATGATTTCACTAAACAGCAAATAAATGAACAAGCAAAGGAACTAACAATGAAAATTAGGTAACATAAGAATATTTAATGGAAAATGTCAGAAATAAATTACCATAAGTTTTAAACTGCACAGCATTCTGAGACACATGATCAAATCCCATGTTGTCTTATTCCATCCTACTTGGAATCATAATCATTCTTTGTCCAGTGTGTCCATGCTGTATATGGTACCTGACCATTGTTCACTAAGAAGCCATCATGGACATCAGATTTAACTTATTGTCACAATATCTGCATTCAAGTAACACAGAGAAGTAAAGCTCCACATCACAATGTCTATGTATCATTTTCCTTACTTCATCTTATCACTTAGGCATGCTATCATCTCACATTATCACAGAGAGAAAAGTGTATGATACCATAAAATATTAAGACATTCTGAGAAAAAGAAATGTTCATATAACTTCACTTTCGGTATTTCGTTAGAATTGCTCTATTGTATTAGTCATAGTTGTTATTCTCTAACTGCGCTTAACTTTTGCCAAGCGTGTGTGTGTGTGTGTGTGTGTGTGTGTGTGTGTGTGTGTGTGTGTGTGGTGTGTGTGAATTATCTATGATTCAGGCATCTACTGTGGTCTAAAGAGATATTCTTTATAGAACCTGAGGCATTACTGTGTGAATAGAAACAGTATTACCAGTGAGGAAAACACTATGGAATACTAAGATATTATAATTACACCCAATCTACAAAACAGCTAGATGCAAGTTAGACTTAGAAAACAGGACTTAACATGTTGAATATTATTTTTAAAACTAAAAATTAAACATCCCCACTTACCAATCCAACGAGCTAGTGAAAAGAGCAGACAATTCTCCAAAGAATAGACACAAATTGTCACTAAATATTTTGACTATTGAACAATGTTGTCTTCTAGGAGAATGCAAATTAATGCTACTTTGAGATCTCATTTGCCCCGTTCAGAATGGCTACCACTGGGACAACAAAGGACAATAATGCTGACAAGGATGTCGGGAAAGAGAAAACTTTATTCAGTGTTGGTGGGATTGTAAACTACATGGCCATTATGGAAATAAGTGTGGAATTTTCTTTTAAAATGAAAAATAGATCCATAAGATCCAGTTTTTCCACTCCTAGGCTCTCTACACGACCATAGCTCATCCATGTTCACTAATGCATTATTCACAATAACTAGAAAATGGGATCAACCTGGATGTCTATCAACAGAATAATAGACATTGAAAATGCAGAACATATGTACAGTGGAATTTTATCCAGCTGTAAAGGAAAATAAAATTATAAAATTTGAAGGAGAGTGGGTAGAGCTGGGAAAATACACTAGTGAAGTAACCCAGGCCCTGAAACACAAATGCCACATGTTCTTTCTCACGTGCCTGTCTCAGCTTTTAATGTCTGTGTTTATGCATGATGTGGGTGTGAGTGCAGGTACAGGTTATGAAACTAGAAAGGGACCGCAAGATGGGAGGATGTGTTGAGGATGTGTGAAGGGCAAGAAAACACATGTGACATGAGAGTGGAAAAGAGTAGTTGGGGCTTACAGGTTGTGGCAGGGGATAGGACAAAGAGGGCAGAGAAGGTCAACAAAGCAAGTTATGTTGGGAAATGCTGTGATGAAATACATTAAATATTCTAACTATAAGTTTAATAAGAAAAGAAAGGAGGGAAACAAAAGAAGGGGATGAAGAAAGGAAAGAAAAGAACAAGCAGAAAGAAGGCCTCCTTCAGATTTGTGCTTTTCAGGATATTCATAGCTTACTTCCTTCTGCAAGATCCTTTGCTTTACTCCTTTGGCATTTGTTTTATTTTCACTCAGTGTGAAGTTCATGAACCCATCCAAGATGTATTTTGATAGCTTTTATCAGTCTTTGAATATTTCCAAGATTTCAGGGTGGCAGGTATAGAATAGGGTTAGAGCCCTTGCAAGTGGAGTCCAGGTATTTGGATCTGTCTTCAGTAAGTCACACAACTTTGGATAGATTAACAATCATTAAATCCTTCAGCCTTCTGCTGCTGGACAGTGGAAGAAAAAGCTATCTTTTCAACAGAGTTGTTGTAGGATAATTTTCTATATAAATACATACAGACAGACACATACATGGATCAAATAGTCCTCATAGCATATATTAGACATGCATAAAGCTATGGCATTTAGTACACACAATGAATAATAACTATATCATGGTTCCACTGTAGACTTTGTCACCAAGTTTTTTCTGTTAAGAACAGAATTCCAGTCCTGGTGTTGAACAGTGAGTGGGGAAGGTGAAGAATATGATTAAAATAGATTTAAATTTAAAAATTATTTTAAATAATGAAAATACAATAATAAAAAAGAATTTTAATAGTCCTGTTCACTATGGAACATTTCAGAGACTTTGTTAAACAGACAACACTCAACACCAGGCCCATGAATTGCCCATAGTTCTTCATTTGGGGCTGGGTGCTTGTGAGATTTTCTCCATCTACATTGGCAGGCCAACTGATGTTTTGTCATCAAGTGGATCCTTTTTTAGGTGAGCATATTTTAAGATTTTATGGGTGCAGCTCTGTGTCATATATAGAGGACACTATCTCATAGCAGATACCCTGTTCCTCTGGCTCTAACAATCTTTCTGCCCCCTCTCCTCACAATTACCTGTGCTTTGGTGTAGGGATTGCCTTATAGATTGATCAGCCAGAGATGGGCATCCACAGTCAGTTGTTCTCTTCATTGTGATCACTTGTAGATTTCTGTGATGGTCTTTGTTGGCTACAGAAATAGGCATGTTTGGTGAGAGGTGAGAGCCACACTTGTGGGTATAAGGATAAGTATTTAGAATGCAGTTAGAAAGTACACTGGTTTACGGAAGTGGTAGGAGTAGGTTCAATTCTTGGGTTCATGACCTTATCAGCTAAGGATAGTTAGTTAGGTTTATGGTACCAGGCATCAATTCCCTCCTGTTGAGCAGGCCTTATGCCCAATTATATGGCTGTTGGTTACTACTGAGATACAAGTACCACTCTATTGTACCCTTGAGTATATCTTGCCATCCTGGTAATAGTTGTGTTTGCAGTCTTTATAGCTGAGTAGGACTATTAATTGCTTTTTTCCCTGGGCAGCTTGCATAACACCTTTGGATACTGTGAGAGCTAGTCCTCAGGGAAGAGGCTTCCAGGTCAGTCCCAACTCAATTAAGCCAAGTCATGTGTCTGAAGTGTGTAGTGTCTTCAACAATAAATAGAATGTTACCTTCAAGTTCTAGAAGAAAATCAAGGCCAATGCCAATATATTGTTTTTTGATACTTGAATGCTCATGAATAATCACAAGAGGGAGGTTACCCAAGCCTGGCATATTTATTCTATGTCTATTTATAGTCTATAGCTCTTATAGTGGATATTCTTGAATTTATTTGATCATTGAAGCCATTTTATCTACCACTAATCACAGTTAACACTCTGAGGGACCATGTTCTGCAAACACATTGTAGGAATGGTGACCAGATATACAGAACCAGTGTTCAAAATTGAAATGGTGTCTTTATCCTTCTTGTACATTTATAGGCTCCATGACTCTGGGATAGCACTGAATTTGTTACCAGTGATGACACAGATCAGTTCTGGGTCACCAGTCCTCAGAACCATGGTTGGAAATGTTTCCAGGCCTGATAATCCTTGTCACAAGTTTACACTGGAACCTGAGGGAAGAGAAAGAGGCAAGTTCTCCTGGTATCCATTTAAAATGAAGTTTCTCACTTTTCTCATCACAGTTATAACCCTGTTCCTAATTGTCAACCCCCACCCCCAACATACAGACATCTTGAGAATAGACCAAAGCTCTGCAGAGCCTAACCTGGTTGAGATACAAAGTCATATTTAGCAAGTATGTCTTCTGTGCACATTCTCTCAGAGGTTGAACCTGTGCTCCATGCTCAGCTCACTCCTGTCAGCTGAGGGCCTGCTCTCTCTCCAAGAGGTTTCTTCTAATCACCATCTCAGTGTATCATTATGCTGTTTAATTTTTTTTCTTCATGGTGCTTCAATAATCTGGCATCTTCCATTTTGCTAGTCTTATTATGTGTTCTCCTTGACGCAAACCTGGTCAACTGAGGTATTGGTCTGATGTTTGCTCTGCATTCTAGGATGATGCCAGTAAATACTGAATAAGTGGTTTAGAACAATTAAGAATGGATGAATAGTTATGTTTTTCCTTGAATTCACATCTGGTGAACAGGACTAATGTAGCCTACCTTATCTGTTACTGAGCCTACATAGACAGGTGTTTGTGGAAAGTCTTAGGTTAGTGCTTTGTCTCTTGGTAGCATTCAACAAATGTACAATACTTAATCTGGATCTAGCTCATGAGTGAAACTCCCATGGAGATGTTTTTTTAAATAATGGAACTTCTGTGTCAGACCTTCTGATACCATTAACAGAATGCTAGACACCATGTGTCTTTTATTGAGTGGTGTTTTTATAAGTAGAATATTAATGAAGTAGCAGTCACACTTCCTTTTATCACAAAGTGTATATTTCTTTTTTCTGACTTAGGATTTTTTTTATAATTTGATTTAATTTTACATATCAACCACGGATTTCCTCTCCTCCCTCCTTCACCCTCCCCCTCCCCCCAACCCACTCCTCCAGGGCAAGGACTCCCCTGGGGATACAGCTCAGCCTGGTAGATTCAGTCAGGGCAGGTCTAGTCCCCTCCTCCCTTCACCCAGGCTGAGCAAAGTGTCCCAGCTAGGCCCCAGGCTCCAAAAAGCCAACTCATGCTCCAAGGACAGGTCCTGGTCCCACTGCCTGGGGCCCTCCCGAACTTTTCAAGCTAATCGACTGTCTCACTTATCCAGAGGGCCTGATCCAGTTGGGGGCGCCTTAGCTATTGGTTAATAGTTCATGTGTTTCACTAGTTTGGCTATTTGTCCATGTGTTTTTTCCAATCATGGTATCAAAATCTCTTGCTCATTCAATCTCTCCTCTTTCTTGCTGATTGACTCCTGGAGCTCTACCTGGGGCCTGGCTATGGATCTCTGCATCTGCTTCCATCAGTCATTGGATGAGAGTTCTACCATGACAGTTAGGGTGTTTGGCCATCCGATCACCAGACTAGGTCAGTCAGTTCTGGCTTTCTCTCAACCATTGCCAGTACTCTACAGTGGAGGTATCTTTGTGGATTTCTGGGGACCCCTCTAGCACTTTACTTCTTTCTATTACCATGTGGTCTTCATTTATCATGGTCTCTTTTCCTTGTTCTCCCTCTCTGTTCTTGATACAGCTGGGATCTCCCACTTCCATAAGCTCTCTTTCCCCCAGCCCTTGCCCTTCATTAACCCCCCTCACGTCCATTTTGCTCATGTAGATCTCATCCATTTCTCTGTCCTTGGGAGATCCCCGTGTCTTTCTTAGGGTCCTCTTTACTAGGTAGCCTCCCTGGAGTTGTGAGTAGCAGTCTACTCAAGCTTTGTTTTGCATCTAGTATCTACCTATTAGTGAGTACACACCATGTTTGTCTTTCTCAGTCTGGGTTAACTCACTCAGAATGATTATTTCTAAATCTATCCATTTGCCTGTAAACTTCATGATGTCATTGTTTTTCTCTGCTGAGTAGTACTCCATTGTGTATATGTACTACATTTTATTTATCCATTCTTCAGTTGAAGGGTATCTAGGTTGTTTCCAGGTTCTGGCTATTACAAACAATGCTGCTATGAACATAGCTGAGCATGTTCCCTTGTGGTATGATTGAGCATTCCTTGGGACTATGCTCAAGAGTGGTATAGCTGTGTCTTGGGGGAGATTGATTCCTAATTTGCTAAGAAAGCACAATATTGATTTCCAAAGTGGCTGTACAAACTTGCGTTCCCAATAACAGTGGAGGAGAGTTCCCCTTGCTCCACATTCTCTCCAGCATAAGCTGTCTTCAGTGTTTTTGATCTTAGCCATTCTGAAGGGTGTAAGGTAGCTTTCTGAGAAGTAGAATCTGCCACCTCTCATTGGACCAAGAGAGGCTTCCTGAAATGCCAAATCTGTCAGCTCTGACTGGACCAAGAGCTCTGATAAGACCAAGAATGAATCCATGATGAGATGGGCAGATAGATGTCAAGGCAGAAGTACATACAACAACATAAAGAGCAGTACAGCGTCACTAGAACCTAGCCCTCCTTCAACATTAAGACCTGAACATCACAAAGTGGAAGAAGCAGAAGAAAGCAACCTTAAGAATAACATTATAAAGATGCTAGAGGCATTTAAAGAAAAAAATCAAAAATGAAATTGAGGAAAAGATAAACAAAAAAGTGGAGGAAATCAATAAGGAAAATGAAAAGTCAAACAAAAAAAATGGGAAGAACTCTATAAGAAACTACAGGTAAAGACAAATAAAGCAGAAGAAAACAATAAATCCCTTAGAGAAAACCATGAAAAGTCAATGAAACAGGTGAAGGAAACAGTCCAAGACCTGAAAAGGGAAATAGAAAAAAATGAAGAAGACATAAACAGAGGGAATGCTGGAAATAGAAAATCTGAGTAAGTGAACAGGAACTTCAGATGCAAGTATAACCAATAGAATGCAAGAGATGGAAGAGAGGATCTCTAGTGTAGAGGATACAATAGAGGAAATGGATTCATCAGTCAAAGAAAATACCAATGCCAAAGAATTACAACACAAAATGTCCAAGAAATCTGGGACACCATGACAAGACCAAACCTACAAATAATAGGGACAGAGGAAGGAGAATACCAACTCAAAGGCACAGAGAATATATTCAACAAGATCATAGAAGAAAACTTTCCCAACTTAAAGAAGGAAATGCCTATGAAGATACAAGAAGCCTATAGAACACCAAACAAACTAGACCCCCCCCCCAAAGTCCCCTCGCAACATAATGATTAAACAACTAAACGTACAGAATAAAGAAAGAATATTAAGAGCAGCAAAGGAAAAAGTCCAAGTGACTTATAAAGGCAAACCAATAAGAATAACACCTGATTTATCAATGGAGACTTTGAAAGCCAGAAGGACCTGGACAGATGTAATGCAGACGCTAAGAGACCATGGATGCCAGCCTAGACTAGTATACCCAGCAAAACTTTCAATCATCTTAGATGGAGTGAACAAGACATTCAAAGACAAAGCAAGATTTAAACAATACTTATCCACAAACCCAGTCCTACAGAAAGCACTAGAAGGAAAATTCCAACCTAAGGAAGTCAGATACATCCATGAAAACACAGGCAATAGATAACACCACAGCAGTAAACCACAAAGAAGAGAAGCACACACATACTACCAACAAAAAATAACAGGAATGAACAATCACTGGTCATTAATATCCCTTAATATCAATGGACTTAATTCACCTATTGAAAGACACAGGCTAATAGAATGGATACAAAGGTAGGACCCATCTTTCTGCTGCATACAAGAAACACACCTCAAATTCAAAGATAGACACTACCTAAGAATTAAAGGCTGGGAAAAGTCTTTCCAATCAAATGGTCTTAAGAAGGAAGCAGGTGTAGCCATCCTAGTATCCAGCAAAATAGACTTCAAACTAAAATCAATCAAAAGAGATCAAGAAGGGCATTACATACCAATCACAGGAAAGATCCACCAAGATGAAGTTTCAATTCTGAACATTTATCCCCCAAACACAAGGGCACCCACCTATGTAAAAGAAACATTACTAAAGCTTAAATCACATATAAAACCCCACACATTAATAGTGGGAGACTTCAACACTCCACTCTCACCACTGGCAAGATCTGCCAAATTGAAACTTAACAGAGAAATAAAGGACTTAACTGATGTTATGACTCAAATGGACTTAATCGATATCTACAGAATATTCCATCCTAACAAAAAAGAATATACCTTTTTCTCAGCACCCCATGAAACCTTCTCTAAAATTGACAACATACTTGGCCACAAAGCAAATCTCAACAGATACAAAACAATCAGAATAACTTCCTGTGTTCTATCAGACCACCATGGTTTAAAGTTAGATTTCAACATCAAAAACTACAGAAAGCCTACAATCTCATGGAAACTGAATAATGCTCAACTGAATAATGGTCAAGGAAGAAATAAAGAAAGAAATTAAAGACTTCATAGAGATCAATAAAAATGAATATACCACATACCAAACTTATGGGACACAATGAAATCAGTTCTAAGAGGGAAATTCATAGCACTAAATGCTCACATACAGAAGTTGGAGAAATCTCATACTAGTGACTTGACAGCATACCTGAAAGCTCTAGGACAAGAAGAAGCAAAGTCACCCAGGAAGAACAGACACAGAGTGTATATTTAATTAGAAGCCAAAATAATGTTTTTAAATTTCCAATCTCACATGTTGTAACATGATGTCAAGGAAGCCTGGGGCTTCCACAGTCTTAATATGCAGGCTTGAATCTAGGCTCTGCCATTGACTAATGATGACCAGTGTTGCTTACTCTGATTTTGCATCTTAGTATCTTTCTCATCAGGACATTATCAATAGCTGTCTCTTAGCTTTGATGTAAGAATTTCATGTTCTCTCCTTATAAAACTCATTAAATGCTAGCTGCTGTGTTCTTTTTAATGATATTACAACAACAACCACCACTACCACTGACTAGTATCTCCTGGGAATTTCTAAGCTGAGATATAAGGGAAAAGGCTACCCACTGTTTATTTATCTAATAAAGTTCTAGTAGATCTCAAAATCCAAAGGGAGGCTGGAACCAGGACAAACTGAATTAACTGACCATATGTACTCACAGAATATGGGGACTGCTAGTGCTACCAGTGACCTGTGCTTTGGGTCCTGTCCTTATAATCTCCACAACCCTTTGGACTTTCCTGCTGAATAAGGGAGTCCCAACATAAATGGGTAAATCTTTAGGACAACACTCTTCAGCTAACAAGCAGGTTGTTGTCATGTGTAAAAAGAGTTATAAATGACTGGCATGTTGACATATCAATTCTGCTTCCCATCTCTGTGCTTTTCAGAGAGTAAATAGGCATTTTTGCATGACTCAGTCTTTATTCTTGAGCTGGAGCTGTGTCAAGAGAAAAGTCTAGAGGTGTGACCTCAGTCTCCTTGGAAAGGGAAAGTCATTGAGAGGATGAGTCTTTGAATGGGTGTCCAAGGAGCTGTTATTGAGAGTGAATCATGAATCTTTCAGGTTATTTAAAGATTACACTGCTGAAAAAAAAAGCAAAGGTGTATTTGTTTATGCTGTTTTTCCAAATACTTAAAAAGCTAGTTGCTTCCCCTGGGTTCCCTCCTGCTCATCTCCCCCTTTACTACTTTCTTTCTTTCTTTCTTTCTTTCTTTCTTTCTTTCTTTCTTTCTTTCTTTCTTTCTTTCTTTCTTTTTTTGAGAGATCATAGATCTCTCTCTCTCTCTCTCTCTCTCTCTCTCTCTCTCTCTCTCTCTCTCTCTCTCTGTATGTGTGTGAAAGCACTGGAAAGAAATGATAGCCCCTTAAAATAGAATTACTAGGAACATAACTCCTTAAAAGCAGCTGAGATAACAGATTTCATTAAAACCATGCTTTAATGGAATTGAAGGGAACTTCGATGTTAAGAAGTGTTTGCAGAAGGTAAAGAGAAAGTGATTTTAATTATTGAATGTTTCTAAATATATCCACCTACTTCTCCCTAGCCATGTAGTGCATATCTGCAGTTCTAGGTGAGGCATAGCGTATTGTGAAGCATAAGATAGACACCCATACTGACTATGGCTTACTTAGAAGATCATCCTTTCATTAACTGAACCTGAGGAAAACCTAACATTTTCAGCTTGCCCAATGGACTTTGGTGAAATATTACAACTGTGCTTGTAAACTGACTATGCTCTACCTTAGGCAGTAGTGATGTTCCTATATCACTTGTGCTGCATCCTGCATTTAAAATGACGGAATAGACAATGTTCAGATTTGAGGTTTCAGAGTTTATGAAACAATAACAACTTTCAACACAGACAAGACTGAAATAACAGGATGGATTCATTTTCCCAGGTAGTCTGTTTCTAGGCAGTCAGGCCTGGTAGGTAAGCAGTCTTAGAGAATACCCTTTGACCACCATGGTTTATGCTAGTAGATTTGCATCCTCCCATGGGGATGTGGCATCTTCAGAGTGTCCCATCTCTGTGCTACAGAGGGCAATGCAACAGAACATTGCTGATTGGTGCTGGAGAGGCTTTGCAGTTGGAACAAGGATAATGATTGTAGGCACCAGATGGGAGCATGCATGCCTTAGCAGATGGATTGCTATGCATGATCTTGGTTTATTAAACTTCTCTTTTCTAAGGGAAGTCCTTATCACATGAATTTGTGACAACTGCAAACATATTTGGGGAATAATAGGAGATTAAATAAGTCAATACAGTATAATCTTGAGTGTTTGACTTGATGCCTTTGGCAAGAAGGAATAATTGCAGTTTTTATAGAAGGGGAGTGACAAGGAGAAATGCTTTTATTGAAAGAATGCAGAAGATACAAGGTGAGCCAAAGATACTCAGATTTTAAGGGAGAGTCTAAGGGAGGGGTTTTAATGTTTTTAAAACTTTCATCCCAGTAGTACAAAGTCTGATATACAATTTATTAAGCATATAAATGAGAAAAGGAGTGAGAAAAAGAATAGCTTCCTTTCCATTCTAGTTGAAACATAGAAGGACTCCTACAATCTAGGGGAGACATGACAAAGCCCTTTGCAGTTAGACATTAGTACCCTGTGAAAATGGAAATTGAGAGAAAATGTTCAAGATTTGGGGAGGTCTCCATGGTATAGACTTGTTCTAGCATAAATGTCAGAGGTACTTTTGCTGACTCTCCAACACCATGTTAATATGTCTGTGATGGTTACAACGTATACCTGGTTTGATTACGTCCTCCTAGGCCTGCTGTGTTGGAACTTTGATTCTCAGTGTGGTGAAAGTGAAGGAGATGGGACCTACTGGTTAATAATAACATCAACAGCGCACAGCTCTGGGCAGGGATTAGTGCTGGTCCCTGTAAGAGCCAGTCCATCCACAGCTAGCCTTTCCGTGTTCTCTTGCTCCATCAACAGAAAGTCTGGAGATGTGACTTCTGTCATTCTGGAAGAGAAAGACAGTCAGTGAGACCTGGTGGCAGCCCAAGGAGCAGTTATTGAAGTGAATCAAGAATCTTTAAGAGTAGAGATACTACTGCTATGGAGGTGTATTTGGTTTGGTTCTTTCCCTCTATTTCTTATCCTGTGATCATGCTTTCATGCATTCATGACACTGTAATGCTTTCTGCCCTGAGGCAGTAAAATGAACCCAGCAGATGTACAAGGTCACATGTATACAGGTGTGTGTGTGTGTGTGTGTAGACCAGAGGTGTTTTCTTTGATTTCTCTTTACTGTATTTATTGAGACATGGTGTCTTGCTGAAACACAGCCCACTAGTGCAGCTAGTCTCACTAGCTAGCTTGCCCTGCAGATTTCCTGTCTCTGTCTCCCAAGTGCTGTGATTAGAGGTAGGCCCACGACAACTGCCCAGTGCTTCCATGGTTGCTGCGATCCAAATTCTGGTCTTCACACTTGTGCAGCAGGCACCGGGTGCTCTAAGGCATCTTTCCAGACCTCGAGGCTGGTGGTTTTCACTTAGCAATGATCAATTAAGGTTCTTTCCATTGCCATTGCCGTTTCATGCAAGTTGTTTTTCTAGCTTCCTAACAGCTCTTTATAACGGACTTAACCGAATTTTTTGCCTTAGTCTATTTTCTACTGCTATGGTTCAGACAATTTACAATAAAATGGATTTCTCTATCTTAGAGTTCCAGAGGCTCAAGAACATGGCACTGGAACCTGCTGAGCTCCTTTGACTGCCTCACACGGAGTATGCGCGCGCGCACACACACACACACACACACACACACACACACATATGCAGAAAATATTCTGTTCAGAAAGGCTATCATTTATTTGATTCCAATTCTATGGTGTTCTGGGAGAAGACGTGATGGCTAATCTTGTTTGTCAACTCTGAAACACTCTGGAAGAGAGAACTTCAATTAAGTAATTGCTTCCATCAGATTGGCTTGTTGACACGTTTGTGGGGGGCATTTTCTTTATTGCTAATTTAAATAGCGGACCCAGCCTACTGTGAGCAGTGCCTGAATAGTATAGAAAAGGTAGTTGAGCAGGCTAGGGGAAGTGCGTGTGTCAATAGAAAGCTTCTATGACCTCTGCTTCAGTTCCTGACTCCAGGTTCCTGTTTGAGTCCTCACCTTGGCTTCCCTCAAGTCATATAAAACTTTTCCTTTCCAAGTTTGTTTTGGTCAGTGTTTTATCACAGAAACAGAAAGCAAATGAGGACAAAGACAGGAATAATTTTAAAAATCAAAGGTTTCCAGAGGTTGAAGATGGAGAGATAAAAAGATGGTACAGGAGGGAATATACTCTTCTGTATAATATTCTGATGGCTGATATATGCCATTATACATTTATCAATATCCATAGAACTGGAAAACATAGTCTGAAATAGGTTGTAAACTATGGGCTCTGTTACTGATGACATCTATTGGCTCATGTGTAACAATGAGAACGGTTCTGGACTTGCTGGCTCTCTTGTTTTGGCTTATGGCAAGGGAGCACACCATGGCAGAGGAGCACATGCTGGAGCAAAGTCACTCAGCTCAAAGACAGTGTCAGAAAAGAGGAAGATCAATGGAAGAGTGCACCAATATCATTTTCAAAGGCGTACTACTGATATTCAGAAGACCTCTTCCTGGGTACCTCCTGTTAAAGATTCCATCACTTTCCAAGAGCGCTATAGGTCAAAGAGCACACCTTTAATACAGAACTCCAGGACACTTACACAAACCAAAGAAGTTCATCAAATGGAACACAAGCTTCCTACTAAGATGTTAACAGCAGTGAAACCATGGTTGGGGGGGATTGTAGATATAGAAACTGTAATTTTTTGCTCAATTTTTCTATAAAACTAAACCGGCTCTAAAAATCTCATCTTGCTTTATGAGAAGAATGAGGATGCTATTAGTTTGGGGGATCATCTTTGCTTTACTCTCATATTATTGAAAACTGTTGCTTCTACTTGTTAGTACTGCTTAGGAAGGACTTGGAATTAAGAAAGGAAACATTATTCTCCCTTGTTCTGTCAAATTAATGCAAAAGCAAATTATAGCAATCAGTTCCTTTCTGCCTACTCTAAACTGGTTGATACAGGACAAAAAAAAGAGACCCTTCTTTGACTTTTCTCTCTGGCATCAGTGGCTTGTGGTCTTGGCAGCTAAAACAACAGACAAGTGGTAGGCATATGGAAATCAAAGGGCAGGGTGCCGCTGAGTCCAGTCCCCATTCAACATTTTACAAAAGCAAGCCACAATAGTCACAAGGAAGTGGGAACTCCCCCTCCCTTATCATGGTCTGTGCTTTTTTCTTCTGAATTTCCTTGGGATCTATCCCAGGCTATCCTCATTCTTTGGATCCATGTTAGCTCTTCTGGTGATGCTCCAGCTGGCTGCATGATGCCAAATGGTGTTTCCAGTTTCTGTTTCATTCTTGTCCAGCCAGTAGAGTGGACCTAGCCTTCTGTTGATTTTTTAAACTTTGTTGGAAATTGAGCAGATGGATTTGAATTCTTAATTTTCTTAAAAAAAATGTGCCAAGTCCTTGTTCCTTTGTTCCTTATTTTCCTCTTGACCAGTTCCCATGGCTTTGACCATGTCCTTTTTAAAGGCATGGCACTGACTGGTTTTATCTATCTATGCTTTAGATTTGTCTTTGGAAATTGAATTCTCTACAGTTGACTCCACATTTGTTTTACTACCTTGCTTTCCGAGTATATGTGACTATATGCACACATGTTGTCACTGAAATAATTATAAGTCATGTTAAAATGTTAATATATAATTCACAACTGTGATTGCATAGGAAAAGGAGATCAAACAGAGCCATTTGTCTGGTGTTTTATTGAAACTAACTGTAAAGATCCAGGGACACTACTAGCAACCGACTTATACAAAATCAGGTAAATTCTAAGTAGACAGCCAGGAGGCAAGTTCATATTTATCTTGCTTTATGATATACTTTTCTTTTAATTGAAAGAGCATTAGCTTTGTCTTCTGGAAAGTTTAGGTATAGGTGGAGGTGACGACAGATGGGTAGGACTGTCACTGAAGCCTTAGTTTGTCTATAAAATGGGGGCAGTTTTGACTTTCAGTATTCTTCTCAAAATGGGTTTATAATAAAACACTTGACTCGGTGAAAATGAACAGAAATTTCTCAGAGTTCTGGAACCTAGGAGGTTAAAGTGCCAGGCGTGCATGTCTGGTTCTGAGATTGTTGCTTGGCCATATTTTCTCCAGAAGGGAGGAGTACCGTGACCTCACATGAAAGAAGGCAGAAAGGACTACCTTCACATGGAAGAAGGCAGAAAGGACTACCTTCCCTGCATGAAACCTTTCTGTAAGGGCACCTGAGTCCAACATACCAGACATTGGAGAAGAGGCTTCACACCAAGAGTTTGCTGAGCCTCCCAAGCCCTGGGCTCATGGCAGGTGATGAATTGTTGGGTGTTCAGTCTGATGCTGATTGCTGAAATCCCATTTTCGACCTTGTGACCAAAAGAGTCATTTGCAGACCCGATTGCTTTGCTCTCTTCCCTTAGCAGATGTGTTTTTCTGGCCAGTGGCTACCTATAAAACATGATGCCTGACTTTCCTCTGCTGTTAGCACACCTGTCTGAAAGCTCCCTCCACACTGAAGCGATCTATTTTCAATCCTTAGACTCCCTTTGGATTAAAGGTCAGACGTCCACATCGGCAGCTCTTGTCTTTCTTCCACAGCTCTCTGTACAAATAGCGGTGGTGCCTTGAGTTGGTCTGCTCTCTGCCCTCTGCCTCTCTTGCTTCCCATGGACACTGTTAACTGACACAAACAAGTGGCCAGTTCCCCATTTTCCTTCCACAGTACATGCCATATATGGTGTTTTAAATCAAGCATATCTGGAATTTATTTGTTTGTTTTGTGATAAGGTACTGTTGCTTTGCATCCTTGAACTTTGAAGGTTGGGGGAGGCTGAGTAGGTTCTCATAGGTTCCTTCCTCTCAGTACTTCAGCTTTGCCAGATTAAAAGAAATCTTGAATCACTGCAATGTGCCAAATGTACTCTGCATGGCACTGGGCATGAATTCACGAGACAGAAAACACAGATACACACACACACACACACACACACACACACACAGGTGGTGGTGGAAGGAAGTGTTTTGGAAAGGTTAGAATGAGGAAGGGTAATTAGTGGGAGAAAAAGGGGGAAACAAGGCAGGGAGATGAATATTATCAAAATACACTATATACATATATAAAGTGTCATAATTAAACTCATTGTTGATAAATATGATTCATGCTAAAAAAATTTTGTCTCTCTCTGCCTCTGTCTCTCTCTTATACACACACACACACACACACACACACACACACACACACACACACACACACTGAACTTTAATCACTGGCAGGCAGAGAAAGAAAATGGTGTTGCAATTCGCAATATAAACTTGATATGACAAATCGACATCTTAAAGTATATTTTGGTGGTTTGAGAACAGAGGGATTAGGAAAGACCATCAGACTTAAACAGGACCAGGCAGACACCATGTTTAGGCCCACCAGGTTAAGGGCTTGATAACTCCTTACTAAGTAGCTATAAATTGGTACCAGAATTATAGCATATGGAAATAGAGGTTTGCTACATATTAGGTATGCTTGTGCTAAGTAAATGAGTAATAAAAGATTCCCCAATGAAAGCACTTCTCTAGGTTTGGTGAGTTGTGGCAGTTTGGCCTGGGTGGTCCAGTTTGACCATAGTAGGTGAGGCTGCTCAGAGGGCTCCCTTACATCCTCGGCCATGGTGACAGGATGTTCCTTTTCAAGGTGGACTTTGGTCACCATGCTCTTTCACAAAAGTACTGTGAAGAATCTGAAAGATACACCCCTTTCTTGGTAAAGCCTACTGGAAGTTGGGTTACTTTAAAATGTAACAGACATGAAATCTTGTTTAAAATTTCCTCACCACTTCTGGCTTTAAAAACACTGCCGTGACCTCTTCCTCACCACTTCTGGCTTTGCTACCCAGAATCAACCTTTTGAACTGTTGCTGCTTTTATACAGTCATTATGTTAAACACTAGAAAATACATCTAAGTCACTCTATCCATACTGAGAAGCAGTATCTATTGTCCACTATTCCTATAATACTAACATTCAGCTCATATGCTCACTTACTCCTAATGTTATCGTAATATTATCATAGTTTTCAGATTCCATTTGTAATTTATTTAGCTCTTTATTTTTCTAATTTACCAACTTTTGATGGAATTTTCTTTGTCTTGTCCTCTCCCTCAAATCTCCTTCATCCTGTTGTTAAAACCTTCACATATAAAGCTGGATTTTACTTCCTATGAGGGGACTTATGTCTTTTTACTTTGTGTGTAAACTAATTAAATAGCAATATAAAGTTATTTACAGTGAAGTGCAGTGTGTGTCATCTGGGTTCTCTTAGTTACTGTCCCGCTTCTGAGACTTGAGAAAGCAGTAAAGGAAAACTAGGTGGAGAGCACCTGGAGGAATTAGGGCAGGAACTGAGCCATGCAAAATTCGGGCGATTCAATGGGCAGAGGATACAAAATTAGCAAGAATGCAAAACATTCAACATCAGTGTGGGGGTAGGCAGATGGTAGCTATGTGTCCAAGTTTGTGGAGGAAATTACTTCTTTGAGCAAAATGATGAGCAAAGCTGAAAAGATAGTTGAGAACCAAATGGTTATCTATGGGTTGCAGACTATCCATCCCTCTTATAATCCCATTTATTTATCTTTAAAATGTTCTCACAACTACCAGAAAATCATCTAATTGTCTAAGCCTATATCCTTTTGGTCTGTGGGATTGATGCTGTTGGCTAGTATGTGTGTGTGTGTGTGTGTGTGTGTGTGTGTGTGTGTGTACATATGGCTGTGTGTTTGTAAGTATGTACACATATGTATATGGGTATATGTATATACAGAGAGAGGGGGGCTCGAGGTCAACCTTGGGTTTCCATTTTCAGTAGATAGCTATATTTATTTATTTGAGATAAGCTCTTTTACTGGAACCCCAAGCTTGTTAACTAAGCAAAGCTCTCTGGCCAATGAGGCCCAGAGATCCACGAATCTTTACCTCCCCAGCACTGAGATTATAGCCACCGTGCCTGGCTTTGTATGTAGGTGCTGGGGATTGAACTCATGTCTTCATTCTGCATGCCAAGCACTTACTTACTGGTCAACAGAACCATGGTCACCTCACCAATATCTTCCCCGCTTCTAGGTCTACCTCACATCCTTGACTCCATGGCATGTGTTCTTCTTGCTCTTCTGTCACTCTGGGTATCACTTTCTTTCAGTGTGTTTTCTTTATAGGTCTGTTGAGTTTCTGCGTCGGCTCTCACTTCTTCTTATGGGCCATTTTGGTCTACTGTTTTCCATATGCTATTGATGCCCAAATCTGTGCCTCTGATTCAGATCCACCTTATATCACCAGAATTTTTGAGCATCTCAATCTGACTAGGCGATAAAAACACATACACTGAATTTATGCAAACTATATATTTTCTTCCATACCACTCCTTTTTAGGCTTACTCTTTCTTCCTTAGTTCTGTAATTTCCTTTAAAACTGGTAGATTCCAGTCTTTATTATACAAATTTGATTTCCACCCTGGACTCACTTTCATGCAGTCAGATACTGAGTTCTATTAATTTCTCTACCTATGTTTACCGTTTTTGTAGTGTGCATCCCCATTTCTCTTTCTATCATTATATCCTGATTGGGACCCCTTTTCATATGACCCATACTAGTCTTTTAAACATCTTCTGTTTCACCATTTTAGTCGTTCCTCACAATAATGCCAGAATAGGATAGGTTGGATTATACTGTCCTCTAACCATAGTTCTTCAGTGACTTCACATGATTTGTGGAATAAAGATCCTATCTTTTTACATGGTTTAGCCATTCAATATGACCCACACTGATTTTATCCAGAACTATTTCCCACCATTCACTACCATGCAACCTATAATTGAATAATAAGGAATCTCTCCAATTCTTGCTGAGGTTGAATTATTATTCTTTGTCTGATTCTTGTTTTGAATTCTTGACATCTTATCTTTCACAAAAGGCTCTGTTAAATTGCTACCAAAAATGCCCTTTCTGTGTTGCAGTATTTCCCTCCTTGACATTATTTTCTTCCCACTGGGGTAACACACTTTGTGTCCATTTCTTTAATGACATAGATAGCATTTTCCTCTGTATCACTGAAATTCTCTTCAGTGAATTTGAGCTGCTATAACAAAATGTCAAAGACTGAGTAATTTATAAACAGAGGAAATTTACTTATCACAGCCCAGTCTAGAGCATGACAACTCCAAAATCATGCCTTGCTGATTCCTCCAGGTTGTATGACAGCTGTGCCCTCGTGTGATGGAAGGGATAGAAGGTCACACTTGCTGCCTCCCCAGCCTCCATTCTGTTAAAACACATGGACCTCATCACAAATCACCTCCAAAAGTTCTACAACTTAGTACCATTGCACAAAGAATCAAGTTTCAACATGAATTTGGGAAGAGGCACATGCCTTTGGAAGCCATATATAATAGTTGGATCCTGCCAACTATTTGACATAAGTTGGTGAAGTTCTGTTTAATGGTTAATAGAACGTATACCTCTATTTTCTGAGCACCATTGAGTCCATGTCTATGGAAGAACTGAAAAGTCAGGGTTCTATGCTTTACTTCCTCTTCAAAGATGTGATAGCCATGTCTTCTTTCAAAATACTCTCCATCATTCTGTAATATGGGTGTTTGTCACTAATTCTTACTGAAGAAGAGCAGGAGAAAGGGAAAAATTGAACTTACATGTATCTGATTATACAGCTTTTCTTCAAAAGGATTCACATTTCAAAGAAGTGAGTGTTCTCCCTGAAACTTTTTGTCAACCATGCTGAATTGCTTAGAACCACTGAGGGAGAGCCAGTTGCCTCAGTAGCTCCTTTTAGTCCAAACAGGCTCATGATCCACTTAGCCAGGAAGGTATGACAGATCTGTCTTCCTCAGGAAAAGATCTGGAGAAGCCTTAGCTTCAGTCTGAGCACCTGCCTCCAGAAGAGTGCTTCTCTCAGAGGCAGTTAGCTTTAGTTCCAGAAGGACATGGGCACTTTCACTTCAGTCAGGTGGCCTCGGATTTTAGAACATGAAAAATAAATAATCCTTGATTTACATAGTTGTTAAGATCTAATAATACCGTGTAGTCAGAGCCCCTGGCTGTAGCATGGTACCTCTGGAACCCGGTGAGTTCTTTTCTTTTGTCTTCCGTTCTCTGTCCCCATAATGGAGTTTACTCTCTTTGCCTGGGTCAAGGGATGATTTCAGGTGTCTATTGATTAGAACAAGACCACATCTCTTGACCTGTCTCCAGGTCCCCTAAATCTCCAGTGGTTGTTACTCTAAATATAGCTTTGGAATTAACAAGGAAATGCAGTCAGTCAGCAGCTCCTAGTGACTTCACAAAAGCAATTATTGGCAGGGAGCCCACAGACAAGAATAGTACTCAAGGCTACTTCAGGGTTCTTTCTGCCTCTTTCTGCTGCCACTGCACATGTGGGCAGAGGGAAGGATGATCTCTCCCCTTCTTTATTTGCATCACAGTGATAGTTTTTAAGTATGAAAGAGTGGAAATTCACCTCCTTCTAGACCATGTATTTCCCATTCTTAATAAAGTGACACTGAAGCCTATCTTATTTACTGTATCTTTATTGACCACCCCCAAACCAGAAGGATCAATTGCAGGTTGTTCGGCTTGTTTTCCATGCTGACTTTGTATAGTTACTTATGTGAGTTTTGTGAACATCACCATCAAACTGGAATGAGAACAAGCATCGTGAAGACATACATGCTTTTCTAGTAGGCCCTGCTTATTCTTCAGGTTATGTTTTGGTATGATTGATTAGTGCCATACACCAAGATCATTTAGCTTTGTTGCAAATGTTTAGACAGAACTAAGATTTCAGATCACATTTGATGTGTTTCCATGCCTAATTCATTGACTTGCCTTTGACGGAACATAGGGAAGTATCTGTTTTCTTTCCCCAGTGTTTAATGTCAGTTTACCTAGGTCACAGACTTTCTGTTGTTGTGTGTAGTCTACTATGGACATCTGAAAGTAACACTTCCTTTTGATGTCCAACAGGAAAAGACACAGAGTTTTAGGACAGGAAATTATCCCTATGACTCCTAAGGAAAAAATATGGAGCATAACCACTCCTCAAAGACTGTTGAGGAGCCTGTCATAATGATGCACACCTGTAATTCCACACAAGGGAGGTTGAAGCAAGAAGATCACACATTCAAGGTCATCTTGGGATATAGAGTTTGACTTTGTTTCAAAAACAAAAACAAATAAAACAAAACAAAAATACAAATAGGAAGCAAAGTAAAGAAAAAATAAACAACAAAAAAATCATGAGTGCTTATTCCTTCACCAAGTAAAACAGAAGTTTGGTTTCAGACATGAGCTGATTCATCTTCTAAAGCTTTGAGATTATGGGGCAATGTTGACACTGAGGTGATGCAGAACAGCACTATTGCCAAACCAACAACTGGCATGGGCTGGCTGCATGAGTCACTTGTCTTTGTGACCAAATACCCTTTAAGAAGTGATGGGGGAGAGGAGTTTGTGTGGCTCCATTTGCATGGATACAGGCCATCATGGAGAGGCAGGTATGGCAGTAGGCAGCTCCATGATGTGACTCCATGGCAGGGGAATGTGCCACAGCTGATCAATCACATCTTAGTATTCAGGAAACAGAAAGATGGATGCTGGTGCTCATTCAGTTTTCTCCTTTTCTTCAGTCTCAACTAATGGGAGAGAGTAGCTCTCAGGTTTGGGGATTTAGATTCAAATACTGTGTAGGCTTCTCTGGAAACTCCCTCACAGATATGCCTGGAGGTATGTTTCCTAGGTGATTCCAAATTCAGTCAAGCTGACAATGAAGACTAACTGCATACTAGGAATGAAGACAAGAGAAGAGATTCACAAATTACACTTCCTAATACAAACTTCAACTATGGAAAGCGTTTCCTGTGCCAGGCACCACACAAATGCCTTCTGCACCTTATTCTGTGCCAACCCTTAAGGAAATCCAGGGATATGGGGGTGATTTTATTTTGTATATGAAGAAACTGAATTTTAAATAGGCAAAATCACTTGACCAAGGTCACCCAGCAGTAAATTCAAAGCTCTAGAAGTATCATATCACAAATCTTCATTTTAACCAATTAAAAAGAAAAGAATCACTTCTTAGAGTAGGAACAGTAAAGTAGATAGATTTGATTCAAACACCCACTGTTAAAAAGTGTCCTAGCCTTTGATCTGGCTGGGCTCTGGGTTTACTGCAGGAAAGATTTCTCTTATCCTTCATACGTGGTCTGTGGGCTGCACCTTCCCCTCTGCTCCTCTGCTCCACATCACCTCTCCCTTGAGCTGTTTCCATCCTGAGTTGTAATTGCCCATTTGTCTGATAGCCCCATTTGCTCTGAGTGACTTTAGTAGGGTGAAATCAGGGCCTTGTTCATCTGTTTATCCTAACTTTGGCATAAGGCCTATCATATAGTGGCCTCTCAATAGATGTCATGTTGGATGGAAAGTACTCAGAGAGCTGGATAGCCAAATATTTTATGACAAATAAAGTTCAGACTATTTATGTACAGAGAGAATGAACAGCTCCAATTTTGCATAGCTGCACAACTTCAGATACATATACAGAAAAGGTCACAGTATTCTTAATGGACTGTGAAGTAATATGGGCACAACATGTAAGTTGTGTCATTCACTATCTGACACATTTTCTAAGGGGATATTAAGTCAGCAATAAGCATGGAATGCTGCACCTGTAGTTGTGAGTCAGGATCTACAGAGGACTACTGGACCTCTTTAAGAGATACACAAGCTATTACTAAAAAAACAAAAACAAAACAAAACACTCTCAAAATGACCCGAATATCCATGTCAGTAATGAGGGGGCCTGAATAGAAGAAGATCTCCTTCTCTGTTTTTCCATAATTGTCCTGGGACTAGAACTCTTGATATCTGTGTAAACCTGGACAGACTCGGAGGAAGGACAAGTGTAAGCGGTTTGTCACTTGAGTATCTTCATCCTGTCTATCACTTTGGTCTTAGAAATACACATTGTGGCCCGAGGAAGTCATTTATGGGATGAAATGTGAGTTCATTGTCACTGATATTTTCTCAGGTGGCTGCTGGTGAGCTACTGAGACAGACATAGAATCTGTTTGATGGTTTGGTGCAGCATTTCAGCGAGTGTCTCTACAAAGAGGGTGGGCTTAGAGTATTTTGTCCTCACTAAGTGTCTCAGGACCTGAACTTCATATCCTGTTCATAAAATGTGTTTAGGACTGAGATGTCTTTGTGGTCTGCAAAGGAACTGCTTATTTTTCATAATGGTATCTGACTGCAGTCTAATGGCCAGTGTGTAGACATGTGCAAAGCAAAATGAAGAAGCCCTGCTATTAATGCTTTTCTTAGCCATCATGTTCTCTTTTTCTGGTCTCTTCATATCCACATTGAGTAAAGAAGGTTTGGGTTCAGGAAGGAGACTCTGACTAATGCACTTCTGATTTCTGGATTCATGATAGAGCAAGAGACACTAATCCTATAGATATTGCCACAGGAGTCCCCTGCTCATCCATACACCTGCCTTTTCACCCAGCTAGGTCCATAAAGGTGCCACAAAGGTACTGATGTCATGCTTTGTCTTCTACTGTTATGCATGTCCTCCCTAGCACCTAGGTCATTCTGAAAAGACAAAAGAGCTCACGAGGAGTGTTCTGAGTAAGTGACCAAGCTATTAGGAAGCATGTGGGGACACAATGACTAAATGATCTTTGCTCCAGTATCGGGGACAGATAGCATTTGGTGACTGCTTTTGAGAATGCTCTGGTTAAGCTATTTTGTTACATTTTGCTCCACATTCTCTTGCCTTGTCCTCAAATCTCTTTCTTTGCTTTGCTTTCTCCCTCATTTTATATTCTTGAATTATCATATGAAGCCTTTCCTTTTCAAGGAAATATGCCTTAATTCACATGGATCAGTTTTTGAAGGGTTTCTAGAGTTCATGGTTTTGTATATAGGAAGATACTCTAAAAAATATGGACAAGGATATAAAACTTCCTAGTCAGGCCTGAGGCCTTGCGTTCAGATTCCTAGCACCCACAAAAATGTCAAGTGTGACTTCTTGTGCCTGTAACCCTAGTTTTGGGGTGCAGTTGGGAGAGAAACTATAGGAATGTTGCTGGGAGTTATTGGCTAGTCACCTGCCCCAAACTGGTGAACTCCAAGTTTAGGGGGAGACCTTTAAAGGAAAATGCAATAGCAGCGCACTCTAATATTACCCTTTGGTTTCTTTGCACATGGATTGGTGGGCCTACCTACGTAACATTTATACTCTTGGATATAGCACACACACACACACACACACACACACACACACTCACACATATACATACACACATATATACACACACACTCACACATATACACACACTCACACACACACACACTCACACACACACACACACTCACACATACATACACACACACACGTGCGCGCACACACACTCACACATATACACACACTCACACATATATACACACACACACACACACGCACGCGTGCACACACACACTCAAACACACACACACACTCACACATATACACATGCGTTTCAGATGTTTTGCCTCTCAGTCTTTAGGTTTTAAATTTGTTATTTGTAAGATGGGTGAGCAATGACTAAGCCTGGTTATAAAGACTTAAAACATGACTTCCATTCCTCCTAGTTGATTGGAAAAAACAGAAAAATAGCGTGATTTCTGTTATTTTTATGCAAAACTCCTGAAATTTGAAAAATATAGCCATTTTTTGTTACAAAGTTTAATTTTATGTTCAGTTCTTTTTCTTCTTTTAGTCCTGGGGACTGGAGTTTCGAGCATCACACATCTGGAGTGAGAACTCTGAGAGCCACTGAGTTAGTTGCCTTCTCAGTCCATTTCTGGAAAATCCTAGAAAACGAGGAGGCTCATAAAAATACTTCACTTCTTTTGGTCTTAAGAAAGTCTTCCATTAATTTTTCCAGCCCATAGAATTACATAGAGCATGCTGTACAGCAATCATGTATTTTCCAAGTTATTTACAAAGTATTCCAAACTTTAAAAAAAATATGATAAACCTATTCTTTTTGCTCTTTGAATAAAGGTGTTTACTTAAACCTGTGATAGTGAGTGGATGTGGGCGGATTGACAGGTGGATGATAAATGTGAAGGTTATTGTGAAATTATATTGGGGTCCTTCACCTACAATTAATGACAGATACTTGGTGGGGAAGGATGTCCTTACCTATGTGACATGCTTTAGCTTATGAAGGGTAAACATGACAATGGAAAGTGCTGAGCATAATTATTCAAAATGAAAAAAAACCTAACAACAAATTCCTCAAGCCTCATTTTCTTGATGACCAATTTTTAGATTGATGTGACTTTGTACACAAGATATTTCTACTTGGTGCACATCTCAAAATATCTTGTACTGATAAAGCCTTTCATTCAAGCTTTTACCAAATGTGTTTATTCATCAGAAGGAAATTTGATGTAAGGAAATATCTCTTAGTCCATGCTATGTTGCTATAACAGAGTATCCCGGCTTGGGGATTTAAACAAAGAGTAATTTTTTTTTTTAATTTATGTTTCTGGAGGCTGAGAAATCTAAGGTGAGGGGGTCAATGACTAAAGGCCTCATGTGTCATTCCAACACAGGGTGAAAGAACAAGAGAGCATTCTCAAAAGACAGCAAGAAGGAACCCTATTTTACTCTTCCCACAAGGTCATTCCTATGATAATGATTTTATTTTAATTATGAGGACAAAGTCCCAGACATCTATCATTTCTTAAGCTATCCCTCCCAGCACTATTGCATTGTAGTTTAAGTTCCCAACATGTGAACTTTAAGAGAACATAGACATATGCAACCCAGGGAGAGTTGGGTTAGAAATGTGTCTCTACTAATATGAGCAATGTAATTTTGTCCTTGGTCCCTGATACAGAATTTTACCTACGTAGCAATTTTTTTATTTGCCAGTGAGATGACTGAAGTGGGAAGAGACATGCCCCCATGTAATCATGTGATTAGATTATTGACTTCTACAGAGAAGAGAGGGGCCAGATATTGAGTTCAATCATCAATGGTCAATAATGTGATCAGTCATGCTTATGGTTGTATAGTGGTTTCCCCTGAGATAAAAACAAAACAAAAACTTCCACTTTGGAGGGAAGCTCTTTAAGGGACAGGGTGTTCACAGGGAGGTGAAACAGGGAGAATGATCTGAGAAGAGATGAAACACTTCATCCTCCTCAGAAGCTCATTAAGACAGGAAGTAAACAACTCAATAGCTTGAGGAAGTCCCTGAAACTGACCATATTCACTAGGATCCTCCCTCTCCAAAGTAAGGAGTAAAGAGTAAGACCTGCCAAGAGTCACTCTCAGACAAGTCAAGCAGCTAAGACACTTGGATAAAGAAAACTACAAACAGGACTCTTGAGACAAGCTGAGTTGCTTAGCAGAGGCTCAGACTGAGCAATCTGGAAGGGGCACAGACCAGTCCAGCAGGGCAGGAAAAACACAGACCAGCTGGCTGCCTTGAAAAGGCTCTAACTAACTGACCCACTGGGGATGGACACCCTCCAAACTGTTCAGCTGCCTGCAGGTTTTGCAGTGCATTCCAATTTTACAGCCTTCGTGAACTGTCACCCATGCTGAGGTGAGCTTTTGTTTACGCAGCTGCCTTAAAGTGGTTTCTGATCCTGTAAGTAATCTCTCACCAAAATCCTACAAGTAGTACCAATAAAACACATTGGTTCATTAAGTTGTGCTTGAGTAATTTCCATATTCTGGTTTGTTGTTGGTTCCTTATCTGAGGTGAGTATATGTTTTCTTCATATCTCCCCAGGAGTAGTGTCATACAACGTCTACACAGTGAATCCTTTATAAATATCCCTCAATACCCCTAAATGATAATGTTAGAACTTCTATAACTGGAGAAAACATCAAGCTGATGTACTTAGAGAGGGCACAGTGGTTGGCACCACCTCAGCACTACCACATTTTATTCTAAAATTTCTTCCTTCACCTTTTCCTTCCTAATATCATTAAAGTATATTGTTTTTCTAAATTCTGTCAGTTATTCTTGGGAATGGTGGAAATTAAGGAGAAGATCACAGGAAACCTTAGTGTATAGTAAAATTGACAGTGTGGGAAGCCTTAGAATCCCAATTTTCAGTTAGCTGCTGAAGGGCAGTCTTTGGGAACTGAGCATTTATTGTATGGTGTGATGTCAGAATTGTATCATATTGTTGGACATACTGTTGAGTCAGAAACTTAAAGAAGTGGTATGGGAAAGAACATACATTTGTGTGTGTGTGTGTGTGTGTATGTGTGTGTGTGTGTGTGTGTGTGTTAGAAAAATAAAATACTTAGTTCCAAATACTACAGATCTTAAAGTTCAATAACTGCAATGAACTTCAGTTTTCAATCTCTAAAAAGTGTGTGTGTGAGAATGTGGTATCATAAAACCTTAGTACTCTATATAAATCTTATAAGGTAGTGGTTTATATCTAGAAGCTATACACATTAGTGCCACATGACCTTTTCCTACTTTTTTTTTTAAATGACTCCCCCACATCTGTTGTAATGTGATGGAGAATATGGTCAATATAGAAGCTCTAAGTTACCTGATTGAGATATGGAAAGGAAATTCCTGGGACCTTGGTACAAAATGGAGAAATACAGAGAGCTATCTTTTGAAGTACACTGACAGGCTAGCAACAGATTCATCTAAATGTTTATCAATGGCTTAATAATCATAAGTGAAAGCTCTAGTTGCTTAGTGATTTTTTTTTACAGTGATTTGTATGATGTTATAGTGAACTTTTATGGCAAATATGTTTGAGAGGGAATTTATATTTATTAAGTGAGATTCTCAAATAATAATCTAAGGCCACAGCATTGGACCAAAACAAACAGGGTCATTTTCTAGTAATTAAATTGTGTTGGCACCAAGGGCATCTGCGTCTGTTTGGAAATGGCCAGAGCCAATCCAGAGCACTGTGATATTGCAGGACCTGTGGAACAAAAGATATGCATGAGAACAGACTGCCTAGAGGAGGATGTTAAGTTGAAGGAGGAATGAGTGGGAGCTATGATAACTATACAGACAAATTCAAAGTCTGAATTGTTTTGCTAAGAGGACAGATGTGTTAACATGTTGATTTATTTAAGGGCTACCATGTATAAGGAGAGACATTAATTTTGGTTACTGGGAAAATATAAATAAAGGGTTTATAACACTGAGAGGTGAAAGCTAACTCAAGTTGTAACAGACATTATTAATGAAAAAAAGAAAATTGAGTGAACTACTTCACAGCTATTTCTCCCTCACTGGGAATTTCAAACAGAGGCTACACTGTATTATGAAAAAGAGGAAGCAAGGCAGATATACTTCCAATTCCTATTGTCTAGGTTCTCTGAATTATTCCATAATATTAAACTACATTAAAATCAAAGAAGGATATTTACAAATCAGCCATATTTGACAAATTAAATTTGTTTCTACCCTATATCAGTTCACTTCCAAAGACAGGAAAGTCTGAAAAACTGGTTGAATGCATTACTGTGGACTTATGCATTCTCATATTTCTCAATTGATCTCTTCAATAAACCTTCTGCTGCCTTCATTTTGCCAAATCCTGGTTATCAATGACTGATAATACCTATAAAACTTTGCTAGTGAATGTATATCATTTTCTTGATTATTTTATTATTATAATTTCAATTTATACCTCTCTATCATTTAAACTTAAAGAAGATAGTTTACTGAAGGCAAGTACTGCCAGTGTTAATTTTCTCCTTCTTTCTTGCTAACATAATTCTGACTTGGTGTCCCAGTCTAGGGGAGATAAGCATATTTTCAGACTCCCTTGCAGCTAGTAGAACTTTTGCAATACTGCTAATGAGATTTAACTGGAATTTTGCTGAGTTTCTTCAAGGTCTGTTCTTGTCTTAAAAAGCTATTTTATTTATTTTAGATATATTTTAAGTGTATGAGTGTTTTGCTTGCATGTGTGCATGCATACCACATAGATGGTGTTCACAGAAGTCAGAAGATGGAACAAATCTCCTAGAACTGGAATTACAAATTGTTGTGAACTACTATATGGATGCTGGTCACTGAAACTGGGTCCTCTGCAAGAGCAAGTACTCTTAACTGCTGTACATATAATTATGACTAGATCTAAAATAACTGTATTGGGACCATAAAGAAAAAGCTGAGATGATTTTAGACCTTATAATCCCTAAATGAATAAATAAATATTAGCAAATATTTGCTAAGTGAGAACAATAAGCACATTTCTTTAAGTCATTATATTTATAAATGAAAGCAATCTAAGTGATAATTTTCCTATGGCCTTTATTCAGTAATCTATAAATGCTAATGGAATGTAATGTGCCTTACAGGATCTTAGTCTGTGCATACAAAGAGAAATGAGACATGGGTCTTTCCTTCAGTCTGAAAACCAAGGGTTTCTTAAGAAGGCCAGCAGCCCCAAGCAGGAAAGATTGAGTGATCTGCTGCTTCTTCCCATTTCCTTTCCTAGGGAGAGCAGTGGACAGCCTCCAGAGTGACAAGAGAGTAGCTAAGTGTGTGTGTGTGGGATGTCAGGATCAACTTGGCACCTGATCTGTTCTCATTGTGCACTCCTCTGAGGTTGTTGCAGCCACTGGATTTGGCATTTAGATATTGAGAAAGAAGAGTATGGTAGATGTTTATGCTGGTTAAATGAGAATTTCAGATAGCATTAATTTTCTGAGTACTTTATTTAGCTTTGTTTATTTAAGAGGTACATTGCCACAGTAAACTGTGAATAGGATACTTAGAGACTTCTATTTAAAACTACATGAAGACTCCTCATAAAATAGAGATTTTTTTTAAGTGACAATTTATCTCTGAATACCTTTAGGGCTATGTATTAGTATTTTCGGAGATGATGATACTCATATTCTTTTCAAAACTACACAAAAGTATGTCTTTAAAAATAACCCTTACTTAAAAAACATAAAAAAAATCTTTAAATAGGAAAAATCCCAAAAAGGAACTACACCAAATGTTCATCTAATGCCATTGAACATTGGGATTTTATGTGATTAAAAGAATCTTCTTCCCACTTTTCTGACTTTATTCTAATTTTATTGTAATCAGGAAGCATTATTTTTATACTCTATAAAGAACAAGTGTGAAGAATTAAGTACCAAATCATGACAAATGAATTGACATAGGAATGGCAGAACCATTTTCAATATGTTTATATAAATAGATCTGTATAATTATCATTAAGCATCACAAGCACACAGTGCCTAAAAAGAACAGTTCTGTTTACTCAAATTGAGGTTGGGATGGTATTACAATATGCAGCTCAAGCTAGACTGAACTCTGAGAAGAGATGAGATAAGAGTGACATTGAAATCATCATATCCAGCATGTCTGTGTGTTCTGTATTTACCAATTAATACTCACTCACACACCAAGCAGATCCTGGCATCCACCAAGTATGTTAGTGCCAGAGGTCTGAAGTCGCTAAAGCATTACTCTGAGACCCTCAAAAGGGAGAAGGGGGCAATGTTGTCATTTATCTTTTTTTCCTCCTTTTTTATTTATTATATTTGTGTTTTAATTTTACACATCAGCCATGGGTTCCCTTGTCCTCCCCCCGTCCCACCCCCACTCCCACCTTCCCCCCAGCCTCTCCCCTCCATTCTCATCTCCTCCAGGGCCAAGACTTCCTGGGGATTCAATCCAACCTGGTAGATTCAGTCGAGGCAGGTCCAGTCCCCTCCTTCCAGGCTGAGCATGTGTCCCTGTGTAAGCCCAAGGTTCCAAACAGCCAGCTCATGCACTAAGGATAGGTCCTGGTCCCACAGACTGGGTGCCTCCCAAACAGATCAAGCTATTCAATTGTCTCACTTATCCAGAGGGCCTGACCCAGCTGGGGGCTCCACAGCCTTTGGTTCATAATTCATGTGCTTCCATTCGATTGGCTATTTGTCCCTGTGATTTTTGCAATCTTGGATTCAACAATTCATGCTCTTGCAGACCCTCCTCTTTCTCCAGTTGGACACCTGGAGCTCCACCTGGGGCCTGGCTGAGGATCTCTGCATCCACTTCCATCAGTTATTGGATGAGAGTTCCAAGACGACTGTTAGAGTGTTTAGTTATCTGATCACCAGACTAGGTCAGATCAGGCTTTCTCTCGACCATTGCCAGCAGTCTACAGAGGATATATAATTGTGGATTTCTGGGGACCTCTCCAGCACTCTGCCTATTCCTGTTCTCATGTGGTCTTCATTTATCATGGTCTGTTATTCCTTGTTCTCCCTTTCTTTTCTTGATCCATCTGGGATCTCCTGCTCCCCTAAGCTTTCTTTCCCTCAAACCTTGACCTTCATTACTCCCACTGTCGTCCAGGTTTTCATGTAGATCCCATCCATTTCTCTGTCATTGGGCTATCCCCTGTGTCTTTCCTAGGGTCCCATTTTCTAGATAGCCTCCCTACAGTTGTGTAGCAGTCTAGTCATCTTTGTTTTACATCTAGTATCCTCCTATGAGTGAGTACATACCATGTCTGTCCTTCTGAGTCTGGGTTACCTCACTCAGTATGATTTTTTTCTAGATCCATCCATTTGCATGCAAACCTCATGATGTCATTGTTTTTCTCTGCTGAGTAGTACTCCATTGTGTATATGGACCATATTTTCTTTATCCATTCTTCAGTTGAAGGGCATCCAGGTTGTTTTCAGGTTCTAGCTATTACAAACAATGCTGGTATGCACATAGCTGAGCAAATGCCCTTGTGGTGTGATTGAGCATTCTTTGGGTATATGCCCAAGAGTGCTACAGCTGGGTCTTGGGGGAGATGGATTCCCAGTTTTCTACGGAAGCGCCATATTGATTTCCAATGTGGCTGTACATGCTTGCATTCTCACCAGCAGTGGAGGAGAGTTCCCCTTGCTCCACATCCTCTCCGGCATAAGCTGTCTTCTGTGTTTTTGATCTTAGCCATTCTGACAGTTGTCAGAGTCATTTTGATTTGCATTTTCCAGATAATTAGGGATGTTGAGCAATTCCTTAAATGTCTTTCAGCCATTTGAACTTCCCCTGTGGAGAATTCTTGGTTTAGTTCTATAGCCCATTTCTTAATTGGACTGTTGGGCATTTTGATGTCTAATTTCTCGAGTTCTTTATATATTCTGGACATCAGCCCTCTGTCAGATGTGGGGTTGGTGAAGAACCTTTCCCATTCTGTAGGCTGTTGCTTTGTCTTGTTGACTGTGTCCTTTGCTCTACAAAAGCTTCTCAGTTTCAACAGGTCCCATTGATTGATTGTTTCTCTCAGTGTGTGTGCTACTGGTGTTATATTTAGAAAGTGATCTCTGGTGCCAACATGTTCAAGAGTACTTCCTACTTTCTCTTCTATCATGTTCAGAGTAACTGGATTTATGTTGAGGTCTTTGATCCACTTGGACTTAAGTCTTTTGCACGGTGACAGATATGGATCTATTTGCAGCCTTCTACACGTTGACATCCAGTTATGCCAGCACCATTTGTTGAAGATGCTTTCTTTTTCATTGTACAGTTTTGGCTCCTTTGTGAAAAGTTATATGTTCATAAGTGTGCGGGTTAATGTCAGGGTCTTCAATTCGATTCCATTGGTCCACATGTTGGTTTTTATGCCAGTACCAAGCTGTTTTTATTACAGTAGCTCTATAGTAGAGCTTGAGGTCGGGGATGGTGATGCTCCCAGAGGTTGTTTTTTGTATAGGATTCTTTTGGCTATCCTGGGTTTTTTGTTTGTCCATATGAAGTTGAGTATTATTCTTTCTAGATCTGTGAAGAATTGTGTTGGTAATTTGATAGGGATTGTGTGGAATATCTAGATTGTTTTTGGTAAGATTGCCATTTTTACTATGTTAATCCTGCCTATCCATGAGCAAGGGAGGTCTTTCCATTTTCTGACATCTTCAATTTCTTTTTTCAGGGACTTAAAGTTCTTGTCATATAGGTCCTTCACATGCTTAGAGTAACCCCAAGGTATTTTAGATCATTTGTGGCTATTATAAAGGGTGATGTATCTCTGATTTCCTTCTCGGCCTGTTTGTCTATTGCATATAGGAGGGCTACTGATTTTTTGAGTTGGTCTTGTACCCTGCTATGTTGCTGAAGGTTTTTATTAGCTGTATCAGTCCCTTGGTTGAATTTTTGGGGTCACTCATGTATACTATCATGTCATCTGCAAATAGAGAAATCTTGACTTCTTCCTTTCCGATTTGTATCCCCTTAATCTCCTTATGTTGTCTTATAGCTCTGGCTAGAACTTCAAGTACTATATTGAATAAGTATGGGGAGAGGGGACACCCTTGCCTTGCTCCTGATTTTAGTGGTATTGCTTTGTGTTTCTCTCCATTTAATTTGATGTTGGCTGTTGGCATGCTGTAGATTGCCTTTATCATGTTTAGGTATGTTCCCTGTATTCCTGATCGCTCCAAGACCTTTATCATGAAGGGGTGTTGGATTTTGTCACATGCCTTTTCTGCATCTAGTGAGATGATCATGTGGTTTTTTTTTTTTTTTTCCTTTGAGTTTGTTTATATGGTGTATTACATTGACAGACTTTCGTATGTTGAACCACCTTTGCATCCCTGGGATGAAGCCTACTTGATCATGGTGGATAATTGTTTTGATGTATTCTTGGAGTCTGTTTGCAGAATTTTATTGAGTATTTTTATATCAATGTTCATGAGGGAGATCGGTCTATAGTTCTCTTTCTTTGTTGCATCTTTGTTTGGTTTGGGAATCAGGGTAATTGTAGCCTCATAGAAGGAGTTTGGTAATATTCCTTCTGCTTCTATTGTGTGGAACAATTTAAAGAGTATTGGTATTAAGTCTTCTTTGAAGATCTGGTAGAATTCTGCAGTGAAACCATCTGGTCCTGGGCTTTTTTTTTTGTTGGGAGACTTTTAATGACTGATTCTATTTCCTTAGGGGTTATTGGACTATTTAAATGGTTTATCTAGTCTTGATTTAACTTAGCTATGTGGTACCTATCCAGAAAATTATCCATTTCTTTGAGATTTTCCAGTTTTGTTGAGTAGAGGTTTTTGAAGTATGACCTGATGATTCTCTGGATTTCCTCATTGTCTGTTGTTATGTCCTCCTTTTCATTTCTGATTTTGTTAATTTGGATTCTCTCTGTATGTCTTTTGGTTAGTTTGGGTAAGGGCTTGCCTATCTTGTTGATCTTCTCAAAGAAGCAACTCTTTGTTTCATCCTTTGTATTGTTCTCTTTATTCCTATTTTATTAATTTCAGCTCTCAATTTGATAATTTCCTAGTGTCTGTTTGTCCTAGGAGACTTTGCTTCCACTGTTCAAGGGCTTTTAGTTGTGCTGTCAAGTCACTAGTGTGAGATTTCTCCAGCTTCTTTATGTGGGCATTTATTGCTATGAATTTCCCTCTTAGCACTGCTTTTGTAGTGTCCCATCAATTTGGGTATGTGGTGTATTCATTTTCATTGATCTCTAGGAAGTCTTTAATTTCTTTCTTTATTTCTTCCTTAACCCATTGGTGATTCAGTTAAGCATTATTCAGTTTCCATGTGATTGCAGAATTTCTGTAGTTTTTGTTGTTGAAATCTAACTTTAAACCATGGTGGTCCGATAGAACACAGGAGGTTACTCCAGTTGTTTTGTATCTGTTGAGATTTGCTTTGTGGCCAAGTATGTGGTTGATTTTAGAGAAGGTTCCATGGGGTGCTGAGAAGAAAGTATATTCTTTTTTGTTCAGGTGGAATGTTCTGTAGATATTGATTAAGTCCTTTTGAGCCATAACATTAGTTAAGACCATTATGTCCTGTTAAGTTTCAATTTGGCCAATCTGTCCAGAGGTGAAAGTGGGGTGTTGAAGTTTCCCACTATTAATGTGTGGGGTTTTATATGTGATTTAAGCTTGAGTAATGTTTCTTTTACGTATGTGGGTGCCCTTGTGTTTGGGGCATAAATGTTCAGAATTGAAACTCCATCTTGGTGGATCTTTCCTGCGATGAGTATGTAATGTCCTTCATCATCTCTTTTGATTGATTTTAGTGTGAAGTCTATTTTGCTGGATATTAGGATGTCTACACCAGCTTGCTTCTTAAGACCATTTGATTGGAAAGTCTTTTCCCAGCCTTTTATTCTTAGGAGGTGCTGTCTTTGAATTTGAGGTGTGTTTCTTGTATGCAGCAGAAAGATGGGTCCTGTTTCCGTATCCATTCTGTTATTCTGTGTCTTTTTATAGGTGAATTAAGTCCATTGATATTAAGGGATATTAATGACCAGTTATTGTTCATTCCTGTTGTAATTTTTAGTTTTTGGTGGTAGTGTGTGTGTACTTCTCTTCTTTGGTGTTTACTGCTGTGGTGTTATTTTTGCCTGTGTTTCCATGGGTGTATCTGCCTTCCTTAGGTTGGAATTTTCCTTCTAGTGCTTTCTGTAGGGCTGGGTTTGTGGATAAGTATTGTTTAAATCTGGTTTTGTCTTGGAAGGTCTTGTTCACTCCATCTATGATGACTGAAAGTTTTGTTGGGTATATTAGTCTAGACTGTTATCCATGATCTCTGCATTATATCTGTCCAGGTCCTTCTGGCTTTTAAAGTCTCCACTGAGAAATCGGGTGTTATTCTGATGGGTTTGCCTTAATAAGTCACTTGGCCTTTTTCCTTTGCTGCCCTTAATATTCTTTCTTTATTCTGTGCGTTTAGTTGTTTAATTATTATGTTGCAAGGGGACTTTTTTGGGGGGTCTAGTCTGTTTGGTGTTCTATAGGTTTCTTGTATCTTCATAGGCATTTCCTTCTTTAAGTTGGGAAAGTTTTCTTCTATGATCTTGTTAAATATATTTTCTGTGCCTTTGAGTTGGTATTCTTTTCCTTCCTCTATCCCTATTATTCGCAGGTTTGGTCTTTTCATGGTGTCCCAAACTTCTTGGACATTTTGGGTCATGGCTTTGTTGGTTTTAGTGTTTTCTTTGACTGACGAATCTATTTCTTCCAACGTATCTTCAACACCAGAGATCCTGTCTTCCATCTCTTGCATTCTGTTGGTTATACTTACCTCTGAAGTTCCTGTTTGTTTACTCAAATTTTCTATTTCCAACATTCCTTCTGCTAGTGTCTTCTTCATTTTTTCTATTTCCCTCTTCAGGTCTTGGATTATCTCCCTTGCTTTTTCATGATTTTCATTCAAGTATTTATTGTTTTCTCCTGCTTTAATTGTCCATTCCTCTAGTTTTTTATAGTGTTCTTCCCATTTTTTGTTTGTCTGTTCCTCTACTTTATTTTTTATTTCTTCTATATAAGGCCCTAGCCTCTTCATGATGTTACTTATAAGGTTGTTTTCTTCTTCTTCTTCCATTCCGTGATGTTCAGGTCTAGCTGTTGGAGAAGGGCTAGGTTATGGTGATGCTGTATTGCTTTTTATTTTGTTGTATGTACTTCTGCCTTGACGTGTGCCCATCTCCTCTTGTGTTCATTCTTGGTCTTATCAGTGTACTTGGTCCAGAGAGAGTTGACAGATTTAGGGAGCCTCTCTCTGGTTCAGATGGAAGCTCTGGGCCAGATGGGAGCGCTGGTCCAGATGAGAGTGCTGGCTGGATAGGAGCTGGGGGGTTGGACTCTGAGTCTTACGAAGTCCCTGGGGTCTCCTCATTTTGTCCAGATGGGAGCTCCTCTTGTCCAGATGGGAGTTCCTCTGGTCTCTGGTCCAGATGGGAGTTCCAGGGCAGGATGGAAGCTTAGAGCTGGTCTCTGATTCTCAGGAAGTGTCTGGGGTCTCCAGCAGATGGGTGTGGGGGCAGGGTGTGGAGACTGCAATGTCTGCCTGCAGTCTTGTAAAAGGGGAGCCTTCCCATAGGGCCCACTGATTGGCAGGAAACTGGGGCCAAGTTGGTCAGGTCCTCCCAGAGTTGCCTGTGTCCAGTGGTGGGACCCAAGGGCAGTTGCCTCTCTGGCTATAACCCCAGGCACTCACCTCTGGTCCAGATGGGAGTTCTGGGGTGGATGGGAGCTCCATTTATCATGATTTAGCTCAGTGGTAGGGCACTTGCCTGGCAAGCACAAGGCCCTGGGTTTGATCCTCAGCTTAAATAAATAAATAAATAAATGTCATTTATCTTTTTATAGTTATTATTATTATTTAGTCAGGTCTTAGTATGTAACCCTGGCTATCTTGAAGTAAACATATAGACTAGGTTAGCCTCTAAGTTAGAGAGATCTTCCTGCCTCTGTCTCTGGAGTGTTGGGATTAAAGGTGTGTACCAGCATACCTTTATTTATATTTTTATGATAGATTATAGAATTTCTCCATGGCACTGTCTTTCCCTGAATGTGGGATACTCAATTCTTAAATCCATAGGCTGTCTATGAGAATACAATGCAACCATTTATTTTAGATTTTGAGGTCTCCATTTTTAATTTGCAAAGATGATGATATATGCTGGGCATGGCAGCACACAGTAATTTCAACTATTGGGAGGCTGCAGTACAATCTGAAGTTTAAGATTATCTTGGACTATATGGTTACAATCTGCTTCAGAGATAAACAAAGGAAAGGAGGGGAAAAGAAAGGGAAGGAAGCAATAAAGACAATAAAATCATTTCATTCAACTAGCTGCTCAACAAGCTTTATACTCTCATTTGAAATACAAAGGTGATTATGGAAGGAGTCTTGCTTGCCTGACATTTAGTGTTGAGGAGAAGGTTCAGTTGAAAGAAGAGTAGGAAAGCTTTTTCTGGGAAACTAAGGGAAGGAAAGGAAGTATGTTAAGAATGAAAATATCCATTGGAAGTGTACATGACAATTATGGAAGCTCATTAGACTATACTAATGGGGGCCACAGTACACATAGGAATAAGGTGAGGAGGGCAAATATTTGAAGGACATAGTTTTTCCTTAAGGATTTATAGAGTCACTGGGACAAGTCTCCTAATTCCCAGATCATTGCCTATTCTTCTAAATCAGGCTGAGTTTCACAGATACAGAATTTCATCACTGTCAAAAGATCAGTAATACATGAGCATGCTGAGTATTCTTATAAGTGCCAGTACTTGGGAAGTAGAGAAAGAAGGCTTGTGAGTTTAAGGCCAGCCTGACCCCTGCACCAAAACTATCTTAAATGGTAAAAAGCAGAGTTACAATCCTTCTGCTCCCTTTCCCACAATGATTCCTGAGTATTCAGAGGAGGAGATGTGATACAGATTTTTTTTTAGGGTTGAATATTCTGTAGTCTCTTATGTTCTGCACTTTGGCTAGTGGTTTTCTGTGTTCACCTTCATATAATACATAAAGGTGCTTTTCTGATGAGTCTTGAGAGATGCCCTGATCTATGGGTTTAATGATAAGCTGTTAGGAGCTGGTTTAATATTGGGTTCATCTAGCAGAATAATAGTAGTAGGCTATCTCCTAGGGCCTATGGCTTGTTGAACTACAGGTTCTTGGCTCTGATAATAATGCCTGATGTGAGTTTTATCTTGTAAAGAGAGCTTTAAATCCATCCAGAAAGTGATTAGTTATCCCCATGACATCCATGCTACTCTTAAGCTGATGTGCATGTCTTGCTAGGCTAGTGGTTATGGGAGCTCTTGGAGATCACATCTGGGTAAGACTGATGATTACTTTTCTCCTCTGGTAGTATGCATAGCAGCTTCCAACACTATGAAGGGTAGGTAGTAGGAATGAAGCATCATGGTCAGTGCCAGCCTGATTTCTCCATGTTCCTTGCTTCAGTTGTATATGTCTTCAGCAACAGGATTTACCATCAAGTTCCAGGGGATAACTAAGAGCATTAGCAATAGTCTATAATGTTTGGGAGACTGTGGGACTTCATTGATTAATAGCTCCAGAAGAAGTAACCTGTTCCTGGCAGTGAGCTTTTTATGTGCTAGTCTGTGGTGTAAAGTAAGAATTTTCCCACCATGTTTTAGGGTAAGTGACTCCATTTAAACTCTTTGTATATGTCTGGACATGTATTTTAAGAAGCTTCTATAGGAGTAGGTTCCCATATGACTTTCTGAGAGGTCTTTAGTGTTATACAATCCTTCCCATATTTCCTCCACTTCCCTGTCCTATCTTCCACCAACGCTTCCTGTTCCATTATTCTTAAGAAAAAAAAAACAAAAACAACCCCCCCAAACACACTTTATACCAATTAGTTCTATCTCCCCTCCCTTGAAAGCCACTCTGTGTCCACTTACTAATTTATTGACCTCTATGGGTATTCCAAATGAAGTATGTGTATCTGAATATTCAAAGCCAACATCCACAAATGAGGGAAAACACGAGAAATTTATCTTTCTGGGTCTGGATTACCTCATCCAAAGGGATCACTATGGAGGGAAGTAGGGATTGCAAGAGGCAGAGGTGGCTGAACATAGACAGTATAGACAAGATGTTTGAAAGCTCAAGCCAGACAAAATTCCAGCATGGAGAGTGGAGATGGGTACAAAGTCCCACTGCTAGTTGAGGAGCCATTGGCAATTAATTGATGCTGGAAGAGTCAGTGCTCTTTAAGGATGTGGCCCCTGGTAGGTACACATTTTACTTTAGTGGATGGCCACACATCCAAAAGTTTATGGGCAGCACAAATTGGATGTGATGGGTATAAACACCAATAAAAAAAGGAGGATACAAATGTGTGTGGGTAGAGAAGGTGTGGATCTGGGAGGAGTTGGGGTGGGGAGGTGTAGGCAATCAAAACACAGTATATGAAATCCTCAATGAACCAATTTTTAAAAGGAACATTTAGTAATAATACTTTGTGTTTCTTAGTAGGATGGTCAGATTACAGTAGTACCTTGATGGGGCTCATGGATGGAATTCCTCATTCTTTGCCAGTCTCTGCTGCATTCTTTGGGCTGGAAGGAAGGGCTGAGTATGAATGGAGACTGTAGTTGTTTTGTTTGTTTTGCATGTGTGTGTGTGTATGTGTGTGTATGTGTGTGTGTGTGTGTGTGTGTGTGTGTGTGTGTGTGTGTGTGTGCTTATACGTGTGCTCACCTGTTCTTGACTCCAGGGAGCATTTTATTTCTCTCAGAATGAGGTCACATGTTAGAGACCTCTTGGCTGGCCCTGCTGATAGCCACTTTCCAGCCTCATGGCTCCTTTTACTTTTTCTTTCCTTTGCTTTTGGAAACAGTGAGGCTAGTAAAGGCTCATCCCTTCCAGCAAACCATGCCCTTTCAGTCTTGTCAAAATTGTCTACTGTCTTTTAAGCTCAAATTCCTGATTACTCTCTGGTTACAAGGAATATTATTTCTTCTGAACCTTTCCTCAGTGGGCTCAGATGACTTCCTCAATGCATTGACAAAACACTGTTAAACTAGAATTAAAGACCTTTGTTTCCCTCAGGCTGCTTTTCCCTCAGATTGTTCTTTAGTGAGACTGACCTTCTCCTAAATCCTGTGTTTCATGAGGTCAGAAAGCAAGCATGTCTCCATCACTGACTATCCTTCCTTCTCTGAGGATTAGACCTCCCCATTCTAATCTCCTGATCCCCCTTCACTGCTGTTCCCTGGCTTTCATTTGGATATTGGCACGTGGGTGCAGTTTATGCTTTCTGCTAGCTCTCGGAGAATAAGAGCATCCCTACTATGACTAAAACTATGCTAAGAAAGCAATGCTTCCCCTGGTCACATAAGCATCAGCAACTCCCATTTTGAGAGGAAGCCAAAGCAAAGCCATTTCTAAGACAGGTATGTGTTACTTTCGAGAGCAAGTTGTATGCTGAGTGACAGATCCCAGGACATTTTCCAGCACAGCTCTGGGGCTCCAGGGGAACAGAAGAGAAGGCTTCTCAGACAATTGCAACTCTATTCAGGTAGGATCTTAAACCCCTAGACCACAAACAGGAGAGAAGAGTTGTTTGTTTAAGGTTGCCCTCAGGGCATGGGTGCAGTAGTACTGTGTGACAGCAGGCTTTAAAGAAAGTTACTATTCAGCTTATCAGGCAATAGCTGTCTGCAAATGAAAATATAATACTTTTGATAATAATAACATTATTAGTAAGGAGAAGCCAGAGAGTTCCTGAAGGTTCTGGTAACAGGGCACAAATACATCAGGATTTTTGGTGAAAGGAATTAAAAATCATTTTCTCTTCAGTTTTAACTGCAGGAGAGTCTCATTTTTCTCTCCTAGCTTAGTGCTACATGTTCTACATTCAAGTCAGGCAGACTTGACCTATGACAGGAGATCTTTACCCTTCATTTCTGTCAGCGAGCTTCTAGCTGGGAGATGCTTTGCTTCATCCTTTTTAATGGCTAATCAAAGAGGTAAATGATGGGGGTGAAGGCAAGAGTGACTTCATTCAGAAGCCAGAATAACCTGGGTCCACAGAATGGAGCAACTGGTCCAAATTCTTGCCTTTGGCTTTCCCCAGCTCTGCTTTTATTAGCCAGCAGTCAGACCAGGGCTCAAGGTGGAATGCAGGTGACAGAGAGGCACTGTTATCCTTCCTCAATGTTGGATCTAACTCTGATGCAGGTAGCAGTTGCTAAGAAAATTGTTCTTCAAGATATCGTAAACAGACAACTAAAAAATTTAAACTTGGGTTTTGAGCTCACTTCTGATTTAACTTATGAAAGTTACAACCAGATGGTCACAAGGTCAACTCTGCATCTTACAGATGAGCACAGCAAGACTCCCTGATGGCACAGCTGCACACTCCAGGCAATGATGCCACGGAATTCACCACTGCCATTCTGGCCACGTTTCTCTCCCACTCCCACCCCAGGCAGACTTATCTTGCTTTTAAGGTAAATTTTTTTCTCTGGCCTGCAACCCCCTAGTGCTTTTACTGCCTCCTCTTTCTAAGAAGTCAATGCATCTTGTAGTCTTTACCTTTCATTTCATATCATGTTTCTCAAGCAAGGGACACAGATTTCTGGGGACAGTCACTACACAGATGGTGTCATATGACTTGCTCAAGATAAAAACAAATTTGGGAGAAGAGCTAGAAGTGACAAGGATCCAATTCTATATTTAGTGAGAGTCACTTTCCTGAGTCACCCCCAGAAGCAGAGGCTGTAGATAAGGGACAGTCGCTGTTACTAAGCACACCGAGTATTTCCTGAGCAGAACCTTGTTTTCTCACCCCATTTGTTCTGCTTGCAGCTCAAACCAAAGTTTTTGCTTTTCAGAGCAGAAAGTGGACCCAGGTCAGGCTGCTGGCCACACTGTTGTATGCCAATTAAGTTGCAAGACAGGTGCTAAGGCAAAGAAGTTTGTTTAAGAACGCCATCTGATTAAGATGGAAGATTCTAGCCCATAGTCCATCCTTCTCCTTAGAGCCAAGGAAAGAGTTTTGAAACGAAGTTTAAGGAGATGAGAACAAAAGGATACAAATACAATCAAGAACTTCAATGTGAACTGTAGGCACAGGATTTGTGAGGAGCTGTCTGCAGTGAAACCTCCAAGGTTTCTGCAACTCATTTTCTTATAGTGTAGATGGCCATTTTCAGATGCATGTTGACAGACCATGTGCTTTCTGCTACCGACACTGAAGAAGGAATAACACCTAAAGGTCACATGTGTGTCCTCTCTGCACTCTGTGACAATGTTAGTGATCTGTTAAGTTCTATCAATCTTCTATCTCCCAGAAGTAACAAACATTTTGGGCATGTATTATAGCTGATAGAGTTTGACCTTCCTGACCTATTGTTCCTACTCACCACCTTATACTACCTAAAGAAATAAATATGAAAAGATAACCTTTGGTTCTCTCTCTTTCTTCCTCTGTCTCACACATTATCTATCTATCTATCTATCTGTCTATCTATCTATCTATCTATCTATCTATCTACCTACTTACCTATCTATCTATTTATCTATCTATCATCTATCATCTGTTGAGTCTTCTCCCAGATTTGACCAGAGGGTCTGAATGCAGATCTCTTTCTCAGAGAAATACCAGTAGTTTATGTGTACTTCCTTGAGGGCTCCACCTCCATTTCTTAACTATTCCTCTTTTACTTTTGATCTCCAAATTTGATTGTTGAAAACCAATACTTTGGTAACTTTGTAAAATGGTCATGTCTCACATCTTCCGCTTGTGTGAGGAAAACAAAGCAATCCCAGCAAGTGTGAGAACATTAGGACTCAACACTTGGAGACCAGCTGCTAGGACTGGACAACTCTCTTCCAGAAGGGGTTAGTGACAGAAACCATGAGTGGTCCACGACCCTTCACATGTCATGCCCCTTCTAGATTTCTCTAGCATATACATTTAAAGAACTGAATCACAGTGATGTACAGTTCTCATTTGGCTTGGTGATTTATTCTGGAGTAAAGTAGCACTTCATTCCATAATCTAGGCTGTTTAATTCCAATGAACTGCATAGAATTTGGTTTTATAGATAGAAAAGAGCTCAGGAAAGCAGATAATAAAAACAAAAAGTAATTGGTGTTTGTAAAGTTAAAATTTGACATGGAGACAGAATGATAGAAAAGTAACTAACTAGTTATATTTACTTCAGGTTGCCCTTTTATGTGTATGGGATCAAATGGAGAAAAAAAACCTTCACTGTAACACCAATTATAACTTAGAAATTTGGCTATTATCTCTCTAATCCTGATTTCTTAGAATTCTGACAAGAGACTTGGTTTCAGATTGATCATGTGGAATTTTAGAGTTGAGCAACTCCAGTATGATTTTTAGCCTGGCCTGTTGGGACCTCGTGCAGGGGCTGAGTCCCATACAATGGCCGCATGCAATATTTATTTAACACAAGTCAGACCAGTAATGTACAGTGTAGTTTCTTTTAAGAGAGCATTTTGCTTTCTTCCTACCTCATTTTGACATGAAAAGGTCATTTCCCACCACTAGAGGTGAGAATGTTGAAATGGTTTCTTTTGTTTATTTCCAGTGGCCTGTCTGTGATCTTTCCAAACGACTTACAAAAGGCAAAATATTAACATCATAGGCTTAGAGACTTTTTTTCTTTCCTCTTAAAATATTTTTTTGAGTAGAAATGGCTTCCAATTCTCTAGTGTGACTTTGTGTGAATAATTACTATAGAATACTGCAGACTTTCCCCTCCCTTCCCCTGTGGGGTGATTGATTTTAACCTTTCTCCTCTGCCAAACCTTTGTTCCATGCATGACATTTTAACCCCCACTACTTCCTATGTTCTATTTTGCTAAAGAAAATTGCATTTTCTATTTCTGGACAAAGCATGGTTGTTTGTGTCAGTCAATTTAACACAATATACCGGTTCTTATTTGTGCAGAGGAAGCACTAATGATTCCAGCAGGAGGTGGATCCTGAGCCCATGACCAAACCTTCCATTGGGCCGGGAAGATGGAAGCCGCAGTAATCCATTACTGACAAGGCCACTTAATGGTGATGTAGCACCTTTTGTCTCAGAGACTTCCAGGTAGTATGGTGTTCTAGTTCCTGTGCTATACATCTATTCCTGAAAATTTAACATAGAGATAAAAATGGTTGTGTGGTAGGAAGGAACAGGTTAGTTGGTGATTGCAACTTACCCTTGACAGGAGTTTACCATTTACAAACTATGAAAAGATGGTAACAATATTTATGCTCCCTGGGACTCTGCTTCTTGGTCTAATGAGGGGGATTAGATACAGGATTGGTGGGGGATTGTGATAAGTAGTGGACTCGGCTTCTTATAGGGGAGTCACTGAATAAGCATGGGCTGTTGTAGTGAGTGGAGGTCTACATCATATTGCTTTTTGATCACAATTATGGGCCTCCTTCCCACCTTTTGTTCCACAGAGTACATTAGCTATGGGAAAAACTTAAAATATCTGTACTCGCTGCGATTTACCTTAATTTATTAGGCAAGTGTTTAATAAATGCCTACTGGATGGCAGGTACTGTCCTGGATGTTTGCATCTGTAATTAACATGGGAGATCATCATATTAAGCAAATTAAGTCAGTCTCAGAAGGACAAACATCACATTTTCTCTCATTTGTGTTTCCCAAACCACACACACACACACACACACACACACACACACACACACACACACAGCCCAGCCTTCAAGAGGGCACAGAGCATAGTGAGAAGGAACCCAGATTTTAGTTTGGAGGTTTAATTGTTTATATATTTTCTCTACATATTATTATATTTTGTAATTAAAAAACCTCATGGGGTAATCCAGTCTTTGAGATATTCTTAACAATAGCACAGGGCCCATCCTAGATTTTACACACACACACACACACACACACACACACACACACACACACCCCACACCACACACCACACCAATCCCAGACTTTAATCTTTAATATATTCTCTCTCTGGACTGTATGCCTTAAATACCCCAAGGTCAGACTGAACAATTAGAGACTCCTGAGCAGTCTAAAGCCCCCTAGAAGTATTTAAAGTAGCCAGCTATTAAAGTTTCCCAATGAAGGCTGCAGTCTAGACTTTCCCTTCAGTACAGTCTTTTATCTCCAGACCAAAACTTGTTTGCCCTGTGACACTATATGGCATGCTGGCATACCTCCTATTTCTAAGACCTGTTAATACGGTGAATTTTTTTCCCCTGGGCCTCTTCCATGTCTTCCTGTAGCTGTACCTGACTAAGAGTATATGCACATGTCAGAACACAGAGCAGGAGAGGGACAAAGAAATAAGCATGCTTTCCATATGGTATGTATGAAGGTATTATATAAAGGGCAAAGAGAGCAGTGTGGGGAGCTTTGCTCATATCTGGAAGTTTAAAAGCATGATAAAGAAGAGGTGACATTTGACCTAAGAGTGGAAGGATTCATAGGAGGATTTGTCAGCACATAGGCAACTCTGTGTAGAAGGAAGAGAAAAGCATGCTCCATGGTGAGAAGTGTCTTGTGGAATATTTGTAATGGTATGTTGCATTTGTTTAGTTATGTAAAGGTATGTTGCTGTTTTATGTTGCCTGCTTAAGGCACCTGATTGGTTTAATAAAAAGCTGAATGGCCAATAGCAAGGGAGGAGATATAGGCAGAAATTTCTGGCAGGGAAAGTTGTAGGAGGCTTCAGAGAAAAAGAAAAGGGGATTACAGGGAGATGCCAGGGGGGCAGACAAACAGACACAGAGGAAGCAGGAAAGTAGGACATTCAGAATAAAAGAAAGGTAAAAAGACCTGAGGCAAAATGTAGATGAATAGAAACAGTTGAGTTATAAGAGCTAGTGGGACAAGCCTAAGCTAAGGATAAACATTCATAATTAATATGAAGTCTTCATGTCTTTATTTGGGAGCTGGTTGGTGGCCCAAAGAAAATGCCATCTACAAAAGAGCACACACATCATGGTGTACACACATCACCTGTTTCTGGAAACTGGAGAGGAGGTGGGCTGAGGGGCTTTGTGGAGACTGGATAGTGAATGAAGTTTAGAAGGTAGGTAGAGCTTGGTCATGAAATGTCTTCAAAATCTTGCTGTTGTAGTCTGAGGAGCAATGGGGGTATGGATGCAAAACACCTGGTGGCGCCCCTGTGATGTTCACAGTTAGGAGCTGTTGAACAGCAGAGGCAGAACGGGACTCAGGAAGTATGTTAGGATTGGGATAGATGGCACTCCTTTAGGGACTCCTGGTGGTGAAGGAAGGAAGCAGTTCAAGATAACACCAGGCCTGTCTCAACTGACAGGTCTGTGTAGAAATCCCAGAGAGACTGATTTTAGGGCAAAGTGCTTCTCTGCAGGCTAGTTTATGCTTCTGCCTACTGGGTGAAGTAAGGCTTTCTTTTTCTTTGTCTCCTAGCTGTTAAGTATTTCACACCAGTGGCCATGTCTCTGCTTTATTTTGGGAAGGGAACATCAACTGTTTCTTCTGTTAAACGACCTAGGAACTGAAGGGCCATTTTTGTCCTCAGGGATGTGTCTGGTGCTGAAGATGGCAGACAGTTGGGTGTGGGTGATGACAGATAACGCCTAAGGTCTTGCAGCTTAGAAGTAACATCTTGTTGTTTGAGGATAACACTGCCAAAGGTGTGTGGGTGTATCTTTGAAAAAACAAAACAGAAAAGGCATGACCAGCAATCTGATCTAGGTGGGTGTCTAGAAAAGTCATGGTTTTATGTACCGCTTTACCACTTGTGTGCCAACCTGACTGGCCTCAGGGTTGGCCCTGTTACTCTCAGGGACTTAGTGGACTGCCCTTCAGTTGATGTGGGTTTTTTTCCCCCTAGCACTTCCCTGTAATGTTGACTCATCTAGAAATATTCTTTCTATTTCCCCTCTCCACCCATCCTTGTCAGTAGTTACTATCTGCCCACAGTGTCTTGGGCCACTGTTCTAGCACACATGGCTTCAGAACTAGGGAGGCCATGGACCTGCTGGACCTCACTATCTCCTTATTACTATGAATACACTGAAGTAGGTTCAGTGGATGGTGGAGTCATTGAATTTCTTTCATGTTGTGTAACTAATGCCTGTTGAACATTATGGTTCCAAGGAAGTTTGCATTTTCCAAAAGAAGTCTGGAATGTTCATGACAATGTTTATTTCAGTTGCTTTTTGTTTAAAGCCTGATAAGAGCAAGGCCCTCCATCCCAATCCCAGCATTCACTGTACTCTATGACTGCTGGGAGCCATGCTTATGGAGTTTTTATGTATGTCAGACACTATACTATGCAGAATTTTGCATAGGTAATGTAAATTTTTCTTAACCTCTCACAAAGGCCACTGATTCCCTCCCTTTCCAGAAGAGGAATCCTGCTGTTAAGAAATAAATCACTTGCTGAGGTTCCCTGAGTTCTGAATGGACCAGTCAGGAATCCAATCAGACACTGGCTAAGTCTTTGCTTCTATCACATTCTATACTCTGAAAGAAAATGGACATAAATGCTGTCACTTTTAAGTGTGAATCTGAGAGTTGGGTTTATAAACCCAGACCCCAAGTCTCTGAATTTAAAGCCATCCTAATCTCCCAGACCACACTTGCCTCTGGGTATACTTGGTAACCAAAGCACCACCTTATCTGACGGATTCTGCTATCACAGGAAACTGATCTTGAATCCTGGCACCTTCATATTAAGCTGATGAAATTGGTATTGGCTTAAGGTGTGATGGTGTTTTTGTGCTAGGATCTGATGATGTTGTTCTTTCTCACCCTTGATGGCAGGAAGTACATTAAATTTAAGAGTCTATTTGCATTATAAATTATCATCTATTAAGTACTGGAAAATCGACTAGTGCTGACTCTTCACAAAAGAACTATGCCATTAAGGCTGATAGATTGGGAAGATTCATACCTCTTTCTTTGCAGTTTATAATCTTCAGAAAAATACAGGACATCTATTTATTTTTGTATTTGTGAAAATTATATATACATACAGAGTAGCTAAAACATAAACACAACATATGGTTTAGGAGAATTTCTGTAAGTGCTCCAGGCTTCTTCAAATACGAAAATAGTGTGGCTGCTAATAATATGGTTTCCTCAGCAAACAGAGATCACAACACTCAGTCCATTTGCAAAACAGGTAAACTAAAGGGCTCCTCTGGGGTGGGTGCTGGGTTTATATGAATATATCAGCTTTTCAGTCTTGTTTGTGATAAACATTGCCATTTTAAATGACTTTGAGCTGGAGGGTGGAGGAGAAGCCTGGGATGCTAAAACAAGACAGGGCAAAATTATCTTATAGAATGTAACCTTTCTTCTAGGGCTGAAACCAGCCCCAGATCTTAGGATGTATTTGTGACAAATGTGATACTCTTCTTGAATTCTGTTAGAAATCAGAGATACTTGGAGGACAACATAAAACCAGATGCTAATCAATCAGTCGCATTGGGGCAGTGGATAAAATGACAGCACACTGAAGCCTATGAAAGACAAAGAAGAATGGGCTTCTAGGGTACAAGCTTCATCTACATGCCAAAGTTGTACCTTTCCCTCTGTCTTCCCAGCAACTGTGAGGTATGGATACGACCTTAATTCTGTTTCACAGAGAAGCTAAGGTTTCAGTGGCTAAAGGGCTTGCCTAATGTCATGCAGCTGCTAAGTGGTATTCTCAGAGCCTATACCCAACATTTCCTGGATGCAGGGCAAGCCTGTACATTCCTCCCCAGTGGACAGCCTTCATGAAAGACTTGTGATCCCTGCCAAATGGCATTTGCAATCTCTGGGTACATCCTACACTGATATGTAGCAGAAACCGTGGTAACCAAAGGTGAGCAGTGTGGCCAGAGCACAGCTGGGGACTCTTCAGTTCTTTCTCCTTTTAAGCTGCTAGGTGATAAGCAAAGTCTTTACTGTACACACCAGGCTTCATTTGTTCTTTGTACTACAATGCAGCCCTGGTGCCTATAGTGCAGAAAGCAATTAATTTCCCCAATATTATCTAATTTTTGGCATGTACTGAATGCAGCCAGAGTGACTAAGCCAGGATCGTATCAAGGACTTATGCCTGAGTCTGTGCAGAGGGATGTGCAGTTGCCATAGCAGCAATCAATCTGCTAAATAACTGGGAACACAAACTGATTCAAAGGCAAAGACTGATTTGGGTCAGGGAATTGCACTCCATAAAGAACAACTTCTCAATGACTTCTGAGGATGTTTTAGCTTTTATGGATGGCCCTAGTAATGTATAGTGAGTGACTTGCTCAGTTCCAGGAGGGTATGTGTGCCCTAAGAGGAGAGCCACATGCTGCTCCTGGAAGGTCAGAAAAGAGAATTCTATGGACCAGGCCACGAAACTGCTCTTGTGCTGCCTGTCTATTCTCAGAGGCTTAGAAGGGTTTGTAACAAAAGCAACAGCATCTAACTTGAATTCTCACAGCATCTTGGGACCCCTGCATGTGCTTTATTAGCATTCCTGTAACATGGGACTCATCCTTATACAAATGTCCAGCAATCTGAGTATGCCTAGACATCTACCCCAGGGTAGATTCAGGATTCACATGCCAGCTATTTGGGTCTAGTCTGGCCCCCCTCTTTCCTGCCATGTTGCTTTTCTGTCTTTGATTCTTTGCAGTGAAGAAATATTTTGTCTTGATCACCCACATGGCAAGGATTCAGATATCTGCATCTGCTTTGTGTAGTATAGAATTCTATTAAGAATTTTCCATCTCACATGAGAACTAAGGTTCTAGTGGAGGAACACTTGACATCCCTGGAGGTGGCCCTGACCTGTTTGTGTGATTCAGGTCTTTATGATAAAAAGAAAGTTTCAACGTTAGCTTTGGGGCCTGGGAAGATGGCTTAGTGGCACTTGTGTATGCACTAGGACCTATGTTAAAAATCCCGAGCCCATATTAAACGCTGGGCATGATTATGTATATGCTTGTCGACAAAGCCAGAGCTGAGGCATCTTAGCTGTCAACTTAGGTCCAGGTTCAGTAACAGTCTCAATCTCAAGGGAATAGGTAGAGAGGAATAGAACAGGACACCCAATACCCTCCTCTAGCCTCCACATGTGTACATGGATGCAGGCACCCACACGTACATGCACACACACACACACACACACACACACACACACACACACACACACACAATGTAGTTTTCATTTCCTCAGGTTTTATAATAGTTCTATGTATCTCATTGTAGCCTACGTGCAATGTCTCTGTGAGGTTTGTATTTCTGAAGCATAATACATCCCATGTTGGAAGGCAGAAAACAGAAACTACAGGTGTGGCAGTTCAAGTTAAGTTGTGAGGTTTGTTCATTTCAATTGCTAAGTATATGATCTTGGGCAATTTTCCCCAATCATTGTATTTCTCTATTTCCATTTTGTGAAATGGAAATGATGATGGTCATGATACTAACTAATTCTCAGCCACTTCAAATTCTTCTGGGAATGAGACAAAAGGTAACAGTTGCTTCAGGTTTCAAGGTTCCTGCAGGTTTCCCAACCCATATGTCCAGAGTTCCCATTTTATGTTTGTTTTTATTTCTTGGCTTAGTGTTGCTGCATTGGACATTTGTAGAATGAAGATAGTCAGCTGGGCAGTGGTGGCACTGGGAGGCAGAGGCAGGTGGATCTCAGTGAGTTCAAGGCCAGCCTGGTCTACAAAGTGAGTTCCAAGAAAGGCGAAAAGCTACACAGAGAAACCCTGTCTCGAAATAAACCAAAAAAAAAAAAAAAAAATGAAGATAGTCTAGGAAACACTCGATAGAATGCTTGTCACGTGGCTACAGTTTAGTAGATTCATTTTCTATATAAACAAATCCTAACAGTTGTTAAGGACTTCTTCAACTGCAGAGTGGGTTTCATCTCTAGTATCACTTGGTACTTCAGAGGAAGCTGATCCAGAGAGCCTGGAAGGAGATTTTGACATTTGTCTCTTCGTTTGTCCTGTTCTTTCTTTCTTATTATGTGGCCAGGAGTTCAGCAGTACAGCAAGTGCTCCTAACCATGTTTTCTGTTGGAAGCCATACCTTTCCAGGGCCTGAAGCCACTGAGCCTGGGTCACCACTGTTGGAAATGAACTTCATGCAATAGATAATTTGTCCCAGCTGTGCTAGCTGGAACACACTCATTTGGAGGATCCTATTGTTTCTCGGTCTCTCAGCCAAAAGGATGATGGTTTCTAGTGAAAATGCAGTCTCTAAGCCAGATAGTTCCAAGTGGACTGTCAGTGGGTGGTGAGCATCATAGAAACAGGGCTGGGTTGAATTTTGAGTTTGAAGCTGAAGATAAAAATTCTGTACCTTTTCATCGTTCTTTCCCATAAGGTGGTAATTTTGCATTGACCTTCTGCTCCTCTATTGGGCTTCTGGGCATGGCATTGCTACAATCTGTGGCTTTAGAATGAGTGCTTAGCTTTATTCCTGTGAGTGCATTGATTTTTTTTCTCTTTTAACCTAGAATGCAAACGGAACCTGTGCTTGCTATCTGAATATCTCTAATTAGACTACCTGCACAAATCTACCAATTGACTTTAATAGATTGAATCCAAGTCTGTGACAGTGTTGGAGGGGAAATGAGATTGCTTTGCCTCCTCAGTCATCTTCAGCACTTGGACTGAATGCAGATAGATTTTCCACATTCAAGACACAATGGTAGGCAAGGGTTCCTGAGGCCCTGGAGGCAGGATGCAATCATCACACAGGTAAATTATCCCTACTGAGAGAAAATTGGAGCAGTAAATGAAACATTAGTCCACTTCACTAGGAGGTCACGTATGTTTCAGTGCCGTGGCAACCTGCTTGTGTGATTAGAGTTAGGTCGGAGACTGCCATTCATGTTTTCATTTTTTCCCTTCTTTTTTTTTGCTTTATATTCTGCTGAACTTTGTTTTACTTCAGCTTCTTTGTGTTCTACCAATTAAGCCTGAAATTGGCAGTTAAGACAAAATACAAATGAAAGGGAGGGTTCAGTGAGAATGGAGATGAAGACAATGGTGAATAAAATGAAAATTGCTCTTTCCTCCCTCCTTCTCCTGGCAGCTGTGCTGATCCAAGGAGGTTCTGAGTTTTTTGTAACCAATAATTCGTTGGACTGAAGCCCAGAGTTTCTATCAATAAAGTGTGTATGAGGCAAGCTTCTTGTTTGAACCTGTCTTTGGGTCTTATTTGTCCACTCCCCTTCCAGCATATACCTGAGCCCCTCCACGTGCAGCCAGGCTGGATGCCATTTACGAAGACCCTCCCCATGCGGGCCTTACCATTTCCATTCTATGTGGTTCTATAGTCTCAGGACCACCTAGTCAATAACATAGTGCCATCTCCATTTACAGACGAGAAAGCTGAAATCATAGAGCAGTGCCATGCTCATGTGCTGGTCATGGTGACAATCTTTGGGAGAGGGCTCAAACCCAGGCAGTTTGGCTTGAGTTCATTCTTGTATTGGTTTCTAATTAAAAAGCATTTGGTGCTCAATGCAGAAAACCAATGTTAGAAGGCATATGAAAGAAAGTTCAACCATCTAATCTGCTGGGATAAAACCACAAAGTATACTTTCTTATATTACCACCCCCACTCACCTCCATTTGAAGTAAACATACTTTGTAAATACACATTGCTGAGCCTACAGTTTACAAAGTGTCTGATTTTCTTTCTGTGACTATTTCTCGGGGGGGGGGGGTCCTAGCCCTTCCATTACAGAGGATGATGTAATTAACTACCACTCCTATGATGGGACATGTAAGATAATTCTAGTGTTTACATTTTCAAGATGAACTAAAGCCCTTTTGGGTTTAAAGGATTATACATGATGTTTTTAGGTGTGACATCATAAAGGACTGTTAGTTCTGGGGATAAGAAAACCTTTCCTCCAATACTCTCCCTTTTCAGGTTGCAGTGCTCATATTTTGTTGTTATTATATACTGCAAGTTTATATGACTCATGCCAGCTTTTTCTTGATATATTTACAAAGTTTAATTTGGACTCAACAGTGACTTACTATAAAGTAAATCTTATTCCAAAGTATTTTGGGTAGTGGCTGCTTCCTCCTACTCTCCCTTTCTTCTATCTTCTCCTCCTTCCCCTTCTTCTTCTCTTTCTCCTCCTCCTTCTTCTTCCTCCTCCTCTTCCTCCTCTTTCTTCTTTTTCCTCTTCCTCTTCTCCTCTACCTCTTCCTTCTTTTAGATAGGAAATCACTTGGTACTCCACAATGGTCTAAACTCACTATGTAAATTTGGCTGGCCTCTAACTCATAGCAACCCTCCCATCCTAGCCTCTTAAGTGCCAGGATATTGTCCTGAGCCACTGTGCTTCTTTCCAAAATTAATTTTATTTTAAATCATGTGTGCCTGTGTGTGTATGTACACATTTCATGTGTGTGCAGTCACACATATAAGTGCAGATATTTGTGGAGGCCACCTGGTTCCCTGGAGTTAGAGTTACAGCAGTTCTGAGATGCCTGAGGAAGATGATGTGAACCAAATTTAGGTCCTCTAGAAGTTTAGTATATGCTCTTATCACTCCAGCCTTGAACCCAGACTTTGTTTGATGGCATTGTTCCTAGTAATATTTTTTCATGTATTTCACTGTCTCCAGTCACCACTTTCACACATTCCTTGTTTTATGTGTTTATTGCCTCATACATTTGTGTGATGGGGTGGGTGGGGTGGGGTAGGTATGGGTGCGTATACAGGTAGATTGGTTCAGAGAGTAAGGAACTCAAGTATGTGTGTGTGTGTGTGTGTGTGTGTGTGTGTGTGTGTGTGTGTTTGCTCATGTGAGTGTAGGTACTAAGAGTGGCTAGAAGAAGGCACCAGATTCTCTGGACCTAGAGTTACAAGAGGTTCTGGGTCAGCTAATGTGGGTGCTGGGAACCACACTTGGGTTTTCTGCAAAAGCAGTGTGTACTCTTAACTCTGAGCACCTCTCCAACCATCTAGACAATAGTTCTTGACACTTATGACCCATGAGTAGTAGGTCCTAGGATGAGAATGAAGATAGCCACTGTGGCTTTCATGATAAGCTCTGTGATACATGTGATTATAAATAGAAGCAAGCTCAATAAGCATGTCTCCTGAGAATAATAGGTATCACCCAAAGCTATGTATAAATGGAAGTGTTTAACCTCAAGCCTAGAAGGATGATTATAGATTAGACTGAGATAGCAGATGGAGGTAAGTGCCTCACAAAAGTAGTGTTATAAAAAAAACAAAAATAGAATTAGGGCTTGTTCAGGAAGCATACAGAAGCAGGATGGAACAAGCAGAACTGGACTGTGGTGAAGGTAGTTAAAGATGTAGCAGGACTGAGATTATGGAGTGTGTAAAATATCAACTTCAGAGATTTTAGACTTTCCTCTATAAGTGCTACTGTATGTATGCTGCATTTGAGCCTAAAAGGGATACAATCTCTAAGAATCCTTTAAAAATAATTTTGTTTAAAAAATATCGTATTGGCCAGCTCTGATTGGACCAAGAGATGAATGACTCTTCTCCCACCCAGAGAGTCCTACCTCTAGGACCTAGGCTCTGAGGACAACCCATGCCCCTGAACCCCCACTCATCACTGCCTCAGTTGTAGGCCAGCAGATAAGACTACTGAAGGCAAGCTTCTCCACCAAGACCCTCCACTGGACCCTGCAATCTACAAAACCCATTCCTTACATCAAACCTACACATGCCCCTATGATGTCAGTGGCTTTCTGAGACTCAGAATCCACCAGCTCTGACTGGATCAAGAGCAGATCCCTGAGACACAGAATCCACCAGCTACAATTAGACCAAGAGCTATCATTGGACCAAGAGTGGCCCCTCACACAGCAAACACAGATTGAATCAAGAGCAGCTCCCTCAGATACAGATACCTCTTAACCCTATTGGAAGAAGAGATGGGTAGGCACCAGTGCAAAAATACAAACAACAACATAAAGAACAATATGGTACCACCAGAATCTAGCATTTCTATAACAATAAGAATTGAATATTACAACATAGAAGAAGCAGAAGAAAGCTACCTTAAAAATAACTTTATAGAGGCCTTTAAAGAGAAATTGAGGGAAAAACAAACAAAAAATTGGAAGAAATCAACAAATCCCTTAAAGAAAACCAAAAATAAAATAAAATAAAATAAAATAAAATAAAATAAAATAAAATAAAGCAATTAAACAGGTGAGGGTAACAGTTCAAATACTGGAAATTGAAATAGAAACAATGAGGAAGAAACAAACTGAGGGAATGGTAGAAATAGAAAATCTGAGTAAACAAACTTATGAGATGCAAGCATAACCAACGGAGTACAAGAAATGGAATAGAGAATCTCTGGCATGGAGGATACAATAGAGGTAATAGATTCATCATTCAAAGAAAACACTAAAACCAAAAAAATCATGACCCAGAATGTCCAGGAAATCTAGGACACCATGAAAAGGCTAAACCTAAGAATAATAAGGGATAGAAGAAGGAGAAGAATACTAACTCAAAGGAACAGAAAATATAGTCAACAAAATCATAGAAGAAAACTTTTTCAACTTAAAGAAGGAAATACCTATGAAGATACAAGAAGCTTATGGAACACCAAATAGACTAGGACCCCCCCCCCCAAACAACAACAACAACAACAACAACAACAACTCCTCTTCACATAATAATTGAACCACTAAACATACAAAATAAAGAGACTATTAAGAGCAGCAAAGGAAAAAGGCCAAATGACTTATAAAGGTAGACCCATCAGAATAACACTGGACTTCTCAATGGAGACTCTGGAACCCAGAAGGTCCTTGGCAGATGTTACATAGGCACTAAGAGACCACAGATGTCACCCCAGGCTACTATACCCAGAAAAACATTCAATCACTATAGACGGAGTGCACAAGACATTCCAAAACAAAACTAGATTTAAATAATACAATCCACAAATCCAGTGCTACAGAAAGCACTAGAAGGAAAAGTCCAACCAAAGGAAGTTAGATGCATCCATGAAAATACAGGCAATAGATAACCCCATAGCAGCAAATCCCAGAAAAGGGAAATTCACAGTACTACCAAAAGATAACATGAATTAACAATCACTGGTCATTAGTATTCCTTAATATCAATAGGCTCAATTTGCCTATAAAAAGACACAGGCTAACAGAATGGATTTGAAAACAGGATCCACCCTTCTGCTGCATACAGGAAACACACCTTAACTTCAAAGACAGACACTACCTCAGAGTAAAAGGCTAGGAAATGACATTCTAATCAAATGGACTTAAGAAGCAAGCTGGTGTAGCTATCCTAATATCTAACAAAATAAACTTCAAAATAAAATCAATCAAAAGAGATTGGGAAGGACATTGCATATTCATCACAGGAAAAAATCCACCAAGATGAATTCTCAATTCTGAACATTTATGACCCAAATATTTTATTTATTTATTCATTCATTCATTCATTCATTTACTTACTTGCTTACTTATTTGCTTATTTATTTATTGATTGATTGGTTTTTCAAGACAGGGTTTCTCTGTGTAGCTTTGTGCCTTTCCTGGAACTCACTCTGTAGTCCAGGCTGGCCTCGAACTCACAGAGATCTGCCTGCCTCTGCCTCCCCAGTCCTGGGATTAAAGGCTGTGCTACCATCACCTGACATGACCCACATATAATGGTACCTACATAAGTAAAACATTACTAAAGCTTAAATCACACATCAAACCCAAACACTAGTACTGGGAGACTTCAACACCCCACTCTTACCAATGGACAGGTCTGCAAAGTAGAAACTTAACAGAGAAATAAGGGATCTAACAGTTGTTATGACTCAAATGGACTTACTAGCTATCTACAGAACATTCTATCCTAACACAAAAGAATATACTTTCTTCTCAGCACCCCATGGAACTTTCTCTAAAATTGACCACATATTTGATCACAAAGCAAATTTCATCAGATACTAAAAAAATGGAATAACCTCCAGTATTTTATCAGACCACTATAGTTTAAAATTAGATTTCAACAACAACAACAAAAACTACAGAAAACCTACAAACTCACATGCTCAACTGAATCACCAATGGGTCAAGGAAGAAATAAAGGAAGAAATTAAAAACTTCCTAGAGTTCAATGAAAATGAATATACTACATACCCAAACTTATGGCACACTGTCAAGCAGTGCTAAGAAGAAAATTCATAGCTCTAAATGCCCACGTGAAGAAGTTGGAGAAATCTCACACTAGCAATTTAACAGCACACCTTAAAGCTCTAGAACAAAAAGAAGTAAACTCACTTAGGAGGAATAGACACCAGGAAATAATCAAATTGAGAGCAGAAATCAATAAAATAGAAACAAAGAGAACAATAGAAAGAATCAAAGAAACAAAGAGTTGGTTCTTTGAGAAAATCAACAAGATAGACAAGTGTCGCAACCGCCTCGACCAGCAAGGAAGACGCAACACCGAGCTCTTCTTTCTGCAGTTTATTCAGGAACCTTGAACAATCTTCTGACCCCGGGGGGAGCCCCTCCTCAGCCCTAATAGCCTCTGGGTAGCCAACCCTAACCTGCCATGTGGGCATCACGGACAGGTCCAGGTATACGGAAGCAAGCCAGATCCTAAAGCCAAGCCGAATATGGAGTTGTTTACTACCGAGAGCGCTCACCATCAGGAAGGTGGAAGGCGGAAGCCAGCGCCATCTCTAGGGTGCGGCACGCAGCTCTCTATAGACAAGCCCTTATTCAAACTAACCAAAAGGCAAAGAGAGAACATCCACATTAATAAAATCAAAAATGAAAAGGAAGATATAACAAGCAACAAGGACGAAATCCAGAGAATCATAGATCATATTTTAAAAACCTGTACTCCATGAAATAGGAAAATCTAAAAGAAATGGACAATTTTCTAGATAGGTACCACATACCAAAATTAAATCAAGACCAAATAAACAATTTAAATAGACATATAACCCCTAAGGAAATAGAAACAGTCATTAAAAGTCTCTCAAACAAAAAAAGCCAAGGACAGATGGTTTCAAGTTGGAATTCTACCAGAATTTCAAAGAAGAGATAATACCAATATTCTTCAAATTGTTCCAAACAATAAAACAGAAGGAATCTTACCAAACACTTTTTATGAGACTGTAGTTACCCTGATACCCAAACTACACAAAGATGCCACAAAGAGAATTACAGACAAATCTCCCTCATGAATATTGATGCAAAAATGCTCAATACAATACTGACTAACCAAATCCAAGAACACATAAAAAATTTATTGACCATGACAAGGTAGGTTTCATCCAAGAGATGCAAGGATGGTTCAACATATGAAAATCTCAATGTAATACACCATATAAACAAGGTGAAAGGAAAAAAAGCATGAACATTTCATTAGTTGCTGAGAAAGCCTTTGACAAAACCCAACACCCCTTCATGATAAAGGTGTTGGAGAGATCAGGAATACAAGGATCATATGTAAACATAGTAAAGGCAATTTACAGCAAGCTGGCAGCCAATATCAAATTAAATGGAGAGAAACTCAAAGTGATTCCACTAAAACCAGGAACAAGACAAGGCTGTCCACTCTCCCCATATTTATTCAATATAGTACTTGAAGTTCTGGCTAGAGCAATAAGACAAAAAAAGGAGATCAAGGGGATACAAATTGGAAAGGAAGAAGTCAAACTTTCGCTACTTGCAGATGATATGATAGTATACATAAATGACTACAAAAATTCTACTAGGGAACTCCTACAGCTGATAAACACCTTCAGTAATGTCGCAGGATACAAGATTAACTAAAAAAAAAATCAGTAGCCTTCCTATATACAAATGATTAAAGGGCTGAGGAAGAAATCAGAGAAACATCACCCTTTACAATAGCCACAAATAATATAAAATACCTTGGGGTTACTCTAACTAAGCAACTGAAGGACCTGTATGACAAGAACTTTAAGTCTCTGAAGAAATAAATTGAAGAATATATCAGAAAATGGAAAGAACTCCCATGCTCATGAATAGGCAGGATTAACATAGTAAAAATGGCAATCTTACCAAAAGCAATCTACAGATTCAATGCAATCCCCATCAAAACCCCAATACAATTCTTCACAGACCTGGAAAAAACAACACTAAACTTCATATGGAAAGACAAAAAAACCAGGATAGTAAAAAGAATCCCATACAATAAAGCAACTTCTGGAGGCATCACAATCCCTGACTTCAAGGTCTACTGTAGAGCTACAGTAATAAAACGAACAAACAAACAAACAAAAAACCAAAAAAACAGCTTTGGTATTTGCATAAAAACCAACATGTGGACCAATGGAACCAAATTAAAGACCCCGACATCAATCCACACACCTATGAACACTCAATTTTTTTTTTTAGAAAGAATCCAAAACTGTACAATGGAAAAAAGAAAGCCTCTTCAACAAATGGTGCTGGCATAACTGGATGTCAACATGTAGAAGATTGAAAATAGATCCATATGTATTGCCATGCATAAAACTCAAGTCTAAGTGAATCAAAGACTTTAATATAAAACCAGTTACACTGGACCTGATAGAAAAGAAAGTAGGAAATCGTCTTGAATGCATTGGCATAGGAGATCACATCCTAAATATAACTCCAGTAGCACAGAACATTGAGAACAACAATTAATAAATGGGATCTTCTGAAACTGAGAAGCTTCTGTAAAGCAAAGGACACAGTAAATAAGACAAAATGACAGCCTATAAAATGGAAAAAGATATTCATCAACCCCACATCTGACAGAGGGCTGATCTCCAAAATATATAAAGAGTCCAAGAAACTAGACATCAAAATACCAAACAACCCAATTAAAAAAATGGGCTAAGGAGCTAAACAGAGAATTCTCTACATCAGCTTGGAAGGAGGGGACTGGACATGCCTGTACTGAATCTACCAGGTTGAGCTGAATCCCCAGGGGAGTCTTTGCCCTGGAGGAGATGGGAATGGGAGGGAGAGGCTGGGGGAAGGCGGGGTCAGGTGCAGGAGTGGGGAGGACAGGGGGACCCATGGCTGATATGTAAAATTAAGTTAAATTAAAAAAACAAATAAAATCATATTTCAGTACAAATAAAACATCACCATAACAGTGAAGAATAAATAAAAGAAAAGAAAAGAATAATCTCAAATGGCTGAAAAACATTTAAGGAATTGTTGAACATCCTTAGTCATCAAAGAAATGCAAATCAAAACAACTCTGATACCATCTTATACCTGTCAGAATAGCTAAGATTAAAAACACTGGTAACAGTGTTAGTTTGAGAGGATGCAGAACAAGGGGAATACTCCTCCACTGTGGTGGTACTGCAAACTTGTACAGCCACTTTGGAAAACATTATGGTTGTTTCTTAGAAAATTGAGAGTCAATCTACCTGAAAACACAGCTATACCATTCTTGGGCATATATGCAAAGAAAGTTCAATCATACCACAAGGGCACTTGCTCAACTATGTTCATAGCAGGATTATTTGTAATAGCCAGAACCTAGAAACAACCTAGATGCCCCTCAACCAAAGAATGGATAAAGAAAATGTGCACAGTGGAATACTACTCAACAGTGAAAAACAATGACATCATGAAATTTGCAGGCAAATGGATGAAACAAGAAAATATCATCCTGAGTGAGATAACCCAGACTCAGAAAGACAAATATGGTATGTACTTACTCATAAGTGGACACTAGTTGTAAAGCAAAGGATAACTAGACTACAACCCACAACTCCAAAAAAGCTTCCTAAGAAGGAGGACCCTAGTGGGATGCATGGATATCCCTTGGAAGGGGAAATAGATGATATCTCCTGAGTAAACTGAGGGTGGGGGGGTAATAGAGGGTAGGGGATGGGGAATGGGATCATAAGGGAAAGGGATGGTCTAGCTGGAACACAGACTGTGTGAGAGAGCATTGAAAGAGATACCAAGATAGAGGGAGACATCATGAGATAGGAAGAAACTGGATTGCTGTGGATATTGCTCTATATGCTGTGAATGAATGTGTTGCTATGATTGGTTAATAAATAAAATGCTGATTTGCCAATAGCCAGGCAGGAAGTATAGGGGGGACAAACAGAGAAGAGAATTCTGGGAACAGGAAGGCTGAGTCAGGAAATGCTGCCAGCCGCCGCTGTGAGAAGCAAGATGTAAAGATACTGGTAAGCCTTGAGCCACATGGCAAGGTATAGATTTATAGAGATGGGTTAATTTAAGGTGTAAGATCTAGCTAGCAAGAAGCCTGAGTCATTAGGCCATCCAGTTTTAATTAACATAAGCCTCAGTGTATTTACTTGGGTCTGAGTGGCTATGGGCATGAGTGGGACAGCAGAAAACCCCAGCTACACTGGATGCTGGGGTAGTTCCCAGGAATCTACAAGAATGACCCCAGCGTAGACTACTAACAATAGTGTAGAGGGTGCCTGAACTGGCCTTCCCCTGTAATCAGTGAATACCGTAACTATTGTCATAGAGCCTTCATCCAGTAACTTATGGAAGTAGATGTAGAGATCCACGCCTAAGCAGCTGGCCAAGCTCCAGGAGTCCAGTGGAAAAGAGAGAAGAGGGATTTTATGAGCAAGGAGTATCAAGATCATGATGAGTAAACCTACAGAGACAACCAAACCAAACTAGTGGGAACTCATGAACTTTAGACCAACAGCTGTGGAGCCTCCATGGAACTAGACTAGGCCCTTTGCATAAGCAAGACAGCTGAGTAGCTTGATCTGCTTAAGGGGTCCTCTAGCACTAGGTTCAGGATCCATCCTGGTACTTGAGCTGGCTTTTTGGAGTCCACTACTTATGGGGGGGGAAACTTTACACAGCCTTGATGCAGGGGGAGGGGCTTGAACCTGCCTCAACGTAATGTACCAGGCTCTGCTGACTCCACATGGGAGGCCTGACCTCTCTGAAACTATGGGTCCAAATGAATTGTTTCTATCAAGTGCTAGTCACAGAAAGGTGAAAGCTGTGTAGCCTACTCTTGTCTTGACATAGTGGGAAGTGATGATTGTGATTTAACCTTCAAACATACTCTATTAAAACTATTTTCTCTACCAACTTAGTTGCATTTTAAATAGGAGACAAATCAGGAGCCCATGAAAGGATGGAATAAAACAAGACACTATGTTCAGACTATGTTTATAAAAGTAGTAACTGGTAAAATGATTTTTAAATTGATTTGATTTATCCTTGAAAAAGTATGACTGTCGTGCCTTTCCCTAATCTCCATACATCATTTTCTATTTTTACTCCATCCCCCCTGAAACCAATCAGTCTGTCATATAAGTCACATATTTTGTTTTATTTTGCCACCTCCACACCTGCCTTACTTAATTCTGTGCAATCAGGAATGTGTTATGGGGAACATAATTAGCCCTGCCAATAGACCAGGGAGGAAACTGCATCTTTGTATGGAAGAGAGAGAGAAATGCTTTTGGATAAGGAGATGGATTTTGATTTCAAATTATACAGGGGCTATTGTAAATCCAATGGATAGGAACTGTTGAAATATAAAATATACTTTGGTCAAATCATTTGACAATTCTCTCCACATCCCTTCCACACAGTATCTCCCACTCCTCTCCCTGGTCCATTACTCCAGGATAATCAGAGTGTTGCATAAAGCATCATGGAGATATTCAGTCACAGCACAATATTCCTGACAGAGTCAGGCTTCCATTCCTGTTCAACCTTTGTGGAAACTCAGCCCTGTCTAGGGAAAGGCTTCTTGGAAACTTGAGGCCATTTTTAGGGACTCTTGTAGTTGGCACCTTCAGCATGTGTATTCCCTATCTAATACTGTCTGCTAGATTTAATGCATCATTCAATGTTTCAAAGTTATCTATCAGGAAATTATGTCTTATAATCCAGATACCTAGCACAATTTGAGGCAAATGTTTAACCCTCAGTACAAATCCATTCAAATGGGTGAAAGCATGCATGTTGAAGCAAGTGACCCTTTACAACTAGGAACATGTATCTTTTTCCACTCATTCCTAGATCCATGTTTATGGTAATTTAGTCAGTTTTTTTTCCTGAACCCAGTCTCTATACCTAAAAAATGAAATTTTGAATGTAGGATTGTTTTGAGGAAGTGAAACAAGGAACATATAGCCTGTTGAGAGAGGTTTTACTGCATGGGCACAAACTATATATAGTTCTGTGGCTTGTGGGCAAATGCTGGAAGATGTGGAAAGGCAGTCTAGGTTCATAGTACAGAGAAACTGAGAAAGAAGAAGATACCAAAGTGCCATCCTTATGAGAGGTGGTAAGGTATGAACTAACAGCTTGCTTGCAGAGCACCATCCCACAGGGCATATCTGTGTAGAGGGGTTCATATTCTTTTGTTAAAATTTTCTTTCTTTTTTATTGATTCTTTGGGAATTCACACATGCACCCTAATCCACTCATCTCCCCGTCCCTCTGAATCCACCCCTCAGTCATGTAGTGTCCACTCCAAAGGAGTGCTAAAAAGGAATCAAAATAAGATAAAAAAAAAAAAAAAACAATACTTTTAAAAAAAGGAAAAACACTTTGCTACTTTGCCTTTCCCACCTCTCCATTACCCCTTCATTCATCTTAGTGGCACTGAGAGCTGTCGTGTATCATACAATATATACCCTTTTGTCCAAAGAGCTTTCCTTGCAAACATTCATTGTGTAATGAGTTGTTAGCCAGGTTCAAGGTCTCTGGTACACCATCAATACTGGACCTCCACTGACATTCCTCTCCAACATCCTGCTGTTGGCCCAGTCATGGAGCTCTTGAGGCTATTATTCCTCAGGGTCAGTACCTCATGCACTCCAGCAGGTCATAAATGAGGTAGATGTTGAAGTGTACCAATTCCAAGACCTGAATGTATACCTGGATGGCAGCTAAATTTGTTGGTCCACAACACTGGGACCACTCCTCCCAGATGAGGGGTGGGGACATCTTTCCTAAGTGTATGTGGGGAACAGCTCTCCTATTAGGGGCAAGGCCAACTTTAAGTGGCATATGAAAATAAAATAAAGTCTCACTGAAAACCCTGTTGAAATGTCAACCATCTTGCCAACAGGTGCTGGCGTTGGTTGGTCCTGCTCATGCATAAATGAGGAGTGGTGATTCTGTCAGACTCTCTTGTAAAGGGAATTTATTTCAAGGGGAGCCAGCAGTTCACTTCATTTGAAAGCAGAAAGATCTGAGAATCCAAGACAGACTCTGTTCCTCTTGATACACAGTATCCCTTCAGAGCTACAGTGTGTCTGTTGCTCTCTATTTACTCTGGTTTTCTGCTGACAGTTTTTAAACTTCTCCAGTCCACAGGGTATCTAGCTGTTTGTCTTCATGCCCACCTCTAGTTACAGAGTGTGCTTTGTAGTAGACCAGCTCATGGGGTCCTCAGTCTGATTGGGAATGGACTTTGAGTCATTTTGTTGTTGTTGTTTGATTGGGTTTTTAGTAATTGTTTTTGTTTAGTTTGTTTTTTGTCCCTGAATGGAAGGCTACAAGACAAAATAAAAATGAACACTGGGAATAATACCTAGTATTACTGACATACCCAGGATGGGTCAGTGGAGAGGGCAGCACAACTTTCTTAGGACTATTAGAAGAGCCGGTCCTCAGGACTATTAGAAAAGATAGGGGCCTGATATAATTGATAAAAGGAACCCAGTGACATGAGCAAGAAAGAGACCACGGTTTAAGAAACACACAGAAGAGGAGAATATACTTCAGGGAAGAAAAAATGCAATTAGTAACATAAGAAATAAACTTTGGTTCCTACTGTGTTCCAAATGCTGTATTAGGTCTGGAAGACACAAGGTTAGAAAGAAGAGAGTTCCTATCCTTTGTAGCTTGTGCCCTCATGGCAAGTGGACATGAAGGTTAGAAAATACATGTATGATTCAATATCAGGGGGAAATAAACCTTATTATGATGATAAATATAATACACAAACATATGATGGAGCACCAGTTGCACTACCTTGGTGACATACATCTTAGCTAATATCAACCTTGGTTGTTTGACTCCCTCGTACTGAGTTCTGTCTATTGAAATATGAGAGTAGCATGTGCATCTTCTAGCCATGGACCACAAAAATTTCCAGTTCTTTCCCATCAATACTTTTGTTTGTTTTGTGTGTTTTTAATTACTGCCTAGAGGAATGCTTCCCATGGTAGAATGTTCCGTCAGAATGGAACAATCTTGAATCGTGCTAAGTGAATGATTCTCAGAGTGGGATTGCTGGGTTAGAAGCATTGGCATCACTCACGGTCTCAGTCTCAGACTACTTCAGTAAAGTACCTTAGGTTAGATCACTTTAAGTACTGGAAATTTATTTCTCATAGTTCTGGAGTCAGGAAGATTCAAAATTAAAGTTACAGCATACTGGATAACTAATGGCGACTTCTCTTTGTTTCTAAGATGATTCATTGAATGCTATCCTTACCTGGCAAAGAGGAAGGGCAGGCAGGTAAAAGAGCCTAGCTGTAAGGCTGCTATTTCTACTGATTAGGGTGAAGCCCAAGGACCAATCACCACTATAAAAGCCTAAGATCATTGAACTGGGGAATCAACTTTAAATTGGACTTTGGAGGAGATACAACATTTACACAAACATTCCTGGGAACTTGCCATCTGTAGAAACTACTAGGCTCCACACCAGAGGAACCACACTAGAAACTTTAGAGAGCTTTGAGAGGTGGCATCTAGTAATCTCATTTCTAAAAAGTATTCTAGATGATTTGGATTCATACTAAAATTTAGGACAGTTTTAAGTCATTGATGTTGTTATGGTTTTGTACCAGCAAGCATCCTCTTACCCACTACAGAGAGAAGTTGGTATTGAGGTACTCACAAATGCCTTCTGAGGTAGGATATTTAATTAAGAGAGGGAATAAGGGAGGCTTGTGAAAATTTAGAAGCAAATTTTAGTCATTGGACAGCAATTTTAAGGAACTTTCAAAGCAAAAAGGCCAATGCCTTTGCAGAAAAATCAGCAGGTCAAAAAGCCAGAGTGGAATGTTTTGGGGGAAGAATAGATGAGACCCACAGATTCAGTGGCCACAGGTATGGCTTTACATGCTCTTGTAAATGCAGTGTGATTATTTATACATTCCATAAGTTTTTCAAAATATGTTTATAAACTACAGTGTGCACAGGAGAAATTTTACTTTTTAAAAATTTTTTAAAGTGCTGCAAAGTTCATGCAGCCTTCACCATTTTTTTCTGCTGTTCTGTGAATGATCTCTATACTTGCCTAACATTGCCTCCTACTACTCTTCTATCCTATCCCTATTCCTTAGCAATGATTATACCTTCAGGCTTAATAAATTTGTATGATCTATGTACCTCATAAAAGGGGTCCATATGATATTTACCCTTGTATTTCAAGCTTATTCATGCTGTTTGATGGGACAGAATTCCCTTGCTTTTGAAGGTTGAATGGCATCCTCTTGTACTACATGGTTTGGTTACCCATGTGTCCTAGCTAGGTTTCTGTTGCATGACATGACACTAACCAAAACCTACTTTCAGCCAATCACTTCCATAGTCCTCCCATAAACAGCATGTTTGGGGCCGTCACAGGAAGAAGCTACTCTCTGGTAGGTATCTCTGTTCTTGTTACTGCACTGTGCCTGTGATAATCAGCACAAACCAAAAGCAACTTAGAGAAGGAAGAATGTATCTGGGCTTACATTTCCAGGGGGGCAGGCATCCCTCACGGCAGGGAAGTGTGGCAGCAAGGGGTAGGCATTGGCGTCAGGAACTGTGTTTTAACCCAAAGCACTATGCAGAGCGTGAAAAGTGGCTAGTGTCTTCAAACTCTCAAAGCCCACTTCCAGTGGCCTGCCTCTTCCAGCAAGTTCCCCCAAACAATGGCACCAACTGAGAACCAAGCATTCGAATGCCTGAAACTGGGGTGGAGGGGGGTTGTTTCTAATTTAAGCCACCACACCATTCATCAATTAATACATAGTTATTTGGCTTGCTTTCCCCTTTTGTATGTTTGGGATAATGTTTCAATGAACATCTATAAGGCATGCATGTATGAATACATCCTAGCTTTCAATTCTTTTGCTTCAAGGGCTCCATGTACTGAGCACAGGCACAGCCACAAGCTCTGATCTGATCAGGGTACTGCTTTCAGTAAAGGAAGAGATACACAACAATCTATGGTAATGCAACGGAATGATAAAGGCATGTTAATACTGTTATTGCTAGCCAACTTTACCTAACTTAAATTATCCCATTTGCTTTTGCCTTTGGGTTTTTGCCTTTCTCTATTTCTATATCCCTTTCATTATTTCTTACTCTATGGCTTGCTGTGTAGCTGGCTGGCTGACCCTGATGTCCTCCTCCTTCTATGGCTACTTTTTCCTTTTCTCCCAGATTTCTCCTCCTGTTTCTTCTCTCTGCCTGCCAGCCCTGCCTATCCTTTCCCCTGCCTTACCATTGGCTGTACAGCTTTTTATGAGACCATCAGGTGTTTTAGAGAGGCACAGTAACACAGCTTCACAGAGTTAAACAAATGCAACATAAAAAAAGTAACACACCTTAAAATAATATTCCCCAACATTAGCGTGTGTGCCTCTTGAGAGCCCCAGGTAGATAAGAATGGATGAAGGATGGAGGATAAAGTGGGAGAGGATGGAGGATATGGTTAGAGGTATGAAGAATCCTGATTTGACTTTCTCAGAGCAGTGATTCCTAATCTTGACTGCAAAGGAGGATCACTCAGCAGCTTTCAAAACTCACCTGTACCAAGTCTGAGCTCCACCCCCACAGATGCTGGTTTAATTGGTCTGGGTTGTGGCCTGGGAAATGCCATTTTTGCAGGTTTTCCAGGTAATTCTATTGTGCACCCAGGTTGAGAAGCATGACCTCAGGCAACCTGGGAGCTTCAGAATGGTTTTAGGTCAGAAAGTAACAAGATCAGATTCTTTTTAAACCACTTGCACAGATTTCAATATAAAGTGGATTTGATAGCCAAGGGGGCATCCTGAAGGGTGTTCTTGTCTATCCTCTGAGACTCATTTTGTGTCACTATGAAATGTGTTCCCACCTACATACCCTCAGGGCTGTTATAAGGGTTGCTCAACACTGCCTTTTGTCCCAAACCCAGGGAAAGTGAGTTCAATTTTTCTGGACAAGGATGACAGGGCTGAGGAAAACTGGGCAAAGTTCTTTATGCACAACATCCTCAGGCCCACTCTAGAGATGCCATAGGGATGTTATATGCCTTTCACCTGCCCTCTCCCAAAAAATTTTGTGAGGGTTTCCAGCCAGGGAGCAAACTGGGGATCTGAACTTCTCTGGCCTTGCACTCTACTGGGATTGCCCCAGAGTCTCTTTTCCTTAAAGGGAGACATCCGGAGGTACAGGATGAATTGACAGTGCATGTGACAGGCTTAGGAAGTAAACGCCTCTGGAGATGCAGCTGTGTGTGGTAAGGAGGAGGGAGAACAAGGAGGCACCAGCCTGCCGACTTACTCCAGGCTATGTGCTGGGGCAGCAGTTGTGTGCTCTTTACTCCTTTCCACCTCTCTCCTGAGCACAAATTTTGTAGCAGAGTTGCTTATTCAGCTCCCTGCTCAGTCCTTCTCCAGAGGAAGGCACCTGACTAATCTCCGCCAATGAAGAGTAAAAACACCGGTCTGGTTTGTATCCTTTTATAGGGTATAACAGCCCTTGATTTTCTGGGAGAAGTCTTTTTCTCCACTTTTCCCAATCCTCAAGGGTTTGAACTATGCCCTTGGTCATACTGTGCTTTGAGTACATGATGTGGGAGAAGGTGCTGGTTCTGTTCTCTAACAATCGTTTAGAGTAGGTTTTGCCAGAAAGCAGGGGTAGGAGATGTGAAGCTGATGGGAGTGGGTGATTTGGGGATGTAAAGAGAAATTGGATGGTGTCTCTTTTCTTGTGCAAGTTAACGGAGGTCTGTCAACTGTCCTGTTTTTGATCATTATATGCTAAGGTTGTCCCAGAGTAGTGTAATTCTACTGACTAGACCTGGGATTGCCAGGACCATACTTGTGAGGAGACTGAACGCTAGCGTGTGGGAGTATCCACCAAGGTTTGCATATCCTTTGCATCTATGTTCACACATAAAATCTAAACCATCACATTGATTGTCTGGACCTGTAATCTCGCCCATTCATCTGGATAATTGCAGTTGGTGGTAATTCTGTACATCTTAAATCAAAAGGAAACCTTGAATTGTTGCCAGGGTTTATTTTTAGGCTTTGTACTCTCCTTTCTCAACAAGCTGCTTCTTCATTATTTTAAAATAGTATCACGGTGTTAATAGAGCATCCAGGGCAGGGATTTCACCCTAAGCCTGTCTCTGGGGTTGTCCTGGAGTATTCACCCAATAGGAGGCCCTATGATTCCTAACCTCAGTAACAGGGCCTGGCCATGCATGCATGCTCAGATGATGGGCCATCTGTGTCCTGCCTAGTGCCAACTTGGAAAGTGTCTTATTTGATAAATTAAAGGTGAGGAAGCCTTGGGCTTCCTAAATTCTTATGAATCATCCCCCTTTTACACCTGAGTAAGGAACTAAGAGAAAAGACCCTACTGAATCTGTGCCAGGCATGTTTTATATATTGCTTCTCTGTACCCCCGACTAAGCCACTAAGTCAGACATTTTCATTCCTATTTTACAGATGGAGAAATTAAATTTCAAAGTGACTGAGCTACCTATCCGTGATGCCACAGTGAGACTAGTGGTACCAAGAAAGAGAGCCCAGGTCTGATGTACAGGACTTTGCACCTGGGTGTCTCAAAAGGCCATCTACTGACATTTAGGGATGGCCATTATTTAACAGGAGGCTGCTCTGTGCATTGTGGTATACCTGTGCACCTGGTCTCTGTTCTAAGTGATGGTCACCCTTCCACCTATAAACCATCATAACAGCCAAAATGTTTCCAGACCTTGTGACTTATCACCTGGTTAGCAAAATCACCCAAGCCCATCATTCTTGACTGTACTGTCCTCTTTTAATATGCTTTCTCATTTGGTTCTTTCTATTTATTTATTTACTTATTTATATGAGGTATCATACAGCCCATGCTTGTCTCTATCCTGCTAAATGTAGCCAGATATGGCCTTGATCTCATGATTATCTGGCCTCCACCACTCAGAAGCTGAGATCACAAGTATGTGCTACCATTCTGGGGGTTCTTACACATTTCTTTCTAACTTGTACATGAGGTGCCAACATCATTTCTATTTTACAGATTAGCAAACAGACCCTAGAGAAAGTGTGAGTTGATCAAGTCTCATGTTTGACCAGGTGGATCTAGTGAGGGTGAAGCTAGGCTCAGTTGTTCTTGACTGGCATAAAGCTAGCTCAATGTTGAAGTTCTTTTACAAGGCATTTGCGTGGGGCATGGAAAAGTTCTGGTTTGTGATAGATACAAATCCACTTGCTACCTGGTGGGAACAGAAATGTACATCACAAGATCTACCTGGCAACATGGCTCAGTAGGTAAAAGAACCTGCTGCCAAGACTGATGACCCAAGTTCCATCATTGGGACCACATGATAGGAGGCTAGAACCAACTCCCACATGTTCAGTGACTTCCATGTGTAAGCTATGGTGTCCTCATGATCATAAATAACACACACACACACACACACACACACACACACACACACACACCAAACAAAGAAATACTTGAACACATTTAGTTTAAAAATTAGAAAAAACAACCAAGAATAAGAAGCTGTGCTGTTTTGGAGGTGAGGTGGCTCAAGGAGGTTAAGTCAAATAACATGGGCCATCGTGAATGTGCCTTGCTGAGTTTAAAGTGATTCTAGAATAAAGTCTCAGGAAAAAGAAGGGCATGTGGAGAGGGAAGAAAAGAGTTTGGGGATGACATCTTCATAAAGCTACTTGCAGAATTCAGTTTAATTGGCAGGCAGAACACGAGCCAAAGATGGTTCGTGCCCAGTGACTTGCAGTGTATGGGAGAAGGATCTATGGTAGGCTTTGGACGTATGTCCAGTGTGCTTAAATAAATTCTCATCTCTGGCTGCTGTTTAATCCCCAAGATGAGTGGGCTGCCTTGCTTGGAAGCTTAGTGCATCCTGAGCTTCTAAAAATGGTTACAGTGAAACAAAAACAGCTGTGTCAATTTCCAATTTCCGCTCTATTCAAATTCACACTCTACCGCCTCTCCTCCCTCAGAGGCCCTAGGACCCAGGCACATGCACACTCAGACACACACGTGCATATTCTCTGCCTTCTTCCTGAGCAGTGGAGCCAGGGAGGGACACACACACACACACACACACACACACACACACACACACACACACACCTGCACCTCTGTCACTTAAGTTCATTTCTCTACAGTGAGGGAATGTTTCTAGTTTTCCAACTAACAAGGGAAGTCACAAGAGCCCAGACTACAATAAAATGCTACAATATGCTTTCAAGCTGGAGGGACTAAAAAGCTGGGATGAGAAAGCAGCAGCGTGTCTATTTTTATCTTCAACTATAAGCTACCCACTTGTAGTTTCATAGCTGTCAGGAGGAAGAGAGGACGTGTAATCAGCCCACCGTTCCCTCTTCCTGTCTTCCACCCATATGACATGGTTATAGGTGTGTGTGTGTGTGTGTGTGTGTGTGTGTGTGTGTGCATGTGTGTGTGTGTGTGTGTGTGTGTGTGTGTGTGTGCAAATACACAGTTATTTTAACACAAATGTCAGAGAATTTCACTAAACTCATGCCCGAAATCAGGTAGTTTGGGGACCTGTCCTTTGTCCTTCATTTCTTGGTCAAACTCAGAAGATGTAGAACAGGCAACAGAAACTATATTGAGGGTGCCTTGGGGTCATGCTTCTCATGCACAACAAGTAGGGACAGCTGTAGACCTGCTTGCTCATCTTTAGCCTTGGCATGAATGGCTTAGAGATGCCCTTACCTGCAGCACACAACTCATTCAGTGGTAACCTGTTTGAGAGGACCAGCCATGGACTGGCAGAAATGGGTCATCCTAGAAGTCCAGACACCTGGACATCTAGCATCACTGTTTTGTGTATGAAATCTGTCACTCCTAGTAAGTTGTTTGACCTCTCTGGACTCAGGTCTTCAGGTAGAGAAAAGCACCTGTTCAATGGGATACTAGGGCTAAAGACAGTGCAGACAAATGCTGTGTTGTCCTACAGTCGACACTGAAGAAATGCTACATGCTGATCTATAATATTCCATCTGCTTCTCTATGAGTAGTATCACTGGGAGAAAGGAGTAGGGGCAGCTTGGGACTTGACGTCCACCTCTGCTCTGTGTTCTTTGCTGTTGTATTATCTTAGGTCTTCTGTTTCCATGGCTTGGAACATTCCGTGAGGATCCCAGATGAAGACCACAGGCTCGGCAGCAAAAGGACTCTGGAATGGTGTAATAGTAACAATTTGAAAGTCTGAGATGCCATAATCATCCTCTTTTATTTGCTGGTAGACAGGGACTTCAGACTGTAATGAAGACAGTCAGCCTTTTAAAGGCCCTTCTTTGAAGACTGCAGTGAGTATTCAGTTTGACTGGAGCAATGGGAGGAAGTGTGATGAATTCTTCTGAAAGCCAAGGCACTTGGTTGTCCCTCAGATTCAAGGATGGCTTTGGCTTCTGGATTCCATTACCCTCCGTGTGTGTGTGTGTGTGTGTGTGTGTGTGTGTGTGTGTGTGTGTGTATGTGTGTGTATGCGTCTGTGTTTGATGTTGATGGATGTATGTGCACATGCTTGCACATGTGTGTATACAGTCCAGAGGCTGATGATGAGGGTCTTCCTCAATTGCTGTTTACCATGTTTTTGGAGCCCAAGTCTCTTGCTAAACCCCAAACTCATCAGTTTGATTAAACTGGCTGGCTAGTGGCCTCCTGAGATTTGCCTGTCCTGGTCTCACCCCTCAGTGCTGGGTTTGCAGAAGTCCACTGCTGCCTGTGGCTTTTATGTCCTTGAGATGGATCTGAACTTACATCCCCACGCTTGTGCAGCAGCCAGCACTTTAGTCACTGAGCCATGTCACAAGCCCTTGCCCCTGCCTTTTCTTAGTGACAGGAACTTGTGCATGGGGCTGAACCTTCCAAGGATTCAAATTTGTTCATTTGTATATATAAGTATAGTATATTTTTAGGGATGCAGGAGGTTCAAATGAGGCTGGAAGTGTGAAAACAGTATATAAGCTGCAGAGTGCCAAAGAACTCCAAGCTTGCCATAGTATATAGTAAAAGATGGCAGAGGGACAACCTAGCATGTCTAACTCCCGAATATCAAAACAGATATTAATTTCTTTGAGTCCCAAACCAATTTTCTGTAATGGGGGTCGTAAGCTTTTTGAATGAAGATCTCCTTCTGGGCTTTACTTTCAGTCTGTGTGCAGAGCCATATACCACACAGACACTTCTTTGTCTGCAAGCTTATTAATGCAGTACCAACTTCAACAGAGGAGCAGCTGTTCAGCGGTGTCTGGCTCACTGAGAGAGGCACACAGGTACCGCCGCTGCTATTAAGTGTTTGCAGGATGACAGATTGCCTCAATGAAGTGTCCATGTGCTGCTCCATTATGATGCCTCGGGTCGAGAAAAAGCCTGGACCCACCAAAAAGCTTTCACAGATTGGAAAGCACACAGTTTGGGGGTGTTTAGCACCTCAGCACATGCTCTGTGACTGTGCATTCAAGGCAACATGTCAGAAGAAATTAGTCTGCAGCAGGTCACATATGTTAACCAGCCGGCGAAAGTGTTTGCCTGACACGGCAGGCTAGGCACTCAGAAGAGAAGGCTGCTCACCTGAAGACCCCTGAAAATCAGCAGGTTTGAGAGAGTATCCAGGTTCTTGTATGTGGGCCAGGTACTTCTTAGAATAGCCTAAGCCCAGAGAAGGAAGTAACCCAGGGAAAAATGGAATCCCCGCAGGCTCATTCTGTGCCAGGTAGGGAGAGTGCTGCATTGTATATGCTGGCACATAATAGAACACCCCTGCCAAATGGGCACTATTCGTATCTGAATTTTCAGGTGGGAAGATTGAAGTGGTGAGAGGTCTTTTGCCTTGAAATTAAACTAATCAGGTAATTCCCAAATGATATCTCAAAATCTAAAATATGCCGGTGATACTTCATTCTCAGTGAGCATGAGGTAATGAGGATGATAGTCTCGATGATAATGATGATGATGGTGGTGGTGGGGATGGTGGTGGTGGTGGTGGTGATGATAATTTTTGTTTTCATTTGCTATATTAACTCTTTATTTAATTTCAATTTTTATAGAAATAGCATGTCTTTCCTGTTTGGATTTATCATTTTTTCCTATACTTATACTTGATTAATAGCAAAATTCTTAGTTGGGCAAGATATTTTAGCATACAGGAAGGTAAAATCATGCATAGTAAATTGCATTGCATTCTGCTTAGTGATGAAAGCAGGTCTTATATCTATATACTACCCTTTCTATAACACAGTAAGATATATTCTTCCTTATTGAAAGTATATGGAGATAAATTCTTTCTTAACAATTCTTCCATATATATATTTTCCGAGACAGGGTTTCTCTGTGTAGCTTTGCGCCTTTCCTGGAACTCACTTGGTAGACCAGGCTGGCCTCGAACTCACAGAAATCTGCCTGGTTCTGCCTCCCAAGTGCTGGGATTAAAGGCATGCGCCACCACCACCCGGCATCTTATATGTAATTTTTTAGATTATAATATAGTTACATGACATACTTACCCTTCCTTTCCTCCTTCTTACACCTTCCACATGTGCCTCCTCCTTCTTTTTCAAATTCATGACATTTTTTTGCAATAATTGTTATCACAATACACACACACACACACACACACACACACACACACACACACACACCCCTACACACATAAGTCCACCTCCTCATTCTGTATACTGGTCCTTGCATGTTTGTTTTCAGGGCTGACTACTTGGTATTAGACAACCCACTGGTGTGCTCCTCCCTGGAGAAGACTGATTCACAACTCTCACCTTTCTTTGGCTACCTGTAGTTGTTTGTGTAGGGTTAAGGCCCCCTGGTCCCCTTCATCTTAATATGACTATTGTTGTCCTTGTTCAGCTTATAATAAGGCAGTCATATTGATGACTTGATGTTGGTTTATGGCTGTAGCTTCAGGCATTCAAAAAGAGACACAATCTCACAGATAACTCCCCTGATTCTCTTGTTCTACTTTCTTTCTGCCCCCTCTTCTACAATGATTCCTGAGCCTTGGGTTTGGGAGTTGTTTTGTAGAAATATCCATGGGGAGTGGGCTCAACAACTCTTCATTTTGATTGATTATAATGTCTCTGTTGGTTGACAGACACTCAACAAGAGGGAAATCATGTCTGGTATCAGAAACCTAGCCAACTCCCTGGGCTAGTGAAGTCATGGATCTTGGAGGAGAAACTACAACTGCCACTTTACTAAATCAGCATAATCCTTAACTACATTCTACATATTTATCGTTATATACACAGCTCAGTGTAGTCCTTACCCCAAATCAAGGAAATTTCTTTTTGCAACAGATGGTCCTTGTGAACAACCAATTGGTCTTTGTACATTCAGCTCTCAGTGTCTTTGAAGATAGAAATGCTGATGGGAGCTAGTCCATGACCAGTGCAAGCAAGCTAGCTCAGCCTGCACATCCAAGGTTTGCTGGATTCCTGTTTTGAAATCCTCCTGAGACAGCCACACCTTCTTCTGAAGAAAATTAATAATGATGAGTTGTTACTTCTTTCAGTGGTTGCCACATAGTAAGAAGAATGATGAGGACTGTGTTAAAGTCTAGGTAGAAGGTGAGCTAAAGTCAAGGGCAACAGACTTGAGAAAGACCAGGAAAGATAGCGACTAGCTTGAGAAAAGGAGTCAAAGGGGATCATTTACAGCTTGGAAAACCATATATAGCAGTGCAGCTTTTTACCCAAGTGTAGGGGGAAGAGAAATGATTTTCTTGAAGGAGTCAAGAGGTTGGATTACGGAGGGAAAGGGCAGATTATGCTTCTTTTAAAAGCTGTGTGCTGCTCTAGCTAGAGGAAGTTTAGAACTGTTGTTTAAAAAAAATGGGATCTGCTGGTGAAGAAACACCTGGAAAACCAGGCATGGAGATCTACTGACAAAGACTAGGAAAGGAGGGAGAAATATCAGTAAAGCCTAATGATGCTCAAAGGGTTCACAGGTTAGTGGGAGAAGTAAGGCCTGAGTAGCCTTACTTCTACTTCAAGTGTATTTTTCAGAATGGATTTCAACTGAGCGCACACACACACACACACACACACACACACACACACAGAGAGAGAGAGAGAGAGAGAGAGAGAGAGAGAGAACCAAAGCATCATATTATCATATTTTATAGGCCCATTGTTATGTCCAGATATAAACTCCATCAAGGCAGGATGGCTGGTGTATAGTAAAAATAGGTTCTTCCCTGCCTTGTGTAAGTGAACACACACACACACACACACACACACACACACACAGTACCCCTCTGCCACACAGATGATTTGGTCTAACTTGGCTGAACTCTGTTTCAAAGGGTAAGTTTTGGAGAGCAAGTTTCAAGGCAATATCCTGCATGCCTTTGCCTACTATAGGACTTCTCTGGGATTATGAGAGGACAGCAAGTTCCTGAAATGGGAAGAGTTAATACTGTCATACGGTAGAACAAGAAGAAAAGGCTGGTGTATTGCTATCAATACTTTGGAAACTATAAAGACAACAGTTCAGAATTCTTTATTCTTCTTATTTAACTTTTCTCCTTCAAAGTACATATTTTCTGCTTATACTATGCTATACTATGTGGACCCTGTCAATGGGGAAGTCCTGAAGCATCCTGAAAGAGCTCAGACAATGGAAGAAGCCAGAGCAAGATCATGGCTTCTGAACAGCTGTGCATACTTATCAAGTCATTTCGGTGTGAGGATGCTTAGGAATCCACTATTAACACAGTAGATGGATGTGGACTCCAAAGCTTTCCTTAGTGAAACACCAGAAATTATCTATGAAGCTTAAGTGAACACACCACCCATGGATATGTCACAAATAGCCAGTTAAAATAAGCCTGTTGTTTAATTAATGGCTGAGTCACAAAAACTCACCTCTATTTTTTTTTCCCTGCCTAAGTTTCTCTATGGTTGCCAGAATTGCATATAGAGGAGTTTACCTTCTTTGCATATCTGACCCCTTCTCTCAGGAAAATTAAAAGTCTGGTGCAGCCCTTGAAGTTCCCTACAGTCAGCGTGGGCCTCTAGTCAAGCTACTGTGTTTGATAAAATCCACACAGAAATACTAGAAACCCCAAGGAGATCAAGCCTGAGCAGATGACATGCCCTAGCTTTCCTAGGGCCTTCAAGGCCTCACTGTATGCTTCTGCTACTGCTCTTTGGATATAACTCCACTAAGCCTCCAGCTTCATTTCCATCTATGCCTATACCATGTTTTCTGCCCCAGGCATTCTGGCATTCCTGCTATTCCTTAGCGTGCTAAGCATACTCCCAGCTTAGAGACCTTGCATTTCCTGTTTTTCATTGTGTAGGAAGAGTTACTCTCGTCTGATATCACATAGGAGTTTCCCCATTTTTAAAGGTTGTGTTGAAATGTTACTTTCTCAAGATGTCACAGAACATGTGACATGAAATACCACCAATACCTTTTCCATACAAAGCTTTATTTTTCTCCTGTAGACATTATTCCATATATTTGTTGACCATCTCTTCATGTGAGCACCAGAAGGAGAAAAATTTTGTCTATTTTTCTATTCTGTATAAGAAACACAATAGTTTAATGGTGTAGAATAAATGGTTTAGACCAGGTGTATAATAGATGCTTTTTGAATGAATGTAAGAATAAAACAATAGCTGAGAATGTACATGTCCTCTGAGAGCTGTCTCAATTGATGGAATAACTTTTCAGCTCATTCATGTATTTTGGGGATGACAATAGTGCCTTATACTCTAGTAGGGGAGGTGGAGAAACAAAATGTGGACACACTTTGGTCTCACCTGATGGTCAGTACTATGAAGTCTAGAAGGGTTATTAGAATGGCAGTGGCTGAGTTCTGACGGTGGGATTTCTTTTAGCTGGAGTAGTTGGGTCTCTGGCTGTTTCAAAAGAGCCATGAAGGAGAAGAATAGGCAAAACAGCAGGTAGAAAGCTGATGAGGTGGGAATAAGTTCAGGGTGAAGAAAGAATCAAGGTTACAGCTGAGCTAAAGGAAGGAACACACAGGAGGCTGGACTGGTAGGCAGGAGGCTAACTAACCATTCAGGTTCCACCCAACACCAGTAAGAGACTTGCGTGTTCTTCCAAAGGTACCAAGAAATCACACATTAATCTAGGTTGGCAGGGGCAGAAGTGGCCAAAGTTTCAATGTACACCATGCCTTTAATTCTACTAAATTTTATCTTAATATTGGGCCTGGGAATCCATAATCTTAACCTCTAAATAGTTCCTTTCTGAGGCCATGTGGAGTCTTGTTTCTTTAACTGTTTTGGTTTTAAAAAGATAGTGCATCATACAAGTATTTAAGTAAACACATTTGCCAATAAGATAGGAATGGTTTCCCTACCTGAGTTGTAGGTTTTCAGATTGTTAACCAAAGGGAATCCATCTTCTTTCTCCCATAATACTAATAACAATGACCCTTTAGTGCCAAAACTCCTGACTATGCCTTTAAACTATTGAAAAGATAGTTCATACCTTTGCTTGTGAATGTGCACACACACACACACACACACACACACACACACACATATATGTGTATATATATATATATATATATATATATATATATATATATATATATGTACACATACATTCTTTCACTTCTAAATGTCTGTGTGAAATTCACCAATATGTCCACTATTTTGAACCACTTAGAAGATTTTTGGTGTAGAACTTTTAGAGCTGTGTAGTTAAAATAATCTGGTTAGGAAAAATCCTTGCTTTCATCTTTAGTGCTTCTCCTGGTAGGGCCAGGTTATTGGATGCCAGGCTATTACTGCTTTCCTAACTTTTCAAACATCTGTTAGGTGTGAAACTTAACACCCTGTGGAGTAATACACTCTCCTTCCATGATAGCAAACCGTTTAGTGGATGCTTGGGGTGAGGTGGCCCAATATTAATCCAGAGCAGTAGCTGGAAGAAAAGAAGTGTCATGTGAAAGAAGAGGGTTTTCTCACTATTTCTCCCCAAATTCATTCTTTAGCTTTGGTACTATCACTTGTATGGTAGCAAGCACCAGCAGATGGCAGAGAAATGAGCAAGCAACAAATGAATATTAATGGAGACTTTGGAAACAGTTGATCATGCTTGGTTTGACAGCTTTGTGGACATGTGGGCTCCACTCCTACATATAGGAATTTCCTCCCAATAAACTGGTTGTGTTTCACATGATGTATTTTGCATACACTCCAGGTTCTTCTCTTTCATAAGTTAGAGAACCATAGATTTGTAGTGGTCAATTACAGTCCATTCTTTAGATAGTTGCAAAGTAAGATTTTTGTCTTGTACCCATTGTTATCTTAATATGTAACTGACTCGCTTTTAAGTGGTTGAGTGAAATTTAGCACCTTCAAGATAGTTAGGTGTAGTTCGAAGTTTTTTCAGGTTCTGCCCAGCCCCATGGTCTGCATTCCTCCAGTCCTGCCCAGTCCCTCCGACCCTCAGCCACTTATAAAATAATTACTCAAAGGCTTATATTACTTGCAAACTGTATGGTCTATGGCAGGCCTCTTGCTAGCTTGCTCTTATATCTTAAATTAACCCATTTCTATTAATCTATGTTTTGCCACATGTTCTGTAGCTTGCCAGCCTGCTGGCGTGTTGTTCCTTAGGTAGCAAGCTATCATCTCTCTCCCATCTCTTTTCTTCTTCCTGTCTATCTCCTTGTATTTCCCGCCTGCCTCTAAGCTGCCTTGCCATAGGTCAAACAGCTTTATTTATCAACCAATCAGAGCAACACATATTCACAGCATACAGAAAGACATCCCACAGCAGTTCGGCATGGAAGCTTATGTTTACTGTCCCCTCAGAATACATGACCACCTCTCTGTGCTGGACTGTTAGTTGCTGATTGCCAGCTTTAAATCAGCTCTACCCATATCTACAAACTTACTAACAATGGGCTGGGAAGCCTGTTTTCTAGGAGCTCTTTCCCAGTGGTTCCAGGTTTGAGGCCACGAACGAAAGCCACTCATGTGATAGGAGGAGTTTGTTAGGTTTCAGAGGTGGCTTAGGCATATGTATGGACAGATGGTAGACATGAAGCTTGCAGCAGCTTGTGACAAGCTCCTGCTTTGTGCTCCAGGCAGTAGGCATGCGCAATGGACTCTTTTGAATCTTTGATTGGGTGGTGCCATTAGAGGTGGTTGGAGAAAGAGTTTGGATTTTTTAGCAGCTTTTTTTTTTTTTTTTTTTTTTTTGAGTGGGGGCATATCTGTTTTGCTACTGGCAGAGCTCGTCAGCATTGACATTCTTGTTGACTCAGCCCTTCTGACGGTTGTTCAAACCTGCAACGCTCATGGTCAAACTCTTTGTACATTACTGATGGAGAGTCTGGGAACTGGCATGTGAGGCTGATTATCTCAGCAACTTTTGACTGCTACTAACATCCACAGTTTTGTAGGTTATCATCAGATGGGTCAGCTTTGGGCCAACCATTTAATCCTCTTTGACAGCCCCACGTTGTGAGAAGATGACCTCTCTCTATCACATAAATCTCAGAGGACTTGAGACAACACTAATCTGCTCTGATTTTGTATCCCTGGGCTTATCCAATCCTCCTTGTGCCTGTGTGCATTCCAGCATTATCAGTACTCGAGAAATAATTCTGCTTGCCTTTTATGTTTTTCCTCTAACTATCATATTTAATGTGAAACCTGGCTGGGATCACTGAAGCAGTTCTTTCAAGACTCCAAGTTACACATACTAGGCATGATGAAATCAAACTTTTCCCTAGGAAGGTTTCCTTGCCCAATATCTGTGTTAATTATTGTACTTAAAAGTGATTAGGAAAGGGTGCTGAAAGCAGCGATGTAACAGACATCTACGATATCCTCCAAGTTCGCTCAACATGTACTTGATTGTATAAACATATTTTCATCTTAGCTGTTTCACAGAGAAAAAGCAGCATGGAAGTTCAAAGAAAATAGAATCTAAAATAGACAAGGAAGGAGAGGGGATTAGTTATGTAGCTTGAATGTTAATGAGGACATCCTCAGAACTCCAGCATGGTCTCCACCATGCTGACCACTGCAGGATGGACCCCTGTCTCTTCTGGAGCAGCAGCAGTGTGGGAACTACTGTTGGCATTTGTGCTCAGATTCTGTGCACTGTGATAATAACCCCAACCATCTTTCATCAACGTACTCTTCTTGACATATTGAAACCTTGTCCAAGAAGTATATTCAGGATTGGTTTTCTCCTTTGTGCCACTTCTTAGACCCTATCAATTTGTTAAACATTGATGAATTTATACTACTCTGGTCAACACTTTGACTCTTCTGGTGGCATCTCACTACCCTCCCAGGTTTCCTTACATTTTGGCAGTCAATGGGTTCATAATGCTGACACGGCAGGGAACCTTCTTAACTTGCTTATTCTCATTGGTTGAAGCCTGGCTCAGACTAGATGTTAAATATTCTTAATATTACAGCACAGTATATTCATAGAATACCTTAAATCTCAGAAAGCATAATCTTATTTCTATTTCATTGTCTTCTTTCCCGTCAATGAAATAGCTTATGCAGGGTATTTATAACTTTAATGTAGTCATGTCTAATTGTGGCTTAAAACTACAATTGCTCAAATGTGGCTCCTCACAGCCTGGTAAGGTACTCATTGTATAGGAAAAGGGTTATGACACTTTGTGAGGAGAGTACCTTAAATATTTTTATCTGTTGCAGATAGTGAACCTATTAGTGTGGACCTTGACATTGACCTATATGAACCAATCAAAATTAGCTAGGAAAGAGAAGACCCTGGGAAGCTCATGCCAAAGTGGGAGAAGGACCATAGATAGTCCCTAATGTATAATAGGTGCATAGGACATTTACTCCTGAGGTGGGTTTATAGTAGGTGGTCAAAGAACACTGATTTGTTGTCTCCAATGTGATCTGAACCCCAATTTGGCTATGTCAGTATCTGTGACTATGGGTACTTTAATCTAACTGCATCTTGTTTACCTTTTTACAAATGGGAATAATTATGAGATTGGTAGGACAGAGGAGAGGGTGGGAGACGAATAAGTAATACTAGGATATTTGAAAAAGCCATATGGAAGCTTGCTGTTTTATAAATGTGGCAACCCCTCCCCCACTGCCAAGCACAAGTGTGCACACATGTGAGTTTAATTGCAGTTACCCCACAAAGGGGATAAAGCTCTGCCTAGAAGATATAGGTTAACAAGTAAAAATCCCAGTGTCAGGTGCAGGATACTTCCCCATGAGTGGGTCAGGGGTGTTCTGAAGGCTGACCAAAAAATACAGGCTATTGTTATAGCTCTTGGTTGTTGTCCACTAGAATTTGATAGTAAGATTCTATGGCTGAAGATACCACACTCTTTGGTCAAAGGACATGGAGAAAAAAAGTTGATACTGACAGGGAACCTGCCCCCTTGATAGTTAGCTTTTCTTATCCAGGAAGGTGCTCTGCAGTCTTCTGGAGGAACAGGGGCAAGGGAAAGCCATCAAAAGTCCTACTCAGTGGTGAACCATGTGGGCATGGCAAGGTATGTACATGAATACAGCAGTGGTACAAATGTTACGGGGGTAACCAACCACTTTCTGATTGGATTAAAGCGCAAGTGTATTGGAAGAAATATGTGCCTGATACTATATATCTGGCCAAGTCTGGAGAGCTCATAGGCCCAAGGGTAAACGTACCACAGTGTTTTACTAAATGGGTATACTATTAAACTGCCCTCTAAATTAATATCTCTGTTCCCATAAGATTAGCACAGCTCTCCAACTTCATCTGAGAAAATTTTTTGTTCAGGGAACAGTAAATAACAAGGAACCTTTTAACTGGTCAAAGTATAGAATCTGTGTCAGTGGAGTGTTCAGCCACATATGGCACACCTACATTATACCTCTCACCCCACGTCTCTAGGAAAATACAGGACGAGTAGGTGCAAAGATTGCAAAAGTCAGAGGTTGGGGAGAACGATGAGAAACAGTAATTTTTGTACATGACAGGATCTCTGTCCTCATGAGCGCTCATCAACTGTCTGTCCTTGCCTGAACATGAGCAAGCCAGTCAACATTGCAGCATGTAGTAGGAAGGTGCTTATGAACTCCATGATAACTAAGGACCTATTGACAATTGTTGGCTGCTGTGGGAAGGAGTTTCTTTGCGGATGTGGCTGTTGGTAGGTTGGCCACATTCCAGCGGATGGCCCCACTACCAGGAGTATGTAGTCAGCACAAATTGGACTCAGTGAGCTATTTTAAAAAAAGGTTACAAATTTTGGAGGGGTGGGAGTGTGGATGTAGGAGGGGTTTGGGGGAAAAGTGGGGGAGTGAATATGATCAAAATACCACTGTATACATGTAAGAAATTCTCTAAGAACTAATACACATATTTTTAATGGAGTGATTTATATGGTCATTTTGATGTTATTCATACATGTAAAGCAGATAATACACAAACAATAACTAATATCAAAGCCATAAAGCAGGCAATTTACTCTTATTTCTCAGTTTTGGTGGTGTGAAGAAAAGGCTGAGCAATTGCTAGGTCCTGTCGGGTGGCACAAGTGCTGTGGATATCGCTCTGTGTAAATAAAGTTCTGATTGGCCAGTGGCCAGGCAGGAAGTATAGGCGGGACAAGAGAGAAGAGAATTCTGGGAAGTAGAAGGCTAGAGAGAGACACCGCCAGCCGCCACCATGAAAAGCAACATGTAAAGACACTGGTAAGCCACAAGCCATGTGGCAAAGTATAGACTAACAGAAATGGGTTAATTTAAGATAGAAAAGGTAGATAACAAGCAGCCTGCCATGACCATACAGTTTGTAAACAATGTAAGTTTCTGTGTGCTTTCTTGGTTGGGTCTGAGAGACTGTGGGACTGGCGGGTGAGAGAGATTTGTTCTGATTATGGGCCAGGCAGGAAAACTCCAACTACAAATGGCGCCCAACGTGTTGGCAAAAGTTTCCACCTAAAACCTAAGAAAAAAATTCTAAACGGAGCTAAAAACAGCTTCCTAGTTGTCTCTCTCAAGTTAGTGGCAGCCTGCCGGTTTGAACTACTATGGAGGGTCCTGGCGTGTGCGTCTGACCTGCAGTGTGGCAGGAATGAGGAGTCTACAAGCGGCACTTTACTCTGCTGCATGGTAGATTTAGCCTTTGCTAGTTTAAATAAAGAAAAAAAGTTTCTGGGCTATGCACTGCTTTGATAGAACTACTTCTGATAGTTGATGGTACACATGGCTCCAGACCCAGAGCTGGCGGTACTGTAACTGCCGCCAAGTTGGGAAGCAGAGGTGGTCAGAGCCAGCAGCCACAGCAGCGTTTCAGTCTTACAAAGATGGATATTACACAGAGAATCTGGTTTATGTTGTCTTTGGGATTTTTTACTGCAGCAAAAGATTTGATCATAAAAGCTGTTGAGTTAAATAAATATGTAAATTGTAAAGGTAACTGGACTTCAAAATTTGGATATAAGGATATGTTGCTTTGGAAAAGAGTCTCTGCTTTTGTTTCCACAGAAAGCCAGAGGCTGTGGATTTGTTCCAGATTAAGATATATCAGGTTTGATCAGCCAAGACCACCTGAAAGGTCTCCGATGACACCATGGCCCAGATCATCCAACATCCAGAATGGTTTCAAGGCAACTGGCTCAGAGGTTCACCCTAATGGACTACTCCATAATCCTAAAATTTTCTTTGTGTCCCCATAAGATACAGCGCCCCCCTCCAGCAGGAAGTAGTAAGAAAAACTACGCCCACATTCCCCAAATTATCAAGCTGGCTTTGGAGATGGAATTGGCTCACTCCTTCTCTAAACCCAGACATATTGCTAAAAGAAAAGGTTAAGAGATTCTTGTGTCCCAAATCAGAAGAGCCCTCTGGTGTGGGACAGAGAAAAACCAATATTTTTCTTTAAAGCAGATTGATTATAAATGCGATCTCTTTCTAAAGAAGAAAGGGGGATATGATATAGATATAATAGGATAAAAGGGTAGTTTAAGGAACTTACTTCTAAAGAGCAACAACTTGTTTAAAATGTTTTACATTGGTATAGACTTTAGTCTATTGATACAAACTTAAAGTTAATTTTGTTATACTGTGTGCATATTTCTACTCATGTTTAAGGTATTATGTTTGTATAGCTCATTTAAATTGTAATGGATAATTAAAAATAGATTAATAATTAGTCATCTACGATAATCATACTCGTAGCCATGTTAGTTAAGTCTTCTAGGTATACATAGAGATATTTCAGACAGATAGGTAATCTTCAAATACTTCAAAGACCTACAGAATATGGCATTTAAAATACTTTTAAAATTTAGACTTTCTGGACAGTGAGACATGTCTGCTCCTGGCAGCACCGATTTACTTCAGAGATGGGATGGGCATTGAAGACACTTCATATGGAGTTTATCTTCACCTTGGCAAAAATAGCCATTTGGGCAAGAAACTGTTCTTGCCTGGACTGCTTAATCGACTGGACATGCAGGGCCCATAGAAAGGTGACCACTAAACTTTGCTTGACAATATGGTCCTTCAGGTTCCTGCTTCGCAGAGGAAACTGCCAGACATTCTACAGGACACTGAGAGAAGTGACTAAGAGACTCTAGCCCTGTGGGCTGAAGACAAATACCCCAACTTTACAAAGGAACATTAGGTGACTGTCCAGGCTGCCAGCTGTCTCTGTCTACCCTGCAAGACTCCTGAAAAATGCTTACATCCTTCTCCCAGTTCTCAGGTAATATTATATCCTTCTGAGGTCTTTGATGTGGTTGAAGACTAGATAGTTATAATTTCCTCAGTTATGATAAAAGATAAGTTAGATATAAAACCTTAGACTCACGAATATAAGATAGATAGGATATCTTCTTTAATATTGTAACTGTAATTCTTGCTTGATAATTGTTTTGTTATATGTAATTGTACTATGTAAAAGTTAAAACCTTCCTTAAAAAAAGGGGGGGGGGAAGTGCTCTGTGTAAATAAAGTTCTGATTGGCCAGTGGCCAGGCAGGAAGTATAGGTGGGACAAGAGAGAAGAGAATTCTGGGAAGTAGAAGGCTAGAGAGAGACACCGCCAGCTGCCATCATGAAAAGCAACATGTAAAGACACTGGTAAGCCACAAGCCATGTGGCAAAGTATAGACTAACAGAAATGGGTTAATTTAAGATAGAAAAGGTAGATAACAAGCAGCCTGCCATGACCATACAGTTTATAAACAATGTAAGTTTCTGTGTGCTTTCTTGGTTGGGTCTGAGCGACTGTGGGACTGGCGGGTAAGAGACATTTGTCCTGACTATGGGCCAGGCAGGAAAACTCCAACTACAGTGTGCTGTGGGTATTTTTCACTTTTCTGTGTGTTTGGGGGTAGTTTTTTACTTTTTAATTTTTTTTACACCTTTTTTTTTCTGGGATTAAGAAACTCACTGAGGGTTCCTTAGCCGTTCTAAAAGTCATGTCCTAATAAGAAGGAAATCAAACCCAGTGATTTCCCTCATCACTTTTACGGAGTGATATCCAAGGAAAATGACCTTCCTGTCTCCTATCCTGCTAATCCCACAACACCTCTCACTGGAGATCTTTCTAGCTCTTTGTATTGGTTCAGTGCAACTAAATGAATGTCCATCATCTCCATGGACACGTGTGGACACAGTAAACGTTAATTTATTACGTTGCCATCGATTCTTATTCTTACTCCCAGGATGCTGCCCACTCCATCCCACAGGCTGTGTCTTAGGGCTGATTGTAAAACACCATGAAGTTTCTGATAGTGACAAGAATGCCCTTTTGATAATGAAGGTTGCCTCATGGAGTCTTCCCATTACCTTTTGGGCAGCGGGACCCATTTCCTGTAGCTTTATATTTGTACTATATGATTATTATCATCGAAGTCAAGGTGACAAATACCAGCAACCAAAAATACCAGCACAGATTGATTAGTACAGGCTGCTGGTGTGCCACAAGAAGCAGAGTAGAAGGCTACAATTAAGACCTTGATTGATTAGCAATGCCTGTGATGTGTTTGGGAGGGGAAGGTGGCAGTCTGCCCTGTAACATGTCTGTTGATTCTATTTTAAAGTGGTTTCTTTTATTTTCGTCCAAGTGATAACGTTCTCTCTTTAAAGGTACATCAATATTTTTAAGGACCCCTTCTTAGAAAAATTATTAAGCTGTATTGATGTACCTGGACAACAGGAGAAGTCCTATACCAATAAATATGACTGGCATCATTTCTGCATTCAACATTTTCATAATCTGGGTGATAAACACAGAACGAAGATCCAATTGATTGAAAACTGAACAATGAAAACGTTTATGTTCAGAGAATAGCCAGGGAAAGGAAAAGATTCATTCCAGCCACAGGAGGGGTCGTGAATGATACTTCTTACTTTGAAGTTGCCACCTAATTTCAGATACCAGTTGACTTCATTCAGATGACAGGAATATCATTGGCAAGCACTGGGCTGCCCATGTGGCTTAGAAAGTAACAAACTTAACAGCATTCAGAGCTGGAGGGAATCTTAACTGGAGAGCTACCTTGGCACAAGCTGTGTGCAGTCTTAAAAGGGAGCAGGTTTGGGGAGCAGGAGCTGTGTTCAACAGCTAATGCTTCCAGAGTCTTACATAGAAAGCTGAAGCTGTCCCTTCCTGATGCAAGAGTTGCATCTGTAACTTGGGCCTTACATATTTCTTTCTTTAAACGTTGTCATTTTATGTCATTATGGAAAGTAAGACTAACCAAAGTCTGTCTGGCTCACTCCATCACATGCCCCTGCAAAGGAGGAAAAGACCATGTGAGGGGTTGGTTAATATTACATGTCCATAGTCTTAATGAGGACCATGGAGTAGTTGGTTAAGTAACTGGATAAGACAGCTCAGCATCAACTAGAGACAAAGGAAAATGGGCTCTCCTTTCCAGTGAGTGGGCCCTTGGAGCTCACAATTGGTTGATCCAGAAGAAGCTGAGAGACCACAGAAAAGGAGTGTGGGGGGGGGGTGGGGATGGTGGGGGATGGGTGGCTGAGTTGAGGAGTAGACAACTGTGGGTCCTGGAAGTCTGAGGGGTAATAAAGAAGTGAGCATACTGAACAGACACACATGACCAGAGTGGTGAGTAGAAAGAACCCCCCCACACACACATCCTGGTCCCTGGGGCACTTTAGGGAGCATCTGACAGCCAGACTGAGTGACCAGTCTGACCATCTGCTCCCCCACAGCTCTCCCCAACAATGGGAGCTTCTGCAGGGCCCCCCTCCCCCACCTTCAGCATGAATTTCAATGAGGCCCCAGAACTGGGAGCAGCAGGTCCCCTTGTGATCTCTCACACCGAGGGAGCCAAGCCAGCGCCCTGGAACAGGAGGCCGGAGGGGAGAGGTTAAAATCTCAGCTGCCTAGAGAGATGATTACGGAGCGGCTCCCAAATTAAGCTGCATCACTGCTGGTACTCGGGCATGTGTCGGGATAATTGTGCTTGAATACTTAATGCCTGATTGACTTGGCTGTTTTGTGTTTGACCATATTTTGAAATGCGATCCCCCTGTTGGGGTAGGTAATTAGCATAGAGCCCACGGGGTTGGAAAGAGTGAAACTGAGTTGCTTCTGTGGTGATTTCTGCTTCTTTCCTGGATTCAGCACAGAAAGCCAAATGTTCTGCTGGGGCTCATTTGCCTATATTTGGATCATCTGGAATTTTTATCTTAAAGAGGAAGTCTCTTAATCCTGAACTTGAGTGGAGCTGCCAACTTTTATCTTGATGTCTTTGGTTGCCACCGAATTTTGCTTCCAGTCCAAGTGACCTTTGTTCTGGTTTAGCCTTAGAAGAATGGGATGTGAGGGGCCAAGTCAGGACACGGAGAAGGAAAATTAATGCTGAGCTGGAACAGAGCTAGGGTGTCACACACCACATGGCAGCAGCCATTTCACAGTGACAGTCAGCTGAGCGGCTTTGGTAGCCTGTCTTGTTTGCTTCTCTGTGGGTATGTCTTAATCATCTTTGCATGCTCAGCATCTTGCAATGCTTGCTTTTGGGAAGCATAACTCACGTTTGTAGCACGTCTCCTAGGCCTAACACAATTTCTAGAAAACAAGAGAAGAGGCACTAACAAAGTAAAAGGCAAAACCCAGGTCTGCTTAATTTCATTTTCAAGCTCTGCCCTAGAATGCCACTTTGGAATAAGGTGTTCTCATTAAGAATTACCTGAGTTTTGTCCAATGACATGGCTCAGGGAGTCACAGTATGAAAGGAGATAACTGACTTCTGCAAGTTGTCCTCTGCCTTTCCCACATGTGCCTTGTTCAAAAACAAAGACACACACACACACACACACACACACACACACACACACACACTTACACATGTACACATGTAAAACAAAACAGATAAACAGAAAAGAATTACCAAAGTCACACAGTAGATGCCAAATTCAAGAGCATTTTGGGGATGTTTGAAACTATAGGACTATAGACACTATAACAAAGAAATCACGTTTTTACTCATTTAATCTCACTAAAAGCAGCACCAGCTGGTAGTAACTTATTAAAAGTGAAAAGAATTTAGGCTATGGAATTGTTAGATGACCTAATATTTATCACTAATTCCCCAAAGGAATGTGTCTGTCTGTTCTACATATGAAGGTGTCATAAGCAATTTATTAAATTTTATAAGAAAAATGAGAAACCAGGTTGTCTTAGTCACCATTCCTTTGCTGTGAAGAGACACCATGACCAAAGCAACTCTCATAAGAGAAAGCATTTAACTGAGGCTGGCTTACAGTTTCAGAGGTTTAGTCCACTATTATCATGGTGGGAAGCAGAACATCATGCATGTGGACTTGGTGCTGGGGAAGTAGCTTAGAGTTCTACATTCTGATCGATAGGCAGAGAGAGCAATAGGCAGAGAGTGTAGACTTTTGATACCTCAAAGCCTAACCCCCAATGACACACTTTCTCAACAAAGCCACACCTCCTAATCCTTCTCAAATAGTGCCACTCCCTGAAGACAGTATTCAAATATATGGGCCTAGGAAGGCCATTCTCATTCAAACTACCACACAGGTCTAGCTATATTCTGATATCTAGGTGACTGGACTGTTGAAACAATTCAAAGAGAAGTACAGAAAAATAAGAATGACAAGTATGGTGGATACCCTAAGTCTAAAGTTTTCTTACAGGGATATGGCAGACATTTGGGTCTTAGAGCTTTTAGTTCTAAATTGGATTGACCTAAAGTGTTCTGTGAATTTCTCAGTAGTGTGCAATTCAATATGGCTAGGAAGTTCATGTCTAACTTATTTGTAAACTGATTATGAATGCCTCCTAATAAAGGCACAGCTCCTAGACTGTTGTTCATGCTATTGGCATTTGGTTCTACATTTATTTCCTGTTATTTGGTTTTTTAAGGACTTCATCCTATCCTGAACAGTTGGAACAGTTCTTTCTAAAATAAATGTATTTTTTGTGCCTTTGTGACCTCATCTATCAAATGAGGACCTTCGATAGCATCCACCTCACAGAACTTCTGTTAGGATTATATTAAGCCATATCTGTAGCATGTTGGATGTTGTAAAATAGTTGTAAGGAAAAGGTTATTTAATCTGAGCACTTTATTTGTGAGGGCTGTAGTCTCATTCTTATGTCTCTTCTCTTTTGTGTGTGTGACTCTGCTTTCAGATTCTGTAGACTTCTGTGAAGACAGTGCACACAAATTTATTATAGTAAATACTTTTGTAAGGTCACATGGTGAAGTATAAGAATTCTCAGTTGCTGCCCTAAATTTGAAATTATAATCATGTAATTTTGCATAAAATTCCTAGCAGCTGGGGAGCTTGGGTTAAGTATCAACAAGGCTAAGTATTTTAGTGTCTCACATAAGGCAGAATAAAGTACTTAAATAAGCAAGTGTGTGTGTATCTTGGCATTCAGAATCATTACCCTTTTTGAACCTTGAGACCTTTATTCATATTTTAATGAGATAATAATACCTGCCACCTAATATTGATGAGATAATTAAATAAGATAATACATGTAAAGGACTTAGTACTATGTTTGGCCTATATAAAAAGGACTCAGTAAATAGTAGATGTTATACTGCATTTATTATTATTATTATTATTATTATTATTATTATTATTATTATATTGCTATAATCACCATCTTTGGTTCTAGAACTGGAAAGCATGTCTTCTCTTGCAGCTCATGGGGAAATGAGTATCAGCCAAAATTTGTGGGGTACATTTGACATTTTAAAGGGTAAAGAAGTTAGACGTCATGGATTCAGTCTGGATTACAGACTCTCTTTGAAGGCTTTATGGAGCTGATCTGAAATCTTTTTCTGACCAAAGATCATTGTGTTCTTAGTTGATGAGGATGAATTTGCTGCTGTAGGAGACTGGAATTTTCCTTTTATGTTCTTTCTCTAACCCAAGTAATTACCACTTCATCATTCTAAAATCACCACTTTTTGGTGATTGGCTTCCTTACCTGTGCAAGGGTTTTATTGTCACATGTTTAATTGCCACAAACAATATGATTTGCAAAGGTAGATACTATCATAAATTACCAGTTACATGAAGGTTGGATACAGCCTGTGGGTAGCAGAGCCAGGGGGTTCAAGTCAGGTCTTTCCACTGTTAAACCTGAACTTCTGCCATTATTTTTTGGTAGACTTTACTACTTCAACATTATCTCAACTCTAACCTTATCAAAGATCTCTAAAACCAATTGCAAAGAAACATTTTTGAGGGTAATTTTTTTCTTAACTTGAGTTGTATTTTTCTTCCTCTCCTACAGAGTACAAAATTATCAGAATCTGCACATATACACACTTGTGAAACTGTAGTGCGAGTCACCACTCTGAGTGATGTTACATATAGTTTGGCTGCAAGAAAATTAAACTCTATTTCAGGAAACAGGCCTTAAGACCAGTAAATTTTTTTTTTTTTTTTTTTTTTTTTTTTTTTTTGTATAAAAGCAGATGCTAAAGGAGTAAAGCAAATTGGAAAAAAAAAATGTCTACCAACCACAGATAGTAAATATGTATAATATTTTGCTCAAATATCTGACAAGATGAACACTTGTGTCACACAATAAATTAGTAATGGAGTAAGATTAGACCCTAGCCTTTGGATGTTTGTTCCCCTGTATTTTTCTATAAACTCTGGAGCTTTCAGGTACTGAGACAATAGGACATGTAATGGCTTTTAGACAAAGATAAATGTGTGTGGAGTAGAGTGTTTAACATACCATAGAGATAGTACAAGCTGTCTAAAGTTCAGGCACTTTTGAAGGTCAGACACACCCTTGGATGTGCACAAAGGTCATGCAGAAATTTAGGTCTCCTCTTGGTTCTGATCATGCACACTGATTGTTGCAAAGATAACTCATCCTGACTAACCATAACTATCTCTGTATGAACAACATGGGTGCAAGCAAAAAATTTGCTTATGGTAGTTTCTTTCTCATTCTCCCTGTCTCTGCCTCTCTGTCTCTTTCTCTGTCTCTGTCCCGTCTCTCTCTCTCTTTCTGTGTGTGTGTGTGTGTGTGTGTGTGTGTGTGTGTGTGTGTGTGTGAGTAGGTACATGTTTATGTGTAGACCAGAGGTTAATATCAGGTATCTTCCTTTATCAACTTCTACCCATTAATGTGTGTGTGTGTGTGTGTGTGTGTGTGTGTGTGTGTGTGTGTGTCTGGGGTGTTTTTCCTGCATGTGACTCTGTGTACCATGTATATGCCTTGTGCTCAAGGAGATCATAAGATGGCTTCATAGCCCTTGGAGCTAGAGTTTCAGATGGTTGTGGCCTGCCATGTGGGTACTGGGAATTGAACCTGCATCCCTGGAAGAGAAGCTGGTACTCTTAACCAGGGAGCTATCACTCTAGCTCCTCTACCTTATTTTTGGTACAAGTTCTCTCATGAAACTCCCCCCACCCCCAGTGTTGGAATTACAGGTGCATGCCACTTTTTATGCAAATGTTAGGGGTGGAATTCAGGTCTTATGCTTGTATGGCAAGAATTTTAGTAATGTAGTTATTACCCTAGCCCTCTAATCTTTCTGCTATCTTCCTGGAAGCCTCTAAAATCATATTTGTATCTTTTTATTACTGGGCAGTTTCTTCTGTCATGGGAATGAATTTGTTCAAAACTCTACTAATTTCTATAAATGTTATCGGCTGACTGTAATCACTTGTATGCATAGAGCTTGCTATATTTGTATAACACAACCATGCACATGCTATTTAACTTTCTTGTTACTCTGTCAAGTACAACAGCTAGCTAAATGGGTTATCTATACTTTTAAAAGAACTCAGCAGGAGTGAAGAGGTTAAAATTTACCTGGGGCAGGAAGGAGCAGTTCATCCATACAGCTCAAGTTCCTTCCTTCTTATTCAGGCCTCCTCACTTACAGTCAGCTACCCATAGAATGTTTTCAGTTAAAGAGACAAGGCCTGAAAATTAAACAAAAAATGATTAATGCACAAAGACTGTAATTTGAGGGTTTATGGTAGGGATTAGGCAAAGGCATTCTTTGGAGCACCTCTTGACTAACACTATATAAACCTAACACTCAATGAGAAAAGGTCATGAGAGACATTTCTGTCTTCAAGGTCTTATCCCTCAATAAACATCTGTCAATTGTTTTCATCAGAAAGAGAAAGTACATTTTCATTGGCAACAAGGGTGAACAGAAGGCAATGTCAAGTTAAAATTACTTGTTTCTTCCATTTTAGCATGTCCCAAAGATTTTTATTACAAGTTTTAAGAATTGGAAACAGGTACTAAGTAAATGAGCACATGTGACATTTATGGAAAACAGAAAGAAAAGCAAGTTCAAAGAAACAATGGTATTAACTTTATGGCATTTGCACATTGCAGTGGCTGTAGGTTCTTCAGTCGGTTCAATTGCAGGGTACTAATATGTTCTCAGGCTCTTTGGAAAATAAGGACTATCAATAAGTGCTTACAAGTGAGCAACTTACCCTTATGGTTAAAAAACAAACAATTCCTGTATCAAAAGGAAGAAAAGATGCTTCAGTTACAGCTGCCAATTCTTAATCTAAATAGCTCCATAGGTAGCTTTGTTGGAGCTCATTTTTATTTATTTCATTTCAAGAGAGTTTATAATTCCTCCGTTAATTCCATTATCTGAAATCTCTTGGTGGTGGGGATGATGGACATGCTATTACTTTCTTGGGTTTTGATCTATTATGTCCTGGAAATTTTAGATACTGTGCTATGAAATTAGAATGCCACCAATCTTTCCTTTGTGATAGGTGGCTTCCATGTTTAGGTTTATCTTGAAGGCCAGATGGGTGGAATTGTCCTCTTCTCAATGGTCTCCATCAATTCCATATGACTAGTGTTGGCTAAGACTTCCCAGTTGCAAGTGGGTGGGTAGAATTTTATTCCTTCATCCTCCAGCCCACTACTGATGGCATCCTAAAAATATTGAAATACTACCTCTCACAGTTTCTCTGTCTCCAGCATAGGTACAAAGGGAGGAATGAAAATGTCACTTCTTCATGGGGTGGGGGAGCTACTTGTGTATATATAGATAGGGGCAGAAGTACTTAGTACTGTCCATGGAGACTATATACCATAGTAGCTTTAACTTTCTGCCTCCAATGTCTTTATAAAGTGTGAAATGGAGTAGTATAGCAATAGCAATTCATCATAAAACCGCTATGGAAATTATAAGCATAGTTCATATAAATTTGGAGTGATTGCTGGCATGTAGTAAGTAGACAATACATCTTAGTGAGTTTTATGGATGAGTTATACAATTGCTGCAAAACGCTAAGTCTGAGAAGAATGTACTGTAGCTGGCTGAAGCACATTTAGACCACTTCACTGTTAGTATTTCCTTTGACTTTAATTAATGCATTCTCCTTTATTTGTTCCCCCTTAACTGATGGAATCGTGTGTGTGTGTGTGTGTGTGTGTGTGTGTGGTCACTCACATGTTTGCATTTGTTTTTAAGAAGTGTCCATCAAATGAAAGGATTATTGTACAGTTCTGTGGTATGGTTTCTTGTAGTTAGAGTTTTCCTGCCTGGCCCACAGTCAGGACAAATATCTCTTACCTGCCAGTCCCAGTGTCACTCAGACCCAACCAAGAAAGCACACAGAGACTTACATTGTTTACAAAGTGTATGGCCGTGGCAGGCTTCTTGTTATCTACTTCTATCTTAAATTAACCCATTTCTATAAATCTATACTTTGTCACGTGGCTCGTGGCTTACCAGTACCTTACATCTTGCCATGGCAGTGGCTGGCTGTATCTGTCCCTCCAGCCTTCCACCTCCCAGCATTCTCCTCCTCCTTATCCCGCCTACCCTATCCTTCCTGCCTGGCTACTGGCCAATTAGCACTTTATTTATTTTAACCAATCAGAGCAACACATTTGACATACAGAACATCCCATGGCACTTTCTTTTTTATCCCCCTCCCTCACATTCCCTTGCAGCCCTACTAGACCCTTATTCTTTTTCTTCCTTCTTGATAATCACTTTCTGGTCCCTTTGCATTGTATCTTGAAAAATAAATCAGTCCTCTAAATGGACCTAGTGAAGCTAGTAGAATGTGGTGGCCTTTGAAGCTGACTGTCCCTGGTTCAGAAGCACTCATGTGCAGTTATTACTCCTTTAAGAAATTATACTTACTCACTAGCAGGGCTATTTAGTCAAGTACAGTCAGGGAATAGCCAGTGGGCCCTTGTCAATTCCCAGTTAAATAATCTCTATGTCTAACCAACTCTATCAAGAAAATTCTTTTGTTGTTGTTGTTGTCTTTTGTTTTGGGTTTTTGAGACAGGCCTTTGTGCAGTTCAGGCTATTCTCACATTCACTATGGAGCTAAGGCGATTGTTATATCTTAGAACTCTTGACTATCCTGTATTCACCTCCCAAGTGCCAGGATCACAGGCGTTACTTGCATGAAGAATTTTCTTGTTTCTATACCAAAGACAGATATCAATACAAACCAATGTGTTATTAAAATTATGCAAATTATTATTTTGAGTGATGGTATATTAGCCAGATCAAGCTTTCATTAACTGGTATCTGGTGTCTATGTGACCACTTTGATTTTATATAAAAGAAGTGTCAAGTTCATGCCATATTGTTCTCACAGTACAGCTTTCTTTCTGTTCTGCACTGTCCCTACCTGTAATTTCTCCAAGTGATTAAAACCACAAGTTGTTCCTTCAGAAGCTGACATTTCCTTCTATAATTATTCATCTCTTTAGTTCTTTTAACAGCCACATTTATTAATGATCACTTACCATGCAGCAATAAACTCTGTGTCATTTGGTCTTTCCGGAATTTTCTAATCTTGATTACAGTGTACCATATTGCCTGATTAATTGCTCATCGTTGCTGTTTTCAGCTTTCCCATGCACCATTTAAGGTTAATTCTTCCCTTTTTGGCTTTACTTTCCCCTAAAGATATTTCATTTCCAACAGTCTTACTAATTGCTCCCAACTTCTCTACCTTCACTTTTGCTGTCCCTGGTGGTACAGAGAAGTCACAGATTGCTTGAAAATGACTACTGCTTTTTCCTTTTGTTCTGAGATTGTAACACAATTGCATAATTTCTTCCTTACTTTTCCTCCCTGTAAACCCTCTCATATGTCTTCCTTGCTCTCTTTCAGATCCATGGCCTCTTACTGCTTTTTCTTGCTGTACCTTCAACTTCCGTGTGCTTCAAAAGTCCCTGGACAACTTACTGAAACACATTTCAGGGCGCCCCTTCAGAAGCTCCTGTGATTCTCTGGTGTGTCCATAGAACATAACACGTTGGAACATACCCAGAAACACAGCCACTTCCCAATGCTAACTAAGCCTGGAGCCAGACACATCACTAGATCAGCAGACTGTTACAGAACCTGGATCTGGATCAGCTGATGTGTATTCTGATCACAGCCATGCAACCTTGGAAAATACCTTAGTCAATGTTCTATTGCTGTGAAGGCTTAGGCCATTATCATGCTGAGAAGCATGTTAGCAGGCATGGCAGATGTGGCAGTAGAGAAGTAGTTGAGAGCTACATCCTGATTCTCAGGCAGAAAGAGCAAGTTTGGGTCTGGCATGGGCTTTTGAAACCTCAAAGCCCACCCCCAGTGACACACTTCTTCCAACAAGTCCATACCCACATTAACAAGGCCACATATCCTTATCTTCATAATCCTTTCAAACAGTTCCCAAATATACAGCCTATGAAGGCTATTATCATTCAAATGACCATAGGAAAGTTACTTAATAAGTTAGTTAACTTAAAATTACTGTAGATGCTGCTTTCCATTTCTGTAACATGGGAAGAAGACCAACTAGCCAGACATATATGGGTTAAATGAGCACTCCTTGTCCTGTGCTTAGTACTGTGGCAGTATATAGTGCTCAATGATGCTAACTACTGATATTTTTATAAGATGTGGAGAATTAGTATTCAAGCTTAATTGCCAACATTCAGAAAGCTTGTCTGTTCCAGAAAATGGGTCACTTTGTCTAAAACTAGATTTTCTATATTGCCGAGGTAACTGTTTTCCTTTTAAAGACTGTGTGGACAAAAAGACGCAGTGTAAAAATTCTGAAATTTGGAATACGGAAAATGCCTGGGTTCCAGGCTAGACTCTGCTTCTGCTAGCTGTGTGACTCATAGCGATTTTTTTCATCTCTCCATTCCAAGTTTCCTGTAAATATCTTCTAAAGTGGTGATATAAATGGTAAGGACTGTTATATGGAACAAATGAGTCAAAACATTTGAAAGTTCTTTTTTTTTTCACTTTAATGTTCTAAATAACCATAGTTATTATGGTGAGAATAAGTGTTTTTATTTTATTTATTTATTATTGCTATGAAGCATTTGGGATTGACAACTATGGAAAAATCCTTTCCATTAGAACTATTTTTAGTTAGTAACTGACTGACTTGCTTGAATATTTAGCCATGTACTTTTTGATTTGTAATACACCTGAATTTCTCTCTTATTGACTAAAATGCTGGTTCATTTCAGACATTTCAAACCTGGGACAATTTACCATCTCATAATCATATTTTAAAATAAATCTCACACTCATGCCAACCTACCCATACCCACCTGTCCATCCATACCCATGGAAGTACATATAGAGATAGATAGATAGATAGATAGATAGATAGATAGATAGATAGATAGACAGATACATGATAGATACATAGATAGATAGACAGATAGAGGAGGAATGCATAAAACTAGATTATATCTTTGATGATAATAGACAACATTTTTATGGTGTGGGTTGTTCAGTTTTGACAACAGGTTTTAGACAAAACTTCCAGTTGATACTCCAGTACTCTTCTGAATAAGTACAAGTAATTTTATTTGATGAAATTAAAAAAAATGTACAGTTGCTTCAGGCACTGTGGAAGATGAGAAAACGGAGCACACAAGCTTAGTGCTTCAGATAGGCTTTGCTTTGGCAGAAGGCAGAACATCATACAAAAACCAGTGCCTGTGTCACAGTGAAAGTCGAGTCAGAGGGCTGAGATACTTTAAAGGAAGAAAGGATTACTTCTGGCTGGGGCGGGGATCAGCACCCTCTCATTTTCAGGCTGTGTACTGAGCCACATTAAGCCTGTGTATTCAGGTATCATAAGGACCTTAGGAAGGACTTGGCAAGCCCAATTTATTGACCTTACAAAGGATTATATTTAAACCATTTTAGACAGATGAGGATGTGTCTGTCTTCCATTGGGGAACAAAAGCCTCCCCTTGAAGAAGATTCTGTAGCTTTCCTTATTAACTCATTTCAGTATTTAACTGCCCAAACTGTTGCTTCAACTCACAGCAGACATCAGGATTTGCTTTCCCTGCATTTTCTGAATCCTAGCTTGCCATTTTATGTTAGAGAACCATTGCCATATATTTGGGTATCCCATATCATTGGTTCATTAGTTAAATGCTTAATGTGTTCTGGGAGTCGTAGCACAAAACTGGTGAAGTTTGTGATGAGTTGGGCACTATATATTATGGCCTTGACTCCCCCTCATTGAATCACCTTGGGAGAAGTTGCTTAAAACCCAGAGCTTCACTTTACTCATTCCAGACTGAGGACAATAACATTGGCTACCTTTTAGGATTATGGTGAATATCTGATAAAATGATGAATGACTATACTTCATTACCAACATATAGCCATTTAGATCAATATAAACCCCAGTTATATTCATTTATGATAATAAACAGTTTAACAAATGCCTAGAATCTGCCAAAGATTCATCATTAATAGCCTTGTTGTCAACAAAAGCAAAGATTGATTACTGCTATTGTAATGATGTAATTGTTGTTATCATGATCCATAATGTTTCAGCACTGGAAGATATTCTGTGAGCAAGCCACTAGAAAATGAGATTGTTTTACACGGTCTGTGCATGATGCAGTAAACCTGTGAAAATACAGCATCTGAATTGGCAACTTGAAGAGTTCAGGGATGCTCCAGAGAGGTAGCAGCATTTGAACTGGGCCTTGTATGCTCAGTAGAGAGTTATGGATGGGTGGTGAATGGTACATTCCTCAGCAGACTAAAGAACACAGAAGTTGGAGGGACTGTGGGTGAGTGGAGGTTTGGGAACCTGCAGTGGTTTTGTGTGGCTAGAGTGTTAAATAGGATCATGGGAAAAGAAAGAATAGCTTCAAATGGTGAACTACCTTGGTTGTTCTTCAAGTTTGAGAGGTTCCTCATGAGGTTTTATAGGGCATGCTTGGCCTGAAGCAAGTACAGAAGCAGATCTGCTTAGAGGGACATTATTACAAGAATCTAGCTGAGCAATTGTTGACTAAACACAAAGGAGCAGCAGTGATCTTGGAGAGGGGTGAAAGAAAATTATTTGTGTCCTGGTATCTTTTATGGTCCTAGTAGTGGCTAGGCTAAGGCAGGAGGATAAAATACCATTTGACCCCTGCATGTCTGACTTTGGCTCTGGGGATATTGAAATTAACAAGAGCAGAAAAGGGTGAAGAAGAGAATGGATTAAGTTTGGGTGTGTTGCGTTCAAGCATGGGAGGTTTCCTTTTCTTCTGACTTCCTCTGAGGCTGGTGTTTCTGATCGGACTGTAGCAGAAGGTGCTGGACTCTATGGAGCATCCTACGGATTCACAAGTTCCTTGCCTGGGTGTCTGACAGGACGAATTAGGATGTGTTGTGCTTTGCTAATTTTACTAGGCTCTTGCCTTCCTAGTACATTGGTCATATAACCTGTGTGTGCTGAAGAATTGGTTACTGAGTGGAATAAAGGTGGTAATATTCATAAAAAGCATTTTTACTGTATTTTAGAGCTATTCCAGGAGTTTTCCATGAAAACCTTATTTGATTTTAGTGACAGCTCTATGCAGGGGATGGTAGTATCCAAGCCATTTCATAAACAAAGTAATCAGAGCTCAGAAAGTTTAGCTAGCCTGTTCAAAGCCATGTAATTAGTCAGTTGTGGAACCAGGGTAGAAACAGAGGAAGAGGACTCAAGGGATTTTTTTCTGAGCACCATGTTGGTGTACAAAGAATAACCTTGACTGTAGACCTCTGTCTATCAATGTGCTTGATGGTGGTGTTTTACTATTTAAAAGCCAATGTATCAGGCCCTTCATATTTATTTGGCTCTTACTTTGCACCATTCTCAAGATTATATATTCAAAAAGACAATTTACGGTTTCAAATTTCTCATATCGAATCCACATTCTCCAGTGGGAAACATTCTGGACCATTGTTCTAATTAATCCTATTAGAGTTAGCATATTATTTTATTTTGATTCCTACTTTCAGTACAAACAGAAGAGTCAGAAGTGAGCTATATTTACAGACAGGACTTACTTATTTGGGGAAATTAGATTTATAGTTTATTCTATATTTCCACAGAAAAATATGTTATTTCCTTTATTTGACTTTGCAGGTCACCTGTTTAAGGCATTAGAATCTAGTATTTTCTTACCATTCTCCCATGCAGCCCTGGGATGAGCTTTCTTGCCTCTGGTATGAACTTTAATGGTGTGCTAGGTTCTTTATATAAATGAATCTTTTGTCTTGATGACAGCCCAGTCACTGATGAGAAGAACAAGATAAAATTGTATTCATGTGCTTGTGCATTTATGGATTATCTGGCTTTATCTTTCCCTTTATTGAACTGCACTCATGGAGAGAAATTCTAAGGCGTTGTCTATAAGATCCCTTTAGAAGACAAAGCAGTTGATTATTCTTATCACTAAAGTAGGTGCTTATATTGATGCAGTGAAAACCACTGCACAGCAATAGTTCATTGGCAGAATTGTGCTTTCCAGGGAAGATCTCGTCACACCATCCTTGACTCCTAAGTGCAGAAAGGAAGCCAAGTGTAATGCTAAGGACTGGGGAAAATGTTGAACTGCAGGCTGAAGGATCACATGTGAATTGTGAGTGATCTCAATGATGCTCATCAGAGGAAAGCCTCACAATGATACAATTTGCTTTTCAGTAACAGGACTGTTCTGCTCAGGAAAACACCGTACCCTTTTGGGGTTGGTGTGATGGTTTGTATATATAATACTTCTTAGCTGAAATGGTTGTTCTGGAATGTTGCAGAAACTAAGATGTAGGGCATTGCTGGAGGTAGTGGATCATTGGAAGTTGGCCCTCTGTTTTCTAACTAGACCCCACTTACTGTCCAATCTTTGTTTCCAACTCTGTTAAGAGTCATGAAACAAAGTCCTATTTCTCTCAACAGGTTCTCTTTCTGTCTGAACGTCCCTGTGCTCTCACATTTTTATTATTTCCCTTGAAGTAATTCGGAGGAGTCATACAGAGCATAGTATAGAAAGTAGGTAGTGTTTATTACAGAATAAAGTGGAGTGAGAGAAGACAATGCCAAAAGGGATTCAGATCTCATTGTAGGCAGTCTTTAGACTGTTTAAAAGTCTCTAGAACAAGTAACTTTTCCTGAAAGTGTTTTTCTTGCCCAGGTAGTTGCTTAGCCCACTTGGGTTAAAATAAATTGTCAATGAAAATGTTCTTTATCAGAATACCTCCTCTTACATACTAATCTTCTAATGTTTAGATTAGTTACATGTTAATGAGCATCTGGATTATTTACCATGTCAAATCCCTTAGCAGGGCTGGAGATATGATTCAGACCCCATTTTTCTGATCAGAGTCCTGAAGTGTCAGTACTTTGTTTTCTAGAGTGCTGAGTATGAGAGAGTGGTCCGTCCTCAATGTCCTTCAAGTCTGCTCATACCAAACTAGTTATGCAACAGCATGGCCACAAATACAAGCTACAACTTGCTTCTGTTCCCATGCCTTCTTTCTTAGGATGGAAAAGATCAAATGAATTATGATCCATGATAGGACCTTTTTTCTTAAGCTTTGAAGGTATTTGGTCATAACAATGAGAAAATCAACTAATACTGAAAGTTGGTACTAGAAGTGGAGTCATTTCTGCAATAAGTCTGACCATGTGGTTTCTAGGATTTTGGAATTGGTTTATTAGAGAAATGTAGAAGATCTGGAGATACAGACCAGATAATTCTTTTAATTCTACAATGAGAGTTTAATGGGTGATTCTAGTGGTGATGTGGAAGATCAGAATGATAATAGGAAGGCAGACAGTAAAGATTATCCTTATTAGGCTTCAAAGAAGAAGAAGAAGGACTCTATTGAAGACTGGACTAAAGGCTTTTCATATTATAATCTGGGGAAGCAGTTGCCTGTATCCTGCTAGTATCCCAAAATTTGACTAAGGCATATACTCAGAGACTTTCTAAGTATTTGCATATATCAGCTCCCATAGATCATCTTCAGTTAACAACTAGGGGAACCAAAGCATGGAGTGATTGTATTAAGGTTATATTCATTAATAGGTAATTGATATGGTTATAGTTTCAATCTTATTTATGAGATCATCTACCTAACTATGGAATATATAACTCTTGGATTATCTAATATGTATGTAAATATACCTCTGTGAAGACATCTCCAGTCTACTCAGAATGAATAGTATTTTGTATGCATTTATAAAGTATTATGTCCATATTCCTATTCGGTACTCACTGGGCTACAGCTGGTAGACCAAGGCTTCCTGGCTGCCCTGTTATAGATATCAAATAAATGAATAAAACCAGTTATTGGCATCAGAAATAGAATCATATAAGTTATTTTAGGCTGGTGGCAAGTTCTGGATTTTAGATTGGAGGACAAGAATGGTCTTCATTTCTGAATCTATGATTAGCTTTCAGTGTGATCAAGAACCCAGTATTTAATGTCTGAATCTTTGTTTCCTGGTCTGTATTTTAGGCAAGGCTATAACATTCTGATTATTGGTATGTCATTTCTTTAGATGAAACCTTACATTTCTTTTCTTCCCTTCTATTATCAACAAGTATTTTGTAGACACAACCCTTCCTTAAGTGCATCATTACAGATAAACACAAATTATAAATATGTGGTTTCGTATATTATTACAAAGTGACCATCTGCTTGCCATATAATCTACATGAAGGAGTAAAAGAAGGGTCTGACAATATGGCTCTTAGTTAAGAGTGCTTGAGGTTCTTCAGGAGTACCCAAGTTTCAGTTCTCAGCACCCACATTAGTGGTATACACCTCCTGTAACTCTAGCTCCAGGGAATTTGACCCTCTCTTCTGGCCTCCATGGACATCTGCACACATGTGGCAAATCCTCACAGAGACACATAAATATACACATAAATTAATAAAAATCATAAAATGAAATAAAATATTACCAGTCCTTTGTTGCCTTATCTCCTAGCCAAATTACAAAATTTTCCTGATTTTTAACATCACAAACTACCTTTCAATAAATGGAATATTTTATGTCATGCCCCTTTCTATAGTCTTCCTTTTCATTCAACATTGTACTGGTGAAATACATCTCTATCTAACTGGAAGTTCATTCATTTTTTTTTGTTGCTATTATGTATTTCACTGGACAAACAACTATAATTTAATTTACCAATTCTACTACTTGTAAATGTTTTAGAATGATACAAAAGAAAACAAATCAAATCAATCATAATAAAATTGCCCCCCAAACAATGACATCTATTAAAATTATTTTATACATTTATCTCAAGATTAGTCATTCTTATAGGTAACTGTGATTTCTCCTTTATTCTGGATAGCCACTTTTTAATATACCTTGAGCGTACTATTCATAATTCTCATTGATAGTTCAGGTCTGGGCACCTGAACAATTCAGTTGTGAACAATTGTAGTTCGCATATGGTATGTACAATTCCTAAGTCCAGGAATAATCACATTCAGAGCATTCCTCCAAGATTTTTTACCTTGGGGTAAAGCACAGAGAATGATCATGAGAGTGTGGAACTGATTTTTGTCCACAATGAAATTAAAAGTCATTCTGCAGTTGAAGAAAATTGCGGGTGTGTTGAACAGCATAGAGAAGTAAAGCCATGGTTGTATATCTGGCTTCACTCATCTTAGGGCCCTGCCTTCTCTCTTTCCTATTGTTAGCAAATTGATTTATTGGATTCCTGCTTGGCTTATGTCAGTTCAAGTTGATATTCTGTTACAACCAAGAGAACTCTCACTAGTATAGACATATTATACAGACCAAAGTATTTAAAATGAATTCATGTGGAGCTGCTGTCCATGGCCAGAGCTCACAGAAACACTATTTAAAACACACTATATTGAATAATATCTCAGATCAAGGTGGAATATTTGAGGAATCTTGAAGGTAGTAATTTTTGTCTGTATAAAATAAAAAACATTAGAATCTGGAGAGAAATTTTTTCTTTCTTTCTTTCTTTCTTTCTTTCTTTCTTTCTTTCTTTCTTTCTTTCTTTCTTCTTTCTTCCTTCCTTCCTTCCTTCCTTCCTTCCTTCCTTCCTTCCTTCCTTCCTTCCTTTCTTTCTTTCTTTCTTTCTTTCTTTCTTTTCCAAGACAGGGCTTCTCTGTGTAGCTTTGCACCTTTCCTGGAACTTGCTTTGCACACCAGGCTAGCCTTGAACTCACAGAGATCCACCTGCCTCTTGGAGAGGAATTTTCTAAGCATCACAAGATTCTAATTTCAGCCCCACTATGTTCTTTAGTGTTCTTCCTTTGACTCTAAATGATTTTTTTTTTTTTAAACTTGGCTGTCTGTCTGGACCTATCACACAGTGTCACTAATGAAAGATACAAATTATGTGTTTTTGGATTCAAATACATGTATATATAACACAAAGGAATCCAGCAAATATTAATTTTGTGACTAGTGCCCAATTAAGCATTAATTAAGTTGTGTGTTCTTTCCTTTTTTGTATATAATTATTTAACAAATAATTCCCAGCATCTATTTCATAATTCTTCTGAACAACATTCTTCACAGTAAATGACTTTGCACTTTTGTTTATTCACATTTTAGGAAGATCTTCTATTTAGTCCAGTACATTCCCACCTCATGTTTATCTCTCTTGTCCTGTGTAGCTTGAAGGTTTCTGTGACTCTGTTTTTCTTTGAAGTTTCATATGATCTGGGATACCATTGCTAGCTTTATTTATTCTCTCTCACATTTCCAAAGCTTCCCTCTGTATAGATTTCCAAATTGTTTTTCTCCTTTACCCTGAAGTAGAATTGTTACCAAAATGTGTCGAGCACTCTCTTCTTAGAATCTTTCTTTTCCTTTAGTGACATCTTTGGATAAGGTCAAGAATATTTTGATTACTTGCCATGAAACACTCTGTTCCTGAGGTAAGGCATTCTACTTCTCTGCCCGATGTATTTCAAACCCTCCGTTTTCTTCCTCATGCCACCTAACTCTGAGTTATGAGCATTTCTGAAAGTTAGTATAGGCTCTGGACACTTTCTCTTGCTGAAGACAATCTGTGCTTCCTACACAGTGCCTTTAAAAATGGCATCCATATCTTTACTTTCAACCCATTCTCTAACACTGGTTTTGAACACCTCAAGTAGGCTGTTGATTTTCTCCATGCCATGGAACAATTGCCAAGCAAAACCCTTCTTTTCCTTCTATACACACTTTTTCAGAATGCCTCATTCCTTTCCTTTGTCAGCGACACTACTGGTTTCCCAATTAGGCAGACATGAAATCATCGTCCTTGATATTCTCAAGCTTTTTTGTTTTATTTTTGATACTCCCTATTTTTTTTTATCACACACAGATATATGTCACTATGACCTGTGGCAATATTTCTTTGAGAGGATGCTAGCATTTACAACCATTTGTTTGCCTTACTCCTCCACATCAATCACAATTTGTATAAGTTGGTGCCTTTACAGAGCTTGTAGACAATATGGCATCTTTCTTTGTTCATATTTTCCTCCTGATGGACCTGTATCTTCTCTATAAAAGATATTTTTAGCTGTACTCTATTTTCAGTACCAAGATAACTAACCGATCAACATGAGTTCCAGGAACGAACAAGTCTTCCTGCGGCTCAACTCTGCCAGATTTTTTTTCATGTCCCACAGGCTCTTTATAACTTCTCACTCAGAAGATTCTCCCAAAGGGGTTTGATATTCTAAAAAAAAATCAGAATTTCACAAAATCAAAATACCTCAAATGCATTGAACATCTATCATTATTTGCTAGAAAAGTAGAGATGGTTCCCTGACATCATCATTTTAGAATTTAGAGAAGTTGGTGTTTACAGTTTCTATATAATAGAGAGCTGTTAGCTTCAGTTTGCTGTTCTGCTGAACTCTGTATTGCCTAACCCGGGTCTTTGGATATGTAAGAATTAAAACATAATCTTTAGGAAACTAGAGAGATGATTCAATGGTTAAGATGCTGGCCGTGGACACCTGAGAACAGGAGCTTGGATCCCCAACACCCACATAAATGGCAGGGGAAAGCAAAGGTGGAGAATACTGGGGTAGTTAGATTTAAAAGGAGAGAAGGGTGGGGAAATGAGGTGGAAGAAGAGTTGGTGAGGCAGGTTAATAAAACTAAGGATATTGGAAGATGACATATGAAACCTACCACTCTATGAGCTAATTCAGAAAATCTGTTCACAATGTTAGGAAATGTGAAGGGCCACCTGAAATCTCACCCTGTGAGGCATAGACAGAATCTCCAGAGCAAACTGCATACATGGCAAGCTGAGCTAGTGAGCTCTGGGTTCCAGAAAAATTCTGCCTCAGGATGCCCTGTGTCCAACTCAGGCCTCCACACACATGCATATATGACTGCACATGTACATGTGTATACTTATATGCACTCTTATATGTGGCACTCCTACATTTGTGAAAACATATGCACATAGAATGCATACATACACACATGCACAAATAATTTGGTTGAAAAGATGTGTTGCAGAATTATAATGGTTAGTCTTTGGTATAAGGAGAGCATGCTACTTTTTTTATATTTCTGCTAATGAGTTTGAGGTAAGAGAATTTTGTCAGTTCCTCAAAGTAGCACAGACATTAGGCAATATGACAGAAACAGAGCTGTCTTTTGAAGCCCAGTATGTTCATCACTGTAGTGAACCAGGCTCCCTCTCACAGGTTAATAGTTGAAGGGCTGGAAAGAAATATTTAGAATCAGGAAATCTACATGTGCATTTTCTCCCCAAGAATATTCAGTGAGTTTGTAAATATCAGCAAATCCCATTTTTGGTATTTTAAAGTAATGCCAATCAATCGTTATTTCCACATGAAATTTAATTACTCCTTCAACACAGCAAAACAATTTACCTAAATTTAGATATTTCAGTAGCTGTTGTATTATAATATTAACTACTGTGGAAATGGTAGAGCCCAAAGGGATGTTAGAGCCTTTCTAAAACAGTTTCTTTTTCTGACTTCTTTTTTCAAGACAGAGAGATGGAAAGGGCTTTTGTGTGTTAAATGAGCCTCTTCCTCAGGAGCTCTTAGCAGTGGTTCTCAACCTTTTTGGAAGGTCAAATGACCTTTTCACAGAGGTTGCATATCAGATATTCTGCACATCAGATAGTTACATCATGATTCATAACAATAGCGAAATTACAGTTGCACAATAGTAACAAAAATAATTTTATGTTGGGGAATATATGAGAATAACATATGAGATACATGAGAATAAATAAATTGAGAAACTATATTAAAGGATTGTAACATTAGGAAGATTGAGAACCCTTAATTTACAAGGAGAGTCACTGGAATGAACTGGGATGTGCAGGGAATCTGTACTTCCTTGCCTATTGTTATATCCACAGTTAGCCTTTTTTTGTTTTTGTTTTTTGTTTCCTGTTACCTTTATCCAGTGTCCCACATTTTCACACTATTGATGCTGTTGGCTGGGATCCTGGAAACCCATCTCAATATTCTATTGTCTACTGTAGGCATTCTTCAAAATTCCTCACCTGTGGATTTTCACTTTGTTATTGAGGACCCGGCTTTCATTCCTGGGATGGGACAAGCCATTTCTACCCTAGTCTTTTTCCCTAGCTACTTCCTTTTCTGGGGGTAGTGTACCCTGTGTTAGTTACTTTTCTTGTTGCTGCTGTGACTAAATACAAGTATACAGGAAGCAACTTAAGAAAGGAAAGATTTATTTTGGTTCACAGTAACAGCGGATATAGTCCATCATGGAAGGGAAGGCATAGCAACAGAACAAGAGTTACTTTGCCTCTGCATCCAGGAAGTAAAGAGTGACAAGAAGTGGGGATGAGCTTGAAGGACCTCAAGTCCATTCATTCTCAGTGACCTTCACCTTCAAAGCTTTATAACTTTCCAGAATACCACCAAGGGCTGGGATCACATGTTCAAACACATGACTTATGAGAGACTTTACATCCAAGCCACAATATACAGGTGCCCCTTTGACTCTGCCCAACTTTTGCAGGTCTTGATCCCTGGATCACTCTAGTCTCAGCCTGCACATTAGCTCCCAGAAAAGGATTTCCCTAGCTACTCCATATGAAATAGCCCAATCCCCCAACTCTTCCTACCAGTTGCTCTCAATCATAGTATTCTGTTTAGTTACTTTTGTAGCACATGTCACTAGTCTTGTCTATTTGCATTTGTTTATATATTGTGCTTTTTGCCTTCTCCATCTTGACCTGAATGCATAATAAACTCTATGAGATCAAGGATCTTATCCCTCCTACTCCTCACACTAACACATCAAGTGGTTTGAGGTGTTGAAACCCCAAACTGCATACTTGGTTTATTATCTCTACCCTGTGTAATAAATGATTTGGATACTACTGGTAGGCACTTCGACATACCAATAACAATTCTGCAGCAAACACTATTCATCCAAATTATTATTATACAGCATCTAAACCTACTTTAACAAAAATTCAACACCTAAAAGGTTATGTACAAAAAGATGCTTAAGCCAGAAAAATAAAAGATGGACCCTTCTAGAAAGGACATAAAGTCCTGTTTCCAAACCCTGTTCATGTTCCTTCGAAAAGTACCCTTATTTTCTAATCATTGGATGAAGGATTATGATAGTAAGGCTACTGTCAAGAGAATATCATGAAAATGTTGCAAATGAAAGTGTTATAAATGCTATTTCAAAATGCTTTTCTCTGAACTGGTCTTTGGCTATTGTCTTTCTGGCTTCTCTGACACTGGCTGACATTATCATGACCTTATCTTTTGCTTAAGGCTTTGGAGCACCACAGGTTCTCCATCCTTTTTCCTGGAATCCTGGGAGGCCAAGGTAGCTTTCCTGTTGTTTTTGCCAAGGCAGTGGGGAAGGAGTCTTATTATGTTTAATCTTTAGCAAACCCTGGTCTGACAGGTATTAAGACCTATTTTCACATTAAGAGAAAAGACTCAGAGAAGCTACAGAATTCAAAGTCTTGTTATAAGTAAGTGACAGAGCTGGGATTAGAACTTGAGTCTATCAAATACCAGAGCTTATATCTGCTTTTATACAGCAACGTGCAGCAGCATCCCTACCTGGGGAGATGAGGCGTTCACAATTTCTAATCTTTTATTGATTAGCTTAAATTGTTGGAAAGCAACTCCAGATACTGAGCCAAATGCTGCCTTTCATTTCTCTTTAAAACTGCCCCCGCCCCCTGCCCGGGAGCTGTATAGAATGTCAACCTTTACTTTTATCCTGACAATCACTTGCAAATATTTTGATGAAATTCTCAAAACCTGAGTTGAGGATGGATTCGAAAAGAGGTAGGATGTAAAGATGAATCACAGCATTTAGATTGGATGACATGAGAGAAACAGATCAAGGGTAATCAGATGTGATTAAAAAAGAGTGATGTATTGAACACATAGGTGTCCAGAGTAGTGTCTGTCATGTTGCATGCTTTATCCTAAGTAACACTCATGGTGATTGTGAAGTAGGGAGAAGTGATATGTTTACTTAACAACATGAAAACAAGCTCGAGATGTGAGGAGCTCCTTTTTACCTAGGTATTAAGATATACAAATTAGAAAACAGATGAATAAGACCCCAAAAACTGTATTTTTCACACTGGCCTAGACTAGTCTCTTGGATAAAATAGTATAATCTATCTATCCATCTGAATTCAGTGCAAGACTAGTGTGAAAAATCTTTGTTGTATCTCAGTTACCATCTTGCACATGCTTTCTTGAATGCCTCCATTATTATTTTCCATTAATGTTTGAAGAAGACCTCAGTGCTTTGGGGGCCTTTTTTTGTGACAAAAGCCAGACTATGAAATCTTCAGTTCTAGACTCATTTCTTTTCCTTTCTGAAGCTCAGACTCAACAACCTCAGCCAAAAGTGACCTGAAATGGAGAAAAGAGTGCCCTGGTCCTTTACTCTTTTTTTCTACCTATTTTTTTTTTTTTTTTTAATTGTAGGCGTTTGAAGCAGGGAGGAGGGGAATGATGAAGGTCAAGTGACTGTTAACTTCTAATCCTCTTGACTGTTACTACTTCTTCAGGTAACTCTAATCAGATACTGATACAAGCTCTCAGGCTGGGTCTATTACTGTGCTAGATTTAGGGGAGCGAAGGGGAATGGAGCTGCAAAGCCGAGGCTGACGTCTGAAGCCAGGAAAGGCAATACTGAAGGAAAAGGGAAAGATGGAAGAAAGTGAGCTCTGGGTAGATATCCAGTGGGCAGGATAGAACCTTTTATGTAGAAACTCACATGGAGATATGGTTAGCTTTGAAGTTATGGAAAAAATATGTTCCATCTCTTGGCTCTAAAATGAACCCTTGTTAATGACTATAATAAAATCAAGGGTCTATCCCCCTAAGGGAAAAAAGAAAATCCTCAATAGACTCAATTAAAAACTTTTGGTGAAGATCTAGTTGAAATGGTGGCCAGCTTTGCAGGACCCATGGGATTCAGTGGCCCACTTAGTGACTCATTTCTTTGTTCTGGTTCTCTGATGCTTTGGTCTCCCCTAGGCTGTCAGATCTGCTTCTGCTCCCTGTGGGACAGAATGTTGTTGCAGTGTCTATTATTGGAGAAATGACTGCCCAGCTCCTATCACAAAGGAGTTTCCTCATTGGCTGTAGAGGGTTATTACATTTGCTTTCAGGTTCTACACTCTTACTCCACTACCAACTTTCACTCTGAGAATCTTTGTCAGTAAGGCTACTTACTCAGAGCATCCATAAGGGATAGCTGTGCCATATATCTGTTATCTTTATTAGAACATGAATCCTTTAAGAAAGCTATCTATTGATTCAGCAGGTTATATTTCATCAGACTGCTAGTTGTATTGCAAAGTTGACATTCTTCATGTCTGTATAATATCTGTTTGTCTGTTTACTATCAGAGAACTCTCTTTGAAATCATTATTAGAAAACCTGCTTGGACAAACGGTGAGAAAGGATCCTAATTCTACCCCCTGAGTGATTTGATCTTGGGCACCATGGGAGGTTGTTGAGGTGGGGGAGGGGGTCATGCACAGAAGCCCCCAGAAAGATCGAAGAACCTGGAACACTTGAGGAGAGCAAAGAGGTATTAAGGAGGGAGGGAAGGGCTACCGGCAAAGAAGAAATTGCTTTAGAAATGTTTTGCACTGGTTTCTATGCGGGAAACTGTAATACCAATCCTGTTCAAAAGACCAGGTCAATAGCATCACCTCCTGAACTCTCAATTTATAGTACCAGCACTTTCTCTAACTTTGTTACAGACGAAGGAAGGAGTCATGTTGTCACAAAGCCTGATTATAGCTCTTCCTGAAAAGAGGGGGAAGATTTCTCCAAATGTTCCCTTCTCAATTATTGTCACAGCTATTTTCCCCAAATCATTCTCATTCTCAGCACGTGGAGGAAATCAGAGTATGATTTCAAGTTAAGTAAGAATTGATCAGAGTTTAAGGCACTTAAAAAAGGCAGGGGAGAGAAGCACTGATTTGGACAGTGATGCTGTGTAGCTGGGGGCCTGCACAGGAGGCCCACAAGGCTGCCAGCAGGCGTGCTTTTGATATTTTGTTTGACATTAGAGGACACTAAGAGCTTACCCCTCCTCATATGCAGGATAATGTTTGAGGTCATGAATACACAGAGGAGATTTGAGAAGGAATGGAGAGAGTTAGAGAGAGTTAGAGAATTAGGAAAACTAGGGTCCATCCTTCATCAATTACCACCTTACAGATCTTGAAAACATTTCTTTCTATACCTATGTTGATTTTTCTTCAAAAAATGACCAGGAAAAGTAAGCAAAAGTTTATGCACATGTAATATAGTCCATACATGCACACATGAACATATACCCTATAAGCAATATAATCAAGTAAATACTTGCATATACATAAAAAAAACACCTAGCACATAATTCTGAATGAGCAGAGAGTTTGGTACAAAAGTTTTTAAAAAAATAAATAACAAGTGTTTAAACTACTCTTTGCAATATATAAATCTGACTCTTCATCTTACATGAGATTTTGTTCCACTTGATATATAATGATGTACAAATCACTAAAGGGGTCCTTCTGTTTATCATCTTCCATTTTCTTTTCATGGTTATCTGACTGTTAAGAGTTGAAAGAACATAGGATTCAGAGCCTGATAAATCAGATTCAAATTTGTGCTCTGCTTCTTATGAACCATAGAACCTGGGGCAAGTACCTTTCTGGGTCTGAGAATCTACATCTAGTTAATGATATTATTTCTCACTTCACAGGGTAGCTGTGAAATTTAATGAGGTGAAAAGTATATAACAGTGCCACTAATCAGGAACTGATAAGCTTTTCCTGTCAAGTACCATATAGTACATATCTTAAGTTTTGCAGGACTAAATATTCAGGTGGCTGATAATCATAGTGAATAAGCAGACATGGAACACATAAACAAATAAGCACTGTTGTGTTTCAAAACAACTTTACAAAAAGAAAAAAAGGGAAGTGGGCAAGTTTTGTCTTGTGACCCACTGTTTGAAAATCCCAGCACTTACTTGATATCAGTGGCATCTTCATTTTTCTGATTTTTCCTTTCAGAGACTCAGGTTTTCATCCAAATAATGAAGAAAGCAGTACCTGCCATGGTTTATTTCTTAAGTATCTATTGTGTACCAAACACCTGGTCAACAGATATGAACAACAAAGCAAATATGATTCCTTTTTGCCCCTGAGGGTCTTAGAGGATCACAGAAAGGCTAATCTTTTCAGCTGCAAAGTGGCTTGATAATATTTATTTCATAGAGTTATTATGAGATGAAATAAAGTATTATGTTCCAGTTCAGGTACAGTTCCAGCCACAGGGGAGAAATGGTTATTGGACTTCCCTTTTGCTATGAAAAAACTATAAAATCAGGCAAATTCTATAAAGAAACTGTTTTCAGACATTGGAAAACAGCTAGCACAGAGCTCTGAATCTTGGGATAGGGAAAGACCATATTTAACTTTGGCTTCTTGCCCAGGACCACTATCTATACATAAAAGCCAAGCACAAATGCATTAAAGACTTGAGTGTAAGCCCTGGAATAGTAAGAACTGCCAGAAGAAATCACAGAGTAAAAGCTTCTTGACATTAACCTAGGCTTTTCTTTTTAGATGAAAACAAGAGCCCAGAAACAAGACCACAAAGATGTTAACTCAAATTAAAATCAAATTAAGAAAACAATAGAGTGAAAAGACAATTATGGAATAAGATGAGAAATCTAGGATTTTCAAATTATACATCTGATGAGTTGGGGTGTGTGTGTGTGTGTGCGTGTGTGTGTTTGTGTGTGTGCTTGTGTGTTCTTTCAGTAGTTTTATATATATATATAAATTTATTCATTTATTTTACATCTCTACTATAGTTTACCCTCCCTCCTCTCCTCCTATTCCTTTCCCTTTCCCTTGTCCCTTAGTTTTATATTTTTAGGTCTCACATTTCAGTTTTTAAATGTATTCTGTGCTTGTTAACATGACTAATAATGGAAAAAAGAGACCATGAATTTGAAGAATAGGGAAAGGGTACATGGGAAAGTTTGAAGGGAGAAATGTAATTAAATGACAATCTCAAAAATGAGCAGCAACACAAGAAATAGGGGTATAGTTTTGTTCTTCTGCATGTGGATACCCAGTTCTTCTAGCACAATTTGTTGAAGAGCCCTGTATAGGGGGAGGTTTTTCAGTCCTCCCCAGGCCCACGGTCTGGACAAATCTCTCCCACCTGAAGTCCCGCAGCCACTTGTAAAATAATTACCCAGAGGCTTATATATTAATTACAAACTGTTTGGTCTATGGCTCAGGCTTCTTACTAGCTAGCTCTTACATCTTAAATTAACCCATTTCTATTAATCTATGTATTGCGACGTGTTTCTAGGCTTTAACTGTATTGTATTACATCTTGCTTCCACAAGCAGCTCTCAGTTTCTCCTCCCACCCTACCTTTCTCTTCCCTGTATCTCTGCTCGGATTTTCAGTCTGCCTCTAAGCTGCTTTGGCCTATGGCAAAGCAGCTTATTTATTAACCGATGGTAGCAATACATATTCACAGCATAAAGAAAGACCATCCCATAGCACTTCCCCTTTTCTAGCTAATCAAAAAGGAAGGTTTTCACTTTAACATAGTAAAATTACATATAATAAAGCAGTTATCAAGCAAGAATTACAGTTGTAATATCTGGTCTATTTGTATTTATCAAAATTAAAGAAAATACTCTATCATCTATCCTATTTTGTGAGTCTAAAGTTTAATATCTAATTTATTCTTATAAATTATCTAATCTAATATCTATGTAGTCTTCAACTCCATCAAAGACCCCAGAAGGATATAATATTGCCTGAGTAAAAAGGAAGTGCATGTCAAGCAACTTCTACAGTTCTAGAAAGGACAGAGACATCTAGTTGCCTGGACAGTCACCCAAATTTTTTCTGTAGCATTGGGGCATCCATCTTCAGCCTATAGGTCTGGAGTATGTGGTAGATTCTTTTTCACTGAAGCAGGAAATTTGAAGAACCGTTAGCCTATTTTGGCAAAGTTCATCAGTTGCTTTCCTCTGTGTCCTGCAAAATGTCTGACAGTTTCTTCTGTGAAGCAGGAACATGAAGGACCATCTCACCTTGATTTGGCAAAGTTCAGTGGTCATTTTCCTATGGGTCCTGCATTTTCAGTTTATACAACACACTGTCAAGCAGTCCAGGCAAGAGCAGTTTCTTTCCCAAATGGCCAATTTTGCCAAGAAGAAGATAAACTCCATATGGAATGTCTTTGGTGACCATCATCCTCTTCAAAGTAAATTGGTGCTGCCAAGAGCAGATGTGTCTCACTGTCGAGAAAAATAAGTTTTTTAAAACATTTTAAGTGCCATATTCTGTAGGTCTTTGAAGTATTTGAAGATTACCTATCTAATTGAAATATGTTTGCATATCTAGAAAACTTAACTAGCATGATTGTAAATTTGATTATTATAAATGACTATTAACCTGTATTTCTTAATGATACAGTTTTAAATGAGTTGCATAAGCATACCTTGAACAAGAGTAGAAATACACATACAATATAACAAAATTGACCTTGAATTTGTATCAATAAATCAAAATCCATACCAATGTATTTTGAGATTAACGGTTGTTTTTTGGATTAACATAGATTCAACAATTTACTCTTTTTATCATTTCTATATTATATCCCCTTTTTTCCTTTAGAAAGAGATTGACTATGACCATTAACCATTATAATCAATCTTCTTTAAATAAAAACAAACATTTATAAACAATATTTTTGGAATTTGGGTATAGTTTTCCATATTACTTCCTGCTGACTAAAGGTGCTGGCAATCTTATGGAGATCCTGAGAGAATTTAGAATTATGGTTGAATCCTGATGGGAATAGTCTTTAAGGCTGCATTGTCTTAACCAGTTGCCTTGAAGCTGTTCTGGCTGTTGGATTATCTGGGCTATAGATCCCAATGGAGACCTTTTATGGGGTCTTCCTTGATGGAACCATATTAACCTGGGAGGAATCAACACCTTATCATCCTCTGTGGAAACAAAAGCAGAACCTCTTTGCTAAAGCAACATATGCTTAGACACAAATTTTGAAGACAAGATACTATATATATATTTAACTTAGCAACCTTTACAATCAAATGTCTCTCTGCATTTAGCTCATTAACAGTGAAAATTCAAAGAAAGCACAATAATATAAAAATGCAGACTCTTTGTGTATTTACTATCTTTACATTGCCTATTTCTATTATTCTTACTGTCTCTCTAAAAACTTTATTTTTTAAAACTATTTATTTATTTTTTTTATAAAACTGCCTATACTCCTTTTCCTCTCTCTTCCAAATAAAAACAAACACTTATAAACAATATTTGGGGAATTTGGGTATAGCTTTCCATACTATTGCCTGCTGATTGATGGTGCTGGCAATGTAATGGGTAGCTATTCCAGCTTTGATCTGGAAGTTCCAACCCCCATTGAGGCTTTGGTAACTGTCATGCCTACAAGTTGGGGCAAAGAGAGGACACTAAAGACCCGAGATTCAGATGCACCCGCTCTTTTGGTTCCTGGACCCTGGATGCTGGAGGTAGACCAAGCAGAGTTCTCCAGAGAACATTGCCAGACTGTGCTACACCTCTCCCAGACCCTGTTAACTACCCCTTCACTTGTAAGTTACCCCACAAAATAAATCTCCCTTTTAACTACATGGAGTGGCCTTAATAATTTCACCAATATCTGGCACCCAATGTGGGGCCCTCAGACTAAGAGTCTCATGCTCTACCAACTGAGCAGGAGAAGAAAATCTATGGATACCAACAAAATTAATAAATATTTGATTCAAACAGGAGAATTTCCTTGATGAGGAGAAATAAAAGCTCATCCACCAATGTGACATTTTTACAAGTTGTAAGAAAAATTTAACAATCCAAGGTTGGAGTAGGTTTCTGTTTTTGTCTTTCCAGGATAATGGAAATAACCATCTTCCAGAAGTCATAAGGCCTTGGATATGTGGATGTTTATAGCAGACAGAAAGAATCTATTGGTACCAATCTACACAGGGTAAAATCTCACTGTCTAACATCTATATCTCTATTAACCTAGAAAAGTTGTGGTTCCAATCCAATTATAAACCAAGCTGGCTTTGGCAATGGAATTGGCTCATTCCTTCTCTAAACCCAAACATATTGCCAAAAGAAAAGGTTGAGAGATTCTTCAGTGCCATATCAGAAGAGCCCTCTGGTGTGGGAAAGAAGGAAACCAATAAAAAGGGACCATTGTCTTCAAGATTCTAATTCTCTCCATTCTTACCCTTGATTTCTCAGAATCCTTTCTTACATGTCATACCATCTTTAAATCCAAACTTTCCATTTTAATAAAAAATAAGTTTTCCAATAGCAATCTCTGAAGTCTCCAGAAGGAAGATGGGGCCCCAACAACAACAACTCTACCCAATCCAGAAAGATGCCATGGTAAGCATCATCATACTACACTTCTTGGTGGAATTTCAGGCAATCTTACCCATTACTCTGAGACTTGCTATGGAATCTACAGTTAGTCTAACTGATATTTAACTATCTGAGCTTTCTTACAGTACCCAACAGAGATACCATCACCCCCTAAATAGCAGGAAGCAATTCTAAGAAAACGGTGCCCCGTCTCCCTAAGGTTTCATATTTCTCAGGGTTTTGGATCATAGTTATAGGGTTGGGGGTTGAAGAAAATATTAGACTCAGTATTCTCCTTAAGAAAAGAAAAAGTGTCTCAAAAATGATAAGAAGAAATGGAATGATAGGTATAAGGTATTATGGTAGATTATTGTATATACTAGTAAACAAGTTTAGTAAAATAGCAGCCTTAGATAATTTGCACTGTAATTTTCACTGTTATGGATTCTTATATGTTGATACAAATGTAAATTTATATCTGTCATATTATATGTATGTTCTACTTCTGTTTAGGATATTCTGTATATTGATATATATTTAAGATTATTATCATATTGCATATTGCACTATACATTCCTACCTCTGTTATAAATATCCTGTGTATTGTCACAATTTTGAAGACTTTGTCCTTTACCATACATTTGCTTATAGACTGTTTACCTTATTATGAGAAGCCTTAGTCCTTAGGTTATTTAGGCAGATAACACTTATAGATTTATATTCACCTATGCTTGTCATGTCTATAGTTATGTTAGTTAGGTTATCCAGATTCACAGATAACATAGGTCAGATGGATAGGTAGTCTTCAAACACTTCATGGACCTAGAGAATATGGCATTTAAATAACTTAGAATTCTGTTGACATGAGACACAATTGCTCCTGGTAGCACCAATTTGATTCTGAGAGAATGTTGGGCTTCTAAGACATTTCCATTTGGAAATTTGTCTTCTTGGTAAAAAATGGCCTATTGGGCAAAGAACTGCCCTTGCCTCAACTGCCGACAATATGTGTGCTTTCCTTTTGGACAAGCGGGACACAAGGAAAAGTGACTTCTGAACTCTGCCAAGACAGGGTAAGATAGTCTTTTAGAATTCCTGCTTCTGAAAATTGTCTGTCAGATACTCTAGGCCTGTAGCCAATTTGAATGTACCAACAATGCTGAGAAACATTAGGTGACTGTCCAGGCTGCCAGCTGTCTCTGTCTACTCTTGCAAGATTCCTGAAAGTTGCTTACATCCATCTTCCATGCCTCAGGTACCATTATATTCCTTCTCAGGTCTTTGATGGGATTGAAGACTAGTAGTTATAGTTACAATTTAGTATATAAACAATATCTTAGATAGAACATATTAAGCATTAGATTCAGGTTCTTTAGGAATGATCTTTGTAACATGCCATTTACCTACGCTCTAGACTTCTCTGGATTTTAGTATTTGTCTCTTGTTTGTTCAAATTGGCTGTAGTTCCATCTTATCTAGGTCATTTTCCCTCATTACTCCTGGACAGTATTTGATAACCATTCCTATTGTATAGAGTCTTGTATTAGGTTAAAACCTTCTTATTTAGACAAAAGGGGGAGATGTAGCCATCTGGAAGTTCCAACCCCCATTGAGGCTTCGATAATGGTCACGCCTACAAGGCAGGGCAGAGACAGGTTCCCTGAAGACCTGAGATCTGGCTCTCTTGGTTCCTTGACCCTGGATGCTGGAGGTAGACCGAGCAGAGTTCTCCAGAGAATACCACCAGACTATGCTACACCTTTTTCAGACTCTGTTACCTATCCCTTCACTTGTAAGTTACCCCACAAAATAAATCTCCCTTTTAACTACATAGAGTGGCCTTAATAATTTCACCAACATGGCAATATTATGGAGATCCAGAGAAAATTTAGGATTATGGTCAAATGTACAGTTACCATACATTTTTACACATACTATAAACCATTTAGAGTTTTTTTCCATCTGAATCTGTACTATTGTATATCTGTAATTCTTTTCTGACCAGGAGACTTTTTAAATTGTTAAGCTGCATGGCTGGGACCAAAGGTTTTGTTTTGACTGATGGCTCCACCCTGCTTGGTTTTTCAACATGGTAGAGGTACATTTACTGCCAGCTCTTGGAGCTATGCTCACCACCAACTCTGGGAAGCAGTGGGTCTATGCCTCCACCAAGCAGCATGCAACCCAGAAACTTTATAGCAAAAGCTAAATCTGCCATACAACATGCTATGTGGCTTGAAGATGCCTCTGTGTACTGAGACAGGAATCCATGCTGTGCTCAAGCTCAAATGCCACTGTGTCACTATACCATGGCCTCTCTTTACTGCAGTGTCTCTGAATGGGATAAATCCCTCCTGCTCACCAGTACCCAAATAACCAGCCAGTAGCTTAAGATTAATTATAAACTGTTCAGTGCATGGCTCAGGCTTACTACTATCTAGCTTTGACATCTTAAATTAAATCATTGCTATTAATCTATATTTTGTCATGTAGTTATGGTATTACTGGTCTGCTAGCATCTTGCTCCTTCGCCAGCTGCATGGCATCTACCCTGACTTTGCCCTCTTCTCCCTATATCCTCTTGGATTTCCTGCCTGGCTCTTAGGCCAAAACAGTTTCTTTATTAACCAATAGCAGCAACACATATTCACAGCATACAGAAATGTGATCACACAGCAGCCCTGATTTGCCAATGTGTGCTTTCTGCAATCAATATGCTTCTAAGCATCTACACAGCACATGTAATTACAGGTAATGCTAGAAAATAAGTTAATAAATCATAATAAGCACAAACTATCAAATTTTGTGTGTTATGGATAAAATGTTTAGATGGAAATTTATAATCAAAAGTGAGTATTTTAAGAAAGCAGTGAGGGTTAGAATTAGCCATGTGTGTTTACAGTTGGGAGAGAGGGAAGATTCAGGGTAAACTGCTGTGGGGTGTCATTCTGTATGCTATGAATATTGGTTGATAAATATAATGCTGATTGGCCAGTAGCCAGGCAGGAAGTATAAGTGGGGCAAGCAGATGAGGAGAATTTTGTAAAGAGGAGGGGGTTGCCAGCCAGACACAAGGAAGCAAGATGACAAGGCAGAACTGAGAAAAGGTACCAAGCCATGTGGCTAAACATAAATAAGAATTGTGGGTTAATTTAAGTGTAAGAGCTAGTCAGTAATAAGCCTGAGCTAATTTCCAAGCAGTTGTAATTGATATAAGCCTCTGTGTATTTACTTGGGGACATGTAATTTTACTATATAAAAGTTAAACCTGTGGATATCACTCTGTGTAAATAAAATGCTGATTGACCAGTAGCCAGGCAGGAAGTATAGGCTGGACAAGCAGAGAAGAGAATTCTGGGAACAGGAAGGCTGAGGGGAGAGAGACTGGCTAACCATTGCCATGACAAGCGAGATGTACAGGTAAGCCACGAGCCATGTGGAAAAGTATAGATTAATAGAAATGGGCTGAGCTTAAGTGTAAGAGCTAGACAATGGTAGGCTTGACCTAATGGCCAAGCAGTTTAAATAATATAAATGCCTGTGTGTTCATTTTATAAGTGGGCTACCGGACTGCTGGGGCTTAGTGGGACCTGGAGAAAAGCTACAGGGACACATGTGGGAGAGATTTGTCCCACCTTCCAGCTGGCCGGGACACAGGAAAACTTCAAACTACATTTGGCTGCCCAACATGGAGCAAGAGTTTCCACTTAAAACCTGAGAAAGCCTTTTGTTTTTTTCTAAAATGGAGCTAAAAACAGCTTCTTATTTGTTTCTCTCTCAGTCAAGCTGTGAGCTACAGTATGGTGGGTTCACAGTGGCATTGGGGCTTGACCTGCAGCATGTCAGATTACCACCTAGGTACACAGTATGCTGCATGGTGGATTTAGCTTTTTCTAGTACAGACCAAAAATAAAATAAAATAAAATAAGATTTCTGAGCTACATGCTGCTTTGATGGAGGGATAGACCCACTGCTTCCAAGAGTTGGTGGTGCACATGGCTCCTAGAGCTGATGGTATTTGTACCACCACCATATTGGGAAGCTGAAGTGGGTGGAGTCAGCAGCCAAGTCTGCTGCTTCAGTACTAACCACTGCAGTTTAAAGCAATAGGTTCACAATAAGGCAGATTCAGATGGAATGAGACTTTAAATGGGTTAGAGTGTGTGTAAAAATACATGTGGGCTTGGAAGAAAAAGGAAAAGGACAGTTATATAAAGAAATAGTTTTTAAAAAATAAAGTCTTTAAAGAGATAGTAAAAGTAATATAAAAAATAAGCCATGTAAAGATGGAAATCACACAGCATCTGGATTATATTGTTTTGGGGATTTTTAACTGCAAAAGGACATTTGATTGTAAAGGGTGCTCAGTTAAACCAATATGTAGATGTAGTGGGTAGCCATCCCAGCCTTGGCCTGGATTTCCAACCCCCATTGAGGCTTTGGTAATGGTCACGCCCACAATGCGGGGCTGAGGGAGGACGCTGAAGACCCAGGATCGAGAGGAGATGCTTCTCTTGGTTCCAAGATCCTGGACGCTGGAGGTAGACCAAGCAGAGTTCTCTAGAGAACACTACTGGACTGTGCCATACCTTTCCCAGACCCTGCAACCTATTCCTTCATTTGTAAGTTACCTCACAAAAATAAACCTGTCTTTTAACTACATGGAGTGGCCTTAATAATTTCACCAATATCTGGTGCTCACATGGGACAAATTCCAAAGGCCTGGGAGGCTACCACCCTCAGCCTCCATGTTTTCTTCAAATTGCTTCCTGCTGTTTAGGGGTGATGGTCTCTTTGTGGGGTCTAAGAAATCTTAGATAATTAGGTCTCAATAGGACTAGCTATAGATTCTACAGCCAGTCTCAGAGTAATGGATAAGATTATCTGGGATTCTGGCTAGAAGTACAGTATGATGTACCATCTAATCTTGAAACCATGCTAAAGAAGGATCAATTCAAGGCTGATGATTGAGTAGCATACTTAGGTACAATGACATCTTTTTGGAAAGAGTAGAGTCATTGTTGTGGGGCCCCATCTTCCTTCTGGAGACTTCAGAGATTGCTATTAGAAAGACTTACATTTCACTGTGGAAAACTTGAATGTTATTAATAACAAAATGGAAAGTTTTTATTTGTGCTGGATTGAGAAGGGATTCCCAGAAAGCAAGAACAAGCATGGAAAGAAATAGAATCTTGACATCCATGGTCATTGAATTATTGGTTTTCTTTTGTCTCACACCAGTTGGCTCTTCTGATATGAGACAGAATCTCCTAATTTTTCTTTTAACAACATGCTTGGGTTTAGAGAAGAAGACAGCCATATTCCAATTCCAAAGCCAGCTTGATTTATAATTGAATCAAGACATTGGAACCACAACTATTCTAGAGTTAAAGAGATATTGTTGTTAGGCATTGAGATATTACCCTGTCTAGTATATTGGTACCAATAGGTCTTTTTCTTCTGTTGTAGATGTCTAGGTATACAAGGCCTTATGATTTCTTGAAGATGGGTGTTTCTTTTACCCTATAAAGACAGAAAAAAGAATCCTACCCCAACCTTTGTTTGTTGAGTTTTCCTTACAACTTGTAGAATTGTCACATTGGTGGATGAGTTACTTATCATCAATCCTGTTTGAAGCAATTTTTTTTTATTAATTTTGTTGGTATACATAGCTTTTCTTCTTCTGCAGAAAGAAAACAAAACTTTTTCACAACATAGGATATATCCTGGTTTCCATTCTGAGGTCAACACATCTTTGAAATAAACTGGTTGGATTATCTCAGAAGTTTTTTTCTGTTGTCCAGTGTCTCTCTGCAGCTGTTGTCCCTTTCTCATAAGCACTGAGAAAAATTCAAGGATAATAAAGCATTATGTAATCTATTTCTGGGAGTCATTGTTACTTGTTGCTGTTACTTTACCATATTCTGTAAAGTTCGATTGGATCTTTCTATGACTGCTTGGCCTGTGGGATTTTGTGGTATACCTGTAACATGCTTTATATTGTAATAAGCAAAACACTGTTTCATTTTATTTGAGACACATGCTGGAGTATTGTCAGTCTTAATTTGTACAGGTATACCCATGATGGCCATAACATCTAATAGCTGTGTAATCAGAGTTAGCCTTTTCAGAACTCATAGGAATTGCCCATTGAAATCCTGAATAGGTATCAATGGTATAGTGTATATCTTTTAATCTTCCAAATTTTGCAAAATGAAACAAACCCATATGTAAAATTTTATTTCTTTCTATACCTTTAGATTGCTTCCTGCAGGTAACAGAGTTTGGTTATAGAAGGAACAAGTAGGATTTTTTTTTTTTACAACTTCCTTGGCTTGTTGCCAAGTGATCAAAAGTCATTTTTCAAACCTTTGCTATTTACATGGTGTTTCTTATGAAATTCTGAGGCTTCTAACACATTAGCTATTAATAATTGATCAATCTCATTATTACTTTTTGCTAGAAGACCTGGAAGACCTGTATGGGATCTGATATTTGTTATATAGAAAGAATGTTCCCTATTTCTGATGATTTACTGTAATTGCATAAATATTGAAGTTAATTCTGTGTGGTCAGGAATAAATTCTGCAATTTCAATATGTAAAACAACTGTCTCTGCATATTGAGAGTCAGTGATTACATTGAGAGGTTCTGTGAAGTCCATTAGTATCATAAGAATGGGATACAGCTCTACCTCTTGTATAGAATTACAGGGGCTTTGAACCACTTTACTCAAGTGTCTTGATTTATATCCTGCTTTTCCTGATTTATTTACATCAGTATAGAATATGCGGCCTCTAAAGATTGTTTTTTGCCATACAATGTGAGGAAGGACCCATTCAATTTTTTTTTAATAAATTCTATTTTCTCGCTTTTTGGATAACAATTGTTAATCTTTCCCAAAAAGTTTCTGCAGGCTCTTGGTAAGTATTCATTATCTTTCCATAAAGAGGAAATTTCCTCATTAGTTAAAGGTTCTACAACTTCTGCTGAGTCCATTCCTGTCAACTGATAAAGTCTTAATTTTCGCCGGGTGGTGGTGGCACATGCCTTTAATCCCAGCACTCAGGAGGCAGAGGTAGATGGATCTCTTTGAGTTTGAGGCCAGCCTGGTCTACAGAGAGTGATCCAGGAAAGGTGCAAAGCTACACAGAGAAACTCTGTCTCAAAAAACCAAAAAAAAAAAAAAAGTCTTAATCTTCCCTTTAGAATCAAATCAGAGATCTTTTGTACATAAACCTTTAACTTCTTACTCAGTTTATGTGGTAGAAACATCCATTCCAATATAATATCTTCACTCAGCATCAAAATCCTTATGAGGGAATGCTGGAGGGGGGTATGACCAGAATGCAGTTAAGTTCTGGATTCACACGATCCACATGTGACTCTCATATTTTCTTTTCTACTAGAGCCAATTTCTTCTCAGCTTCAGCTGACAATTCTCTTGGACTGTTTACGTCCTTGTCCCCTTTTACAGTGCTGGCCAAATTTACTATTTCATCTTTAGATATTCCAATGATGGCCTATAAATTGGAAATACTTCACAATTTTTGAAAATCATTAAGAGTCCACAATAGATCTCTCCTGAGTTGTACCTTTTGGTGTCTAATTTTTTTGTAGATCTATCTTATATCCTAAGTACTTAATATAATTTCTTCTTTGTATTTTTCAGAAGCAATATGTAGTTCCCAGTGAGGCAAACTTCCTTTACTTCTTCAAACATACTTTCTAAGAGACCTAACTTTGGATCAGCTAATAAGGTATTATCCATATAATGGAAGATTATGGATTGTGGAAATTTTGTATGAATTATTTCCAACAGTTTTTGCACAAAATATCGGCACAGGGTAGCGGTAGTTAACATTCCCTTTGGTAGGACCTTCCATTGATATCTCTTGACTGACTGGGAATTATAAGTAGGTACTGTGAAGGCAAGTTTTTTTCTATCATTTCTTGTAGAGGTATGATAAAGAAACAGTCTTTTAAGTCATCCAGTATAATAGGCCATTCTTTAGGTAACAGAGAGGGCAAAGGCATTCCATTTTGTAGGGAGCTGAAAGGCTGAATTACTTTATTTATGGCTATCAGATCTGTCAGCATTCTCCATTTACCAGATTTCTTTTCAATAACAAATACAGGAGAATTCCAAGGGCTGGTAGATTCTTCAATATGTTCAATATTCCTGAACTAGCTGTTCTAAAGTTTCTAGTTTCTCTAATGTCATAGGTCATTGTCCAACCCAGACAGGTTTATCAGTTAGCCATTTTAAAGGTAAGGCCATTGGTAATTCTGAGATTTCAACAGTAGTTGTGCTCTATTTATGTACAGCCTAAATGGTTGGTGGCTGTTTTTTATAGTACCTTGTAATATTGTTCCCAGAAACATGAATTGGTCTATATTCCACTTCTGAGATTGGAGGAATTTTAATGTGGGTATTCTATTGCTGAAAAAAATCTTGGCCCCAAAGATTCACTGCTACATTTGCCACACATGGCTTCAACGTTCCTCTTTGTCTTTCTGACCCTATGCATTCAACCCATCATGAGCTTTGTTTTACCTGAGATAGGGTTTTAATCCCTAGGAACTGGACATCTACCTCTTGAAAAGGCCAATTCTGATGTCATGATTTTGGTGTAATTATAGTCACATCTACACACCTGAGACTAGATTAGCAGGGATCTAGGATGAAACAAAATACTACTCCTTTTAACAAACAAACAAACATCAACAAATCATAGCAATAAAATGACTCCTAATGCAATTCTGTTATACTTGGAGATAAGTGCCTTGCTTAGCTATTATCAGAGACCTTACTCAGCCATCATCAGAGACCTTACTCATGCAGCAGATAGGAAAAAATACAGAGACCCACAGCTAGATATTAAGCAGAGAGCGAGAGACCTTAGAATACTCAGTCCGAAATAGGATGTCTCTATCAAATCTCTCTCATCAGATCCCAAGAAACTCTGCAGAAGTGGAGACAGAAAGAGTGTAAGAGCCAGAGGGGATGGAGTACACCAAAAAACAAAGCCTGCTAAATCAACAGCATCAGTGCACATATGAACTCACAAAGACTGAGGTAGCATGAACAGAACCTGCATAGGTCTGCATTAAGTCCTTCACATATATATTATGGCTACCAGTATAGTATTTTTATGAGAGTCCTGAGTGTCCAAATGAGTGGGTCTCTGTTTCTTTTGCTTTCTCTCAGGCTCTTTTCCTGTTTATTTATTTTGTCCAAATCAGATGTGTTGGCTTTTGTTTTATCTTATTATATTTTATTGCTATCTCTTAAAAATAAAATACACATTAATGGAATGAATTAGCCAGCATAGAAGTACATATTAGCAGTATATTACTAATGAAAAAGGACTTTTATATGGTTGTATCAGAGTACATAAAGTCCAATAAAAATAATAAGATGTCTTGATAACAATAGATAATGTTTTATTTATCAAAGGGAGATTCATGCACAGGGGTTAATCCTTTGAAATATTTGCTCATTTCTAGTCATCAGTGAAGTACAGACTGACACAAAGATAGAATACCACTGCCCCTCTAGGATTGCTTTAATTTAAAAATTCCAACATTAAACATCAGCCAGGATGTAGACCTGGTGGGGTACAAAATGGTTCAATCAGTTTTGATGCTGGTGATTTTTTATGAGTTAAATAAAACACATGACTAACTACGATGAACTATTTCTTTATTTTTTTATGGTGGCATATGTATTTAATCCCAGCACTAGGGAGGTAGAGACAAGAATATAAGGTATATAGAGATAGGATCTCCCCCATTCCATTCAGTCTGAGGATTCCTAGAGGTAAGAAGTTTCTCTAGTGGCTGATCTACTTCTCTGATCTTTTAGCTTTCATCCTCAGTATCTGATGCTGGGGTTTTATTATTAAAACTCGTTAGGATCATGCTTCAATTGAATGAACTTCTGAAGTTGTAAGTGAGCCATGCCAAATAAATGTTTTCTTTCTAAGAGTTGCCATGGTCATGGTATCTCTTCACAGGTATGAAAATCCTATCTAAGACAGAGGTGTATCTCCCTCTCTCAACAGATATGGATTAAAGTTATATCTTTGTATCTCCAAGATCCAGATCAGAAGTTAATCTTCCTACTTCAAATGAAATAAAAATCTCTCAGAGGTTTGGCCCCATTTTTGGGTTTTACTTAATTCCAGATGTAGTCAAGTAGACAACCAAGAATGGACATCATAAATGATCTTTGCTTATTGGAAGGAATGCTGGAGGAACTATTTCTTACACATGTTTTCTACAGGTAACTGAAGATGTTTACTCTCATCTTCAGTGGCTCTAGTCACAATAGTTGAGAACTGAAACAACTCAGATGACCTTCAACAAGAAAATGGGTAAATGATTTTACACCCAGAAAAGGAAAAATGCACTTTTGTCTTGGAAGGATGGAGGAGATGGATACAGATGTTGTTGAAGAAGAATCAGCCATATAAGTGACTGATTTAAAGAGCCATACAATATAAAGAGAGGAACTGGTGATGGCATTGAAATAACTAATCCACTGGTCTAGGCAAAAGACTGAAAGAACCAACAAACAAACTCCAAAATACATGGCAAGAGGAGAAGCCTTCGATGTGTAGAAGGCAATTCCCCAAGACCTGTTTAGTGATAGTGGCATCTTCAGTGAGACATAGGGAATGTTTCTTGGTTATTTAAAGTTTTCAGGCAGCCTGAATCCACCTGGTTCCATGCCAACCTCTTTTTCCTGGTAGAATTTTTAGCGATGTTTGTGGTAATATTCTAATTGTGCTGTAATGTGATTTTATTTGTATATTAATAAATAAAGTTTGCCTGGAGATCAGAGGTCATTAGTGAGCCAGGAATAGAAGTCAGGTAGCCCATGCCCTTAATCTGATCACATGTCAGGCAGAGTCTGTGTGGTCAAGGACACAGCCAAGCATGGTGACCCTTGAGTCTTTAATACCACTATTAACCATAGAGACTAGGAGGTCTGTATAGACAGGCAGTGATGAGGAAGTCATGTGGCTGGGCTTAGAGCCAATGAGAAGGCAGAACAGGAAAGCAATAAAACACAAGACACAGAAGAAGGTCTCTCTCTCAGGGGAAGAACGGCAGCGAGTGGTAAGATAAGGTGGTCTTGGTTCTTTGCTAGTGCTCAGATTTCTTGGGCTTTTAACTCTATATTTAGCTCTGTGTTTCTTATTTAATAAGACCATTTAGAATTTAATCTACATTTAAAGAATACAGAGAAGAATCTGGAGAAGTTATATTCCATGCTATGTTATAGTACTTGTTCTTCTTCCTCTTGGGGCACTTGTAGAGCAGGGATTTGTAGGCTGCTGGTTGGATGGACGACCTCACATTTTTCTTTCTTTTTTCTATGCTGAATGATTGACAATGAATTTTGGCTGAGGCACCCTGAGACCCAAAACATACTCCATGCTGTCAACTAGGGCCCCAGGTATATATGAGCCTGTTTATATATTTTCTAGAATATATTTGTTATATTTGTTATTCTTATTTAGCTGGTGAATTCTTATAGCATAAGGAGAATCTTTTAATCTTTTTACCCTTAAGTTATAATGAAGTAAAGCATTGGTCATGAATAGATGCTGAAGGAAGTGAATTTATTTGTCTCTTCTGAGACTTTTATCATGACTTTCACTGAGATAAGCTTTTGTTATTAAAAAGAACAACAAAAACAAACAGCTGTATCCATATGAATTTTAAAGAACTTCTCCCTCTTAAGACAAAAAAGAAACAATACCAGCCCAGTATTAAAATGGAAAGACCTTTGACTAAATCTGACATTTAAAGAACAGATTAGAAGGAAAAGAGAGAAAAATCAGATATTCAAACTGTCTGAACTACGAAAGGAAAGAGCAGGAGAGACACATCAAAGAACCAGAACTCCATGAAGAGGAATGAGTGGGAAGGAAAGGGACAGAGGGATCCCTGTGAGATACAGAAGCGTTTTGATTCAGCTGTAGAAACATGAAGGTCATGCAAACACAGAGGGAGGCTACAGGAACACTGCCCACTGATTCTCAGGAGGCAAGCTGGGACTGACACTCTGTTTGATCTCACTCTCCACTCAGTGATCTCTCTAGAATATTCACCTCTTGCTATTTACCCAGAAAACTAACTAGCTTTGGTTGTCAGGATCCAACACTATCCCAGGAAGGATCCATGCTTCATCTAATTTAATCACCTTGCAGCTATCCTGTTTCTTCAAGTTTCTTTAATCTTGACCTTGACATAACATTGGTTTTGCCACCCTTTGTGAGTCATTCAAAACATGTCAATAGCTCTGGTATTTTTCCAGTTCCAACTAAGAGGGTTAGTACGAGATGCATTATTTTAAGTTAACAATGATTTTAAAGAAGGTGAAATAATTATTGCATTAAGGTTATCTTCCTTGACTGATACTTGGTGTTCAAAATCTTCAAAGTCAATATTATGAACTGAGAAGCAAACTTCCTGTGTTCTAGTTCACTTTCTGAAAATCCAAAGGAAGTTAGCATTGATATTTAATATAAAATTAAAAGAAAGTTGGTATTTTAAAATGACAGCAAATGCTTCCATAATTTGGTCATGTATTGCACATAAAACTTGCAAATACTTGAACAAAAAGCAAAAAGTCATCTATGAACAATTAATTGAAGATTTGTATATTTGTTAAAATAAATTTTATGGGGTTGGGGAATTAGCTCAGTGGTAGAGTGCTTGCTTAGCAAGTACAAGGCCCTGTGTTCGGTCCTCAGCTCTGACAAAAAAAAAAATATGTGAAGAAGAGAAGCAGTGGTTTTGAACTTGGAGAGTTTAGATGTACTTCCCCCCCCCATTTGCTGACATATCTATTTACAATAAAATGAAGAGCCTTACAAAGACCACAGTTTCTTGTCTTCAGTCTTGTCTGGCAGAAGTCTAACATAGCTCCTCCCACTGAACTAAAATCAAGGTGTCAGCAAGTTGTACCTTTTTAAGACTCTAGAGACAAACACCTTCTCTTTCTTTTTTCAGCCTCTAGAGGCTACACACACTTCTTGGGTCTTGGTCTCCACCAAAAAAGGCAAATTAAATCCTCCCATCCCATCACTCTGAGTTCCTATTATGTTTTCCCTCTTTTTTTTTTTTTTTTTTTAAGAGACCTTGTATAGATGTCTTAGTGATTAAGAGCACTCACTGCTCTTGCAGAGAGTATTTGACTTGGTTCTCAGTACCCATACAATGGCTTACAACTGCCAGTAACTTCAGTTCTAGGTGATCGAATGCCCTCCTTCTTTAGGCTCCTGCACACATATGGTGCACGTACATACACTCAGGTGCACATGCATATGAATATAATAGAAATGATTAATTAAAAAAGAGAAATCTTGTAATTATTCTGGAATCACTTAAATAATATCCCTATAGGAAGGTTAACAATTTGGTAGTTTTAATTCATTTTTAACCTTAGTGATTTTTTTCTTTATTATAACCTTATAATATAATTATAAGGTCTAAGGATTAGGGAAAAGACAATGTTTGTGGGACTGTTAATCTGCATAGCACTGATGGCTTTGAATTTCCACCTCCAATTCAGTGTGCTAAGTCATGGGAGTTCCTACTGAATTTGGGCAATGTTGACATGTTCTTAATTGATCCTAGTGTACAATTGAGGCTAATCAAATTATAAAGTGGAGTTGCCTATGATGTTCTTTCATTTGCCACAACTAAGTTATTAGAATTTGATTACCACACACACAAGCTGTTTAATAATAAACTGTTTTATAGTTATGTTCTCAGTTTGTCCAGATTAACTGTGATGAAACACACCCAGCCATACCTCATTAACATTTTAGTTTCATGAAAATTATGCATAATAGCTTTTTGCATCTCAACCAAACTACCCCATTCTTTAGGCAGGTATTACAGAACTTTTTAAAAGATGCTGCTGTGACCCAGTTTTGAGGCACTGACTCCTTAAGTAAGCATCCCCATGTATCATGTTCATACTCTGCAATCAGCTTGTACTGGCACTAATTAAGCTGGGGTCAGGTTCCAGACAGCCAGTCCTTATGCTTAGAGGCTCACAGAAATACTCAAATAAACCAGTTGACCATTTGACAAGGATTCCATAGACCCTAGCTCAACCCATCCCCTTTGACATATATGGACTGCACTCTCCAGCTCCAGATTTCTTAGCATAAATAGAGATCTGTTTCTATAAACACAGCCTCATGTAATTCTGGCAAGGGTCATCGTCACTTGGAGCTGTAAGTAACAGAATTTGGCCCTTTAGCTAAACTCACTGTGCTGTGTTCCACCATCAAAATTATGAAGTCTTATGAAACAGTGGATTCCTTCAGCGATTCCCTGTCCTCACTTACCACACACATTTATGGACTGTTCATTATTTGTAAGAGCCAGAAGTGAATACTGTGTTTCTTCCATCAGAAAACTATTCAGGATGAAGACTCCCTACCTTGACTCTAGCTATTTTTTCCCTCACTCAACTTCCTTGCTTCAGTATTTGCTGAAATCAGTAGATCTTCATTACTTTTGCCTCATCCAATGCAGGTAGCTAGAAATCTGTGGAAACACAAATTTCAGAACCTAACCATTTCATTGAGATTATGTGAGTTTAACATGCTACAATACTGATTGGATATCTTTATGGTTTGAATGTAAAGTGCTCCTTCCTACAGGCTCCTGTTTTGAATGTTTGCTTGGTCCCCAGCTGGTGGAACTATTTTGGGAAGTCACGGATATTGTAAGTAAAGGCTTAGCTCGAGGAAGTAGGCTTCTTGGAGTGTGCCTTTAAGCTTATACCAGGTCTGCAGTCCCTACCCGATCACCATCAACCTCCAGTTCTTGTATATCATAAGCTGCAAATGTCTTTGGCCATATGTACCCATTGTCATGCCCAAACACAAAGGGTCATGTGGTTATAGGATGGATACTCTGAAATCATGCTAAAAAATATCTAAAATCATGCTGGAAAGTAAACAATTCCTCTCTTAGTTGTTTCTTTTAGATATTGTGTCAGGGCTACAGAAGCTAGTTAACACTCATATTCTTCTAGGAAACGGTATGTCCTCTTGAAGATACTGAATCTGTGCTAATAGTTTTCTTCAAGATTGCTTTGATACATGAACTACAAAGGAGAAGGATCAAAAACCCCATTGCAACTGACATTGTGCAAAATTGATAACAACATTTCACTGAAAGGTGCCATCTGTTTTAAAAAAAAGTGTGTGTGTTTTTTTTTTCTATTGGAGGCAATAGTAGAGCATCTTTTTGAATGACCAAGTACTCACTGTGCTTTTGTAGGGCAGCCAAAGCCATTTTAGGATGGTGAGAGACATGGCAAGAGACAGCTCATATGGAAGGTGTCTGTGGTGGACGGGAACTGTGTCCTTCCCACTTGAAGTCCTGTGATGTTAGAGGAAATGAGACCACTTTGACTGGAGGAGTACTGGAGGTGTGAGGAGCTGCCTGGCATTCTGACTGTGTTTTTTTGAGCTGAATATGTATGTGTGACTGCCTAGGGAAAAGCACACACACACACAACAGAAACTGAAGCGAATAACACTGGGTGATATATTGCCCCTTCCCATCAGTCATATCATATGCAATGTAAACAGAGTGAAGTAATTTGCTACTTTCCTGGGTTCCATTATGTATATGTGTTTATTTAATCAGAACTAAATGATATTACATGAAGTTCCCCTTGCCCTCCTGAGGAATCCAGATTCAACACTTTCAGCACTGTTCAGTGCTGGAGAGCGAAGAAAGTGTAACCATAGTGATGGAATGGAAATGATTTTCTTTGTTCAGAGGCTTCAATATCCAACAGACATTACAGTTTTCAAGGTCAAAAATATATTAGGATGAGATAAAAATTAAAGAAAAATGTGCTGGCTTAGCTACAAAAGCTAATTTAGTTTATGCATTATAAATTATGTTAAAATGACTAAAATGAGATTTCTCAGCAAGAACTAAATGTGTGGTTTCACAAAACTAATTTCCAAAGATGAACATGATTACAGAATTTAGCTTTAAAAGCTTTTCAGGCCATCAGAGAAAACAGCAAAGCTATCAATTATCAGACTTTAGTGGTGCCTCTGTCAGAAATATAATGGTATTTTTAGCATTCTGCTCAGCGTTTACTAAATTAAGAATGTCTACAAACAAATCAATTAATTGGGACATTATTTAATTAAGTAAAACATGTGATCTGCCAAAGAACCTTAAGCAAACGATTATAACAAACATCCCAGTAGCCTTCCTCTTCTGCAGCAAATAGCACACCATGCAATAAAGCAAAGATGAAGGCTATGAGGGAAGAGATGTTGTTCAAACAATCATAGCCGTGTAATTTTTGATGCATGTTGCATATTTATGTAGTTTTTTTTTAAAGTGCTTGTTTTGAAAATCTGTGATTTCCTGGGAGAAGGTCAATGTTACCTGTCAATCATTCCTTCCTGTTGAGTGGGTGTGTGGCATTTATCTTCCTGCAACAATGCTCTGTAAATATGAAGGATCTGTATTCTCCTGCATGGGCTATGTCAGTGTCTAGACACAGAAAAGTTCCTAGGTTGCTGGTACTATTTTTCCACTTCACTGGAAAGCTAAACAGTTTAAATGCTGTGAAAGTTTATTTGGACTCACTCTAAACCAGGCATGTTCAAATCCCTCCATTCAACCTTTAGCAGGTGTGTAAGTTTGGTGCCATCATTTCATTTTTGTGAATGCAACACAGATGCAAGGAGGCTAAACATGTTTTCTGGGTTCACATCACTGGTCCATTGCAAAATTGGAGTTAAACCTATAGAGTGTGATAACAAGGCAGGAACGCTTCCCATTCTTTTGTAAAAATCTTTGTCGACAGGAAAGCCAATATGGATTAGTGGGGCAGCACCATTGAGATGGGAGCCATGCCAATCCAAGGAACCACAGTAAAGACGTTGTCTTCAGAGACAACAGTGGTTTGGTTAGGAAGGAGGAGAAACTCTCAACAACCATTCTTTGGGCAATTCTAAGCATATAATCCCTATTCAAGACTGTCTATTCATCCACAAGCAACCCAGAAGAGGTCCATCCTTTGCTGAAGTAACTTCAGTGTGGGCTAAGTAAAGGTTAGGTGGGATGGTAGCAGGGGTGCTACTCAAAAGCAATGTTGTAAGCTTTTAGAAACATCAGAGTCTAATTACTTCTTTATTGTTAATGAAGAATATATTTTCACTCATACCAGAAAAGTGAGCTGTACATTTATGAACATATCAATAACTTCATAAAGCTAAAAGCATTTTCAGAATTCATTTGACCTCAGTAATTCATATTGGTCCTACCTGTGCGACTCTGGACATGCCCACCAAGTAAAACTTCAAGTCCCTTTTGTTCTTTCTTTATTCCTTTTGCTCTTCTCAGATCAAGGTGCATCCTGATGCGAACACACTTCACGAGTTCTTACCTTTGCTGGCTGTGTTTCTCAAACACTTTTCACACATGACACAGCGACGTCTGCTAGTCATCAACACTGATTATCTGAGAATACACAGTCCCCTCAAACTCCGGCCTCACTAAATAATCATTAGGAAGTCAGAGTTTCTTACTTGTTATTCTTCACATCTTTGTTACAAAGTGTTAGGTTCAACTTTAATGAAATGCCGTATGGTAAAAATGAAATGTTTCTACTAGGTTTTAGAAATTAAAAATTTGTATTAAGTTTGCCATCAAAGTGGAGAGAGGAGCCTTAGTGCTCCACAGTCCCTGATGGCTGGTGTCGGACAGACTGACTGGAGCCGCAGGAGGAACTCAGATGGGCTCTACTCTGCTTGCCTGGGAGTGACAGCATGTGATCAAAAGACTTTGCTATAATTAGGGTAATTTTTTATGCAATAGGGAAAAACAGCCCTTTAAATATCAGTGTGGGATTCAACAGCAAAATACGTCTAGACATGTGAAACCTTCCACGCTGAAAGAAGTGATTGAAAAATGATTCATTTTTACATCCTCCACCTGCTGCCTGATTCTTCATGATATTGATTTGAGAGAGAAAGAACTTTTTCGAAGTGAAGGTACCGAGAAGGCTTGTTAATAAGATGTGAACTTTTCAGCATTTGGTGTCTATTAAGTGCATCAACCCTGTGTTCATTGTTATTTAGAAAAAAATCAGTGTATTTATCTTAATAATTCAATTTTCAAGAAAATTCTCTTGTTGTTCATAGTAATAATCACCTAGGGTCAACTACTTGTGCATGATAAATGCTCTTTGTTTAGAGCTAGGAAATATGACTTTGAAGCGATAAAGCCATATGTTTATTGGAATAAATGGATTGCATTTTTTCTGTCCTATTAATTTGAATATGTTAGAGATGTCGTCACCTCTGTTCTCCAGCATTAGCTGCTATTTCACCTTTAATCAACAGAATACCTGATGGTTCCCCAAGTCCGTGGGCCATCTCTTTTTCTCACAGGGCAGGGATGTGGGCTCTGCAATTTACTACACCTTTTAGTGATGCCTACAACATGACTTGTTCTCAGATTGCATCCAGATTCAAGCAAGACATATGGGGGCAGGTGTAGTGTTAGAGAAATATACTGATTTCATGAGCAAGCTTGGTCTTTAATATTCTTCAACATTTTCATTCACCAACCACTGCCCTGAACTCACATACCTGGCCTATCCTACCCTCAGAAAAACATGAGCCAGAGTGTTGAGCTGTTTGTTAATGCTCATTAGGCTAACAATCCATGATACCTCTTGCTACCAAATTTGTATTTTAATTATTGGGATTAATACTTTGAACAGCTTTACTATAAAGGAAAAATATATTTAAAACCAAATTATCTGGACTTATACCTCAACTCTCTAGTTCCTGTGATTCTGAACAAATGAACAAAAAAATATTTTCTTAAGCTCTAGTTTCCTTATTTCATAAGTGAAGTTGTTAATTCCTTGTAACGTGGTTGCAATGAGAATTAATTTACTTACTCATATATTCAGTTGACCAGTATGAAGTTCATTTAGCAGATGCTATAGAGCTGGAGTTATTGCCAGTGAGGTTTGCAACCAGAAGACTAAGGATGCTGCTCTTGCTCACCTCAGGAACTTGCTCCCAAGGGTGGTTATTCCAGCCTCCATGAGGCCATGCAAGGATAGAGGGATAACAGAAATCATCTCTGATTCTCTTACCATTTTCATCTAGTGAAGTAAACACATCTTTCCTTTGTTGTTAAACCAGACAAGTAGGCTAAAGCCAGATAACTTTGATTTCCTCGTTTCCTGAATGACACATACTAAGCGGTTCTCCATTCTCTTTTACTTCCTTGTGAACCCATCACAAATCTCCAGACACTAGGAACCAGGATAGTTTTCTCAACTTTTCAATGACACACACTATATCTTTCTTTTCTTTAAAACTCTAATTCACATTTCAGAAACAGATGGGTACTCAATAATATCTTCCCCGAGTATCTATTTCTTTCCCTATTTGAACTTTACTCAACTCTGCCTGGAAATAAAGGGTAAGCTAACACATTAGTAATCTGGAGTCTGAACCAGGAGCCACACTGTATACCTTGTCAGGTACCTCTTCTCTGAAGCCTATTGTGCCAACTTCGCTGTAAGTCTACTAAGTGTGTAAGACTAGTTTGGCCAATGTAGTATATATGACTTTTCTGTGGGCTCTTTACTCAGATCCCTGATCTAGGAACCTTGCCAATACTGATTCTTTAGCACTATGCTATATGTACCGTGTTTTAAATTATGAGCATGTGAAGAGCTGGATATCTATATCTTCTGATCAGGTATTGATTTTTCTTTCTCTTTATTTTTTCTTCTACCAATTGGCCTGCCTCCTTTTTTCCTTCCTAATCTGACCCTATTTCTCTCTTCTTTCTCAGATATGGTACCTGAGTGTCCCCTAGCCTTTACATTATAGTTGCATAATTTGTGAGGATCCCCTGAGAGAAAGAGAGAGAGAGAGAGAGAGAGAGAGAGAGAGAGAGAGAGAGAGAGAGAGAAATATGTGAGTATATGATACTTGTGTTATGGATTGAGATTTCAACACTGCTGAAGGGAGAGATCAAATCAACCAGAGTTCAGTGCCTGTAAATAGGTGAAAGTGGGCATGATGAGGGTAATTGGAGCTACTTCTAAAGTCCAGACATTTCCCTAGAGCAGTGGTTCTTAACCTTCCTAATGCTGTGACCCTTTAATACTGTTTCTCATGCTGTGGTGACCCCCAGTCATAAAATTATTTCCTTGCAACTTTATAACTCTAATTTTTCTACTGTTATGAATCTTAATGTAAATATCTGATATGCAGGATATCTAATATGCAAACCCATGGGGTGAATAAAGTCCCACAGGTTTGAGAACTGCTGTTCTAGAAGGTTATGGTGATAAGAGCATAAGAAACTATAGTGAGCCTGATCAAAAATTAGTGAGAGCTCTTTAAATGTAGTCAGTGCTACAAGATTATCTGGGCTGGACAGTTAATATTGAGCCTGTGGACTTTAAAGAAATCTTGGTATAGTACTGAGAAGCCAGTCTATCCACTCCATCTTAATACTGCTCATTCATGCTACAGAAAATGCTATAGTCCCAGCATTTTGATTTCAGCCTTAGACAATAATGAAAATATTTAAGAATTTCCAGTCACCCACTCATACATCAATCAATCCCCACTAAGTGGTTGCTAGGCTTATATTATTATGCCTACTATCATGCCAAGTATAGGGATGCAGAATTAAAACATCATTATCCCTAACTTTAAGAGAATTTAATCTAATAAGAAAAAATACATTCAGAAGCAGCTAGCTACAGTTTGGTACAAAAGTGCCAATTTGAATGTGTATTCATATATGGTAACTGGAAATAAAGAATTTGAAAAAATTAGCTTGGGGAATGGAAATGTTTATGCTCAAACTAACTACTGAAACCAGGCCAGGAAACAAGAGTACATAAACAAGTTAAGAAAGAGAATCAACAAGAAAATGATGTGAGAGGCTATTGTTATTTGTAAGTATTTTGTTATATTGTTATTCATAATTCAAGCTCTTTCCCTCATAAGGAAGGCTTGTTCTTGCTCCACAATTGCTCGTCAACGCCCTTTGGTAGTTTGTACAATCTGTTGTTCTATATTTTAGTTCACTGTACACAGTGTCCTTTACTTCCATTCATTTCATGCACTCCATTCTGTGCCCCTTTGTCAATCTGGAAAATGTTATTTATTTAATTATGCCTTTGAATAAATTACTTATAAAATTACCATTATCTTTCCTTTTATTGCTTAAATTTATCCTTTATGCTATCATTTGCTTACCTCAATAACAAGTAGCATCTACCATGCTGCTATTGTGTAGCAGTTTCCTATGAGAATAAAACTTCATCTTGAAGGGAAGGTCATCAGAACAATAAGATGTTCTAAGGAGAGGTGAAACATTTCACTCTGTAGGAAAGCTCCTTAAACTCGGGCATTCAACAACTCAAAATATCTTCAGGAAGTTCCTGAATCTGACCAGATTCACTAAGCAACTTCTCCCTAAACATGAATAAGCAATAAGGATTGCTGATAGATCATCTCAGACCAGCAGAGCTGCCTGGAAGCTTCCTGGCAAAGGTAGGGATCAGTTAAATGCCTGGAAGAGCCCAAACCACTTCAGTTACCTGGAAAGGGCACTCTGCAACCTGTTGAACTATCTACAAGTTGTGTGGTGCACTCCACTTTTCAGCCTTTGTGAGCTGTTCTCCCATGCTGAGCTGGGCTTTGGTGATGCAGTTGTCTTTGGACCATTTCTGGTCTTGTAAGGAACCTCTTGCCAATGTTTCTGTAAATAATTCTAATAAAACCCATTGCTTCATCAATTTTGGTGGTACACTTACTTTGATCTACCAGCTATTCCCTATCTGGGGTGAGTCAACATTTGTTCACATTTGCCCAGGTATAGTGTTCCACAACAAGTACTCAGTAAAATTTTATCTAAAAATATGTCTTTCCACTCCATCTCTAGGTGATCCAAATTCTTTTTGGATGCAATTCAGATTCTCTCTCCAGACAAACTTAAGGTCTAGAAGCTAAAACCATGGATGAGTGTAAGCCAGCCATATCAACATACCAGTATATCTACTATGATTTGCTTTGTTTGATGTTCAAAAAAAAAAAAAGCCAATTATAGACATTTAGTGTCCCCATTTGCATATACACTTCTTCTTCTTAGTAAATGAATTTCTATTAGCTTGCCAAACATGTAACCTGTTGAGCCTGGCCTGTGGCTACAGGTAAATTTTAAGATACTACTGTGTGAGCCAAAAGTTTCATTACTTATTGAAAATAGAAGGCTGGAAGATATTGTTTGCCATACTCAGACCAGCTGATGGTCAAATATAATGTTCCAGCTGCTTCCTAGTAACAGAAGAAGAGTACCACCTTTTTATATCTATGAGTTACTCTGAAACAAGTTTAAAGGGAAATAAAAATCATACAGGTTCAGATTCTTTAAAAAGCTTTCCACTATGAGAATAAAATCATTAACAATAAAAATATCTCCTCAAAATAGAAGAAATCAAAATCTTTTTCTTAGGATGTGGACTTGGTTTGTAACATGGAGTGTATAATCTGTGAGCCATGTGATATTGAAGAGGCTTGATTTAATTATATGGGCATTAATGACTAATTATTTTTGCCATCAAAAGAAGGATATTTAACATGATTTATAGGTATAGGTGACTTCATTCTCTAGCTCTCATTGCTACAAAAGCCCAAGATGAGTGTGGATGTTGAGGAGGTCATAGAAGAGACTTGGGAACTGAGTTCTTCACTTGATAGAAAAGTGGTAAAATTCTTGCACATTAATCACACAGTTTGATCTCATATGACCCTTGACAGACTTTCATATCTTAAAAAAGAAAAATAATTGATGTATGTGGACATTATTTATTTAAAAGCATTTTTGTGTATAAGCATATGTATGTGGTATATGAACATATATGTATTTGTGTGCATTAGTGCACAAGTATTTGTATATGTGTAGGCCAGTGATTGATGTTAGATACCATTTTAGTTACTCTCTACCTTATTTTTTTTAAGACTTTTTTTTTTTGAGCTGAGTATCAAACCCAGGGCCTTGTGCTTGCTGGGCGAGAGCTCTACCACTGAGCTAAATCCCCAACCTTCTCTACCTTATTTTATAAGACAGGGTCACTCATTAAACCTAGACCTCACCAATTCAGTTAGACTGGCCCATGAGCCCCAGGAAATTGCTTGTTCCTGACCTTCACCTTCAATGCTAGGGCAACAGACATGTGCTATAGTGCCTGGCTTTTATTTGGGTGCTGGTGATCCAAACTCAGGTCTTTTACTGTCTGAGCCATCACCACAGCCCAAAATATTGCTTTGAGTCACATGAAAGATAAAAATAGTAGATCTTTGCCTACAAGTAGTTCATAATCCATTGTTATAGAAAAGATACTTGCACATAAAATATAATAACACATCCAATAACTGACAGCCATATAATAATAGGGAGGTTCAGCAAGCATGACTGACATTCTTAGTCTGAAGCCGAGCAAAATTTGAGAGCCAGTTAACACAATCTGCCTTTTTAAAAAGCTCTTCATACACATGATCAGTTGAAATACAGATTTTGGAAATAAAGACACATTTAACTTTTTGAACGTTTTGAAAATATCAATTAATTCTATGATGTCTACTATATTTATTCTGAAGCAATATAATTATATTTTCCATAAGGAAATTGTGTGTTCTAAGGCCAATGATGTTATAAGAAATATTCTGGAAAACACCCAGCCTGTGCTCCAGTGACTCCTGGTCCTTCTGTATCAGCTTTATGAGACACATCATGAGGTGTAGCTTCTCACTGAAGCATAAACTGTGTGAGGACTTGTCTTGGTTATAGAGTGTTTGTAGGAGTCAGTAAGAGCAGTTTTAGAATTGAGAACAAATCAACAAGCCCTTTAGTCTGTGACTGTGACATGCCTGGTTTATCCTATTCCACAGCTCTAAAAAGTTTGGCTTCTCTTTGATCTTTTGAACATGTCAATCTTTTTCCTGCCTCAGGCTTTACAAATACCTTCTGTCTTCTAGGTAATCTCTCTGTTCCCTCCTTTTCTAACAGGACCTCTCTTACTTCTGTCTCCTAAGAGAGGACTCCTCTGACCACCCCATCTGAAGCTGGCCTCCTTGGCTGGTAGTTGAACTGCTTGATATTTTTCATGGTATAGCATGTCAGGTCAACTATTGTTTATCTTTTACTGTATTGTAATCTTCATGATGACAGACATATCTTTTATTTTCCATGTCTAATAACTGCAGTGTCTAGTTGGCATAGCACACTCATTAGTGATATATATGGTTGAGCTGAAATGAATTTATGTGTATCTATGTGTATTATGTATACATATTTATATACGTACATATGACATTTTACAGTTTATAAAAATTACTTTATACAAAGGCTGTAACTCACCACCCTTTCATTGTCAGTGGGTGTAGCAGATTGGAATGTTGACGCAGCATGGTAGACATCCACGTGGATGTTTATGAGTGAATGGAGGAGAAAACATGCCTCTCCAGAATGGACTATCCCTTTTGGAAGAGTGGTGTACGGGAGAAGTTCCAGAAAGTACTCATCCTGATAACGTTTCCTAGCTTACCATGTTAGTTTCCTTGGTCATGTCTTTGTGAGTTCTTTCTCCTTCTTCCTCTCCTTCTTATCTCTCTCCTATCAAATGTTTCTTGATAAAAGAATGTTAAAATCTCACACTAGACTAATTCCTCTGAGAATTCTTACATGTTAGAATTTGTAAACAATTTATTGAAAACTTAGTTGTGTTACTTATGCATGCCATTGTGTAACAAAAATTATGATTCGCTTTAGTTTTTGCCTTGAGGATACATTGAAGAGTCAATGAAATTATGAATGCTATATTGCAATGTTCATCTAAGAAATGTTATTCTTTTAAAATGAAGACTAGAGTACTACTGATGATTGTAATAAAAGTAAAATGTAGACATTCACTACTGTGGACCTCACAATGCCAGCCCTTCATTCTCCTCCAAAATGTCTTTTTCTTATGCTATGGCAGGAAGTGCCACTTGAGTTCTCCATTCTAATGTGTTACAGAATTCAGGCCCAAATTGTGCTCAAGTTTCTGAAAAGTATTCAAGTGTTTCTAGTCTTTAAGTTCATCCCTGGAGACCTAGGACAAACTTTCCAAAGACCGGTCTATAATATACTACTGTACTCTATGATATTAATGCTGTGCTGTGTTTTCTATACTACCTTTTAGAGAAGTAGACACTTAGTTCTGTCCCAACCTCTTGAATCAGCCCGTCTTGTAATGAGACACCAAGGTGAGGTATGACATATAGAAATCTGAAAAGCACCAAGAAATGATCAGACCAGCTTTTCTTACCTCTGTCTGATTGTTCTAGAATTGCTTGTCCACTATTGTTTCTCTGGTATTCAAGGTTTTAAGATCATTGAGTTTCTTAGTACTTAAAGGACTTAGCTTTCTAGACGCTCAAAGCTTCCTGTGGAGCTTGTCTCATAGGCTTTCTTTACTCACAGAAACGTGCTGGATTACATAAAAGGTCTTTTTTATTTTTTGCCATTTAAAAATTAAAACATAATTACATAAATCTCCCCTCCTCCTCCTTTCTCCAAGTCCTCCCATAGAATCTTTCTCTTTCTTAAATTCATGGCTTCTTTATTTTGTTACACCTGTGCATACACACATAATATATAAATACAACCTGCTGAATCAGTTTAATGTTTCTTGTATGGATGTGGTTTCAGAGCTTACCACTTGATATTGGATAACCAATTATAGGGCACATCCTGGAGGAAGACTAATTTTCCATGTGTCAGAAGTTGTTAATCAGCCATAGTTCACTTTCCAGTGGTGGGTGGGACTCCATACAATTTTCCCATTCTACATTAACATTTCCTTTGATGTTATTATTATTCAGGTCTTATTTCGGTAGTGATGTTATTTGAAATGTGGTGGGTGGGTGTCCCTGTCATTTCTCAGAGACATGATCTCACAGCAGACTTCCCGGTCTTCTGGCTCTTACAGTCTTTCCACTCTCACATCTTTGATGCTCCCTGAGCCCAGGATGTATCAACTGGAGCTGGGCACCACAGGATCAGTTGTTATCTGCATTTGGTCTAGTTGTGTCTTCTGAATTGGTCTCTGTCTCCTGCCAAGAGAAGCATCTTTGATGAAGGGTAGGAGCAAAACTTACCTGTGGGCATACGGATAAGTATTTGGAATGCAGTGAGAATTATAATGGACTAGTAAAATGGCAATAGTAGATCCTCCTCGAAGATCCATGATCTCACTAGCTCAAGGTAATTGGCAATTTTTCCATCAGTAGGCATGATTTCCTTCTTGGTGAGCAGGCATTAAGTTCAATTTGATAGTTGAGGGTTATCAACAAGATATAATTGTCATTATTGAACTTTTAGGGATATAATCTACAATTGATTTCTGGTCACATACTGTAAAAAGAGAAATTATACATAATAACACCCATAATAATTTCTGCATGAAATATCTATTGTGCTTTTCTCTGCTATAAACATTTCACTTTTCTAGGTTGTCAATTCGAGCCCTCAGTGAGATGGGAAGATCCAACATTGTTTTGCCCATGTTCTAGATGAGCCAAGGCTTTTAGAGACAAGTTCCCAGACAACAAGCATGACTCCTGTATTGACTTCAGCACTCCTTGCACACCACAGACCAAACAAAGTAAAGCAAAAATGATCATAGACAAGTGAGAATGTGATCATGACAAACTGTGGCTGCTGTCTTGAGACTTTTTCTTTCACCACCAGAGAGGCTTAATATATGCTTTATGGCCCCAAAATATGTCTTCATGACTTGAGGACATTTTAACCTAAAATACTTTATTAAATGAAAAACTGAATGAATGAGAAAAATACTTCAATTGAGCTCTGCTGCTAGGAAACAGCAACATTGCCAACATTTTGACTGGCTTCCTTGGGCTAAAGCAGTCAGTATATACCTCTATTATCTCTGAAAGTCTTAAAGGAATGCCAAGTTTGTGTTTGCATCTTTTCAGTTTACGAACTCAAATGAATTTCTAGTTCAAATGATATTGGTTTGGAATGAATGTTTTATTCTGGCTTTGGAGTAAGTGCTCAGGTATATTTCTAAGACTGTTATACTCTTCAGCCACAAGGCAAACTGATGATTAGAAAGCAATGCAGTTTTTTTTTTACATCCTTACCTGAAATACAACATAAAATAAACTGCTTTATTTTTTAAAATTTCACCATGTTTTTGCTTTCTGAAGGAGAAGTTGATTTAGCATTTTTGAAGAAGAGTAAGTATTTTCCATTGAACTTTTTAGTTGTTTTGGGTGTCAAATGCGGTACTTTTTTTTTCCATCAAGGATAAGGGATGCCTGGCTACTCAAGAGTGCCCAGAGACTCTCCTGTGGAAAAGTAGGAGCCAAGAGACAAAGTGCGCACGGGTCTGCAGGGAGATGTCCTGTGCTGTGTCTTCTCTGCTCTGGATACTCCAGAACGACAGCTTACACTTGTATTCCCAGGCCACCTCTAACAGCGCTGCACTCAGATCAACTTGTGTGTTCTGCCACATTTCTGGTTGCCTCCTCTTTTCTTCGTGCCTTTTACCCTAGTTCCATCAGCAGCATCCTTATTTTGGTACATACACATCTCAGAAATAATGATACTTTTCATTTATTCATTTTGTGGGATTGTTGACATTTCCTTTTCTGTCTCTCCTTCCCTCATTGTTCACTGTTCTTCTTCATCATCTCCTTCTCAACCCTGTTACTTTATGATAAGCCAATCTCTTTCCATTCATCTTCTCTGGAATCAAATTCTTTTTCTAGATGAAGATTAGCTTTTTGTAGTTAAATTATAGAGGTCCTAAGATATTAATTAGGAATGTAAAACAATCATTATGCAGTGTCTCAGTTATACTAAAGGGCAGCATAATTATTCCAATGACATCCTGAGAATGTCTTCTTCCTACACAAAATCTACATATTTAACCTGGACTAGCCTTTGTACTTAATTGGATCTGGTGCCTCTCACCCAATGATAGAATGATTTAGGTGACTAGCTCTGTTATAACAGGAATCACGAACTTTCCAATTCTATCCCTCATCCTTGTTTGACTTTCACTTGTTGCTGCTACTGTGCAATTATCTAAGTGTCAAAATTTCTCATCCCCTCTATTTTCCTTCCTTGCCATGCTGTGTATGTTAGCAGATTTTGCCTAATATGAGAGTTGTGTGTTTTTATTCTCTATATAACACAATTTAAGTGTTGACTCTTGTGACTTAATTTTTGGGCTGCTGACAGAATAGGTGTCCAGGCATCCTTCCTCTATAAATTTTCTACATTTATCCTTGAGATTTATTGAAACAAAAATGTACAGGCTTTCTGCCATAAATGTATTCCTGGAAGTGTGTTTCAAAATCAAAAGGCATCTGCATAAATTCTTATTAAAAATTTAGGAGACTCTTTATTCAAATAAATTCTAGAATGAAGCTTTATAAAGTAAAAAAAATGTATCAAGTTAACTTACTTGGCAGAAATGAATAATTCCCTAGTCACAACAAAAGCGCATTTATTACTCATGTAATTTGTACAATGTTGGTTGAGAAGGGAGCTCTGGAAGGATTGTGGAACCTTCAGACATACGTCTAAGATCACTTCAGCAGGAAAAAGATGTCTCATATCTTATACTACCAGGTATTAATTAAGAATAAAGAACTTAATTAAGATGTAGAATTAAATAAATAAGGACCATTTGTACCATCAGGAATTAAGTGTTCTGGCCTGGAAATGATGGTCTAAGGCTCATAACTTCTTCCTTGTCCCACCAAACCAAAAACATACTAAAAGGCACTGTTTTCTCCATTGGTAGGAAATAAGATCTGGTTACTAGTGAGTAGCATTAATGATTGTCCCAGTCTGTCCTTGTGGTTAGCAGCCATTTTTTCCTCTCTGATTTACCCAGATAAAAACCTCCCTGTCCTCACCTTTGCAAAAGAGACATAAACACAGGATCATACACTGTGCTGGATCTGTCTATAATATAAAAGAAGTAATGCAAATATTTGCAGTAGGTAAAGAAACAGCTTCTGATGACCCAGAGAAAAATGATCAAGTCCTTTCTTATCCCCTTATGTCAGTGGGGAAAGCAAGCTTAGGAAATCTCATGAAAACTCTTTTTTGAAACGTATATGGATTGAAGGAATACTGTAGTCACTGCCTCGGCTGTACCAACTCTAAAGCTCTACAGGAAAAATGTCATTATATACTTCTATCCTGAGATGCTCTTTTATCATTAAGGCTCCTAAATTCAAGGAACCCATGCTCTTTGGGAATGGAGAGTCTTGCACAATTCTCGTTGGCTTCATTTGAATTATACATCAAGGACCACACCTCTGATGGGGTATGCAGGGTTCTCAGGATATAGACTTTCCAGTGAAGGTGGAAGTTCAGTATTGTTTTAAGTTCTGACATGCCAGATTCTCCTAGTTTAAAATTATCCCATTTGATAGTACATTTCTCTCAAAAACACTACTATATTCCTGTCTTTGATTTTGGTCAGCTTCATGTACAAAAATTTTGATTGTTTTTTTTTTTAAAGATATAATACTCTTATTTATGAAGTGTCTGTTTCTTCTTCACCCAGTATCTTTGTGGTATTTCTCTTATTTACTTTACTCTCAGGATTTCACTGTTGATATTCTGGACCTATCAGGTGCCTCTTCATGTCTTTCCCTCCATGCTTTTGTTTAGTTAGAGGATGTTTTAGCTATCACTGTACATGTGACAAGCAGAATAATGTTCCTCAATATGCTCGCAACCTAATCTAGAGAACTAGAGATATGTTCTGTTCTGTGCTCAAGAGGAGTTAACATTGCAGGTGAAATTAAGCTTGCAAGTCAGCTGATCTTCAGGTAGCTTGAAGATCTTCAGGAAGCTTCATGCATCTTGAATGATGCATGTAGGACCAATGTAATCACAAGGGTCTCTCAGAGCAGAAACAGGAAATAGAAGGAGAATTAGTGTCAGAGTGAAGCAACAGGAGAAAAATCAGAGCAGCTGTATCTGGCTTTGGAAAGAGGCCCTGAGCCAAAATATGTAGTAGAAACTTACTAGCCAAGACCACACATGTGCATAGAAACTTGACAAGGTGAGAAAGTGGATTATCCTCTAAAGCTTCCATGTACAAATGCATTCCCCAAACATACCATTCAGACTAAAGAGACCCATTTAATGCTTCCAACCATCATGAGAATAACTTTCTATTGTCCAAGCTTATAGTTATTTCTTATGGAAATAATAGGAACTATCTTCAATGTGTTTAGAAACTTTAGTCCTAGAGGTACTTGGCATCTTTTTTGTTTAGCATTAGCTGAAAGGCTAAATTTTAATCAGCTCTGTTTAAATACAGTTCTCAATTATGGATTTTATTGTGGGAATACATGACGTAGTCATTTATGCTAACAGCAATAAGCTCTGTAATTTGTGGACATTCTAGTTCCTTTTTATTCTGTTTGCAAATCCCCAAACCCTGGGTAAAACATTTTATTCATTTAACATTATGTATGTAAATATTAATTGTCAGGAATTGCTCCAAACTTTGTATTAAGCCAACAGAGGGGATATGATACAGACCTTATCTGAACTTCAGCTTTATGTGTATATGCAGAAAAGAATGGCTGAAAGACACACATACTAATATTGGTTATAACTGAGCAATGAAACTGTGATAGGTCTAGATTCTTTATGCTTTTTATTTACTAAGTTAAGTGGGAATATCTATTTTCATTGTAAAATAGAAATATAATAAATAACATTTCTTTCTACAAAGGATGTATGGCATATTATTATATCAAGTCCTGTCAAAATAATTGTTAGAAATGCAAACAGACCATTGAAACAGTATATGATAAACAAGCTTTTTTATTTTTTCATTTTACATACCAACCACACATCCCTGTCTCATCCCTCCTCCCACTCTCCCCACTTATCCCTGCCCCCATCCCCTCCTTCAACAGGAAAAATTCTCTCAAGGCAGGACCAAGAACCTCCCCACTTTATCAGGGGTGAGCAAGGTGTCTGACCATAGGTAATGGGATCCAGAAAGTCAGCTCATGCCCCAGGGATAGATCTTGATCACACTACCAGTGGTCCTTCAGACAGACCAAGATACACAACTGTCTCCCATATGCAAAGGATCTAGTCCAGTCCTATGCAGGTGCCACAGCTGTTGGTCTAAAATTCTTGATTTCCTTTGAGCTTGGTTCAGTTGTCTCTGTGAATTTCTCCATCATGATCTTGACCCCTCCTTGCTCATGTAATCCTTCTTCCCTCTCTTTGACTGGACTCCTGGAGCTTGGCCTGGTGCACAGTTGTGGATCTCTGCATCTGCTTCTATCAGTTACTAGATGAAGGCTCTATGATGACAGTTAGGGTATTCACTAATCTGATTACCAGGGTAAGCCAGTTCAGTCACCCTCACCACTGTTACTAGTAGTCTAATCTGAGGCCATCCTTGTGGATTCCTGGGAAATTTCCTAGCACCAGGTTTCTCCCTTACCCCAAAATGTCTCCCTCTATGAAGATATCTCTTTCATTGCTCTTCCACTCTATACCTCCCAAAGCTTGAAAATCCCATTCCCTCATGTTCTCATTCCCCATCCCCTACCCTGTATTGCCCCTGCCCTCCCCCCATCCCCAGTTTACTTATCTGGATCTCCTCTGTTCCCCCTTCCCAATGTGATCTGGACATGTCTCTTAGGGTCTTCTGTAGTTGGAGATTTTCTGTGTCTACCTGGCTCCTGCAGCCACTCAGACCTAAGTAAACACAGAGAGACTTATATATTACTTATAAACTATGTGACCATGACAGGCTTCTTGCTATCTAGTTCTTATATCTTAAATTAATCCATTTCTATTAATCTATAAGTTGCCACATGGCTTGTGGCTTACCGGTACTTTATGTCTTGCTTCTCATAGTGGCGGCTGGCAGCGTTTCCTGACTCAGCCTTCCACTCCCCAGAAGTTTCCTCTCTGCTTATCCCACCTATACTATACTTCCTGCCTGGCTACTGGCCAATCAGCATTTTATTTATCAATCAATCAGAACAACACATTCACAACATACAGAAAGAAATCTTCAGCAGTCTTCCTTGTTTCCTAGCATCTCTGGGGATTGGGTTTTAGTTTGATTATCCTTTGCTTTACATCTAGTGTCTACTTATGAGTGAGTACATACCTTGTTTGTCTTTCTGAGTCTGGGTTACTTCACTCTGGATGATATTTTATAGTTCTATCCATTTACCTGCAAATTTCATGATATCATTTTTTGCAGTTGAGTAATATTTCACTGTGTATATATTACCACATTTTCTTGATCCATTCTTTGGTTGAGGGGCATCTAGGGTGACTCCAGGTTCTGGCTATTACAAATAATGCTACTATAAACATAGTTGAACAAGTGTTCTTGTAGTATGTTTGAGCATCCCTTGGATATATGCCCAAGAGTAGTATCAACAGGTCTTGAGGTAGATTGATTTCCAATTTTCTGAGAAAATGCCATACTGATTTCCAAAGTGGCTGTATAAGTCTACACTCCCATCATCAGTGTAAGAGTGTTTCCCTTGTTCCACATCCTCTCCAACATAAGCTGTCGTCAGTGTTTTTTATTTTAGCCATTCTGACAGGTGTAAGATGGTATCTCAGAGTTGTTTTATTTGCATTTTCCTGATGACTAAAGATGTTGAGCATTTCCTTAAATGTCTTTTGGACTGGTATTCTTCTGTTTAGAATTCTATTTAGATCTGTAGCCCATTTTTAAATTGGATTGTTTGGTATTTTGTTGTTTAGTTTATTGAGTTCTTTATATATTTTGGAGATCAGTCCTCTGTTAGATGTGGGGTTGGTGAAGAGCTTTTCCCATTCTATAGGCTGTTGTTTTATGTTATTTACTGTGTCCTTTGCCTTACAGAAGCTTCTTATTTTTAAGCGGTCTAATTTATTAATTGTTGCTCTCAGTGTCTGTGCTACTTGTGTTATATTTAGGAAGTAGTCTTCTAGGCTACTTCCTACTTTCTCCTCTATCAGGTTCAGTGTAGCTGGATTTATGTTGATGTCTTTGATCCACTTGGATTAGAGTTTTATGCATGGTGATAGATAGGGTCTATTTGTAGTCTTCTACATATTGACATCCACTTATACCTGCACCATTTGTTGAAGGTGCTTTCTTTTTTCCCATTGTACAGTTTTGGCTTCTTTGTCAAAAATTAGGTGTTCATAGGTGTGTGGATTAATGTCAGGGTCTTCAATCCAATTCCATTGGTCCATATGTTGGTTGCCAACATTAAGCTGTTTTTATAGCTCTATTTTAGAACTTGAAGTCAGAGATGGTGATGCCTCCAGAAGTTGCTTTACTGTAAAAGATTGTTTTAGATATCATTGGTTTTCTATTTTTCCATATGAAGTTGAGTATTGTTTTTTCAAGGTCTGGGAAGAACTGTGTTGAGATTTTGATGGAGATTGCATTGAATCTATAGCTTGCTTTTGGTAAGATTGCCATTTTTATTATGTTGGCTCTCCCTATGTATGAGCATGTGAAATATTTCCATTTCTGATAACTTCTTCACGTTCTTTCTTCAAGGGATTAAAGTTCTTGTCATACAGTGACATCTGGGCCTGGGCTGCTGCCTATGGTTATGTGGGTATCCACAACAACCAGGATCTGTGTTGATGTCTACGACCCATGTTGCCACCAAGGCCATTTTAATATGCAAGGACTGTGCAGTTGACAAGGTCATGTTGATATGAATAGACAATGCTGGCACTGGGGGGACATGATGTTCTGGTCCATGACCCTGCAGCAGCCAAGGTCTGTGTTGACATCTGTGGCTCTTGATACCATCAAAGGCATGCCAATATCAGGAGTAAAGATGACCACTACCTGTGGCCATGATAGTGTCCAAAAGCCTCACTGCCAATCTGAATGGTTTGCACTGCCACCTGGGGTCATGGTGACATCCAAGCCTGGGCTGCTACTGAGGACCAGTTCTGAGTTGGAGGTCCTACCACAGCAGGAGTCTGTGTTGATGTCTGAAGGCCATAGGGGTACCTGGGATCTCGGATGCAACCTGTAGCCATGTCAATGTCTGGGTCCATGGCCCAACAGCAGCCAGGGTCTGGACTAATGTCCGTGGCTCATGTTACCATAGGGGGTCATAGGAACCATGCATATTGAAATTTGAAGGCCGTGCTGAGCCAGCCCTGCTCCTCATTGACCCCAGGGTAGCTGACCTTGCCCCTAGCTGGACACTGCAGCAGAAGAGCTTGTCCCACCTCCCATGGGAGAGCTGCCCCTCATACTTAGGAGAGATGGCCCAACCTCTCACCATAGGCATAAGAGAGCATGGGCCTAGAAGAGCTAGCTCTGCTCCTTGTCTGAGGGGTCAGTCCCAGTGGCCCCACCCAACCAACTCAGCTACCACCCAGACCCACATCCTAGCCCACCTTAACATCTGCTCAATCTATGACCTGCTGGAGTGTGTGCAAGGACTGGTCCTTGGGAACAATAACCACAGGATCTTCATGACTTGGGATAACAGTGAGATGTCCAAGAGAGGTTTGAATGAGGATCTATTGATGATGTTGTACCAGAGGACATGAACCAGAGCAATGGACATTTTGTGGGTGAAGCTGACTGGACAAAAGGTTATACTACAAGACACATTGCAGGTCCTGATGCCACTGGGATGAGTGAAGAAGTGCAGGAAAGATGGGGAAGCAAGGTGAGTGTTTTTGTTTCTTTGTTTGTTTGTTTTGGCTTGGTTTTAATTAATTTGAGGATGTCCTTTCTGGGGATCCTTCAGGGGTGAGGGGCTGATATGAAGGGACTGGGAGGTGAGTGGGATTGTGGTGTATGATGTGAAAATTTCAAACAGTTAATATAGAATTATGTAAAAAATAATAAATAAAGTAAACAAATTCAACTTTTTAAAGTTGCATTCTTCCTATAGAAACATACTGAACTATACATAATCTCTTGTATAAATGAAACAAAATACCTAGCTTGTAGTTAGATTTTCCTGCCTGGCCCAGTCAGGACAAATCTCTCTTACCCGCCAGTCCCACAGTCACTCAGACCCAACCAAGAAAGCACACAGAAACTTACATTGTTTACATACTGTATGGCTGTGGCAGGCTTCTTGTTATCTACTTTTTCTATCTTAAATTAACCCATTTCTGTTAGTCTATACTTTGCCACATGGCTTGTGGCTTACCAGAGTCTTTACATGTTGCTTTTCATCGTGGCGGCTGGCAGTGTCTCTCTCCAGTCTTCTACTTCCCAGAATTCTCTACTCTCTTGTCCCACCTATACTTCCTGCCTGGCCACTGGCCAATCAGAACTTTATTTACACAGAGCGATATCCACAGCACTTCCCCTTTTCTTTTTTTTTTAAAGGAAGGTTTTAACTTTGACATAGTACAATTACATATAACAAAACAATTATCAAGCAAGAATTATAGTTACAATATTAAAGAAGATATCCTATCTATCTTATATTTGTGAGTCTAAGGTTTTATATTTAACTTATCTTGTATCATAACTGAGGAAATTATAACTATCTAGTCTTCAACCACATCAAAGACCTCAGAAGGATATAATATTACCTGAGAACCGGGAGAAGGATGCAAGCAACTTTTGGGAGTCTTGCAGGGTAGACAGAGACAGCTGGCAGCCTGAACAGTCACCTAATGTTCCTTTGTAAAGTTGGGGCATTTGTCTTCAGCCCACAGGGCTAGAGTTTCTCGGTCACTTCTCTCAGTGTCCTGTAGAATTTCTGGCAGTTTCCTCTGTGAAGCAGGAACCTGAAGGACCATTTTGAAAGCAAAGTTCAGTGGTCACCTTTCTATGGGTCCTGCATGTCCAGGTGATCGAGCAGTCCAGGCAAGAACAGTTTCTTGCCCAAATGGCTATTTTTGCCAAGGTGAAGATAAACTCCATATGAAGTGTCTTCAATGCCCATCCTCCTCTCTGAAATAAATCAGTGCTGCCAGGAGCAGACATGTCTCACTGTCCAGAAAGTCTAAATTTTAAAAGTATTTTAAATGCCATATTCTGTAGGTCTTTGAAGTATTTGAAGATTACCTATCTATCTGAAATATGTCTATGTACATCTAGAAGACTTAACTAACATGGCTACGAGTATGATTATCATACAATTTTAAATGAGCTATATAAACATAATACCTTAAACAAGAGTAGAAATATACACACAATATAACAAAATTAACTAAGTTTGTATCAATAGACTAAAATCTAAACCAATGTAAAACATTTTAAACAAGTTGTTGCTCTTTATAAGTAAGTTCCCTAATCTACCCTTTCATCCTATTATATCTATATCATATCCCCTTTTCTTCTTTAGAAAGAGATCTCATTTAAAATCAACCTGCTTTAAATAAAAATATTGGTTTTTTTCCCTGTCCCACACCAGAGGGCTCTTCTGATTTGGGACACAAGAATCTCTTAACCTTTTCTTTTAGCAATATGTCTGGGTTTAGAGAAGGAGTGAGCCAATTCCATCTCCAAAGCCAGCTTGATAATTTTGGGAATGTGGGCGTAGTTTCTCTTACTACTTCCTGCTGGAGGGGGGCGCTGTATCTTATGGGGACACAAAGAAAATTTTAGGATTATGGAGTAGTCCATTAGGGTGAACCTCTGAGCCAGTTGACTTGAAACCATTCTGGATGTCAGATCATCTGGGCCATGGTGTCATCGGAGACCTTTCAGGTGGTCTTGGCTGATCAAACCTGATATATCTTAATCTGGAACAAATCCACAGCCTCTGGCTTTCTGTGGAAACAAAAGCAGAGACTCTTTTCCAAAGCAACATTTCCTTATATCCAAATTTTGAAGTTAAGGTTCCTTTAAAATTTACATATTTATTTAACTCAACAGCTTTTACGATCAAATCTTTTTCTTCAGTTAAAAATCCCAAAGACAACATAAACCAGATTCTCTGTGTAATATCCATCTTTGTAAGGCTGAAACACCACTGTGGCTGCTGGCTCCACCCACCTCAGCTTTCCAACATGGTGGTGGTACAGTTTACTGCCAGCTCTTAGTCTGGAGCCGTGTGTACCATCAACTATCAGAAGCAGTTCTATCAAAGCAGTGCATAGCCCAGAAACTTTTTTTCTTTTTTTTTAAACTAGCAAAGGCTAAATCTACCATGCAGCAGAGTAAAGTGCTGCTTGTAGACTCCTCATTCCCGCCACACTGCAGGTCAGACGCACACGCCAGGAACCCGCCATAGTAGCTCAAACCGGCAGGCTGCTGCTAACTTGAGAGAGACAATTAGGAAACTGTTTTTAGCTCTGTCTTAGAATCTTTTTTCTCAGGTTTTAGGTGGAAACTTTTGCCAACACGTTGGGCGCCATTTGTAGTTAGATTTTCCTGCCAGGCCCAGTCAGGACAAATCTCTCTTACCCGCCAGTCCCACAGTCACTCAGACCCAACCAAGAAAGCACACAGAAACTTATATTGTTTACAAACTGTATGGCTGTGGCAGGCTTCTTGTTATCTACTTTTTCTATCTTAAATTAACCCATTTCTGTTAGTCTATACTTTGCCACATGGCTTGTGGCTTACCAGAGTCTTTACATGTTGCTTTTCATCGTGGCGGCTGGCAGTGTCTCTCTCCAGTCTTCTACTTCCCAGAATTCTCTACTCTCTTGTCCCACCTATACTTCCTGCCTGGCCACTGGCCAATCAGAACTTTATTTACACAGAGCGATATCCACAGCACTAGCTATAACTCCTAATAGCATAGGGACACATATTAAAATAGTAATGAGCTATGACATATCACATTTATAAGAATATAATAATTAATGAAGTATTTTACTTTTGTAAGAACAATGTCTCCAAAGTGATATCTTAGAGATAAATAAGAATAACAGAAATTTGTATATAATAAAGATAAAAAAGGAAATCACTGAAAAGGGTATAGAAATAATTCAAGGACTAGTACATGGTATTGACTATTTGTCAAAACAGTTTAAAAATTGTGTGTGTGTGTGTGTGTGTGTGTGTGTGTGTGTGTGTGTGTGTGTGTGATTGTGGGTACACATGTGCTATGGGGTGTGTGAAGGTTACAGGAAAAACTCACTTGTGGGTCCTTACCTTAAACCTTGCTTGAGAAAATGATTTTTGTTTTGTTTTGCAGTTTACTACTATATACTTTGGGCTAGGTAGCCCATGAACTTCAGGGAATTCTCCTGTGTCTTCTGCCCATCTTACAGTGGGAACACAGACATGATCTACTACATGGGATTACAGATGTATGGTACTAGGGCTTTGCATGAGTTCTGGGGATTTAACTCATTGAAAGGGTTTAGTTGGAAAGGTGCTTGACATACAAGCATGAAGACCTGTGTTTGAATCTCTAGCATCCATTTAAAATCCATGTTAATGAGTGCCTGTAATCCCAGAACTGGGAGATAAAGACAGGGTAATTACTGGAGGTAGCCATCAAGTCTAGTAAAATAAATGAGTTCTGGTTCAGTGAGAGACCTGTCCCAATAAATGAAGTATATAACAAAAGATACAGACACCTGGTACCACCTTCTGGCTTCCACACATGTACATGCACCTGTACACACACCATGTATATGGACACATAAATGTGTACACAAACACATACACACATGAGAGAGAGAGAGAGCAAGAGAGAGAAAGAAATACACACACACAGAGACAGAGACACAGAGACAGAAGACAGAGTGAGCAAGAGAGAGCATCTAATGACAAGAATAGTAAGACATGAAGCAACAAAGATGATGAATGGATGGGTAGGTAGATCAAGGGAGTAGCTGTAGAGAGAGAAGTTAGAAGGAGAGAGAAAGAATATACATGTAGAGAACATACACAAAAAGGCAGTGTGTATGAGTGAGTGCTTGCTGTAAGGTAGAGAATGATTTTCTATTTAAAAGCAAACATGAAATGCAGAAAAGAAAAATGTCAATTGGCTTTAGCTGATAAACACTAAATATTATATACATACAAATCTATTAATAAAAAAACTCAGCCTTAAACATCACTGTACTTTTCAAAGTTGCCACAGACTTGAAAAAAGGGTAATAGCCTTGGTGAACAAAGATTAATTAAAATTGAAAAAAACAGACAAAAGAGAAGAATCACAATTGATAAAAGTACTATAAAAGATCACTTGACAGCTTTGAACTTAGTATAGAAAAGTCTAGTATAGGCAGAGATGTTGAGAACTAAATATCAAACTCAGAAAAGAAAGTATCAGGATGAAAAGCTTTACTGACATTTTATAACAAAGCAAACGACCTATTAAAATGTGTTTAGTGTGAAATACTATTTAATATTTATTTTAGTTGAAGAATTCTCAGGTGAAAATACTGAACAAGTTTGAAATGAAAAGGGACTTGGCTGAGCTCTTCATTTTTAAGCTATAAAGCATAATTTAGATATATTTCTAAATGATTAACACCCTCCTGTCTGATGTGCCTAGCATGGGAGCAGTCAGAATCACACTGAAGCATGACCTCAGGCTAATTGATCCAAGGCTCAGGCATATCCAAGGAGCATCTATGAAATGGGAGTGCATGAGGTGCCCAAGCTAAAAGGATTGGCACCACATGGCTGACCACTGTCTTCTTGCTCTAGCTGAATTCTGAGCTAGTTGTTTAATATCTGAAGGACTCTTTATTCTATTCATCTGGAGAAAATAGACAGTTATGGTTGATAAAGCCAGTGTATATTAAACATGTAAAATGTTTAGTATTGTTCTTGATGCTGAGGAAGTGTCCAGAAAATGCTGCCATATACATATATACTGAGCACAGTGAATCAGAAAATGTAGCATGGCCCCAGTTTAAGAACAGTTATTAAAAAGATAATCTGGAACTGGCCAACAGATTTTAGGATTTGGATATTCCTGTAAATAGTACTTGGCTGAACCATGTCTACAATAAATCTGTTGTTTCTTTTCCTTTTAAACAGAGACATCACCCAAGTGAATAGCCAAACCCACACCACTGGAGTTGACCATTATTTAAATGCCACTGCCATTAGTATGCTTTAATATTGTCCCTTTTGTTTCAGCATTCCTGGCACCCAATCCTCCCGTAGGAGGGAAACTCTTAGGTGACTCCAGAAGACATTCATTTAGCATTGACAGTATGTGATCTAGCCGAAGTGTGGGCAGACCTTAGAAAGCTATGTAAGATAGAACCCTGACTTGAAGCAAAGAGATGGACCTGCTAGAAGTGTCACTGACTAATGATGGAAGATATTGATTGGACTTGGGGAGACTAGTTTGAAAAATTTGCTGTAGCAAAGGTAAGAAGTAAGGGGGGCCCAAGGTAGAATAGAGACAAGGAAAAGGAGGTGAAGGAAGGGGCTGAGGCTACTGTGTCATGTTATGAGCAAAGGGTTTATTGCTAGGATTATACTGCTGGAGCTTGGCATAGCCTCATCCAGTAATTTCAGCATAGGATCATGGGGCAGAGGGTTAGTAATAATAATCAGCATGACACTTGGTAATGTTTATGGAGTACATATTATGTGCTAGGTAAGGTTATTACTTCACTCATATTAATTCCTCAGAAAAAATCTGATTAAGTTTTATAATTATGGTTATTTTTACAGATAATTAATAGGGGGAGGGAAATGTTAAACAAGTCATCCAAGAATAAATATATAGCTAGGAACTAACAGAGTTGAGATTCAAACCCCAGGCCATCAGGCTCTACAGTTCCCATTTTAATCACTGTTCCATGGCGATGGTTATAGTGATGGTGTTAGGAACGAATATCGTGGGCTTCATCTGTAACGCTGTCAAAGGCTGTTCATGAAGTCCCTGCTTGCTTGATCACATGACAGCAGTTCAATCACAAGAGCTTTCATTAAGGCCTTCATGCCTATATTAAAGCACTAAACCAGGCCAATGCTCCTGACTGCAGTTCCAATTCCTAGGGGTGTACGGTCCACATCCAGAGCATGGAGCATTCAGGGGTGGAAATGGGTCTTGCAGAAAAGCACATTCCTGTTCTCTGAAGCCCTGCCTGTTGCCAGGAGCCCTTCAGGTCTCATTCACTTACTATTCACAAAGAAACTTTCAAAAGCCTTGAATAGTAGCATTCTTAAGACAAAGGACATTATGCCTGGGCTCCCAGGCTGCAGTCCACTAACATGGGGAAGATATAAAATTTATCATAAATAGTCATCATGCCTATTTTTTGTGTATTATTTCTTTAAATTTTCCTTTATTTTTTTTAAATTGAATTTTGGCCTACCCAACTCTCATGGGAAGTTAATAAATTTTTGATTCTTAGTTTTCTCATGAATAAAATAAGGTTATGAGTTGTTGTGGAGCTTAAGGGAAATAGTCCATGTAATAAAGTAGTTACCACAGTACTTGATCTATGTAAGTTCCTTTAGAAGTTAACTACTATATCACCCTTCCAATTTGTAACAACTTCACCTTGAATAAAATGAAGCATTTTATAATATTCTGAGATAACTAGAGAAGAAAAGAGTCATTATAAAATATTTTCCCCAAGAGCTGTCTCACATATAGCAAATCTATAAAGAAATATAAGACAAATGTTTTAGGGCATAAAATAATTTAAGAACACAGAATAGCAGGAATTTACATAGTCTTCTAAAATATGACCCAAAGCTTTAAACAAAAATGCTGTGTATTTCCATCCAAGTGACTTGTGTAGGCTACCATTATGAAGAATGAAAATGATTAATTACAACATAGTACTTCTTGATCTTTAAGACTCTTGGCATTTAGAGAAGAAAGGAGGTTGAAACACAGTGGAACTTTTGGGAGGGAATAATCTTAAAGATAATGAAAGATCTTTATAGAAGATCAGAAGATATGACTACCACAGTGCATGTTGGAATATGTGTCACTTTTCATTACTGTGAAAAAATACCGGAGAAAATAATTTAATGGGAGGAGAGATGTTGAGTTATAGTAATATAGGTTTAGATCCACGGTCAGCTTGTTCCCATTGCTTTGGGCCTGTGGTATAGCAGACTATCAGGGCATCATTGAGAGTAGAGCTGCTCGGCTCATAGCAGACAGGAAACAGAGTCATCCAGGAATGGGTAAAGGCAGTGTATAGCCTTCAAAAGCATGTCCTTCATGACCTGCTTCCTCCAAGCAGAGTCCCTCTTCTGGAAGCCCATTATATATTAAATTACCAATGGATTGGCCTATTGATGCATTCAGAGACCTCATGGTCTAATCTCACTTTCAGTAATATCATGGCTTCAAGCCAAGTCTTGATCCTCTCAAACACACAATCTTTTCTTGGGGACACTTTGTATCCAAACCATAACAAATGGCAATTTAAAACAAAATGCAAGATAAAGTATATTTATTGGAATGTCTTATAGGCTGCAGTCCAACTATAGATAGTTGTGAATGGAAAGTCCAAGAATCTAGTACTTGCTCAGTCCCATGAGGTTGGGTATCTCAGCTGTTCTATATATGCTGGAATCCTGAGGAAGCAGGCTGCAATGCCAGTAATGGAATGGATGTGTTGCCGAGGTGAGGGCAAGCAGACAAAAATGAACCTTCCTTCTTCCATTGTCCTTATATAGACTTCCAGCAGAAGGTGTGGCCCAGATTAAAGGTGTGCCTTCCCACTTCAAGATTAGATTAAAGGAGTGTGTCATCCTGCCTTAAGACTGGGATCACAAGTGTGCCCTACATTTCTAGATTATATTTCATTCCACATATAGTCAAGTTGACAACCAAGAATAGCCATCACAGTCTACTTCTTGTCAACTTGATACACAATCATATCTCCTTATGTAATGATTAATTTCCAATAACCAGATCATAGTAACACTGAAACATATATAACTATCTCATATATAATCACAAACATATTATATATTTAACCATGCTATATTTATGCCTAACATGATATAAGTATCTTTCATACAACCACAGTTGCATTATAAATTTGAAATAGTGGCAATGTCCCTTGGGGACATTCTTCTCATATCTTAAACTTACATGTGATAATCATTGATATTCTCCTAATTGATGTTAAAACACATGATAAAGAAATTGAAAGAAAACACAAATATCTGTACAAATACATTCTTAACAAAATACAACATGAGAAGCACTCATGTTGATTATAATTCTCATTTCTGCAACTGGTCATGAGGCCTTAGATGGTATTTAGAACTACCTTCTTCTACTATCCATTTGTATTTCCTCATCCTCTACAAGCACTTCAACAGGTCTTAGCTCTTTTCTTGAAGAAGTGACCCACACCTTCATTCCTGATGGGTCTGTGCCATTTAGTCATCCTCCATGGATTGGGCTGTTGTAGTTTCCTATTAACTTTAATCACAGGGCATGGTGGCACCAAGAGAAAACCTAAAGAATCTCCTGCACTCCAGACATAATCCTTTTTAGCTCCATTGTGGAGAGGGTATTCAGTTTCCCGATGGTAATTTGTATCTCTCGTCCCTCCTAACACTGTTATTCCTTTCTTAGCCTGTTGGATTAAAGATATCAGAATCTCTAAGTGGCCAGGGGAGTCTGAGTTTCCAGTTCAATGGAACATTCTATTTCTTTTGACTCCTAGCAGGAGCACTCTCCTGCTTTAGAATCCAAACTTTTAGGCCAGAAGAACTTAGGGTTGTAAGGGAGCAAAATCTTCCCTAGTGGGTCACTAGGGATGATAGTGAGTGGAACTGCTCCCCTTTCCACCCCTTGATTCCTGGACCCAGAGATTCTGCTATAAACAGTACCATATGCTGGACACTGATTGAAGCATATATTGCCTTCTGGAGAAGTCTTTCCCAGCCCTTCATGGTGCTTCCACCTAACTGGCACTGTAATTGTGTCTTCAAAAGGCCATTCCATCTTTCTATCTGGCCAGCAGCTTAAGGATGGTGGGGAACATAGTAAGACCAATGGATTCCATAATAGTGGGCCCACTGTCTCTCTTCTCTGGGTGTGAACTGAGTTCCCTGGTCAGAAGCAATACTGTGTAGAATACCATGTTAGTGGGTCAGGCATTCTGTAAGCCACAGACGGATGGTGGTTTTGGTAGAAGCATTACATGCAGGAATGCCAAATCCATAATCAGAACAGGTATCTACTCCACTAAGGACAAAACATTGTCCTTTCCACAGAGGTGGTCCAATGTAATCAACCTGCCACCAGGTTGCTGGCTGGTCACTCCAGGGATGGTGCCATATCTGGGGCTCAGTGTTGGTCTCTGCTGTTGGCAGATCTGGCACTCAGCAGCAGCTATAGCTAGATCAGCCTTGGTGAGTGGAAGTTCATGTTGTTGAGCCCATGCATAACTTCTATTTCTGTTACCATGGACACTTTGTTCATGGCATATTGGGCAATGACAGGAAAGGCTGAGGAAAGAGGCTGACAATCCACAGAAAGGGTCATCCTATCTACTTGATTACTGAACTCCTCAGCTGAAGTTGCCTTTTGGTGAGCATTTACATGGGGCACAAATATCTTCACATCCTTTGCCCATTTGGTGAGATCAATTCACATACTCCTTTCTCAGATGTCTTTCTCACAAATTTTCCAATCATGCTCTTTCCATGTCCCTGACCATCCAGCCAATCCATTGCCAACAGTCCATGAATCAGCAAACAATTGCACATCTGCACATTTCTCCCTTCAAACAAACTAATTCCATGTATTTATGCCTGAAATTCTGCCTACTGTGAAGATTTTCCTTCACCAGTATCTTCCAGGGTTGTCCCAGAAAGGTGTTGTAATGCTGTAACTGCACACTTCTGGGTGGTGCCTGCATAATGTGCAGAATCATCAGTAAACCAGGCTCTAGTCCTCTTTTCCTCAGCCAACTGATCATAGGGTGCACCGCATGAGGTTATAAGAATATGCTTGGCAACAGATGGTATTGTAACAGGAGTAGAAATCATAGGTATTTGAGCAACTTCTTCATATAGCTTCCTGCCTTCACAACCTGCTTGGGAATGATCTCATACATACTACTTCCATTCGAAAATAAGTTGCTGTGCATGTCCTATTTTATGACTTGGTGGGTCTGATAACACCCAGCTCATAATGGTCAGTTTAGGTTGTATGGTAACTTTGTAGCCCATTGTCAAGCATTCAGTTCCTACTAAGACCCAGTAGCAGGCCAAGAGATGTCTTTAAAAGAAAGAATAGTTGTCTATATATGATGGTAGAGCATTGTTCCCAAATCCCAAAGGTCTCTTCTGTGATTCACCTATAGGGGCTTGCTAAAGGCTCCAAACAGCATCCCTATCTGCCACTGACACCTCAAGTACCACAGTGTCTGTGTACAAGTGGTACAGAAGCCTGCACAGCAGCCTAGATCTGTTGAAGGGCCTTCTCCTATTCTATGTCCCACACAAAGCTATCAGCTTTCTGAGTCACTTGGTACATGGACTGGAAACACAGCCAAGTGAGGAATATGCTGTATCAGAATCCAAATAGGCCCACTAAATATTGTGCTTCTTCCTTGGTGCTGGGAAGGACCAGGTGCAATAACTTATCCTCCACCTTAGAAGGAATTTCTCTGCATGCTCCACACTACTGGACTCCTAAGAATTTCACAGAGGTAGAAGGTCTTTGAATTTTGGTTGTATTTATTTTCCATCTTCTGATACGCATACACATTACCAATGAGTTCAAAGTGGTTGCTACCTCCTGATCACTTGGTCCAACCAGCATAATGTTGTCCACATAATGCACCAGTGTAATATTTTGTGAAAGTGACAGATGTTCAAGATCCCTTCTAACTAAGTTATGACACAGGGTAGGAGAGTTATCATATCCTAGAGGTAAAACTGTAAAGGTATACTGCTGGCCTTGCCCACTGAAAGTAAATTGCTTCTGGTGGTCCTCATGGACAGGTTCTAAGAAAAAGGCATTTCCTAAATCAATAGCCAAATACCATGTACCAGAAGACGTGTTAATTTGCTCAAGTAAGGACCTTGCATCTGGGACAGCAGCTGCAATCAGAGTTACTACCTGATTGAGTTTTTGATAGTCAACTGTCATTCTCCACAATCCACCTGTCTTCTGCACTGGCCAGATAGGAGAGTTAAAGGTAGATGTGGTGGGAACCACCATCCCTGCATCTTTCAAGTCCTTGGTGGTGGCACTAATTTCTTCAAATCTTCCAGGAATGTGATACTGTTTTTGATTCACTATTTTCTTTGGCAGAGGAAACTCTAATGGCTTCTATATAGCCTTTCCAACCATAATAGCCCTCACTCAGGGAACCAAAGTGAGACTTCTGTCAACTTCTAAGTGTATCTATCCCAATTATTCATTCCAGAACTGGGAATATAACCACAGAATAAATTCAGTGACCTACTGGACCTACTGTGAGTTAAATAAACATCAACCAAAACTCCATTAATCACCTGACCTCCATAAGCCCCTACTTTAAATAGAAGGCCACAGTGTTTCTTGGGATCTCCTGGAAACAGTGTCAATTCAGAACCAGTATCCAATAGACCTTGGAAAGTCTGATTGTTTCCTTTCCCCTAGTGTACAGTTACCCTTATAAAAGGCCATAAGTCCATTTGGGGAAGAACTGGAGAGAGGCTAACTGTAAAACTTCTAGGTGTCTTATCAGGGTCCTGGGGAATATGGCCACCCTTTCATTCAAGGGGTTCTGGGTCTGCTCAAGTCTGGCAGGTAATTCACTTGCTGAGATTGCCTTTTGCCATGATCCAATACACCCTTTATTTCATATGTTTGAGAATTTTTCTACTTATATAGATTAACAGAAATGCAGCAGGCTTCTTATTTATTTCATACCTAAAAACCACAACTGATTGATTAGCAAGGACCAAAGGACCATATGAGTCATGCCACTATAAAATTCACCTTGCCTGATGGCTGGAACTATAAAAATAATTATTCTGAGTGAGGTAACACAGAAAGGCAAACATGGTATGTACTCACTCACAAGTGGATATTAGGTTTAAAGTAAAGGATAATCAAGCTACAATCCACAGCAACAGAGAGGCTAGGATACAAGGAGGGTCCAGAGAGGGACACATGGATTTCCCTGATTAGAAGAGATATCCTGGGTAAACTTGGGATTGGGGCAATTGAAAGGGATGGGGACATGAGGGATCAGATTGTGTGGGTTGGGAGTGGGGTGGAGGGGAAGAGTAATGAAAGAGATGTTTTGACCGGGGTGGGGGGTTCATCTCAGGGTTAGGGAGAAACCTGTGCCAAGGAAACTCCCAGGAATCCACAAGGATGACCCCAGCTAAGACTCCTGGCAATAGTAGAGAGGGTGCCTGAACTGGACATCTCCTGTAATCAGATTGGTGACTACTCTAATTTTCATCAGAGAGTCTTCATCCAGTAACTGATGGGAGCAGATTCAGACATCCACAGTTAAGCACTAGGCCGAGCTCTGGGAGTTCTGTTGAAGAGAGGGAGGAGGGATTGTACGAGCCACAAGGGGAACCCACAGACAGCTCACCTGAACTCATGGGAGCACACAGACTCTGGACAAACAGCTAGAGAGCATGCATGGGACGGACCTAGGCCCTCAGCATGTACATGACATTTGTGTACCTTGGTCTGTTGTGAGGCTCCTAACAGTGGGACTAGGACCTGTCCCTGGTGCTTGAGCCGGCTTTTGGAAACCTATTCCCCATGCTGGATTGCCTTATCCAGGGTTGATGCAGGGAGAGGAGCTTGGGCCTGCCTCAATTGATATGCCATGCTTTATTGACTCCTATGTGAGGCTTGCCCCTTTCTGAACGGAGAAGGAGGAGGAGTGGATGGGGAAGGGGTTAGATGGGATGTGGTGGAGGGAACCAGAGAAGAGGACGGAGGGAAAATTGTGGTAGGTATGCAAAATAAATGAAAAATTTTAATTAATAAAAAAATTAAGGCTGGGCGGTGGTGGCACACTCCTTTAATCCCAGCACTTGGGAGGCAGAGGCAGGAGGATCTCTGTGAGTTTGAGACCAGCCTGGTCTACAAAGCGAGTTCCAGGAAAGGTGCAAAGCTACACAGAGAAACCCTGTCTCAAAAAACAAACAAACAACAAAAAAAATTCACCTTGCTTGTGCTCACCATTTTGGGTTAGGCCACTGTGAACACTGTTTTGTGATAACTATAATGACCTTGTCTCTGGTGATTCAATGATATCACCAGCCACTTGGGGCCCAATTAAACCTATTACATTTAATTCATCCAATTGAGCAGCAGCATCTACAACCCTAAGGTCTGGCACAAAGAAAAGGGTGACAACAAAGCTCTTCAAATGTGCTGGTGCCCCTCTCACCATTTTGTGTCTTATAGGATCCCTGAAGGGCGTGTCTTCTGAACCTTCCCATTGTGGAGGATTAGGTTTTACACAGCATACCCACTCTAGCATTGCACTTTCCCTGAGTCTTAAAATCCCTTCATCAACATGAAGCCAAGAGATATTAGCCTCCTTTTCAGTTGGCAATCTTTTGATAAAAGCCTCATTCAACAAGTCAAACCTTTAAAACTTTTTTTTTTTTTTTGAAGTAGAATCTCCACTGAGAGGGCTCATATCAATAAACTCAACCTGATGTGTTCCTTCCATCATTATTCCATACCCTTAAAATTCATTCCCACACATATTCCCTTGACTTCTGCTTGAATGAATTAGCAAACTCATTAAGTTCCTTAGCAGTGTAGTACACATCCTCATGGATTATACCTTCTACCTACACTCTAGGATCCTGCTTTGTCTTAAGTCCAGTTAGGTCTAGAGGCAACAATTGGTGGCCCTTGACAGACATTGGTATTGTCTTGCATGGCATTTCCTTCAGAAAAAGTCACTGCTAGTTTAGCAGACAGTGAAGTATTGATTTCCTCAGTAAAAGGTGAAAAGGTCAATGTTCTAAGGGGTGAGGCTAAGGGTACTACTTCCTCAGGTGAGATAAACCTTGGAGAATCTGAGAGTTCAAAGTTCTCAGCTTCAATAGGATTCAGCCATCATCCCCATCCTAAGTTATAGGATTCCATTCTTTACCAATTAATGCTCTTACTTTAATACCTAACACTCTCTGAGGCTGAGACTTGAATTTTTGCTGTAATTCAGCCAACCTTATACTGAGGACTTCAGTTTGATCTTCCACATCTTGAGCTCTGCGTCTGCTGGAGAGAAGATTCTTGTCCACAGCACACTTAGAAACCTTTTAGACCATTTCTTCATATCTGGAGCTGGTCAACTTTATCACTAAGTTCATGGTTGTCCTTCACCATATTCTAAAATTGGTTAATTTTATCATGGAGTTCATTCTTATCCTTTATCAATTTATCCAGAGATATTAAGAGCAACCATTTTCCTTATTTTCTCCCCAAACTGTCAAAAGTTTGATATATTGGGTCATTAAATCCATTGTCAATCACCATTTATGAATCAGGAAAGTCAAAGGCATTTATCTCTTTAGGTTTGAAATACAGTTTGCACCATGGGACTTTCAGTAATCTCTGAGCTCCCTGGAGAGAGAGAGAGAGTGACTGGAGAGGATTCAGTAACTGAAGATGCTGATGAATTGAAATGGTCTGGAAAATTAAAAATCCTATTCCAGGTACTTAAAAGATTTATCCTCTCACTTCTGTTTCTCTAGAATCACTCTGGAACCAAAATATGTATTAGTCAGAATTCATGGAATAAACCCCATCCCATCTCTCATATCTATATGAATTTATTGAAATAACTTACAGGCTCACAATGGCTTGTTGTGAATGAAAAGACAAAAAATCTAGTAGTTCCTCAGTTGCACAAAGCTGGGTGTCTCAGTTGGTTTCTTGTACATGCTGGAATCCCAAAGAGGTAGCCTCCAATGCCAGCAAAGGAATGGATATGCTCGCAAGGTGAGGGCAAGCAGGTGAAGGATGAACACACCCCCTTCCTTCTTCCATTGTCCTTCCAGCAGAAGGTGTAGATCAGATTAAAGGTGAGCCTTCCAGCCTCAAGACCTGGATTAAAGGCATGTGTCATCCAGCCCCAAGAACCAGATCACAGACATGTTGTCTTCCTGCTTCAAGATCAGGATAACAGGTGTGCCCTCCATTTCTGGATTATAGTTCATTCTAGATATAGTCAAGTTAACCAACAAAAATAGCTGTCACACAAGGGAACACCACCAGAGGAAGAATTTAAAATGAAGATAATTTAAAATAATGTCATGGATATCAATCATAAATGACCATTGAGGAAGAGGAGTTGGAGTTTGGATTAGTGTCTTTGAACTTGGCTCTGCAAGTTTATGAAGGGTCTATTTGTGGAACAAGACTGAGAGCCAAAGAAAGTGAGGCATGGCATGCATGTGAGACTGCATGGTCCCTTGGCATGCTTTGATTGTTAGGAATGAATAGGGGTTCAGGTCAAAGTTAGGTATGACCTTGTACAGTACCATTATATAACGTATCTGTCCTGAAGTTATGCAACCAGGGCCATGCAAATATAATAAGGCCTGTTATTGTTTGAATTTGAAATGTCTTTCACAGGCTTATGTGTTTACATATCTGGTCCCCACCTTATATTTAGGGAGGTTGTCAGTCCTGACTAGCAGCAGTGGGTCACTGAGAGTTTAAGGAAGCTCTGCTTTGAATCCTGTTCTCCCTGCTTCCTGATCTTCCAAGATGTGAACAAACTATGTTGCAAGCTCTTGCCACTGCGACTTCTCTGTCATAGACTTGTCCCTGTGATACCATGAGCCCAAATAAACTTCTTCTCCTTCAAGTTGTTTCTGTCAAGTATTTTAGTCACAGTAATGAGAAAAGTGACAAATATAGAAATGTTTTCAACATGTCTGAGGCTTCGGCATTAACCCACTGATTAAGATTCCCTTTGCACTTAACTAGCTCTTAATTACCTTCCAGTATTCTCATGTTCTTGCTATATTATTCAAATAAATACCTGTGACTTCTCCATGCTTTCAGATAAAATTTTCTTTTGGTTATAGGTGTCTGAGCACTCAGGCTGCTCAAGTTTTTGTCCAGTCTGTTTTCCAGAAGACCTGATGACTTGGTGCATATAAATATATGCTATTTACCCCTATAAGATGTAAGCACACTTTTATTAGAAAGACCAGAAAAAATAAAAATATTATGTCTTAGCAAAGACATACTACCAGGTCCATTAAGACTTCAGGAATTTTGTACTATAGCACTGGTTTTATTTATTCTGTTCCAAATGATTCACCCTTCTTCATCCAGGTACATTTTCTATTGCATCTATAGAGTTGATCATTTGCATATTTGAATTGCATTAATAATAACAAAAATTCAAATGAACAAATCCAGTAATGTCTTTCTAAACTGGTCTGAGAAGTATTTTGAAAAGTGAATACAAATGATTTTGCTATTTTTGTTGTTGTTATTGTTAATACATATTACACTCAGCCTGGAATAATTTTTAGCTTCCCAGGGAACATAGAGTTTGATTAAAGAAAAATATATGCTTTTATGAATCTAAAAGTAACACTAGTTAAATTTGGTAAATTCAGATGTTCTTATTTAAAAAAAGAACAAAGAAAACAGAAATCAAATAAGCACATAGTCTCCAATATTAATATATGAAGAAATAAAGAAAGAGGCCTTCTGCTTCCAACTTTTCTTATTAAAAAATGGAGTGAAAGGAACTGGAGCCAGGGATGGTAGTTCATGCCTTTAATTTCTGTGCTCAGCTGGTAGAGATAGGAAGTACTCTGAGGCCAGCCTAGTCTATATGGAATTTTTCAGGCCAACCTGTATTAAAATCCTCTATATAAAAAAAGAAAAGCAGTCAATTGAAAATCTTTAGCTCATTTATATGACCTGAAAACCTTTTTAAATACAATGTGAAGAAAATATTTTGGAGTAAAGAAGATATATGAGAAATGGGAGTATTTAAAGAAAAACAAAATGAAAAACAAGCATCAGACTCTAAAATGAAGTATAGGTCAATAGTTGTGTGGTTTGTCTTGTGCAAAAGATTACAGTCATCCACAGTAACTGATTAGCTGTCATACAATATTCTCTACAGTTGCCAATAGTTGCCAATGCTGACAGAAAGTTGCAAGTAACTCCATATAAGAGTGCCTTTCAGGGGAACACAAAAGCAGAAAGCTTCATGCACTATGAAAAGTGTCCCCAATCTTGTCCTTTTGCAGAAGGACATGAAGATTATTACACAACGACAAAAATGCCCTTTGGTTTTACTAAAATAAGAAATTGAGCTAAAAGAATAGATGGCCTAATAAAACAATTGATAAACACACCAATGGGGATATCTACAAAGGCAAAGGGACTATGACAACCAGAAGATTGTTTAATATAATGTCAAAAGCTACCAATATAAAAGACTCCAATTTACTCCTGTCTACAGATGCTGGGAAGCTTTTGACAGTTAATTGGAAGCTTTTATTTTTGACATCGAAAAGCATGGGCTTGACACAAGAATTCATTTTATGGGCAGAAACATTATCTGATCACCCAAAGGCCAAAATTAAGGCTAATATGTATAATTGGAGACCATTTCTTTCTTTCTTTCTTTCTGTTTTTGACAAGGAAGCAGCCACAGGCTGTCCACGTTTTCCCTCTATTATTTGGTTCATCAATAGAATCTCTGGCAGGCAAGATGAAGGAATAAAAATGGAGTACTTAAGGCCCACAATTTTATTGTGAGTAGATAATGTGTCTCAATTCTGGGTTGCATGTAAACTTGTGAAATCTACTTCTGTGAAGTCAAGTGGGAATTGAATCTCTTCTCTTACTGGAGGGGCTATTTGGTTTTAGTTCAAGAGGTATTTTTCTTTTAGGGCCATATTATTTATTGCTAAATAAAAAATGTTTTTGTCAGATGGTGTCTTCTTTGTCCTTGGATCATACGATTATGCCTACTTCTTCTCTTCTTGACAGCCCCACCCCAACAACGTGTTCTCTGTGGATCAGATGAGCAGAACTTCTAGTAATGGTCACACCCTACCACATTCTCTTTTACTTTTACTTTCCTAGTAATATATAATGGAGATTATCTGATGGATAAATAGCTAAATGAAAATGATAGGTTTATACATTTAAGCATGAAACATCTAACAAACGACTAAAAAATGATGGCAGGTATGGGTGCATTGTGCAGATGAATACCATTTTGTTTTCTTCAAAACAGCTTTATTGAGATATACTTAATAAGTACAATGCACCCATTTAGAGTGCATGATCAAAATTTTTATTTATTTAAATGGTGTGAAAACAATTCTGATGCTGAACTTTAGAACATTTCTATCATCCTAAAGAGAAATCCTATAAGCATTAGTAGTCACTTCCCATGCTTTTCTAACTTTGCAAGCCCTGGACAATAATTAATTTATTTCCTGTTGCTGAATATTTGCCTATTCTGAAAATTTCTTATATATGAGATTATATATTTGGCTTCTTTGTATCTGGCTTCTTTCATTTAGTACAATGCTTATAAGAGTCTCTCATTCTATAATGTAAACCTTACCTTTATTTCCTTTTATATATGAACAATATTCCATTCTACATATATATCACATCTTCTTTATACACCCATTTATCACTTGATAGGCCATTGAAATGTTTTACTTTAGTCTATTCTCAATACTATTGCTATGCAAACTCATGCACAAATTCTGTGTGATTTTATTCCCTTCCTCAAGTATACACCAATAATGAAATTCTTAGGTAACCTGGAAACACTGTATTTAGTTTTCAAGATATTTCCAAAGTGGCTGCTATGTAAAATGGGTGAGAGGGTTACATGCTTCCCAGATCCTCCCCAACACTTGTTAATGTCAACCATTTTATTACCTTGTTATCACATGACTTCTATATTATGTAATATCCAATGAAGTGATACATTTTTTTCATGTGATTATCTCAAGAAAGATTAACTCAGAAGTTTCTCATTTAAAAAATTCTATTGTTTCTTTGTATTATAGTTTTAGGATTTTCTTATATAGTCTAGAAACATTCTGTCTCTTAAAGATGATAGTTGGATCTTATTTTTTTAATCCAGTCAGCTGGTCTGTCTTTTAACTGGTGAAATTAGTTCTTTTGCATTTATTTCATTATTGAGAGGGGTGCTGTTTCTTTTCTTTTCTTAAATATAAGTTTTATGTTACTGTTGTTTCTATGGGAGAAGAGCAGGTCCATTTTTCCTCACATACCACCATATCATTCCTGGTTTTCCTTTCTCTTTTTGTGGACTGCTCCTTTGATTCTGACCCTGGGATTGATCACTACTTTACACTTTGATTCCTTGAGCTCTTTATTTTCAGCTGCTCCTAGTTTATATTACATATGGTTCTTATGAATTGACAGCTGTGTTTGAAAGATTGATCCAATAGGCTTCACAAAATGTCTACTGTTCTTTGATAACCAAATGGATGGTTTTTATCCTGATGCTTAGCCTTACTGCTCTTTTACCAACTATGTCAAGTTTCCTGTTCATCTGTTTTGAACACTTATTGAATATGTTCATGGCAAGAACAATAAAGCTTCCTTTGACTAAAATCTACATATTGGTTCAGTTAAAACATTTTCCCTATTGAGTGACATATTCGTGCATTGATTTTTTTTGGGGGGGGCTGAGGATCGAACCCAGGGCCTTGCACTTGCTAGGCAAGTGCTCTACCATTGAGCTAAATCTCCAACCCTTGTGCATTAATTTTTGAGCCATTTTAACATAATCATTACCTGCTCAATGCTATCCAGGTTTTTTTTTTTTTTTTTGTACAAAACCTCTTCTCTATGTTATAGTGTACTATATATCTGGATTGGTATCTGATGAGATTTGCCTCTTAGGGAATTTCATCTACAAATATGCCATTGTTGTGTTTACAATTTGTTTGAAGAATTAGAAATATCAAGGCAGCCTAATTTTCAATACTATAGTTGTACATAACTACTATGAAAATATAAGAAAGTTTATCTGAGCCAGACTTCCCTATTTCTTCTCTAGGGTCTAGCCAAATGAGTCTACCTGATATCCCCATCCATGTAACCTCCCCTACCACCAGAGCTACCTCATATCCAGTAGCCTATATTGAATGTACTACAACTGATCTCTAGGCTTCTACTAGGACATATCTCCAAATCTAGAGGTTTCTCCCATGTGACATCTAACATTTCTACCCAGTCAGATTTATGTCACCACTATAGGTTTAAACTAGGAGGCACATCATTTCACTAGCCAAGTCTCCTCTGTCTACCTGACTTCATTCCTCCCAAGCCATTTCCAATTTCTAGGTCTAACCTGCCACCACATTTTTTCTTCTGCCCCAACTAGTACTGTGCAGACACAGAACTAATAAAAAACACTACATGCTCAGATGTCATTGCAAATATCTGAACAATATGAAAGATCAAGCCAGTATCTTCTCTACAAATTCTACCAGTCCCATAGAAATGTTTGCCAATAAAAATTATCTAAATGAATCCCCAAGCATGGAATTTAATAGAACAATAATAAACTTTAACAAAGAATTGAGTAATTTAAAGAAGACACAAAGAAACAGCTCAATGACATTAAGGAAAAAGAGCTTAAGGAGAATAAACTTCTGAATGATGCTCAAGAAAACTCAAACATAAGGTTGATGGAAATGATGAAGACAATCAGGACTTAAGAACTGAATTCGATAAGGAGATAGAAATATTGAAGAAGACTCAAGATGAACTGAAGATGAAACTGAAATATCCAATAACTCAACTAGAAAACTAAAGGAAGCTGTTCAAGTGGAGTTAATCAAGAAGAAAATAAGACATCAGGATTTGAAGAAAAAGTAGAGGACCTAGAACAAATACACACACACACACACACACACACACACACACACACACACACACACACAAACAGAGAGAGAGAGAGAGAGAGAGAGAGAGAGAGAGAGAGAGAGAGAGAGAGAGAAGGATCATATAGAAAATCTGAGACACCATCAAAAAACCAAACCTTTGAATTGTAGCATAGATGAGGTAGAAGAATCCCAGATAAACGGCACAGATAATATCTTCAACAAAATCATAGAAGAAAAATTCCACTAACTAAAGAAAGGCACACCCATAAAGGTACAAGAAACACACAAAGCATTGGATAGACAAGACCAGAAAATCTCCACAGCATGTCATAGTTAAAGCACTAAGTATTCATAACAAAAGAGTATATTGAAAGCTGCAAGAGGAAGAAATACAAATCACTTATTAAGGGAAACCAAACAGAAGAAAAGCTGGTTTCTCAATGGAAGCTTTGAAATCCTGAAGAGCCTGGAACAATGCATTCCATGTCCCTAAAGATTATAATGGCCAGCATACAATAATATCCCCAACAAAACTACCTATCATAATTGAAAGAGAAATAAAAACTTTCCAAGATATAAACAACCTAAAATATTTTATATTCAATAAGCCAAAACTCAATAAAATACAGGAAATATTATTTCAGACTGAAGAGAGAAATGAGCATAGCAGACTTTGGAAAGAAATACACAGCCGTAATTGTTAAAACACAAGGTATTACTGAGAAAACAAACAACACAAATAACTAACTAAATGATGACCATATTACTATACATAATTCAATAATAACTAAATACCAATGGCCTCAATTCTCCATTCAAAAGACAAAGGCTAAGTAGAATATAAAACAAAACCGATTTGTCTGTTGTCTTCAAGAAACAAATCTTAGCTTTGAAGACAGGCACCACTTTATACTAAAAGGATGTACAAAATACATTAATCAAATGGGACCAGAAAGCAAGTAGGTGTTGCTATCCTAGAATCTTACAAATATCTAATATCTATTAGACATTGCTGGGGTAGGCTTTTTGAGGCACAATAGAGAGGTGAGTAGCTAGATATGAGTGATCTGAGCAGAAAATGGGAAAGGGAAGGCTGTGATTGAGGAGGAGAAGGGGAGATAAATGTAGAAGGAGAGAGGAAGATAAGTTCAGGGGAGCAGAAGATAAAATAGCAATAAGGATGTCTTGAAAGTCTTAAAGAATCATACTATCAGCTATTTTCCTTTAAAAGAGCTCTAATACATGCAAGTCTGTGTGTAAATATACATATATAGTTTAAGGTATAAGTGAAATTTTCTTATTTGGGCTCATAATGTTCCCCCCAAGAGCCAAAGACACCCTAAAAATCAGGTCAGGTATGAGAAAGCCTTCTTTTGAGTTGTTCAGGGTTGTCCAAGAGACTCCATAAAACATAGAGTCATCCTCCTGTTTTCCCCCTCTTCGAATACACTTTCTTCAACCTTATTCTAAAATATCTCAGAATAAAACATACAGAAAAGAGAGAAAATGCACACTACTAGAAGAAAAAAATACAATTCTAATGTTTTGTGCCAGAATTAAAAAAAAAAAAATTCTGCCACTTTGATGTCATGCCGGCTAAATATACCTTAAACCCTTTAATTCTTATTCCAAATAAAGTTAAGCCCATAAAACAAAAGTATTTGAATAAAGGTAGGAAACATTACATTTGAATCTATTGAGGTTGTTTTTCTATAGGAGAAATGAGCTGCTTTACTTGTTTGTAGAGCAGCAGAACAATGCTTTCAAATTTCTGAAATACACTTACAGCATCTTTGTGCCATCAAAGTTTTGGACAGCAAAGTAGGGTCACAGAATCCCCATCATGGCCAATGGTGTTGTGGGGTGTATAGTGCCTTTATAAAGTGGTACATGTTGGGGAAAAGGCAGAGAATCTGGTGTTAAAATATTGAGAGATGTAACTTTTGATGTGTATTCCCAGACCAGAAATTGGAAATGAGGCAGTGAAAGGCATGTTCTAATTTCTCCAATTATGACATGAACTCTGTACTTCTCACTACCTTTTGGCAGTCCATTAAACTATGAGTCCAATAGTAAACCCCATCTATTCCTAGTCTTAATTAATAATCCACTCACTTTCTAAAAGTCACATTGATTGTCAACTGCTGTGGGTTGTCTTTTTGTACACTGTGAATACATGTTGTTCCCATTGGTTAATAAATAAAGCTGCATTGGCCTATGGCAAGGCAGCTTAGGGGCAGGAGGGAAAATCCAAGGAGAGATATAAGAAAGAGAAAGGTGGAGTCTAAGGAGTCACCAGCCTGCTGCCCAAGGAACAACATGCCAGCAGACCAGTAAGCCACGAAATAAGTGGCAAACATAGATTAATAGAAACAAATTAATTTAAGATATGAGAGTTAGCTAGCAAGAAGCCTGCTATAGACCATGCAGTTTGTAAATAATACAAGCATCTGTGTGTTTACTGGGTCTGAGCAGCTGTGGGACTGCATATGAAAGAAATTTTTCCTGACCACGTGGCCAGGCAGGACCAGAAGAACCCTTCAACTACAGTCAACAAAACATTTTACTATATAAGTCTGCAGGGGTCATTTCAAATTCAAACCATCATAATCGATTTCTATCTTAGTTTTTTGGAGTATTTACCATGTCACTTTCACAGAGATACAAGGAGTTACTTATACTTTAGAAAGCCTTTATTTCCTTCACACAAGTATGTATGATAAACATGGAATTAAACTTGTAGTTTAAAAGCATTTGTTTTATAACATGGATGGTTTCAGCATTCCTTCTTTTTAGCAACACCCATTATTGGTGTTGCTGTAAAAGGATGAGTTCAATGTCTCTCTCTTTGTAGAAAGCTGAAACAGTTATGGAAGCCATCCACCTTATTTCCCTCTGCTGTTAAACTCTGAATGGTGACTTCTTGGGAACGTTCCATATTTTGATACTGATTGAAATTTCTTAAGTAATAAAAACACTTTCCCCAAACACAAACAGAATATCCAAGATAACCTGGCCATGTTCCTCTCTTACCCTTAGTGCTTTCTACAGCCACCTATGTCCTCTGATCCCATTTTGATGAAAAGTCTGTATTCTGTGTACTCAAAATTATGCCCAGTGTCCATACAGTATGTTATTTGTACCTTTTATTGCCACCATTTCTCTAGTAAATGACTCAACTTGGCACTAGGAAGAAAAGAACCATTCTTTTGTCTTCCTTCATTTAAAATTTCTGTACAAGATTTTACAAATTTAATGTTTCATAAAAAATTCAAAAACTGGCATGTGGCAACCTACAGAATACTGTTGGGATAATTACTGTAAGTTACAGGAGCTTATAGCTTAATCTGTGGCAAGTTGGCAATTTGATGACATTATCTCTCTATTGGCTAAGGTAAATTTTCTTAGTAGTTAAGGTTTTTCATAACCCAATGAAATTCTGTTACTTTACTTACTTTGCTATCATATTTTATAATTTTAATAGCATAATTCTTTATTGATTCTTTGGGAATTTCACATCATGCACACCAATCCCACTTATCTCCTAGTTCTTCCATATCTGCCCCTCACCCCTAAAGCATCCTCCAGAAGCACTCCCCCAAATTAATTAAAACCAAACCAAACCAAATCAACCAACCAACCAACCAACCAAACAACCCACTTCACTCCTTCATCTTTCCAACACCTCTTTATTCATCTTAATGGCATCAGGAGCTACAATGTGTTTTGTAGTATACCCCTTTGTTCAATCAGCCTTACCCACAAAATGTTCATTGCAAGGAGTCATTGGTTTGGTTCAAGTCCTCTGGTACACCACCAATGGGTACTATCACCAATGGACCCTTATTGAAACCCCTCTTGGAAATCCAGCTGTTGGAGATCTTGAGGCCATTATTCCCCAGGACCAGTCACTTCCCAAAGTTCAGTGGGTCATAAATTGGGCAGATGTTAGGGTGGGCCAATCCAATACCCAAGATATGGGTCTGAGCTGGTTGGCTGGGGCCATTTGGACTGCCCCCTGGTGAGGGACAGAGCTAGTTGTCCTAGGCTCATGTCATTTAGGCCAGCTCTCCCACGCCTATGTGATGGGTGCAGCCATCTCTCCTAAGTGTGGAAATAATTCTTCCATGGGAGGCAGGGCCAGCTCACATACTGCAGTGTCCAGCAAGGGGCAGGGCCAACCATCCCAGCACCAGTGAGGAGCAGGAATCGTTCAGCATGGCCCTCAGATTTCAAAATGCATGGTTCCTATGCCTCCATGTAGTAACACCGGCTATGGACATGATCACAGACCCCAACTGCAACAGGAACACAGACCTAGATGTCACTGTTGGCAGCAGCCTTGGCTCAGACAGCACTATGGCCCTAGGTGATAGCACAGATGACTCATATTGGCATGACCCCAATGGCAGCATGGTCCTTGGACACCAATATGAACCCAGGTGGCTGCCCATACCCCTAGCATTGGCATGGTCTTATATGGTATCAGGAGCCACATACATCAGCACAACCCTGGCTGTGGTAGGACCAGAAACCCAGACATGGCCCTAGGCAATAGCCAGGCCCTGATGTTACTCTGGTTCTGGGTGGCAAGCAGGCCACCAACATCAGCCCATTCCTCATCTCCCACCCTTGCTTCTTCAGTTCTGACTCTTTCCACATCATACCATATACTCGCTCATCCTACTGGCACCCTTGTGGTGCTGGCGGGCCTGGGTAAGCCTTCAGCCAGCCGGAACTGTTAGGATCCAGGCTGCCCCGTGGGTGTCTTTTGCCCACCTGAGCTTTGTGGCATGGAGTGGGCCCCTGGATCTTCTGTTTCTTATTTTTATGAGTAACCTTAATGATTTATATCTAAAATTCCTAACTGATTTGTTAATTCTGCTTTTATTGTGAACTAGTTAATTTTCTTCTCTATTTCCTAATTCTCCTTATCCGTGGATTGTTTTACAAGTTGTGCCCTTTTGTCTGCCTGACTCTCTCCTTCCTGCTGCCAGCAGCAGGGTTGCCAATCTGTGGAGTGGGCAGTCTTTGCATCTCTCACCAGAGAGACCTCTTCTTTGGCTAAACTTCATTTCTTCTCTTTTTCTACTGATTTTTCTAGAAACTTCAGTATAGTTTTTAACAGTATCTGTAACAGTGAGGAATGAGTGTGTGCCTGATTGTAAACAGATTATCTATCTGAAAAAATTTACTACTATTTGTTAACTTTTTCAGTGGACTTCTAATGGGTATACTTTCTATTTTATTAAGTTAAGAAAATCTGTTTGAACACATATGTGGATGTTCTCACATTACATAGAACTGAGTTCTAAGTACAGCTGTATTCTAATAGGTAGAGTAGTAGATTTTTTTAGTTGTTGTTTTTTATTTGTAGTTTAAAAAGCATTTTTGAAGAACTTGTATTTCTCTTGAAAAATAAGGAAATGTTCTTTTGGAAAAAAATGGAGTGTATAAAATGTGTAGTACTCATCTCAAGCTACCAGCAAAGGCCCAGATTTGAGTGGTATCATTTATCAGCTAACCATTTGTTTTAAAAGATTCCCCTAAGTTTGTTCCTCAACATGTTATTGATTCTTCCATGTAAAAAGTTTTTATAATACAAGAAACTTGGAAAATGTGTTACCAAACAAAACGAAATGTGATTTTTTAAAATGCAGCATTTCTTTAAGGATTGATTCTTTAAGATACAGATGAAGTGAAGTTCCAACAGGGCATACATGGTTTTCAGGGGCATCTCCCATCCAAAGTCTTGTCTTTCTCTGTAGTTTAGTGTGATTTATATGTTGTTGCTATTTGAAAAACAGAGCAAAAGTCGTTGTTGTATATGCCCAATTAAACACAATTTACATCAGAAGAACTGTTTAATAAAGACTTGTATCAGCATGTTTCTCTAGAGATCAGTATACTTGTCTTAGAAAGCAAACTAAGTAAACCAAAAAATTAGTCCATTCTGCTCTGCTGTCTGGAGATTAGGCTAGCCAACGTAGATAAACTAGCAGTTTTAGCTCTGAGAATGAAGCTGTCAAGGATGTTTTAGCTTAATCAGACATGTATTTCGTGTCTTTCTATTGATTCAAGAGAACAGTAAGATCATTGCTAACAGTATTTAGATTATAAGATACAGGGATAAACATATAGATTGGTTGGTACTGAGTTCAAGATTATCTGAAATAGAATGTCAGATGCAAAGGGGATAGATTCATTTGACTAACTACCGTTACCTTATTTAATTGGCCTGAATTTCTCCCTTGCATGGTGGATATAACTAAGAGATTAACAAGAGCCAGAGAAGGAAAAGAGAGTAGAAGCAAAGCATTTTGGAATACCAAAATAATTTAATTGGATCCCAGATGAATTAAGATGTGTAGGAGTCCAAATTATACCCCCAATACAAACTTGTGTAAAGCTAATTTAAAAATAATTTAGATAGAGTGACTGTTCCATATTAACAGGAAGAATGTCAAAGTTACCATAAATATGCCAAAAGGAATTTCATTCATATAAAATTGTAATTATCAAGCTTATATCTCAACAAGGTGGGAAAGTTTGGAATCTATTTGAAGTATGAAAATTTAAAGTTTTCTATGCCTCATTTGAAGTATAGGTACTGAACACAGACTATACCAGTTGCTTTGGTTCATTTTAATGGTATTTCTGGAGGTTACATGAAATTTTACATTCGAACATGTATATGTACGTAAAACGAACCTTTGAAAAGACGCTATAAACGAGCGGGCTATCATCATATCACACAGTAAAGGGAGCAGATGTTTTGTTTCTACCACTTCCGGCTTCTTTCCCAACTTTTAAGTCTCCCTCTCTTTCCCGTCCTCCACTTGCCCTCCTTGCCTTTCTCTGTCTCTTTGGCTCAGCTAATTTAATTCAAAGCCCCCAACTTCCATGTTCTTTTTGGTCTTTGATGAACTTGTGATCCAGTATTAACTTTTGCTTTATTCTTGGGATGCAGCTACTAATAGGGATAAAGTATTCAATGAGGTTATATATGTCTGTAAATTGTTCATGGTAATAAACAATTTTGGAGATTGTAATAAGTGAATGGTAAATTTTGGTCGCATGCCACCATCTCATCACAATTTTTACCTGGGAGGGGATAAAGAATCAGAATAGAACACATTATTTCCAATCTCATGATTTCTGGTTTTTTTTTTTTTTTTTCTTTTTTTTCTTTTCAGGTACTCATATATGGCACAGCCTGTTTTCAGTTTAGGATATCCACGATGTCACTGTCACTGCTCCAGGATGCTCTTGTTTGGAGATTGTTAAGGGTCAAGTATTCCTTTCAAGATTCGTGTTAAAAGTTTGTTCCTTGTTGTTAGATATTGAGAGTTAGAACTCGGTCAGATGCTTGAGAGTTGACTAGGTCTGCATGTCCTTTCCGTGGAGGTCCCTTAACCCTTCATGCATTAGTGCCTCAGCTAAAGAGCATGCCATCTGTTATAAATCCATTTTGGCTTTATCTACTGTGTGTGCCTATGTAGTGGGTGGTTCTCTGTGCTTCACTCCTGGAGCACCACCCCTAGTAGGCAGTAGGTAACTGCTAGGTACCTGTCCCTGCCTGCAGCATGGCTGAGACAGGGACCCCTTAAGAACTGAAATGCGTATGTGCTCACTCTCTTGGCTACCTCGTGATGCTGGATGCTGGACTGCAGACCAAGTCAGACTTCCCCAGAGAACCATGTTGGAGTGTGCCTCACCGCTCTTGGATCCTGTAACCAACCCCCTTTGCTTGCTATAAGTTGACTTAAAAAAAAAAATCAAAACCCTTTTGACTATCAGATAAACTACGTGGAATTGCCTCATTAATTGCCACTATATACTTATATTATGTAATGCACTGTACTACCTTGGGACTTTGCAAAGTCCCTGATAGCTAGAAGTCCCTTGATAAACATAACCCTTTAACCTTGACCCACTCAGCCTCCACAGTTGTGAGCTAAATAGAAATATAAGCTGTCTCATCTTGATGTTCAATTGTAGCAAGATAATTGAACTAAAGCAGGTTAATTTACATTGAGGAGTAAAAGAAATCACCTGGATAGCAGTTTCTCTCTATTGCACATTTTCTCCAAAAGAGAGGGAGGAGTTATTTCAGGATGGAATTGGTGTGGGAAAAGCTGAAATGTGCAGTGTTTGCAAGGACCCCTCCCCAGCTTTACAGAAGGACTGAACAACTGCTGGAGATGAAGACTGACCAGCCAAGCTGCGGAAAGGACATTCTCAGTTCTGGCAAGATGCCACCATACTGTTCAGCAAGCTCCATGGATTCAGTTTTCATGAGCTATCCCTGTGCTGGGGCAGGCTTCCCTGTGATCTTTGATCCTGTAAGTAACTCTTTACTCACACTCCTGTTAGCAACCCCAGTACAAACTCATTGGCTTACCAAGTTGGGCTTTTGTGTAATCATTGCTTTCGTCTGTTGGGAATTCCCTTTCTGGGGGGTGAGTAGACATGTGTGTTGAGCATTTTTGGGAGAAGTTTCTCATTCAACACCTGCTTTTCATTCTTTCAAAGAGTTCTTTGTCTCTTTTCTCTTCTTTAACAACTGAGTGCTACCCGGAACACTCTGACTATGGATTTAAAACAAAACAAAACAAACAAAACAAAACAAAACAAAAAAACCTATCAGAGAGATCAGTATTTGGGAGAGACAATTAAATCAATGGCTTAGTTTTGTTGTTGTTGTTGTTGTTTTGTTTTTTTAAATTCCATCCCCTGGTATGGAGGAAGAAATAGAGTAAACCAACTAGGAACAAAGACATTTTTGTGGCTCTTGTCTAAAAGCACAAAATATGAAGTGCTGTGGAATAACACTGTTATTCCTTTTGTACACTGTGAAGGTCTGTTGCTCTCATTGTTAATAAAAAGCTGACTGTCTAATAACTAAGCAGGAAAGGATTAAGTGGGAAAGCCAAATGGAGTGAATGCTGTGAAGAAGAAAGGTAGAGTCTCCAGCCAGACTTGGAAGAAGCAACATGAAAAGTACATAGATGAGGTAAATGAGCCTCAGGGCAGCACATAGATTGATAGAAATGGTTAAATTTAAGTTATAAAAAAGCTAGTTAAAAACAAGTCTGTAGACAAAATTCTAAATGGTCTTAGTAAATAAGAAACACAGAGCCAAATACAGAGTTAAAGTCTAAGAGATTAGAGCAAGAGCCACGACTCCCTTTAGCTTACCACTTGCTGCCATTGCTTCCTTTGAGAAAGAGACCTTTTCCTGTATGACCTGTCTTTTTATTGCCTTTCTGTTATGCCTTCTCATTGGCTCTAAACCCAACCACATGACTTCTTCATCACTGCCTGTTTATATAGATCTCCAGGTCTCTATGGTTGGTACTGGGATTAAAGGCATGTGTCATTATGCTTGACTGTGTCCTTGAACACACAGAGACTCTGCCTGCCATGTGATTAGATTAAGGGTGTGTGCTACCACTGCCAGACTTCTGCTTAATAGCTATGACCTCTGATCTCCAGGCAACTGTATAAACATACAAATAAAATCACATTTCAGCACAAATAAAATATCACCATACCAGTCTAAGCTATTAGCATTTATAATTAATAATAAGCCTCTGTGTGCTTATTTGTGGAGCAGCTGGCTGTCAGGGCAGAGCTGATTGGTGGTCTAGATGGGAAAACTCTGCCTATAATGAGGATTTCCTGCCTTTGAAATAGCATCAGTTCCTGTTAATAAATGCAGCAGAATAGTCCCCTTCTCTGTACATTTCCTTTTCTCTTCCCTTATTGGGTTCCAAGAACTATTTGCTTGGTTTAAACAAAAGCAATATTATTTATATTAATTTCTATTAACTTTGATTTTTATGCTGATGAACTTATTACACTATAATAATTATTTATATCATCAAGTGTGAGCTGGATTAACTATTATAAATTACATTTGACAATATTTCTGAGCTTCGTTCAAATCAAGTAAATGATGTCTGTCCTCAAATGCAATTATTGACTTTAACATTAAAATTTTTTAAAAATCTGAGAAATTACTAATATGAACTATTGCAATGGAGTACAGAGCTGATGAACTAAATTATTGAGTTTATTCATTTATTAAGTTAACGGTCATTCAAAACCTGCACCAAATAAGGAGATGGTCATGCAAGGCCAAAGACTACATAAATAAAATATCACCACAGATAGACAGGAAGAAGAAAGGAGAGGGGAGAGAGATGCCAGCCTGCTGCCCAAGGAACAACATGTCAGCAGACTGGTAAGCTATGGAACATGTGGCAAAACATATATAAATAGAAATGGGTTAATTTAAGTTACAAGAGCTAGCTAGCAAGAAGCCTGACCCATAGGCCATACAGTTTGTAAATACTATTAAGCCTGTGAGTGATTATTTTATTTTATAAGAGGCTGTGGGACCACCAGGCCCGGGAGGGTTGGGCAGGACTAGAGGAACTGGGGACCTGAGAAAACTTACAGCTACATTTGGCTGCCCAATGAGCAACATGTAATGGGATGCAGGTAAAGCCACAGAACATGTGGCAATACATAGATTAATAGTTATGGGCTAATTTAAGATGTAAGAGGAAGTAGTCTAGAAAACTATGCCCACATTCCCAAAAACTGGATTATGGATATTTGTCTTTGTTTAGAGATTGGTTACAAATTGTTATTGGTCATAGTCAATATCTTTCTAAAGAAAAAAGGGGGATAGTATATAGATATGATAGGATGAAAGGGTAGATTATTGAATCTACTTTGTTGTTGTTGTTGTTGTTGAGACAGGGGTTCTTTGTGTAGTTTTGGTTTCTGTCTTGGGATTAAAGGTATGTGCCACTACTGCCTGGTGAGTCTACATTTAAAGAGCAACAACTTATGTAAAATATTTTACATTGCTATAGATTTTAATTTATTACAAATTTAAAGTTAATTTTGTTGTATTGTATGCATATTTTTACCCTTGTTTAAAGTATTATGTTTGTACAACTCATTTGAAATTGTAATGTATAATTAAGAAATGCAGATTATTAGTCATCTATGATAAACATAGACATGCTAGTTAAGTTTTCTAGGTATACATAGATATATTTACATTAGGTAGATAATCTTCAAACACTTCAAATACCTAAAGAATATGGCATTTAGAATGTTTTTAAAGCTTAAACTTTTCTGGACTGTGAAACACATCTACTCCTGGCAGTACCAATTTACTTCAAAGAGAAAGACAGGAAGATACTCTATATGGAATTTATCTGTTTCTTAGCAGAACTGGCCATTTGGGCGAGAAACTGATCTTGCCTGGACTTCTTGATAATATGTTATACAAAATGGACATGCAGGACCCATAGGAAGGTGACCACTGAATTTGTCAAAACAAGGCAAAATGGTCCTTCAGGTTCCTGCTTTGCAAAGGAGACTGCCAGACATTCTACAGGACACAGGAAAAATGACGGAGAGACTAGGCTTATGGGCTGAGTATGGATGCTCCAATGTTGCAGAGGAACTTTGGATGACTATACAGGCAGGCATCTATCTCTGTCATTTCCAGAATTTTGGAAGTTGCTTACAATGTATTTCTTGTTTACTTAGGTAATATTATATCCTCCTGAGGTCTTTGATATAGTTGAAGACTAGACAGTTATAATTTTCCTTGGTTATGATAAAAGATAAATTATATATAAAACTTTAGACTCACAAATATGAGAGATAATAGAGTATTTTCTTTAATTTTGCCAAATACAAAGAGACTGGATATTGTAATTGCTTGTAATTCTTGCTTGATAACTGTTCTATTATATGTAATTTTACTATGTTAAAGTAAAAAACATTTTTTTGATTAGATAGAAAAGGGGAAGTGCTATAGGATATTTTTCTGTATGCTGTGAATATGTGTTGCTCTGATTGGTTGATAAATAAGGCTGCTTTGGCCTATGGCAAGACAGCTTAGAGGCAGGCAGGAAATACAAGCAGATAGACAGGAAGAAGAAAGGAGAGAGGAGAGACACCAGCATGCTGCCCAGGGAATAATATGCAAGCAGACTGGTAAGCCACGTGGCAAAACAAAGATTAATAGAAATTGGTTAATTTAAGTTAAAAGAGCTAGCTAGTGAGAAGTCTGAGCTATTAGGCCATACAGTTTCTAAGTAGTATAAGCCTCTGTATGTTTACTTGGGTCTGAGTGGCTACAGGACTAGACGGGACTAAGGAAAACTGACTACACATTATAATTACTTCACTTTAAACACTTTTCCTTATTTCATGTTTCATATTTTAAAGTAAATTCATTTCATCTGTCTACCAAATGAAATGCACTTAGAATCCTTACTGAGATTAATCAACGAGAAGCAGTTGTGAGAAGCAGTTGTGAAGTGTTTGGTTCTTATTGTTCTGGTTTTTGATAAATTTGATAAAATGTCAATTCCCTAAAGTATGGGAAGGAAACAAGTAGACTTCAGATCACAGTAGTGTGTAAGTTATGGTTCTCTGGGATGGGCTGAGATGGATATGTAATAGGAGTGGGGTCTTCTTATGTGAGTCAGTGGTTGGTGAGGAGTTAGGAGCCTGTGGTGGTGAGGAGTCAGGAAGAGCCTTTTTACAACATGTGCTGTGCATGCATTATTGCTAAAGGCCATGAGAGCACTGCATGTGTCTTCATTTACAGCTCTGGAACCTTAACTCTGAGAAGGTGAGTCATGGTCTGCTTTCTTTTGAAGTGTTATCACATATGTTCTCATAAAAGCAAGCATATTCAATGCAGATTGGGGTGGGATCACTCCTCACCAAGCCAAAGGCTTTGTGGGTTTTCCTCCTATAGCAATTATTTTTCCTGAGATGTAATTTACATAACATAGCATGTGACCTTTCAAGTTATTCAATTAAACAGTATATAGAAGTATATATACCTCTTTTATATTGGTAGTCATCCCCAGACTCCTTCACCCTTTCTGGTGGCCACGGGTTTTGCTTTCTGTCTCTATGAGTTTCCTTTTCTGGGCATTTCACACAATTCAAATTATACCATGCATGGCTCTTCTGTCTGATTGCTGTTACTTAGGATGATGTATCCAATGTTTGGTGTCAGTCCTTCTGTCCCTTCTGTGGCTGTACACTGCTTCCTTGCATGGGTGTGAAATTGCATTTACTTTTGTCTACTGATTCATCAGTAGATTAGCATCTGGACTGTTTCCACTCTGGGTCAACTTTGAATAATGTTGCTATGTCTTTGAGTTTTTGTCTGGGCTAGGGACTTCATGTCACAGGATGTGTGATTTTGTATTGTAGTTACCCAGTGCTTTGTCATTTTCTCTTACTCATCTGTAAATCCTAAAAGTTCAAGAACACATTTGTCTTATCAGCTAATATGTCAAGAACAGCAGTTCTATGTACGCAACAAGTGACTGAACAAATTAAAGAAGACAGCCCTAGAGCTCCAGGTTGGAGCTTTGAGATGTTCATCTAGTGTGCCCTGTCATTTTACTGAAGGTGGTATCCCTTACTGTTGGGAATGAGGCTGTGGAGATGAGGCTCCTGGCTCGAATTTTTTCCTGACGTATTTGATTGTGGGAGTGAAGGTTACATTGATACAGTAAACTCATAATTTGTTTGGTTGTGTGCTATCACCTATCAACAAAAGTCAGAGGAAATCGAGATTTGTTTTGACAGCTTGTACCAGGAGCACTTGGGACATTTATTAGTGTGGGAAGCGGACCATGATTGCAAGTTTGTCTGTTGTCTTGCCAATTAAACCTACTTGCCTGAGTGCCCTTCACTGCTCATAGTGGGGTTCTACCCACTGGGGACTGTGGACAAGTTCATCAATGTTCAGTTCATCTCCCATGTTTCTCTTACTCCCTCTTTGCTCACCTCTTTCTTACTTAGTTCTGAACTCATTCAGGAAGACTTTTCTGAGCTTAGTAACAAATGCTACCTGACTAATTCTACTTTTAGAAATATGAGGGATTGATCAGGGTGAAATCATCTTGTTTACTGGTCCTGGTGTTGGGGTCTGCTTTTCTAGGAGAATGCCTGGTTTAGCTGTCTGCATCTTTTTCTCTGTCTAGAACCCAGCAGAACACCTGAGGAATGCTGGGTGCTGGGAAAGCCTATAGTGGCAACTCTGAATGTGGCAAGTGCTCTGGCAGCCACTGACTTCCCTCTCCTCCTTCATCTGCCCACTCTTTTGCCTAGTGAGAACGACAGGAAGGGAGAGGGGAGCTGCCAGCTTTCCTGTATGTGTGTCTGTGGGAGGGAGACGAAGAGGGCTGGCAGCCACGAACTAAATGGGCTCCATTCCATCCATCTTTTCTGATTAAAGTGAAGCAGCTTCAGGCTGCTGCCTGGGAACTGTGGTGGGCTCAACAGCTCATAGATAATTTTATGAACAACTATTCTAGATGTTACACCCTTTTCTATCCCTAAAACAACTCTAGAGCTTTTTGTGGTGCATGCTTGGCATTTTAATGGTAATCTCCACATGCTATTTTATAAATTGCAAAGAAAATGCTGCGGAAATATAAATAATGGTGACCTTAGATCTAGACAGCATTTTAGCATAGCATTCCATGACTTTGGTTTTCATACTTTTTTTCTGCTGTTAATATCTCCTGTTTACAGTAAGACTGACTTAGTGTATTTGTGACAAGAGAACTGAACACAAACATTCACTGAAGGCATTAATTCATTTATGCATTTATGCATGGTTGCTTCAACCACTCCAGGTGCTAGGTGATGGTTCTATTAACACCTTTTCCATGAATCCTATTCTAGTGCAGGTGAGGGTTATTAAGAATCTAGGTAATAATCATCCAAGCAGTAAACTTATATTTAAGCTTGCAACTATGTGGTAGAATTCCCTGGATAATACCCCTGATATAATCCATCAGCTCTTTTTTGAACTAATAAGACCCTGCTATAGGCTCCAGTGCTAACTTCTGTTTTGTCATAGAGTATACAACAGATGTTACCCTTTTGTAGCTATTTTCATAGGCAGGCTGCTGATGCATACATAAGGTTTATTGCTTTTTGTGTTGTAATTGATAGTAAAATCATTTCTCAATCACTGATGGTGTTTCATATTCCCTATAAGAGCTGATGAAGCATCAGAGGATGAAAGACGAATTTTTTTGTGTGTGTTTTCCCTTTCTCCTTCATTATTCAGAGAGCTTCTATTATTAATATGTTTTTCATTTTTACTATTATTTTACCTTATGTGTATGGACATATTTTTGTCTGTATGTATGTCATCATGTGTATGTCTGTGCCAGTAGAGGCCAAAAGAGTGTGTCAGGTTTCCTGGTACTGGAGTTACAGATGGTTATGAACTGCCATATGGATGTTGGTAATGAAACCTGGGTCCTCTGGGAGAGCAGACAGTTCTCTTAACCACTGAGCCACCAATCCAGCTCCTATTTGTTTGTTTTTATAAATCAGGATCTCATATCATTATATGCCTAATCATGAACCTAAGATGTGGCTTAGGATGGCCTTGAATTGACATTAATATTCCTGTGTCTGTCTTCCAAGAGCAAGGTTTAAAGATGTGAGCCATTCTTCTGTCAAAGTGGTTTTTCTTTTGCTGTGATAAGACAGCATGACTGAGACAATTTACAGAAAGAAGAGTTTATTGGGGGCTTACAGTTTCAGAGGGTAAGTCTATGACCATCATGGCAGGAAACATGGCATCAGGCAGGCAAATAGGCATGGTACTAGAGAGTAGCTGAGAGCTCATATCTTCATCAGCAAATATGAGGCAGAGAGAGGTAACTAGGCCTGGAATGAGCTTTTGAAAGTCCTCAAAGTCCACCCCCAGTCACATGCCTCCTCTAACAAGGCCATATCTCCTAATCCTTCTCAAACAGTTTTTCCAACTGGGAACTAAGTGTTCAAATATATGCGTCTATGGGGTCCATTCTCATTAAGACGGTCACAACCATCATGCTGACCATATTGTTACACATTTGAAACATTAAGTTAGATAAGTCTTCTATTTTCTCAAGAAACCAGGCATAAAAATCTCTTGGGGTACATGACGACATTTCTGAGACATTCTGTATTGCTTGTCAAAGAAACCATGTCTAATGAGCAGGATCATGTAGTAGAATAAATTTCATCTCCATCACTGACTTTACCTCTCCTCAGTAGGCACTCTTTGAGGGGCAAGTCTTCTTAAGGAACATGAGGAGAAAAGACTACCAGGTGATTGTAAGCATGATCAATGATTCATTTGGGATATTGGTAAGCATTAACTAAGTCACGCTAGAGCCAAGAGAAAGTCTCAGTAGCTTAAGACAAAAAAGTATCCTTACTCCACATCCCATAAGCACTTGTGTCCATTATTTAGAAACTCAAGCCCTCAGAGACTTCACGGTTATATGATGATGTATCCATCTCACCACATGATCAGGGTTTGCTGTGGTGGACTTTGTGGTGGGAAAGTTGGAAGTCATCAGGTCTCTGATGAAGGGCTGGCTCAGTCCAAGCTACATATGGCAGTAGTCGTATTTTGCTGATATTTTTCTCAGTCATGTTTGATGGTGCTTTCTTTCTCCTAGTCACTGTCAAGCATGATCAAATTTTGGCCCAGTGAAGGCCCAGATCCTATCTTAAGCACCCAGATTTCTTTTTGTACTTCCCAGGCCATTGTTTGAGGACAACATTCCCTCTCTATAATTTGCCGTATCTGTTCCCTCCATCTTACATCTGAATCAAACAAGAACACTTACTTATTGAAAGATCAGAGTTTGAAACCTAAGTCCACGTTCAGCTTTTGCTAACTGAATTGTTTCATAGAAAATGTATGCTGAGGATAATATTTACCTCATTTTTTCTGTGAGGAGAAGTTTGTTACTGTGGATAGATACCCTGGGAAAGGGCACAGTAGGGTTGAATGTTGCTGTCAGGTCAGAAGGAGCCAATGACCTTGGTCAGCTATCTACAGCTCTAACTTCAGTTTGTGTTCCTATCTTTTCTCTGTATTTTATTTATCAAAACCACTACCTAAACTTCAAATATATGTGTCAGTCCCCTTCCTTGTGATATTTCCATGATTTTTCTTTTGCAGTGAAGCCTTTTGTTTTCTCAAGCAAAGGTAGTTTTTATTTTCCTCCATAGATTTCTAATAGATGTTGCCATAATTTAATTTAGTCACTCATGTCATCAAACTTGAGAGATGATTTCTTCCTTTCCCCCTTCCTTTCTGTCCCTTTGTAACAGTGACCCAGAAATCAGGCCACTAAGTTTGTAAGATGTTTTAGTGGCTGAGTTGAATCTCCTTTCTTTTCTGAGTTTGTGTGAATTTTTACATTTAGAATAGATGCTGTATAAATCCCAAAACTTGTGAGTGTATTTGCAGAGCAGGGTCATGTTACCATAAAAGCAAAGAGAGAGTGACTGGGATTTGGCAATGAGTGGCTGAGAGTGAAAAGCAGCATCCCATGTGAGCAGCCAGCAGACCTTGGTCCTCTGCTGTTGGGAAATGAGAATTGTATTTCAGTACTACTGCACCCCCCCCCTCCACTTCCCAAGCAATGGGATTACAAGCACATGCCAACATTTTTATGAGTGTTCTCCGGGGGGATTGAATTCAAGTCTAAGGCAAACAATTTACTGACTGAACTATTCTAGCAACTAGAGATAGTTTTAAGGGTTTTGATATTTTAAGGGTTATGATGAATATTCATTTATGTCATTTTATTTTTTAAATTAAAATGTAGCTACACAGTTTTACACTTTCCAACTCCTCCCATATCCTTCTTGAATTCATGCCCTCCCCCACCCCATACACACTTGTTTTCTTTGACACCTGTTCTGAGGATGACAGCCTGCTATACCCAGAGCCATCTTTCAGCTTATGATGAGACTTTAACCTAAACACTGCCCTTGTCTCCTTCCTTCACTAATTTTCTTCCACAAGTTCCAAAAGCACATCATATATTTTCTGCCTCAATAAGCACTATCTAATAAATGTATTTCCTTAAAAATGATAGAGACCCAGGCTGGGCGGTGGTGGCACATGCCTTTAATCCCAGTACTGGGGAAGCACAGCCAGGTGGATCTCTGTGAGTTTGAGGCCAGCCTGGACTACCAAATGAGTTCCAGGAACAACCCCCCCCCCCAAAAAAAAAGATAGAGACCATTCTCCCCATGGGGTTTTACAGTAGAGTTGGGCAGGCTTTTTCTAGAAAGAGCCAGAGAGTAAATATTGAGGATTCTGTTTTTTAATCCCTAGCACTTATTCATCTGTGTCTTTGTGGTGGGAAAGCAGTCATGGCCAATAGAAAAGAATGGACAAAGCTGTGTCCCTGTGAAATCAAGATAAAATGACCTTTATTTGCTGACCTGTGTTCTAAAGGAACCCCGTATTTGTTAATTTTCTGTGCCTGTGATAAAATGCCATGACCAAAAGCAAAACTTAAAGAAGGAAGTGTTTGTTTAAACATTTTTCCAAAGGAATAAAGTCCATAATAGTGGGGGAAGAGGGCAAGGCATCAAGAGTGGGAAGCTGGCTGATCACATTTTCATCTGTACACAGGAAGCAGAGAGAGAGAGAGAGAGAGAGAGAGAGAGAGAGAGAGAGAGAGAGAGAGAGAGTAGCTGAATAAAGGCATATACTCTCAAAGCCCACTCCCAGTGACCTACTTCCTCCAGCCAGGCTCCACCTCTTGAAGGTTCCATGATTTCTCCAAACAATGCCTTGAACGGGGAACTAAGTGTTCAAATATACAAGCCTATGGGGGCCATTCCTCATTCAGACTCTCACACATTCCTATGTCTATTATTATTTCTATTTGTGAATATGAGAATTTATGACATATTTTAACCAGCTTTACTTCCTGCCAAAGCTATTACCATCTGTTTATTTGTTTTTTTTCCTACCATGAAGCCAAAAACTTTCATGGAAGGTCAATGAATTGAAATTTGGTACTTTTAAAATTACACATTCATAAAGATGTCTTTTTCCATCCTTCTGCCTATAGATCCCCTTCAATAACAAAGTTGTTAATTAGAAAGTCTTTATTGTCATTGTTTTAGTTTACAAACAACATGTCTAGCACTGAGATCTACATAACTGAATTACATTGTAAAGAAGAAATGGAACCTATAATGGCTGTTTCTGAGTTAACATCAGCAAAGAAGTGATCAAGCCTTGGTGCTGGGTGTGATACTTGCTAAGGAAGAAGAACTCAAAGGGTACTCATGTTTTGTATTCAGTACTGGCTGTAGATAGTATCGTCTCCCTTACATGTGCTGAAGAGGAGATTTTGTAGACTTCAGATAGGTCAATTTTGAGCATCTTTGAGATCTGATTTTCTTAAAGGCATCTGGTTACTTATCCATGTCAACATTTTTTCCTTTAACTTCTCTTATTAATGTGTACATAATTTGGGCTACTCTTTTAGAGACTTTCATAATCCTGAGCCCACTTGCTTGTCATCTGCAGTTTGCAAGACGTAGGATGGTTATTCCTATACCAATCAATGACAAATAAAATATCTAAACCAATCATAATTCATTCATTACTAATACTAGGTACTTTCAAAGAAATTTCATTCTTGCAAGGTAGCTATGCGTAGAATGTTATTTCTAATATAAAAATGTTTAAAAGGAGACATAGAAAGGTTCACATTTTTTTTTTTTTTACTCTCTACCCTTGGATTTGTGCCCAGCCAGCTTTTCCTTATTCTAAAATTGTCCTGATAGACTTGCAAACAATTTGCTCATAACTCTGTAATTATAGTGTAAATCCCCCTTTGTATCAGTCAAATACTACACGTTCCTTTTGCTATATCACTTATCTGGGTGCCTTTTACAGACTGTAAAAGACTGATCTCTGTTGTCTAGCATAATACAAAAAAATATATGTTCAGCACATGTTTTGTAAATTGTGAATCAGTGTCTTCCCTGTTTTAGGCCTAGCAGATTGTTCTCATTACTTGCTTTACTTTGTAATTTCTTCAGTACACAGGCAACCAGATAGTTGATTTGTTCCATCCTTGTTGAAGTACTACTATTTTGTTCTTGGGGATCCTTAACTAAATGGAAAGCAAGGGAAGCCAATTAAAATAAGCAAAGCACAGAAATATAGGAAAACCCTCATTCCTGAATCTTCGGTTCAGTGGAAGTCTGTCGAAGAAATGTTCCTGGGTGCTATTATCTAAAGGTACCCCCCCCCCCCCCCGAGAAAAGGAAAGCCAATGAGAAGAGGTTGCATCCACCAACTTTACTTACAGCCTTAAGCTGAGCTCCCTGAGGCAAAAAAGAAGGCTTTTCCCACACTTTGAGTTGAGAATTTTAAATACTCACTGGCCTAGTCATTGTAATAGATGTATTGGCCACATTGTTTAGTTTAATTGCCACAGTGTTGTGGGTATACGTTTTATTATTTAATGCTGAGAAACTGAGAACCAGGTACTGCTGGGTAATTTGCTCAACAATAGGCAGGTGCTATGATGAGAACACTAGGGATAAGTGTTGCAAAGCATATATATATATATATATATATATATATATATATATATATTTTTTTTTTTTTTTTCTACTACCGTGGAGTGACATACTTAAGCAATTTGTGCAGTGACAAGGGGTGCTACCTCCCAAGTTTCCCTAAAGCACATTTCAAATATTAATGTGCATAAAACACACCCTAGGATCTTGTGAAAATACAGATTTTGGCTCAGCAGGAGGCCTGAGTTTGGGGTTTTTTCACAAGTTCCCTGTGACAGCAGAGCTCTTGGTTTGCTGACCACAAGCACTTAGGCTAAAGGAATGCTACAGCTGATTTCCATGGTGACAGGTAAAATCAAGTTCAAATTACTCATGAATCACAACTTGCCTTAAACCTTAGGAGAAGAAAACATCACTGCAAGAGTGGATCTCAGATGCCTGTCATGCCTGCTGCTGCTCTGTTAGATGCCTTGCTGCCTTCCAGGCGAAGGAGAGATTGATGACACTGTGGGAAGAGAACAGGACAGAAATAAGGTGAAGATTTGTCTGTCATATCCTCCATCAGCAGTAATCGCCTTTGGCATGCTGTGTTATTGTTCTTTTCTCAATACAAGTTCACTGATTTCGCTGGTGGTTATGTTAGAGGAAGGACCTCATATAAAATCTCCTTTTGTTTTGGCTCCTGGAGGTCTAGTCTTTTGTCACAGCCTGTCCTCAATCCAAGACTGATGAGTGAGAGATCGATGAAGGCCTCTATTCTGCAGACTCTTCCTCTCAGTCCAGAATATTGGAAAGCCTGAGGATTCTCGGACTCTTATTGTTGGAGTGGGGGCAGGGCCTGCAACAGCTTCTCATTCACCCAAATGGTCTCTTGGATGGTTTTTTGCTGATAGATTAAAACAAAACAAAACACACACACACACACACACACACACACACACACACACACACACACACACACAAATATAGTAATAGCAAGATAGCTGAGACCCATATTATTTGAACTGATGCTGGATCTGGAGTTTGGGAAACTTGGCATTTTTCTGTTATTATCAAACAATTGTTAAAAAGAAAACCCAAGACAAAAGAAGAGGAGGCACAAAAGCAACAGAAAACGCTGATGGTTTACTTTTGCCGTTTGACTTCTCTTTAACAATTTATTCTCTCATAGGTGTTTGAATAGATTGTTCAGTACCTGGGAAGTATACTTTAGTCTAACCAACATCTCCTCTTTTCCCTCTCTCTTGTCTTAGCATCTAGTTCTATGATGATTGTTGTTTCCTGTGTCTTAGAACACATGCAAATAGGAAATGAAACTGAGAGACAGCATAGACTCGCAGCTAAGAGCTGACCCTGGGAGTAAAGACACAGAGCCTACTTTTTTTCCCCCCTGCTGTTAACTTATATTCTGTGGAAGTCAGCTGGGGGTCTACGGAAGTCTAAGATTAGCTGAAACCATTCTCTAAGAACTGTGGAGGTTTGAAGTCTTCCTAGGTAGTTTTTCCGATTCCGTGGGAACTTAAACTTTGGGAATCACTTTACTCCCATTTCTGTGACTGCTGAATATGTCTTTGCTGCTGAATCTTTTCGCCTAGCTAACCGAGGGCCACTCATGGCAGCCAGCAGTGCAGAAGGCAGCCTTTCCTGGACGTATGTCTTCAACAAGACTGTCACAGGGCACACTACTGTCCACTGGCAGCCTGTGCTCCAACTTCTTGCTTTATCTTCTTTAGGGATTTCTCCTGGTGCTACCATCCTCCGACAATGGCTTGGTGTCTCACTATCTTGTTACTTCTATGTTTTCTCTTCTATCCCTAGTTTCTTAAGGTGAGAATTTATTACTAATTCTTAAAAAAATAAATAAAACCCCTCAACTTTTGTTGACAATGTACCAAAGCAAAGAAAGCTATTGAAACCAGCCAATGCAATGGTGGAGTTTCTTGAAATTTTTATTACATATGTGACATAACATGAAACAATATATACTTTTTGTAGAAAGTAGAGTAGAAACCTACTGGATGCTGGGGGTCTGAAGTCTGGTCCTCACACATGGGATGGCAAGAGCTTTGTATATTGAACCATCTCTTTAGTCCTCTGTTCTACAAGTTTCAAGTCACAATTTTAACAATAAAACGGAGCATTTATAGCATTCTCCTTGATTATATATTAAAGTTTCATGTAATATTTTACTATCAGAATAATTATAATGTATGATCTGTTACATAGAATACGTCTCCTTAAAATAAACTCTCAAACATAAAATAACCAAGTCAAAGTCTTATGTCAATACTTAAAACCCTAGTTCTGAGATAGTGTTAATATAATTTTATCAAATACAACTTTTAAATTGTTTATTTAACAAGTCCAAAGTGTTGCGCAGTTTTTTAAAGTTGCTTTTTACTGATTATTGATTAGTGGCTTTCAGTAGCTTTTTTTTTTCCTGATAAGTTTAGTATTTATATCCATAGCACATACTTTTTTCTGTTGTCATTTAACACTTTGTTTAATTTTATCACAGCCATCAAAGGCATTTTCATCGTTTTAAGAGTTTTTAAGCTAAGTAGTGACTAGTGTTTTATTCAAAGTGCTATATGATTCCGGAGTGTTTTTTCTCCTTGCTAAAAGCAAATGGGTGTGGGATTTCTTTCCGTTCTAGCATGTGCTGACTTCTTCTGCAGATTTCAAACCTGTCTCTGGGCCTCATGTCAGTGTGACCCAGAAAAGAATGAAAGCACAGTCAGCCCAGGTCCCTGTCAGAGCTGGAACCTTCACTCTGACTTTCTGTGTCCCCTAAGGTTGACCTCAATATATATCCCACATTCTGGAGCAAAGTGTGTCATTGGATTTATTTTCTTGTTGCTTTGTCAAAGCAGATTAACCCATGCTAAGAACCCATTGCAAAGTCTAGATTCACGCTGGCACCTCTATTTCATTGTCCAGGGACACCATACACTGCTATAAACTCCAGGAACTTTCAGTTCTATGTGTTTTGAGTATTTCATGGGCTTCTTTTGGCCATCAAAATATCTCACCCAATTGTTTTGTTCCCTCTGTATCCTAGCATCTGCTAGCCTTTCCCTGCAGTGTCTTTAGGTTAATGAGTTGAAATCATGTTGGATTATCCGTTTTGAAGGAAATGTGTAAACAAAAGTAGTCCCTATGGTTTCACAGATGTTTCTATTCTGATTGCATTATATCACTGTAGTCTTGCTAAAAATCTTTCTTTTTAAGGTGTCTTGCACATATTTAATTAGGCATACAAATTTCCCCAAAGGCCTTAGTTGGGTGACACCTTCTCTGGCTTGACTCTCTGGGGGTATTGTTTGCTGTCTTCTTTTGACATATACAGAATCACAGTGCAATTATTTTCAATTGCTTCCTTTCCCACTATGGTGTATGTATCCTATACCACACATATATAGAATTGGTTTATTTTTATTTTCCACAATCAATTTATTCTCCTTATGCAGTGAGTGTTCAGTAGCTGTTTAATTCAAAAAAATTCCAATTATTCTAATGGTGAGAATTTCAGGCATGATGACAGGCTAGAGCAAAGTGAGGTATTTTTGTGCTTTGCATATGGTTTAATGCAGATGGCTGCCAAACATGCTTATAGAAAGGGCAAACATTGGTTCAGGCAGTTCCTCATGGAAAGCTAAAGTTAAGTTTTAGCTGTTTGGTGATATTCACTTATAGCAATATTCTTAAATGTCAATATTATACTTGTTTTTTTTCAGGAGACAAAACGGTCTGTCAAAATGAGTAAGGAAGGATGAGTACATAGCTAACCAGGAAGAAAAGTGTTTAGAAAGACAAAGAAGGAGTGCTGTGTTCTGCTAGCCTCATGTACTTTACATGATAGCATTCTTCTGGACTGAGAGAGATTCGATGGGAACAGTACCCCTCTCTGGGTTTGCTCTCTGCCTCCTAGGTGTTGTGAAGAACTTGAATTTTCTCTTTAGGATCCCACTTGACTTATATGCTTGTGTTGACCTTGTGTTTGTGCAAGAAATTTGTTGTAGGCAACTGGACATTTCACCCAAAATCACTGCCATACTAACGTCTTCTTATTTTTTTTTTTAATTTCTATTGCACAACTTTCCAAAATCTTTTAATCAGAAGGGATTAAACATGAAGGATTTATACATTCTATTTCAAAGAAACTTCCCACATATTCTTTCTTTCTACAGTTACATAGAGAGCTATAAATAATTCAGTTATTTTCTAAAAACAGAGTTTTTCAAGCCAAAGACTATTTGTAAGTAAATTGAGATGAATTAGCCTATGCTAGGTCTGGGAGGTGTCTAAAGACCTTGTGTTTCTAGTTAAAGGAAGTTGAGATAACATAGTTCACAACTATGCCAGTCTATGAGAAACTGTGTGGTGGGGTTCCTGGTGTCACAAGATCCTGTGCTGATAGAGAAAGAGTTAGACCAGAGATTCTACTCTCAACTGGATGAGAGCATGGATGTATTGCTCAAGAAAAGCTTGGAATTTTGCTTCACTTTAAAATAATTTGGCTCCACTTACATAAGGAGCTGCCATTTAGAATGTTTAGAGCAATGGGCATTGATGGTATTCTTCACTGGAGAACAATTATATTAAAGCAAAGGGTATGTATATATATCTTATTTTCTTAGCTTCCAAAAAAACATATCACTTTCCTGTTTGTTATTGGTACTTTTGACTTGTCAGTACTGTCAAAACTATTTCTGATTCCTACATCATCAGCACAATGAAGACTCAACTGCCTTTGTAAATATTTCATTCATATGCTTCTGATTTGATATGTATGTGTGTGATCTAAAACAACATCTTATTTTGGTTGTTTGAAAGGCCAAGGGTTATAAGGAAATTTACAGCCATGTAATATACTCTATGATGTTCAAAATTCAGACTCTATCACTCATCTTGTATTCTAATTGTGCCCCCCCCCGTCTGCTTCCTTTCCTCCTTTCAGTGCTGAGCTCAAACCCAAGACCATGCCCAGAGCAGACAAGCTCCCAATCAACAAGCTCCATGTCTAGCCTGTCTTCTTCTTCTTTTATTTACTATAATTCAAAATTCAAACAAAACAAAATTAGCAAAGCTTTTGACAGAACTTCAACTATGATAATGGAATTCAAACCAAGATACATTAAGGATACAAAAACAGCTAACTTTTATTGAGCTCAGCATGTAAAGAATCCTGATTGTTTTGGGGGAATCATGTCATTTTTATTTTTTCTTGTTTTAATGATTCCTTTAAAAATTATGTGGCTATGCATGTTCTCTCTCTTTCTCTCTCTCTCCCTCTCTTTCCCCTTCCCGTGTGTGTGTGTGTGTGTGTGTGTGTGTGTGTGTGTGTATGTCATGCTTGCAGATGATCATAGAGACCAGAAGAGTGCATTGGATCCCCTGGATTGAGAGTTTTAGGTAGTTGGGAGCTACTCAGTGTCATTGCTGGCAACTGAATTCTGGTCCTCTGCAATAAAAGGGCATGATCTTAAACAATGTGACATCTCTGCACTCCATCTCTTTTCTTACTTTTGAGACAGAGTCTTTTCATGAATCTGAGACTGACTTTGGACTTACTTTGTGAACCACTGTGGCCCCAAACTTGCAAACTTGTAATTATTTTCATTCCATCTTCCAAGGGCTAAGATTGCAAACATGAATCATCACATCTGGCTTGTAACTCTCTTAAGCAGCTGGTAAGTGAGAGTATGAAAACCTGAGCAAAAAAAAAAAGAAAGAAAAAAAAAGAAGAAAAGAACAATGTTATGTGGGTGGTAGTGGTGTACACCTTTAATCCCAGCACACGGGGGACAGAGGCAGGTGGATCTCTGTGGTTTCAAGGCCAGCCTGGTCTACATAGTGAGTTCCCAGACAGCTAGGACTACACACTGAAACCCTGTCTTCAAACAAACAAAGCCTGAGCCAGGTATAATGGACACATCTCTGAAGGAATATGAACTTAATCTGGCTAGTGTATGTATGTAAAGATTATCGGGTAAAATAACATGTCTCTCTGATAAATGAAGACATATAGGTAGAGATGTTCACCTTTCTTCTATTCATGGCTACATTTATATAGGATGCCTGGAATACTTGCCAAAATTAGAAAGGTTATTTGAAGACAGGGAGAAGAGTTGATGAATTGCACAGAGCAGAGTATCAGGATAGCATTGCATCTTGTTAGTGCTTGGGACTTCTAACAGGACAATAAACATCCTTATTATTTTGGTGAATTGAGCTAGAAATTCTATTACTTAAATCCAGCACTATTGTGCCTGATAAAGTACAATTTTTCTGGGTAGGCAGGAAAGCACTGATTTATGGATAGTCCTGCTTTCCTAATGCCTGTCTTCTTGAAGGTATATCAATAGATGTTCCCATGAGTTAAGGCACTTAGCCCTCTTAACTATAAATATGCTTTCAGAGGGTAGGACATATTCACATTTTGTCTCAATATTTAATCAAATTATCATTTGTCACCAAGATCCTGAAAAAGTAGCAAGCCAGATAGTAGGGTCTGGTAATAAGAAAGGAGCCAGGAAAGACTGCAAGTGGGGATCATACCAGGGAGGTAAGCTTAGGAAGCTAAGTCATAGAGGGGTGAGCTGTGAGCGGCTTTGGGCCAGCACAGTTCAAAGGTCAGGGGGCTAGTGTAAGTCCAGTGTAAGTGACAGCAGCAAATGTGGCTCATTTCAACCATAAGTTTACAACTCAGATGTGTTGGGATGTCATAATTCTGAGCTGGGACACAGCCCAGGACAGGGTTTGGGGAATAGCTAGCTGGTTGCTCTATGCAGGTTCCACTCTACTGTTGCTAAGGCAAGTTTTGGCTGATGTGGTTTTCAGTTGGCTGGAAGAAACAGCTTCTGCAGCAGACGTCCAGGGTTTAATCTCAGGGAAAAAAATATTTATTTCTATGAAGTAGACTTGGAGTCTAATGACTTCAGCGCATATAGTTTGGTTTGGGTTTGATAAAGAAACACTGTTCTCCTTTCTTACCCCCTGTAATCATCGATCGTTGGCCCTCTTCTTACTCTTACATGAAAGGCAGACTCCTTTCTTCTGCATACTTCTTTGTCTGCTTGTTTTGCTTTTCTTCTCTTAGTGGACATAGATTGGGGAAAAAACCCATCTCAAGGACAGACTCTGGAAAGCAGTGATAACATGAAGACTGAGGGCAGGGGCAGCTTCTGTTGTCATCCTAAGTGACATTTTCTAAACAGAAACCTTCCCAATTTCCTTCTTAGTCTGAAGCCAGTGTGTGCCCACCCCCTAGTCCTGCTCCGCCTCAGGTGCTGCCCACAGGAGCAGAGCATATGGTTCTGCTAATGTGCAATAAAACTGGAGGGAAACCACTGAAGCCTGTTCTCTTCTGGGAACACGAAGCTTTCCGATCAATTCTCTCATGATCCACCCATGTCCTCTTGGCACCTCCTTTCTGGGCTCTGCCAAGCATTAGCTCATGGCTGCCTTTCATCTCAGCCTATTTGCTCCTTGGAGGCTAATCCCATGAATTCCATTTGTTACTTTTAGGAAGGGGAGGAGGAGGTAAATCAAGAGATGAAATTGTTTTGGAGATCACCTCAAGGCAATTTCAATAATAAATGACCTTGGGGCTGAATTTCATAATGCTAATTATAAGTGAGGAGTCCAGCTCTTCTACAGAGTGCTGCTACTTCTGGTGTGCTCTCAGCTTAGTACTATTTCAAAAATATTCCTTCGCTTTATTATGTGGTCCGTGGAGTGACCAGTATAATTAAGTTGCCAAACAGCGTCCCTTTTTTTTTCTGCACCACCGTCTCTTTTCAATTACTACAAAGTTTCAGAGAAATTCAGCTTAGCGCCTTCCATTTCCTACTTGATCCAGGCAAACAGGGCCAGAGTAAACAGATGGTGCTGCCGCTATACTCCCGCAGGCCAACCGCCTCAGATGCTGGTGGATTTGAATAGATTTGGGGGGCTACTCCATAAGTACGCAACATTCCACTATTCAGAATCACAACCCTTTTTGGTCTAAGCTATGGGATCATTGTATCCTTATGAGACCCAGTCCAAGTGATAATGTATAAGGGTTTCCACCATGGGATTCAAATTTTTAGTAAATAATTACACATTTATTAAGGTGAAAATTAGTTAATCTGGCACTCTATCTGCTTGAACTCTCAAGTAGCAATTTTGTCCAATTATAGTAAAACACAATTAGTGCCCATAATGAGGGCCCCGAGTCCCTGCAATTATTGGAATGCCTTCTGACTCATCCAAGAGGGATGGCACTGTGATCAGCACAGTTAGTTATGCTTGTCAAGTATTCCATTTTTAAAAGTACAGGACTCTGCCCTTGACTTAAATTTAGTTATATGCAACTCTCCCTTGTACCCTATGGTGGGATGTTGAGTTTGTTGTGTGCCCAAATCATTTTGTTTACCAGGGTCATATTTTGGGTATATGTTTCTACCCTATATCTTCCTGTACCAATTAACCTAATCTAAATAATCCCTTACAAACATATTCAGGGATCTGTTTCCTTGATGATTCTAAATTCCATCAAGTTGACAGTCAAGATCAGCCATCACAATATTTCAGCTACTGATGGTTTAATGAATTACATACTCTTTAATTTCTGTAATTACCCTCCTAAGATAAGAGTCAGTCTCCTGGTTTAATAGACCAGGAAATCAAGGTACACAGATGTTAAAGGAAAGAGCTGACATCTTAAGTTAGATTTCAGGTGATGGACTCAACTAGAATGTGACCTGATTCCTCAGTCATTTGTGTCATAATGGTGAGAGATGGAGCAAAGGACCACAACCTGGTCCCACATCTTTCTTTAGGTAAACATTACTTTTACTTTTGTATCTAATGAACAATGGTTGACTAGACCTCCTTTATAATGTCCTTTGCCATTAAAATAATTAATCATCGTGGTGATAAAATTTCCTTGAAAAATTATTCTGCAGCAAATGTTGTCTTTCTACTCCAATAGAAGTTATTTTAGAAATTGAAACCAGCAAGATCTGATTCCTGCTCCTTTAGTTTTGTTTGTGTGATTTATCACATATCCAACTTTTCTCTGGCCTCTAGGAAGCTTAGTGTCTGTAGGCTACAACCTAATGTGCGGCATGTTAATTGAATTTTTGATTTTATTCTTTCTCATATATTTTCCTTCTTGGTTTTCAAATTATTTATTACATATTCTTGTTCTGTATGTGGTTTGGTAAATTGTCTTATGTTATCCATAGAATGAATGAAAATATAAATGCTTTATCCCTTCCTTAGGATCTTTGGCATCTGGCTTTACATCTACACCTTCATTGTAGCATATGATGAATGTAATGCCTGATCATGGCATCTAGTATTATTGGATATTGATGGTTGTCATCTATACAATAGTCACACATGTCTAGATTGTGACATGGATCACAAACTATTTAAGGGAGGATGGGCAGTGTGTACCACAATGTCAAGATAAATCTTATTCAATTAGAATTTGATATCATAGTACCATCTTTTTGTATGACTGAATGATAGTAACCTCTCTCCATTGTGTGGGTGTTAGTTAGCCAAGCCCTTTCATTACACCTTTTTGTTGTAACTACAGGCCTTTGAATATTATTTTTCTATCAAATATAAGGTCATAGTGAGTAATGACTTAGTGTGGCTGAAGTATTAGGCTTGAATATTGACACTTCCTCTTCTAGTTATAAAGTGTGTGAATTGAGCCCATTATTTAACTTCACTAAGCCTCACTTTCTTTATCTCAAAAATATGGAGCTAATTATGGTCTTTTAGGTATCATAGTAGAAAGAAAGCATTTGATTCAGAATAATTTTTCAAGGAAATTTTATCACCATGATGATTAATTATTTTAATGACAAAGGACATTGTAAAGGAGGTCTAGACAACCATTGTTCATTGGATACAAAAGTAAGAATAATGTTTGCCTAAAGAAAGGTGTGGGACCAGGTTGTGGTCCTTTGCTCCATCTCTCACCATTATGACACAAATGACTGAGGAGTCAGGTCACATTCTAGTTGAGTCCATCACCTGAAATCTAACTTAAGATGTCAGCTCTTTCCTTTAACATCTGTGTACCTTGATTTCCTGGTCTATTAAACCAGGAGACTGACTCTTATCTTAGGAGGGTAATTACAGAAATTAAAGAGTATGTAATTCATTAAACCATCAGTAGCTGAAATATTGTGATGGCTGATCTTGACTGTCAACTTGATGGAATTTAGAATCATCAAGGAAACAGATCCCTGAACATGTTTGAGAGGGATTATTTGGAAGATAAGAAGATGTAGTGTGGAAAGACATTCCCCAACTGTGAATAGTGCCTTTCCATGGACTGAATAAAAGGTATAAATATACTGAGTTCATATACTGAATAAAAAGTATAAATCCCACTGGGCAGAGACATTCATTACTCTCTGCTTCTTGATTGTTATATTCAGTGTGACAAGCTGTCTCAGGCTCCAGCTGCCATTGTTTCTCATCATGAAGGAGTGACCTCTGACCTGTGAGCCAAGGCAAACCCTCTTCTCAGGTGGTTTTGTTGGGAATTTTGTCAGTCTAGAATTGTAATACAGGCCCTTCTGTGTTATGTATAAAACTATAATTACATAGTGCATACTTATTAAACATGAAAGAAATAATTAAATGAGATTAATACAGAACACCCTTAAAATATCTCAATGCACTAGAAAGTATGTCACTTAAAAAAAAAAAGCATTATATGTAATGTGCACTTTAACCATTTCTAGTCTATAGTTCTGCCCTGCTAATTATATTCACAAAATGTGCTGCTAGTATCCAGAATATTTCATTTCACAAAACTTACACGTTATCTCCATTAAACAACATTTAGCCATTTGCTTCCTTCTTGGTCTTCTCATAATCACTATCCTACTTCCTGTTTCTTGAATCAGGCTACCACGGACCCTTACATGAATGAAATCATGAAGCAATTGCTCTACTCCTACTGGCTTACTTCATAAGAGTATACTGCTCTTAAGGCTCATTCATGATGTAGAATGCATCAAAATTGTCTTTTTTGATAAGGCTGAACAATATTAAACTTCATTTGTATATCAAATTTTGTTTATGAGAGGACACTTGAATTAATTCAACTCAGCAGCTGCTGTGACTGCTGCCATGAACATGGGTGTGTAAATGTGTCTTCAAGAGCTTCCTGTGAAACTTTTGCATATATATGCAGAAGCTAGATCATATGGTAATTCTATTTTTAATTTTTGAGTAACTACCCCATATTTCACTACATTTTCTAAGAAATCTTTTTGGTTATTTTGTGAATGAAACATGACTTATTTTAAATAATAAATTCCTACTAAATTAGAGTTTGTAAACATGAAATTTGAATTTTACTGCTTGTGTGCAATATTCTGAATGGATATGCATCCAATACTTCTGGATTTACATATCTAAAACACAGGAGAATGACTTAAAAGACATAAATAGATACATGGCATCATAGTACTCATAGGTCCATACTCAGTTTTTCTATGACTTCACTGCTCAGTGACAGACCATCATGTGGCATTAAGTCATAGAAATTTGATTCTGATACATAGACTGATTCATTGTAGAGCCTTGAAAGTTACTATATAAAGAACAGAATAAATTATGCAGATACTTAAACCTCAAATGTTCTGTCTTGGACACAGTCTCATTATCGACTTTTAATGGAACATTATATGGTATCAATACTCATTTTTCAAATCTGCCCCCTTGATGCAAAATGTATTAACATAAAAGGCTGAGGGAGAGTTCTTTTATTTCTCTGTTGAAACTGATGATGAATAAATGGGTCATATGCTTTCAGGGGTGTGTTTGGAATTGAGAGAAAGTGAGAGCAATGTGAGAATAGCGCGGTGTTAGGGTGAAGGCTGGAGCCATCCCATTACCCCATGTCTCCTAGGAACAGTAATCCCAGCTCCATTAGTACAGAATGAGAGGCCATTTGGGTAAATATAGTCACATAAATATATCATTAGGCAGTTTTGTAAAATGCACATTATTTACTCAAGCAAATATGTAATTAGAACAATTTTTAAAACACAGATTATCTACCAAAGAGACTCAAACTGTTCCTTTGGAGCATTTGAGCCTATTGGGTAAAACTGTAATTAGGCCATTAATTAAACCCAAATCATATTATTTATTAAAAGATGCTTTGCTGATCTGATAAGCATTTTCTTTGCTCTTTTAAGGCATTTTAATAATTGATTATTGTGTGCCCCATGGCTATCACTTGCCCTTCATTCATTCCTTTCTGATTTTTTTCTTGTTTCATTTTATGATGATGGTTATAGATTTAGATTTCCCTGTGGATAATATGTGCAAAAATGCTTGATCTAGCATTGCCATTCCCCCTTTTTGCACAGTCCTTCAAAGCTGTGAGGATGAAAGGACCAGCTCACTGCATTCTTTTTAACCATATCTTTTTGGAATATTATTTGTAGGGGGGAGTGGTTTATAGATTTGTCCTTGTATTTTCTCCATTATTGTGTACATGGACATGGTATGATAAAAATGCTTTGAAGTTCTGAAACACTGAGGTTATATGAACCTTTTGAAAATGGATTTGTTTGGAACACACTGAGGTTCCATCTTTGAACCATGTTTGTTACTGGAGAATGTTTATCTGTAATTAAGGTAATTTGTTTGTGGACCAGAAAAGAATTGATGACCCATACTCTTGTTAGTCTAGTCACTTGCATTCTACCATGAACACATATCCCACGGGGATCTTAATAGGTGGGATACATTAAATTGTTTCATGGCTTTGGTTTGGTCTATGACAGTCTCTCCATTATAGCTAGTGTTTTATTATTATTTTCTAAGAATTATATGATCAGTTGATCGGAGGTCAAGATTTTTGCATTTCCTCTACCTTCTTTTCAGAACACTGCTTGCCTCTTGACTCTCTTTTGATCTGGTGATTCAATGGAGTGTAGAGTTAAAAACACGTGGGGAAACCAGGCTGTTTTAGTCTAAATTGAGCGTCCTTTCTAATTAGATGTTTGGTCATGGCAAGTCACGCCCTTTGGGCTCAGATATTTGTGAACTACTGCACATCAAGAAATCATGATTGTTCATGGCTTTGTTTCTGGAAAGCCTTCCTTAACATTCCACATCTGGGCTCTCCTTGCAACATTTTTTGCCTCAGCCCCACACCATGCATTGCACTTGCTTTATGATGACCTACTTCTTACACTAAGCAGAAAAGTGCATAGCAAAAACAAGGAGACCCATTTTTTTTTTTTCAATATTATACTACAAGATCAGGCACAGTGTTAACAAACAGTATGAGATGTCAGGAGCACCTAACAATTTCAAGGTACTGTATTCAGTGATGGAGAAATAGTAGTACATAAGAAGTACATCACTTGCTTTCTACGGCTTGACTTTTTCCAGGGGAGATGTTAAGTGAAGTTGTTTTACCCAGATGGAAAGTCACCAAAGGACTTTATCAGAGTCCAACTTTTTGAACCAGTGAATTTATTGGTGTGAATTATAGAAGCATGGATGATTCAAAGGCAGTGATACACCACTGAGAAGTCCCAATCAAATTGTTTACCTCTTCTATACTGGTATTTAGAATCTCAAGAAGGGTCACCACAGGATCCCATGATAGATTTGTGAAGATCTCTTGAACTCATGAATTTTATGAGCTTGCCCCTAACTCTGAGTGTGACTGTTAACTGGCCTGATTTCTTCAGGGTATTGTGAAGGTCATCAGTGCTTCAAGGTGACAATGGCTATCTTCATCTTGGAAGAAACAACTGCATGGTGCAATATGAAAGGCACATCAAACCACTTTAACAAAATAATGGACACAACTGGGGCCTATGATTTTCCCAGCCACAGATCACCCCTGCTTATAGTACCAAACATGAATTTCCATCTGTGGCATGAATGTTAAAAATGGAAATGTGGTTGCTTATGCCAATAATAGTTATACAACTATTAAACTCACAGAAATATATATTCTTTGGTATGCTGAGAGCATAACATGCAGGGTTCATAGTCAATCAGAGCTAGCCAGTCAAGAGGAATTTCCAACATGAGTTTTCCATGTACTGTCACCAGGAAACATGCTGTCATCAGCAATAGTGTCTAAGTATTCAGTTTTGACATGAAGTCAATGGCAATGGAAATTGCCTGTACAGGATGTGGCCTTCCTCTGGCAGTAACTCACAAGGAGTATGAGTTATAGCTCATCACTAGCACTGAGGCTTTCATTCAATTACTGTGTGGTTTCTAGCTATGTGTTTTTATCCATCCATGCAATATACCTTCATTGTTTTAACTTCTTCACTGTTTTTTCCTGTTCATCCAGTTGCTTTTTTAAGTTTTAATATATTCAAAGTTAACTTGATAACATCTGTGTAAAGATGACTTTTTACAGAGTATTCTAAATTACAAAGCAAAATCCTAACTGGTGTTTTCATGAAAAACAGAAAAATTGTGAAGATAACCTCAGGGAAATATTCTGAAGGTCCACTGCTGACTGTTCTGAGCAAGTTGAATTAGTTTTGGGAATAGTAGCTAAGGGGATATTAGAACAACAAAATGAAACACATAATCAAGGTCCAATACAGTATGACAAGCTCCCATCACGTGTTTCAACTGAACAGTGTTGGATACAGTAGTATGGATCAGGTGGCTCTCAGGTGAAACTCTAAAATGAGGATATGTAAGGTGAATCTTAGTAGTGCAACCACTCCCCATTGTATTTTCTGTCAGTATACTCAGGGGGCAAGATAAAAGGAACTTAATCTTTTTTATCTTCACTGGACTGTTTACATATCTATTCACTTCTTTCTCTGGTGGTTTCCACTAATTGAGGTAGGCTAAGCTTCAATAGTCAGTAAAACCCCAGTCATAGGAATAATAGTAGAGGACAAATGAATCTACAATTCAATGTGGGAAATCTGTGTATCTTGTAAGAGCCTTACCTGAGGGCATTGGTCAACCTCTTAGGGAGCAGATGAGTGGTTAACATCTTATAGTATTTCCTTCCTCCACACTAGTGGGTGCTTCAAGGATTACATGGACCTCTCTCTCCTTAATCCCTTTGATGAAATGTTCATGCTTTAAAGTCTTTCAGAAGCTCACAAGCACAGAATTTAACAGTTTGTCAAAATTTTTCCTTAAGAGTTTCAGATTAACCCAAATCTTGCCTCATTTGCTTTTGAATGGCCTGGAAAGGCTCCTTTGTCTCTTTTCCCTCTTTCTTATTTCTCATCTTTAGCCAATTTACTTGCCAGTTCAGAGGCTCAGCCTTAGTCTTATGACCCACAGAAAGGGACATAAAACTACACAATGGCTCTTTTACAGTCCTATTTTATAGAGCTATTTTCAGGGCTCAGCATGTATTTTTCCAATTTTTCATCCATTTTCAGAACATCACCATACTCACATATTGGACTACATTCATCAAGGAGGTGTATCATCTCTAGTTCATGAATGCAAGGAATTACTCCAGAGGCTTGTCTTTGGTCTTACTAGGCTTGTCTTGTTAAAAATATTATGAGTTTTCTTGAGAAGGCATATTTATCCCAGATATAGAGGACACCTATAGAGCAAGGAAAAAAATTGTCCTAATCCAGGTTGGTGAATCAATGAGCTTATTGGGGTTATTTACAAGAACATAAATGATTCACAGGTAGTATGCTACCAGTGCATTTCATGATTAATGCACAGCAGCTATGCCAAGAAGTCCTACTCCTGTCATTATAGAGAAGTCATTATAGAGTCAGTATAGAGTAGCTTTGTAGAGTAGCCACTGTAATCCTAAAAGGACCTTTATGAGGACTTCATGTAAACCTTATGATAGTCTTGTGGGATTCTCTCATCATTATAGGGACATTCTCATGAAGATCTCATGTGGAAGGCATTGATGTTCATGTACAACCTGGAGTAAATAGTTGCACTACACCTTCACATAGCTTATAATATGGAAGCTAGATATTGAGGCAATTAATATAAAGAAAACATAAAATAAGACAAGTGCTAAAAGCTTAGGTCTTTAATTTTATGAAATTCTAAAATATGGTGAGTATTCAGTACATACCTCTTAAGAATCAATGCTTGATTAACATCTAAAAGATGAGTGGTTAAACATAGAAGGGTAAAAAAGAGAAATACCTTTAGGCAGAGAAAATAGTTGATGTCAGTTTTCTTGTCTGAACCCAGCGGGTATGATGGATTGTGAAACATATGGGTCTTAAGTAGAAGTTGTGAGCAAATGAGAAATGCTTGCTGAAACTGAAGGGACAGACAGTGGCTGTGCAGAGAGGGTTTACACAAACAAAAGATGCTTTCTATTGTAAGTGGGAAACCATCAACATATTTAGGAAGAAAAAAGACATTAATCATATGGACATTTAAGAGCATTAGTTAATCGGACAAAGTGTTGAATATATTTAAAAGGAAAATAATATATTGAATAAAGAGGATAGATCAAGAAAAGACCTGCATATATTAATCAAAGACATACTTTAGCAAAAAACAAGAAAAGTGTAGCATGAACTATGTTTAACATTGTTAAGAGGGATGAAAAATGTTGAGAAGGATTTAGTTACAAGAGTCAAAAGGATTTGATGATGATTATATATGAATAACAACTAACTCAGGAAGAGAGAATCACAATGATGACTAGTATTGGTAAGCATATGAAAGATTAATTCCATCACTTTCCAAGAGGGCACAAAAGAAGAGGATAAAATCTAGGATGGCAATAATGAGCCTCACTTTGCACATATTTTACTTGAGAGGATTTTGGGACACTCTAGACATGACTTCAATAGGAAGGTGAAAAACTAATTCTAGCAATTAAAAAATGAAATTTGAAGTGTTGATACAACTGTGGGTATCACCTTCAAATTGGTAAATTTTACATCTGTATACATAAACACAGTAACCTAGTGGGAAGAGTTTTGAGTAAAAGAGTAAAGGTCCTATAGTTGTGCCCTGAAGACTCCCAAATTGATTAACTAGCAAGTAGTCTATGAGTTTCCAAAGGTATAGACCAGAAACCTATAGAAAGAAGGAAACTGAGAGAATTGCAAGAACTATGTGAAAAACAAGTTTCAGGGCCAGGTCAGTGGTAAAGTTGGTGTTTGGCAAATGTGAGACCTTGGCTTCAATTTTTGGCCTTAATGACCTTATCAATAAAGAAAGAAAGACAGATATCACTGGTGGGATAAGTTAATATAACCTAGAGAACAAAAGAGAAAGGGAGCTTCTTTTACTATTTTCTCAGAGTCTGTATTATGGAAAATGTGTATTGCGTTTTCAATAAAGTAGAATTCTAGCATGCAACACTCTATAATTTATTCATCTTGGACTGACTTCAGGCTTTGCCTAATATATCTTGTAGATAAGATGCTTTGTGGAATTACTACCAGGTAGCATTTAGTTAAAACTATTACTTGAGCAATAATTCTTGGTTCTGACATTTCTCACTTCATGGGAAGGGATTCAATATACTTACATATCTAGTGTTGGAGGTGTGTTATGATAAGGGATAGGTCTCTGAAATGAAACTCCTTAGGTTCACCTCTCTTGCTGCCAGGTGACCTTCAGTAAGTTATTAACACTTAGCAGTCCTTAGTTTCCTCACCTATACAATGCAGATGACATTTATATGAAATTTAAATGAATCCATATGTGCAAAACATTAGGAATCTGTGTAGTGCTCAGGAAGCAATTTAAAACTGTCAGAGATGATGATGATGATGATGATGATGATGATGATGATAATGAAGATGAAGAAGAAGAAGAAGAAGAAGAAGAAGAAGAAGAAGAAGAAGAAGAAGATGATGATGATAAAGGTCAGAAGGGATCTTAGATCTTTTAACTACAGCAGAATATTAAATAACCAGTTTCTGCTGGGATTCACATTGAGGAGAAAATGCTCTTTTCTGTTTAGTTGGCATTAAAGATAAAGAAAGCTAAAATTGGAGTATAAAAATGATCTGTACATGTCTATTTTTGTTTTTTTATCATTTAATGTAATTATTATTTATTATTTCATTCTGATACAAGGTCTCACTATGTAGCCGTGGTTGGATTGGAATTCAATATATAGACCCAAAAGGCTTTGAACTCAACAAAAATCTACCTGCTTCTGTCTCCTGAGTGCAGGAATTAAATTCTTACCTTTTGAAACATGTATTTATTGAGAGCTTAGGAGAGCTGTCCATCCATGTGGGCTTGTAAGAGCCGAGTACCTATTCAGATGCATCCATTTCACAAAAGAAGCTGACTGTCTTCCACTCCCGTGACAAATAGAGCCAGCAGCATTGTCAGTACACATGTGCAATCCTTGTTTTTGGCAGAAAACATTAATTTCTCTTTATCTGTCATTATAATCTTTGTAAAAAGAAAATTACCTGTATTTATAGATTATAGAAAAGATAAGGTATTCAATTAAACATTTCACCTAAGTTAAAAAAATTACCTGATCTGGACCAGAGGTGAGTGCCTGGGGTTATAGTCACAGAGGAAACTGCCCCTGGGTCCAACCCTGGGCACCAGCCATTCTAGGAGGACCTGCTCAATTTTGCCCCAGTTTCTGGCCCCCTGAGGGAAGGCTCCCCTTTTCCAAGAGTGCAGGCAGACCATGCAGTCTCCACACCCTCCCCCACACCCATTTGCCTGAGACCCTAGCCACTTCCTGAGACTTAGAAACCAGCCCCTGGCTTCTATCCTGCCTGAGAAATCCCATCTGGACCAGAGAGATCCCAGCCACTTCAGAAACTTAGAAACCAGCCCCCAGCTACCATCCGCCCTGAGCTCCCATCTGGACCAGAGCTTCCATCCTGTCCCAGAACTCCCATCTGGATAAGAGGAGCTTCCATCTGGGCAAGATAAGGAGACCCCAGGGACTTCCTGAGACTCAGAGTCCAGCCCCCAGCTCCTATCTGGCCAGCACTCTCATCTGGACCAGATGAGAGGTTCCCTAAATCTGTCAGCTCTGTCTGGACCAAGTACATTGATAAGACCAAGAACGAATCCAGGAGGAGATGGGCAGACGTCAAGGCAGAAGTACATACAACAAAATAAAGAGCAATACAGCATCACCAGAAGCTAGCTCTTCTCCAACAGCTAGACTTGAACATCACAGAATGGAAGAAGCAGAAGAAAACAACCTTATGAATAACATCATGAAGAGGCTAGAGCCTTATATAGAAGGAATCAAAAATAAAGTGGAGGAACAGACAAACAAAAAATGGGAAGAACGCTATAGAAAACTAGAGGAAAGGACAAATAAAGCAGAAGAAAACAGTAAGTCCCTGAAAGAAAATCATGAAAAGGCAACAAAACAGATGAGGGAAACAGTCCAAGACCTGAAGAGGGAAATAGAAAAAATGAAGAAGACACTCGCAGAAGGAATGCTGGAAACAGAAAATTTGAGTAAACAAACAGGAACTTCAGATACAAGTATAACCAACAGAATGCAAGAGATGGAAGAGAGGATCTCTGGTGTTGAAGATACGTTAGAAGAAATAGATACATCAGTCAAAGAAAACACTAAAACCAACAACGTCATGACCTAAAATGTCCAAGAAATTTGGGACACCATGAAAAGACCAAACTTACAAATAATAGGGATGGAGGAAGGAGAAGAATACCAACTCAAAGGCACAGAAAATATATTTAACAAGATCATAGAAAACTTCCCCAACTTAAAGAAGGAAATGCCTATGAAGATACAAGAAGCCTATAGAACACCAAACAGACTAGACCCCCCCAAAAAGTCCCCTCACCACATGATAATTAAACTAAACTTATGGAATAAAGAAAGAATATTAAGGGCAGCAAAGGAAAAAGGCCAAGTGACTTATAAAGGCAAACCCATCAGAATAACACCCAATTTCTCAATGGAGACTTTGAAGACCAGAAGGACCTGGACAGATATAATGCAGACACTAAGAGACCATGGATGCCAGCCTAGACTAACATGCCCAGCGAAACTTTCAATCATCATAGATGGAGTGAACAAGATCTTCCAAGACAAAACTAGATTTAAACGATACTTATCCACAAACCCAGCCCTACAGAAAGCACTAGAAGGAAAATTCCAACCTAAGGAAGTCAGATACACCCTCGAAAACATAGGCAATAGATAAAACCACAGCAGTAAACCCCAAAGAAGAGAAGTACACACACACTACCACCAAAAAATAAAAATAATAACAGGAACGAACAATCACTGGTAATTAATATCCCTTAATATCAATGGACTTAATTCACCTATAAAAAGACACAGACTACCAGAATGGATATGAAAACAGGACCCATCTTTCTGCTGCATACAACAAACACACCTCAAGTTCAAAGATAGACACCTCCTAAGAATAAAAGGCTGGGAAAAGACTTTCCAAACAAATGGTCTTACAGGAGCAAGCTGGTGTAGCCATCCTAATATCCAGCAAAATAGACTTCAAACTAAAATCAATCAAAAGAGATGATGAAGGACATTACATACTCATCACAGGCAAGATCCACCAAGATGAAGTCTCAATTCTGAACATTTATGCCCCAAACACAAGGGCACCCATATATGTAAAAGAAACATTACTAAAGCTTAAATCACATACAAAACCCCACACATTAATAGTGGGAGACTTCAACACCCCACTTTCACATCTGGACAGATCGGCCAAATTGAAACTTAACAGAGAAATAAAGGACTTAACTGATGTTATGATTCAAGTGGACTTAAACAATATCTACAGAACATTCGACCTGAACAAAAAAAAAACCCAAAAACAACAACAACAACAACAACAACAACAACAACAAAAAACCAAAAAAAAAAACCATACCTTCTTTTCAACACCCCATGGAACCTTCTCTAAAATCGACCACATACTTGGCCACAAAGCAAATCTCAACAGGTACAAAACAATTGTGTTCCATCAGACCACCATGGTTTGCAGTTAGATTTCAACAACAACAAGAACTAAAGAGATCCTACAATCTCATGGAAACTGAATAATGCTCAGCTGAATCACCAATTGGTTAAGGAAGAAATAAAGAAAGAAATTGAAGACTTCCTAGAGATCAATGAAAATGAATATACCACATACCCAAATTGATGGGACACTACAAAAGTAGTGCTAAGAGGGAAATTCATAGCACTAAATGCCCACATAAAGAAGTTGGTGATATCTCACACTAGTGACTTGACAGCACACCTGAAAGCTCTTGAACAGGCAGAAGCAAAGTCTCCCAGGATGAACAGATGCCAGGAAATTATCAAATTGAGAGATGAAATCAATAAAATAGAAATAAAGAGAACAATACAAAGGATTAATGAAACAAAGAGTTGGTTCTTTGAGAAGATCAACAAGATACACAAGCCCTTATATAAACTAACCAAAAGACAGAGAGAGAGAACATCCAAATTAACAAAATCAGAAATGAAAAGGGGGACATAATAACAGACAATGAGGAAATCCAGAGAATCATCAGGTCATACTTCAAAAACCTCTACTCGACAAAACTGGAAAATCTCAAAGAAATGGATAATTTTCTGGATAGGTACCACATACCTAAGTTAAATCAAGACCAGATAAACCATCTAAATAGTCCAACAACACCTAAGGAAATAGAATCAGTCATTAAAAGTCTCCCAACCAAAAAAAAAAAAAAAAAAAAAAAAAAAAGCCCAGGACCAGATGGTTTCAGTGAAGAATTCTACCAGATCTTCAAAGAAGACTTAATACCAATACTCTTTAAATTGTTCCACACAATAGAAGCAGAAGAAATATTACCAAACTCCTTCTATGAGGCTACAATTACCCTGATTCCTAAACCAAACAAAGATGCAACAAAGAAAGAGAACTACAGACTGATCTCCATCATGAACATTGATGCAAAAATACTCAATAAAATACTGGCAAACAGACTCCAAGAACACATCAAACAATTATCTACCATGATCAAGTAGGCTTCATCCCAGGGATGCAAGGGTGGTTCAACATACGAAAGTCTGTCAATGTAATACACCATATAAACAAACTCAAAGAAAAAAAACACATGATCATCTCACTAGACACAGAAAAGGCATGTGACAAAATCCAACACCCCTTCATGATAAAGGTCTTGGAGCGATCAGGAATACAGGGAACATACCTAAACATAATAAAGGCAATCTACAGCATGCCAACAGCCAACATCAAATTAAATGGAGAGAAACACAAAGCAATACCACTAAAATCAGGAACAAGGCAAGGCTGTCCCCTCTCCCCATACTTATTCAATATAGTACTTGAAGTTCTAGCCAGAGCTATAAGACAACATAAGGATATTAAGGGGATACAAATTGGAAAGAAGTCAAGATTTCTCTATTTGCAGATGACATGATAGTATACATGAGTGACCCCAAAAATTCAACCAAGGGACTGATACAGCTAATAAAAACCTTCAGCAACATAGCAGGATACAAGACCAACTCAAAAAATCAGTAGCCCTCCTATATACAATAGACAAACAGGCTGAGAAGGAAATCAGAGATACATCACCCTTTACAATAGCCACAAATGATCTAAAATACCTTGGGGTTACTCTAAGCATGTGAAGGACCTATATGACAAGAACTTTAAGTCCCTGAAAAAAGAAATTGAAGATGTCAGAAAATGGAAAGACCTCCCTTGCTCATGGATAGGCAGGATTAACATAGTAAAAATGGCGATCTTACCAAAAACAATCTACAGATTCAACACAATCCCCATCAAATCACCAACACAATTCTTCACAGATCTGGAAAGAATAATACTCAACTTCATATGGAAAAACAAAAAAAAAACCAGGATAGCCAAAAGAATCCTGTACAATAAAATTACCTCTGGGGGCATCACGATCCCCGAACTCAAGTTCCACTATAGAGCTACCATAATAAAAACAGCTTGGTACTGGCATAAAAACTGACATGTGGACCAATGGAATCGAACTGAAGACCCTGACATTAACCCGCACACCTATGAACATATAATTTTTGACAAAGAAGCCAAAAATGTACAATGGAAAAAAGAAAGCATCTTCAACAAATGGTGCTGGCATAACTGGATGTCAACGTGTAGAAGGCTGCAAATAGATCCATATCTGTCACCATGCAAAAAACTTAAGTCCAAGTGGATCAAAGACCTCAACATAAATCCAGTTACTCTGAACATGATAGAAGAGAAAGTAGGAAGTACTCTTGAACATGTTGGCACCAGAGATCACTTTCTAAATATAACACCAGTAGCACACACACTGAGAGAAACAATCAATCAATGGGACTTGTTGAAACTGAGAAGCTTTTGTAGAGCAAAGGACACAGTCAACAAGACAAAGCAACAGCCTACAGAATGGGAAAAGGTCTTCACCAACCCCACATCTGACAGAGGGCTGATATACAGAATATATAAAGAGCTCAAGAAATTAGACATCAAAATGCCCAACAGTCCAATTAAGAAATGGGCTATAGAACTAAACCAAGAATTCTCCACAGGGGAAGTTCAAATGGCTGAAAGTCATTTAAGGAATTGCTCAACATCCCTAATTATCTGGGAAATGCAAATCAAAATGACTCTGACAACTGTCAGAATGGCTAAGATCAAAAACACAGAAGACAGCTTGAGCTGGAGAGGATGTGGAGCAAGGGGAACTCTCCTTCACTGCTTATGGGAATGCAAGCTTATACAGCCACTTTCGAAATCAATATGGTGCTTCCTTAGAAAACTGGGAATCCATCTCCCCCAAACCCGGCTGTAGCACTCTTAGGCATACACCCAAAGAATGCTCAATCATACCACAAGAGCATTTGCTCAGCTATGTTCATATCAGCATTGTTTGTAATACCCAGAACCTGGAAACAACCTACATGCCCTTCAACTGAAGAATGGATGAAAAAAAAAATGGTACATATATGCAATGGAGTACTACTCAGCAGAGAAAAGCAATGACATCATGAGGTTTGCAGGCAAATAGATGGAGCTAGAAAAAATCATCCTGAGTGAGGTAACCCAGACTCAGAAGGACAAACATGGTATGTACTCACTCATAGGAGGATACTAGATGTAAAACAAAGATGACTAGACTGTTACACAACTGCAGGGAGGCTACCTAGAAAATGGGACCCTTGGAAAGACACAGGGGATAGCCCAATGACAGAGAAATGGATGGGATCTACATGAAAACCTGGACGACAGTGGGAGTAATGAAGGTCAAGGTTTGAGGGAAAGAAAGCTTAGGGGAGCAGGAGATCCCAGATGGATCAAGAACAGAAAGGGAGAACAAGGAATAACAGACTATGATAAATGAAGACCACATGAGAACAGGAATAGGCAGAGTGCTGGAGAGGTCCCCAGAAATCCACAATGATACATCCTCTGTAGACTGCTGGCAATGGTCGAGAGAAAGCCTGATCTGACCTAGTCTGGTAATCAGATGGCCAAACACCCTAATGGTCGTGCTAGAACTCTCATCCAATAACTGATGGAAGTGGTTGCAGAGATCCTTGGCCAGGCCCCAGGTGGAGCTCCAGGAGTCCAATAGTTGAGAAAGAGGAGGGACTATAAGAGCGTGAATTGTTGAAACCAAGATTGGAAATGCACAGGGACAAATAGCCATACTAATGGAAGCACATGAATTATGAACCAAAGGGCTGTGGAGCCCCAGCTCGATCAGGCCCTCTGGATAAGTGAGACAATTGAATAGCTTGAACTGTTTGGGAGGCAACCAGGCTGTGGGACTGGGACCTGTCCTTAGTGCATGAGCTGGCTGTTTGTAACCTTAGGCTTACACAGGGACACTTTGCTCAGCCTGGAAGGAGGGTACTAGACCTGCCTGTACTGAATCCACCATGTTTAAATGAATCCCTAGGGGAACCTTGTCCCTGGAGGAGATGGGAATGTAGGGGAGGGAATGGGGGTAAGGTGGTTGTGGGTGTGGGAGGGAGGAGGACAGGAGAACCCATGGCTGATGTGTATATTTTTTATTTTAATAATTTTATAAAAAAATACCTTCAGATCATGATACCACAAGACTAAGAGGTTTTAAAAGCTGTTATTATGACCTTGTAGAATTCTTAACTGCTCAGTGTATTCGGCCCTGGGTTGCACCTACAGGCATGCTATGGAAGGAGCTTTACAAAAATTACTCTGTCAGGCTCTTGGGAAATATTTATTGCAGGTCTCTGTGCTTTCACAAACTACTGATATACCATTAGTGACAAATGTAGTGCTATTTTGGAATTAATTATGCTTCATGTGTTCTGCTAGGTTCAGAACTGAATTGGAAGTACATATTTTTTTCTGGAAGTTTTCTTCCTTTTTCCTGCAGCCACCTTGCTCTGTGCTCCAGGGACATACCTATGTGGACACTATCAAGGGATCACACTGTCTTTAGGCTTTTCATTCGATTTGGCCAGTGAGGAGTGTACTAGAAAAAGATCCATGGACAAGAAAAGCCTGAGAACTGTGTTTATATCCTGAGCTCTTTGCAAGCTAGGACATTATAGGTCAGTTAGTTCCCTTAATAAGTCCACAACTCTTTGGGGTGCTACTCTTTACAGAGTTCTTTCTCTGGGTAGAACTAACAAACTCCCTTATTTTCCCTTCAGGGTAGGAACAGTAAAAACTCCCAAAGGAGCATTTCTGTTACTTTTTGGAGGCACCCAACTACCCATTCCCTCATTTCTTCTACCCTCCCAACATTTTTTCAAATAATCACTTTATTCAACTTTCCTTAATGGATTCAATTTGAGTGAGCCATCAGATTCCTGCTGAGACCATGAGTGATCTATTCTAGTGACTGTGCTAAGCACTGACTAATCACCTTGTATTTTTCCTCTGCCCTACTTTGTATATGAGTTTATTTTTTTTTTAATTTATGCAAACTGTAAATAAATGTATCACCAAGTGTTTCAAATAATTATTGGTAGGTAGGCAGACAGTTGTAAATAGACAGTAGAGTACGTAAAAGAGTTATATACATGGGAATAAAAAGACAATTAAGTCTTAGTCCTTGTGGGAAAGCAGTGCCTTAGTAGAGGATATCCACAATCAAAACATCACAGTGCATTGTGGGGAATCACAAAGGTGGGAAGAAAAAGTCTCATGAGGATTTGAATGATGATGTTTCTTACTGTTCTTGGAAATGAAGAGAGGTCAGAGAGAAAGGGAGATTGATCCTAATAGGTCACACCTGAAGAAAGCTGAGCAGGATAGTCACAAGTAGTTATGAAGACTGTCAGTCATTTCTCTCTCTTCAATATCCATGTCCTTGCTTGATGTGTTGGAGTTCCCACTAGTTTCCTAAAGCATTGCCTATTTATTATTTAAGAAGCCTTTTAATTCTCAAGTTTTGATTTGGGGGGGGGGGGAAGCCTTGGAAAATGCAAAATACTTTGTTATTCTCCAAAGATTTATGTTTAAATCAAATGTGGCTAATGAGCCTTGCAAAATATGCCTAATTCCTTTCCCCTTTCATGTACTACAAGGCTTACATAAATCACCAATCTACTTCATCAAAGTTTTTTTTTTTTTTTCACAAGTAAGACAGATTATTACTTAGAGTATGAGCAGCAGGTAAATAATGTCCAAAAAGTAAAAACCACACACTTTACTTTTAATAAGAGCTGAAAATTATTACGTTTCTTTGAAAGAAAATTGTGATTTACAGGTGATCTTAGACTATGCCCAAGGGTAGGACCAAAGAGCCAGCAGGCAAACACAATGCAGCCTGCTATGTATGCCAGAAATGGGTACTTATTATCTGTCACATATGTTTTCAAAAAAAAAAAGACTAAGTGATCAAAATCTCTGCATTGTTTAATTTTGGATTAATCAGAAGATGAAACATGGGCTCTCAGTCTTTCATCAGCCTTCAAATGAGTCCCGACCTAGTCTGCTAACTTAAAAATAAAACTGAGTGCAAACCTTCCCTGCGGTGTCAAAAGGTTTGGCTTGCAGGCCTCCTGGACTTTTTTGTCTTTTGAGTTTTTAATGAGAACCAAAGTCTAGGTTCCTGGAACATTGTGAATTTTGATTACAGTGGGGTTCCAGCCTGGTTGGAGTGGGAGAAATGTCAGAAGCCTTGTGTGCTCACCAGCCAGCTCCTAGATGAAAGGCTTTGGAGGTGCTTCTCAAATTCTGCTCAGTTCTTGGTTTTTATCCAAACCCAAACTCCAAACCCACTGAGGTTCAGTAAGCACAAAATCCTCGCCAATCATTGGCTTTGCAAAATGCCAATTCCTCATTCAGCCAACAATTACAAGGCATAATTACTACTAGAGGAAATCAATCGACTTCCATAGATTATTAATTGCTCATTTTATTTTGCTTCCTCATCAGTATCAAAAATATGTCATTGGATTTAGCAAACATTGCATTTTTGCTAAAGCCCTGAGGTACTGAAAGCAAAGAGGAGCCTCAAAGGTCTCCTTGTGACATTCCAAATCTCTACCAGAAGCAAGCAGGGGCAGTGCACAGTGTTTTCTAAGTGTTCAGTGACTTGATTTCTGGGCAAAGAGTCTCCCAGAACATGGAAATTAGTGGCTTAGGTGGTTTGTGTGTGTTGAGAAACATCAAAACCTAAGGACTGGTTCAGGCAGTGTTTATCAAACTACTTAGGTTTTAGAAGGCTGTAATTACTTTTAACCCTTATCTAATTTAGGGTAAATGACATTGTTGAGATCATGTGTATCCACACTATTGTTATTAAACAGTGGGTCTCAAGCACTTCAGTTTCTAAGCTCATAGTGAAACAAAGCTTTCACGACCTGCCTGGCAAAATGAATGTGCTTGCTTCATAAGGTCTGATGAGGTTTGTTGGGTGAATGGGAGAAAGGAGGTGATAGGCATCCTATGTTAGAAGATGGATAATAAAGACAGTAGAAATAATTCAGTGGTTAGGAGTACCTATATTGTCAGAGAGGATCTGAGTTTGATTCCCAGCACCTGTGTCAGGCAGCTCAGAACTCCCACCCAAGAGAATCAGGTGCCTCTGGGTTCTGGTCTCTTTGGGCACCTGTACTCATGAGCAAATAGCCACATACAGATACACACACTCACAACTATTACTAATAAAATAAGAACAAAGAAAGGAAGATGGATACTAGATAAGGTACTCTGAATGGATAGCTACCCTTTATTCAATACACACTAGTCACATTTTTCTTTTTTCATTCTTCAAACATTTATTGAACCCAGGATTTTAAAATAAAGGTCAGCTGGTGTCATCATGTAAAATACTTGCTGAAATTAAGAAAAAAAAAATAAGGGGAGCTTCCTTGAAGAGCTAAGTTCGTTGGGAAGTACACTTTTTTTTTTGTCTCTCATACTTTAATGCCACCCTGACTATAGTTTTCCTTCCCTCTACTCCTCCCAGACCTCAGCCCTCCCTACTCTCCCCAGATTCACTTCTCCTCCATTTCCCGTAAAAAAAAAAAGAGCAAGTCTCCCAGGCATATCAACTGAACATAGTGAAACAAGTTGCAATAAGACTAGGCACCAACCTTTATATCACGGCTGGATAAGACAAACCAGTAAGAGAAAAAGGGTCTGAAGAGAGGACAAAGAATCAGAAACACTCTCCACTCTCACTGTTAGGAATCCCACAAGAACACCCCAGTTACACAATTATAATGTATATTCAGAAGACCTAGCTCAAATCTATAAATGGTCAATAATTGTGGCTGCAGTCTCTATCTCCTATGAGCCCTAGTTGATTCTATGGACTGTGTTCTCTTAGTGTCCTCAACTCCTCTAGCTCCTACAAATCCTTCTTCTCCTTCTTCTGCAGGGTTCCCTTGGCCCTGCCTAGTGTTTGGTTGTTGGTCTTTACATCCACTCCCATCAGTTTCTGGATGACACCTCTCTGATGACAATTGGACTAGGTACCAACTAATAAGTATAGCAGAATATCATTAGAAATAATTTAATTGAATTTGTTTCAGTGTGTTTGCTTATATCCTGGGTCACTGGGCTGTTTAATCCTCTGGTTCCTGGTCATCAGGCATGGGCTCCCTCTCCTGGCATGGGCCTCAAGTTAGACCAGTTGTTGGTTGGCCACTCCCATAAGTTCTGCTCCACCTTTACCCCAGTACATATTGCAGGAAGGACAGACAGTAAGTAGGTCAAAAGTTTTGTGGGTGGGTTGATGTCCCAGTCCTACTGCTGGAAGCCTTATCTGGTTATAGAAGACAGCCAGTTGAGGCTCCATATCCCCCATTACTAGGAATCTTCCCTAGGGTTACTCTTATAAAATCCAGGGAGTTTCCATGCACTAGGTTTCCATATTTCTCCCCCAAGTGCCCCCCAATTCCAGTCATCTCTCTTCTCACACCCCCTTACTGATTCCTCCTGTTCCCATCCCTTCCTGCATGCAGTCCAGTTGCAAAATCTATTGTGTTTCCCCTTTCCAGGGAGATCATGCATTTTCTCCTTGAGCACTTCTTGTTACATAGCTAATGTCTACTTATAAGTGAGTACATACCATTTTTGTCTTTCTGGGTCTAGGTTACCTCCATCAAGATGATTTTTTTTTCTAGTTACATCCACTTGTCTTTAGTGATGCCATTTTTTTTTAACAGCTGGGCTATAATCCATTGTGTAAATGTACTACATTTTCTTTACTCATATTTCAATTGAGGAACTTCTAGATTGTTTCCAGTTTCTGGCTAGTATGAACAAAGCCACCATGAACATAGTTGAGCAAGTATCTTTGTGGTAGGATGGAAAGTCCTTTGGGTAGATGCTCAAGAGCTGTATATCTGGGTCTTGAGGTAGATAGATCCCTAATTTTCTGAGAAACCACCATTTTGCTTTCCACAGTGACTTTAGAAGTTTGTATTGCCACAAGCAATGGAAGAGTGTTCCTTTGGTCCACATCCTTGTCAGCATGAGCTATCACTTGTGTTTTTGTTCTTAGTTATTCTGACAGATGTAAGATAGAATCTCAAAGTACTTAAAAAAAAAAACCTTCCATGCCCTTAAGATTTCTTTATTTATTATATGTACAGTGTTCTATCTGCATGTTTGCCTGCAGGACAGAAGAGGGCACCGGATCTCATTATAGATGGTTGTGAGCCACCATGTGGTTGCTGGGAATTGAACTAAGAACTTTGGAAGAGCAGCCAGTGCTCTTAACCTCTGAGTTATTTTCACTTTCCTAATGTCTAAGGATGTTGAACATTTCTCTAAGTGTTTCTCGGTTATTTGAGATTCCTCTATTGAGACTTCTCTGTTTAGATCTGTACCCATTTTTTATTGGATTATATGATTTGTTGATGTCTAGTTTCTTGAATTCTTTATATATTTTTGAAATTAGCCCTCTGAGGGATATGGAGTTGGTGAATATCTTTACCCATTTTGTAGGCTGATATTTTTGTTCTATTGATGATGCCCTTTGCCTTATAGAAGCCTTTCAGTTTCATGAGGTCCCATTTATTGATTGTTGATCTTAGTTCCTGCACTATTGGTGTTCAGTTTGGAAAGTTGTCTTCTGTGTCATTGTGTTCAAGGCTATTCCCCAGTTTTTATTCTATTATGCTCAGTGTATCAGGTTTTATGCTGAGGTCTTTGATTCACTTGGACTTGAGTCTTGTGCAGGGTGATAGATATGGATCTATTTGCATTCTTCTACATGCTGACCTCTAGTTAGACCAGCACCATTTGTTGAAGATTATTTTCCCATTGTGTATTTTGGCTTCTTTATAAAATATCAGGTGTCTATAGGTGTGTGGATTTGCTTCTGGGTCTTTGATTCCATTCCATTAATCGACCTGTCTGCTTTTATTATTATAGCTCAGTAGTACAGCTTGAAATCAGGGATGGTGATACCTTCAGATCACCTTTTATTTTTCAGTATTGTTTAGGCTATCCTGAATTTTTGTTTTTGTTTTTCATATGAATTTGAGTATTGTTCTTTCAAGGTCTGTAAAGAATTGTGTTGAAATTTTGATGGGGGTTGCATTGAATCTATAGATTGCAAGATGGCCATTTTTACTATGTTATTTCTACCAATTCACGCACATGGGGGATCTTTCTTTATCCTGATATATTCTTCAAAGTATTTCTTCTCCATAGATTTCTTTATTTTTCTTCAATTTCTTTTTTCTAGTTCTTCAAATACTTGAAGTTCTTGTTATAGAGGTCTTTTACTTGCGTTGTTAGAGCTTTTGCATGTGCTAATATAAGATCTCTCCAATTTCTTTATATATATGATTAATTTTTGTTTGAAGTCTATTTTGTTAGATATTAAAATGGCTACACCAGCTTGTTTCTTCAGTTCATTTGCTTGGAAAATCTTTTTCCATTTTTTTCCTCCTTTACTTGGAGGTAATGGCTATCTTTGATGTTGAGGTGTGTTTCTTGTAGGCAGCAGAAGGACAAATCCTATTTTAGCATCTATTCTGTTTAGTCTGTGTCTTTTTATTGTTGATCTGAGTCCACTGATATTGAGAGATATCAATAACCAATGACTATATTTTGTTGTTTTTGTTGTTGGTGGTGTTTGTTTGAGTGTGTGTGTGTGTGTGTGTGTGTGTGTGCGCGCACACACACACACACATGCTTTCAGTTTTGCTGGTGTGAGATTATTTATTTCCTGTGTTTTCATAGATGTAGTTAATCTCATTAGGTTTGAGTTTTCCTTCTAGTACCTTCTGTGGGGCTGGATTTGTGAATAGATATTGTTTAAATTTGACTTTGTCATGAAATATCTTGTTTCCTCTATCTATAGTTACTGAAAGTTTTGCTGGGTATGGTAGTCTCAGCTGACATCTGTGATTTCTTAGATTTTGCAGGACATTTGTCCTGGCCCTTCTGGCTTTTAGAGTTCCTGTTGAGAAGTTGGGTATAATTCTAATAGGTCTGCCTTTGTAAGTTACTTGGCCTTTTCCCCTGGCAGCTTTAAATATTCTTTCTTTGTTCTATGTTTTGTGTTTTATTTAGTTATTATGTGGCAAAGAGACTTTCTTTTCTTGTCCAATCTATTTGGTGTTTTGTAAGCTTTTTGTACCTTTATAGGCATATTATTTAGGCTAGGGAAATTTTATTTTATGATTTTGTTGAAAATATTTTCTGCATCTTTGAGCTGGGATTCTTCTCTTTCTATTCCTAGTATTATTAGATTTGGTCTTTTCATAGTGTCCCAGATTTTCTGTGGAAGTTTTATGTCATTAATTTTTTAGATTTAACATTTTCTTTGACTTATGTATCTTCAACATTTGAGATTCTCTCTTCCTTCTCTTGTAATCTATCAGTGATGCTTCAATCTGAAGCTCCTGTTCACTTATGTGGATTTTTCATTGCCAGAATTCCCTCAGGTTGTTTTTCTTTTCTTTTCTGTTCTTTTCTTTCCTTCCTTCTCTCTCTCTCTCTCTCTCTCTCTCTCTCTCTCTCTTTCTTTGGTTTTTCTAGACAGAGTTTCTCTGTGTAGCTTTGTGCCTTTCCAGGAACTCACTCTGTAGCCCAGGCTAGCCTTAAACTCACAGAGTTACACTTGATTCTGCCTCCCTAGTGCTGGGATTAAAGGCATGCACTACCACTGCCTGGCTCTTCTTATTTCTTAACTGTGGTTGCAGTGTGGCCATCATTTAATATTCCTGATGCCATGATTTGCTTTTCATGACGGGCTTTCACTGTGAACCCAAATAAACCATTCTTAAATTGCTTTTGTCAGATATTTTGTAAAAACAATGATAAAAAAAATAACTACTATAAAGAGTGACAACATTCCTGGGAAAAGGAAGTACCACTATCAATGGATGAGTGGCAAGATAGAGCATGACATATTTGGAAAACAAATATTGTAAAGTAAACACCAATGAAAAAGCCTGATACTTTTTTTTTTTTTTTTTTTTTTTTTTTTTTTGAGCTGAGGATCATACCCAGGGCCTTGCGCTTGCTAGGCAAGTGCTCTACCACTGAGCTAAATCCCCAACCGAAAAACCTGATACTTGATTTTGCATATGTACTCAAGTATATAAACCCAGTAGACAGGCTTTACTGGGTATTAGTGGGTTATGGAGGCTACATGTCCAAATATATTTGAGGCAAATGAGGTAAAGTACTCTCCACTTTTGTTAATAACAATCCTTGTTTTGTTTGAAAACTTGTTCTTATTCCACTTTCACCCATGTTATTGACACCACAGGAGCCTGGTGGCTCCTGATAACTATCTGGAAATTCAGATTTATCAGAACATGGGAGACTATGGCATGGTCCTGGAGAGTGATGGGGTGAGAGATGTAAAATTGGCCTGGCCATGAATGACCTTATAGGGTCTAGACTTAAGATAGAGTTTATTTGAGGAAAATGATACATTTTAGATAGAGGAAAAAGCACAGTTCAATTGAATTTTTAGGAAAGCCTTTAGAGGTCACAGGAAGTGTATTCATTATCATAAATGACACTGGTGTTTTAGTTTACCACAATGCCACATGTTCCTGTTTCTTTACACCTGGCTAGATAATTTTATTATGTGACTTAGGTTCGACTATAACCAAACAACAAAGTTCCCAAAGGAAGCTTAGAAGCAGAGTTAAAATAGGGGAAAATACCAGAATAAGTTTTGTTTCCCTAATTCCTATTACTCTTCAAAGCACCATTTTTAACTCAGTTAAAGTACACTTGAAATATTATGGATAAAGACAGGGACTGTAAAATGTGTTACAAGTTAATTTTACATGTAGTTTCTGTGGATAAATCTGTTCTCTAGAAAACTGCTCACCCAAATTCTGTTTCTGTAGAACATTTTGCAAACTGGCAGATAATGTGTGTGTTTTAATGGGAATCTATAAGAACTTAAGGGTCTAGAAGGCTTTGTCAATTTATATAATGATATTTAAATTTGATACAAAATCTCTAGGTTATTTTGGATTGCAAGTTTTAAAAACTTCCAATCCTTTTGAAAAACTTCCAAATGAACCCAATTTGCTCTGGCTTTTGCTTCTACATCATTGCAAGGAATTGCCACAAGAGCCAAACTTTCACTTATTTATGCTTTATTTACTTGTCTATTTATTTATCATCTGCATTTCAAACTTTTGTGCTCAGATGGCTATAACACTATTTTAGATCACCCTTTTTCTTTCTCTTTCTCTGTCGGTCTGTCTCTCAGAACTTTCCATTATGTATTTTTACTTTTGGTGGCTGGATGTGTCTTAGATTTGTATATGAAGGAGACCATGACGGTGGTTCACAAAGGTGCATTTAAAGTCATGAGGTAGGGCATGTAGAACTGCTATTTTCTTCAAATAAGTGGTGAAGTGCTAACACAGGAGCCGCCAGTTGTTGGGAACTTACTATCAGCTACTCTGTTAATCTATGGAATTTTAAGATGAACATAGATCTTACTTAATGCCACATTGTTAGGATGAAAATTCAGCCTCTTTGATAGGGAAGATAGGTTTTCTTTCTTTCTTTCTTTCTTTCTTTCTTTCTTTCTTTCTTTCTTTCTTTCTTTTGTCTTTTTTGGGTTTATAAAGCATACTCTTTTTTTATTATTATATGTGTGTTATAATTTTACACATCAGCCATGGGTTCCCCTGTCCTACCCCCTCCCGCCCACACCCCCACCTTCCCTCCATCCCCTCCCCTCCATTCCCATCTTCTCCAGGGCCAAGACTCCCCTGGGGATTCATTTAAACATGGTGGATTCAGTACAGGCAGGTCCAGTCCCCTCCTTTCAGACAGATCAAAGTGTCCCTGTGTAAGCCCAGCCAGCTCATGCACTAAGGAAAGGTCCTGGGCCCGCAGACTGGGTGCTTCCCAAGCAGATCAGGCTATTCAATGGTCTCACTTATCCAGAGGGCCTGTTCCAGCTGGGGGCTCCACAGCCTTTGGTTCATAATTCATGTGCTTCCATTAGTTTGGCTATTTGTCCCTGTGCATTTCCAATCTTGGTTTCAACAATTCACGCTCTTACAGTCCCTCCTCTTTCTCAACTATTGGACTCCTGGAGCTCCACCTGGGGCCTGGCTGAGGATCTCTGCATCCACTTCCATCAGTTATTGGATGAGAGTTCCAGCTCGACTGTTAGGGTGTTTGGCCATCTGATCACCAGACTAGGTCAGATCAGGCTTTCTCTCGACCATTGCCAGCAGTCTACAGAGGATGTATCATTGTGGATTTCTGGGGACCTCTCCAGCACTCTGCCTATTCCTGTTCTCATGTGGTCTTCATTTATCATAGTCTGTTATTCCTTGTTCTCCCTTTCTGTTCTTGATCCATCTGGGATCTCCTGCTCCCCTAAGCTTTCTTTCCCTCAAACCTTGACCTTCATTACTCCCACTGTCGTCCAGGTTTTCATGTAGATCCCATCCATTTCTCTGTCATTGGGCTATCCCCTGTGTCTTTCCAAGGGTCCCATTTTCTAGGTAGCCTCCCTGCAGTTGTGTAACAGTCTAGTCATCTTTGTTTTACATCTAGTATCCTCCTATGAGTGAGTACATACCATGTTTGTCCTTCTGCGTCTGGGTTACCTCACTCAGTATGATTTTTTTCTAGATCCATCCATTTGCCTGCAAACCTCATGATGTCATTGCTTTTCTCTGCTGAGTAGTACTCCATTGTGTATATGGACCATATTTTCTTTATCCATTCTTCAGTTGAAGGGCATCCAGGTTGTTTCCAGGTTCTGGGTATTACAAACAATGCTGGTATGCACATAGCTGAGCAAATGCCCTTGTGGTATGATTGAGCATTCCTTGGGTATATGCCCAAGAGTGCTACAGCTGGGTCTTGGGGGAGATGGATTCCCAGTTTTCTAAGGAAGTGCCATATTGATTTCCAAAGTGGCTGTACATGCTTGCATTCTCACCAGCAGTGGAGGAGAGTTCCCCTTGCTCCACATCCTCTCCAGCATAAGCTGTCTTCTGTGTTTTTGATCTTAGCCATTCTGACAGTTGTCAGAGTCATTTTGATTTGCATTTCCCAGATAATTAGGGATGTTGAGCAATTCCTTAAATGTCTTTCAGCCATTTGAACTTCCCCTGTGGAGAATTCTTGGTTTAGTTCTATAGCCCATTTCTTAATTGGACTGTTGGGCATTTTGATGTCTAATTTCTCGAGTTCTTTATATATTCTGGACATCAGCCCTCTGTCAGATGTGGGGTTGGTGAAGACCTTTTCCCATTCTGTAGGCTGTTGCTTTGTCTTGTTGACTGTGTCCTTTGATCTACAAAAGCTTCTCAGTTTCAACAGGTCCCATTGATTGATTGTTTCTCTCAGTGTGTGTGCTACTGGTGTTATATTTAGAAAGTGATCTCTGGTGCCAACATGTTCAAGAGTACTTCCTACTTTCTCTTCTATCATGTTCAGAGTAACTGGATTTTTGTTGAGGTCTTTGATCCACTTGGACTTAAGTCTTTTGCACGGTGACAGATATGGATCTATTTGCAGCCTTCTACACGTTGACATCCAGTTATGCCAGCACCATTTGTTGAAGATGCTTTCTTTTGTCCATTGTACACTTTTGGTTCCTTTGTGAAATATTATATGTTCATAGGTGTGCGGGTTAATGTCAGGGTCTTCAATTCGATTCCATTGGTCCACATGTTGGTTTTTATGCCAGTACCAAGCTGTTTTTATTACAGTAGCTCTATAGTAGAGCTTGAGGTCGGGGATGGTGATGCTCCCAGAGGTTGTTTTTTGTATAGGATTCTTTTGGCTATCCTGGGTTTTTTGTTTTTCCATATGAAGTTGAGTATTATTCTTTCCAGATCTGTGAAGAATTGTGTTGGTAATTTGATGGGGATTGTGTTGAATATCTAGATTGTTTTTGGTAAGATTGCCATTTTTACTATGTTAATCCTGCCTATCCATGAGCAAGGGAGGTCTTTCCATTTTCTGACATCTTCAATTTCTTTTTTCAGGGACTTAAAGTTCTTGTCAAATAGGTCCTTCACATGCTTAGAGTAACCCCAAGGTATTTTATATCATTTGTGGCTATTGTAAAGGGTGATGTATCTCTGATTTCCTTCTCGGCCTGTTTGTCTATTGCATATAGGAGGGCTACTGATTTTTTGAGTTGGTCTTGTATCCTGCTATGTTGCTGAAGGTTTTTATTAGCTGTATCAGTCCCTTGGTTGAATTTTTGGGGTCACTCATATATACTATCATGTCATCTGCAAATAGAGAAATCTTGACTTCTTCCTTTCCAATTTGTATCCCCTTAATCTCCTTATGTTGTCTTATAGCTCTGGCTAGAACTTCAAGTACTATATTGAATAAGTATGGGGAGAGGGGACAGCCTTGCCTTGTTCCTGATTTTAGTGGTATTGCTTTGTGTTTCTCTCCATTTAATTTGATGTTGGCTGTTGGCATGCTGTAGATTGCCTTTATTATGTTTAGGTATGTTCCCTGTATTCCTGATCGCTCCAAGACCTTTATCATGAAGGGGTGTTGGAGTTTATCACATGCCTTTTCTGCATCTAGTGAGATGATCATGTTTTTTTTTTTTTTTTCTTTGAGTTTGTTTATATGGTGTATTACATTGACAGACTTTCGTATGTTGAACCATCTTTGCATCCCTGGGATGAAGCCTACTTGATCATGGTGGATAATTGTTTTGATGTATTCTTGGAGTCTGTTTGCAGAATTTTATTGAGTATTTTTATATCAATGTTCATGAGGGAGATCGGTCTATAGTTCTCTTTCTTTGTTGCATCTTTGTTTGGTTTAGGAATCAGGGTAATTGTAGCCTCATAGAAGGAGTTTGGTAATATTTCTTCTGCTTCTATTGTGTGGAACAATTTAAAGAGTATTGGTATTAAGTCTTCTTTGAAGATCTGGTAGAATTCTTCACTGAAACCATCTGGTCCTGGGCTTTTTTTTTTGTTGGGAGACTTTTAATGACTGATTCTATTTCCTTAGGGGTTATTGGACTATTTAAATGGTTTATCTAGTCTTGATTTAACTTAGGTATGTGTTACCTAGCCAGAAAATTATCCATTTCTTTTAGATTTTCCAGTTTTGTGGAGTAGAGGTTTTTGAAGTACGACCTGATGATTCTCTGGATTTCCTCATTGTCTGTTGTTATGTCCTCCTTTTCATTTCTGATTTTGTTAATTTGGATTCTCTCTGTATGTCTTTTGGTTAGTTTGGGTAAGGGCTTGTCTATCTTGTTGATCTTCTCAAAGAAGCAACTCTTTGTTTCATCCTTTGTATTGTTCTCTTTATTCCTATTTTATTAATTTCAGCTCTCAATTTGATAATTTCCTAGTGTCTGTTTGTCCTAGGAGACTTTGCTTCTTCCTGTTCAAGGGCTTTTAGGTGTGCTGTCAAGTCACTAGTGTGAGATTTCTCCAGCTTCTTTATGTGGGCATTTATTGCTATGAATTTCCCTTTTAGCACTGCTTTTGTAGTGTCCCATCAATTTGGGTATGTGGTGTATTCATTTTCATTGATCTCTAGGAAGTCTTTAATTTCTTTCTTTATTTATTCCTTAACCCATTGGTGAATCAGTTGAGCATTATTCAGTTTCCATGTGATTGCAGAATTTCTGTAGTTTTTGTTGTTGTTGAAATCTAACTTTAAACCATGGTGGTCCGATAGAACACAGGAGGTTACTCCAGTTGTTTTGTATCTGTTGAGATTTGCTTTGTGGCCAAGTATGTGGTTGATTTTAGAGAAGGTTCCATGGGGTGCTGAGAAGAAAGTATATTCTTTTTTGTTCAGGTGGAATGTTCTGTAGATATTAAGTCCTTTTGAGCCATAACATTAGTTAAGACCATTATGTCTCTGTTAAGTTTCAATTTGGCCAATCTGTCCAGAGGTGAAAGTGGGGTGTTGAAGTCTCCCACTATTAATGTGTGGGGTTTTGTATGTGATTTAAGCTTTAGTAATGTTTCTTTTACATATGTGGGTGCCCCTGTGTTTCAGGCATAAATGTTCAGAATTGAGACTTCATCTTGGTGGATCTTGCCTGTGATGAGTATGTAATGTCCTTCATCATCTCTTTTGATTGATTTTAGTTTGAAGTCTATTTTGCTGGATATTAAGATGTCTACACCAGCTTGCTTCTTAAGACCATTTGATTGGAAAGTCTTTTCCCAGCCTTTTATTCTTAGGAGGTGTCTATCTTTGAACTTGAGGTGTGTTTGTTGTATGCAGCAGAAAGATGGGTCCTGTTTTCATATCCATTCTGGTAGTCTGTGTCTTTTTATAGGTGAATTAAATCCATTGATATTAAGGGATATTAATGACCAGTGATTGTGTTTCTTTCTTTCTCTCTTTCTTTCTTCTTAATTTTTAATTGAAATTATAAGAAGATTCTTGTCTCATACAAAATATCCCAATCACAGTTTCTCCTCCTTCTACTCCTAGCCCCACTCCCCCCACCTCCATTTTCCCATACATTCACTTGTAGTGGATCGCCATCCCAGCATTGGCCTGCAAGTTCCAACCCCCATTGAGGTGGGGCAGAGGAGGAATCGGAAGACCCAAGAGAGAGTGGAGGGGCTCTCGCTTGTTTTGGGGATGCTGGACACAGGAGGTAGACTGAGCAGAGTTCTCTAGAGAACACTGCCAGACTGCGCCATACCTTTGCTAGACCCTACAACCTATCCCTTCATTTGTAAGTTACCCCACAAAATAAATCTCCCTTTTAACTACATAGAGTTGCCTTAATAATTTCACATATATGGCGCCTAATGTGGGGCACGAACCCATGACCCTGAGATTAAAAGTCTCATGCTCTACCAACTGAGCTAGCCTGGCTGTGTCCAGCGTCCCTGAACCAAGTGAGCACCCCTCCTCTCTCTCTTGGGTCTTCTGCTTCCTCCTCTGCCCCACCTTGTGGGCATGACCATTACCAAAGCCTCAATGGGGGTTGGAACTTCCAGGCCAATGCTGGGATGGCTATCCACTACGTTCACTCCTCCTCCATTTTCTTTTCAGAAACAAGCATGCCTATGAACGACGACAGCCAAACAGAGCAAAACAAGGTATGATAATACATGGCAAAGCCCTCATATTGAGGCTGGACAAGGTAACTCAATAGGAAGAAAAGAGTCTATTTCTGCTCCCTCTGTTAGGAGTCTGTCTTAGGGCTTTTATTGCTGCAGTGAAACACCATGATCAAAAAGCAAGTCAGGGAGGAAAGGGTTTATTTAGCTCACACTTCCACATTGCTATTCATCATTGAAGGAAGTCAGGCTAGGAACTCAAACTCAGGATCTTGAGGCAGGAACTGATGCAGAGGCCATAGAGGAGTGCTACTTACTGGCTTGCTTCCTCTAGCTTGCTCAGCCTAATTTCTTATAAAACCCAGGATCACCATCCCAGGAATGGCACCACCCACAATGGGCTGGATCTTCCTCCATTGATCACTAACTGTGAAAGTACCTTACAATTCAATCTCATGGAGGAATTTCCTCAACTGATCCTCCCTCCTCTCTGATAACTCCAGTTTGTGTTAAGTTAACACACAAAACCAGCCAGTACAGATTCCTACAAATCCACCAATCAAACAGCTATAACATATGCTCAGAGGACCTGGTACACCTATATGGTCCCCATGCTTGCTCTTTTAGTCTTTGTGAACCCCTGTGAGCCCTGCTTAGTTGATTTAAAAAGCCATGTTCTCCTGGTGTCCTCCATCTCCTCTGACTTTATAGTCTTTCCTCCCCATCTTCTAAGGGGTTTCCTGATCTGAAGGGGATGGACCAGATGGAGACCCCCAATTTAGACTTTCCACATAAAGTCTGCTTGTGGGTCTCTATGTGTGTACCATCTGCTGCTGGAGGAAGCTTCTCTGATGATGACTGGACAAGGCGCTGATCTATGAGTATAGTAGAATATCATTAGGAATCATTTCATTGATTTTCTTTGTTTTGCTTTGCTTTATTTTGTTTTGTTTTGTTTTAAGATCAGTTATGTTTGGTTCTATTCCAAGCCTTTGAGCTATCCAGTCTCTGGTTTCTGGCCATCCAAGCAGTGTGGAGCATGGGCTCCCTCTTATGGAGTGGGCCTCAACTTAAATCAGACATTGGTTGGTCACTTCCACAAGTTTTGTGCCACCACTGTCCCAGCACATCTTGCAGGAAGGTGAGATTGTGGGTCAAGGGTTTTGTGGCTGTGTTGGTGTCCAGGTTTCTCTTTCTGTAGCCTGTAGAATATCTTTCCATACCAAAGAGACTTGAACTTAGGGGTGAAGGCTCCAAGCATACACCAGCTCAACATTTCTATGTTCAAAGAACTGAGTGGAAGATGTCCTCAGCATTGGGGTCTTGCTATCAGTTTTGAGAGGGCAACTTTCTGTCCTAGCATCAATCTGGGATATTTATGGATCTCCATGTGGCCTCCTCAGCTAAACTCAACTGAATGTATCCCAGTGCCACCATTGGAAGCCTTGTCTATCTATAAAAGATGGCCAGTTCAGATTCTAAATCCTCCATTACTAGGAGTCATCAGCAGGATTACCTGCACAGGTTCTAGGAAGTTTTCACTGCAATAAGTTTTCACAATGCCTCCCCAAAACCCCTTAATTCCAGCTATCTCTCCCTGCACTCTCTCCTGTCATCCATGCCCCCCCCAACTTGATCTCTTTCTTCCCATCTGATCCCTCCCATTCCCTTTCTCTCTTGCCCCTAGTCCATCCATAGAATCTATTCTATTTCCCAGGGAGATCCATCCTTTCCCCTATAGCCCTCCTTAGCCATCAGGGAAATGCAAATCAAAAGTACTTGGATATTCCATCTTATACCTATCAGAATGGCTAAGATCAAAAACACAAGTGACAGCTCATGCTGGCAAGGGTGTAGAACAAGGGGACACTTTGCACTGCTGCCAGCAGTGCAAAACCTCTATAGCCACTGTAGAAATAAATATGGCAGTCCCTTAGAAGAGTGGGAATCTGTCTACCTCATAAGACAGACAGCTACAGTGCTCTTGGGTATATACCCAAAGGATGCTCCATCCTACCACAAGGACACTTGCACAACTATGTTCATTGCAGCTTTATTCATACTAGCCAGAAACTGGAAACAATCTAGATGTCCCTCATCTGGAATATGGATAAAGACAATGTGGTACATTTACACAATGGATTATTACTCAGCTGTTAAAAAAATGACATTATGAAATTTGCATGCAAATGCATGGAACCAGTAAAAAGAAATCATCCTCAATGAGGAAACCCAGACTCAGAAAGACACACATGGTATGTACTCACTTATAAGTAGATATAAGCTGTTATGTAAATGATAATCAAACTACAACCCACGGACCCAGAAAGGTTAGGTAAGTAGAAGTGCTAAAGTTGGGGATTATGGACCTTTTGTGAGTTGATATTTTATTTGTGCACCCCAATAAAGCTTATCTGAAGATCAGAGGAAAAAGCTAGCCACTATATTAAACTTAGAAGTCAGGCAATGGTGGCACAAATCTTTAATCCTAGCATTTGATAATACCACTAAGCTTACAAACACCACCCAAAGATTGACTTTGGACTACAAACTGCTCAGGACAAGTTTGAGATGGCTAGCTGAGATGATCCAGCCTCACAGACTACTCAAGGAAGGATTTGAGACAAGCCCTGAATTTTTGAGTTATGCAGAGGCTGGACAGGAAATGATACCTCTCCCAGGACTTCATAATTAGCCCCCCAATTTTTCTTTTCAGGATCCCCTAAAAATGCTTTTGCCCCCCAGACAGCAGGAAGTAATTTTAAGAACATAATTCCCACATTCACAAAAGGTGGGGTGGGTGTATTTTTTTTTTTTTTGTCATCCAATGGGTTATGGGTAATTGTCATTGTTTAGGACCATTGGTTACAAGTTGTTAATTGTCAATGGTCAGGAAAAAAGTTAAATAAAGGAAATTAGATTCAGTGTTCTTGTATGAAAAAAGAGGATAAAGATAAGAAGTAGATTGGTGAATCTACTCAGAAAAAAAGATATAGAAATGATAGAATAAAGGATAGATTATTGAATTTACTTTTAAAGGAAAAGAGAGAGAATATAGATATGATAAGAAAAAAAAGTAGATCACTGAATCTACTTTTAGAAGGCAACTACTAGCTTTAAATATTTTACATTGGATTGGAATTTTGTATATTGTATATGTATTTTGTATATTGATACAAATTTGAGATTGATTTTGTTAGAAAATACTGTATATATGTATACATATATATATATTTCTAATCTTGTTCAAGGTATTGCACCTATACAGTTCATTTAACAAAATAATTTAATTTGCTAGTCCTTGAAAGTTAATATTACCAACTAATTAGGATAAAGAAATGTAAGTTAGTAGTTAGTCATTACAATCAAATTTGTAGTCATATTAGGTATATTTTTAAGGTCAAGCAGAGATATATTTTAGATAGGCTATCCTCAAACACTTCAGAGATCTATAGAATGTGGCATTTAAGTTGTTTTAACACCACAGATTTTTTTTTCTTTTTTATGAAGATGAGACATGTCTACTCATGGCAGCACCAATCTATTTCAGAGACGATAATGGGCATTGAAGAAACTCCATATGGAGTTTACTTCCATTGTGGCAAAAGTTAGCCATTGGGCAAGAAAGTGTCCTTGCATTGACTGCTGACAGTATGCTGTCTAAAATGGACAAGCAGGAACATAAAACAAAGGGTTGCTGATCCTTGCCAAGACAAGGTAGGAAGGCTCTTTAGAAAATCTTGTTTCACAGATGAGACTGTTAGATATGCTAAACCTGTATACCAAAGAATGGATACCCCAATGTTGCAGAGAAACCTCAGGTGACTCTCCAGGCTGCTAACTGTTTCTGTCATAATTCACATTTTTTTGGAAGTTGCTTGTTTGCACTTCCTGTTTCACTAGGTAATATTATTTCCTTCTTGGGTCTCTTGGGGAGTTGAAGCATATATAGTTATAGTTATAGTTGATAAGAAATTCAGAAAAGAAACTCACTTAGATGTGTAAAGTGTATAAATTTGAAAGACATTAAAAGATAGTTTTCAGTTGGTAATGCAAATTAGGATAGAAGGTAAATTAGATATAATCCTTTGGATTCACAAAAATGGGATAGATAATGGAATATTTTCTTTTTTATTATTAAGAATTTTTTTATTCACTTTACATGCTAACCACAGATCCTACCTCTTCCCTCTTTCCACCCTCCCAGCCTTCCTCCCACCAATAACTACATTTTCCAAGGCAAGGTCTCCCATGGGGAGTCAGCAGGGCCTGGCACACTCAGCTGAGGCAGGTCCAAGCCCTTTCCCCTTGTACCAAGGCTGTGCAAGGTGTCACACCCTAGGTACTGGGCTCCAAAAAGTCTGCCCATGCACCAGGGACAAATCCCAATCCCCCTCCCTGGGCCCCATCCCCAAACAGTTTAAGCTAAACAACTGTTTCCTGTATTCAGAGGGCTTAGTCTAGTCCTCTGGGGGCTTCATAGCTATTAGTCCACAGTTCATGGATTCCCAGTAGTGTGGCTGGTCATCTCTGCATGTTTTCCCATCATGATCTCAACATTCTTTGCCCACAGAATCCCTCCTCTCTCTCATTGATTAGATTCCCAGAGCTCCACCTGATGCCTGGCCACGAATCTCTGCATCTGCTTCCATTAGTCACTTGATGAAGGCTCTCTGATGACAGTTAGGGTATTCACTTGTCCAGTCACCAGTGTAGACCAGTAGATAAGAGAATATTTTCACTGAATTTGTCAAATGAAAATGGACTAGACATTGTTGATGTATTTATTGCTTCTATATATTGTATATAGTTATTACATTTATTGTATTTAGTTTTTCTTATATTTGTTATATTTTTTCTTATTTTAGACAAAAAGGGGAAGTGTAGTGATATTTTATTTTTGCATCCCAATAAAGCTTAATCTGAAGATCAGCAAAAAAAGCTAGCCACTATATTAAACATAGAAGTCAGGCAATGGTAGCACATGCCTTTAATCCTAGCATTTGGGAGATCAGGATCTCTGTGAGTTCAAGGCCACAGTGGGAACAGAGCCAGGCATGGTGGCACCACACTTTTAAGCCTAGCACTAACCATGGAGGTCAGTACAGACAGACAGGAAGTGATGTAGCTGGGCAGAGAGAGGCAATGAGATGTCAGGGATAGAAAGGCATATAGACATGGGTATACAGGAAACAGTTCTCTATTTGGCTGAGGATTTCCAAGTGTTAAGAACATGGCTAGCTTCTTTCTGCTTTTATGATCTCTCAGTTTTTACTCCAATATCTGGTTCCATTTTTTTAAAATTAATAAGACAGTTTATAAATTTGTCTTACACTTTTGTTTCTTTTTAAAATGGAAGTGGCATAGAGGATAGGAAGGTAAGGAAAGGAATATGTTTTCTGGTTAGGCAAACCTTAAGTTAACTTCTCAATATTGTATAATTCTTTGTAGATTCAGACTTCTTCATTTGAAATACACACACACACACACACACACACACACACACACACACACACACACACTGTTTCTATTGGCAATGAATTCCATACTTTCCACACTAGCAGGGTTTGCATTCTCCTCCATTGCAAACCTCTTAAAAATTCTCCACCTTAAGCTAAGTCTGTCATTATTAGCTGCTTTTCATGATGATAATTCTTGGGTTATTGTGTTAAAAGATAGTTAAAACTTAATTGTGTGTTTGTGTGCTCCTGAGAATGTAAACATTTCAAGGCTCAATTTCATTTTAGTAAATTGATATGTTACTCTGGTATCTAGAAATTCTGCATGAGTTTAGATAATTAACGTTTTGCCATTATAAAATTGTTGTTTTTTTCCTCTAGATAGCATTTCTGTGATTGATTGCCATACAGTTTCCCCAAATCTAAGTTAATTTAATTTTGATTGTTACTAAATAAAAGAATAATTTTTGATTGTGAAAGTCAATGCTTATTATTTTAATTATAATAAGATTGTAAAAATTGTGTCTTTATTATTTAGTAGCCAAACCTCACAGTCTTAAAATGAGAGTAACTTTGAACATGGAAAATCCTGTACTAGAATAACTGAAAATATTCTCAGTAGTCACTGGATATCCATATCCCTTTATTTATTTTTGCAATTTCTGAAACTGGAAACCTTGTTTTGGCTTTTGTCATTTGAAAACAACTTGTGTTTTACTAGTTAGAGATCTTTCTCAGTAGGCATCTGACAGCTAAGAAGGGAAACCATTATAAGCATCGTCAGTTTGATATTTGGGGACAATGCCCATTGCTAAGATTTTCAGAAAGTGAAACTCCACAGTGGCAGACATATCAGAGGAGACAAGCAGAAAAAAAAAATAATTGGAAGTAATTAATAAGACTCTGTCCACAAGCCATTTATGTCCTGTTTATTGACTGTGTATTTGTATGTATAAATGTTTAGCTCCTTAAACCTCAGGAGCAAAACAGCAAGTATGGCGGCGGGTGGTGGTGGTGGTGGGGCAGCACTTTCATTTCACAGGCCACACAGTTTACTTTCCTATCTTAACACAGTATTTGAACTTACGACACATGAAATTTGTTTGAATGGTGAGTCTAAAATTTCAGATATTATTTCTGAATTAGAATTGAATAGTGGAGTACAGAAAAGAAAGTAAAGAGACAATGGATGTACTTAATCAACATATAAGAAAAGCTTCAATGTCAAGACTTCACAGGAAAATTGAGGGGGCATGGTACTAACAGTTGATAACAACATTGGATCATATATGAGAGAACATTTATTGACATCTCCTAAGCCTGGCAGCTATACTGAACAAGGTGGGTATTGTCAGTGGACATTATCCTTCTATTAGTGTATTAAGAAAGTGAAATGATGGCTAGGTAGGTAAGAAATAACAAGTACTAGCCAGTTAAAATAGCAGAGTTATGATGAAATGAGTTTTCTAAACCGATACAGCATTTACCACATGAGGAGAGAAGTTATAAAATATAGAAAAAATATACAGAGAAATTACAAAAAACAGCTCCAGGGAAAGCAGACAGGTATACTGTCAAGACCCAGGAAAGACACATCCAACTCAGTGGTCTAGAAAGACCTTTGAAGAAATGAAACTTGAGCAAAACCCGAGAAAGAGAAGAAAGCAGACATAGGAAGAGTAGGAAGTAGGGTGATTCAGGTGGACACAACAACAAGTCACGAGGCTTTGGACAGAGGACAGTCTTGGTGTGGAACTGAACAGTATGGGATTGGAAGAATGCTAGAGTCCCCAGCATGATGTGTCAGGAAGGATTCAGTGGGGTAGGACTGAAGAGGCAGGGAGTATATTGAGCATGTGTGGTGAACTCCATCACTCCTTAGAAAAGGCAGTGAAGAGATTTTGCCACACATTTGACAGCATGTGTAAAACTAGCACAGTAACTTTGAAAGATGAAGACCAGAGGCTACAAAACCTCAGACATGCTTCTGAATGTCTTGTGCACTGTAAATTACTGTGCTGGCTTTTGGATGTAGGTTTTTCTTTAATCCCATAGCTCACGCTTATGGGAAGGTTGTTTGTGAGTATTATCTGTTAGGCTCAAGAGTAATAAGGAAGAGCCAGCCCTGAAAGAAACTTTCAGAAAGTACATTTGGGTTTTTAAAATCTCTTCTATTGAAAAAGACATCATGGATGGATCTGCTTAGGTGTTTTGAGTCAGATTTATGGAGATCAAATGCAGGAGGAATGAACTATGTAGTTCAGCATCTCCTAACTGTATAAATAAGGTGATCCAAGTTCCCTTTATTTAAGAAAGTAAAGGGCAAAATAAGACACTTCTGATGCTCAGAGATGTTCTAATATTTTATAAATTCAAATGAAATGAGCTTTCCCCTCATTTTTTACTTCCTCATAGGCTATTTATCACTGGTTCCCGTTCAAAATGTGGCAGGTCTTTGCAAGTCCCCTAAAATTATGTTGTCTCCTTTATTGGTCATGACAGTCAAGTAGCTAGTGAGTGAGCATCTGCTTCCCAATTTCCCATCTCTGTGGGTACAGAAGATTGTAGTCTATTGGGCACCTTGGAGAATGACTGACAGCCAATGGGTTCATGGCCAATGAAGAATCATAGAGGTAGATTTTTTTTTTTATACTTAATACAAAGACAAGATTTACAGTCCTCTCATGTCTTCTTAAAAATTTCTCATGGGTAAGAGATTTTTAATGAGTATTCTCCAGAGTCTTTGAAAAAAGAAAAATGGAGTAATCATTAGGACAAGAGGGTTTGAACTGAAAACACAGCCTAATCATTGTGGTGAGTGCCGTCTGTTTGTTGGTGATCTGGGCAAGTGAAGGCGTCCTGGAGACCTGACAGCTGGCTAGCATATTTCTCAATGAGTGAGGAAATTTTCCAGTTCATCTGCAGAGAATTTGGTCCGGCATTAAGGCATGAGGCTGCCCATCTGCAGCTTGCAATTGGTACAGACAAGAGAATCACTATTACTTTGTGGACACATGCCACAAATCTGGAACAAGGCAGACTGGCATGTCTATTTGGGGTTGGCAGAGCTGTGGTTTAGTCTATTGTTACAAGGCAGCTTTGCCAAGGGAGAGTGAGAGTCCGTGTGTATTGTGCCCCCATCACACACATTATCCTCAAATGAAGAGTTTGTGGAACGAACTGCAGAACTCTGACTTTATGAAGTTGTCTCACATTCCCTTGCTTATTGTTTGTGTCCATCCTAATGGTGTAATGCCTTTTTTTTTTCTTTTTCAGCCATTTGTTATTCAACTTGGATGGCTCTATTTTGATGCTGATATCAGTTTATGGGTTATTATATCCATTTGCAAATCATGACTCAAAAGAGGAAACTCTGGGATGTAAAACAGGCCATATGCCCATAAATCACAAACTGAATCAAAGTTGGCAACAGAAAAGTAATTGTGTTGGGAGTTTGAAAGTCTGTCAGCCAACCTTTATTGAAACTCTAATGTTGCATTCTGCAATGCTTGAGGGATTGGAAAGAAATTAGAGCCTATAGGAATGTAGGAGCATCTAGGTGAAAGGGAACTTGAAGGTCACATAGAACAAATGACCATTCACACAGATGACTGGCTTCTTTCATGGGATTAATATTTTAAGGGCAAGAGTAGCTTAAAAAAATAAGAAGCTTATGTTCTGTCTCAAGCAGAGTGAAACATGCTGTCTTTATTAAATATTTTTTAATTTATATACTTGATTGGTTGGCTATGAAATACTTACACTATCATTAATCTTAGTGGAAAAATAAAGTAATTGTAACTTATTAAGCTGTTACCAGTTGATGCCTTTTATTTTTATTGTATTACAAGCATAGTATCGTGAATCCCATTTGACATAAAACTCTGAAGCAAATGTCACTATGAGTGCCATAGCAAACTATGTAAGCTTGAAGTCAAGAGAAACAATTAGAAACAATCCTGAGGCTAGGATCTACTATTCTCTGTAATGAGGAAACAACTGTAGATGAAGAGTCAGAAGATGTGAAATAAATGTTTTTATTACTGATTTCTAGTTTAATTCTGTTTCGTTTTGAGACTATGTGTTATGTGGTTTATGTTTTCAATGTTTATTAAGAAATGCTTTATAGAAATATACTGGTGGGGTTGGGGATTTAGCTCAGTGGTAGAGTGCTTGCCTAGCAATGGCAAGGCCCTGGGTTCAATCCTCAGCTTCACCAAAAAAGGAAAAAAAAAGAAAGAAAAGAAATATACTGGTAATACTGGTAATGTGGGTTGGAGTGCATGTATTAGATGGAATGTTGAAGAATGTTACTTGATACTGTTGTTCAGGTGAAATACCTTCCTACTGATGTATTCTGTCTTTTTGACCTGTTATGGACATAGTTGTGGTGAAGATTCTGATGACAGTGGCTTATTTCCTGTTTTTCTTGTTGTTCTATCAAGTTTTGACTCACAAATTTTAATGATCTCTATTGGGTCCATATATATTTAGGACTTGTGTACCATCTAGCAACAGTGGATACCTTTATAATTGTGTAATACCTTTATTTTCTGAAAATAATCCATTTTATGGAGATAGCTTTCTTAGAAATTATTATATCAGGTTCAGACAAGATTGCACACATTCAAGGTGGTATGGCCTTTTTTTCCCAATTAGTGTTAGTGTATATTTTTTCATCTCTTTATTTGTAATTTATTGTGTCTTCAGCTTTGCATTAAAGTATTGTAAACAGCATGAGGTAAGTCTTGTTTATTTTGTTTGTAAATCTGTAGGTTGGTGGCTTTGAGGGGTTAACATTTAAAATGTTAATAATACAGTTAGATTAATACCCACTGTGCTTGTATCTATCCTTAATTCATTACCCTTATAACCTTTTCCCCCTTTCTTTCTGTTTTCTTCAGTTTTATTTGTACACTTCATATACTTTCATATTTTCTTTTCTTGGCATATCAATTGCATTTCTTTTTAAATTTTACTTGTTTGCATTTAAAACAATATTATCTAACTTAGAATCATATTATTGTGCCTCACATGCAGAACAGATCTCTACCCTATCACAGGGGGTCCCCTATTACTTCCTTGCTCCCTGGTGAGTTCATTGTCATTCATTTTATTTACTCATGTGCTACAACCATCTAAAACATTATTAATGTTATAACTTTCCAAACATGTATGTATTTAGATCAATAAAGAATTAAAAAAAATAAAAAATATCTTTCACTAAGATATTCTCTCTTCTGATGTTCTTTCATTAGGTAGACGTAAGTTTTTGAGTTAATTTTCTTTCTGCAGGGATTGTTTCTTTTAGTATTTGGGGAGACAGGTATTACACAATTCTGTTGATGATCAATAACTTGGGAAAATTTTTATTTTTACCTTACTTATAATAATATTTCACTGGAAAGAAAATTATTGGTTGGTATTTTAATTCTTTCAATTAAAATATTTCACTCCTCTTTTTTTTTTTCTCAATGTTCTTTTTGGTTGTAGGGTTTCTATCAAGAAGTCCACTACCAGTATTTTTTAATTATCTTTTATTTACTTCCTTATGGTTGACACAAAATAACTTCACACTCATCTCATCATTGCTTAAATATGGGTATGCATTTGTGTGCATGAGTGTATATGTATGTGAAGATGTGTGTAGAGGCTAGAGGTCAACCTCAATTATTCTTTAGGAGCAATTCATCTTACTTTTTGAGATAGCATCTCTCATAGGAGTCTAGTGCTTGACAATTAGGCTAGGCTGGCTAGCACTCACCAGAAATCCTCCTATCTCTGCCTTCCTGGGACTGGAATTATAAATACATGCTGCCATGCTTGGCATGTTTTATGTGGGTGCTTGGGACAGAACTCAGGGTCCCATTCGTGAGTGGCAAGCACTTTATAGGCCAAGCTACTCCCCCAGTCTCTGTACTGCCACAACTATGCATTTTCCTGGTTGAGTCTTATTCTATTCCCCTTTTGCATCTTTCAGTATTTTCTCATTGTCTGATTTTCTGTGGCTTTGATATGGTATACATAGGTTTTTGGTTTTTATCTTGTTTTGTTTTGAGCTTCTTGGACCAGTGGTTTAATGCTGCTATATCAATTTTTGATAGTGCTTGGAATAACCTCTACTCTTGTTTCTTTGCCCTTTTAGTTTTTGAACCATATAGATAATCTATTATGCATTTTGAATTTTATCTTTTTTAGACTAGACTATTTTAGATTATGCTTTCTCTTATATGTGTCTTATTTATTTTGTTAAATGGTGTTCTATAAGGTAATCAGAACTGATATAAATAGTCTTTTAGTATGAAGACTTATGATAACTGGATAGGAGTTTGGGCTGTGTTTAATACTTTCTATTTCTGAAGGTGCTAGGGTTTTGGAGTTCCTACTGTATTCTTTCACTTTACTGGTTCCCTAAGTCCTCCACCTCAGAGTTGATGCTCTGTTGCTATACCAGCTGCATTGTATGTTATACTGGAGCCCTGTGGGCATGATGGTAAACTGTGATATTGTAATTAGTCTTTGTTTACATGACCAGTGTCTCTGGGCAGTGGTTTTTACAAAAGGGTTTCATCAGTATAGCTTCCCATTAACCACTCTAGTCAGTCAGTCCGTTTTCTAACTGCTGTGTTCTGGATCTGAGTCCTTGAAGCCTCAACCCTTGTTGACTGTGTTTCTAGATGATAGATAAGACAGGAAGGTTGTGTGGACACGAGTGCCCTTTCCAGTAGTGATAGATATAGGCAAAACAAATAAAACCAAGAAAACCTATCTCTTTTCCCAAATGAAGGAATGAAGGTTTTATCATGGAGTAACATCTCCTTGTGTTCCACAGACAGTAGATTTTTCCTTCACTCTGCTAGAGCCACCAAGGTTTCTTTCGCAGACCCTTACCATGAATACTGGGTGATTTCCTGGTGGACACATCCTACACTTTGTCATGTCAAGGATCTCAAGTAGTATCTCATGCTGGTCCACATTCAACTTTTAGTAACCAATCAAAATTTCCCCTTCCTTCTCTGCCTCCGCCTTCAACTCTACTTCTCCCTCATTCTCCTCTTCCTCTAGCAGGCTATTTAACATAGAGTGACCTAAATGACCTTGAACCTCTGATCCTCCTGCTTCCATACTCTACATGCTGAAGAGGGTTGTACCATCATGCCTGATTTACATACTGTTGGCAATCAAATCCAAAGCCTTTTGAATCTCCATCTTACAACCAACTTCATCACTAAGCAGTCTAGATCTTGACAGTTTAAGTAGACTTATGCTGCACACTTGAGGATTTTGTCTGTATTTCTGGATGTGTCTGCTTCCCTGGACTTTAGAGTTGAAGCTTGCCCTGCAGCTTATTTTTTGATGTTAACAAGAAGCAAAGCCTTTAACTTTCAGTTCACAAAGATTTTGACTTACTAGACTAAAACTGATGACCTCCTGGCTTCTCAAGTGCTGTAGTTCAAACTGAAGTCCAAGAAGATAATTTTCATGCCTCTCCATAGGGTCATATATTTGAATACTTTGTCCCCAGTTAGTGGAACTGTTTGGGAAAGATTAGGAAAATGGAGGTGGTATGTCACTGGAGGCAAAGACCACACAATTGCCATGCCATTCCCAGTTAGCTCTCTGTACCTCCTGCTTATGGATTAATATATAAGTCTCTTAGCTGCTGCTCCAATAGCATGGGTGCCTTCCTGAGGCCATGATCCCTGTCTTGATGAACATGGACTTGAACCCTTTGAAACTGTAAGCCCCAATTAAACACTTTCATAAATGCCTTGTCCATGGTGTTTTATCACAGCAACAGAATAATAACGAAGACAGGTCTGATACTCCAAAGGGATAAATAGGAAGCAAGGTTTGAGAAACAGGTGTGGTTGTATTATGGGAAGCCGTTTAGTGTCATGCTAATAGTTTAGACTATATGCCATAGACTAGAAATGTTTCAAAGGCAGATTTTCAGTGGGATGACACAACCAGAAGACACGACACTGATGCCAGAGTGGAGATTTATTCCTTTGTGACTAGAGGCATAGATATAACCATACAATGACATCTCATATAATAACTCCATTTAAATATCTTAGATGCTTCTAGTGCTAATTCTTACTCATAATTTCCGCAGCTCACATGCTATTGTTTAATTGGAACAGAATGAAAGCTTTTTAAAAAATGACATTTTATTCTGTACTGTTTTCCCAATCAGTTAGGCATAGCAAATACTTAAGTAGCAGTTGAACTGAGTGAACTGAACCATTCAAGGGTTTTAAAGCAATTTCATCCTAGGCTTCCTTTGGTAGATATGTTGTGGTAAATATGGGTTACAAGTAACTTGATATATCATTTTCTTTAAGTGTCATAAAGCCATGCTGATTTCATAGATTTGGGCAAAGAGGAGACAGAAAGAGATTATCCTTGTCCTGATGCATTTTAAAGGTGTTATTTTATGAAAAGCTAGAAAAAGATTAATGTACAATACCACACAAATTTACATTATTAAAATAACATACATCATTTTACTCTCATGGACTAACAGATAAGGGTGTTGGCAACTTATTGTTATGTAGAGCCCTAAGGAAGTGTTTCAAGTGTTAGTTGACTTGACTCAAAAAGCAGCAAGCTAGTACCATTGAAGAGTTAGGCATTGGCCACCATTACAAACAAGATATGAGTATCAAGGATCTGTCTTGTAGTTAAAATATTTTTCTGGTCCTGCCTGGCTCCCACAACCCTGTGGTCCTGCAGCCACTCAGACTCAAATAAACACAGAGAGGCTTATATTGTTTTTGAACTATATGGCCTAACAGCTCAGGATTCATGCTAGCTAGCTCTTACACCTTAAATTAACCCATTTCTATAAATCTATACTTTGCCACTTGGCTTCTGGCTTATCAGTACCTTTATATCTTGCTTCTCCTGGTGGCAGCTAGCAGGGTCTCCTCTGCTCTGCCTTGCTCCTTCCTCTCTCTCTGGTTGGAATGTCCTGCCTAACCTTATTCTGCCTCATCAATGGCCAGCTTTATTTATCAACTAATCAGAGCAACATATATTCACAGCATACAGAACAATATTCCATAGCACTTCCCCTTTTCTGTTTAATCAAAAAAGGTTTTAACTTTAACATAGTAAAATTACATATAATAGAACAGTTATCAAGTAAGAATTACAATATTCAGTCTATTTGTATTTGGCAAAATTTAAAGAAAATATTCTACCTATCCTATATTTATGGGTCTAAAGTTTTATATCTAATTTACCTTTTATCATAACCAAGGAAAATTATAACTATCTAGTCTTCAACTACATCAAAGACCTCAGAAGAATATAGTATTACCTAAGTAAACAGGAAGAGCATTGTAAGCAACTTCCCAAAAATCTAGAATGACAGAGACAGCTGGCAACCTAGACAGTTACTCAGAGTTCCTCTGTAATGTTGGGGCATTTTCAGCCTATAGGTCTAGAGTCTCTCAGTCACTTCTCTCTGTGTCCTGTAGAATGTTTGGCAGTCTCTTCTGGGAAGCAAGAACCCCAACAACCATTTCCCCTTGTTTTATCAAATTCAGTGGTCATTTTCCTATGGGTCCTGTATGTCCAGTTTATACAACATACTGTCAATCAGTTGATGCAAGGGCACTTTTTTGCCCAGTGACTAACTTTTGCCACAAAGAAAGCAGCTCTATGAGTTTATTCAATGCCCATCATTCTCCTTGAAGTAATTGGTGTTGCCAAGAGTAGACTTGACTAATTGTCTAGAAGAGTCTAAGTTTTTAAAACATTTTTAATGCCATATTATGTAGGACTTTGAAGTATTTGAAGATTACCTACCTAACTTAATTATATCTATGTATACCTAGAAAATGTAACATGTAAAAGTGTGATAATCATAAATGACTAATTATTAATCTGTATTTCTTAATTATATATTACAATTTTAAATGAATTGCATAAACATAATACCTTAAACAAGAGTAGAAATATCCATTCCAATATAATATCTTCCCTCTGCATTAAAATTTCTATAGCAGAATGCTTAGAGGGTAAAAATAACCAAAATGCAATCCAGCTTTGGATCCACGTGACCCGCATGTCCTTCCTGTACTTTCTTTTCCACAGAGTCCAGTTCCTCTCAGCTTCAGCTGATAATTCCCTTGGACTATTTAAGTCCTTGTCACCTTTGAGGTTTTGAACAAATTACTCAATTTATCATTTTTACTCCAACAACAGTCTCTAATGACTGTAAGTCAAGTAGAGTCCTTATCTGTCATATCATGCATTTATCTCTAGTGTCATTCCACTGACATAGTGATTTCATGACAATAAAATGAAGACATTAATGTAAAAACTTTCATTTGTTAATTATCAAAATGAGACAATATAGAAGTGAAACATTACATGTTTACAATCATTTCACATCTACCTTTAATATAAGTTTAACTTTGTCATCTCAGGATCAGGACTCAGTCACCCTGGAAACAATTTCCACAACATAGTCAGTTGAGGTATCTACTTTAGATAACTTCCTTCTGGTGTTTACATACTTAGGTATTAGCCACAGGCAACCTATTTGCCCATCCTTGCTGACGTTCACAGGACATAGGCTGAGCAGATGTACCACAGCCAATACCTCTGTTACAATGTGACCATCTGCCATGTATACCAGTTTGCTCTAAGTTCACCGGTCAAGATTCTCTGTCAAAGCTCACTTACATAATGTCCTACCCTAGATCCACTACTCAGGGTTGCTCTTCTTCTTTTCATCACTTTCCCATTTTCAGTGTCTTCCTCTGACTTCTGTACGTCTGTCTGGCTTCTAAGAACTATATAACCTCCATTTCTGCCAAAAATCCCTTAGATCCCCAAATAAAACAAATACTATGCTAAGCATGCTGTACAGATAATCAGACAATCTATACAGAAACATCAATATGTTGATATTATACCCCTTTTAATAACCCCTGCCCGGAGACCTTAGGTATTTTGTCCAAGGTCATGTTGAACAGAGGGATTGAGAATGGAATCTTTCTGACTCCAAATTTTTCACCCCTGGCTATTTCTCTGTGTTTTTTGAGTGTTCGGAACATATAAAATATGTTGAATGGTATATAAATGAATTAAAAACATCTTCCCAGAGAGGATATCCTTTAAATTAGATCTTGACAAAAGAACTGGATACTGCGAGGCCAAATTCACAGAAAGGAATATAGGAAAGAGAGTAAAGCACAATGTTAAAGGGTAGTGAGTGCTTCAAAATTAGCAAAATATGTAGCATGGCAGGAGTGTGGGCACAAAAGGCATCTGTGTGTAAAGATACCTGGCCTTGGTGGGGCTGAACATGGAAAAGGAGAAGGGTGTTTACTGTCATGCTGAGGCAGGAGTTATATACATATGTGGAGAGGATGGAACAGGAGTTGAAATCACCTGAAAAAAAAAAAAAACTTTCAGTGAAGTTGCCCTGAAGGCATATGGAAGATAAAGGTGTTAAGAAAGTTCTAGAGGTGGGGAGGTCACTTTAATTCTACTGTAAACACTGTATGGTTATTGATCAATATATTTGCTTTTCAATATTCAAATATTTTCTATTCCCTTATGATGAATAAAAGTAAAACCTCTTCCCTCTTTTGAAGTCTGTGCTCAGTTATAAATTTTAGTAATATCTATATCTGAGTAAGAAAAGAGTTAAATCCTGGTCTCTGTATGCCAACCTCTAAAGAGAAGACTTGTTTATTTGGAACAAGTGTAGAATCAAAACAAAATAAAAAGAGTCCAAGTTCCTCATTTATACAAGATTAATCAATCATTTATTTCTTGGAAGAATCATCATTTAATTCTTAATATGCTAGACATTTCTGTTCTAGAAAATATATTTGAGCTACATTTCAAGCACGGTTCTATGCACTAAAAAGAGAATGGCAAATAAAACAGGTATTCTATTTTCTGGAGTTGATCAACCAAATTGGGGTGTGGTAGAAATGTACCCTAGTATTGAGAAGACAATTATCCAATTTGGAAAGAATACAAGACTCAAGTTTTGATTTTGAAATTTTTTCCAAGGCTTGCACACATCACTTGTTTTGACTCTTATGTATTCAGACTATTTTCCTTTGTTTCTGGCTTACTATTTCCTTCAGCTTTCTTTCCAAGTGTGACAAGGTTTTGATCTACTACTGTGATGGGTAATCTTCATTGTCAACTTGATTGGACTTAAAATCACCATGGAAACACACTACTGGTTGTGTGTATGATTTTGTTCCCAGTAAATTTTTACTCAATAGGCAATATCCACCTTTTTTGTGGGTGGCACAATCTCATGCATTAGGGTCCTGAACTGAATAAAATGGAGAAATTCATCAGGACACTGGAATTAATTTCTCTTTGCTTCCTGGTTATGATACAATATGACCAGAAGCCTCATGTTCCTGTCATCAGGCCTCCTTTGACATGATGGAACTGCACCCTGACACAATGAGATAAAATAAATTCTTCCTTTTTGGTGTCCTTTGTCAAACATTTTGTCTCAGCAATAAGAAATATTAACTCATACAGTTCCTTGTCATTCAGCTTAAAATTTCTTTCAGATAATCAAGGCTGTATATGGGTTACCATGCTCTGATATGATTTAGGATTCTCTTATAAACAAGAAACACCCTCCTCCAAATTTAGAGTTTAGGGTCTCTGTGGTATTGTTTTCCCCAAAATATTGTGCACCCTAATAAATTTATCTGGGGTCAGAGAACAGACAGCCACTAGATACAGAGCCAAAAATGGTGGCTAGAAAATGGGTTAGAGCAAGCCATAGCAGAAGCTGGGCGGTGGTGGTGCACACCTTTAATCCCAGTTGGAAGGCAGAGCCAGGCAGATCTCTGTGAGTTCAAGACCACATTGGAAACAACCAGGCATGGTGACACATGCCTTTAATCCCAGAAAGCGAGCCTTTAATCCCAGGGAGTGGGGGCAGAAAGAGAAAGATTATATAAGGCCTGAAGACCAGAAACTAGAAACATTTGGCTGGTTAAGCATTCAGGCTTTTGAGCAGCAGTTCAGCTGAGATTCATCTGGATAAAGACTCAGAGGCTTCCAATCTGAGGAAACAGAATCAGCTGAGGAACTGTCGAGGTGAGGAAGCTGTGGCTTGTTCCATCTCTCTGATCATTCAGTGTTCACCCCAATAACTGGCCTCAGGTTTGATTTTATTAATAGGACCTTCTAAGATTCCTGATACAGGTCTCTGTGTTAAAACTTGACCATGATGGTCTTCAAATTTGTGTTGTTGTTTTCCTTGAACAACATTGGAGATCAGGGTCCTGAATCTCAAAAGTTAAAGCATACTTAATAATCATAATATTTTAAAAATCTATTTCTGTGAAAATTTCAATGATTTTTGAGTTCCATGAAATGAAATTACTCAAACAGATGGCTGGTTAATAAAGCCCATTCTGTGGAAGAGGTTCCAACAATTCTATTTCTTGCATGTCATTGACATTCTTTAACAAATAACATGCGTTTCTCCATCAGCAATTAAGCTAGGAAAAGATTTCAAACAAAACAGCCTGGAACTGGAGTAAAAAGCTTGGGCGAAATTCCGACAGTGCCCATATCAGTGGAGCGCAGCACAGAATGGCCATAAAGGGCCTCTTGGCTTCTGGGAGGCACAGTAATGTAAGTATGTAGTAGGCAAGAGAGCCTGAGAAAATGAATAAGCTTTCTGTGAAAAGGGAAGTGCAGATCCTCAGCCAAGACCTCTTTTATTTGGCAATGGGTCTGCTTGGGATTGGCACAGTTTCTCACCAAACGAAGGCAGACCATCATAGATGGGCCATCTGCTCTGTTTCCTCAGTGATGGCACATGTTCAGTTCTTACCTTTAGAACCTGAGCCTCTTGGTGAGGTAAACAATATGTCTAAAACACCAGAGATGCTGTGCAACTTAGCAGAGAAATGATGTTTTATGAAGTGTCATCCTGTGCAGCCATCTGCAGAGAATCACATTTGCCCATCCTTGTGGACTTTCTCAAATATCCCTGCATTTTGATTTCATCCATTGAAAATGTTATTAATTTGTTTAATGTAGCATACTGTGACAACCTTTTTCTTTGGTGGTGAAGGATTTCCCTGTATATACTGAAATATAAAAGTCATTGATTGATACACTAGAAATGAGCTATTAACATATGACATAAAAGAATGTTTTAGTAATGGATAGTTGTAAATTGTTTCTTGCTCCTCACAAACTAATTATTCAGAGATGTGAACTTCCTACCTCAAGATTGGCTAGAAACTGAGTTAGTATAATTTAAGAAGCAATAAAATATATAGTTCTATTGAATATTGACATAGTTTAAAATATTAAAAATGTTAATTAATTCAAATAGTGCAATAAGACCATATACGCCTATGTCATTTACAAGTTTTCAATGGAAAAATATCTACTCAGATCTTTTAGTTTGATTGGTTGTATGGCATTTTGTTGCTGAGCTATGAAAGTGTAGATGGTGATCTCTTATTGAGCATTAAATGTATGGCCTACAAATATTTTCTACCATTCTGCTCATAGTGTGTTCATTTTACTGATTATGTTCATAGTGATGCAGAAAGCTTAATAAAGGGCTTTTTTCACTTGTGCTCTGGGTATCATCTCTCTTCTCACCAAATTTGACTTTATGGAACATTGTCCAATGCTTACTTCTAGATATTTTATCATTTTAGACCTTTTGTTATAATCCTTACTCTATTTTTCATATAATTTTGTGCATGGCATTTTTAAGGATCAGTTTCCTTTTTTCCTTCTTGCTATCTGAATGTCTAGAAGAGATCACATCATTTATTGAAGAGACTAGTATTTTTCTATGTATATTCTTGGTTGTTTTATTGATGATAAGTTCATCATATACACATTAATCTATTTCTGGGTTTCTGTTTTGATTCATTGGCCTATTCCTATATTTTTATAATAGTACTATGTATTTTGATGATTATAAATCTGTTATATTCCTTGAAATTAGAGAGTATGGTACCTTTAACTCTTTCTTTCTTCCTTCCTTCCTTCCTTCCTTCCTTTCTTTCTTTCTTTCTTTCTTTCTTTCTTTCTTTCTTTCTTTCTTTCTCTATTTCTTTATTTAATTTGACTCAAGATTACTTTGGCTATTTAGGGTTTTGTGATATTACATGATTTTAGGATTTATTCTATTCTTGTGAAAAATAATCTTTGGAATTTTATTAGCTGTTGTATGGACTCTATTTAGGCAGAGTAATATAGCCATGTATATAATATTGACTATTCTAATCTTTGATTATAAGATGTCATCAATTATTTATGCCTTCTTTGATTTCTTTTAATGTTACAAAAATTTCACTGTACAGATCATTTATCTCTTAAGGCCAACTTTACATATAAATACTCTTTCTAGTGACATTATAAATAGCATTTATTTCTGAACTGAATTGTCAGGTCATCTGCACCCAATAAATTATTTTTGTTATTTTTCTCATAGAAAATCTATCCTTAAAAATTATGGAGAGTTATTAGAAGATAACATAAAATTCCTTGCCCATATTTTGTATGAGGTACTAGTCACTGACTCCATAAGGATGTAATATTTAAATGGTGGTCAATGTGTAACGGGTTCCCATGTGTTGAGCAGAAAAGGTGCACAACAATGGCATTTGTGTAAAAGGACACACATCATTCTCAAACATATGCAAAGCAATTTCCAGAGTAGATTGTAGTCACACATCAAAAAACTCCTTAACATGTTTAACTTTTCTGGCCATACTGATATGAATCTAAAAATAAATAATGTGAAAAACTTCGAAAAATTCAAAAAAATGAAAATTAAGAAGATAATCCAAAAGTAATTTAATTAAAGAAGAAATTAAAATGTAAAACCAAACTTAAAAATATCTTCAGACAATAAACATGGAAGCATACAAGACTTATAGAATAAATCTCTTATGGTCATAAGAAAAAAAGTGATTGTAATACATTTCTTAATATTTTATATTATTCTTATGACACTGTTTTCTTGTAGCTTTTAAAACAATTGTTTGGAGCTAGGCATGGTGGTGCACTCCTTTAATCTGAGCACTAGAGAAGCAGAGGCAAGCAGATCTCTATGAGTTTGAGGCCAGCCTGGTCTACAGAGTGAGTTTCAGGACAGCCAGGGCTACACAGAGAATCCCTGTCTCAAAAAACAAAACAAAACAGAATTGCTTGGAATTCTTTGTCAGAAAATAGATAGGTATTTTAGATAAATCCAAGATGATTTCTGGAACACTAATGTATTCTTTTTTCTTTTTTCCTCCTTTTTTATTTATTATATTTGTGTTTTATTTTACACATCAGCCATGGGTTCCCCTGTCCTCCCCCCTCCCACCCCTGCCTCCACCTTCCCCCCCCCCCAGTACCTCCCCTCCATTCCCATCTCCTCCAGGGCCAAGACTCCCCTGGGGATTCATTTAAACCTGGTGGATTCAGTACAGGCAGGTCCAGTCCCCTCCAGGCTGAGCAAAGTGTCCCTGTGTAAGCCCAAGGTTCCAAACAGCCAGCTCATGCACTAAGGAAAGGTCCAGGTCCCACTGCCTGGATGCCTCCCAAACAGTTCAAGCTATTCAATTGTCTCACTTATCCAGAGAGCCTGCTCCAGCTGGGGGCTCCACAGCCTTTGGTTCATAATTCATGTGCTTCCATTCGTTTGGCTATTTGTCCCTGAGCATTTCCAATCTTGGTCTCAACAATTCACGCTCTTACAGTCCCTCCTCTTTCTTGACAATTGGACTCCTGGAGCTCCATCTGGGGCCTGGCTGAGGATCTCTGCATCCACTTCCATCAGTTATTGGATGAGAGTTCTAGCACGACCGTTAGGGTGTTTGGCCATCTGATCACCAGACTAGGTCAGATCAGGCTTTATCTCAACCATTGCCAGTAGTCTACAATGGATATAACATTATGGATTTCTGGGGACCTCTCTAGCACTTTGCTTCTTCCTGTTCTTCATTTATCATGGTCGGTTATTCCTTGTTCTCCCTTTCTGTTCTTGATCCAGCTGGGATCTCCTGCTCCCCTAAGCTTTCTTTCCCTCAAACCTTGCCCTTCATTACTCCCACTGTCGTCCAGGTTGTTCATGTAGATCTCATCCATTTCTCTGTCATTGGGTGATCCCTGTGTCTTTCCTAGGGTCCCTTTTTCTAGGTAGCCACCCTGGAGTTGTGTAGCAGTCTAGTCATCTTTGTTTTACATCTAGTATCTGACTATGAGTGAGTACATACTATGTTCGTCCTTCTGAGTCTGGGTTACCTCACTCAGGAGAGAATGGATTTTCTAATACTAAGCTCCAGGTATGATTGAGCATTCCTTGGGTATATGCCCAAGAGTGCTACAGCTGGGTCTTGGGGGAGATGGATTCCCAATATTTTAAGGAAGTGCCATATTGATTTCCAAAGTGGCTGTACAAGCTTGCATTCCCACCAGCAGTGGAGGAGAGTTCCCCTTGCTCCATATCCTCTCCAGCATAAGCTGTCTTCTGTGTTTTTGATCTTAGCCACTCTGACAGGTGTATGGTGGTATCTCAGAGTCGTTTTGATTTGCATTTCCCAGATAATTAGGGATGTTGAGCAAGTCCTTAAATGTCTTTCAGCCATTTGAACTTCCTCTGTTGAGAATTCTCTGTTTAGTTCTATAGCCCATTTCTTAATTGGACTGTTGGACATTTTGATGTCTAATTTCTTGAGTTCTTTATATATTCTGGATATCCTTTGTGGTCTTTGTGATGCATTTTTTTATTGAAAATGTATATGTAATAAGCATCAATGTAGGAAGAAGCCATGAATTTGAATGTGAGCCCAAGAAGATGTATATGGGAGGGGGTAGATGGAGAAAAAGGGATGGGAGAAAAGTAGTTATATTATAATCTTAAAAATTTAAAAACATTGTTTTGTTTTTATCTATTTCCAACTGTGGAAGCAGTTCTGTGTTCTAGTTTGTATTTAAATGTCCCACCAAATTTTATGCATTGCATACCTTATCTATAGGTGATGATGCTGTTGGGAGGAAACCTTCAGGAGATGGGGCATAGTGGAAGAAAATTAAATCACTGGATTTATGCTCTTGACAGGGTTTTTTACATTCCAAGCCCATTATCTCTTAGTTTTTTGCTTTCTGGTCCCTGAGAGGTGAACATTCATTTCAACTAAACTTTTTCACAATTGTGGAGTGTTTCCCACAGACACAAAAGTAAACACTGGCAAACAATCACGGACTGATGCTTTTGAAACAGTGGCAAAAATCAAACCAAAACAAAACAACAAAATAAAAACAATCAACTCCCCTAAAAGCCCAAACTTGTTTCCTCTATTTAGGTTCTTTCTCTTAGGTGTTTTGTCATAGTAATAGAAATAGGACTAATATTAAACTTAATAGGTTGTTGTGTTGGAGCAAGATCTTCATCCATGGATAAGTTTAAGGGTAGTGACAGGGGAGGGGTAATTTGTACAGTAATATAATCAGTGTGCTTAAGTGTTGCATCTGCAAAATTTTACCATCTGAAGTCCATTCTTGTAAAGATGGTAGTTGTCCTTGTTAACCAGGGCTATGACAGAGTTCACATAAGTGATGAGGATCTTTGAGGTCTTAAGTTGTAAAAGCTCCTGGGGTCCTCAAAATTTATTTTTATTCCATAGAGATAGATATATCAAGGAGTTCTGTCTTGATTCCAGTCCTAGCTTGCAGGTATACTTTACTTATGGTAGCACTGATTTTGGAGACACTGCTTCTGAGAAATGACCAAAGAGTGCAGATGAATTATGAAGAGAGCATGGCTCCAGGCTCTACAGTGGTGGTAGCATTAGTGTCTGGGACACATGCACTCCTACTGCAGAATTGGTCATAGTGTGTGAATCACAATGTTTCTTGAGCAGTTCAGTAGAACACTTCTGTTATGACAAACAATAGCCCAAGAAGGAATGTACTTTTGTTCCTCATTTCTGTTATGCTGTGGGATGTTGTTCTGTATGCTGTGAATATGTGTTGCTCTGATTGGTTGTTAAATAAAACACTGATTGGCCAGTAGTCAGGCAGAAAGTATAAGCAGGATAAGCAGACAAGGAGAATTCTGGGAAGAGAAAGGGCTGAGTCATGAGTCACCAGGCAGACATAGAGGAAACAAGATGGCAAGACAGAACTGAGAAAAAGCACCAAGCCACATGGTTAAACATTGATAAGAATTATGGGTTAATTTAAATGTAAGAGCTAGTCAGTAATAAGCCTGAACTAATGGCCAAGCAGTTACAATTAATATAAGCTTCTGAGTGTTTATTTTATAAGTGGCTATAGGACTGCGTGGGCTGGGCAGAACTGGAGAAAACTTCTGACAACACTTATATCCTTTATTGAGCAACTACTATATGCTTAACAATGTGTAAGCGAGTAAATATATTTATTTTGTTATATTGAATATTTGCTTATAGTAAGTGGAGAGGGAAGTTGGTTCAAAAAGAAAGAGAGAGAACCAATGAAATTATGAAAAGAGGAATTAAAATGGACACTGAGGAAATTCAGAGACTCTTAAAGATATAGATTAACATGGACATATAAATACTCAGAATATTTGGAAATGAAATTCAAGAACACATCAAAAAGATTATCCACCATAATCAAGTTCAGTTCAGTGTTCTAAGGGTGGTTCAACTAAATAAATCTATAACTCCATCACAGAAATAGATTAAGGTATTGAAATCACATGACTATCTTATTAGATCATCTCATTATATTTGCCTTTTGCAAAATCTATCATTCATTCATGACAAAAGCCTGGAATGAATAGGGAAATATGAAACATATCTCAGCATTATAAAGAAAATATATAAGAATCCTAGATGATGAAAAAAATCATTGTGTTTGCACTAAAATCAGGAATAAGACAAGGATATCCACTCCCCACCAACTATCTAAAGTAGTATTTGAACTCTTAGTTAGAGCAATTAAGACAACTGAAGGAGATCTAGGAGATCTGAGAAGAATAGGCAAAGTATCCTTCAGTGCAGATTATATGATTCTATATGTAGAAGACCCTAAAGACTCCAGAAGAAAACTGCCACACTGATAAACACATTTAGCAATATAGCAGGCACAAAATTAACACTCAAAAATCAGTTGACTTCCTATATACAAATGACAAGCATACTGAAAAAGAAATTAGGGGGATAATATCATTCACAATAATCTTGACAAATTAAAATATCTTGGAATAAATCTAAGATAGTAAAAGACTTATACAATGAAAACTTTAAGACACTAAAGACAACAGTGAAGAAGATACCAGAAGACTGAAAAGTTTTCCTGACTCATGGATTGGTAGGATTGATATTGCCTTGGATAATGGCCATCCCACCACAATCAATCTAGAGATTCAATGCAGTTACTTTTACAATTCCAATATAGTTCCTCATAGAAACTGAAAAAATAACCTTAAAATTCACATGGGAATACAAAGACCCAGGATTATGAAAATAATCCTGAATTACAGCAACTAAAAATAATGATAGTGATAACAGTAGCAGCAGCAGCAGCAGCAACAACAACAACAACAACAATAATAAACTGCTGCAGGTAATCACATTCTTAGGTTTCAAATTATTGTAAAGAGCTATTGTAATAAGAACAGCATAATACTGACATAAAACAGACTTTCAGTAGGACAGACTTGAGGACTCACATATAAAGAATACTTCCATCATCATCATAGCTTTGACAGAGAAGCCATACATGCACACTGAAGAGAAAACTGCAGGTTCAACAAACAGGGCTAGTCAAATTAGATAGTAACATGGAGAAGAAAGACATGGGATCCTCATCTCTCACTCGATACAAAACTCCATTCGAAATCGATCAAGGACATCAATATGACTCTGATTCTGATAGAAGATGTATGAGGAATATGCAGGGATTCATTGTCACAAGAAATAAACCCACAGGACAGGCAGCAAGCCCAACAATTAATAAATGGGGTCCTATGAAACTAAAAAGCTTCTGCACAGCAAAAGACATCAGCACTTGAATGAAGAGGCAACCTACAGAATAGGAAAAATCCTTTACTACTATACATTTGAAACAGGGTTAGGATCTAGAATATGTAATGAGCTAAAAAACTGAACATCAAGAAAATAAATAACTCAGTAAAAATTTGGTGCATGGACCTAAACAGGGAGTTCTCAAAAGATTAAACACAAATGACTGATAAGCATTTTTAGAATGTTCAAAATTATTTGCCATTATGGAAATGCAAATTAAAACTACTTTGAGATTTCTTCTTATCTCAGTCAGAATGGCTAAGATTGTGAAAATGACAACAAATGTTAGTGTGGATATGAGAAAAAAGAGAACAGTTATTCACTGTTGCTGGGCATAAAGTGATACAGCAAATATAGAAATCAGTGTGGAAATTCCTCAAAATACTAAAAAAAAATCTACCACATGATCTAGCTATATAATTCTTGTGCACATAATCAAAGGTCTCTATTTTCTACTATAGAGATAGTTATTAGCCATGTTCTTTGATGCATAATAGCTAGGAAATAGAAGCAGCCTAGGTGAATGGATAATGAATTGTGGTTTATTTATGCAATTAAATATTACCCAGCCCTGAATAAAGAAATCATGACTTGAAATTTGTGGGTAAATGGATGGATATGGAAACAAATATTGTGAATGAGGTAACTCAGATCGAGAAAGTCTAGCATCACTATTTTCTCTCATTTATAGTTGTTAGCTTTGAATCTTCAGTTACATATACTTATGTGCAGTACCCACAGAGGCCAGGGACTTAGTTAAAGACTGCTTTTAAGGGAGTGGAGATAGAACTCCATGCTATAAAGCTCAATTTAATAATTGAGCAAACTATTAAGTTGGAATTGGCAACTCCTGGGATGGCAGGGTATAATAGGGAATATGGAGAGGGATAAACATACTGAATACTTTTTGAAACCTACCTACCACCATAAGCTTCCTAAAATGTATACATACGCATATACACGATGAGTGAAAATAGAGTTACTTACAACAGAGCGACAATGCCTCTACCAGACATCACAGGCTAACAAATAAAAAGCTCAGGGCCAGAAATGGATTTCCTCTTTTGGAGTTGTTGGCTATGAGTTCCCATAACTCCTACATTATAGGCTATTTCCTCTGCAATTGTTGGTTACCTTTTAAAACTTGTTGGCAATATCCTATTGCTGAACATACCACATGAGTTGTAAAATACATAGAAATCAAGATGGTGCTCACCTGGAAACTTCATCCTTATTGACTAATTTTCATAGTGCTGGAACATGCTATTCAGGACACCAGAGGAGAACAATAATTATCAACCTTACCCCACTTTGAATTTTGAGAGCTACAATAATGCCTAGCTTGGCAAGATATACCCACTGGCACAAAAGTGGCACGAATATCATGGATATAAACAAATTTCTTACTGGATTTAAGGCTTACTCCACAAAATATAACCTGTATTTGGTACTATTATTGGGGTCAAGAACCTGTGACTTACCAGATCATAGCCTCTATTGGAGAATAAATTACTATTGTTCTGGTAAATAGACATAGTATTAAACTGACTCCTAAAGACTTGTTGTTTTGCCTAAAGATTAAAACAATCTTCAACCTTCATCAGAAAATCTTCTACTTGTAGTTGATGGTGGTTAACACAGAGACTGACAACTGGTAAGATGCAGAGAGCAAGACACGGCAGAATGCTCAGCCTTCAATGGGATGTCTTTATCACCCATAGAAGAGGAGGCAGAAAGTGTGGAAGAAGGCCAAGGTAGCAAATGACTACAAGGAAACAGTGTCTCCTGAACACAGCCATCAATATGAGCCCAGAGCAGTTGTGAAAGCATGCATAGGACCTGCAAAAGCTCAGGCAAAACCAAATCACAATGTGGAGAGGAGAAGCAGGCATGAAGGCCCACCTCTGTCTGAGGAGCTCCTGGTCACTGATAGCTGCTAGGAAAGGGAAAATCAGTTTCCTTTAATTCTGTGTCCCTTGATAGGTCTACCATGCTTCAGGGGACAATTCCATATCCAAGAGTATGTGGAGAGCACAAATTAAACTTGATGGGCTTAATAAAACAGATGATACAAAGTTTGATAGCTAGGAAGGGATTGGGTCTAGGACGAGTGGGGAGGAGGATGAATGTCATCAAAACACATGGTAAGGAATACCTAAAGAACTGATAAATTGTTTAAAGGGCAACTGTGGAGTGACAGTACCCTAATGACAAGTGACAAATTTATAAGCCTTATTCTTTTATATTCTGACTTCCTGATAACTCAAAAATAGTGTGTTACACTTAGAGGTAGATGCTCAAGGAGACATAGCTCAGTTGTTAGAGTCTAGGCTGACTACTCAAAATACAAAACATCTAAAATATCAAAACAGATCTATACAAAAGATCAAAAGCAGGCACAGAACCGAAAAAATTCAGCTCCAGGGCTTGGTAAATAAGGAAGAAAGGAAAACAGTGTATCCAATGACATAACCTACTAGAGAATACTGTAGGGCAAAGCTACATTCTCCAAACTAAGACAGCCAATCAAAAATCAAAACAGATGCCAATATCAAAACATATAAATAAATATCTGAACATTATTTAATAAAATGAAGATATAGATGACTATGTGTGATGTGATTGATTCTACTGTAACTTCAAGAAGAGAAAACCTATTATGTGAAATAGATTGGAGCAGGGGTTGCTTCTGCTGAGTGCTGGCTGGAAAGAAGAACAAAGGAATTTTTCTGGATGATGAAATATTCTGTATGCCACTTTTGAGTGTTTGTTACAGGACAATATACATTTGTCAAACACAAAATTGTGCTTTCAGAATCAGCTATGTCATTTGGTTTCTGCTTTCTGCTTGACTTCTCAGCCTCCCAGACGTTAGTTTATTGAATCAGTGAATTCCTCGAGGGTGAGGATAGCAGAGACTATCTGTCCATCACAATTCATTTCTCTTTATACAGTAACTGACTTCCTCAAGTCCCAGAGGACACAATAGCTCCATACTATCCACAATCAATTCATTTTGAATTATTATCAATACTATTTTATACTAATGTTTCTATTTTGTCTAATTAAGGTACAAACTAGTCCATCTCATCCAGAAATGAATATCTAAAATAGACAGAATATTTCACTAAATGAGAAACCATATGGAAAAAGATAAAAATTGAATATGTTCTTCACACTATACACCTGTGTGAATATCAAGTGGATTAGAAAAAGAAACTTCATAAGTTGTGAGAAAAAAATCAAATTCTTCTATAAATCAGGAGTAGATATAAATTTGCTCTAATTCAAATCTAGCAGGTGTACAACCAAAGAACAGAAAGCATAGTCCAAAACACTCTGCGGCATGGTTTCAATCTCTTGCAGGTCTGGAAAAGAGTGCTGAGGGGAAATCAAAATAAAAACCACACATTTCTTTGCCAGGTGTGGTAACACATGCATGCAAACCCAACACTTAGGAGGCTAAGCAGGTGAATCACCATCTTGTGGCTAGTCTGGGCTATAGAATGAGAGCTTATCTCAAAGATCTAATACAAAATAAATATAGGCATGCAACAGAAACTTGAAATATTAGAATACAAAAAAATTATGGGTAAAAGTAAATCATGAAAATAACATGCTAAAAATAAAATAATGATAAACTGAGAAAATTGTAAGTTAAATCATAGTTTGTATATATAATAAAACACTTCTGATATTTAATAAGAAGATGATATGTGGAATACAAAAGTTAACAAGTGATACAGACAGCATAGAAGAAACTAGGAGGATAATAAATACAAACACTTAGGGAAATGGAAACTTGAATCTATTTAATTTCACATTTTTATTCTTAATTTATGCTGTGTTCCAGATTTTAAAGCTATGAGGTAAAATATGAATACTGATGTTAATGTCAACAAGAACAAAGATTTTCAGTTTCTGAGAGAAGTGATGCCCAAGAAGTGAAGTCAAATCACATATCTTAAAATGAAGCTGAAAACATTAATAGGATGTTATTTTATTTATCATTTCAAAAATACACATTGCTTACTTATCTACAGAGAAAACCTAAAAGCACACTGTTAACTCAAGAGCAATAAACATCCCTAGCATGTGTGTATGTGGGTGGTCCTCAATTTCAATTCCCAACTGAAAGGGTGAGAATGTTTTTGGAAGATGTTGAAATAGTGTCCATCATATATCATATTTGATCCAGTGAGTAGTACATTTTCTTTATAAGAATTATTATATCTAGCAAGTGTAGGAGGAATGTTAGGAAGTCACCATTTTGCAGTGTCTAAGAAAGTGTTTTCTCAACATTAAAATGTCTATAAGAAAATTTAATACTATCACTTGTCCTTCAGCATTTGTCATGAGTAAAACAGACATTAAATGTCTGTAGATGTGAATCTGAAATACAAATGTCACATGTAAAGTTTAGAAAACTAATATAAATCTAATTAAGCCTTTATAGTTATCTATAATTTTTAATAATGTGGAGCATGGGGAGGGGCATATGAAATCATGACTTAGAAAATTAAGGAAATGAAAGATTATGTAGACTAGTTCATCCAATTTGAACAAGTTGATGGCAAATGAAACAAAACAAAACAAAACAATATAGGAAGAAAAGACTATCTTAGACTAACAAAATTAAAACAGGATGGTGAAAGAGGGGACATTGGCCTTTCCTGAAATGTAAGTAGGCAGCTACCCATGAATGAAAGCAGACTAGGGATAGTGATGGGCTGAGGCAAGGAACCCAATTAAGACCACACACAAACACAATTAAGACTAACACAATGAAGGAAAAAGGAAAATGGAGAGTTACTGTGGAAGAAAAGGCCACTGGAGAGATCAGCATCCCTTAGATGCCTGGGGTTTGCTAGGAACAAAGGAGAGCAGGGATATCAATATCAGCCCCAGGACAAATGTCATTTGGTCCCAACAGCCTGCTCTTCTGTGAACCCTGATAGACTTTGCTGGCAAGGACCTTAATAGTTCCCATGGCAGCCCTTAAACTCCACACAGCTTACATAGTAAAAGTCCCATGAATATTTGTCTGCATGGACCTCAGTGCTCAGCACCACAGAGAGTACCTGATGTTCCTGATACTGAAATAACCAGTCATCATCTCTACCATCAAACAGCACTGTGAATACCAGAGCCATTGACTAAGCAATTATGTAACTGAACCTGGCTAAGTTATGAAATTATATTTATTGTTCCAAAATTATACTGTATTTTATTTTACTTCTTCTTTTTATTTTAAATATTCATACTGTTTTACTCTTGACAGTCTTATCTTCATCAGAAAGTGTCTTGTAACAAGTTATTAACTTTCCAGGACCTTTATCTTTTACTACAGGACAGTGGTTGTCAATGTTCCTAATGTTATAAATCTTTAATACAGTTGCCCACACTGTGGTGACCCCCCAATCACAAAATTATTTTCATTGCTACTTCATAACTGTAATTTTGCTACTGTCATGAATTGTAATGTAATATCTGTGTTTTCTGATGGTCTAAGGTGATCCTAATGAAAGGGTCATTTAACTCCCAAAGAATTGCAACCCACGGGTTGATAACCACTGCCTATAGGACTTACCTACAGGTTTTTTTATACCTTGAACACTCAAACACATGGAGAAAAGACTGGTAATACATGGAGACACATCATCCACCCTGAAATGCATGATAACATGCAATATTACACAAAAAAATATAACAACCATCACTTTTGATAGCAGAGCCAAAGGAACAAAGACATAAAAATCAAAGAGAACATCTGGATAAAACAATGAGATGAAGTGTCAGAGGAGAAACTTGGTCATAAGAATATGCTGTAACTGAATTGCCAAACACAAGGGAAAGATTTGGAAAGACACAATAGGCTCCACTTACAGGGAACAGTTTTCTCAGCAAATGGATCCTGTAATTGGAATTTTTGTTTCTTCTTTTCCTCTGAGAATGTGTGGATGAGAGTTAATTAATGTGGTGAAACTGTGGAGTATCTGTGAATATGAAAATTTATTGAAGAGCTGAACCATGTTACATCTGTGTAATTTGGATGTTGTTGGAAGGAAAAACTAAAGAGAGCCTAGAGCTGTTCTCTGACATTTTAGGTTCCAGAGGTAAGATTTTATAAATGGGCAAGGAAGGATTCAAATGGATGAAGACAAGCTTCAGATTTGTAATGAATGATGATGCTTAATTTTAGATGTATCATTTTATGCATGACCCTCAATGGTCAGGGCTTTAAGATCCCTTTCAAATTCATATAGTCAACATTTTTGTGCTTTGGGTATGAAGTGTCTCTTGGAGACTGTATGTTGAAAGTGTTGTACTCAATGCAACAGAAGGCAGAGGCTGTTTCTGAGAGGTGATAGAGTCACAAGTGTTCTAAGGTCATCAGTGGGTTAATCCACAGGGGCACCAATTACTGGAGATGGGACCTAGCTAGAGGAAGTAGGTCACTGAGGCACACTCTTGGGGAGTATGTCTTCTCCCTAATACCTACCCCCTTCCTTCTAGCTACTATAAAGTAAGGAGGCTTTTCTGCAATGTGTTCCCATTATGTAATATTCTAACTTGGTCAGGCTCAAAGTGTTAGAATTAGCCAAACCTCTACTGAAAATTCCAAAACAATGGAAAAATAAGTTCTGTTAAGCAGGAAAATCTAAAAGAAATGCTCTAGTGGCTGAGCCATGACTGGCACAGCTGGAGGCCCACACCCTGAGAGGGTGCCCCTTGCCCCTGCCAGAGGACCAGAACCCAGAGGCAAGATAATCCAGAGACCCAGAATAGAACCAAACACAAATGGCAACAAAATAAAAAGTCAATGAAATGATTTCTAATGATATTCAGCTATACTTATAGATTGATGTCTAGCCCTGTAGCTGAAAGTTTTTCTGTGTCTCACCTGGCCCATGGGCAGGACAAATCTCTCTCACCTGCGAGTCCTGTAGCCACTTAGACCCAAGTAAACACACAGAGGCTTATATTAATTAAAACTGTTCTGCCATTAGCTCAAGCTAACTATTGACTAGCTCTTACACTTAAATTAACCCATAATTCTTATTTATGTTTAGCCACATACATAGTTTGGTACCTTTTCTCAGTTCTGCCTTTACATCTTGCTTCCTCTGTGTCTGGCCAGTGACTCCTGACCCATCCTTCCTCTTCCCAGAATTCTCCTCTCTGCTTATCCTACCTCTACTATACTTCCCGCCTAGCTACTGGCCAATCAGCATTTTATTTATCAACCAAATCAGAGCAATACATTCACAGCATACAGGAAGACATTCCCAGCATAGCCTAACTGTCATCAGAGAGGCTTCACCCAGCAACTGATATAAATGGATGTAGAGACCCATAGTTAAACATTAGGCTGAGCTTGGGGAATCATGAGGAAGAGGGGAAGAAAGGATTGTAGGAGTCAGTGGGGGTCAAGTGAATCACAAGAAAACCCATAGAACCAACTAACCTGGGCTTGTAGGGGTTCACAGAGACTGAACTAACAACCAGGGAGCCTGCATAGGACCAACCTAGGCCCTCTGCATATACGTTATAGCTGTTTAACTTGGTCTTCTTTTGGAACTTCTAACAATGAGAGCAGGAGCTGTTTCTGACTCTGTTGCCTGCTTTTGGGACCCATTCCTCCTACCAGATTGCCTCATTCATCCTTAATAGGAGTGGAGCTTAGTCTTACTGCTACTTGATATACCATGGCTGGCTGATGTCCATGGGTTGCCTGCTTGTATTTGAAGAGAAACTGCTGTGGATGATTCATTGGTAAATGAAACACTGATTGGTCAGTAGCCAGGCAGGAAGTATAGGCAGGACTAAGAGAAAGGAGAATAGAGAGAACAGGAGGCAGAAGGGAACACTGCAGCGGCCGCCAGGACAAGGAAGATGTAAGGTACCAGTAAGCCACAAGCTATGTGGCAAAGTATAGATTAATAGAAATGGGTTGAATATAAGAGAAGAGCTAGACAATGGTAGGCCTGAACTAATGGCCAAGCAGTTTAAATAATATAAACGTCTGTGTGTTTATTTTATAAGTGGGTTGTGGGACTAACAGTGCTTGGCAGGGGCTGGAGAGAAGGTCTCCAGCTACAGAAACAGTAGTGGAGGAATGGATGGAGCAGGGCCTGGGAGTGGGGAGGGTGAGGAGGTGGAAGGAGGAACTGGGAAGAGGGGAGGAAAGGGAAACTTGGGTTGCACAGTTACTGTGCACTGTAAAGCCACTATGGAAGTCAATGTGAAGGTTCCTCAGAAACCTAAAAATAAAACTTCCACTGGACTCAGCTACACCAGTCCTAGGCATGCACCCTCAAACACATATCCTGTAACTAAGATACTTTTATTTCTGTGTTCACTGGGGCTGTATTCACAATATTGAGGATGTGGAACTACCCTAGATGTCCACCAATTGGTGAATGGATGATGAAAATGTGTTACATCCACACAGTGGTATTTCATTCTGCATAAGGAAGAATGAAGTTGACCCAGGTGCAAGTAAAAGGATGGGTCTTAAATATATTGGATGAGGTCACACGGGACCAGAAAGACTATTGCCACATGTGCTGCTCCACACATGGTTCGTAGCTAAGAATTTTTAGACTGATACATTTAACGTTAGAGCAGTGATTCTCAACCGTTCTAATGCTGTGAACCTTTAATACAGTTCCTCGTGTTGTGGTGACACCAAACTATACAATTATTTTCATTGCTACTTCATAACTGTAATTTTGCTACTGTTATGAATTATAATATAAATATTTGATATACAGGATATCTGCCATGTGATCTCTGAGAAAGGATCTTTTGACCTCCAAATGGGTCGCAATCTATAGGTTGAGAATTATTGCTTTAGAGCCATTCAGGGAGGACTTAAAGTAAGGCAGGTAGTAAAACACATCAGGTATTGAGGTGGGAGAGGTTGCTATTCTGAAGGTAGAAACTTGAACACGGAAGAGGGTAGGAGGACAGGGAAGAAGAAGGGGAATGGAGCGGGAGTGAATCAAAACTAAGAACATCTGGAAAAGTCATATTAAACCTGCTATTTTATGAGCTTATTTAAAATGTAGTCTAAAATAGAGAGCTTGATTAGAGATAACTTCTATGGGTGCTCTTCTCACAAGCTATGGGTCATTAAACAAAAGCCACAGTACTGACTGTGGATATGTTTATTCAGGGAAGCCACAGAATCCACACAAATAATATAAGATATTGTCATAATTCTTAGTTTCCCACTAGAATTTTATGGTAAGGGCCCAGGAATGAGGAATCATGCAGCAAAAGAAGCTGTCTTTTGTATGTGACACAGTTATTGCAATCATAAACTCACACTGCAGTCCTGTTTATCCATACAGGACCTACCCATAAATGGACCCTGAGCTGCATAGTTCATGTCAATTTTACACATTCTAGAGTTACTTCAGAGGATGGAAACTCAACTGAGAAAATGCCTTAATAAGATCAAGCTGTAGGCAGGCCTGTAAGGCATTTTCTTACTCAGTGATAGATGTGGGAGGACCCATCCCCTTGTGGGTGGTGCCATCCATGGGCTGGTGGTCCTAGATTCTATAAGAAATCTGTCTGCACAAGCCATGAATGCAAATCAATAAGCAGCACCCCTCTGGGGCCTCTGCATCAACTCCTGCATCCTGCCTTGTTTGAGTTACTGTTTTGACTTCCTTCAGTTATGAACAGTGGTGTGGAAACACAAGCTAAATAAACCCTTTCATCTCCAAGTTGCTTTTGGTAATGGTATTTCAACACAGCAATAATAATGCTAACTAAGACAGACCTCCCCCCCACACCTCAACTTTCATCAGGGATGGGAAAGAACCTGTTAGGTTACAGTCCTCCTTGAGAGACTATTGGTGGTTAATAGTTGTTGAAGGAGATAGTATTGTTTTCTTCAGTGTTGTAGACACTGATTGTAGCTAGAGTTTTCTCTTCAGGTTCCACCAACCCCGGGCAGTCCAAGAGCCCACTTATAAAATAAACACACAGACACTTATATTATTTAAACTGTTTGGCCTAATGGCTCAAGCTTCTTGCTAGCTGTTCTTATATCTTAAATTAACCCATTTCTATTACTCTATACCTTGCCACATGGCTCGTGGCTTACAGGTATCATACATCATGCTTCTCCTCCTGGCAGCTGGCAGCATCTCTCTGCCTCAGCCTTCCCCCTCCCAGCATTCTCCTCTCTGCTTGTCCTACCTATACTTCCTGCCTGGCTACTGGCCAATTAGTATTTTATTTATACAGAGCAATATCCACAGCAACTGATAGTTGCCTTTACTTCAGTAAGTAAACTACCACCTATGTTCATGTCTGAAACTCCAATTAAACTTTTTTGATCTTAGCCAGGATGTGGTGGTACACACCCTTAATCCTAGCACTTGGAGGCAGAGGCAGGCAGATCTCAGTGAGTTCAAGGCCAGCCTGATCTACAAAGTGAATTCCAGGATAGCCAGGACTGTCCCACAGGGAAACCCTGCCTTGAAACACTTAACCACCACCAACACTAACAACAACAACAAAAAACCAAAAACTTCCTCTCTATCTCTTTCTCACAGAGACACACACCAGACAACTAAGTAAACAAACAGAAGACATGGTAGAAGAAGAGGAAAAGAAGGATTCCAGCTGCAGAAAGAGAGCTAAGGTAAAAATCATAAAAAATGAATTATGTAAATGGATGAAATTGTCAAAACATAATTTTTTCTTTTAATACAAATAATAGTTTTTCATTCATTACATTCTGATGGCGGTCTCCCCTCTGTCTACTTCTCTTAGCTCCTCCAACCTCCCCTTCTGCCCAGATTTACCCCTTTCTGTCTCCCCTTAGAAAACAAAAAGGCATGTAAGGAATGATAAAATAAAATACAATATAATAAGATAAAATAGAAACAAACAAACAGAAGGAAAAGACCCCCAGAAGAGGCACAAGAAACAGATATTGATGCAGAGACACACTCATTGCACCCTTAAGAATCTTATAAAAACAGAACTGGAGGTCATTGTATATGCACAAAACCCTTAAGATTAAATAAATAAATAAATAAACAAACAAACAAATAAATAAATAAGTAGAATTAAATAACGATCAAAATAAAATTAAATTAAAAGATCCCTAACATGATATTTTGAGAAAACACATTTTTTTTAGAAAGAACATTAATATCTGACTTAATAGTGCACAAATTTACCTTTATCTTTAAATGAAGGTTGAAACTATTTACATACCAAACAATTGCAAAATAAATTCATTTATTATGTATTATCAGTAAATTTTTGTTTTAAACTCTATTTTACATAACTATATACTTGGAGTCACATACAAATCCCAGAGTTAAAAGTGTTGTGAGTAGAGAAAAATTAATCTGCCTATTCTAGGCTAAGTAAATTATATCAACTATTGCTTGATTTTGATATATAAAACTTAAGATAGAAAAGAAAATAGAAGTTAATACACCTTATTTTGTCCATCTTGTGGTATTATTTTCTAGTTAAGAGTTTGCACATTGGAAAAAAGAATTTATATAACTATTCGCCTACATTTATGGGCAGAAACAATCATGAGATGCTTCCTATAATTAGCAAATATTTTTAAAATATACTAGGTAAGTACATTGCTAATTCTGGAGCAACCAAAAATAGAAACAATACTGTTTCTGTTCCCCCAAGCCACATTACAATAATTGCAAAGAAAATAAGAACAGGTTTTATAAAAGATTAGTCAATCTTGAATTTAGCTGATATTTCAGTAACACAAAAGACAGTTTATACATTTTTATGATTTATCACCTCCTCAAATAAACTCTGAAAGGAATGTGATATTCATTATAACTAGACATTCAAAGAATCAGTCCACTAGACATTTATTATTATTTCCTTTTTTGATATTAAAATACAATTATATCATTTTCCTTTCCCTTTCCTCCCTTTAAGTCCTGCTCTGTACTCTTCCTTGCACATTTACAAATTCATGGCTTCTGCTTTCATTATTGTTGTTACATATAGATATATGTATATGCATATAATCCTAAGTAATAAATACAACTTGCTCAGTCTGTACAATATTATTTTATTTAGTTTTCAGAGCTGAACATTTGGTGTTAGATAACTAACTGTGTGTTCTTCCCTGGGGAAGGCTACTTCTGTATTTCTCAGCATTGCTTAGTTGCCTGTAGTTATCCTGTAGGGTTGAAACTCATGAGCTTTTCTCTGTCCACTTTAGCAGGTCTATTGGTTTACTTGTTCAAGTCAGGTGCAGTAGACATATTAGTGAGACTTAATGGGTATAGCTTCTGGCATTCCTAAGAGACACAATCTCACAACAAACTCTGTTTCCTTGGCTTTTGTAATCTTTCTTCCCCTCTTCAGCAATGATCCTTGAGCCTTAAGTATGGAAATTGTATTGTAGATGTATCAGTTGGGTCTAGGCTCAACAACTCTGTATTTTGGCTGCTTGTTATTTTCTGTAATGATTTCTATTCCTTCAAAAGAGAAATTTCCTTGATGAGGGGTGAGGACTACATTTATCTGTGGAGGTAAAATACAAATATTTATAATGTAGTTAGGATCATACTGCTTTAGGAAGGTAGGTATGTATGTTCTCCTCCAAAATCCATTACTTCACTATCATTCAATAGTTGGCTAGGATTTCAGTACCAGCATGATTTCCTTCTTATTGAGTGGGCCTTAAGTTCAATTAGAGAGCTGGTTACTGCCAAGATAAGTGTGCCACTATTCCATATACCTAGAGTTATTGTGCCATGCTGGTTGTTGTAGTGATTCACAGGCATCCTAGTTGGGTAGAACTATTTGTTGCTTTTCTCCTTTGGAAGTTTGCAGGTTGCCTTCTGGTGCCATGAAAGCTCAGCCTCAGGAAGAATGCATTAAGGTCAGTTCCAGCTCAGTGACCTGAGTCCTTTGTTTGAAGTGTATGATGTCTCCAGCAATATGGATATACGTTCCATCTCTGGTGGGCACTAAGGGCATTAATATCCTGTAATGCTTTGGACATCTCTAGAACATCTCTAAAAAACAACTCAGAAAAGTGTTTCTCATGACTAGTGTTGAGAATTTTGTTAGGTGGTCATTGGCTCTTTGAAGGATCATTCTCAGCTCAAGTAAAAAATGGCATTTAAACTATATATGTGTATTTATATACCAAATTATGTGTTTATATGTATTTTTAGGTAGATACTTAATATTATTCCTTACGAAATTTTTAGACATCCTTACTTTTACCCCTTTCTCTTTTTCTTTTTCATTTGTGTCTCTCCCCTTCCCCTAATTAGAGACCCCATTTTCCCCATTTCCTTTCATTGGACCAGTTAAACATTCCTAACCTCATGATTTCTTGGAAGTTATCTTGCAGTTGAGACAGTTTTAGGTAAACTTTGGAACCCTACTCTGATTAGTAAGGTGTCCTTAGCAACTTGTATTTCAATGACTGCTTGTAGACAAATCTAAACCTAGAATCTGGAAAGTACGTGGGTTCACAGGTATCTATCTGTGCATGAGTGCCACTTGTTATGTGTTGATGGAACTGTATCACTCTGTTCCTCTGGTGAGTCTGCAGGGTTTTTATGGGGTCATAGGTTTCTGAACCTAGTTTGACATACTTTTCTGCCTGAATGCATTAATAATCTGGGCTAATCATTTTATTAATGAATACCTGATCACTAAGGGACCTAAGCAAAGATCATTAAAGGAGGGGGAAAGTTCTACACTACCCTAAAATAAATTCTAAATTCATGGTTGAGACATTTGTCTTCCAGAATGGTATTGGCAAATACACATTTCCAGAAAGATCAACATATATCTCTCATTTATTCTGCATGATATATGATTTGTATGTGCAAAAGGAGTGGACAAGAAATGTAGAGCTCTATAAAAGAGGCAAATGTAAGCAAATGAGTATAGTAAAGGGTTTGGGGATTTGGATATCACTCTATCCAATATAATGAGAGTATAAAATAAGGGTTACAGTCACTGTGGATTCAAAAAGTTTTAAATTAAATGAATTGACACAAATATGCATTTAAAAACAAATAAAAACAACTTTAAGTTTCCACATGAGGGAGGAGAATTGGACTGGAGGGAGTAGCTTAAGCAAGGACATAAAATTTTTGGAGATATTGCTTACTCTCAGTGTTGGGATCTGTGCAGTAAGCAGCTCCAGGAGAGGAGGCTCCTGAAAGCAAAGGCTAATGTGAAAAGCTCACGTCTTGCTTCAGAATCCCCCCTCTTTATAAAGGGAACTTAAAAAAGGGACTTAATTATTACTCTATTGCAAGACTAGAACATTCTGGCTAAATTAAAGGAGAATGCATCACAATTCTATTGAGAGACTATGAGTTTACCCTAGGCTCTCTGCATAGGCAAGACAGTTGTATAGCTTGACCTGCTTAAGGAGCCCCCTGGCAGTGGGATCAGGATCCATCCCTGGAGCATGAGTGGGCTTTTTCGAGCCCAGTGCCTATGGTGGGATAACTCACATAGCCTTGGTGCAGGGGGAGAGGCTTGGACCTGCCTCAATTGATTGTACCAGGCTCTGCTGACTCCCCATGGGAGGACTTGCCTTGGAGGAGGTGGAAATGGGGGGTGGGTTGGGAGGGGGAAGTCTGGGGGTGGGAGGAGGGAGGAGAGGGGAATCTGTGATTGGTATGTAAAATGAATAGAAAATTTCTTAGTAATAAAAAAGAGAGAAAAATAAAGAAAACCAACATCCTAAAAGTTGAAGGTAAATCAGGGACTTTTCTGAAAAATTTCATCTGCCATGCTGTGTGTCAGTGAGTGCCTATGCCTGTGCATATGTCCAGAGAGATATGCATAAGGCATAATAGACATAAGGAGCTGTTTCTCCCTACATCTAAGCTTAGAATTCAAGTCTTTCTGCTTGCATCCTATTGCAGAGAGTAGAGAAGTGGGATAAAAGAGAGGAGGAAAGGAAGAAGAAATATTCAAAAATAAAGCAAAGGCAAGAATATTCATATGTGAATTATACAAACAAAAAATATCTCCAATTATGACAATCCCTAAAAGAAAGCTGTAGCTGAATTTCTAAACAGTCTTATTAAATTAAAAAAAAAACCACAGAGCCAAATATAGCGGTGAAAGCCTTAGAGATCAGGGAAACAGTGATAGCTCCCAACCTTACCTCTCCAGCTCTGGACCTACCAAAAGTTAGCTACTTCCTGTCTACCAATACTTTTAGTGCCTTGCTGTTCTGCCCTCTCATTGACTCTTAGCCCAGCTACCTCACTTCCTTGTCATTGCCTGTCTGTACAGACCTCCAGGTCTCTATGGTTGGTATTGGGGTTAAAGGTATGTGTCAGGACACCTGACTGTTCCCTGGTGTGTCCTTGAACACACAGAGATCCTGCCTGCCACATGATCAGATTAAGGGCATGTGCTAACACTGCCTGACTTTTGTGTTAATGGCTTGCTATTTCCTCTGATCTCCAGGCAAACTTTATTTATCAACATACAAATAAAATATCACCACAGAAAGCAGAGTGCTAGACTGTTTATGGACAAAGGTCATGCAACATTCTGTGCAAAAAGAGGTAAACACAAAAAGAAGTTATATATATATATATATATATATATATATATATATATATATATATATATATAAACAAACAATAGCAGGAGTGTCTCTCCACACCTAGAAACCTGCCCACTCTTCCTGTGGTCACACATGCCACAGCTATTCCTTCAGTCTAGGTAAATGACCCCACCACTGCTCCCACCCAGACCTTGCTTACTTTGTAGCCAGCTTCCCATGCTGATTATCAAAACTAATCAATGCCCATGTGGTACCTCTAGGCCAAGACCTGTAAGTGATCCTGCCCTTGCCTCAAGCCTGAACTTCCCTGTCACTGAACTCATACACCACACTTGCTTTCTGTCTTTCCTCTAGCCCTAAGACCAGTGAGTGACCCCACCCCTGTCCTGCCCTCTCAACATCAATTCTGCCTTGAATCTCCAGTTCTGACCCCTACACTCTCTTCCTCTGTTCTTACAGGCCCCAGGCACTCCACTCTGTTTGTCTGGCCTGAGCCCTGGACTTGGTACATAATTCTACAACTGTCTTGGAGGTCTTTGGACATCAGTCTTGTTTCTGTTTCCTCTAATTTTCCTCAGCCCGCCATCCCACTTTGAGATTTTGTCCTAGTAGGCTAAAACTCATACAAAAAGAAAACCATATTCCAGATCTTGGTGTAGCTGTTGCAACAGATGATAAATAAAAATAATGTTATTCCTAAATAATAACCAATTCAGCAGTGATCTTCTCTAAGGGGAACAACTTAGATAAAATTCAAGAAATATAATTTAGAAGAAAAATTATAAACATGTTTAATGAGTTCAGGGCATGAAACAAAACATACATACATAATTGGATTAATGTAAAGAGGACAGGAATAAAATAAAGTTCAAGAAATCAGTAACAGATGAAGTAAGGAAAACAATTCAGGAGATGAAAATGGAAGTGAATAGAGAAATACAAAAGAAAACCCAAAGTGAAGTCAACCAGGAAGTGAAAAATTCAAAACATTCAATAAAAATCTTAGAAGGAAGCTTCCCTAATGGAATGGATCAAGAAGAAGATAGAATATAAGTGCTTGATAATAAAGCAGAGGAAATGGATCACTCAGTCAAAGAAAATGATAAATTTAAAAAACATATAAACTATAGAAAGACTAAATCCAAGAATTATGGCCTTAGAAGCAGAAGAGGAGTTATGGGTTAAAGGCATAGTTAATACAGTCAATCAAATCACAGAAGAAAGTTTCCCAACTCTAGATAAAGAGATGAATATAAGTATGAAAGTTTCATAATACACAGATATAAAGAATCAGAAAACAAAACTCCATAGTGTATACTACACAGCAATTAAAGAAAGGAAATTGAAAAGTGTGAGAGAGAAGGGAGGAGCCAGACATAAAGGCAGACCCAAAAGAATAAGAGTCGATTATTTTATAGAAATGCCCAGATCAAGTGGTCTTATGAAGCTGTATTCCAATTTCTGAAATATCACAACTTTCAACATAAACTATTATATCCTGAAAAGCTCTCTATGTATATTGAAGAAGTAAACTTTCCATGATTAAAAATAAAAATAAAACAAGAGCACTAAAAGACTAAGCAACTGACCATTAACCCCACTATAAAGAGAAAAAATATTTTGGACTAAATTAAACCTTAAGTATACTCAAGAGGCCACATGGGTAAAACTAGTTAATACCAAGGCAGTTTTTCAAGCAAGTGCTAAGAAAACACTATAAAAATCAACAAAATGACAAAAACTAATATGTATCTTTCAATAATAAATTTGAATGTTAATGATTTAAGTCCTCAGTCAAAAGACATGCACTAGCAGATTCAATTATAAAACAAGATCCATCTCTTGTTACTTCTAAGAAACACATCTCACCATTAAAGGCAGACACCAAGGGAAAGGGATAGAACAGGTACTCCAAAAAAAAAAAAAAAAGGAGCTATAAAATAAGCTCACATAATGGTAGTAATATCTAGTTAAAAAAAAAAAAAGATTCAACCTAAAATGAGAGAGAATAAATAAAGTCACCTTATACTCATTGAGGGAGAGTTCATCAAGTAGACATACTTGTAAGCATATATTCATCAAATTCAGGTTCACTGAATTTCATTAAATATATTTTACCAGATATAAAGACACAGATTAACTTCAATACAGCAACAGTGGGAAATTTTAGTGCCTATCACTAATAGACAGGTCATTTGGACAAACAATATGCAAAGAAATATTGGAGTTAAATAAAAAAACATAAATAAAGAAGAGCTATCAGATATCTACAGAACATTTCACACAAACACTAAAAATTTTACATTCCTGTCAGCAGTGTATAAAACATTTTACAAAATAGAACACATATTTGGACACAAAGTAAGCCTTCTTAAATACACACAACACCCCATATTCCATCTGATCCCAGTGGAATAAAGCTAGACCTTGATATCAAAAGAAACTACAGGAAGTAGGCAAACTCATGGGGATTGAACAATACACTACTGAACATTAAACAGATGACTGGAGAAACTAAAAATAAATTTCCTAGAGTTGACAGCAAAACCACAGCATACAGAATAGCATTTATAATCCTCTGAAAATAGTTGAGAGGTCTCAAATAAATAGCTTACTGATGATTCTTGAGACCTTGGGAAAACAAGAATAAACCAAAATCCAAAGTAGTAGATGGGGATAAATTGTAAATATCAGATCAGAAGTTAATGGAATAGAAACAAACAAACAAAACTAAAGAACAAAGCAATAAAACAAAGTTTTGGTTGTTTCAAAATATAAACAATATTGATAAATCATCATTAGCTCAATTGAAAGAGCTGAAACATAACAAAATTAGAGATGAAAATGGAGATATTGCAACAGATACCAAAGGAATGAGGGAAATCATAAAGACAAACCATAAAATCTATATTCCAGTAAATTGGAAAATCTAAAAGAAATGGATAAATTTCTAGATATATATATATATGCTACAAAAATTAAAAAGAGAAAAAGTAAACAATTTAAATACATTCCTAATTGGCATCAAGACAGAAGCTGTGATACAAATTCTCTCTCAAAATAAGTTCAAAATCAGATGGATTAACTGCAAGTACCTACCAAAGCTTCAAAGAACTAACATGAATACTATTCACACTCTTTTGTAAATGGAAAAGCAGGAATATTGCTAAACTCTTTTTATGAAGTAGGAATAACTCTAACATCAAAGCCAGAGAAAGATACAGAAGAAAAAGAAAGTTACAGACTGATCTCTGTAACAGAGATTAAAAATTATCCAGAAAATACTAGGAAACCTAATTAACTCTCATATCACAAAGATAATTCACTGTGATAAAGTTGGTTTCATTCTCACCCTTGATTCAGGAAGGAGAGTATTGGTCCTACTTCAACTGAATGTACCAGGCTTTGCTGTCCTCCATGGGAGAACTTATCTTTTTGAAGGAGGGGATGAGGGGGTTGGGAGCATTAAATGGGGGCAGGGGGAGAGGGAGGAGGAATGAGAGGGAAATCTGTGGTTGTCATGTAAAATGAATAAAATTTTTTTAAAAGTTGGCTTCATTCAATAAATAAATATGTATATTTAACACATACAAATCAATAAGTGCTATCCATTACCCAAATAGACTCAAGGAGGAAAATGACATGATCATTTCAATTTAAGAAAAAAAAAAGATGTTCTGACACAATTCAACAGCCATCATGACAAAATTAATGGAAAGGGTAGCACAGAAGAACCATTCCTCAACATAATAAAAGCTGCGTACAACAGACCCCTGGCCAACATCATGCTAAGTGGAAAATAATGCAGAATTTCAATGGAGATGAGTAATCATACTGGGATGTCCACACCCTCCATTCTTATTCCTTATAATGCTTGAGGGAACCTAGGCAGGGAGTATTGAAAAGCTGCCTTAAAAAAATGGAGACACTAGGACACATGTAAAAAGAAAGCAAAGAGAGAAATGCTTAGGATGGAAAGACAAGATGGGAAGTTGAGGAGCTGAGGGTGTATATGCACTAAGGGTATATTTTAAAGCCATAAAGAAACTGCCAGGTCCAAAGTATACTTCATTTCTCCAAATTAAAAAAGACAGAAGGGAGAAATGGGTATCTATAGTGCCTGTTAGCATATTGAAGGACATGCTAGCCTCCAGGCTCCCTCAGTATCACAAGTATCCATTACACATTTCAAAGTCCATGCTAGAATCCTAGCTCTTTTCACCTACCCCCATCCCTGAACTTCCCCAGCTCATGGGCTTCCCTCCTACCAGCTAATGATTCTTCTTATGACCCTGCTGTGTAGTCTATGCTTTCTCGGTTTTCCTCTCTCCCTTGCTCCCTCTATTTCCCTCTCCCCACCCCTCTCTAATCCTGCTCTCCCCTTCTCTCTATGCCCCACCTCCCTGCTCTGCTGTTTCTCTCCTGGCCAGGGCCAGTCTGCTGGCCATGCTCAGTACTTTATCTCTCTGCCTTGGACTCTTCCAGATGCCTCTGCCTATTCTCTCTCTCATATCTACAATAAACTTTCCCCATAACCATACCATGGAGTGATCATGTCACTTTATACAGAAACCTACATCTTATAAACCAAATGAAAACTACAAAAGACTGAAGTGAGTTTCCCTGCATGACTAGACAATGCTGCCCTTAGAAGCAATGGATTACTGAAAAACTATCTGATTCATGTGTGAGACACCTCCACAAGAGTTGGTCAGGGAGGCCCCAGATAAACCTTATACAGTCATGCTCTCATTATTTCTTTGTTTACTACCAGAACTAGGCGCCCAATGTTCTTGGTACAAATACATGAAAAAGCAGCTTGCCTGTACCCTTGTGGGCCCCAGCTCAGGCCCAAGCTACACACTGCCAGTTGTGGTGACATACTGGTTGGATTTACTGAAGAAGGCAGAGGCAGGAGGATCCTAGGAGGTTTGCTAAGGAGAAACTACAGCCAGCCAGGGACCAGCTACAAACGGTGGCAGTGGGACCATGGAGGCAGTGACTAATGCTCTGAGTTGCAGGCTGCTTCTCATTGTGTTGATGACTGCGATGCTGCTGCTACCTGGGATGAAAGGTATACTGCTGCTTGTTCAGAGAATTGCCAGGACCATAGTGTTACAAGAAAGCATCAGCAAAGGTCAGTTTGGAAAAGTTTGGCAAGACAAATGGGGGAGGGGGGAATTGCTGTGAAGATTTTCTCTTCTAGGGAAGAATGTTCATGGTTCTGAGAGAGACAGACATTTATCAGACAGTGATTACTCCAAATCGCAGAGTAACCCCCCTCCCCCCAAAAAAATCTACACGGAACCATGATCACGCCTAACAGTGACTTTGAAATCTTCAAAAAGATGACAGGATCCCACAATGATGATTCCACATGGACTATGATAAAGCCATTAAGCTGAGTGACACCACCAAAGGATTGACTTTGGACTACAAACTACTCAGAACAATTTCGAGATGGCTAGCTGAGATGATCCATGACAGACTACTTGAACAAGGACTTGAAACAAGCCCTGAATTTTCTCATTATGCAGTGGCTGGACAAATGATATAAGACTTGACAATTAACCCAAAAAATTTCTTTTCAGGATCTCCGAAAGATGGAAGTAATTTTAAGAAAATGACACCCACATTCCCAAGAGGTGGGATGGGAGGTTTTTGGTCGTTTAATGAGTTATGGATATTGTCATTGTTTATAATGGTTGTTTACAAGTTGTTAACTGTTAATGGTCAGGAAAAATGCTGAACAAGGAGATTAGATTCAGAGTTTTTGTTTGAAAAAAAAGAAAAAGAAAATAAAGAATATAAATATGAGATAGCTCATAGAATCTACTCTGAGAAAAAAGATGAAGAAATAATAGGATAAATGGGTAGATGATTGAATCTACTGTAAAAAGAAAAAGGAGAAGAGATTACTGACTATTTTGAAAAGAAAAATACTTTTAAAAAGGAACTACTTGTTTTAAATAGGATAAATAATGAAAATTTTTTGTCTGAGTTTATCAAATGTTACTGGACTGGACATTGTTATATATTAATGGAGTTTTTATCTGAATCTGTCAAATGTAAATGGACTAGACATTGTTAATGTAATGTTTGACTGTATATATTGTATATACTTATTGGATATAGTTTTTCTTGTATTAGTTATAAGCTTTTTAAATTTTAGACAAAAAATGTGATGATATTGTGTTCCCCAAAATATTGTATACTCTAATAAACTTATTTGGGGTCAGAGAACAGACAGCCACTAGATACAGAGGCTAGAAAATGGTGGCACTCACGCCTTTAATCCCTCTGGATCTCTGTGAGTTCAAGGCCACATTGGAAACAGCCAGACATGGTGACACTTGTCTTTAATCCCAGGGAATTATGGTAGAAAACAGAAATGTATATGAATAAGGACTAGAAACTAGAAGCATTTGGCTGGTTAAGCTTTTAGGCTTTTGAGCAACAGTTCAGCTGAGATTCATTCTGGATAAGGACACAGAGGCTTCCAGTCTGAGGAAACAGGATCAGCTGAGAAGTTGGCCAGGTGAGGTAGCTGTGGCCTGCTCTGTCTCTCTGATCTTCCAGCATTCATCCCAATAACTGGCCTCAGGTTTGATTTTTATTAATAAGTACCTTTAAGATTCATGCTACAACTAGGAGATAATATATCACCTACATCATTGGCAAACTGTGGAGAGAGAAAGCTGGAACTGAATGGAAAACACCTTTCATGATGGTTAGCTATCAGAGTGCCGGGAGGTAATATTCAGGTTGCTGGGAGTTGGGGACACACAACTCAGATATTAATCTTGCAAAAAAAAAAAATCACATGACTGGCAACATATTACCTTATATGCAGTTGTGACACAACTGGTATGTTATAACCAACTGCCCTCTGATTGGATTTGAGTGCTGCTTTATAGGCGGGAACTCAATCCCTGTACTGTGGATTCATAGACCCAAGTGAGGAATTTTCAAAATCTGTTTATACTCACTGACAGAAGCTACTCTAAGCTGTAATAAGATAATCTCTTTTTGAAGTGAATGATAGTGAGCTCAGATTCATGACCACCCAAGATGCTGAGAATAAGTGACTGAGGCTGGGGAGCTCTGCCCTATGTAAGACATTTATACCATAACTTCAAAGGTTCAGAGGACACCGTGAAAGAGGAATTGGGAAGTAGGTAAAGTCTAGAAGATGGAGTGAAGGGCTTTGGAATGCCATATTCTAGACTAGATAAAAACACTGCAATTATGAATTGACAACAGCTGCAGTTATTTACACTGGACACACATATGACTAGCTCTGTCAATTATCAATCACGGAATGGGGAGAGGCTGGATGGCTTCTACTAATTACTGGTGAACTATTGTCTACTTAGCGCAGGGGGGGGGGCATGATCTTTAGTTATTTACCCACACCTAAGGAATGAAAGCAAATATGAGAAAAGTTACTGAGACAGGTCAATCTGCTAAATGGATGAAGCCTTGAAGATTAGTCTTGAAGCAACAATCTGGAAAAAAAAAACAACAAGATTTGAGATAAAGGAAGAGGTAATTAGAAATATATTTGTTAGCAAGAAACATTGCATTGATTTCTCCTTAATAAAATGTTAATGAGATTCTCCAAAGAATTCTTGCCTTAAAATTTTGTGGACTTCTTAGGCTTTTCAAAGACACCTAGACTTACAAAAATTTATCAAATGGTTGGCAAAGTAAAGTGACTGAGGACTTTAAAGATGCTAATGGTATTCTTAACAAAGATTTCAAAATAGATGAACTCAAAAGACAAGTTAATTAACACATGCCAATGAAACTAATAGGAAAATTATTGGTGTATGTGTCGCTGTGTGTGAGTGAGTGTATAATGTGGAAACTGAAGTTGAAAGGATAATCAAAGAACTCAGAGGCCCTCTTGTTAGTTAAGAATTTGCTAGAGATATAGCTGGATTAAATACTTATCACAGGTCACTATATATCCTCATAAATCTCTTAAAAGTAAAATATTTGGGACAAAGATTTCCATGTCTGGAGATTTGAATGTTCATATTTTTCAAAAGTGGCCTATTGTATGAGATGAGCTACACTAACCACACTCATTAGGGAGTGGTAAGTAAATCAGAGCAACACATATGCTTATAACAAGATGCTTAGTTGTTAAGCAAATTGATATAGTGTGTCAGCTTCTCTGCTTACAGTGGTATGAGAAAAGTGACCTGGGCAGGTGACCTACATTCAGAAGACTACTTGGTAATCACAGGGATAGCTAGCATAAGTGATATAATCTAATGCAGGCACAAAACCCACCATCATTTGTGCTTCTAAAGTGATACAAGAAGAAACCAAGTCCCCAAATTCCCTTTGCTGGCTCTTTCCAGTATGCCTTTCCCTTAATGTGGCCAAGGACATGTTTGTAATTGTTCCATTTATTGGTGCTGTACAAACTGTTTTCCTTTCTCATTCAGTAAGATGAGAGAATGGTGGAAAAAACTATAAAATTTTTGGTAAGTTTAGCATAAAGTAGAGGAAAGATGTGGAATTTACTTAGGGCTTGAGCTAAGTTCAGCCTTACCATGGGAAGGAAGCAGTAACTGTAGCAGCTTTGACCTGAAGCAAGAATGATGACTCAAGGCTTGAGGGCAGAGCACTGGAAGGAGCAGAACTGCTTAGAACTCATGGCAATACTTGCTCATGGGACAGAACACTATGATATCAGTGGTTTGGACATGCCGGCTGTGGGAATATCTTTCTGCTCAGTGCAAATAGAAAGAGCAAGTGTTCAAGGAAGTTGAGAAGACAGTATTACCTAGTTAGGAAGTAACAAGACAAAGGAATCTAATGGAGGTGAGCACCTCAAGGGTTCCATTAAATCTGCTTTGAACTCTGGATAGCCTGGGCTATCTTTGATATTTTAATTTCTAAGTCTTTTTTTGATCGCCATTATTGGAGGAAGATATTTGTTAGGAGCTGAAAAATTGAAGCCTAAACTTCCTGCGTGCAACCATCAGTTTCAAACATGACCAGAGACTTACTGGCATTTCACAGCTGCTTTTACCTGGTGTCCTTATCCAAAGGCATAGGTACATAGCCAAACTGGTTACATAGCCCAACGCTTGACACATATAATATAGTTAGTTAATTTTGAGTGATGGAGAAAATGAATCCTGGGTGTTTAATTGATACCAGCAGTTATAATTTATAGCAGAGTAATAGATATCAGCATCTAGAGCTGCTGTAGATTGGATAAATGTCAATATATCAATTTTAATATAAAGCCATTATCTCCTTATTTCTTCAAGTGAAAACACTTTTTATTTACAAACATGTTTAAGAAGAATCTCATCCTCAAAAGTATTGGAACTGAATGTGATTTCCATCTAAGGAACATGTAGAACTTATGTCCAGCTCCAGTTCCTTTGGGTCCTCTAATGTGTGGGGCGAACTAGAGCATCAAGTGAACAATATGAAGACCAATTCATTCTGAGCATATTGAAGGAACTGCAAACTTTTAGAAACAGAATTATTAAAACCATGACTTACATTTAACCAAGTGGTTTTTTTGTATAGAAACTGGAATATACTGTGATTAGCAGCAGCCATGACAACAGATACAGCTATATAAAATCAGATGCAGGATATAGACAGCATTTTGGGGTAAGGAAACCTGACTTTGGAAATAGAAATAAAAAATTTATATTTCAGTGAAAAAGCTTGGCAATATATATAATAGACATATTTGTCTTAGCTTACTTTTTTTCTGAGTGCTATGTTGTTGAAAAGATATTCACCCCAGAAGCAGCAATTGGACCAGCCACAAAGTTAGGGACAAGTGAATACAGGTGACAGAGACACATAGGCTAGGTTAACATCAAGTAGTTGTCTCTGTTAGGGTTTCTATTTGCTGTGATAAAGTATCATAACCAAAAGCAACTCAAAGAAAGGATTTATTTCAGCTTATAGTTCCACATTATAGCCCATCACAGAAAGGACTCAGGGCAGGAACTGATGCAGAAGCTACAGAGGCTATGGCTTGCTTAGTCTGCTTTCTAATAGTATCCAAGACTACTTTCCAAAGGGTGGTACCATTCACAGTGAGCTGGGTCCTCCCAACATCTACCATCAGTTAATAAAATGCCCTATAGACAAACCTACAGGCCAATCCTATGGAAGGATTTTTCTCAACTAAGATTCCTTCTTCCCAGATAAACCTAGCTTGTGCCATCAGGTTGACATAAAAACCAGCCAACCCACTTGACCCCTTGTCAACTGGGCACACAAACACATCACTATTCAGTTAGAACCATTCCTTTCTTGTCACCTAAATGACATGTCGATAGTAATGCAACAGTGTACAACATTTCAACTTTGAAAATTTCCAGTCTTTACATTTTTAAACACGTTATAAGTTCAGTATCTATAAAATGTGCAAAGTTGCAAAGGTCAAAGCCTATCTAAAATAACCAAAGTCTCTCTAAAATTCCAATCTCTTAACTGTAGCATCCAGTAAAATAAAAAAAATAAATAGTTTCTTACTCCAAAAAGAAAGAACAAGGGAATAGCCTCAATCAGACGAAAGCAAAACCAAAATTCAAAAGTGGAAATGTTCAGTGCTTGATGTCTGGGACCCTTTTATAATTTTCTGGGTTCCAAAAGCCTTGGCCAGTCTCAATTCCCTGGCTCTGCCATTTACAACACATGTCACTTGTCTCATGGGCTCAGGCCAGTTCCACTCTGTAGCTGCTGCTGCCCTTGGTGATTGTCCCAAAGTATAGACAGGTCCAAAATGCTAGGGTCTTCATGGCAACTGGGATGAACCTTTACCAATAGCCTCTCCTGAGCTCTTTTCAATTACCCTGAACCTGCCACATGATCCCAACATTAGCTTCTCTACTTGATCCCTTCTATTCTGGGGTTCTCACTGCTACTGAGACTACACCTTCACCAATATCCTCTCCTGCTTACAATGACATCTTACAAAGACATTTATGCCTTCAAAACTAGCATCCCCTAGAAAACTTACACATCACCTTGTGCTGCTAGGATGAAGTACAGCTTTGGCCTCTACTGGACCACAGCTTCTGTGTGATGATTCTAAGGAAATACTTCCTAGCTTTCACTTCAATAATGCTGGTCTCTTATTGTCACTGATTTCTCAGATCCAGCAGACCAATATCAGTTGTCTCAGAAAAGTAAAAGTTTCACTTCAGTTGGAGTTCATCTTTTATAATCAGGCTGATCCTCCAGCCCCAGCTAATCACAACCACACATTCTTAGCACAAAATATCACACACAACCTCAATAGATTCTTGCTTCCCTATGACACGTCACAAGCCAGGTTTCCACCATTAGCATTTCTCTTAATACTTTTCTTTTCCAAGCTTCCACAGAACAACCCATTAAGCTTTGAACATTTAAAGGCTTTTCCAGTCCAAAGTTGCAAAGTATTTTCATAATCTTCCCTAAAACACATGGTCAGGTCTGTCAACAACAATATCCCATGATCTGGTACCAATTTCTATCATAGCTGGGGCTTCTATAACTGTAATAAAACATCATAACCAAAAGCAACTCCAAGATTAAAGGATTTACTTCACTCACAGATTACAGTTCATCACCAAGGGAAGTCAGAGAAGGAACCTGGAGGCAGAAGTCATCAAGAAATGCTACTTAATAGCTTGCTCATCCTGCTTTCTTATAGCACCTAGGACCACTTTCCCAGAGGAGGTACCACCTACTGTAAACTGGACCTTCATACATCTATTATTAACCAAGAAAATGCCCCACAGACTTGCGTATTAGGAAATCCCTTAGAGTTTTTTTTTTTTTCTCAATTAAGATTCTTTCTTCTCAGATGACCCTAGTTTGTGTTGGGTTGACATAAAACTAGCCAGCACCATAGTAGAAAAGAAAGCCTGCTTTATTGGGTATACACAGTGAAGGGTTTCTAGGACAGCTGAGAAACTAAAAGATAAACATGCCCTGAAACACTAGGTTTATTGTAGATCTCAATTTAGTGTAAATGTGGATTTCTATCTGCCAGTTGGTTCTAAGTCCAGCCTGCATAGGAGCCATTGAATACCCACTGTCAACAGGCCCAAGGGAAACTTAACACTGAACTTTCCTTACTTGAAGAATTTGGGTTATGGACTGCAGTGCCAATTGAAAAATTCTTGAATTTTCCAGCTGAGCATGGCTAGGAAGCCTTGCCTAATACAGGACATGCTAATCTGCCAGATGATTGTTTTTGATCCTTCTTGAGAACTGACTCACGATACCAAGGCTTAAAATCTTGCTGTTTATTATTAGCTGTGCACTATAAAACCTTCCCTTAACAAATCATTTAAATTAGTTTTTCCTCCCACGGGCTGGTGATTAACTCACAAGCTAAGAAGCAAAGTATGGCTGAAGCAGGTTAAAAGACTGCCCAGCATTATGTGGTGAAGCTGTGGGGGCAGAGCTGGTGTGCCAACAGAAGTCCCAGGAGTCCTCTCAGCTCACTGAGTCAGTGTGCAACTGAGCATCAGGGAACTGCTCCTTTCAGCTCAATTTGGGATTCCTAAAGTGACCCTCGCCACAGGCAGTTTCCAGATCTTCTGTTTGGTGTCCACAGCTGTGAAGAATCCTTTAGCAAAATGTATCTGAGTTGCAATGTTAAGTAATTGAGTCAAAATTCTTCATTTGACTCTTGAGCCTGGGAAACACTGGTTTCCCTAAGCTTCCCATATCTTCAATGTAAAACTTCTCTACAGGCCTGTCAAACCTCTAGACTATTCAAGGAAAGATAGTTTGTACTTGAGTTTGAAAATGTGTATTTTTGGCCTTGGCTGACTAGAATAATGGTCTGAGAAATGTGTGCAGGAGACAGTGAATTAAGATAAATGCCCCACATTTGACTCCCACACTGACAACCCACCTCCATAAACTCATATGCCTTCTGACTTACTTTTTTCTGTATTGAAATGCATAAGGCTACTGAAAAACAACTGGAGAAGTTTTTTTTATATCCCTTTTAATTATTTAGCTATCCCAAGACCTTATAATAGAATATGGAGATTTTTAATCAAATAGCTGATAGATTTTGAGATGACTTGTTTCTGCGGCTGATGAAGAGATTAAGGCTGCTTTTGGCATGTGTGCATGCGTGTGTGTGCGCATGCGTTCGTGCGAGCGAGTGTGTGTGTGTGTGTGTGTGTGTGTGTGTGTGTGTGTGTGTGTGATGATTGTTTACTGTTACCCACTTGTGGCCTGCTTTCTGGTTGAAATTTGAAGTGTCCCTGCAGGTAGGCTCATGAGTTTGTTAACTTGGTGCCAGATGGTTGTGCTGTTTGGATGGTTCATCAGTCCTTTAGGAGATGGAGCCATGGTAGACGAAGAACATCATTGGGGGCTAGGCTTGAAATTTTGTAGTCTGGCCCCAGGTCTAAAATCCTTTCTCCGAGTAAGCTGGTGTGAGGGAGCAGTGATGTTGGGAGAAACTAGGTCATGAAATAGAGCTCGGATTGGGGATTTAGCTCAGTGGTGAAGTGCTTGCCTAGTAAGCACAAGGCCCTGGGTTCAATCCTCAGCTCAAAAAAAAAAAAAAAAAAAAAAAAAAAACAGAAAGAAAGAAAGAAAAGGAAAAAGAAAAGAAAAAAGAAAAACAGAGCTCATAGGAGTGGGGCTAGGGCCCTCATAATAGAAAACACAATAAGTCTGTTACTGGAGACCAGAGTGAGAAGCAGGCCATCCATCTGTAACCTGGAAGAGGCTACTCACTAGATCTCTAAACACTCATACCTGAGCTTGAATTTGCAATCTCTAGAAATATGGGATAGAAATTGTTTATAAGCCTCCCAGTTCATAGTATTATTTTGTTAAAAAAGTTCAAACTAACATGCCCCCATATATATATATAGGAGCATGCCTATTCCACCAGGATCAAATTGAAGTGATTTGTCTTTTGTTCCTAGACCAATCATAATTATCTTCCCTTAGCTCTCCTCTCCACTTAACCTTCCTGGCTGCTTTAAAACTTACCTCCATTTTAGCATCCCACCCAAGCACATCTTCCCTTCTAGCCCCTCTCCCATATTCCATGATTGCTCTCCTATTTTCTCTCTCTTCTGGTAACATGTTCATTACTCTGGGGATTACCTCATGAGGTTTCAGAGGGAAGCAATCTGACAAGGCAGCCAGTGCACTCTGCATAAAGAACTTAATTGTTAAACTCATTCTCTCAGAGTTATTTACCTTTCAAAACGGGCTTGTTAACCCAAATGAAGATTCATTTGGTGGAATTTCACACCTGAGGAGATGAAAGGCAGCCATTCAGGCAGTGTGAAGAAGAGAATCAAGGGCAGTCAGTCAGAGTCTTCCTGTCCCAGCACTGCGATCCGTACATTTATACATGAGGTTAGATAACTGTAAGTGCTGTTCAAACTGTTTCTAATTTTAGAACTATTTTTCTGTTGAATATTAGTCAGTTCACATAATTAATCCTTAGACAAAACAGATGAAGATTAAATAAGGAATATCTGGCTTGTTGGGTTTCTGTTCAATTTATTTGTAATCATGCCATTCATAAAATGGATTACTTATTTACATTCTGAGGGGCCTATGATGTGTCTCCGTGTTATGGTGCATACTTCCTTTTTCTTGAAGTTAGCAATATCAGTCACTAGTAAGTGAAAAAACAAAGTGGAAATTGCTTCTGTTGTTTAGTAATTTTTTTCTCTCTCTCTTCTATGGGCACAGAGCTAAAGTGATAGCATTTATTCCTTGGAGATTTTAGTTCTATAGGAATGGGATATAAAATAATTCTATGTCATAGCTTCTCATAATTTTGATAGGCTAGCAAAATAGTTTCAGTAAAACTGACCTCCAAGTGTTAACTGTGGGGAGATGAGGACGTGAATTCAGTACTGGAAAAATGCTCCCTATTTCCTTCCTTAACACTTTGTATTTTGAATAGACTTTATCCTTGCCTTATAGAAAATGATAATAGGTGAGAAAACACCAAAACTGCTTAAACCTATCTACTCTGAGAGGGTAAAGGTCATCGAGGACATAAAAGAGTATAGGTCATTACTAGTTGTCTCTGTTCAATACATGAGGAAAATCAAAGAAAAAAATTTGCTGGAATTGGATGATATGATTCCATGAAGATTAGCTTTGCCTATAAGAGGCCACTCATATAACTTCAGATTTCTGAAAGAAAACAAAAAAACAAAAAACAACAACAAAAAAACATGCTCACATGGGCACTGGAAAAGTCTTGCACCTATTCAGGCAAACAGTAAAAGCACAGGACGCCTAATCACCTGTCTCCTCCTTCTCTACCTGCAGATTATTCTCTGAACTGGACAGTCTGCCACCTGATCTTGTGTGGAACAAATGACCTGTTCTTTCTAAAATTCCTGGTAATTAATATAGTATTGCTGTTTACTTCTACTTAGTGAACAGATCTTCCTCTGTTGTCTTTGCTCACATTGTTTTGAAACTCTGGACCAAATTTGCTATTACTCAGTTCAAGAAAAAAAAAACAAAACAAAAAAACAAAAAACAACAACAACCAGGTACTGTTTATGACTACATATTAAATAGCATTTTGATGCCCCATGTGTGTGCTTAGCTTGTGATTAGTTGGCCTAGAATGCTGTCTAACGTTTGCCTTTCCTGACAGCACTTTCTTCATTCACCTCCTTGTCTATTGCTTGTATGTGCCAACGGAATATATGACTCAGGGAGAAAAAATCCACGGCTGCTATAGGCGACACCATATTTGAACACCTAGAATAAATTTTGGCTGCAAAATAGTAGCTCCAGAATAAACATTTGTCAGATGAAAAAAAAATCAAACTTACCTTGTGCTGAGTGGATAAATGGATGAACTTAGGTTTCAATCCTAATCTAATCTCACTATCCAGGAGGATCTGACACAGTTTGCAGTTCTTTTCTTAACGAAGCACACTTTGCCCCTGGATTCCTGTCTATGGAAATATTCCTTGTCCCTGTCCAATTTTAGGTTTTTCTCCCAGCTCTCCTTCCAGAGTCTAAATTTTAGAGCTCTTAAGTGGTATATATAAACATTCTCCTCCCCCTTAAATTGCTTTTACATGATGTGGCATCTATTTCCTTGGCTTTAGTAAGTGCATATGCAGACCTTATATATGTTTTTACTAGTTTTTTGAACATTACCTATATGTTTTGGTCTTATTCACCCTCCCCTACAGACCACTTTTTAAAACATTAAATATACTACTTTGATTTATTCATTGAGTATTTTATACATGTATACAATATATTTTGAACTTATTCAGACCCCCACTTTCTATTCCCATTCTTTATAGGTTGCCTCCCCCTTCAATATATAAATCATCTGAACATATCCATGGATTTCAGCCATGGACATATAACTGCTTGTTTGATTTGAACAGCTTTCTTAAATTAAACTTTTTAAGGCAACTCTAAAACTTTCATTCAGCCACCCCTATTAGTCAACCAGTCAGTCAGCCAAAAAATGGAACAAACAAAACAATAATAAAGCAAGGCCATCCTTTCCCCTTCTAAGCAGCTTCATAAATGGCAACATCACCCACTCAATGCCTCAGATCAGAAGCCTAGGAGTCATTCCTGAGTCATGTTTTTCCTGTACACCCAGAACTACTTTTCTGATTGCTTCCATTTTTCATACCAACACTGTGTCTGAGTTTTCTTATCTTTTCTTTCCTTACTTTTCATGGATTTCCTTCCTCTAATAAATGCTGTAGGTTCATAGATTCTTCTCTTCACAAGTGTTTGCATTACACCTAGTGGTGGCAATTCATATGACTCTTCTCCCTGTATTAAGGATCGTTTTCTTCACAAACCCAACTGTGTCATATGCCACCCTGAAGGATGTCATTCTAGCCTTCATTTCAAGACCCTCCTTAACTGACTGAGCCTCAACTACATGTTTTTAGTTCCTTGTAGTTTTCTAATTTGTGTTTGTATCAGAATTTTCACTCACGTTTTGTGGTTGAAATCAAGCCTAACTCTTCTTACTAATTCAAGTCCCACATTCCATGTAAAGTTATTCTCTATGTTTCTGTTGTAGTCCCTACCACTAGACTGTTCAACTGATCCTTTAAATTGGGGTAATTTAGTGTAGCATTGATTACACTAAACTTTGTTATGCTACAACATGGAGTGGCAAAGAAGTAAAGAGTATTTTTAAAAGTACTGCATTGAGCAAGATTCATGAATAGGACAAAACACCATATGGTCTTTGATATTTCAAGACTACTCATTCTTGTAGTATGCTAAAGCCCTCCTTGACCAACATATATAATCATTTCTTTGTTGTATTTGTCTTTTTCTCAATAGATTATTAAAGGAGGAGCCATACTTATACAACTCTACAATACATACATAGTAGGTAATGAAATGCATAACACAAAGGGTACTTTAAAATCAGCTTTGATGAAGCAAAATCATGAGTGGGACTAGGCATGGCACTAGGTATATCTACAATCCTAGCACTTGTGAGGCTGAGGCAAGGGGATTGGTGTGAGTTTAAGGCCAGCCTGGATTACACACCAAGATCATGTTTCAAATCTCCAAGTCACCCAAACAGAAGTATCCAATGAAAGAGACTTTTTCCTTTAATTCCTAAGCATGAATACAAATTTTCACTAGTATGAAGATGTTACAGAAATAAGTTTGTTTGACATAGAACTACACCTATCTAGGAAGAGGGGATCTTAATTGAGAAAGAACTTCCATAGAATTGGCCTGTGGGCAAATCTATTGGGCACTTTTTTTTTAAATTAATGATTGATGTAGGAAGGTCCAGCTTATTGGGGGTACTACCCTTGGATAGTTGATGCTGAGGTGTAGGAAGCAGGTTGAGCAAACTAAATGGAGCAAGTCAGTAAGCAACACTTCTCCAAGGTGTTCCTGCCTCTAGGTGCCTGCCCTGCTTTGAGTACCTGCTTTGGTACTCAGTGACAGACCATGATCAAGGTATGTAAGCTAAATAAAGTAAATTCTTAGCTCCCCAAGCTGCTTTTGGTCATAGTGTTTTATCACAGTAATACAGAAATGATAACATATAACTAAAGGAACATGTAAAAAAAAAAAAAAAGCTCATATGTGTATTCACCCACTTACAAACCCACTGAGCTTCTGTGGTAGAGGTTATAAGTACACAGGGTGAGAATCAAGCAATAGTGGGCACCTGAGCACATTGTAAGGAGGCAGGAAGAACAACATGGAGGCACATCTGACTCCATGGTGAAGCTTCTAAAACAGGTACTGTTGTTCTTTGTTCCTCCATGCTGATCCTGTAACATAGGGCTTCTAAGACACCTGCCTTTGGTTTAGAAGGGCAGGTCACCCCTCTCGCTGAAAGGGTAGAAGTAACAGGAGTCATAGAAATGACTGGAAGGAAAAAGACTGAGTTTCTTGTTTTGATTTGGTATGGTAGATCCCACCAGACAACAGGAAAAAATCCTTATAGTTGCAATGTTAAAAGAAAGTTAGGGACTACCTGAATGCATCTTGCACAATGCCTGAATTTGCCTGAGTGCCAAAAAATAAAAATGAAAATAAGAAAACAAACTGACCCCCACAAACGGAAACGTCACTGACTATGATTAATAAATTTCTTTGAGGATTATGCCAATTCTCAAAGGAAGAGAATCTGAATTCAATAACTTAGGGGTACATAAATGGTAAGTTCCATTTAACCTCTAAGAAATTAATAAAGACCATAGAATGACAAGGAAGTGGCTCTGTTGACTCTCAGAGGTAGACTTTTGCCTGATATGTAGTTACTTAGTTATATTTTCTTTAATCAGCTGTTCTCACAGAGTCTGTACAGCTGCAGGCCATTTTTGGCTCATGCTGCCAGGCTGTATCCTTTGCTCCCTCTGTTTGGCCCTCTTCTTCTGGTCCACTTCCACAGTTTTTCAAGTCATCAACTCTGAGTTGTCTAAATTAGTAACAGTCCAATACAAACACTAAAACTCTCATGGTGTTCTTATGGTGCAGCAGTGGGAGTTCAGCACCCCAGAGGAGTTGGAGCTGACATCTTCAGTGGAACAGAAATTACCAGTGGCTGGGTCCATTCAGCCACTTGCTTAATGGCTGCCTGCAGCACCTGCTCATATCAGCCACCAGGGGGCAGGGATTGTGATACTAGCCTTTAAACTTTCTCAAAGCAGATAAAAGGACTATTTCAGATACCTAGAGAAAGCCTTGGTTTTTGAAATCTCAGAGTTGTAAGCATTCCAAATTGCAAAGTATAATAGTCTATAAAGTTTTATTAATATAGTAATATGTTAAATATAGAGATAATAATGATTACCTCTCATGCTCATGGAGAATTTGAGAAAACTAATGAGATTATATTTATAACACTCTCAGGCTTCTTCACAAATAATTGGTATGTAATGTCATGCATAATTAATGATTACTTATTTGCTTTGTGTGCACGCTCAGCTCAGAGAGATATTACGCTTTACTCTTTGGCTAAACATGAATTTTAAAAATGATCAGATTGGGAAATAATAATTGATTTGATAGACTGCATGCCAGGGCAAACAATAGGAATCCTAGACTACAGCATTTATCTGATACTTTTGAATTTATATTTAGTTCTCTGATTTCTCAGTGTTTCATGAATTGACCAAAGTCAGTCACATCTGCTTCAGAATGTGCACTAGAATTTGAAGTTGATCCTTAACCCTAAACAAGTAACCACACCAAATAGGTATTTTAAAGAAAAGAAACCTAAGTTAACTGGAATACAACTTTCAAATACTCTATAAAATGTCAAATTCTCTATAATGGTGGTCAATGGGATTTACTAAGAATAAGAAGTATCAGCAAAAGAAGTATTTAAAATTTTACATTTGTAGATATGAAACAACAAATTTGATAGGTTTTTTTTTTTTCATTCTATCTTCCATTTAAGAGATGCTGAATTGAGGGCCTAATACTTTCTTTTCATTTCCTAATCATGTCAATTTAATAGGCTCTATGTGCAATGTACTGTACCAGGTTCTTCCTTTATGAAGGATTATAAAATGCTGTTTAATGGGGCCTGGGCATACATATATAAGGGCAATAACAATACAGGATCTAGGAAGCACTAAAGAACAATACTGGAAATAAACACCATTGTGAGAGTTTAAAGAGATGTTGGAGGGGTGTATCCTTCAAGCTCCTGAAATTAGAAATAGTTTATTAGCTTTTGCGTTATTGCTTGTTTTGTGTGTGGATGTCAGGGTTGCTGTGACTGTATAAGGTACACAATCTGATTCTTCCCAGTTGTTTCATGGTTATATTTATCAATTGTAAGTTATAAGGGTTCTTTATATATGATGGAAATAGGGCATTTACCTATATTAGTTAGATATATAAGTTTGAGACAATTTCTACCAATCTATTGGTCTATATTTTAATTTCCTTTATTTCCTAAGGTCTTCTGAAGCACAATTTAATTCTCATGATATGACCAATACACCATTGCTTTTTACTTCTGTCCATCATTGTGTTTGTTGGAACTAAGAATTTTTGCCTAACTTGAGAATATTTTTCCTGCCATGCATGGTAGCACATGCCTTTGATCCTAGTACCCTGTGAGCAGAGGCAGGCAAATCTCTGAGTTCAAGGCCAGTCTGATCGACATAGCGAGTTCTAGGACAGCCAGGACTATGTAGAGAGACCCTGTATAAAAATTTCTCCCTTTGCATTTTTCTAAAAGCTCTTCAGTTTCAGCTATTTCCAGTTTGGCATGTTACCTATTTGAATTAACTTTATGAGTGGTATGAAGCAAAGGTACAATTTCACCATTTTACATAGGGTTCCCAGTTATTTCATTTCTATTGTTGAAAGAACTATATTATCCCATACAAGGACCTTGGCACCCTTTATGAATATCAGGTAACTATAAGTTGAAGAATTTAAGTCTGAACTCCTAACTCTGTTCCTATGATTTCTATCCCCCCAACACAGTTCTACACTATTGTGATTGCTGTATAATTACAGCAATTTGAATTGGACATATGAGCCTTTTAAACTTTGTTACCTTTTTTCCAGAATGGTTTTAGTTATTCTGCATTCTTTGCATTTCATGATAAATTTTAGGAACAGTGTTTCAATTTCTGTAAAAATACTCATCCCTTTTCATTTTGCCTGCAACTACTTTAAACTTTCAAATTGTTTAAGGGGAATTTTAGCTTTGACAAGATTGAATATAAATGTATGTTATTTTTTCATTAATTTAAATGTTTTTCAGTTCTTGTGAAGATTTTTGTCATTTCCTATATAATATTTAGAAATATTTTAATAGATTTAATTCTTCTTTCCCCCTTTTGGAAGATTTTGTAAGTGGAATTATTTATTTTACATAGAATTGGTCCATTGTTCATATATAGATATTAAATACATACTTCTAAATTTACATTGGGTACTTTGACCGTCATGAGCTCATGCATTAATTTTAGCACCTGTATGAAATGCAGATTCATTAATGTATGTTCCATATTGTGCTAACAAATATAGTTCCTTTTCTTCCTTTCCAAGGTGGATTCCCTTAGCTTACACTGTCATAGTACATTGGCTAACCTTTTATTTTTATCTTCAAAGAGAGTGCTGAGAGTGTTTACCTATGTTCAATACCAAGGGAAACATTCATTCTTTCATCATAAAATAGAATACTAGTTGTAGATTGTTCTATACCTATCCTTTACAAGGCAGGGCTTTTAATCTTGAGTGGGTATCAGATATTTTTCAAGTAAATTTTATCTATTAAGATGATTGTGTATTTATAGCCTTCATTAAATTAAAATGTAAATTTACCTCACAATAATTGTTTTATTTGTATTAAGCGAACTTACATTTTTTAAATTCACCTTATTGTTATATGATTTAATTCTTTCATGTGCTTGTGGCTTTACTTTGCTCAGTTTTTATGTGTGAAATTTTGCATTTATATCAAGAGGAAAAATTTTATTGTCAAATTGTAACACAAGTGAGCCATCTAATGTGTGTGTGTGTGTGTATATATATATATATATATATATATATATATATGTGTGTGTGTGTGTGTGTGTGTATTTTCATTCATTTAGAAAATTGAAATTACTTAAAATGTATTCTTATAATAAAGTTTCTTAAAAATGAATTTCTTAGAAAAAACAAAGCCCTGGTTTGTCATTTTTCACGTGCAGATTATGTAGGCATTTGTCAGATTTACACCTAAATACTCAATTTTTAAAAACTGTTTAAGTAGATTGTTTAAATGCTCAAATTCTACTTAAGTTCTTCGTATGTAGGGTTGCAGTTGACTTTTATACTTTAACATTTTACCCTATAATCTTTCATGGTTAATTAGGTTTAAGAGTATTTGATAGATTCTTAGGATATTTAACAATCATGTTATAGCATCATTTTATTTCTGTTTTTAAAAAGTAATTTTGCTAGTGGAAATTATCTGTTGATTGTAGTCTCTATAGTAATGGGCTGTGTTTTCCCTGCTGTTTTAAAACTTTATTTTTCAGCTTTCAATAACTGAGCATGATGTCTTTAGCGGTGGAGTTCTTTATCCTATCTTGCTTTGGGTTTGGTGAGCTTTTTAGATGCCTAAATTAAGTCTTTGACACAATTTTGAAATATTTGAAATATTATTATTTAAAAACTTTGCTACCTGTTATTTTTTTCTTTATCCACTTTTGGGAATCCAGTGTGCTTACAGTTATGTTTTCCCTCAAGTAAATGAAGCTATTACTTTTTTTATTTTTTTCTTTTTATTGTTCAATTTTTTTCTCCAATTGGCTTTCTTCTGCCATCTAAGTCTTGTCAAGCCTTTTTGCTCCAGTAAATGCTCTTAAAAAAAACTCAGTTATTGTTTTGTGCTTAAAATTTTTATTTGGTTATTCTAAATAATTTATGTTTTATTTGATGAATAGCTGCTGTCATAGCCCCCTTTTTAAAAAGTTGACTTTCATTAGTGTTTTGAACATATTTCTAATCCTTGCTTTGGATTAGCTATTAACCCCATCATTTCTGTCTCCTCAGAGACAGGCAATAGTTACTACTTGTGTTCCCTGAATATGGTCCTTTCTATGCTCCTCTGTGTTTTTGCTGAGAACTGGAGATTCTGGATAATCTTTACACTGCATGCTTAACTCTTCTAAGGATTGCTTTTATGGCCATTTGCTTGTTTGTGACTTGACTGCATTGATTTTGTAGACATACTCTCTCATAGCCTGTGGTCAATATAACTCTGCTTATAGTGGAAATACTGAGAAGTAAAAATCAAGCAGCTGTGGGAGAGTAGGGGAACTCAGCTTTATTCACATGGCTCTGGCCTAAGCTAATCCTATGCAAAAGTCCAGCAGTGACCCTCAGTTTCTTACAGTTTTTATAGATTAGATGACAGAGTTGCAATTCCAGTCTACATGATCACTAGAGGGTGGTCTTTCAGTCCCATTTGCAACAATGGCAATTTTGACCAAAGTTACTCATGTTTACAGGAATGGGCATTTAAGGGAGCAGTTAAAATATTCCTTGTTTAGCAGAAAAAAACAAAACAAAACAAAACGAAAAACCAAACAAACCCTGTGGTTTAACAGGATAGGTATGGTAACCATTTAAGATGGTTTCCTCTAAACTTTTGCCTTCCCTATTCAACATTCCCTGTGGGAGGACTCTCCATTGAAATCTTTTAACCAGTTGAAAATTATTGTAAGTAGGCCTCATGAAAGCAAATCTTTCTCTGTCTTTTTCTTGTAAGGGAATTGAAAAGAAACAGTCTTTTAAATCAATAACTATGAGAGGCCATCCTTTAGGTAACAGAGTAGGCAAAGGAATTCCAGATTGTAGAGAGCCCATTGGCTGAATTACTTTGTTAATTGCTCTAAGGTCTGTTACCATTCTCCATTTACCAGATTTCTTTTTAATAACAAATATAGGAGAATTCCATGGGGTAGTCGATTCTTCAATATGCCAAGAATTTAACTGTTCTTCTACCAGCTTTTCTAAAGCCTGGAGTTTCTCTGTTGTTAAAGGCCATTGATGAACCCATACAGGCTTGTCTGTTAACCATTTTAAAGGTAGAGCTTTTGGTGTCTTTGGAAGATCATCAGTTTTTGTGCCCTGTTCTTGTATAATATGAATGGCTGGTGACCACTCATTAGAATAATACCTTCTAATATTTCTCTCAGAAACATGTGCTAGTTTATGATTTATTTCTGAGGTTGGAGGGATGTTAATCTGAGTATTCCATTGTTGTAACAGGTCTCGACCCCACAGGTTCATAGCTATGTCAGCCACATATGGTTTTAATTTGCCTCTCTGTCCTTCTGGGCCTATACATTCGAGCCATCTTGTACTCTGTTTCACTTGAGATAATGTTCCAATTCCTAACAGTTGAACATTTACCTCCTGAAGAGGCCAAGATGGATGCCAAAATTCTGGTGCAATTATTGTTACATCAGTAGCTGTGTCTACCAGACCAGACAACAAAACACCATTTACTTTTATTGTTAATTTTGGTTTTTGTTCATTTATAGAAATTTGCCAAAAAAATTTCTTTATGGTTTCTCCTGAATTTTCTGTTCTCTCTGTCTCAGTTGTTCCATTACTCTGAGTAGCCTGGTTTATTCCAATAGGCATTTGGTTATTTAACTGCTCTGAGTAGGGGTCTCCTCTATGATTGCAAGAAAGGTCTGAACTGGATTCACTGTAGGGGCCTGCCTGAGGCCCCTCTGGGAGTTTCCCGAAGACTGAGGCAAAGTATTACCTTGTTTGTCCCTTGTTGATCTACATTCATTGGTCCAGTGTCTTTCCTTACCACACCTTCTACATACTCCAGAAGGAAGGGGCATTCTTTTGCCATTGTTCCTTGAAGAAACATTGTTTCTAGAAATGCCCTGCTTACAGTCCCTTTTCAAATGTCCTTGCCTTCCACATCCAAAACATCTGACATTCCTCAAACCTCTTGAAATTGCTTCTCCTACCCACATATTATCATGATCATGAGCTTCAACATCAACCATGTCTCTATTCCAATCTTCCAAGGGTGCAGATCTTGCCTTTAATGGCCTGATTATTCTCGTGCATGCTGCATTTGTGTTCTCAAAAGACAAAGATTCAATTATTATCTGGCTAGCTTCTGAATTAGGGACCATTCTCTTTACTGCTGAAGTCACTCTTTGTAAGAAATCTGTGAAAGATTCTTTTGGGCCTTGTATGACCCTTGTGAATGACTCAGTTTTCTTTCTTGGTTCCTCAACTCTGTCCCGTGCATTCAAGGCTGCCATTTGACGTAAAATTAGAGTTTGGATATCATATAAATATTGTGTTTGTACTGCAGTATATTGACGTTCTCCAATAAGCTGATCCTGGAAGACTTGTATACCTTTATCTCTACTTTGTTTTACTATGTTTTTAACTTTCTCTTTGAACCACATTTGCCACTGGAGCTGCTGTCCAGGTTCCAGGACAGCCTGTGCCAGCTCCTGCCAGTCCTGTGGTATAATCCTATTGTAAGTTGACCAGGAGTTTAACATTTGCCTTACATGTGGGGAATGCATGCCATAAGATACTATTGCTTCCTTAAACCTTCGTAAGTCTAACATTTCAACTGGAGTCCAAATATTTTGCATATTCACTTGACCAGGTTGCTGTTGTATGGTTACCGGATAAATTAAGGGTGATTGTGTGAAAACAGGCTTTCTTTCTGTAACCTTATAATCCAATCCTGAAACAACTTCACTGTTAACTTCTTCTGTCTGAATCTGAATTTCTCTATAATTCATTTTAACAGGTTTAACAAGTTTTTCTAAAATTTTTATCCTGGCACTTAAATTGACTATCTTTTTAAATTGTAAAATAAGGATAATAATAATAATAATGTACGTAATTCAGTCAACATTAATCTTCTCATATAGTTGTTCCATGGTCAGACTGCTTAAAATGTCAAACAAAGCCCAATTTTCTTCCAATGTACACGTAAAACCCATTTTTTTAATGTGGAATAAAATCTCTTTTAAAGAGTTTCCTTTAAAATATCTGATATAATTGACTTACCAATTCTTGCGTAGAACAGTAGAAATCGGAGGGAATTTCAAAACAGCTACTTAGTGTCCGAGGTGGGAAGAGAGAGAGAGAGAGAGAGAGAGAGAGAGAGAGAGAGAGAGAGAGAGAAAGCATACCCACATTTTGGCTAAAGGCTTGAATCCAACCACGTGTTCCTGCTTGAGACGAGTCGAGACTGGGCTCTGGCTTCCTTAAGCTCTGACCCACCATGCGTGCTGGCGTTTCAGCTAAAAGCAGCTTATCTGCAGTTGCGTGTAGCTACTGCAATTAGCGGTAGCTCCCGCAGGCCTGAGTTGTTCGTAGCACTGGCTTTTTAAGCAGGTAACTCCAGCTGTGGTGGTAACCACTTGTTGCTAAGGTAGGTTGGGCCTGAGTCCTAAGCCGAGGTAGGCCCGAGCTAGGGAGACGGGCCCACCCAGGCAGGAAGCCGGATCCACTGCTAAGCCAGGTGGTTTTTTTAATGAATTCTTGCACTTTGGGCACCAAATGTAGATGTAACCATCTTGTTAAATAAGAAACACAGCCAATTGCAGAATTAAAAGACATGGGATGGAACTAACTGTTGATTTTTGATTTTCAGAAACCTGTATTTTCTACTCTTTAGTTCAGTTTTGTCTTTTTCTTCTACTGGCTCCCAAGAGGTATTGAAACAATTGGATCTTCCTGCACATCCATTCCTATTTTAGTTTCAAAGTACACTGTAAGTTTAAGTGCATTGTGGCAATGTAAAACCAGTGTGAAGGGCTTGAGATGTGTTCAGGGTGATGTTCTTCCAAACTGTGCTCTAGAAGAAGGTTTAAAGTAGATGCTTTACAATGTGATGTGCTCAACTCAAACAAACCAGCTGGTAAAAGAGGCCCAATGAGAATTAATTAAGTTACACATCACAGTTTAATGATTTAGAATGAATCTTGGGCTCTGAAATGAGGTAGAAGGGATTCTAATTTCTAAATGTGTTGTTTGGTTCTTTGGTAAAAATAAGGGTCAAAGAATTCTGCTTAGTATTTGTTAATTAAACTATGGTAAGTGGGATTTTGTGTGTGTGTGTGTGTGTGTGTGTGTGTGTGTGTGTGTGTGTGCGCGATTTGTAGCTTTGATTGTATCTTTGAAGTTTGTACAGTGAGTTTGAGCTATATACATCCTCTCTCCCCAAATTCTCCCAGATCCACACTCCATTTCCTACCTATCAAACTTTATGTCCTTTTGACTTTTTCACTAATCAAGACAAATTCTGGCTGCCCATTTATTCATGGATATGCGGCCTTCCACTGGAGAAGTGTCTAACCTACCATTGGCAACACTCTTGAAACAAACAAACAAACAAACAAACAAACACCTTAACTCTTCCAGCAGTTATGAATTTCCTCTCGTTCTTTAGCTAAGGGTTTGACTACCTCTTCTCGCCATGACATGAAGTCTGACTTGAGGCTGTGCTGAGCTTTGGTGTACTGTCATAACTGCTGTGAGTTCACAGGTGCAGCTTCTCTGTTGTGTATGAAGGACACAGGTTCCTCTTATTCATTCAATGCCCTTTGTTCTTACAGCCTTTCTCCCTTATTTCATGATGATTGCTAAGCCTTGGGAGGAGAGGGTGCCATATAGATGTTACAGTTAGGTCTGAACATCCCACAGTCTCTTATTCTTTTCACCTTGACTTTTTTGCACTTAGTTGTGACCCTTAATATTAATCATTATGTATTACAAGTAGAAGTTTCTCAGATGAGGGATGAAAGACACATTCATCTATGGGTATAGAAATATGTCATTAGAGTCAGTTTAATAGTATTTCTTTTTAGCAGAATAATACTGATATATTATTGCCTAGGGCAAATGGTCTGTATAGTCATATAGTCGCAGGTTCTTGACCCAGCAATGGTGCCAGATACAGATTTCCTCTTGGGAAGTAGAATCTAAATCCTATCAGAGAGTGATTGGTTACTCCCAAACTATTGTACTAGTGGGGACATCTTCCCAGGTCAGCTATTATTGTTATTTGAAGTGTTCACAGTTCAGTAGGACTAATAATCACTATTCTCTTTTATTAGCATGAGGAGCAGCTTTCATCACTATGGAAGTTAGTCAATAGGACTAAGTGTCCATATCTCTATGTTATGTGACTCAAACATGTGTTGTCTTCAGAAACATGGTCTTACTGTCAAGGTCCAGATGGTCACAATAGTATTGGCAATAGTCTTTATTGTGGGGTCTTTGGGATCTCACTGCCAAACAACTCCAAAAGATGAAACACAACCCTAGGACTGGGCTTTTAATTTGATAGTCTACAGTATCTAGTAGGGACATTGTTGCCCCTTTATGGGACACCTATATTTTTTAACTCCTTTCTACAGTTGTAGCCAGGTTTCCATATGGCTTTTTCCTCAAAGGTCTTTAAAATTATTTATCCTCACAAATTCCTTCTACCTTGTCCTGTCATCCCACACCCCAATTTAACTCTTTCTGTTCCATTAGTTCCCTTTAAGCATTTATTAACATTGAATTTTATGTCTGTTCCATTTAAAGCACTCCTTGATGTTGTCAGTAATTTTCTGACCCTGTGCATATTCCAAATGAAACAAAAATATCTGAAGATTAAATCTAACATCCATCCAGAAATGAGAGAAAATACATGACTTTTCTGATCCTAAGTCTGCTGCAGTACCTCTGAGAGGCCAGTAGAAAAGTAATGAAACTAAGCTTAAAAACTGGATAACATAAATTTCCAACTTGACATTTTCACTGTACCTTTGCTAGAAGGAATGTCTGAGCTACATTCCCATGTTGTTTATCATTGCTATCCTTTTATTATTATTGTTATTATTATCTTGTTATTATTTCCAAAGCACTGCTGTGCATATTTAGAGATCAATGCATAGATACCTGTGATCTCTGGTCTATTCAATATAGGCAGGATGAAAGACTACAAAATAACATAAAATAATATTATTTCATTTAATAATTATTTTGTGAGTAAGTATCTAATTTATAATCCCTTACACTAATAGAAAGGTTGCTTTTCTTTTTTCTATGAAGTATATTTTGATTAGGAAATTAAATATTGATTACACAAAAATTAAGAAACAACACAAAAGGGATAAATATATATTCCTTTTTAACTATTCAAAATAATTGTTAATCAATATCCATGTTACTCTTTTTTTCCTCAATTAGGCTTGTGGGTGTTTATTGTTTTCTTAGATTCTTTATTTCTTAGATACACTATTCACACTGAAGTCTACAAATACTCTTGCATCTTTAAACATGCATAACAGCAGAGATACACCATATACAGTATATCTGTTCCCCTTCTCATTACAAAACCACATGGTAGAAGAAGGGTAGGAAAAACTAGAGTGATCTGTGTGCTTGGTGTATGTTACATCTTTATAATTAACATACTAATTATCATCATAACCATCTAAGTCAAATGCCATCTCTATTTTTAAAATAACAAAGTGAAATCTTAGCAGATTTCAGTTTACAAAGCATTGGCAAAAAGATCTACCTGAGACCAGGACTTTGGGGCTTCTACAGATGCATTCTTGCTAAAATAATCAAAGGAGTAATGAAGAAGGAAGTGATGTAGCACAGGCTGGCCTCAAACTTGTGATCCTCCTGCCTCTGCCTTCTTCAGCAAATCCTATCAGCATGCACCACCACAACTGACTGCCCTGTGGTGGAGGCCAGGGACCTCGAGCCGGACCAATGACTCCTTGCAATGAACAATTGCAAGTAGAGATGTATGGACCAAGAATATACACTACAGCTTCCATGATGAGATTTGTAATTCCTTCCCCTCTTTTTTTTTTTTTTTCTCCTGAATTTTGTTTTATTCAGTGGTAGGGGTGTACAGGGGTGGAGAGTGAATTCAAAGGGACAGAGAATGAATGGGATCAAGATACATGTTGTGAAAAACACATAGGATAAATAAATTTTATTGATACAAGAACAAAAGAAGCTGGGTGGTGGTGGCACATGCCTTTAATCCCAGCACTTAGAAAGCAGAGCCAGGCAGATCTTTGTGAGTTCAAGGCCAACCTGGTCTACACAGTGAGATCCAGGACAGGCACCAAAAGTACACAAAAAAAAGTGTTGGCTCTGTGAGTTTCATAAATTTAATCTTTTTAATACTGTGAAAAAAATACTATTGAACAAGGGAAGCAAACAATAAGACATTGTTTAAATTGTAGCCCAGCTGATTTTTTTAACACTCAAGGAATGCATTATTTTATTGTGTCATAGACCATTATAATACATGCTATATTAAAGTAGTAGTATCAACAAAAATAAACTATAGTAGCTCCTATAATGGAGGGAAGTCCACAGTGTGGTTATGTAGAATATATGCCCAAAGTTACGTTGAGTGATACAGTTCTTACATCAGTAATATTTAAATGAATACCACTATGCATACAATATTAGTGACAGCTTAGATATGAATAAAAATTAGTTTTCTTTTAAAACATTTTTAAATTTTCTATTTTTTTGAGATTTTCATATATGAGTATTGTATTTATATAATTTCTACCCCTTCCTCTTTCACTCCAACTCCACCTACACCTCTAACTATCTCTCAAATTTATAACACATTATTCCATATATATGTATATATATGTATATATATATATATATTTATATATATGCTCATACGCACTAATGAGTCCTTTTAGTGTTCGCATTTGGACATGTGTTTAGGGCAACTTAAATACCTAAAAATCCAACCCATCATTTTTTTGCCATAATTCTCTGAAAAATAATTGTTTTATTTCTGTTTTGTTGTACAATTTGTATATACACATATTCTCCTAAATATAACATGTTTAATACATATAATCATTTTACAAAACTAGCCTCATACCTTGTTTCTATAGCTCAATATTTGATCATCCCAAATGATCTAGAAAATCTCTGTTTTTCAACTACCATCATCCTCTAAGACCCCAAAGTGTAGATTCTGCATAACCAGTGACAAGGGAAATGTCTGTTAGAGTATAGAATGCATTTAGTTATTTAATTAATAAACAATGAATGTCTACTCATTCAATAGTGGTGGAGGCAAGGACTAGCCTAGCTAAACTTTTTCTACTATATTAATATTTCAGACAATATTCCAAAGTCAAGTATTTCAAACAATAATATTTTTATGATCTAGAGAAAGTGTTGGCTTTAGCTGGCTGTCCTGATACTGGGGCAGCAATTCTCTACTGGGGTAACTTGGCTATACACAGATGAAAAAGATTTTACTTAAAATGTAGTTCAGAACCTGTCTCCTAGAAGTTAATCAGAAGGCCTTAATTCTTCTTTTACCTCAACATATATAGCTAAAAGAGAAAGAAAATCAGGCAAAAATTCTTAAGAAGAAGGAATTATTGTTGGGGGTAAAACATCTCACACCTTAGTTGGATATCTGCCCAGTTGTATAGAATCATTCATTTGTTCACTTGTTTTCAGTTTGGATTTTAGAAGTACCTTGAGTTGCACTTGGACTTGGACCTTATCTGGGGAATTCTAGGAAGCAGAATCTGAGTGGACATTTTTTAGTAGGTCAGGAAAAAAGGGGAGAAAAGCATGAAACACATGCATCCTGTTCTGCTTCAGGCATGAGACAATCATTGATGATGATATTGACACTTGACTTGGTCTTAAGTTCCTGAGCCGAATCTATACATTACTCCATGACTGAATAATTCATTATGAGACAGGGCCTAGATAGAGGAGTAGCTCATGAAGCATTCATTTTGAAGGTTCCATCTTGTCCTTGGTCCCTTTCCTCCCACTCTCTACTCCCGATTGCTATTAAATATGTGCTTATTTCTGTGTACCAATGACATAAAATTCAAGAACAGGTTACTCCACCATGTTTTCTGCCATGATGCCTTAATACAGGTTTAGAAGCAATGGAGCCAACTGACCATGGACTAAAACCAACAAAATTGTGAGTCAAAAATAGATCTTCTTCCTCTTAAGTTGTTTTTCTTAGATTTTGCCAATGGCAGAAAGTTAACACAGAACTATCAACTTTTGAGTTGATGGACTATATAAGTTCCCCATATGGTAATTTAATACCTCAAAATGTTACTTCTCTGAGGTTAATTTTTCTAGGTAAAGGGTTGTAGCAATATGAAGTTATCGGAATGTCTGTTGGTAGAGGAGATAAACATTGGAGTATTAGAAAGGCCAACTGTACATTGTTATGGTTGCTCCAGGACACCAGACAATAGGGAGGTTAGTATGGAGTCACAAATGTGCTCCATGAAGTGCTACTATTGGCCAGACTAAGACACAAAGAGGGTAGACAACAACAGCCATTTTTTTTCTTGTCTGTATACTCATGCCTGTGTCTGATTACAAATACAATAGAGGATGAAGATCAAATGTCCACAGAGAAGAAATGAAGGAGCAAAGGGAGGATGAAAAATGAAGTCAAGGCACAGTAGAAACATGGATCACATATAGATTGACTTAGGGTGTCTTAGTTAGGGTTTTCATTCCTGTGAAGAGACACTATGACCATGGCAGCTCTTAAAAAGAAAACGTTCAATTGAGGTGTTGCTTACAGTTTCAGAGGTCAGTCCATTATCTTTATAGTGAGGAGCAAGGCAGCATGCAGACTATCTGAGAGTCCTACATCTTGCAGGCAACAGGAAGTTGACTGAGACACTTGACAGTATCCTAATCATAGGAAACTTCAAAGACTGGCCTGACAGTGATATACTTCCTCTAACAAGGCCATATCCACTCCAACAAAGCCACACCACCTAATAGTGTGTATCTGAAGTTTTCTCCAGTCCTGCCTAGCCCATGGTCAGGACAATTATCTCTCACCCACCAGTCCTGCAGCCACTTAGACTCAACTGAGTAAACATACAGAGACTTACATTGCTTACAAACAGTATGGCCATAGCAGGCTTCTTACTATCTAGTTCTATCTGAAATTAACCCATATAAGTTGCCACATGGCACATGGCTTACTGGTACCTTATATCTTGCTTTTCATGGTGGCAGCTCGCAGCATCTCTCTGCCTCAGCCTTCTACTTCCCAGAATCCTCTTCTCTGCTTGTCCTGCCTATTCTTCCTGCCTGGCTACTGGCCAATCAGTGTTTTATTTATTAACCAATTATAGCAACACATTTAACATATAGAACATCCCACAGCAATAGTGTCACTCCTTATAAGATTGTGGGAGCAATTATATTCAAACTGCCATATGAGGGCAGAATGAAGAGTGTCAGAAATGACAGTTTCACTCTAAATCAGGGCTGTTGAAACTTTCCACACATGCAACCTTCTTATCAGATAAATTTTTACATAGCTTTGTTTATGAATGCATACAAAAATATTTCCTGATAATAACAATAATGTATTTTAAAACATAAATTTTGGAATATGTTAAGGAATTATGCTGATCTAGCAAGGTGGCAGTAGTAGATTGTTTTCTAAGAGCCGTGACCTCAGTAGCCCTAGGAAACTGGCTATGTTTCTTGCACCAGGCATGATTTTTCTCTGTTGAGTAGTCCATAAGTCAATTAGACAGATTTTGGATATAGCTGATATGCAAGCATCATTTCTTATACCTTTATGCACATCTTGCTATGCTGGTAATTGTTTTCATGGGTAGTGCTGCTGGGTAGGACTATCAGTGGCTTCCCTCCCTTGACAACATATGTAGTATTTTTGGAAACATGGAAGCTAGACTGCAGGAAAGAGATTGTTTACATCATATACAGCTCAGATCATCTGAGTCCGGTACCCTAAGTGTATGGTGTCTTTGGCAATAGAGTCCCATACTCAACCCCTGAGAGGCAACCAAGGAATAGCTTATATGATTTTGGGAGTTGTTTGATCTACTATGACCGACCATTTAAAAAGAAGTTTATTGTATCTGCTACTGGTCTTTTATTTCGGTCTGTGGTTCGTGTGTGTGTGTGTGTGTGTGTGTGTGTGTGTGTGTGTGTGTGTATCTATTTTACATTGTAAAACTTATCCTTATACCCACTACCACCTCTTATCAAAGAAGCCTTTCCTTAGAGCATATGGAGACCATCACAGGAAACTACAAGTGGATACAATAGAGAAAGCAACAGATCATGGGGTGTTGTGGAATATTATTTTAACCTGACAAAGGCATGTTACATTTGTTTATGCTGTGAATATTACTTTAACTTTGTAAAGGTGTATTACATTTGTTTATGCTGGATTTGTTTAATGATGTAAGATGTGTTGCATTTATTTTTTTGCTGCACTTGCTTAATTATGTGAAGATATGTTGCCTTTGTTTCATCTTGCCTGTGTAAGGCACCTGATTGGTCCAATAAAAAGCTGAATGGCTAATAGCTAGGCAGAAGAGGGCTAGGTGGGTCTGACAGGAAGAGAGAATAAGTTGGGGGAGAAATTTATGCTTGAGGAATGGGGTGGGTGAATGCAATTCCTATTGAAATGCACCTCTGGATTGGGGGCCACAGGCTTAGGCTTGAATTTCATGGACTCTAAGAAGGGGGTGAGGCCAGCCACCAGACCCAACCAGCAGTACTTTAGAAGTTTAAGGTTTGGCTCATATAATTAGTAAAGGATAGAGATGTGCAGGTTCGGAGGGGGAAAAACTCTAAATATGTTACAGTACATTTTGAAATGTGCATAGGCTTAATAAAGAAAAGAAATGGGTATAGAAAAAGTAAACAGTTTATAAATAATAAAAAAGAATAAGCCACATAGAGATGGGAAATACACAGGGAGTCTGGATCCTGTATGTTGTTGTATTGAGATTGAATTTTTTTGAATGCTATGAATAAATGACAGCTGCTGAGAGACATGAGATTATAAGAGGAACTGCTAAATTAAACCAGCTTAGATACTTTAGGAATGCCTTATATTTAAAATTGAAGTCAGAAAATGTATTGCTTTGGGGAAGAGGTTTTGTTTCCTCTGGAAACAAAAGCCTGTGGATTCATTCAAAATTAATAGAGATCAAGTTTGATTGGGAAAGACCCCCTGAGCATCCTAGCCACAGACATAAAGAAATAAACCTAGAAAAACTACAAGACAGGTGATGTATATTTTGTCTGCTCAAACATAAAACATCCCTCTATTCTTACTTGATTTTTCTTGCATTCATTTACTCATTCTTTGTTCATTTATTAAATCCTTTATACTTATTCTTGAGTTCAATTATTAATTTCAATAAATCTTCATTGAATATGTTTAATTATTATGTTTCTATATCATGAGAGACTAGAATACATAAGGCTATATAATTTAATAAATGAAAATGGTTGCTAAGGACTAATAATTTATCATGCCAAACGTTGAAATTTCTAACTTCATGATATGTAATTCCTTTTTGATCTTTTAATTCCTGACTTCTGCTTTAGACAGAGATTGGGTATCAACTTGATCTTTCTAATTCTGGCTGTGGTTGTTTGAAAGAAAATGGTCCCCAAAGGAAGTAGCACTATTGGGAGATGTGGCTTTGCTGGAGTAGGTATGGCCTTGTTGGAGGAAGTGTTTCACTGTAGAGGCAGGCTTTGAGGTTTCATATATGCTCAGGCCATGCCTCATATTTCAGTTGGCTACAAGTCAAGATGTAGGATGCTTAGCTACTTCTTCAGGACCATGTCTGCCTGTATGCTACCATGTTGCACCATGATGATAATGGACTAAACCTCTGAAAACATAAGCCACTCCAATGAAATATTTCTCCTTTATAAGAGTAGCCATTGTCTTGGTGTCTCTTCACAGCAATAGTGACCCTAACTAAGACACTGGCCTATTATTATAGTCCTCTGAATATGCAAGCCAATGTTTTGAGAATCCACATCCTTCTCTGTTACCTTCTTGCCACTACCTTGATTCTGACCACCAGCTTCTATATACTAAGTTCTTGTAAGAGCATCTTCATTGCACAGTACTTTTGATTTTCACATACTTTCCAAATAGGAACATATAGAACATAACTATTGTTTTTAGTGCTAGTGTGTTCTAGAACCACTTCTTTTGTCTGTTTATTGCCCTGATATACATTCCTAAGTTCCTAGTAGATGTGTAAGTACCTTCATTACATGGTCTACATTTCCAGGAAAACTCCATCATCACTCAACACTCTCAACATTTTGTCCTCACAAAAAAAGAGAGTAACTATCTCTTCACTCTGTTATTACTTCTGCCTTTGTAGCCCTTTTGTTTCCTTCCAGCACTTCTCCTTCCTTTATGTCTTGATTAAATACTTTTCAATCATCCTTAGTTTGTGAGAAGCTTGACATCCCATTTGGAGACTATGCTGTTTCATGGTTATGTGGACCAGCTAGCTCTAAATATTCTCAGACATAACACTGACCACATACCCCATATTCTGAACTCTCAGATACCATAAACAGAAGACTATACTTAAAACAAAACAAAACAAAAACCACTGGCCAGGCAAGTTTCCAAAGAAGGGGAGACAGTCAATAGTCCCACTCAGCTATGATGCCTATGAACATATTAATGACCATCATGACACAATAACCCTATGGGTACAGTAGTATCAGACACAACTTGTCAGTAACCAACAGCTCTCTAATTGGACTTAAAACCTCTTCAACAAGAAGTACCATGTCTGGTATTGGAAACCTAGCTAACTATTTGCTAGTGAAGTCATGGTTATTAGAGGAGAAATTACAACCATTAATTTACTAATCCAGCATAATCCCTAACAACAATCTACTATAAACATTTCTCCTTATAGTCACAGAGAAGTGTAGTCTTCACCTCTTGTCAAGGAAACTTCACTTTGATGGAGACCATAACAGAAAACCACAACCAAACAAAATGGAGAGTTGTGAAATCCAGTCACAATGGTTATATCTACAAACACTCTGAACCTAAGGCTCAGGGACCAATGTGGAAGAGGGAGCAGAAAGACTGTAAGATCCAGAATGCTAGGCTTTTGTTGCAAGATGTATCTCCTAGTAATATCAGAACTATATGTGTAACGTCTCACTAACATGACTGCCCATATGTGAGATGAACAAGAAGGACATCAACAAACATACCAAACTTCACAAGGAAAGGTCCAAGAGGCCTCAACCTTGCACAAAGAACTACAGGCAACTGAATAAAGCTGAGAGTGGAGAGGGAACTCTCCCCAGAGAGGAGCACACCAACTGGTTGCACATTGCCAAGCTGTCAGCCTTGAGACCATCCATGTGAGTAATATTATATTTAGGAATATATATGTGTGTATGCAGTATGTATATGCATGTAGTAAAACTGATGAAAAAAAAAGGCCAAAAATTTGAAGGAGAGTTGGGGGAGTGGTATACAGGTAGACTTGGAGGGAAGATAAGAAAGGGAGAAATGTAATTAAAATAAAGCCTAAATATGCACACACACACACACACACACACACACACACACACACACACTCACTCACTCATAAAATAAAACACACTAGAATCTCAGTAGTTGACACACAGAAAAAGCTTAATAATACTTGCCAATTGGAAAATTTGGGGCATTGCATTTTTGTGGATTTTAAGCCTTAGTGATGGACTTCAGATATTGATGGATGAATATCACATGCACAGAAAAGCACAGACACACATTTGGATTTTATATACCATGCTCAGGGAACTTGGGAAGAGTAATATGGAAGTCTTAGGACTGGGTTGGCGAATAATTCTTTACTTCATCAGGCTGTTAATCCTACATGCCTGTGGTGATAAACCCCAGAAAATCCGGATAATCCTATATAGTATTCAGATAGAGTTGGAAATAGCTCTAAATACGTATCAAACTGTCAAATGCCATTATCATTTAGACAACCTTGCAGTCCCTCCCAAACTCTGCCTTACTTGGTCTTTCTGAGCCCCTTTTCGTTTTCCTGTTACTCTCTGCAGTTTCTGTGTTCCTGCTGCATCCACCTCACCTGGATCTTTCTCCTCTTCCTCCTGCTGCTGCTTCTTGCTTCATTTCTTCTTGGCAGCTTTCCCTCTTGCCTCAATCTTTTTGCTTCTAGGAATTCAGCTGTTCTCTGACATTGTTCTTCCATCTCCTTCCCTTTCCATCACGTTTCCTTTTGCATAATGCTTTTGTATCTCTCTTCTTTCTTCTCTTTCCTTGTGTTTCCCTCCTTCTCTCTCTCCTTCCATCTTCTACCTTTACTGGAGTACCATAAGTAAGTCTCTCTCTCTCTCTCTCTCTCTCTCTCTCTCTCTCTCTCTCTCTCTCTCTCTCTGTGTGTGTGTGTGTGTGTGTACATACTAACGAATCCATGCCATGGCTCCAGCAAGCCCCAAAGTTCTGGGCAGCCCCATTGATTTTAATTCAGGACCCGGATGCCCCACAGCTAGGAAGAGTAAGTAGTAGAGTAGTGGAAATTCTGCAGATAAGCAAATAGTTCTTGGCAGTTTCAGACTAAAGCAACTGCACTGCCAAAAGCCTTCTGTTTACCACACAAAACAAATGTTGTTACTATTTCAATTCAAAAAAGCATCTTAAAAGCATCCTTTCAAAGAACATTGTTCCAGCCTTTATGTCTAATTAGATGTAAAGAAAATCTTTTGTTATTCTGGTTACACAGTTTAGACTTGGCTAATAACCAGAGATAAATAATAGTTTACCCCTGCTGGGTTCTGCAGCAGCACGTTCAGCAAAACAATGCCCCGTGTGGTAGTCCAAGTCCTGTGAAAGGCTTTCTGTTCTCTTGCCCTTGTCTTGGCACCTTTCACCCCATCATAATCCCCCTTTTTTTTCTTTGTTGTTCTTCAGGATCTCTGCAGCATAGTATGGTTACTATAAATAGTTTTGAAAGAAAACCCTTGCTTTTTTTTTTCCCCCCTCATTCTACAATTTGCATGTTTTCAATTAGAACCAGCCAGGAGTCTATTGGCTTCTCAGCTTTAATTGCTGTTCTGTTAAGGCTGAAGCTGACGGTGCTGGTCAAATGGTGCCATCACATTATAATACTGACCAAGTGGGTCACACGATGGAGTTTATTTTTCTTCTCCAATTACCACCCACCTAAAAATTATTCCTTGTATTTTTCTTTTCTTAGTATACTGTTATTTTTTTATATCAATGCATTTTATCTGCACAGTAATTATCTTTGGATTTCTAACTATTTGATGTTTAATGATGAAATAGATGACTAATATATGGTCTGCCCGCATCCCAGACACGGTGTTAGGTACCACCTGCTGCTGCAATGGATACACGTCATTTTTGCATATAGCTAAGGGTTAGGAGACCCAGGTTTTATTCTGATTAGATCGCAAACTTCCATTTGGCTTTGAGCAAATCAACTGATGACTCTGTATCTTTTAGCTGTTATGTCCTTTATATAATTGGAAGTCTCTTTATCTAAAGAGAAAGTAAGTAATGTTTTATCAACTCAATTTTGATACTTCCATAGAAAAATTGGGCAGATCATCTGATCCTTTGTCAGTTTGTACAGAACATTGGTCTCTTTCCTTTTGAGAAAGAGATGCACTACGAGTTCACTGTGGGACACTTGGTGCTAGCACTAATGGCTGTTTCCTTGTTGTCTTCCCAGGTAGGAAATGGAAGTAAACTCTGTTGTGTCTGTTTTCTAAGTCTGGAAACTGAAGAGCACACATCCACAAGGAAACTGCAGACTCAGAAGGCTCCTGTGTCAATAATGGCTGCTTCTACAGCAATACTTAGGGACTCAATTTGATTAGTCTAGTTTATGCTGCTTCAATAAAATACGACAAATTGGCTAATTCATTTAAAAAAAAATGTAGACCTCTGGAGACTGAAAAGTCCCGGATCAAAGTGGCTACAGTTTTGGTGTCTACTTAGGTCCTGGTCTCTACTTCTGAGATGGCACTGTGCATGCTATATTCCATAGAGAGGAAAGTGTGAGCCCATGTCTGCAAGCCAATTTTAGTGGTATGAATTCATTTATGAGGGCACCATTCATGTACTCAGGCACAGTGTGCTTGGCCCTACTCCCAAGTTTATTGAATTGGAAATTAATTCTTGAAGACATGAGTTTTAAGAGGGCAAAGCCTTCAAACCAAATTGTTCAAATTGTCCCATCCACCTGCTAAATTTTCCTCCCCAGTTTTCTGCTGCAGTGTTTAATAAATAAAGTCAAAGCATCAATATACATTTATTATACTCAGCCAGAGACCTCCTCTGATTTTTGCAATATCTTTTTAAATTTGGTTTCTTTTTCCTTAGTGTACCAGCAACAATCTGCTTCTTAATTAGGTAAAATAGTGAAGATATTACTAGACCCTGCTTGTTAATTTCACATTGCCTAATTATACAGTATGTTGTTTGCTTCTGAAAGCCTGGATATGGTTGGTAATATTTACCCAACAAAGTACAATAGCCATGGCAATTTACTTGTTGCAGTAATAATGATTTAAGTAAAAAAAAAATCAGTCTGAATTGGATAATTTAAATCTATCTTAATTGAATCTTATTTCATAAACACGTATTTGCAAAACTGCCAAATAGAGGCAAAAATAATGTGTAAATTTAATGTTGCTTAGAGTGTCTAGATTATATAAGAAATAATGTGAAAATTAGCCTGCTTGACAAAGTCTCAAAGCTGTTTATCACCATTGTAAATTCTTTCTTCAGACTTGCTGAGAGATTCCCATCCTCACTGGATGTCAGAAACTCAGCTATGTCTTATTTAAATTTTAATAACTTCTAATGTTATGCCTTTATTCCTTCCTGTGCTGGTTAGTTTTTTGTCAAACTGACAGAAACTATTGTCATCTGTGAAGAGGGATCCTCAGTTGAAGAATCATCTTCATCATGTAGACATATGGGCATATTTGTGTATTTTCTTAATGGCTAATTGCTACAGAAAGGGCCAGCCCACTGTAGGTGCCACTTGTGGGTTGCTGGGCATGGACTATGTAAGAATAGTAGCTGAGCTAGCCAGAAAACAAACCTGTAAGCACTGTTCCTTCAGAGTCTCCACTTTAGCCCCAGCTCCAAGTTCCTGCCTCAAACTCCTGTGCTGGTTTCCTTGGCTGATGGACTCAAAGCTAAAGAAACCATTTTCTCCCCCAAATTGTTTTTGTCTGCATTTATCACAGCAACAGAGAAGTAGAGGAGGCACAAGGAGCAGCAGGGACTGCTTCCAACCTGGTGTGATGGTAAGACATGAATGTGCTGTTTGTTCTTACTGGTTTTATCTGCTGAGCTAGAACTACTTGATAACAATAACAAAAGAAGCATGGGAGACAGTGGTGCTGAGTGTGAAGTGAACTTTGGGGGCATGGCTCAAGAAGTGTCAGAGAAGAATATTAGTATGTGGTCTTGAGATTATTCTTGTGATATTTTGGTGAAGAATGTGGCTGCTTTTTGCCCTTATCCAAAAATTTGCCTGAGGCAAAATTCAAGAGTTTTTGGATTAGTTCCATTGGCAGAGGAAATCTCAAAACAGCTTAGTATAAACTCTGTTGTGTGGTTACTAGTGTTAACTCTAATGAAGATTTATAATGAAAAGGAGTAAGCTGAGAAAATAAAAATACAAAATGTATAATTTGGGGAGAAAGGAGCACCAGAAAGTGGAATGGAGCTAAATCCTGTGTTCAAGGAAATGAACAGATTAAGAAATGGAATAAAGGGAGGGGCAACCTCAGGGCAGGATCCCACCCAGCTAAATTTCCAACTTGTGAAAAGGAACTAAAGTTTAGGCCTGGGTATAGTGGTACACACCTTCAATCCCAGTACTCTAGAGACAGAAGCAAGCAGATCCCTAAGTTTGTGGCCAACCTGATCTATAGATCCAGTTTCAGGACAACCAAGCTTAGGCATTGAAGGATATGCTTGAAAACAGAAAGCTGGTGAAGATGTAATTGAACATGTAATGAACATGTTCTAGCCCCAGCAAGCAGCAGAACTTGGCAGCTTTGACCATGTAGTAGAGTCAAGGATAAAAAAAAAGGGGGGGAGGTATGTAATTTCCCTCCACTATTAAGGAAAGCTCCTGAGGCCTGTGTCATGGTTGTGTCCTTGCATAGAGACCTAGAGAGGCCATTGTGTGAAGCTGTAAAGGTAAAGTCTGGATTGCCTTGGAGACTCTCAACATATGGAGATGCCAGAGTCAGGGGATGCCTGCTGAAGAAAAGTGCTAACAGGGAATGTAACCAACCCAAGACGCAGAAGTATGTTACAGTCAACAAAGGTGAAATAAGTTGGAGATCTGAAGAACACTTTGACATCAGACATAGAGATGTTGAGTTTGGAGGTTACCAAACTGGTTTTCAGTCGTGCTTTGGTGTAGTATTTCCTCACTGTGCTCCCTTCCTTACTTTTTGGAATGGTAATTTATATCCTGTGCCATAATATGTTGGAAATATGTGACCTGCTTTTTTATTTTAATTTTGAAGGGTATTATAGTTAAGAGATTGCATTAGTCTCAGAAGAGACTTTGAACTTTAGATTTTTAAATAAGTTTGAGACTGTCACAGACTATGGAGACTTTTGAAGTTATACTGAATGCATTTTTGCATTATGATATTGCTATCAGCCTATGGGGGCCAGGGAGTGGAATGTGGTGGTTTGAAAGAAAATGACCCCCATGAGTAGTGGCACTGTTAGGATGTATGGCTTTGTTGGAGTGGGTGTGGCCTTGTTGGAGAAGTGTGTTACTGTGGGCTTTGTGGTCTCCTTTGCTCAAGCTACAGCCAGTGACACAATTCATTTCCTGTTGACTGTGGATCAAGCTGTAGAACTCTCATGTACCTCAGCCCATGTCTGCCTGCATGCCATCATATCCTGCCATGATCACAATAAACTAAACCTCTGAAACTGTAAGCCACCCAATTAAATGTTTTCCTTTGTAAGAGTTGCCATGGTCATGGTGTCTTTTTACCTCAATTTAACAAAGACAACATGGTAGTACGTATCTTTCATTCCAGCCTTTCAGAGGCTGAGATGGTTCAATCTTTAAGAGTCAGAGTCAAAGCTAAGCTGTCTACCTAAGGAGTTACAGGGCTCTGGGGTACATAGTGAGGTCCAAGCTCAAAAACATATTATTAAAGGTAGGGAATATAGCTCAGCTTGTAAGACTGTTGTCTAACATGCACAAAGTCCTAGGTCTGAGTCTCAGCATTACATGAAATTGAACAGAGTGTACAACTGTAACCCTAGTATTTGAGAGGTTGAGGTAGAAAGATAATTTCAGTCATACTTAGCTACATATGGAGTTTAAGGCAACATTAGACTATGCAGGATCCTATTTCAATGAAAAAATAAACATCTTATTACACTGACAGATAAATTGTATGTATTTATTATATACAACTTAATATTTTAAAAAATATATATGTGTAATATTTTAGTGACTAAGTCTAGCCAAGTAATATATATATTCATTCCCTGGAATTTTTGTGGCTGGAACATGAATATGATGTGTTCATACTCACATGTGGAATCTAACCAGCTTTCTTGATGATACCTACCCCTTTCTATTTTTGGAATATATTTATTTATTCCTTGAAAATTGATGGTATTTCACAGATAAGAGTGGATCTCTGTCAGTCAGATCTGTGGATTTTTGAGCTTGGATCTTTGACTGGATAACATACATGCTGAAATAAGGGAGTGAAACTTGCTGCTGTAGCTCTGGCATTTAAACTTTGAAATGAGAACATGAACATGGGTAGTTGTCATTGATCCTGGGCACAGAGCCCCTCCAGTGGTTGCCTTCTCTCTTGACCCTAGTTGCTGTGTTTAAAGCATCAATTCCCCAGTTCTATTTTTTTACTTTTCCCAATCAAATTTCCAGCCCTCCCCTCCCTTTTGTGAGTAAACCTAGCAGATCATTTATTTGCAGACACTAACATCTTATTTACTATAATAATGCTTGCAACAATGATATTTATTGAGCTGTTAATATAGACAACCATTGGCTTATATTGCATTTGATATCATATCACATATTACATTCCATATGATGTAATATTATAGAGTAGACATTTTTATTGTTGCTCTCTGTCATGTTAGAAGAACATGTTAAGTAATTTAATTAAGTTACAACTTGCAATCAAGATTAAACCAAATCTGGTTTTCTTATACTAACACTGGTGACCCTAGCAAATATGTATGCTCTTGTCATTTGAGCCACTCCCACCATAGAATGTGTGGAAAATATTGGCATTAAAAATGACAAAAAATATGGAGGTTTTGTGTTTTGTTAGAGAAGCCTGTGAGTGTAGAGCTGGTGGAGATTACACAGGTGCTTTTGAATGCTGGGAAATGAGAAATGCAAAATTATGCCAGCTATTTGGAAGAAAATCTTGACCGTAAGGTTTGTAAGCCAGGGAATAAGTTACTGAAGGGATAGTAAAATTAAAAGCTCTAATAAAAAATTAAGTAACTATTCATATGGAGCAGTTTATATAGACTTTAATCTGAAGGCAGGGAATTGGAATTGAATCCTGCCTTGAAAAATGTTGTGGACTCTTAGGGGTGTAAAAAATTTAGTAGTTAATAAAATGATTTCTTTTCTCCCCACAGGAGATACACAGCTAGTAAAAATCACAAATACCATTTCTTTTTACTCTAAGCATCAGTGATCAGAAGTAGCAGCTGATAATAAAGACTGGAGTAAAGAAAATTTAGAATTTCTTTGCAAATATGTGAATTGGCCTAGAATCATGCTGATTATTATTTGATACATCATGGAAACATGACTCTACACTGGCAAAAAATTATTTTTTTCAAACTAGGTAATATATTAAACTCCAGGCAAGTAATATTGATGCTGAATCAGTTCTCCTTTTGTGTCTGTGCTGCTCAACAGTGGTCTAAAAAGATCATGTTAGGGGTATTTTTGGGTAGAGAGTCAACAGTGTAATTCCTTCTGACCTTTTCAGACATCTTTACTGATATTTTCCCTCTCCAGCTAAAGCCTCCCCACAGGCCCCATTTTTCTCATCTCCCCTTCAGATCACTTATGTCCTGCTATTCCCTCTCTATTGCACCCCCTCTACCTGGCAATGGGCCTTTTTGCTTTTCTGGCTTCTGCAGTTACTCAAGCGTATGTGCTCGCACCTGAAGATTTGGAGCTAAGAATTACAGATCAGAGAGAAGATGTAGTATCTGTCTCTATGGGTTTGAGCCACTTTAATGATTTTTTTTTGATCCGTGCATTTACCTGAAAATGTCATGAATTTATTTTCATTTACAGCTGAATAGCATTTCATCATGCACCACATTTTCCTTATCCATTCATAAGTTGGAGGACATTTAGGTTGTTTTATTTCCTAGTTTTTAATTGTACATAGTGCCACAACAAACATGGCTGAGCAAGTATCTGTGGAGTAAGATATTGAGTCTTTGAATATATGTTGAGGAGTGATATAGCTGGGTCCATGGTAGATTTATTTTTATTGGCCAGTAGTTCTACTCAGCTATGATCCTATGAATCCCAGCCAAGCCCAACATGGCACAATAGCCTTAAGGGTACAATAGTAGTGTGCATACCTAGTTAGCGGCCAACAACTCCCTAATTGAATTTAATGCCCATTCAACAAAGGGAAACTATGCCTAGTACTGGAAACTTAATGAAGTACCTAGGGGTAGTGAAGTCATGGATCTTGGACCAGAATTTATAACTGCTACTTTCTTAAACCGCTACAACCCCTAACTAAATTCTAAGTATTTATTCTTATACCCATAGATAAGTATACTCCTTATCCCTCGTAAAGGAAACTTCTTTAGAACAGATGCAGACCATTACAGAAAACCACAACTGGTCAAAATTTAGAGTTGTAGAGCCCAATCCCAATTAATTGATGTATAAAACCACTCCTGCACCCAAAGTTTGGGAATCAGTGAAGAATGGGGGGAGGATTCTATGAGCCAGAGGAATATGAAGTTTGCTTTGAGATTGTATACCCTAGAAATTTTAGAGAAGTTTAACTCATAAAGTTTCTACATCATAGCTGCCTAAACATAATCTGACCGAGAATGCCACCAAGAAGACATGCTAACATGAAGGCAAAAGCTCATGAGGCTTTAACTCAACCCCAGACTAAGCACTACAGACAACTAAGGAATGCTGAGTGTGAACTAGTCTTCCCTAGGAAAAGTACATAGATTGGTTATCCAATACCAAATAGTCAGCCTTGAGGACATATACATACAAGTAACATTACATGGACTGAGCAAGTTATAGTTATATAGTAAGAATACCTATCTATCTATCTATCTATCTATCTATCTATCTATCTATCTTCTATCTATCTACACATATATATCTATATATAGATATATCTCAACAATTAAAGACAATGAGGCCATGAATTTGAGAAAGTACAATGGAGGATATATTGGGAGGGTTTGGAAGGAGAAAAGGGAAGGGGGAAATGATTTAATTATATTATAATATCAAAATGTAATCTATATGCATGTGTGGTTGTGTGCATGTAAGTATATATGTATGTATGGATGTATGTATGTGTAAAGAAAGATTGGTAATAACTAGGAACCAGCACAAATTAATAAAGAAAAGTAAGTAACTTATTTTCATTCCTGTTTGAATCTTTGCTGAATTTGTAGCAGAAATCCAGTAGTATTGAGATAGTGATAATATAAATAAAAATAAAATGGGGCGTTCAGTGCTGTCTCAGGTATTTAAAATGGAAATGGGGACATGAACATGCATGGGGATTGTGTTTCACTAATGCTAAGGCACAGAAACTCTACAGCTAATAAATTGAATACTTGAAATGAATGATAAATTCTCCTTCAATTTTAAGGTAAGTCATTAATGAATTTCCACAGAGAGTTGCATTGTTGCTTACATCTACCCCAGGAATGTTATTAATAACTATCAGATGATTTCAAAGCCAGTTTCAACAAACATTAAATATGTATACATTCATAATTTTCTTTTACATATTTGTTTTAACCTAAACTTTATAAATGAAGTTGAATATACATTCAGACAAGTGCCCAAGTATGAATATATAATCCAGTAACTTTTACAGTGAACCCTCTGTGTAAATAGTATCCAGACAAAAAATGAAACCTTGCTTGACCCTCAAAAGTTTCTCATGCTTCACTTTTTAAATCACCATGCTTCTAAAGCATCCTCTGACACCTAATTTATTATATAGATTTTGCATGTTTCTTAGGGGTTTTCTTTTTTTTTTCTTATTTTCAGTTTTTCTCATTTTTACATTTCTTATTTTACTTAGAATTGTGTTCCTGAGATTAATGTACATTACAATGGTCTGATCATCCCACTTCATCGTGTGAATATTGCTGCAATAGTATGATTCCATTCTGCTATTGATTAGTTAGTACTATTTTTAATTTGGGGATTTTATGGATAATGCTGATATTAACATCATACATTATACAATATGAAAGTTTACATATACATATTTGTAGTTTATATGCAAAGAAGAGAGTGCCGTCATCGCCCTACCATATTTTGCAGGCAGCACAGTATTTTAGATCAAAGGTTTTGTGGGTGGGTTAGTGTATTTATTTCTTTTGGTAGCCTGCTGAGTATCTTCCCATACCAATGTCACTAGAACATAGGAGTGAAGGTCTGTATAGCTGCCAACTCAACCTCTCTATGTTCATTAAGTTGTATGGGTGTTGTCTTTAGCAATGGGGCCTTGCTGTCAATTTGTGGAGAGCAACCTATTGTATAGGAAATAGCCTGGGTTGTTTGGGGATTTCTATTGGACCCCTTTGGTCAACAACTCAGTTAGTTTTAAGTCCCATTATGGATGCTTCATTTGGTGATGGCCAGTTGAGATTCTATCTCTCCCATTATTTTGAGACTTCATTAGAATCACCTTCATATATTTTAGGAAGTTTCCACTTCAGTAAGTGCCCTCAAATGCCCCTCAATTGTAGCTGCCCCTTCCTACATTCCCTCCCCATCCCAACCTAATCTTCCTGTTCCAGTTGCCCCCTGCCTCCAGTCCACTCATAAAACCTGTGCTATTTCCCCCTCCCAAGGTGATACATGTGTCTCCCCCACCCCCAGTCCTTTCCTCTATGCCTAACCTCTCTAGGTCTATAGATTGCAGCTTGGTTATCATTTATTTTATGTCTAATATGCAGATATAAACAAATACATACCGTGTTTATCTATCTGGGTCTGTGTTATGTCACTAAGGATGATTTTTTTTTTACTAGTTCCATTCATTGGCCTGCAAATTTCATGATGTCATTTTTTAAGAGCTGAGTAATAATACTCCCTTGGGTAAATGTACCACATTTTCCTTATCCATTTTTCTGTTGAGGGACATCTAGGTTGTTGTTTACAAATTCTGGATATCATGAACAGAGCAGCAGTTAGTATAATCGAGCAAGTGTCCTTGTGGTAGGGTGAAGCATGCATTTGGTATATGTAGAAGAGTGGTATTGCTGGATCTTAGGGTAGATGGAGTCCCATCTTCTTGATGTTTTATACATAGATGTTAAGAATTGCAATGTTCTTTTGGTAGATTTTTTCTTTGATGAATATGCAGTGTCCTTCCCTATCTCTTCTGTTTGTTTTTTATTTGAAGTCTATTTTGTCAGGTATTAAAAGTGCCACACCAGCTTGCTTTTTAGGTCCATTTGCTTGGGACATATTTTTCTATATTTTTACCCTGAATTGATATTTATCTTTGATATTAAGGTACATTTCTTGGATGCTGCAGAAGAATGGAACCTGTTTTCACATCCATTCTGTTAGTTTGTATCTATTTTTTAAATTTTTTTATTTTATTTTATGTGAATTGGTGTTTTGCCTACATGTATGTTTGTGTGAGAGTGTTAGATCTTAGAGTTACAGACAGTGGTGAGCTGCCATGTGGGCGCTGGGAATTGAACCTGGGTCTTCTGGAAGAATTGCATGTATTCCTAACTGCTGAGCCATCTCTTCAGCCCCTAGTTTGTATCTTCTCATTGGGGAATTGAGACCACTCATATAGAGAGCTATTAAAGAAAAACATTTGTTTTATTTTGTTATTGTTTTTCTACTGGTATGTGTATGTGTGTTTCCCTTCTTTTGATTTTTCTATTCTGAGATAATTTATTCCCTGTGTTTTCACATGTGTAGTTAACCTCCTTAGGTTGATGTGTTCCTTGGAGCATCTTCTGTGGGGCTGGATTTGTGCATAAATATTGCTTAATTTTTGTTTTATCATAGAATGTTTTGTTTTTCCATCATGGCTGAAATTTTTGCTGAGTGTAGTAGTCTGGTCAGACATCTGTAGTCTCTTAGAGTCCATAGAACATTTGTCTAGGCCCTTCTGGCTTTTAGAGTCTCCACTGAGAACTTAGATATTGTTTTAATAGGTCTGCTTTTATATATTATCTGGTCATTTACCCTTGTAGCTTTTAACATTCCTGTATGTTTAATATTTTGATTATTGTTAGCTGAGGGGGTTTCTTGTCTGGTTTAATCTGTTCAGTGTTTTACATGCTTCTTTTATCTTAATAGGCATCTCCTTCTTTAGGTTAGGGAAAATTTCTTCTATTATTTTGTTGTAAATAACCAAGTCTTTCAGTTGGGTTTCTTATCTTTCCTTTACACCTATTACTCTTAGATTTCATCTTTTCATAATATTCCAGATTTCCTTGATGTTTTGTTCCAGGAGGGTTTTTTTATTATTGGTTGTTTTATTTTATTTTACACACACACACACACACACATGATTTAACATTTTCTGTGTATCCATTTCTTTTATTGTGTCTTCAACCCCTGGCATTATCTTCTGCATCTCTTATGCTCTGTTGGTGAGGCTTGCCTGTAAAGTTCCTGTTTGAGTTCCTAAGTCTTTCATTTTGGATTTCCTTCAATTTGTAGTTTCTTTACTGATTCTATTTTTACTTTCAGGCCTTGAATGTTTTTTGTCTTTCATTTCCTTCACCTGTGTGTGTTTTCCTAGATTTCTCTAAGGGGTTTATTCATATTCTTGGGCTGGAGATGAAACCGGGGAATTGGATTTGGGGTACAAAATGAGAGTTGAATCTGCAGCTAGCTTACCTGCTTCCTTGGCAGGAGTGTAGTGTCTGGATTCTTTAATATAGTATAAAGTGTTCCAAGTTCATCCATGTAGCATCAAAAATCAATACTTCATTATGTTTTCAATATGCCTAATATTTCATATGATTACACCATGCTATATTACCCATGCATCCACGGATATACATCATGTCTGTGTTAAGTTGGTTATTTTGAACTAATAAAGCTTTAAACTAAAGTGTTTATGTGAACATATGTTTTCAGGTATCTTGGAAAAATGCTAGCAGAATTTTGTAGAGTGACCTTAACATTTCTAGGAACTGCCAACCTGTTTTCTCACCAATGCACAAGGATTACAAACCCTCAACTCATCACCATATGCTTTAAGTTATCATTTGATTGTAGCCATTCTAAGGGATGAGAGCTGGCATTCATTACAATGTTGATTCGAATCACTCTACTGGCTGAGAAGGTTGGACATCTTGTGCTTATTTTCCACTTACAAATCTTATTCAGAAAAATGTCCACTAGGATCTTTTGTCAATCTCTTAATTGGTTTACTTGTATTATAGTTGTTGGGCTGTAATTGTCTTGTATATATTTTTGATTGTATATTTTATATATTAACCATTTATCAGATACCTGATGTGTATTCTTTACATTTGTAAATCATAATTATATTTTAAAGTTTTATTTTATTTAAAAGAGTTGAGTATGTATGTGTGTATCTAAGTGTGGGTGTGTGTATACAAGTGCAGGTACCCAGAGGAGGTCAGAAACATGGGAACCCTCAGGAGGTGGAGAGACAGGCAATAATAAGCTGTTAAATATGAGGGCAGAGCGAGTTCATTTAATTGTGGATCCATATTTTAGTAGTATTTTTTGTTGTGCATTCTTTTTTAAATTTGAGGAGGTCTACTTTGCCACATTTTAGTTTAGTTGGTTGAACTGCTAGTGTCATGCCTAACTCAGGGTTGCAAAGAATCAAACCCATGTTTTTATCTGAGGGCTTTGCAGTAAATTTAGGCCTTTGATCCATTTTGATGTGATTGTTTTTGTATGTAGTGTGAGGTATGGAGGTGATAACTTTATTGTTTTGATATGCATATCTAGTTGATTTAGCACAGGTCATTGAAAAGTCTTTTTCTTCTTTCTGGTCTTCAATATTTGTTTTGTATGTTTTCTCTGGTTGGATACACGTATACTTACATTATTTTGTGATACTTCTTGAGAATTAAGACAGATTTATCACTAAGTAAGGACCTTTTTCTTAACATAATTTAAAAAGACAACAAATTTCTTTGACAATTATATACATGTATACAGTACAGTCTGTTAACACCATCCCCACCCTGTCTTATCTCCCTCTGACACCATTACCCATATATCTTCCCAACAGGCCCCCTTTTTTAATGCATGCCATTTTATTTTGTTTTGATATTATTAGCAGGACAATTTGTGTTGCCACAGGCTTCGGACTTCCCATTAGTGTCTGGTGAGATCACAATTTGATGAATATTGAAGACAATGACTGTCCTTCAAACCAGTAATTATCAATAATTCATCATGGAGGATAGGACCACAGGAGCTCCTCCATGAACCATTATTGGTTGTTGACAGGTCCAGGCTTGTGCATGCCCAGTGTAGGTAATAATAGATATTTGGAAACTATGTTTGTAATGACTAAACCATGCATTTTTTGGTGCTTTTGTCTGTCTTCTGGTGGTTACATGCTTAATGATGCCTCTTCCACAGTGTTTCCCAAGCCTTAGAAAGGATTGCCCACATCTGTGCACAACTTAAGAGTAGCAAGTGAATGAAGAGATGACAGACATATATGCAGAGATAGGCTAGGATCAGATCAGATGGAGCAGCTGCAGTACCTCAGAAGCTTGATGTCTTTATTATATACAGTTGAACAGGGAGACAGTATTGTGGCATACAGGTGAGTAAACAGTAAGGTTAGCCAACCTATATAGGAGCAGTCTCTACAGGGGAGCAGTCTTCAGGCCATAAATATCTATGGGAGAGAAAGCTAGAGTGGATGTTTTCTTCACATACTGTCAACATTCCCATTTGGACCCAAGGAAGGATCTGCCATTTCTCTGAGAGTCAGCAGGGGAAAGTTTTACCACTATCCATGGGAGCTGAGGCATTGGATTCCTTGACATGTCATGTGTCAACATGACAACAACACATTTATTCAGGACTTCATTTACTCTTACAGAGGATGGTTTAAATGTCTGTTTTAGGGCTGAGCACTCATTTGTAACTTATTCTAATCACTTTGAACAGATACAGGTGGCTACATCCCTTGACATTCACTGCAATAAGAGGTTTCTTTGATTAAGGATGAGATGAGAATTTGTCTATAGATAGAAATAGAAATATTTAAGCTTCTGTTTAGTGACACTGACACAGTTTTCACTTGAAGTATTTTTTTTTTTTTTTTTTTGGTTTTTCGAGACAGGGTTTCTCCATAGCTTTGGAGCTATCCTGGATTAGCTCTGTAGACCTGGCTGGCCTCAAACTCACAGAGATCCACCTACCTCTGCCTCCCAAGTGCTGGGATTACAGGCATGCACCACCACCGCCTAGCAACTTGAAATATTTTTTAGCTTATATAAACGTAGATGCCCTGATCTATTTTGGTTACTATTAGTGTAAAATATTTCTTCAATTCTATGATTTCCCATCTATGCATGCTCTTAAAGGTAGCTGTATCTCTGTAGATAGCATATAGTTGGAACTTGGTTTATATGCATCCAGCCATGCTAAGGATTTTGTTTGGAGTATTTGGTCCATTTATGTTGAAAGGTGTCTATCACAGATGAAGACCAGCTTGTGCCGTTGTTTTTTACTTATCTTCAACTTGTTTTGTAAATCCTTTTTGCATTATATTCTTGTCTTCATTTGTGTTTTGGTGATTTCTTTGATCCTATGCTTTGAACTCATTTTGCTTCTTGATCATTTATCTAGTCCTATTTTTGTTTTGTAGCTATCATTATGTTTACTTACATCTTATAACTATTCAGGAATATTTTTGATGAGTCACTCGGACTACTCTGACCAACCATTTGAGAGGTTATTTCTTGTTCCAGGTATTGGATACATTTTGTTAATCTATGGTTTTTGTGGGATGCATTATCAGTCCAAATAGTATAACTTCAATATTTATATATATATATATATATATATATATATATACATTTATATACATAACATACATATACTTTATATGTGATGAACTATATGTAATATATGTTTATGTAGCTAGAGTTTTTCTCTTGGGGTCCCACCAAGCCCATGCAGTCCCACAGTTGCTTAGACCTAACCAAGTAAACACACATAGACTTATATTGCTTGCAAACTGTCCATGGCAGGCTTCTTGTTAACTATTCTTATATCTTAAATCAACCCATATCTATTAGTCTATAAGTTGCCACATGGCTCGTGGCTTATTGGTACCTTAACATCTTCTTATGGCAGCAGCTGGCAGCGTCTCTCTGCCTCAGCCTTCCACTTCCCAGAATTCTCCTCTCTCCTTGTCCTGCCTATACTTCCTGCCTGACTACTGGCTAATCAGTGTTTTATTTATTAACCAATCAGAGCAATACATTTGACATACAGAGCATCCCACAGCATGTATATACATTGATATACATATTTTATATAAATTGTATTTATAATTTCAGGTCAATATAAAATAGCAAGGTCTCTTGAGCTTTATCAAACAATACTGGTGTTATTTGTTTCTTCTATCTCCTTTTCTTTTATGTGCAAAAATAAATACAAAATTGACGTAAAACATTTGGACTATTTTAAAAATGCCAGTAGTAACACAAGTCACAAACCCTGTTGGTTGTGTAAATTTAGGGATGCTAAATTAAATTTATTGAAGCAATGTGGGAAAGGAAAGGAGGAGTGATTTAGGAAAAGAATCAATGAAGTACAAAAAATATTAATGAAAGGTAGAAATTATACAAAATGAAGTAAATAGCATAAATGATTATACTATGAATATCTACAGTATGGTAATATATATCCTATTGCCTAGAGATGTAACCCCTACCATCCATTCATCAACCTAGAGAAGCTTCATTTAAAGTAGCTAAGTATTCAAGAGTGGTTGTTAAGTTTACCTCCACTGAAAGCCAGGTAAGCAAAATAGGAATTCAAGGAGAAATTGATGCATTATACTTGATCTAGAACGCTTAGGTCTTTCTGATGTCTTTTATTTTTCATTTCTCTTTGATTTCTGAGGGACAACTTTTCTGGATAGAGTATTCTTGGCTAGAATTTTAGTCTTCTAGCATTCTGGATATATTGTCCTGTTAACTACTGGCCTAAAGATAACCTGTGAGAAACCTAGAGGTTATCTCATGGATATTCATTTTCATGACACTTAATGCGTTGATCTTGATGCCTTTGAAGTCTTCTGGTTTTGTTCCTATAGGAGTTATACTTGCTTGGCAACCTTCAAGATTCCTGGATGTGGACGTTTGTATCTATCCCTAGATACATGATGTTTTTAGCAGGTATTTTATCAAATAAGTTTTTAGTATCTTCCTATATTTTGAACTTCCATAGTATGCTCACTTAAACACATGCTGTAAGTCCTAAGGTCTTATCCAATATTTTATTGTTTTTTCCTATTTGACTAGGTAATTATAAAATATCTTATTCAAGTTTAGAGATTCTTTCTTTATCTTGCAGTAGTCTTCTATTGATGCTATGAATTGTGTTTTCTGTTTTATTTACTGGATTATTCAACTCCAAGATTTCTTTTCAGTATTTAACATTAACACAATGTTAAGCTTAGTTTTGAAGAAGACCTACTTTAGATTATACATAATTTTCCTGATTTCACTCAATTTATTATGTTTTTTTAACCTTTGTGTATTTACTTAAAGTCAATATTTTGAATTCTCTTTCATACGGTTTATAAATTTATTTATGTCTACAGTAGGTAATTATTGTATATTTCTCATAGTATACAGTTTTCTTGATTTTTCCTATTTATTTTATATTTCTGTGTTCCAGTTTTGTACAATTTCTCTTGTGGGGAAGGATTTTGACCTATGTGGATGTCCTAGAGCATCATTTGAGCAGAGCATTGCTGTGGGATGTTCTGTATGTCAAATGTGTTGCTCTGATTGGTTAATAAATAAAACCCTAATTGGCCAGTCGCCAGGCAGGAAGTATAGGCGGGACAAGCAGAGAAGAGAATTGGGAGAAGTGGAATGCTGAAGGAAGAGATACTGCCAGCCTCCGCCATACAAGGAAGATGTAAGGTACAGGTAAGCCATGAGACACGTGGCAAAGTATAGAATAATAGAAATGGGTTAATTTAAGATAGAAGAAGTAGTTCACAAGAAGCCTGCCACGGTCATACAGTTTATAAGTAATATAAGTCTCTGTGTGTTTACTTGGTTGGGTCTGAGCAGCTGTGAGACTGGAAGGTGGTGGGTGAGAGAGTTTTGTCCTGATCATGGGCCATGCTGGAAAACTCTAGCTACAGAGCATAGTCCCTTTTTCTAGGTGAATACTTGAGTATAGTCTCTATGTAGCTGCCTCAGCTGTGGCTAGGATCAGTGGTAACTGAGCATGCCTCAATGGAGTGTGATACACTGATTTCTGAGAGTGATGGTAACTCTCAGAGAGCATAGTGTGTTAGGATTCTCAGTGGTAAAAAGATTTAGTGGTCTCCATTTCTACATTTTTCTTCACTGTGGGATGATTAACTGAGTGGATTGTTCCTTTTGGTTTTAGGTCTGATGTGGCCTTTGGGCAGCCATAGTGGTGCTGTGTCCTAGGAGAAAAGTTTCTATAATGTGTGTGGAATTAATGTTTTGCTCTCACTATTTTGTTAAACTATTATGGCACCTGTGATATGGACACAGGTTCACTGCCTGAGGCATATATGGGCAGAGCTAGAGAATGTGTGCAGCTCTTCCCTGGGGTTTATGTTCATGGGACAGTGATTTAGCTTTGACTCTGATCCTGGAAAACAGAAAAGATAAGCTCTGAAGTGGTTCCAATGAAGAGATAAGGCCCCAGAGGCTCAGACCTTATGAATCATAGCAAAGCTACAACTCAGATTCTGGATCAACTAAACAATGTTAACAGGTATTTGGGGAGGAGCTGCTACACAGTGATGAATCTGGATCTTGGAATAATGGATCACAATAGTGACCAGTATACTGAGGCTGAGTGAGGTAGTATCAAAGACCCAGAGGTAGCAGGTTGCATCTCTAACTTGGGATCCAGAGAATGTTAGTGCAAAAACTAGTTTACCTCCTCAAGAGATGATATGCCATAGAAACTCATTCTAGAGGACCAGGATAGATCCAAGGAAATAGGTCATTTCAATTATTCTCTGAAGATAGAGTAGCATAATTTAGTAATGGTTATTTTTCCTTTGGAAAGCAAGATACATCTCAGGTGCAACTGCTCTTTGGTCTGAGATCCATTTTCATTAGATGGTACCTACCTGATGGGCTTGGAACTAGGACCACAGTTGATTTCTTCAGATGAATTTGAGAGATAAGATGCAAATTATAGAACCATTTCTTTGAAATACCATGTTTTTCCATATTACCTTAGTTATAAGAGTATTGTGTATGCATGGATCTGTTCCTTCAATGCCCCTATCTTGTATCTCAGTTTGATATTCTTTGCCTTGTTTTATCCCATTATCTTTTTAGAAAAAAATCACTGTCTAAATTGTTACTATTTTGAGTCTTATTATTTTTGTAATATTCATTACTTTTTTCATCTTCCTCAACATTTATACTACAATTGTATTAGATTCGTTAGTGTAGTTTTATTGTGTTGACAAGTTTGTCCAAACAAAAGAGAATCTTTCAGGATTTCTAATAGAGATGAATTGAACCCATAAATAAATTTGGAAATAATTGATAATATTGAACTTTGTGATGCATAGGCAGCATATATTCTCTACTTATGTATTCATGACTTTTATTAATAATAAGGTAGATATTTTAACTGGATCTTATATTGGATCTGTTCTATGTATTTGATTCATTTGCTACCATTCATATAGATGCTTTCAAGTTTTCAATTTTTACTGCTGCTGTTATGCAGAAGTTATAAGTCCATCAGCCTTGCTAAAACTCAGTAATAAATTCTAGTCATTTGGAATTCTTTTTGTATATTTCTGAGAATTTATGATATGTGAAGAGTGGCAGTTTTACTTCATTCTTCCTGGTCATCACATTCATTCATCAGCCCTTTGCACTGGTAGGAATTCAAGATGAATGATGACTACAAATTAGTAGACATGCTTTTTTTTTTTTTCTGGAGAGTATTGAATAACTTATCATTACATTCATATTGCTAGTTTGCTTCTGTCAGATTTAAGAAGTTCCTGATTTTCATCAGGTAGCAGGTTTTAGTTACAAATAGGTATGAAGCTTTAGCTACACCTGTTGGCATTATCCTTGTTTCCTCTTTGTTTTCTGTCATGTACTGAATTATACTGGTTTTTGAAGTGTAAACACTTTATTGAGATAAATAATAGTACTAGTTGTAAAGTATTGTATATTCTCAGTGTGTTACATGCTAATGCTAATATTTTAGTTTTTTCATCAATAATTATGAAGGTTAATATATGCATATATGTATACATATTTAATATATATGGACTGGAATTATCTTTTGGAGATAATGATTTTAATATCACATCCATTGTATTAATTACAGAATTTTCTCTTTTTTTAATCAGTGTTTTTATTTTGTCTCTGTATCAAATTCATTTTTGTTGGTCCTCACTTAACACCTTGTTTGAGACAAGATCTCCTGTTCTTCTCTAGGGTGTTTGCCAGGTTACCTGGCCTACAAGGTGCTGAGGATTTTCCTGTATCCATCACTCATTTCCTTGTAGAACTGCTGGAATTGCAGATGTGCTACCACATCTGGATTTAAATGGATTCTAAGGACTTGAGCCAGGTCAGCAATCTTGCGGGGCAAGAGCTTTACTTACAAAGTTCTCTCTCCAGCTCTATGTTTTAAAGGGAGGGTTACTTTATTTTTCTTTTATAAGTGTTTTGTATAAATGTGTTTGTGTACCATTTGTGTGCCTGATCCCTCTAGAAACCAGAAGAAAGACATCAAATCCTTAGGTCCTGGAGCTATCTATAGATAATTGTGAGCCTCCATACGGTTGCAGAGAAACAAACACGGGTCCTCTACAGAAGCAGTAGCTCTCTTAACCATGGTGGCATGCTTGCTCCAAGCCACAGCTTAATTGTTTGATGCATGTAGACTTGGAATTATTTCATATCCCTGGCTGTATGAATTTCTTTTCTGTTGCTGTGATAAAATACCACAACAAAGTCAACTTACAGAAGAAAACATTTATTTTGTATTGCAGTTACAGAGAAAGAAAGAGTCCATCTTGACAGCCATGGTACCAAATGGCAGCCTTGGAAACAGGAGCAGGAAGCTGGACATTCACATCCTTACAGCAAGCACAAGGAAGAGAGGTGGTGAACTGGTAGCAGGTGAGGCTATATAATCCCAAATTCCATCCCCAAAGGTACTGCCTTCAGCAGGGAAGCTCCTCTTAATTCTTCCCAAACAGCCTCACCAACTGGAAGCCAAGTGTTCAAATGCACAAGACCACAGGAAATATTTCTTATTTGAACCACAACACTGGTCTATAATGCCTTGTTAACTTTAAAAAACAAAAACAAGACACTTCCTGTATCTCATTTATTGTCACAAACATATTTTATTTGATCCTTCTATTAGTACAGAAACTATTTGGGGTCTAATATTGCATATACTCTCCTGTCCTTTTACTTCCAAATTTTTGACAACTGAACATTTAAGGAAACTTTTTGATAAGTGACACATAGCAAAGTCTGCTCTTCCAGCCAGTTTACTAATAAATTATTAGTTTTTGAAGGAGTAATGTCCTTTATGATGTGGTTATTGTTTCTATCTTGTGTATACTTGACCTCTGTTAAAATGTTCCCCTTTTCCTCCTCTTTACCTTTAATATTTTATTTAACTATTAAAAAATCAATTAATTTTCCTCTGTAATATACTAGAATTATTTTTTGCTTCTTCCCCAAATATTTTATTGGTTAATCTGTCAAGTAAAAACTATATCTTGGTTGATTGATGCTAATGAACATGATTACTTTGACCAGTTTGTAATAAAACAGGTCTTTGACACACTGTCAACTCCATTCATCACCTTCTGCTCAACACCTGTATTGTCATGTATTTTAATTACACATATTAAAGATGCTATAATACTTTTAGATATAATTTATTTTGATTTATCTCATGTTTAACATTGTTCATTGCTTATGTCTTCCTGAATTTCTGTGAACTTCCTAAATATCTTTAAAGCACTTGGTACAATTTTCTGTTTGTTAGTGTGTGTGTTCATATGTACACAAGTATAATTATGCATATAATATACATATTGCTTTGTCTTAAGAAGTGTCATTACTATAAATGCATTATTTACAATATCCCAATTATTCAAAAAACATATTTATAAAATGCTTTATAGGCATTTATTAAGCCAAAATTTTAAACTATTTTCCTCATTATTATTTAAGAATAATATCCTTTTAATGATAAAAGTAACATCTTGTTAGCCCACAGACCACTGAAAAGCTTTCAGGCCATTGCAAAGTAAACTTTGGCTATCATTTTTACAAAAGAAATAACAGAGGCAGAGCCATGGGCATCCATTAAACATGACTACAAATATTCCATTTAAATTAGTTGAAACTTAAGGGCTTGTTACAAAGTAAAAACAAATTTCTAGAAACCAATTGACAGGATTGACACAAATTTGTCTTTTACTTGCTTGTATGCTTCTGTTATAATGTTTCAGTACATTATATTTCAGACCTATTTTGAACTCACACATAAACCAAAGTGTTCATCCTGTACCAAATCAAGACTTACTTCTGCAAATAATGTACTGAATTGCCATGTTAAAAACCTAGAGCTTTGAGAAAGACTAAGAATTCCCCTTAAGTTCCAAGTAATGAAATGCAAAGATTATGTATGTAAGTGAACACACTAATTTGGGGTATGCTCATGTTACATAACTGTGCATACCTATGCACACAAACCATAAAACAAATTCTGACAGTGTTTCCAGTAATATCATATTTCCTAATCCTCAGGGTGGAAGTTAAAATCAAAACTCTTTGTGCTAAATTAATTTAATCTTTTAGAGGGGAAAAACAAACTCAGCACTCCACTTTGCAACAAGACTGAGTTCTAAACAGTTAAGAATTTCTTCTGTTGATCCTTAGACTCCAGAGCATATTGGCTTTGCCTTTATTGAGGAAACCTGGTCATCTCCAGTGATGTGTCTTAAAAGCTGTTTTCCAAGATACGCTGTAGTTATGATGGCCAAATCCATCCTGCTATGTGTGTGTGTGTGTGTGTGTGTGTGTGTGTGTGTGTGTGTGTGTGTGTATGTATTATGTATGTATGTATGTGTCACCTTATAGGACCAGACTGATGATTGATGATTGCCACAGTTGACCACATGACTCTGAAGGAAAAGAGAGCTCAGAAGGCCAATATTACCCCTTGAGCTAGTTAAACTGTAAGTCCTGACAGATTCTTGAATTGGTCCCTGAAATAATTTTATTGTCTTGAGGAGTTGACTTTATGGACTCACTCCCCCAACCCCCAGCCCAGTGATTCTTTTCATCCTCAAGAATATGATTGTACCTTTGCAGGTAATCCATGTGACATCTTTGCTGCCTAAAAGTCACATGATCACAATAAGCTAATTGTCACTATAGAGGAGATAAAGCTGATGCTGAGAAACTCAAAGAAGATAGGCTACAACTGTAGAGAGTGGAAATAACAAATGATAACTGATGGTACCGGTGTCTGATTTAGATTTTGTTAGTCTAGTCATAGCAACACTGAAACATCTTCAGTGTTGTCGTTACTGTCTTTTTGGAAATATGGTAGGTGTACATCAATCCCCATTCTGAGAACATTAATGCAATAGTCACCTGGTGTGGCCTACAACTGGAGAAAGCACCAATAATAAACCAGTTTAAGTCCTGTTTCTATGTGTAGGGTGTCTTCCTTAGTACTGACAATTCTTCCTCTGTGGATCATCCTTGTATTTGTAGTTACTGATATACTATTACTTCTAGACATCTCAACTGAGACACATAGACAATTTAAGCAGAAATTTTGTTAGCAAAACAAAACACAGTCCATAGAAAGATCAGAGTAAATTATTCCCGAAGTGGGAGTGCTCTGGGTTGTGCTTGTGGATTTTTTTAAAAAGCTTTCTTTGATGCCCTGCCCTTGTGATGCTGTTGCTAAGTTCCTCTCCTAGAGTGTGCCTTCCTCTTTGTCCTACTCTCCTGTGCAGATTCTAGGGTCCAGATGTCCCCGCAGGTTTCTTTTCCTGCTTACTAGAATGTTGACCAGTGATCACATGTGGTCACTGGCAAAGTGCTCTGGTGCCTCAGTTTCTGATATGGCAGGAAGGACCAACCTACGGTTACAAGAATGTCAAGCCACAGAGAAGCATTTCATGCCATTATGGGGACACAGATGCCAAGATATAGCTTCTGTTTCCTTGGTTACCTCCATCCAGCTCCTTGTCTCCCTGTTCAGTATATACCTAACCAAAAATGGGAGGTTATAGGCCCCAGCCTTCAGGATGGTCCCACTACAATTCAATGTTCCCCCACTGCTTTCAGTTAATCCTTCCTAGAAACACCCCCACAGGTATACCCTATGATCTCCTGAGCACTTGATGAAATCAAGCTTAGAGTTATGATTAAGCATCACAATGTCATTACAATTGGAGATGAAAACTCATTCCCTCTTAAATTGTCATTGTAAAAATCCCCGGCATGTATCCATAGCCTGAACCAACAAGTTTTGTAATAAGCTTATGGGGATAAAAATTTTACCAATAATTTGAGACAAATGACTCTGAGGTGTTCCAAATATTAATATAAACTCATTCTTAGCATGAATAGAGATATTGGGCCATAGAAAGAAAGTTGCATGTTTAACTTCTCAGAAAATTCTGTTGAAGTCTTTAAAGTTCCAACTCAGATTTTCTTGAAATTATGCACTTAAAGACCAAAGGAAATTGAACTCTACATTTTACTCTTGGCAGTTTCTTATTCTGTTTTCTCTCAAGAGGAGGCCTTCGGGCATGTATACTTGTTGTTCATATCAGGCCTGGAGTTTGAAGCCAGATCCTGTGATACATGGAGAACTCCACTGATCTTGTAGTTTATGCCTTCTTGTTCATAAATCACATGAACAAACAATGCCATAACACATGTTCTCTAATGCTTACAAAGCCTTTCTGGACAGACGAAACAAAACATGGAGATATTCCCTTTCTTGGTAATTGTACCATTGCCTTAGCTGTGTGTGCTTAGGTAAACTTTTACCTAGATATTTCAAGGTCAGTTGCTTCAGGCCACATACTAAACCTCAGCAACCTGAGTCTTCCAACTAACTCAGAACTTCAGTTTGCTGGTGCTGGGATAATTAGTTGCTGATTGTTTAATGATAATGTTCCATAGAATCTAAGGTATAATGTTTTATGTGTTTTGTACATATAGCACACTATCTTTTTTTTTTTTTTTTTCATCTTCGGTATCAAACTCAAGTTTCAGATATTGGACTTTAGGGAACATACACTACACTCATTCTTCCTTCCCACCAACTAAAACAGTGTTGGAAGTGTCAGTTAATTCAGCTAAACCTTTTTAGAACCTGAAAATACTGTCTCACATCCCTCTTCTTCATCCACTCTTTCCCCAGGATTTGTGCCGTTGCTGGTTTATTCTTAGGACAAGTTACACAGATTTGTCCAATCATTATCACTCCTTGTTATTGAGCAGAGAGATTTAATCCCAGTCATTATGATCTGCTAATAGATGATCATTACAAAAGCTGAAGCAGTAGCTGTAACTCATGAGCTTGGCAACTGACACCCTCTGAGGATGCCTAAATGAGGGATGGGCAAGAGTCCAGAGCATTGTTATAGGAAGTACCTCCATATAGAAATGCAAGAACAATCATAATGACAGCTCTCGGACTGAATTAAATAGCTGTCTCTTAACTACAAAATTTAGCCACTTTACCAAAATGTTTGTGTTTGGTAGGCATATCAGTATCTTATTAGATGTTCACTGCAGTTCATAGTTGCAGAACAAGTGTTGTCTCCACTTTTGGGGAGGATTCAGAATGTTCCTTAACATGTAGACGATGGGTCTATGTGGAGAGAAGAAGCAATCAGAAGCAAGAGAAGCTGGAGTTGTTTGGAAAGGAGAAGAGAAGCTGAGAGGACATAGATGCAATAAATAAAGGGTTTTTTGAGAACCTTGAGAGCTATCACATGGAAGAGGTCCTTAATTTGTCCCATACAAGTGGAAAAGCCAGAATTAAGGCAATGTTAGAAAGTTCATGGAGGCATATTTAAATTGACCTAAAGATTTTTAGCTTTTAAAATTAGATAAAAATTGAGAAGGTACATTCATAAAATTTCTATCTTGAGTTATTTAATGCTCAGGGGAAAAGCTAAGGAAATTTGTGGACTTAGTCAAGAAGATATGAAGAGAAATAAGCCACCAGCCCGATCATGCAAGAGTCTCAAGACCTGACCAGGACAGGAAAGAGTTGGAGTAGCCTGGATGTTGCCTGGTGTGCTGGTTTGAAAGAAAATGGCCTCGAAAGGAAGTGGCATTATTAGGAGGTGTGGCCTTGTTGGAGAAAGTATGTCACTGTGAGGGTGAGCTTTGAGGTCTCTTTTGCTCAGGTTTTTCTCAGTGTGACTATCAGTTGACTTCTTGTTGCCTGCAAGATATATCATGCTCAGCTCCAGCACCATATCTGCCTACATGCTACGATGCTTCCCACCACAATGATAATGGACTGAGCTTCTGAAACTGTAAGCAAGTCACTTCAATTAAATGTTTTTTTTTTTTTTTTTTTTTTTTTTTTTTTTTTTTTTTTTAATGAGGTGCTGTGGTCACAGTGTCTCTTCACAGCGATAAAAACACAAACTAAGACACACACACTAAGCAAAAAGCTAGTTCCAGTATATATATTTGGTCTTCTTTAATATATATATATTAAAGAAGACCAAATACATATTGTTTCATGGTGATAACCCTTTTTGCTTTGGAGTGTGTGTGTATGTGTGTGTGTGTGTATGTGTGTGTGTGTGTGTGTGTGTGTGTGTGTGTGTGTGTGTGTGTGTGTGTAACTGAAGGAAAATGTAGACAGAGAGCCCTAGTCACAATCTCCTCTATCCTGTTATGATGTGAACTAAATGTGGCATAAAGTCAAGACACTAGATTTTTTTCCCTCCTAGTTTGAATCCCTTTCAAATAGGAAACTTGTACAGTGGAAAAGTTTACTTTCAGGGAGCTTTGGATCTTTCCTCATCTTATCCCTCAAGCCTTTTGTTCTTTGGGATGAAGCTGAGAAGCTGATAGTCTAATGAGAGATTCAATGCTATTAGCCTAACAGTGCAGTGAACACCTTCCCTCGAATAGACAGATGCCATAGGTGCGTTCTTTGTCTTGTGTGAATTCTCATTTGCAGGACTCTTAACTGAAAAAAAAAAAAAAAAAAAAAAAAACATGTTCAACCTCTTGGTTATTCCTTCCCCAGCCCCTGGGAATTTGAAGTCGACCTTGATATACTGCTTTGTTAAAACATATTCTTTTTGAGATTATTCTATAAATACAGCATTTACCCATTCCCCTTCCTCCCCATCAAAACACTCTCCCATATACTTCTGTTTGCTCTTTTTCAAATTCAACGTTTTTGTAGTTTTTGTTCTCTCTCTCTCTCTCTCTCTCTCTCTCTCTCTCTCTCTCTCCTCCGTTTCTCTCCCTCCCTCCCTCTCCCTCTCCCCCTCCCTCCCCCCTCTCTCTTTTGTGGAAATATTGTAAGAGACAAAGGAACAGGGAGTTTTCTGTGAAATTGTGTCCCCTAGGAATGGTATCATGCTTTTGACTTTTAGTGCCCAGTGAGTAGTCTATGATAGGCTTATTACTATCACTCTCCCTGCTGGGAGGCACATCTTACCTGCAGAAATTATTCATGGGTCCTGAGTTTTAGTAGCTTCTGAAGGTACAGCTACTTACGCCATAACACTTTACTTTGCTAGTACAGGTTCACTAAGTCAGACCTCATTGAATAGCACAGAGGAATACCAAAATGTCAGAAGATTTATACACAAATTGTATGCAATACTCCCAACCCACTTTGAGTTGGGAACAACCATAATTCTATCACTTCTAACAGAAGCATCATGCGTTAGTCTATTGTAATTCTATTTTATACCAATAGTATAATAAGATTCTCTTATATCAATAGTCTCATATAAAAATTTCATGTATCCCTTTTTACATATTCTGTGAAAATTTCATTCTTACATAAAATGAAGTGTGATGATATCCATCCTTGATCTCAATCTGCTTCCCCAGATTTCCCCAACATGTCTCCTTACCAACTTTATGACTGTTATTAGTTTATTAACATACAAAGGCTGTTTAGGGACATCCACTGGAGATTGAGCACATCCCCAAAGAATGACTTCCTATCTTCCAGCAGCTATCAACTGCCAGGAGCTCCTCATACATTCCTTGGGTGGGAGACAAAGTCTCATTGTGGCCTCACACAATTTTCATGCCAAAGCCATAGCACACTTATTCATAACACACTTATTTTGAAAGTTCTACAGAGCAAGACTGTACAACAAATATTTTCAATAATGTAATATTAGTTGAAATAGCCAAGATTATAATGCTCTATAATTGACTGGAAACATTTATTTAACATTGCTTAACTGAGCTAATCCCCCACCCACCCCCATGCACTCACAGTGTATTGGGTTGAGGAAATAACTATCAATAAAGGAAATAGAAGATCATTTGTTGTTATTGGAGATGGATGACTTTCAAATGAGCAATCCTGACAATTCTTAATACTCTACCATAGCAAAGATTTCCAGTTTCTAATAGACTAGTCTACCCTCTGGTAACTCTAACATGCCTCAAGCCTGTTCAATGAGTGATGCAATTCAATGTCTTCCCTCAAGGAACACATTTCTTTCTCTGAAATCTTTGTTTTATATAAAACACTGCCACTTTTCCAGTTCCTAAGCTGGGCAATTTCATGTGACAGATTTATATCCTTAGAACATAGAGTGAAAACCACAGGAGAAAGCTGTCTTCCAGGACAGAATCTTGTGATGCACTGTCAGTCTCAGGTTGAGATCACAGAACAGCATCCTATATTGTGGAGTTTCAGTTGCCAAGAAACCAGTTGTTACAGAATAATCAGCATTTTTCCCCTCAGACCAAGTCAGTAGCCAGTAGGGGGCAAAATGGTCTTCTTTATGCATTATTGACATTTTTTTATCTCAACATTTCTTCTAAATGTATGACATGCAAATATATGTGTGTACACTATACTAGAGCAAAGTGCATCACACAGCTCTGCTCAGCCACATAGACATTTTCCATTCTATGGAGAATGAAGTAGGAGAATGACATTATTTTCATTTTTATGAAGCCATGCATAGGGTCAGTGGACTAATAAATGAAATCTGAATTATTCATCATTCTGTGTCATTCAGATCTTTAAAATCAATGCTAAGGGAGTAGTAGAAATGTTTCAACTCGAGCCAAACCAATAGAATTGTCTCCTTTGTCTCTTTCACTTTTAACCATTTACTTTTATTTGGTATTTTGGATTCTGGGTGAGTTTCTATACATTGCTCTAACAGTCATAACACACATTAATAATTCACGGGCTTGAAGTATGGGGCATGCATGAGAAAGCACATTTTACACAGAGCCTAACCACACAGAAACCTCTTCAAGTTTCCCAATCACTCCAGCTGAGTTAGGTAGAAGAGAACTCAGGACTTTTGCGTTTCTAAGGGTACCAGGGTATTGGTGGGATTTGTTAAGGCCGGGGCGGAGGGGGGGCACGGGGCTGTGAGAACCTTGTTACATTTTCAACATGCAAGCACACATTTATTCACTAGTCATTTACTAAACAAGCATACATTTATTCACTAGCTATTTCTTGTTCTCAGCACAAGTAGACATGGAGAAAATAAAATTCACTCTGAAGGGCAAGTTACTCATTGATTTCTCTATTTCTTCCAGTTTTTGCTTCTGCCTTCACCTCTGTAGAGATCATTTCCTGTTTTTCCCCTTGAAGTTTTTGAAGTATACATAAAAATATTCATGTCTGTGTAGAGCTCCACTCCTGGGGAACAAAAAGTTTTATTTTCCTTGTTAGCCCTTTACAAAAGCTTTCTTCCAAAGACAACTGCAGAAGGAAAGCTTTGAATTTGATGCATCTTCTGGCATGTCAGCAGAATAGAGAATACCCTTACATTGAAACAGGGCCTGCATGTTGTGGATTTATAATGACTTAACAATGCCACACTTTAACAACAGTCACTACCATTTTATTGGTTTCTATAGTATGTTCCATATAGTATTTTAAGTATTTTATACTTGATGTGCCTATTTAAAAAATTTTTTTCAATAACCAACATGGTAGAAACAGTTAATACATTGTGTAACATATGAGGACCCAGGGGCCCAGGGAAGGTAAATAACCAGCCAAATAACAAACAGTCACTACAGCTGAGTTAGGTAGAGACTTCAGTTAAGTCTGGCTTCTGAACTCCCACTAAATGCTCACTCCTCTTCAGGTCTGGGCACGGCAGTGCCATAGACCCATTTTTTTTTTTAACTAATTAAATAAAACAAATATGAATTTTAGGTATTTCTCAGTATGTGAAGTGAAATGGTTTGGAATTTGGCTGCATATTTTTGCATCCAAGGATGAGTAGTGAGCAACCAAACGGAACTTTTGTGCAATCTTGAAAGACCTCAAATCTGTATTCACTGGGGAAGGGACCTAGGAGTTTATATTGTTCTAAAGGTCCCCTGGAGATCCAGTTTCAGCGGCTTTTCAGATGAGCCTCTGGGAATAATGAGTTTGGAGCAAATCTCTGGAAGAATATGCCCATAACCACACAATAACCTAAGAGTCTGGCAGGGAGCCACATGGCACAGATGGATGTGGGCGGTAATTAGTTCGACTGGAGCCCCTCTAAAACGTTCATCACACTGTTGGTTCCAAAGCAGCATGCCTTGTCCCTGGGGAGTAGCAGCCTTGACTGCCAATTTTCTAGTATCTGCTCCTGCTTGGTCACGAGGGCAGTCTGCTGCTCACAATCGGCACTCGGCAAATGCGGGGACACGGCTAGCAAATAAACAGGAAGTCAGTGCTGTCAAGAGTGCAGGTGCTTATGCAGCACTGGCTCTGGAAGTAAGTCCTCAAGTCCTGCTCTGAGCTACCTCACTGCCTGCTTCTAGTTTTTCATTGAGAAACGTAAACCTAGTTGTGAGGAGCAAGAACTAATTGGAATGCATATAGTCACTCTAAGAAAGGCAAGGAACACGAAGTGCTGCCCTGAGCTTATTATTTCATAGGTCCTTTAAGATAGGCCATTTGTTTGTGACCTCATCATCCACACTGGAGAAAGCTCTCTTCCTAAGGGGCTGTTTCTCTCCTCTCTCTCCCCTGCTTCCTCTGTCCCTTCCCATTTCCTTTGCTCTTTCTTACCTTCTTTTTCTCCGTCACACCTTTCTTTTTCCTTCTTTCTTTCCTCCTCTTCTTCCTTTCTTACAATGACATTGAAGCACACATTATTTTATAAACAGGCAAATGATTCTTACCTAAATAATATATTTATGAATATTTTAAAATAATAAACATGATCTTAAGTCATGGAGAGACTAGGGATACAAAGGGCATACCTCAATATAGTAAAGACCACCATGTAACGAAGGTCACCCTGATGGAGAGAAACTCAAAGCATTTTCAACAAATTCAGGAACCAGAAAAGATATCCTCTTTCTCCACACCTATTCAATATAGCACTTGAAGTCTACACTAAAGCAATAAGACAACTGAAGGCGATCAAAGAGAAACAAATGGAAAAGGTAGAAGTCAAAATGTCCTTATTTGCAGATGACATGATTTTTATATATAAAAGGCCCTTAAAATGCTACCATAAAACTTCTAAAAATTATAAATACTTTTAATATAGTAACCAGATAAAATACTAACAGATAAAAATTAGTATCCCTTCTATATACAAATGATAAATATATTAAGAACAGAATCAGAGGGATATCATCATTGACAACAGCAACAAAAATTATCTTGGGATAACTCAAACAAGCAAGTGAAAGACTTGGAAGAAAGAAATTGAAGACATCAGAACATAGAAAATATTCTCATGCTCATGGTTCAATAGGATTAATATGGTCATAATGGCCATCCTACCAAAAGAAATCCATAGATTCAATGCAATCCCCATCAAAATTCCAACACAATTATTCACAAAAACTGAAAAATAAATCATCAATTTCCTATGGAAACACACATACACAACCCAGGGTAGTAAACCAATCCTGACTAATAAAAGAACTTCTGTAAAACAATCCTAACCAATACAAGAATTATTGAAGGCATCACCATTCCAGATTTTAAATTTGAACTACATAACTAGAGCCATAAAAACAGCATGGCATTTTCATTAAAACACATATGTTCATCATTGGAATAGAATTAAAGATTCAGACATAACTCCACATACTTACAGACATCTGATTTTGTTAAAGAAGCCCAAAATTGGTATAAGAGCAAACAAAACATTATCAATAAATGGTACTGGTCAAACTGGTTAGTTACATGTATAAGAGTATAAATATGTCAATATCTATAGCCCTGTGCAATGGATCAAGGACTTTAACATAATAATAGATACCCTGAATTGGATAGAATAAAACATAGGAAGAGAGCTGAACTCATTGGCATAGGAAAGGAATTTCTGAATAGGACACCAATAGCACAGCATTAATAAATAGGACCCCATGAAGCTAAAAAATCTTATATATGGCAAAGGACATCATCATTCGAACCAAGGGGCAGCCTACAGAATGGGAAAAAATTACCATCTATACATCTGATAAAGGGTTAGTTAGAATATACAAAGAACTAAAAACTGATCAAGAAAACAAATAACTAAATTAAAAATAGAAAGAGAAGACCAATAAAACAAATGACAGCACATGCAGTTGAGAATGCAGGGAAAGTGGGACACTTACTTATTGCTGATGGGAATGCAAATTGGTACAGTCATTAAGGAAATCAGTGTGATAATTCCTTAGGAAGTAGGGAATAGGTCTACCTTAAGATCCAGTTATTCAACTCTGGCATATACCCAAATGATTCTATATACAGAAATTGTTGCTCATTCATGTTCATTGTTGTTCTATCCATGGAGCAAAGAATAGGAAACAGGCTAGATATCCATCAACTGATGATTGGATAAGGAAATGTGGTACATTTTCACAATGGAATTTAATTAAGCTGTTAACAAAAACAAAATTATGAAATTTGTAGGTAAATGGATAGAGTCAGAAATAATCATGAATGAAATAACCCAGACCAGAGAAGACAAGTATTACAAGCTTTCTCTTACATGTGGATGTTAGCTTTTATACTTTAGATACATGTGTTCTAATTCTAATAATCCCAGAAGTTAGGTTACTAATTAAAGACTAGGCAGTGGGGAGGGTATCATCCAAGAGAAAGGGAATAGAGTAGTGTTACAAAGAGATAAAGGGTAAACTAGAATAGGGGGATTAAATTGGCAGGGAGGGGATAGGAGAGAAAGGTGAAGAAAGAATCTGAGAAGAAAAACTTACACCAAAGACTTTTGAAAAGGAATATGGCAACCTAATACTTTAGCAGCTTCCTAGGATATATACACATATAAAAGGAATTTAAATGGAGTCACCATACAATGGGAAAGACAATGCCTCTACTAGACATCTTATACTACCAACTGAAACCTCCAGTGCCAGGAAATAGGCTACATTTTATTGAATCATTGACCAATGAGGTCCCATACACCCCCACAAACATTACAGGCTATTTCCAAGACTGTTGGTTACAATGACTTGATGCTAAGGCCTTAATACTCAAGATACAACTTTATTATGTCACCAAATATGGAGAAGTTGAGAAGATGCCTAACTAGAAGCTTCATTTCTACTGACTAGCATTCATGGTTCTGGAAGGTACTCTGCACACTACTGAAGGAAAAATGAAATCATCAATTGTACCCAGCTACAAACACTGACAGAGACCTACGTGCATGATATACTGGTACAATAGCAGCAAAAATGTTATGGGAATAATCAATCAATTTTTTATTGGATTTACGGCCAAATCTATGAGATGGAATCTATATATAATACTGGTACAGTGGCCAAGCAGCTGTGATTAAATAAATCATAGGCCTAGGGAAAAACATACTATTACTATTATGCTAAAGAAACAGCAATAAAATAACTCCTAATCACATACTGCTATACCCATAGAATAGGGCATTGATCAACTATCATCAGAAAATCTTCTTCTTGCATCAGATGATAATAAAAGAAATCCACAACTGGAAAATATGTAGAAAGTGAGGAACACTGAAGCACTAAGCCCTAAATGATATGTCTTTCAAAACCTTCCCTCCAAGGCTCAGGATCTAAAGATGACATAGAAAATTTGTTAAGAGCTATGAGTAGTTGATGAGTGCAAGGAAATCACATCTTTCAGACAACAGGCATCAGCACGACAGGAAGCAGACATATGGACTCACAGAGACTGTGAAGGTTTAAACCAGAAAAATATCAGTGTGAAGGAAGGGAAGGGGACACAGAGTCCCACCCATAATGAAGAAGCTACTTGCAGTAGATAGCTGAATCAGTTTTCTCTAATGTAGTGTCACTAAGTATATCAATCCTGGTGCAGGGCAGGAAGCATGCCCAGGACGAATTGGCCAACAAAAGACTATGTGGTTTTTGTGTGCTTTGTGTTTTTTGTCTTACTGATTTTCTGTTTTTTTTTTTTAATTTTTCTTCCCTTCCTCCCTTCATCCCTTCCTCCCTCCCTCCCTCCCAACCTCCCTCCTTCCTTCCTTCCTTCCTTCCTCTCTCTCTCTCTCTCTCTCTCTCTCTCTCTCTCTCTCTCTCTCTCTCTCATTTGTTTGTCTGTTTTGATTTTCATTGTTGTTTTTTCCTGTTTTGGAGGTGTTGAGAGAGAATGAGAGTAATAATATGAAGTTGAGTGGGTAGGGGGGTAAAAAGGAGCTGGTATAGTTGGGGGAGGGGAAATATGATCAACATACACATGTGAAATTTTTCTCAATAATAATTTATAAAGTAAGTTAAATATTAGCACAGGCCATTAATCAGATATATTTTGAGATATGTTTCCATTTCCACAGGAAGTACCCTCCTTTGGGCCAGGCAACAGATGAGAAGCCTTATGCTCCATATTTGGCTGTGTGTCTCCTCCAAGACTAAAGGTTTAAGTAAGTGTTAGGCTTAGTGAATATTATAATATGTCTGAAGGCTGTTAGAGTTTACTCATCTCCTCAATTTTTAATATTGTTAAGAAAATAGTGACTAGCATTTATTTTTTCCAACTGTTTTATAAAGAAATGAAAGTATTCTTGTGAGCTTCAGCAACTAGGGGTTTCCTAAACAGCCCATGAGTAAACCCTGGAAAAGTGTTCCCTGATCTCTGTGTGGTGATTTGTCTGTGGAATTCTAAATACCCTCCTTCCTATTAAAAGCTGTGGCTGTCTAGTTTCTTAAGTTCTTTATATATTCTGGAGATCAACCCTCTGTCAGATGTGGGGTTGGTGAAGATATTTTCCCATTCTGTAGGCTGTCATTTTGTCTTATTGACTGTGTCCTTTGCCAACAAAAACTTCTCAGTTTCAAGAGGTCCCATTTATTAATTGTTTCTCTCAGCATGTGTGCTACTGGTGTTATATTTAGGAAGTGATCTCTGGTGCCAATGCATTCAAGACTGCTTCCTACTTTCTCTTCTATCAGGTTCAGAGTAACTGGATTTATCTTGAGGTCTTTGATCCACTTGGACTTAAGTTTTGTGCACGGTGACAGATATGGATCTATTTGCAATCTTCTGCATATTGACATCCATCCAGTTATGCCAGCACCATTTGTCGAAGATGCTTTTTCCCCCATTGTATAGTTTTGGCTTCTTTGTCAAAAATTAGGTGTTCATATGTGTGCGGATTAATGTCAGGGTCTTCAATTCAATTTCATTGGTCCCCATGTCAGTTATTATGCCAGTACCAAGCTGTTTTTATTACTGTAGCTCTATAGTAGAGCTTGAAGTCAGGGATTGTGATGCCTCCAGAGGTTGCTTTATTGTACAGGATTGTTATGTCTATCCTGGGTTTTTTGTTTTCTAAGAGTCCAATTAAAAAATGGGCTCTAGAGCGAAACAGAGAATTCTCAAATGGCTGAAAGACATTTAAGGAATTGCTCAACATCCTTAGTAATCAGAGAAATGCAAATAAAAAGGACTCTGAAATACCATCTTACACCTGTCACATGGCTAAGATAAAAAACACTGAAGACAGCTTATGTTGGAGAGGATGTGGAGCAAGGGAAACACTCCTACACTGTTGGTGGGAATGCAAACTTGTACAGCCACTTTGGAAATCAGTATGGCAATTTCTCAGAAAATTGGGAATCAGTCTTCCTCAAGACCCAGCTATGCCACTCTTGGGCATATACCCAAGGAATGCTCAATCATACTACAAGGACACATGCTCAACTATGTTCATAACAGCATTATTTGTAATAGCCAGAACCTGGAAACAACCTAGATGCCCCTCAACTGAAGAATGGATAAAGAAAATGTGATACATACACACAATAGAGTACTACTCAGCAGAGAAAAACAGTGATATCATGAAGTTTGCAGATAGAAAATATTGTCCCAAGTGAGGTAACTCAGACTCAGAAAGACAAACATGCTTTGTACTCACTCATAAGTGGATATAGATGTAAAGCAATGGATAACCAGACTGCAACACACAGCTCCAGGGAGGCTAGCTAGTAAGGAGGACCCTAGGAAAGACACAGGGATTACCCAGTGATAGAGAAATGGATAAGATCTATGTGAGCAAACTGGGGATGAGGAAGGTAATGGAGGGCAAAAGACAGAGGAATGAGAGCTTAGGGGAGTGGAAGTTTTGAGCTGGATCAGGAACAGAGTAGAAGAACAAGGAATGAGATACCATGATTAATGAAGACACCATTGGAGAAGCAGAGTGCTAGGGAGGTCCCCAGGAATCCACAAAGATGAATCCACCATAGACTACTGGTAATGGTTGAGAGAGTGCCTGAGCTGACCTACTCTGGTGATTGGATGGCTGAATACCATCATAGAACACTCATCCAGTGACTGATGGAAGCAGATGCCTTTCCCAGGTGGGGCTCCAGGAGTCCAATCAAAGACAGAAAGGGGAGGGATTCTATGAGCAAGAGATATGGAGACTATGATTGGAGAAAGTACAAAGACAATCAGCCAAAGTAGTGGAAACACATGAACTGTGGACCAATAGCTGAGGTACTCGACTAGGGCCTCTGGATAGGTGAGACAGTTGTTTAGTTTCGACTGTTTAGGGGGTCCCCAGGCAGTGGGACCAGGACCCGTCCCTATTGAATGAGCCAACTCTTTGGAACCTAGTGTCTATGGTGAGACACCTTGTGCAGGCTTGGTGAAGGGAGGAGGGGCTTGAACCTGCCTCAACAGAGTGTACCAGGCTCTGCTGACTTCCCATGGGAGACCTTGCCTTGGGGGAGGTGGGAATGGGGGGTGGGTTGGGGGGGGAAGGCTTGGGGTTGGGAGGAGGGAGGACAGGGGAATCTGTGGTTGATATGTAAAATGAATAGAAAATTTCTTAATTAAAAAAAAAAAAAGGAGGGAAAAAAGCTGTGTCTGATCTGCTGGGGGTGGCCTTTAGGGGATCTGCTGGAGTGGATGAATGAATTTATCTACAATAGTAGATATTAAAATAGAAACAATGAGATTATTCTCCCAAATTCTTCATTTAAATTTTCATTTCTCACTCTGGCTACTATGCCTTAAAGTTTATATTTACATATAAATGTATATCCTCTTTATAGGAAAAAAATCCAAATTAAATTTCATTTTAATAATTTATTATACTACATAATTCTAGGAAATTTTTTGTGTTTATTCTTCATAATTAAACTTCAAATCAAAACATATTTGGCGATAAATATGAACAAAAGCAAAGTTATAGCACACTATTAAGTGCCACAGATTTTTAAATATAAAAAAATCCATTTGCCAAAATTTGGATTTGTTATTTAAGAGGTATTACTGCGTCCCATGATTTATAGCTCACTTAACTTTTGACTCAAATGGAATAAGTGATTATTTTTAGTGTTATAATTTTATGTACTTTTCAATTATGGTATTTAGCAAGTAAATACTGGTTTTAATGGACCTGCAAATTTAATACAGAATTCACTATCAAGACAAGGTAAAATCTTCTTGCATTGTATATTAATAATTCCTTAATTGATACATAATGCACATTTGTACTTATCTGTGATTTGTGAAATTGCATTTTTCAGCACTTTTTCTCATGTGAATAAGTGCAAAATCTTTTAAAAATATTTATTCTGTTTCAATAGTTTTTTTCCTTTGGTAAAACTCATAATTTAAAACAACACTTTGGATCTGAGAGATATCTTGGTGGGTAGAGGCACTTGGAATTAAATCTGAGGACCTGGGTTTGAGCTGTATTCTGACCTCCACATGTACACCACATTTTCTCTTCCTCTTCCTGTTTCTCTTTCTCTTTCCCTTTCTCTTTCTCCTCTTTCTTTCTGCTTCTCTTTCCCTCCCTCCCTGCCTAACTGCCTCCCTCCCTCCCTTCTTTGCTTTCTCTCTCTCCTTCTCTCTCTTGTCTCTCATACTCAGATGCACACACATGCACACACACACACACACACACACACACACACACACTCAGACACATAGACAAAATGCAAAAGTCCATTTCTATTCTTCTATTTCAATTCTAAAATAAAAATAATAATACATCATTTTGTCTACTGTTGCACATTTTTAAGATCATCTATCTGAATCTTAATTCATTGCCAACACCCCCAGAAACTAAAGACTTATTCTGAGAAAAATTGTCCTTCAATTGCAATTTATAACTTAAATTATTTATAACCCAAATGGAATTACATCACTTTCCATCTCCATTTTCTCCCTCCAGTCCTTATCAGATAGACTTCCTCAAATCTGCCCCATGTACTCCCTCACTCTCAAGCTGACAGCCTTTTTTTATTGATTATTATTGTTACACATGCACATATATGTCTGTTTATATTTATGTACAAATAAATAAAAATTGAGTTCATATTTACTGTTTGTACATATATAGTATAGTTTAAAGGCTGATCACTCCATGCTTGACAACCAATAATGAGGCTTATCCCAGAGAGAGGCTAATTCTCCTTTATCAAGCATTGATTAGTTGTTTGTAGTTCTTTGTCTAGTGTGGTGCTATTGTGTTCCCCAAAATATTGTGCACCCTAAATAAACTTATCTGGGGTCACAGAACAGCCACAATGTTAAACATAGAGGCTAGGCAGTGGGAGCACATGCCTTTAATCCTAACATTCCAGAGGCAGAGATCTACCTGGATCTCTGTGTGTTCAAGGATACAGCCAGGCATGTTGACTTGCACCTTTAATCCCAGTAAGGGGGCCTTTAATCCCAGGGAGTGATGGCAGAAAGCAGAAAGGTATATAAGGCATGAAGACCAGAAATTAGAAGAATTTGGCTGGTTAAGCTTTTAGGCTTTGGAGCAGCAGTTCAGCTGAGACCCATTTGAATGAGGACACAGAGGTTTCCAGTCTGAGGAAACAGGATCAGCTGAGGAACTGGCAAGGTGAGAAAGCTGTGGCTTGTTCTGCTTCTCTGACTTCCAGCATTCACCCCAATACCTGGCTCTGGGTTTGATTTTATTAAAACCTTTTAAGATTCCTTCTACAGTCTAGGAAGTAAGCTGTGAAATGTCCCCACTTCCTCCTAAACACATCCAGTCTTGTTTATGCAGCCATTTCTAATAGACACTGCCACAGGAGACTTCTTGGTATTCTAAGAATCATTTCTTCCCTTCTTCCATGATCTTCTCCATGCCATGGATGCAGGAACTGCAATATGGATATTTCTGTTGGGGCTTGGCTCCCCATAATATGTTTATCTCTGCATTGTGTCCAAATATGGTCTTCTTTGATGTTCCCCAGCTGCTGTAAAGAGAGGCTTCTTTGATGGAGAATAGTAGCTACTTACTTACCTGTAAGTGTTAGGATAAGTTTTAGACCTAAGGACACACACACACACACACACACACACACACACACACACACACACACGGAAGAAGAAAGTTCAGCCATTTGGGTTGACAATGCTCTCCACAAGAATCATAGATTAACAAAAACACTAGTACTAGGCATGAAAAACTGCATTTCAAATGTTTTAGGGTAGTCCAAATTACTCCCAAAACAACATAGATTATCATCATAGGCCTTGCTTGACTCTCAAAAGTTGAATGTGGACCTTTATTACTGAAAATACTATAGCACACCACCATCAATTGCAGTTTATCATAGTGTAATGTATAGCTATTTTTGTCAAACTGACACAACATAGAGTCGTCTAGCAAGGTGGAGCCTCAATTAGAAGTTCTCTCCATTAGATTGTTGTGTACTCTACTCTGTTTGATTAATTAATTAATGATTGATAAGGAAGGGCCTAGGCCCACTGGGGATAGTAACACCCACGTGCAGGTCAGCCTTGGTTGTATAAAACCAAGCTTAAGCAAGCCAGCAAGCAGCATTCATCCATGGTCTCTTTTTCAATTCCTGATTCCAGATTCCTACCTTGAGTTTCTGCCCTGTCTTGCCTTAGTGATGAATTGTGATCTGGAAGTTATAAGATGAAATAAACCATGTTCTCGAGTTTTTTGGTTGTGGTGTTTATCACATCAGTACAAAGCAAATTGGGGTAGATTGTAGTGGGTAGCCATTCCAGCCTTGGCCTGGAAGTTCCAACCCCCATTGAGGCTTTGGTAATGGTCACGCCCACAAGGCGGGACTGAGAGAGGATGCTGAAGACCCAGGATCAAGAGGAGAGGTTTCTCTTGGTTCCAGGACCCTGGATGCTGGAGGTAGAGTGAGCAGAGTTCTCCAGAGAACACCACCGGACTGCGCCATACATTTCCCAGAACCTGCAACCTATCCCTTTATCCGTAAGTTACCCCACAAAATAAACCTCCCTTTTAACTACGTGTAGTGGACTTAATAATTTCACCAATAGTAGATACTGGTACCATGCTGCAGGGTACTGCTGTAAAAGAACCAACCATGTTGTTTTGGTGATGACTCTGGGAATCTTTGCAAATTCAGGCTGAAAAAGCTACTGAGTGTTCCAAGCTTCATGAGTTTTCCAGAGCAGCTTGGAAGATAAGAGTGTCAAAAGAAATGTAGATGATGGAAGACTGGATTCTGAAGTGTCAGAAGGAAGCAAAGACTCTATCAGGGCTGATTATCTGAAATTTTGACTTAAGAATATGAGGGTTTTTTTTTTTTTTTTTGGTCAGGTAGGCCTGAAGAATCAGCTGTGGTCAAAAAGAGACTAACACTACTAATGTGTAAGCTTTGCTTTGCTGGAACAATTGATACTGGTGAGCTGAGGCTGAAAGAACAGAGTAATTAAGAAGATACTAGCATCACTGAGGTGAAATCTTCTGGAAGTATTTCTTCAGAATTAGTACACAGAAGCTGTGGTCCAAAGCTGGCCCAAACTGTATCTTCTGTTTGCAGCAGAACTTGGCAATGTGCAAGAGTTTTTCAGCAGATATTGGCTTTGGCGACAGGATTTAAGAGGTCATGGAGAGAAGATAAGCCTTGGAAACGTGTCAGGATTAGGATCCCTTCAAGAGAGTCAAACAGAGGCCATTGGTGAAGGTACAGCCTCAGCTGTAGTGGAGACTCTAAAATATTGTAGCTACCGAAACCATAGGACATCAAGGACAGCAGCATGTGTAGTGGGGCCATGTGTAGTTGAGTCTGAGATGAGCTGGTCCCCCTTTCTTGTTGTTTATAGCTTTATTACCATTCAGTCTGCTTTTCAATGAAAACCTAAAAAAACTAGAATATAATTTTGTTCATTTCATTGCCCACTAAAAATCCTTCAATAGCTCACTTTTCTCTAAAATGTAAACTTTGTGTTCTTTGAGTAACACAAAGAGCATGATTTGGCTCCTGTCTCATGTCTGTTCACTCTAAGGATCTCCATGTCCTGTGCTTTCAAAACATGTATTTACCCAATTCTGCTCCCCTGAGTGCATGATTATACCTTCCTGCTACACTCTTTTTCAAAACTGAGCATCCAATTCTGTACTTTAGAAAAAAAATCCCGTTGAAACTGTTTTATGTACTTTCCCCCCATTTAATCTGACTTTCCTGACCTTCTCCACACCTTCAGAACAGGCTGTCTTTAGGTTCTTCCAGGAACATAAATATGGGACTCTTGCTATGTGTCTCAGACTGTACTGCCCTTACTGTTCTATTTTTCTACACAGACAGATGTACTTACAGGAAGTAACTTATAAGTTTCACCGTTTAAGGATGTTTATTAGGTCAGTGTTCCTTCATTTCTCCCAGAACTCAAAAAAAAAAAAACCCTCTTAAATAGAGGGGATTTAAGAATTATATGTTTTTGTACTAGTATTTCATACTTACTGTTTAAATTTATTCTTCCTGTTTTGCCTTGGTAGATTAGAGTAAATGTCTATTAAATGAAAAGGTTTGCTATGCAAGTACACTTAGGCTCAAGTCTATGATCTTTGGTAACTCTTTATATGACCTAAGATTATTTACTTGTACAACTTGTTATAAAGGCCCATTTTAATGATACAATGAGATGATTTAACTGAGGACATAGATTTAAGAATCCAAAGTATTATTGCTGTAATCAATAGTAAAGTATTCATGTAGAAATCAAAGAAAGAAAACATACACAGGAAATTCTGTCTTAAGACAGAAAGTAAGTTCATCATATGAAGACTTTGCAGAAACCCACATTGCAATCTTGGCCTCATGCTAACTGGACAAACTTTATAAGTGAAACAAGTTTATTTTTTTGTTTCCCTTCCTCATATCCAAACTCTCAGTAGTTTGGATTCTTCATGTAGAATAGATTCTTGCATATATACAAGTAATTGTTGACAAAGTTTCTTTTGTCTTCTAGCTTTGCAAGAATTTCATGATTCCCTGCTGGTTTGCACATGGCTTGCACACTGTTTTGTGCCTTTTATGCACCTAAGGTACATGTAGAATATAGCCTGTAAAAAAAAAAAAGTAAGTTCTCCATGTATTACAAAGGTGTCATTTGGAATCTTGGATGAATCATCTGTCATTGCTGAATGGCAAGATAATGGTCTTATGTTAGTAAAGAGAGAGACATAAATGATGTGTTGCAAAGTAATAACAGAAGATTGCTTAACAGGTATGTGAAAATGGCACTAATGCTTAAAGATGAAAATGCAATGTGACAGCAATTTGCTGGGACAGGGTGCCATGTGTGAAATGTGCATGTGCTCCTTGCTGTGTGTTTCTAATTCTCAATAAATACTGGATGTCGGTGAGTTTGTGTAGGAGTAATAAGATAAAACAATAGATTTTTCACAATGTATTGTGGCATTCATATGAGTTTAATAAGCATTATCTCAATTATCCAGCTCTCTTTCTTGTCTACTATGTAACAAACTATTTCAATTCTGTAGCAACCTGTTCTTCATGTAAACACATTTGAAAGACATAATGTGAACATTGGGCAGAGTAATATGTTTCAAGTGGTAATAAAAAGCATTTCTCTTCTTTTTACTCCCAGAATATTTGCAATTTGATTTTTACTGATGACCAGCTTTCTTTGTTCTTGTGCAAGGATATTACTGGAATGCAGGACACAGCGATTTTCTATACAACATCTTTGGATTTATAACATTACACTCAGACAAGCTTAATGCTCCATAAATGAATGCTTTTTTGGTGATGGGCAAAAATGATGAAACCACTATACCACTGTGTAAAGACATCAAATTAACCTTATATTTGTCCAAAGGAAACTACACATAGATTTTTCTTACCCACCTATTTTTAAGGTATTTATTTTCTGCCTCATTTTAACTTTATAATACAATGGAATTTGATAAATATTAATATACATTATTATATTCAATATATTACCATCTTTGATGTCTGTATAAGAGTTCTAGAATCAAGAAGTCTTTTAATCTCCTAGTATGTGCTTGTACATTAACCATACAACACTAAATCAGATAAATAGCCTTTGTGACATTATTCTATTGTAACTAAACAAAAACTAAAAAACATTATGATATAATTCACAGAAGGGTTACAAGGTTTTTTTGATAATTTTATTCCATAGATGAAAATTTACTAATGTATTTGGACACATTATGATTATACAAATTGAAGGTTAATGCATAAAAGAAGTTTACTTAATATTGAAAACCATATTGTTTATAATTTCTGTTGTGTTACTATTCATATGAAATATGCCATTTTTAATTCTACAATTTCTTGAAATGTTGTAAATAAAAATAAAGTTTTTAACTTTTCTTTATATAGCTATTTATCATTGTATTATCTATATATTATGTTGAATATTATATTGAGAGTGCAAGATATTTATAATATTATGCTATAGGGCTTGGCTTTGACTGTAATGATCATAGAAATACAAAAAGATGAACAACTTCCTTTTCATTACAAAATTGTATTATTACACATATAAAGGGAAATTCAAGTATTTGATATAAAATAATATATTTAACTTAATATATTAGTTATAAAAATGGGATTCAGTTTATCAATAGTCTTAAAAGTGATGGTTAATTTTTTTGTGCTATTTGTTTCTTAACATATACTCTTGACTTTGTTCAACAAACATTACTTAAGTGTCAGTAACTGAATATACATAAGGCAAGAAAATCATTGTATGTCTAGGGAATTATCTGGCTATCACAGAAGACAAACAAATACTTTGTGTACAGTGTTATTATAGTTACAGTGGAGGTACTGTGCAAAACAGTTGAGGAAAACGCAAATAATCAACCAATTGGCACATGTAGTAAAGAGAGGTGGATCCAGTAATGATGTTGAATGTAGACTGTTTAAGGACATCTTTCTATGAAAGATAAGGAAAGGGGTGTTTTAGGTATAGAAAATATTGTATTATTGGAGAGAAGCTGAACAGTTAAATATTAAACTGTATTTTTATTTCATAAAGTTCACTATTTTTTGATAGGCAATGGAGCCAAATTCATATCTGGATTTTACCATATTCTTTCCAATCTTAACTTGCTAATGACTGCAAGTTTTGGCTTTTTCATTGGTCTTTAAAGGATAAATATATTTCTACTAATTGTTCTTAGAAATAGAGTTTTCTTGCAGTGTGTTAGCTAAGAGGTCCCTGACAAATATACTTGCCATGTCTTTTGATAAATGAATATTTTATTTTAAATAACCAATTTATATTTATTCACCTAAATATATAATATATAATTAAATATATATAATCATATAATTAGCCTATAGAATGTAAAATATCCATCAAAAGTTCATATAGATTCCCCTAATTAAACTCTGTGTAACACCAAACAAAACTAATACAGGTAAATTGGAGAAAGAGTACTGTAGGGTGGATTGGTGGCAGGGAAAGAGTGTTAGAAGAGGATGGCAGGCTAGGGATCAAAATACATAGTATATGTGTATGGAACTGTGAAAACACTCAAAGTTTTCTAATAAAAACCATCTAGCCTGTTGGACTGTATAAAGATTTATATCATAACATATGCTAGGAGGTGACTAGTGGCAAAACCAATCTATGAGGCACCTTTTATCAAAAGTTACATGGGTGGATTTTATCTTTCCTATTACTACTCAGGGCAATATTAATACATCTGAAATCTTCCAGGCTATTCACTGTATAAATTTGTGTTTGAATACATGACTACAGATTTTGATTTCTAAAAAGAACTGGGGTTGGGGATTTAGCTCAGTGGTAGAGCACTCACCTAATAAGCACAAGGCCCTGGGTTCGATCCTCAGCTCAAACAAAACAAAACAAAAAAAGAACAGAACCTGACAACTAATTGGGTATAATAGTAATCAATGATCATGCCACTTTAGTGTCAATAATCCTTCATAGGCATTGTGCATATTACTAAGTATTTTATGGAATAATAAGGATCAGTAGACATGTGAGCCCACCTTTCTACTTAGTATTTGAATTATCTTTGGAATCTGTAGCAGTTATGAAAATATGATTCTCAGATCTCCTATTGGAGGATAACTCGCTGATATTCCTAGTTGCTGCTTCTCTGGATCTAAGTCTGTGCTAGGTTGAGACCATATTTCCTGAAGGCTGCCTTTAGCCAAAGATTGCATGGTAAGAAGGGTCTCTTTGAACAAGGCAATGGGTTTGCTCTGCTGATGAGGATCTTTAACTCACGTATTTCACAACTTCTGGCTGAAGTTTTCTTGCAGAAGTGCTGTATACTCAATTCCCTCTCTTTCATTCTCCTTCTCTATAAATATCAAGGCAGAATTGTGGTTTGAAGAAACTCCCTTCTTCTCTTGCTCCTTCTTCAAGCAAATCCCTAAGTTCTAACCTTGCTCTGCATCTGCTTCTGAGTAGGCCACCTAATGTCTTTTCACATCACTCATCGGGTTGTTATCAGAACCAAGTATTAAAATGTGTAACAAAACACTGGTAATTATAAATCACTTCCTGTCATTATAAGCTGCTTTTGTGACTTCCTACCTCTCGGAGAAACTTTATTTTTTGCAATTAATTTCCTTTCTGCTTTCTCACAGTAAGAATATTTTTGGTCCTAGTGATCATATGAGAGTTCAGTCTCAATTCACCTACTTCTAGATCTTAAACTAAGGATATATTAGAACTAAACTTACTATATTCTGTGATTCTATTCATGACAGAGGGAAACTCATCAGAAGGTAGGTGTATCTTGGAAACTATCCAAGAGGATTAGCTGCTGAAATTTCCAAATGATCTCCTTAAAAATAAGCCTTCCTGAAAGTTGTCCTTACAATATGAAGTGCAGCAATAGAGCAATTTTAAACTTTGCAGGATTTTTGGAAAATTACATTAATATGTGTAATTGTTTTAGATAAAAATATGTGAGTCAGAGGAAGAAAAAAATGACTTCTTCACATTTCTGATAATTTTTTTATGTGATCTAAATTTTATGAATTACTCCAGTTTATAAAACAGTCTCTTTTCCAGACTTCATTCAAGCATGAGGCAAGGAAAAGAGAGACTAATGTTGACCTGTGAAGATGAGGTTAATTCAGTTCTCTCAGTAATCTGCTCACTCCACAACCTGCATCAAAGAACCCTACAACATATAGCTATATAACAACATGGAGAACAAGGCAGGAGTCAAAACTCCTGGAGTTTTTTTGTGCCTTGCCCTTAATATTTGCAACCGTTGCTGAATCACTTGACTGCTCTTCATTGTACATTTGTCTTTAGTTCACCTTGTGTCTTCCTTAATGACTGAGGAGTTTTATCTTTCATATGTAGCCAGAAGTTTTCTCCTGTCCTGCAGAATCTCTCTCACCTGTATCCCACAGCTGCTTGGTCCCAAATAAGCACACACAGGCTTATTATTTTTAAACTATGGCCATGGCAAGCTTCTTGCTAGCTAGTTCTTATATCTTAAATTAATCCATTTCTATAAATCTATACTTTGCCACATGACTTGTGGCTTACCAATACCTTTACATCTTGCTTCCCCTAGTGGCTAACAGCATCACCCTGCTTGGTCTTTCTCCTTTCCCTCTCTCTAGTTAGAATGTCCTGCCTAACCTTATTCTGCCTCACCATTGGCCAAACATCTTTATTTATCAACCAATCAGAGCAACACATTTTCACAGCATATAGAATGATATCACCCATCATTCATAGACATAAGGTATTTTCTAATTGCAAGTTTGTGACAAAATAGATAAGAATATTTTAGACTTTGTACTCAACTGTCCTTAATTTATTCAATACTTCCTCTAAATACAAACTGGGAAAGAGCCACCATTTCACTGGTATTGCAATGGAGAGAATATTGTTCTGGAGTCAAACATGCTCTAAGTCAAATATAGGCTTTTCATATTTTCTAATGAATGGACTGAATTACTTGATTTATATATTAATGTTGCCCCCCTTTTTAGGTTTTATGTGAAAAATAAATACAAAATAAGTGAGGAAACTGCATAAACTCCTAGTAATGCAAACCAATATTTGTTCCTTATTTCACTGAACAGCAATGAAGGCATTTCTGGATGTTTGCTCCTCATGAGTCCAGTTTGATAAATATTTGTATCACATGTAGAGGACCCTCATAGATATTTGCAGACTTCAAATATTTGTCTAGAGATCTGGTGTCAAGGAACAGTTCACTTTTGGGGAGGTTACATATTTGGTATGACATTATTATTATGTTTAGGACAGTGACTATTCTATATGAATCTCCTTTGTAATGCTACATTATCAAAATAAAGGTCATAATAACCATTTTGTCATGGTCTTACAGGATAATGTGATTTTACATAAAGACATGCTTAACATAATACAAGACAAAAATACTTAATAAATTTTGGTAGAAATATAATGTGGGTAAAGAAAATGAGACTTGTAAATTTACATTAGTGATTAAATATAATCATGCAGATAATTTTAAATTATGATAGAAAATTAGAACAAAACCAATATCATGAAACAGCTTCTCCAATTGGAAGATAAAGAAGAATAGTGTAAGGAGATTGACTCAAATGGGAGTAGTTGAAACCTCATTTCAATATATATGCTATTGGCAAACTAAGCCTTATTGCAATTGAGTCAATAGTGACTCTAAAAGTTTGTAATTTTGTTTTTGGACAGTTTCATGCATGCATATAATAAATTGTGATTACCCTTTCCTCCTACCCTTTCTTATCTCCCTTCCATACTTATCAGCCTTCTTTCTTCCCTACCATGCCCTTCCCTGGTTTTGGTTTTGTTTTTGTTTTATGGTCCATTTAGTTTAAATGAAGGCATCTTTGTGAGCATTGGATTAGATTTACCTATTGGTGCCTGATGGAGTCACCAGTGAATACACAACTAAAGGGAACACTGTTCTCTTCCTGAATCATCAGTAGCAAATAATTGTTGAGCAGTGAAGGTATGACCCTCTTAGACCCTCTCACCCCATTCTTGTCTGTTGATGGGGTCTTCCATGTGCAGATCCAATGCAGGATGCTGTGAATTGGTGATTAAAAAGGCATGTCTTGACAAGAAGAAGCATTTCACTGCCCTCTCCCTATCCTTCAGCTATTATGTTCTTTCCAATTCCTGCTCCACAGTGTTCTCTGAGCTTTAGAGTGCAGAGGGTAAAATATAAAAGCTTGGTTTAGGGTCGAGCAGTCATCTATAATTACTTTGCAGAACCTTGTACAATCATTCATCTGTAAAATTCCCAACTGGTCAGTACAAAAATTGGATTCTCTGATGAAGGCTAAAAGTAGTCTTTGTCTGTGAGTATAAGTAAAAGTATTTAGAAGGCAGTTTGATGAAACAGAATGCCATTGTTTGATGACTCCAAAATTTTTCGTAGTCTAGATAGACACCTCCTCTTTACTCTGGAAAGCAATATCTGACTACTTGCTAGACAAAGAAATGAAAAATTTACAGGCTTTCCAAGCAATTAGTCTTAATTCCTAATCTGTGATTGAAATCTATATTTGCTATGACTTTCTAATTTCAGTAAAAAAAAAAAAGAGTAAAACAAGAAGAGGAGGAGGAGGAGAAAGAATAATATTTTAGTTACCCTAATTGTTTTGTTTTGTTTCTTACATGTATATACTTGACTGATGGCTGATTATCCTCATTGGATTGGCTCTGCATTTCAAATAGGCAGAATGTTTGTTTACCTGTTAGTGCTACTTTAGTATCAATGCCCCCAAATTGCCCAAATCATAAGAGTTTTTAATGAATAACTGAGTGACCGGATGGACCTGGAAAGTAGTATATTCACTTAGAATAAAGTAAATTTATATATGTATAAAATATCTTTTATGGTGCTCCAAGGCCCTAGAGCTGTAAGGTTCATTGAAATAATCGGTGGGGCTACGATGAAAAGGAGAAAGGAATGGGATCATTTAGCCTAATCTTTGTGAAATAGCATGATTATCAGATATATTAAAAATGCATTTCAACTCAGTGGTGAACAAAATGTGAAGAGATAGGTCCATTTACTGGAGGCATCCCTTTTAGGCATGTAGATAGGCAGTGCCAGTTGTCTGAGCATTGGAATCACTGAAAATATCTTTCTTCCCAGCCCTAGAAGACAAGTAACACTTTATAAGTGTCTAGTGGGTTTTTGGCAGGGTCAAAGGAAGGGTTATGGAGTTGAATGGCAGCCTAAGGCTCCTTGCCCTATAAGCCTGTGAATTAACACATTTCTTTGATCAAACTTGTTTGATTGTTTGTGAAAGAAAGCAGACCCATACACAGCTTGGTAGAATGAGAAGGCATGAGAAAGATTCATTTTTAATAGATAATGCAGGAAAATCTCCATAGTAGATCAACTGCATCCACAGACAAATTGTTTCCTAAACATTATCTAAAGAGTGGCCTGTTATCTCATCTACCACCTTAACGAACCAGGCACTTAAGTCTAAATACTTGCAACTGACTGAAAGGAGCAGTGATTTGAAATGACACAAGGCTTCTATATAAAATAGACATTTCCCCCAATACTTATGACATTTATGGGGACACAGATTTAGACATATAGTCAACTTCAGCTCTATGTTAGACGTTGCAAAGATTTGAATCAGCCAAACTTTCAGAGAAAAACTGCAATCTGGAAACCTTTAAAAAACAGAATTGCTCCCTAACCTTAGAAAGCATAGTCCTTTCTACATTGGGTTTACTGTTTAACCTGCTTGGCTTATGTAGCTTATGGTGCTCTATTCAGGGAAAATTCCTCTCTTGGTCTATTGTGATCGCTTTCTCTCCCGTGTTCTGGTTTGAAAACAGCTTCCAAGGACACCTGAATCAACTTGGCACAAAGGTCACACTGCATCTATAAACTGAAATGTCCTTGAGTGATCAAGCCCAGGAAGATTCTAAAAGTGGTCTCCCCTTGGAATTCTAATTTAGTGTGCTGCTGTAGACACCAGCTTTGGCTGATCCAACTCAGCATGTGTCCCTACTATTTAATGTCAGCCTATGACTATTCTTAGCCCTGACACCTCCAAACAGTTTTACCAGAATGAACAGATTTCTCCAACCCATCATATTTTCTATCCATTGAGTTGCAGATGGAAGTGGATAAAAAGGATACATATATGAGAAGGAGCGAGTCCACGCTTCCTCCACCCTCAGGAGCTAATCTCAGTAACTGAGCTAGTGTTGGTTGCATGTGAAAATAGGCTTTTATTTTTTATGTTTCCCCTATGCTGGGCTCTGAGAAAATGAAACATGAGGACGACAATGCTATAGCTCTGCCAGCTCTGGATCTTCAGCTCTCCAAGTTGGCAGATATTTAACATCAAGAAAAGGCTTAATAGCTAAGGAACCCAGCTATAAAGAAAGCAAAGCAAATAGGTAATGATAATTTTGGAGGCTAGGAAAATACATTTTGAAATAGAGGCTAATTGGCAGTATGGAAAATGAGGAGATTCTCTACATATTTTCTGAAGTACATTCTGAGAAACACTACAGTCTACAGAATCTCAGTGAATGAAGAACAGAAAGTTAAACTGTTGAATTTCACATTTCTGTCATGAATAATTGTACAAGCCGAAAAACTAAAGACGGCATCTTTTATCCCCTTCTCTTTCTTTGCCTTTTCTATTCTTTTTCTTTGTGGCAGGGGTAGCTTATCAAGGAGACTAAGTGTCTGAAATGTCAGAAAAATACCCACACAGTGTTTGACCAAAGGAACATTGTAGAATGATGCCCTCTCTCAATCCCCATTCATTTCTACACTCTCTTTCTTACTTCTTAGGGATTAGGATTTAGATTTCAAACTAGCATCCCACAATTGCAGGGGTTTAGGAGATTCAGTATTACTTTCTAAGAAAGGCTATATAAAAGCAAGAAGAAAGAACTTTTTTTTTCAAAAATAGAGAAGGAATGGGTAAGTATTTCTGGAAATATTTTTACCTATTTTAAATCAGAAGCTAATTAACCTCTCCTACCACCACTCAAAAAAAAAAATACTGGCATGCTATTTTAAGCACAAACAAACAAACAAAATAATAACCAGGTCCATCAGTACCTTGAGAAAGTATAGTTTCAAAGCATTTGAAGACATAAACTTCATTTTTCAGCATTCTTAATATTTGTTGACTTAATGTTTGTTGACTTTTTCTATTTTTGAATAGTTCCTGAATCTGTGCAGCATTAGTACTTTTGTGGACTCACAATTCAGAGGATGAAAAAAAAAACAGATTCAAGGTTATGGTACAGATGGTCTCTGGTAGAACCCAGGGCTGTTAACTAGTGTGAAGTTGTAGAGTTATCCTTTTCCAGCAACTCCTTTTCCAGTCACAGCTTCTCCTAGGACTTCTCTCTACTCTTTGATGCCAGGTTTCTAACCACCACAAATGAAGAATTATAGGAAAATGCCACTGAGCACCATTTATTTGCTCTTAAACCTGGCTTGTTGCTCTGTCTTTGGGTGTTGTGTTGCTTGATATTTCAAATCAGCCAGGACTGATAATTCTATACTATGACAACAAATTGTGGAATGTGTTGTTTTAAATCTTAATAAGAAAGAAAGTACACCAAATTTGTTTCTAACAGTGGGAAAGTCATGTTGTAAAACTGCGGGGATTCAAATACAGATACAGATCGATTCAGTAGACACAACTCCCAGCTTTGTGTGCACAGAAGATCATGATAGAGATAGAAATATTAGTATTATAAGAAACAGTTATTTTCCTAACCAACATCATATATTTCATATAGTTCCTTATTATTGGAGAAGTTGAACTATCATTTTAGGTAGAAAAAAAGTGTTATTTCTCTCACACCAAGTTGAATATTTTGTTAGCATTGCCTCAGAAAGGCTTTTATAGCATTTGGATTGTATTGCATTTGTAAAATGTCACTATTGGTTATATGCAGATTTCACACACAGATAACTTGACTGAATTCTGTGTAAGTGCCCAAAACTCTTAGATCCTTGTAGATAGAAGTACTTCTGATTTTCCGGCATAAACTAGTTTTCAAAAGGTTTACATTGTTTTCACACAAAATATAACCTAAAAACTAGGCTATGGAGAAAGAAACATTTTAAAACGTAAGAAGTGTGTGTGTGTGTGTGTGTGTGTGTGTGTGTGTGTGTGTGTGTGTATTTGGAGGGAATGGCCCTGCATAAATTGGTAATCTGTGGAGTTGCCTGATAAGAAATAAGTTTTCTTTAAAAATAGTGCAGACAGCATTAAGTGAAGAAGAAAGAAACCGAGCTGTGTAGGAGGAGAGCATGCTTCCACTTCTTGTTAGCTGTTTTAGCCCTCAAGTCATGGGTAGAGCATATCCTATGAGGCATTTTCTACACAGAGGTTAGGGGTGGGAGATTTTCTGTATGATAGAGTGAAACCTCATTACATTGAACTTTTCATGATTGAGAATTGGTGATCACTCTGATAGAGCTTGTGTTAGCTAAGAAAATCCTTTTTCTCTCAGGGGAATTATAAACAAGAGTGTAGAATGGATGTTAAGATTTTAAATCCAAGCAAAGACAAAGGAAGAAAAGACTAAAAGAGAACATGCAATGTTGATGTTACTTTGTTTATCTGGTAGAAGTACATGCATTTTTTTTTTTTCAATTTTCTCTAGTTTCACATAAAGTGTTTATATTATTTCAGAAGTAAATATGCATTCAGAATGTTAAAATACCTACAAGACATTTTGTTAAAACTCTCCAGCAACATGCAAAATTTGAACTATCATAACTATTTTTCTTAATTAACGTCAATGAGAACACTTAATATAATTTCTTTCTCTTAGTGGGTATTAGTTTACAAAGAATCCAAATACTTTTAAAAAGTTACCTAGAGGATGGTGAGATGCTCAGTATTTAAGAGGACTGGGTGTTCTTTGTAGAGGTTCCAGGGTTCAATACTCAGGAACCACAACCATCTGTAACTTCAGTTCCAGGGCATCTGATCCCTTCTTCTGCCCTCTGCAGAATCCTATATCCATATGATGCACATACATGCATGAAAGAAAACATTCATACACATGAAATAAATAGAATAGTTTTCAAAAGAATTTTATTGTCTTAACACCAAATGAAATTCATAATAAAATTTGTGCCATCCTGTAACCCTTATAAGGGGTAGTTTTATTAAATGATGATCTATATTTGAGAATCATTTATCTTTGAGATCCAATACAATATGTTCAAGAGGAGGAAAGCTAAGGCCAGGGTCATGAATTTAATTCATCTTGACTTTCTAAATGATCTGGTGGCTTTGTAACATTATTAAATCATCACATTCTCAATGTTCACCTTCTTTATTTTATAATTTTCTCTTGTGTTTGTATATTAAAAGGTGATGTACTAATAAACATTCTTTTGAGTCACCTCAGGTATTATTTGGTACAAATATATTTCTAGAACATATAATTTGGCAATTTACTAACTACATTTTTTGTTAAGGGTGGAAATTTTGTTCCAGAGAATATTTTATATTTCTGTTGGTAATATAACCTATCTTTTAAGTACTAAATATCTGGAATCTTGAGTGGATGTCTTCTTTCTTCATTTTATATCTATAAAGCCAAGGTTTACATTTGTCTTTAACACTTTGTATGGATTCTTCTTAAGTCAGTACTTCCTTTGGTTTTGGGTATTTCCATACTTTCTTTGCTCTGCTAATATCTGTTTGTGTTATATTGGTGGTCCCTCTGCTGTAAAAGTTAATTTTCATCATCAATGAAATTATTTTTATTATATTTTATTTTTCATGTTCTAATACTAAAATTTTATTTAAAACAAATCTTCCATTGTATGTTAATGTACTAAAATATTGACAATAAAATTACAGTTTTCATAGTCCTTGTGGATTTTCATTTTTTGTATTTTTAAATGATATTATGTTAATCATTCAGTGATAATATATGTTTTATCAAAACTAAACATACCTAATTTATAAAACTAAAGCAAAAAAATTTAAAATTTCTATCTCTTTAAAACATCCACAGTCTCTCTCAAAGTTCAAAGTCTCTCCAAAATATCTGAGGTCTCTCTAAAATTCTGAAGGCTCTTTATATGTTTAAGCTTTTTCAATTATGGGCTCCTTATATGTTTAAGCTTTTTCAATTATGGGCTCCTGTAAAATCTTATTTCAAGTGGGAAGAACCAGGGTACAGCCACAGTTGAATCAAAGAAAAACCAAAATTCAACAGTGTAAAATTTTTGCTACTTAACAACTAGGTCAAATTAATCATCCTTTGTGGTCCACTGGACCTGGACAGTGACACTTCTCCAGCTCTGTCATCTCCAATATTCACAGTTTTTCTCTTCTGCTCAGACCAGCTTCATTCTACACCTGCTGCTGTTGGTGGTAGTCATTCCATGCTACTGGCATCTCCAAAATTCTGGTTTCTTCACTTCATCTGAATTGTACCTTCACCAGTAGCATCTCCTGGATTCTCTTCAAGGGCTCTGACTTAGCCACCTAGTACCAAGCCTCAATTCTCTTAAATCCTGGGGCTTCTATTTCAACTGAAACTGTGGGTTAACCAAGGCATCACCTGGCTTCTCATGGTGCTAAGCATAGCTTTTCTCCACAACATTTTCATGCTTTCAAAACCAGTACTACCTGGGAGATACTTACACATCACCAAGTTCAGCTGTGAGCACAAGGAATAGCTTTGATCTCCTCAAGACCCAGAGATTTTGTGTGCCGACCCTAAGAAACACTTCTCACAGTATCAATAATTCCCTTCTCTCCAGAATCGTTACTAAGTGTTTAACTCCAGCTTATCAGCATTAACTGTCCTAGTAAAGCAAAGGTTTACTAGGTGGTGCTAGTCTAATGTTTGTCACAGCCATGTCTTCATCCCTATCTGACAACACAACACAGATTATTAACACAAAATATTCACACCAACGGACCTGGTAGTTTTTGCTTTTCTCTAAAACTCCATAAGCCAGTATTCCATCATCTGCATTGCTCTCAGTATTCCTATCTTCCAAGCTTCCAGATAAACAAACAAAGAAAGAAACAAAAAACAAAGCAAAATAACCATCAAGCTCCAAGCATTCCATAGCTTTTCCAGCCCCAAATCCAAATGCAACCACATTCTTCCAAAAACATATGGACAGGACTGTCATATCAATATCCACAAACCTGGTACAAAATTCTATCTTAGTTAGGGTTTTTATTGTTGTGCTAAAATACCATGGCCGAAAGAACCTTGAGTATGGGAAAGAGTATATACTTCATTTCACCACTACCTTATAAGTCCATCAATGAAGGAAGCCAGGGTAGAAACCCAGGATAGGAACCTGGAGGTAGAAACAGGAGCAGAAGCCATGGAGAAGGGCTGCTGACTGACACTTTCCTTATGGCTTGCTCAGCTTGCTTTCTTATACAACTCAGGACCACCTGCCCAGGGGTGAGTGACATTACCCACAATGAGTTGAGCCTTTCATCATCAAAAAAATCAATGGAGACAGCACCCCTACAGGTCAATCTTGTGAGGACATTGTCTCAATTGTAGTTCCTTGTTCTCAAATGCATGACTTTACCTTGTGTCAAATTGACATAAAACTAGCCAGTATCATCAATTTCTGGGGTTTTTTTTTTTGTTTGTTTTTTACTTTTTTCTTCCTAGAAATTTACATTATTTGTTAATATTACAATTGCTAAATCCATTCTCCTTTGTTGCATTTGGCTCTTCATTCTATCTAGTGCAATGGTAGTGTGAACATTTTCCCCATACCAAGTACTTCTTCAATCTTGCTCTTTCAAAATATATTGTTCTTCAATTTTTTAATATAATTTTAATACTCATTTTAAGTATAATTAATATATAATTTAAAAGCTCCCTATCATTTTTATTTACTCAGAAAAATCACAGCAAATTCTAATGTTCTTGTTCTTATTTATTTAGCCTTTAAATGGGTAAATAGAGCTTGTTGTTTTTTTCCTTCAAAATAGCTGATTCTTCCACTTCCTTTAATTTGCTTTTATGATCCAGAATTTTTCTGGTTGATTGTCCACAGTAGTGAACCATGTTGGGAAAATCTGGGGACCATTTCTCAGCCAGATATACCTGGAAGCTAGTCAGTGGATCCTGTGAGAGAACCTGTAGGAAATGGCCTTAATCTTACTTTACAGAGCTTGTGCCCAGGGAAAAGCATCATCTTTGACCCATCTAGCAGCAACAGAATGAGAAGGAAGAATTCCACATATGGAAATTCTCAGCCTGGACATTTGAAGAAATATATAGGAAAATACATTGCCCTATGTCAATCTGTGGCTACCTTCTTCTATATCTCAATAATATTTGGCTTCTACTCTCATTGGTTTTTCTCTAGCTGATACTTGTACAACCTAAATAGCTATACTAGAACAAACACTACATATTCTAAGAGGTTAGTTAAAGGGAACCAAGAATGAACGCACTACCTTTCTATAATTCTCTGATTTCACCTATGCTGAGCTGCCTTTGAACAACTCCATGTCATGACTTCAGAAAAATCAGTTAAAATAACTACCTAAGCCAGACCTGGTAAGGCCTGTAATTCCATTACAAGATCTGAGACAAGAGGACTGACTGAGTCCAGCCCAGACTGCAAAGTGAAACATTGTCTCAAAAAAAAAAAAAAAGTAAATAAATAAGCAGACAACTCTCACATCCTCCTAATTCTTAGTCATGCAAATCTCTATTATTATTCTGGTATTAGATTTGTTCTCTCTTTCCCCATAGTTTGTGGATTAGAATCAGCAATCTTTCAAGTCTAAAATCTTGGTAGATCATTTCTTTTATTTTGCTTGTTATATAATTTTGTTTTTGTTTTTAATTTTAAAATAGTCTCATGCCAAACCAGCATACCTTTCCCCCAAATACTTATCTTTTGTTCCTTTCATGAATGTATTATTATTTTATTTTATTTATTATTAAGAAATTTTCTATTTATTTTACATACCAGTATTCTTTTTTCTTCTGTTTTCCTTGAGTTCAGAGTTTATTTCATTACTTCCTCTGTGGGGCTGGAGGCTTTTCTCTGTTCCACTCAGTCTGCTTGTAAATTATCATTCAGAGTCATAATATTAATTATAATTGTTTGGCTGATGGCTCAGGGCTATTACTAACTAGCTCCTACAACATCAATTAACACATTTCTATTAATCTAGGTATTGCCATGTGGCTGTGGAGTTACCAGTATGCTGGCATCTTGCTCCTTGAATGGCTAGATGGCGTCTCCCCTGACTCCGCCCTTCTTCTCCCTGTATCTTTGCTTGGAATTCCTGCCTGGCTCCATCCTGCTTTGCCATAGACCAAATCAGCTTTATTTATTAACAAATGGGAGCAACACATATTCACAGCATATAGAAAGACATCCCACATCACTCTGTTGTATCTATTCTTTTATTTTCATTTCCTCATTAATTACTAGATTCTTTAGAACTAGAGTTACAGATGGTTATGAACCATCATGGTGGTCCTGGGAACTGAACCCAGGTCCTCTGTAAGAGTGACAAGTGCTTCCATTGCTGAACCATATTTCCAGCCTTAACTTCATTTCTTATCCTCCTTCAGCATCCAATTTTACTCTGTTTTTTATCTTGTGGTGCATTATTCTTCTGTCCAGGTTGTTTTTAGCTTATTCCTCCCCTGTTTCCATCTTTCTGAAGCACTTTTCTTTGCTCTTACATGTCCCACTTCCCATTCCCTCACGTTCTTTTCCTGTCCACATGTGTCAGAGTTCTCCACTTCCCATTTCATACACAGCTATTTCTTCTCAAAACTCATTCAGTCACTGTTGATCCTAAAATTCTGGGAGAGCAGTGACTTACAAAATTCACCACTATTTTTCATCAAAATTTTATTTGGCTAAGTTACTTAGATGTAATACTGTGTTTACCATTTCACCTTCTGTGCTTTCATACCCATGAATGTATTTAACATGCAGTAGATAATAGTTTCAGATTATTGGCTAACAGCAAAATAAATAAGTACAAAGAACATTCACATGTGAGAAGAAATAAATGATGGTCTTCAAATAAATATTACATTATTGCCCATTTTCCTCAAATTTTGCTGGCTTTAAAATCATTCATTTTAACTTATTCACACTGTCCACTGATGATTATTTTGCAAACTACCCATAGATGCATGAAAGTGAGTCATGTTTTCAAGGTATCTAAAATTCTAATTCGTATTCTATGATGTGGCTTATTATTCTGAAATGTAGATGGGAAAAAAATGAGTCTTGGCTGTACTTAAAAAATCACTGTCTACAGAGATAACACAACACCTCAGTCCCCAGGAAGAACTGGTTATTTTCTCCTAATTCTGTCATCTACTGAAACTCAGGGATTTTCCCCCCTTTAGTGCTTAAGCAAGTTAATATATGATCTTCTGGAGGCTGCCAGCTTGTTCTGTACTCTGTGGAACAGTTGATCTTGAAAGATGTCATTTTTCCTCATTTTCTGACTTGTTTTGTTACATCAAAGTTGATTTATTTTGCAGTCTGACAATCTGGATTTTTTTTTTTTAAAGCAAAAACAAATTACATCTCAGAAACTTTAAATTAACGAATTGGATGTTGTAAGCAGAGGGAAACAATAATATATGGAAATGCTTATTTTATTTCTTTCTCCCATCTCATCTTCTTTCTTTTTTTCTCTCTGTTTTTCTCTTGTCCAAAAGGACAGACAGGTACAGACACTGTTCATGGGCCTTGAGAACAGATGTTCATAGAAACATACTTCAATGCAAACTAGAGTGCCTTCATTCAGTACATTCTTAGGATAAGAATTCAACTTCCCATACCAAAGACAGTGTTGATTTAAGACCCAGCTCACAAAATTTGTAGGCTATCACTATGGCATTCTCAACTTTATCTGTAGTTCTAGGCCAGTTTATTGTAATCTGAATCTACATCCAATAACATTTTGCATGTTATGTTTTTCATGGTAAAGGAGAAGCATTACTTAAAATACACTTTGGATAAGCTGCTTGGCTAAATTTCTGCTTCCAAAAACCACATCACAAATGACATAAAATTCACATTCAGTGTTCAGAGTCTCAGCCAAACTTGCTAACCCTTTGTGGGTAGACTGCCAGTTGATTTTGGATAAATTGGAATAAGTCTTATCTCATTTTTTTAAAAATCTTTAAATCTTTAGTATAGGGCAAAAATGCCTCAGGAGTAACATAATATATGCATACATACATATGTCTACTCACATAGAAGCTTAATAAAAAGCCCAGAGCAAAGGCTCCATGTTTGGCAACTTTGATTACACTTGCTGTTTGGTACTTTGTCTGTATTAAATAATCATCTTTCCGTGTCTACCGAATGCCAAGTTAGTACTACCAGTGTCTCAGTCAGGGTTACTATTGCTGCAATGAAAAGCATGACCAAGGAAACTGGGGAAGGAAAGGGGTTATTCGGCTTACACTTTCACATTATCGTTCATCACCAAAGGAAGTTAGGACAGGAACTCAAACAGGGAAGGAACCTGGATTTAGGAGCTGATGCAGAGGCCATGGAGGAGTGTTGCTTACTGCCTTGATCCACATGGCTTCCTTACCCTGCCCCAGGACCACCAGCCCAGGGATGGGTCCACCCACAATAGTCTGGACCCTCCAATAATTAATTTTAAAAGTCACCTACAGGGTTGCCTACAGCCTGATCTTATGGATCCATTTTCTCAGTTGAGGCTCCCTCCTCTCTGATAACTATAGCTTGTGTCAAGTTGACATAAAATTAGCCAACACAATCATTAACCTGAGTCCAGGAAAATGCTTATTGAAAAGAAATTAGAGAACTCAGTGTCAGATATGTTATTCTCTGACTATTTTATTTTTAGTTATTTTTGAGGAGTGGTCTTTATAGGAAGGACAAGAATTCAACCTTGTTATAGAAGATGAGAGCAAAAATGTTGTGACTCATGGGTGGGTTAATTCTACTTGTTATATTTCATGTACTTTAGAAGGTAGTTTCTTATAAACAGCCACAGAGAAGCTTTGCCTGGAAAATGGCTCATAGGAAGATATAATTTTTACCACCTTTCTTTTGCCTCACATTAGATCTTCCTGTTTCTCAGTGCTCCAAATTGTGGAAAGCTCTGAATTTGGGTTATTTACATTAAAAAGTATACTAATTTGTCTATTAAATCTTCAACATTGAAGACAGATGAGCTTCACCAGAAATTTCTATCAACTAATTGAAGCCTAACTCAACTTAAAATATGTGCAATAGTAGTTGTCAGGTGATGCTTTTCCAAAAATATTTATACAAATTTCTAAAGATATGGTCAGTTGGAGTCTGTCATTGTAGGTGTGTTCACACTCTCACTTTACTAGGTAAGGTAAATTCCTAGAGGAAATACTACTAGTGTAAATGATGAAGCACTGAACTCATTCTTCATGTTTCCTTTCACTCCCTTTCCCACATACACACTTCTAGAGTTTGAAGTTACATAAACATAGGACTAGCTGCAATATAATAATATTTCATAGTTTTAAAATTGGAAACAAATTATAGTTGTTGCTTCCTAGTTTGTTTTATTCTCCCAATATCATATAAGGGACATCTTTGAAAATCATTATATATTCTACAAAAACACCAGTATTAATGGGCTCAGTAGCAGCTCGCTGTATGCATGTACATAATTCATTTAATGCATGCAAGTGGTGTGTGCTTGATGCAATGATATTGGAAGTAGTATAAATGGAGTCATTTAGGATAATTTATTCATAACTGAGTTTCCTCTCTGTTTTTCAACCTAATTTATTTGCAGCCCTGATAAATAGAAAACGATATGTTTTGCTTTGTGTATATCAAGCACAAACTCATATGCAAGCTTGAAATTGTGTGTGTGTGTGTGTGTGTGTGTGTGTGTGTGTGTGTGTATTACTAGTATGTGAAGATGTGTGCAATGAGGGTGAGGAAGGAATAAAGATTTGAAATAACTTTTGATAATAACCAGAGTGCACAAAGCAAAAACAAGACTACATCACTGCTAATCTTTCCTGGAATTCTAAATGGCCTCATAGTTTCAGGTTGGAATTGTAGAGAAACAGGAAAACTGCTTGACTGTGGCTTTTATCATGCCTATGAACGAAGGAACAAAACAATAAAGGAATTCAGAGTAAGAGAGGTAACTTCTTGCTTTTTTGCAAAGTTTTATAGTACAAAGGACATTGTATTCAGCCCCCATATCATTTTGCTACACTTAAAAAATAGGAAATGTGCCTGTTTTTCTGTATTTTAAATGCATAGATATTGCAGTTGCTAACCTCTGGGGATTGCTAACAACTGGAATTGGATGCTCTGTATAAACACAATGAATACTATAGATTCTACAATTCTTTTCTTTGGCATTTTCATCAGATTTTATCTTTGGTATTGAAACTTTATCACAAATGAAAGAAAAAATGTGAGAGATTTTTATCCCCCCTTTCTTCTCCCTTTTAGATCTACTTCAAAAGAAAAAATCAGAGAGAAAAAAGTTAGTTTGTTCTCAGGTACAATGGCATCCATAAAAGCATACCTTTTCTCATCCAATCACCCTTTTCTCAGTCTGAGTGTTCATGGCTAACATTCTCAGCAAAAAGCCTCCACTTTCTCATCATTCTCCAAGCCCTGAGCAACAATCAGTGTGTACTCATGTGGCAAAGCCCTGGCCTTTCCTATCAATCCTCTTGACAAGAATGTTGTCAAGTCTAGTTTGTTCTTTTCTGAGTTGATGAACTTATTTCAGGAGGCTGGTAGTTATAATTCACATCTGTCTGTGATGTGACAGTGAGCCTTAAGGCTCTGTCTCTTCTTTGACTTCCCATGAGCCTTTGCATAGATTATGTGAGTTTTACTGATGACCACAGGCACAGAGTACCCATTCTCCAAAAAGCACATGAAGAACACTGTGTGACATGAAGTCAGCCTTAGACACAACAAATTTTCTTCTCTAACTTTTCTTCATTTCTTTCTTTCTTTATTTGTTTCTGGTGAGAATTTAGTTATGAAAAAGGAGAAAGGCACTGGTCTTTTGTTGTTTAAAGAGCATTGATGGAGAGATGGTTACTGCTGCGTAGCTACCTTACTAGATAAATGAGACATCATTATATGCTTTCTACCTTGCTGTGGACAAAAAAAATGTTAAAGATTCCTATGATGCTGAGAAAGCTGGGTCCCTAAATGGGACCTAGTTGAATATAAACGCAGGTACGCAGTGAAGCCTGGAAACAATCCCAAATGAGTAACAAACAGCATTCCTTGTCCTTAAGTTTAAAAGTTTGCATAAAGTGGGAAAAGTCAAAGGCCACATAGCCTGACTATAAACCAGTGAGCGCTGTGATAAATGGGTAAATGGAGAAGAGTACTTAATTCTATTGCAGATTAAAGAAAACAATCACAAGGCATCGATGGTACTGGCTTTAACTTTTCTCCTGTGACTTTCAGTTTCGATGTAAGAATTCTTTTCATTCTCATGTAGCTATATGGAATTGAAATTTTTCTATGTAGAGATGGCATATGTTATCAAAAGGAAGTTGTAACTGGGCAACAGGAGAAGCTGGTTAAGAGGAAGTTTGTGCTACTTAGAACACAGCACTTCTGCCAGGGGGTGGTTGCTCACGCCTTTAATCCTAGCACTCCAGAGGCAGAGGCAGAAAGATTTCTGTGAGTTTGAGGCCGGCCTGGTCTACAGAGCAAGTCTCCAAAGCTACACAGAGAAATCCTGTCCAAAAAAAAAAAAAACAAAAAAACAAAAAAAACCCCAAAAAACAAAAACAAAAACAAAAAAAAACCCATACAAACAACAAAAACAAAAACAAAAACACAGTGCTTCTCTTCAGAAACCCAGTCCCCAGCATATTCTCTCAGGTAGCTTCACTAACCTTGTTGATGCTCCACTTTCTTGCCTAGCAGCTGGGGTTAGATCAGTGTCTACACAGAGAATATAAAAACAAATCACTTAACAGAGTGTATTCATGTTCAGGGGCAATCCTCCTACACCTTTGACTTCTTTGAAAAAGTTACCCTTTGTGCTCTTGTGCATTCCATGCAGTCCACAGCCTGTATTGAAACTTTATATTTCTTCATCCTTTACTGGTTGAGATGCATTTCTGAAACATTCATTTTAGATGTACTTTTGTATCACAGGTTGTAGTCTAACTTCTAATGCATACTTAAAGTATAATGATTATTATTTTCATCATTTGTAGCAGCATAGGAGAAAGATAATAGGAATAAATGAGGTAGCTAGGAGAAGTAATACAATCAGCAATAACACAAGCTTGTATCAGAAACTCATCATATATAACTTTCACAATAGTATCTTGGATAGAGTGAAGACTCCAACCAGCAAATTTACAGAAGATAACCACCTGTGGGGGCCTGCTAATACAATAGAGGATGAGAAAGAAATAACACAAAATGATGATAACAAAAATTCATGGCAGCCCACATCAGACAGATGTAATTAGTACCCTATCTTTGCTACCTATTTGATATTTTTGCATTCTGTTGCTATGGTAAAATAACTGAAACAACAACAACAACAAAACATTTCTGAGGAGTAGAAGTTTATTTTGGACCATGGCTTCAGAAATTCCAGTTCATGGCTGGCTGCTACCTTGCTCTCAAGCTTGTAGTATAGCCAAGCATGAGAGCAGGGGATATAATACAGAACAACTCTATTCATCTTATCACAGCAGAGATAGAGAGGATATATGGATAGAGTATGTTCTTTAAAAAGAGGCCCCCAATAACCCACTTTCTTCATTTAGACTATACCACTTAATATCCTATTCTGTTATATTATTCCACTGAAGAACATAGAGCCCTCATTTTAAAAGAAGCATCACCTTTCAACTTTGTGCCCTCATAACAAATTACCTACCACATAGGAATCAAGCCTTCTACACACATGAGCCTTTTTTTTTTTTTTACAAAAATTTTATACCCAAAACATACAACTATTTTCTCTCTTTGAAGAAATAAGAATTTACTTTTTTATTTTATTTTATTTATTTATTTATTTTTTGTCTTTAAATTTTTTTCCTTCCCTTTTTTTTATTATATTTGTGTTTTAATTTTACATATCAGCCATGGGTTCCCCTGTCCTCCCCACTCCAGCCCCCACCCCCACCTTCCCCTCAGCCCCTCCCCTCCATTCCCATCTCCTCCAGGGCCAAGATTTAAAATATATATATATATATATATATATATATATATATATATATATATATATATAGAGAGAGAGAGAGAGAGAGAGAGAGAGAGATATTTATTTGGAGCCAAGGATGGTGTACTATTCTAAAATTCCAGCTCTTGAAGGTTGAGGCAGAAAGATAACAGTCCAAAGCCAATGGCAACATGGTCTACAAGTTCCAGACAAGCCTGAGCTACATAGTGATACCACCTATTAAAAGAAAGAGAAATGATATTTTGAAAGTAGAGAGTTAGAAAACTGAGGGTAGAGAAGTGTAAGTAGGGACATCACTAGAGGAGAGGAAGGTGGTTGAGCAGGGAGGAAGAGAAAGAAAAAGCCATAGGGAAATCTAAGAACTTGTAACCAAATTAAGAGAGTTTAAAGCCTGATTGAAACAGCTGCTCCTAGAAACTGTGAGTTATCTAACAAAAAACTTCAGTGCCAGAGTGTGATATCTCTTTATGAGTCATTGGTCAGAGTGGTTCTAGACAAATAATAAAGGTTCCTCCAAACAATACAGGTTCTTACCATTCTACTTCCTTGCCTGTTATAACTGGATGATGAGATGCTATTGGTGAAAATACCACACACCATGGTTTCATGATAGATGGAAGCTTCCTCCCTGACAGCTAATTTTCATGGTCCCAAACATGTTATGCAGGCTACTAGGGGGAGAAAGTCATCAATTCTCTTACACAGCTTTGAACCCTAGAACAGTAAGACCAACCTGTAAAGTAAGAAGCATCCATTTGTGCAGTTATAACATTACTGTCATGGGGGTAATCAACCTCTCTTTAATTGAATTTGAAGCCTAGTCCATAAAAATGAATCTGTGCCAAGTACTATAAAGCTGTTTTTGTTTTGTTTTGTTTTTATGGCTTGCTTTGACCCCCAGGCAACTTTATTAATATACAAATAAAATCACATTTTACAAATACAGTATCACCACATTTTCCCTTTTCTATTTTAATAAAAGAAAAAAAGGAAAAAGTTATAACCAAAATGTGTGGTCCATTTGTATTTTACAAATTCAGAGAAAATAATTCCATTATCTATCCAAATTTGGTAAGTTCAAAATGTACCTGATTCACTTTTTATCCTAACTTATATTACTAATGGAAATGTCTTATAACATCTTTCAAATTTATACACTTACAGCTCTTAGTGGGTTTTGCAAACATGTCTATGCATAGGCTTTTTTAAAAAAACCAGGTTTATAGTGATAATTTTCTTTGTCAAGGATTTCATAAACCTGTTTTTTAAAAAAAGCCTATGCATAGACATGTATGCATGTAACAACAATTGATAAAAACATGGGCTATGGATTTGAAAGAGAGCAAGGGGCTTATGTGGGAGTGTTTGCAGGGAAGAAGGAAAAGGAAGAAGTGCTGTAATTATATTATAACCTCAAAACATAAAAGAAGAAAAAGATCATACAAGGGGGACATTATAGATCCTAAGGAAAACCACATACCATCATTTAGCTAAACTGACACAGAACTGATCTTCTCTTTGAATATCTAGGTTATGTCCACAAGCAAGTGCTGCTTTCCAGTCTTATTCAAAGAAGCCCATCTTTCCCGTGAATGGTGGCAAATGTGAAGACTCACAGTTACACAGGGTGCTGAGAATAAGTGACGGATGAATGACTCAGCTCTAGAGACATTTCAACCATGTTTTCTAAAGCTGAAGGAACATCACAGAAGAGTAGACAGAAATAATGTATGAACTGGCAAATAGCAGGCCTATGAAATAGCCTCTTCTGACCAAGACCTAACATTGCAGTAAAGACTTGTAACAGCCACGATGAATATGCTAGAACTGCAGAAGACTGGGTGCCTCTGTGGTTATGCATGGCTGAAGGAGAGACTCAGGGGACCTCACTCCTCAGAGATAAAGTTTTTATTTCTTTTCGACTTGGGGAAAGGAACAGTCATCTCCTTTTGTTGTATGCCTATCAATAAATCCATCAAGTTAGGTGGGATAGTTCCAATACAATGGTTACACAGACAGGCCTGGTTAAAGTAAGTGGGTCACAAAACCAAACTGAAAGTCATGAGTCCATGAAGGAGGAGTGAGGTTGACAGGGATTAGAATGTGAAAAACAGCAGGGTTGGTGGAGACTGTAATCAGAATGCATTACATACATGAATTAAATGGCCAAAGAAGAAACTTAATGGGAAAAACAAAAGGAGTGTAATTTACATTTTAAATCCTATGTTTATTTACTGATGTTTAGATTTCTTGTTTTGTCATTTTGGTATCTAATAAGGTGTCTGTCACCATCTAGCAAAGTGGTCTGTCTCCTCAATGATTTTCCTGCCTCTGATTTCACATCTGGGTTCTTTCCAACTTGTGTTTTATGTGTGGATTCTGGAATATTGGACTAAGGCATCTGCAAGGCTATTGATTATACAGTAATTAATACTTTCTGAATGTAATGTGTACATTTACACAAATTAAATGCTTTCTAGGGCAGCCCTGATTCGAGTGAAAACAAACAAATCCAGTGCCAGCCCTTCCAATGTAACGGCATTTCCTGCCCTCAGTTTTGATCTTGCTATTTGCAGTTCTGAGGCAATGGTGGCTGAAGATCACAGTTCACTTCAAATTACTTTTTAATGCGTGGATGAGATATATTCATTGACTTCCACTGCTCTCTATGTACACTTTAAAAATTTATTACAGAGATAATTACTTAACATTTATTTCAGCCAACCTGAGTCATCTTGTTTTGTCCTTACCTTTAATAAGGATTGAGAGGATAAAAGAGATTGTACGTGATTGTTTTCAGAATTTATTTAAATTTTCACTAATGTCAAAATGTTGCTTGGCTAATATTGAACTTATTCTATTCTCTCAAAAAAGGAAAGATAAAGGAGTAAAGAGACGAGATGGGTAGGGGTAGTAGAAGAGAATCACTATGCCTGGGAGCTCAGGGATTTGATATGGATGAGAGGCAGGAAACATTTGATCCATTTTTTCTGCAATTTATAATAAAGTCATTATTTTTCAGGTCTACTCTACTATGTATTCTTTGATTTTCCTAGTCCATACAGCTAGAACTTTGAAAATGAATGTGTAGCTAACAAGATAGCTTGCTGCTGCCAATCTATCTGGCTGTACTCCTTAGCCCCCACACAGACATGGAGGGAGAGAACTGACTTCCACAAATTGCTCTCTGATCTCCACTTGAAAACTAGCACACATGCACCCCCCCCCCACACGAACAAACACATTTCTATAGAAATATACAAGTGAAATGAAATGTGTATAAACATGTAATTTGAGATCTTGAGGCAATATCTGAGTCCTAAGTAGGTCAGGGGTGTCCGTGGTGGCATGATGTCATCTACAAATGTCTTAGGCCATGTTCATAGAACTCCTGGAACACATGTGATCCTGATGATATAGGCAAGAAATGCTTTTCACAGGCTCATATTCACTTTTCTGAGCCATTTTGTTTTGTCATTTTACTCTGGTTTGCTGTTTCCTCTTACTTAAATATGGACACCAAAGCTTGAAGTGATTGCTACTTTGTTTTTTGTGTCTGCAGTTACATGTAGTGGATAGCCATCCCAGCATTGGCCTGGAATTTCCAACCCTCATTGAGGCTTCGGTAATGGTCAAGCCCACAAGACAGGGTGGAGGAGGAAGCGGAAGACCCAGGATCGAGAGGAGGGCTCTCTCTTGGTTCTGGGACGCTGGACACAGGAGGTAGACTGAGCAGAGTTCTCCAGAGAACACCGCCAGACTGCGCTATACCTTTGCCAGACCCTGCAACCTACCCCTTCATTTGTAAGTTACCCCACAAAATAAACCTCCCTTTTAACTACATGAAGTGGCCTTAATAATTTCACCAATAGTTACATTTGAGCATGATATCCATTACCTGTCAAGCAAGACAGTTGGAAGCTTTTGCTTTACATGTAACTCAAGACCCTATTCAGTAAGGTTAAAAGAAAGTTATTATCTAAATAACAATCATGTTTCAAAACATAGAGTATAATTAGGCATTAATCTCTACATTTGTGTATGTTGTACTATTTTTATAAGTTACAAAAAAATCCAACAGTATTCTTTTAAAAATACTTTATATATGAGCGAGATTGAAATCTGTTTATGGGTCTGCATGGGTGTGTGTGTGTGTGTATGCATGCATGTGTGTGCTTGAGTGCATATATGTCTGTGTGAGTCCGTGTGTAGTCTGTGTACATGGGTGTGCATGTGTATGAATCAGTTGAGATTGGAAAACACACAGCATTGAAACATCTTCTTTATGTTATGCACTTGCACATAACCTATAACAGGGTCCTCTGGCCTTTTTTTTTTTTTTTTTTTTTTTAAGTTGTAGTCCTGTTTACTAGGAAAATAAGGGAAGACATAATAGAACTAAACAGACCTGGAAAGTAATGAATTTATTTAAAGTTACAGAAAAAGAAATTAAATCATAATAACTCCCACTAATATCTTCTATCATAGAAAAAATTAAGTATACAAATTAGTCTTAACTGTGGGTGTGAGATTATGCTTCAGCTCTCCAGGACTCACTGCAGTGCTTGACTTGCACAGTCAAAACTTCAAACCTTTGTAATCCAAATCAATACCTCCGAGTTTCTTCCTTTTCTGTGTAACTTTCCCTGGAGAGATGTGAATGAATGCTTCACAGTTCATCAGAAGGCCAAAGAAGCAGTTCTACTCAAGTCTAACTTTGTGAACCAGTGAGTCTGCACGAGATACTCACAGAAGTATGGGGAAAGAGTTGCTCACAGGAGTGTGAAAGAAAGGTTTCTTACAGGAACAGGGATGACTCAAAGACAACTGCATCACTGAAAATCTGATCTTAGTATGAGTGATGACACTGGAAAGCTGAATATCGGCAGTCATACATTCTGAAGGCAACTCTGTCAAAATTTGAGGGTCGCTTCTTTCCAGCTACTGTTACTGCTTATATAAACCTGAGAAGGCCCTTGTAAACCTCCAGCTATCTGGAGTCTCCTGGTCCATGTAAATTTTGTTCACTTCCTGAATTTTATAAGCCTCTTTCCTCCTGGTAGATGTTTCAATTCAGAAGAAATCTGCACCAAATGTCCTCTCCTTGGCCTCTAGTATTCACCATTCTGCTTCTATGAATCTATTTTCTTTTTTAAAATATTTATTCATTAATTTTTATTTTTAATAAAATTTTTATTTACATCATTTTTTATTTTTGAAAGTTTTTTGATAATTTCATTTGTGAATGTTGTAATTACATTATTATTATCCCTCCATCTTCCCTTCCAACTCTTCTTATGTTCCCCCACATCCTCTCAAATTCATGATACCTTATACTTCAATAAGTTTGTGTGTGTGTGTGTGTGTGTGTGTGTGTGTGTGTGTGTGTTTATGTGTAAATGTTGCCTGCTGAGTCCATATAGTATTGCTCATATATATGTATTTAAGTCTGACTACTTGATACTAGATAATCTATTGGGGGCTTATTCTTGGGGAAGACTGATTCTCTTTTTATCATCTGCCATTAATTGCCTGTAGCTTTTTATCTAGGGGTGGTGCCTTAAGAGATTTCCCCCATCCAAGCTGGCTTGCCTACTGGTGGTGTAATCATCAGAGGCATGTAAATCAAAACTACAATGAGATATCATCTCTTATCTGTTACACTATTATCAAAAGGTTAAATGACAGTAATGGTTTACTAACCAGCTGTGAAGCACAAGAATATTTGTATACTGTTAATGGGAACTTGTGAGAATCAGTGTGAAGGTTCCTTTGATACTTAAAATAAAACTACTATATACCCAGTATTCCCAAGAATATATACTGCTCAATTGAACTGAGATTTCAAATATGTAAGAAGAACCTCTGCTTTCCTATGTCCATTATAGCCTTATACATATGTTCATTGTAGCATTATAATATTATTTCTATGTTCATAATAGCATTATTTCTATGTTCATAATAGCATTATTCCAAATACCAAGGACAAGGAATGCCAAAACTTTAGAGTCACTGTGATAGAAATTTCAGTTCTAATCCTGGATTCGTTCATTTGCTTTTCTGTTTTGTTGTCTTAGGATGCGTCAGATTTACTAAGCCTCTCTTTTCTTCTTTGTAAAGAGTGAAAAATCATGCCTCTTCAAACAATTACACTAAAGATTAAAAGTGGCATATGCAAATTTTCTACCATGTCACCAAGTATACTTTAAACATCCAAAGTTTGAATATTAATTGCTATGTAGTAAGTACTACCAATATCTGATTAAGAAAAGTCAGAGAATTAGGAAGATATGGCAGAGCAGTTTACTTAATATAAACTTCTGAATGATTATTTTATAAGTGGGCCACAGGACTGTAGGTGCCAGGCATGACCAGAGGAACTTTCCAGCTACACTTTTCTATGTTAATTTTTTTAAAATAAGAAGATACACTATTTAAACATGTACACATGCATTCATATATACATGTGTAAAATAACCAACAGGAGAGAGAGGTACATGATATAGTAACTAGTCTAATATCATCCAATAAATCCTAGAGGTCCTTCAGGATACGGTTATGTATTAGGCAAAGAGACACTCAGTATCCTCCTGCGTTCAAGTTTCTGTAACAATTGTTTTGCTAAGCTAATGTGTTGCAGGTTGCCTATAGACATAGCATCTCTTGCTGACAGTTTGAAAATCACATTGCTTATTTCCTGTTGCTACAATTGGCAAGGTGAGGTGGCTGTGGCTTGTTCTGTTTCTCTGATCACTCAGCATTCACCCCAATACCTGGCTCTGGGTTTGTTTTTATTGATAAGACCATCTAACAATTTGTGTTACAGGTAGAGGACCCAGGATTAGAGAGTTTGGTGTGGAGACTTTAGTAGTTGGCTTGGGTTGCAAAGTGTGTCAGTTTTCTTATTGCTATGCCCTGTCTCCTACTTAGGAGGCCACAGCATAAGACACCATGTTAGAGGCAACAAAATGAGTGGTCAAAACTCAATACTTGGGGCTCTCTTTACCTCCTCTAATCTTTGTCAAGAAATTTAAGAAATAACTGTATTTTAACACTTCCCTGATTACTTCTATTCACAGTTAATTTTGATATTTAATATTTTCTGCATGCCTCCTTCATAGCATTTTGTTCTTTCCCATGTTGTCAAGACTTTCTTCCAAAATTTCTAATTCCTCAGGATCAGAGGCTGTGCTTTGCTGGGTACAGCTTGTATCATTCAACACAATGTTTGGGGGTCTTCCCCATTCACACTAGTATTTACCGACATCTACCTGCCCTCTCTCAAACCACCAATAACCACTTGCTATGAAATGAAGACTTAGTGATTTCTTACTAAATTGGAATCATTTGCTCCACAGCATTTTTGGAATAGTGTTTTTCCTGGTGCATGCAGTATAACTGAATCAGAGTCTTAATTTCTGTTCTGAGTCTGTTTGTGATTCCTTCCTTGCTTATACACTCAATTCAACTTCTTTTCTGTATACTGTTTTTTTTTTTTGTTTGTTTGTTTTTTAATGGACTTGATTTAACACATTCTATGGTGAGAAAGGCAAAAACTGCAATTTCTCATCATGGAATACAACACAAACCAGTGAACACTGGATCATTTGCCCTGTGCATGGAAGATGTGTGTTATGGAAAGCAAGACTAAGTGTGAAAAATCTAACATTTAATTTCTTAAAGGAAGGCTATGCTTGTTATTGCTGGCAGAGCTATCTAGACATGAGGAGTTGTGACATGTTGCTTCAAAATGTATATTAACGCCCTTTTATGTCTATACACAAAAACATCTAAATGAAATCATTCACTTGCAAAGGGAGAGTTCTCACAAAAATCATATTTCTGTTATTTCTGCATTAAACATTAGGACATTTTGCTTAAATGTTGGAACATTTTTCAATGTATCCTGACACTTCTAGCAATATAATTCTTCTCTAAAATCTGAATCAACAATTTTGAAAATTTCAAGTCATAAGCTTCAAGTAGTCCACTTACTAAAATGCAAATTTCCACATTCCGTGAGAGATCAGCATAGGTCCAAGAAATGCCAGTTTTAAGTAATTCCAGTGATGATTCTGCTATGGTGTACTAGAGGTATTTTGTGTAATTTGCAGTCAATTGGATTATCTATTATTTGTGCAGATAAACTCAAAATCTCTGCAGTCACACTGAAGGAAGTCATCCTCTACTCCCAGTTTCTACAGTGCATATTACCCATGGTAACCTGCTAAACATGTGATGGGTTACATAGGTGAGTATATTTCCATCACTAACTTACCAATCAGGAACCTGCCACAATTTGATCAGAGTGCATCACATTATCTTGAATAAACTCTACTGTTTTAAGAAAGAATCTCAGCCAAAATTTGTTTAGGAAAGGATATGCCATAATATAATGCTCATCATGTAGTATTTAGTTCATTGAGTTCAAAATTACTATGACTGTATACCAAGAAATAGCAACCACACTGCATTTTGCCTAATATTTTGGTTCCAATCTTTTTTACCGTTAAAAAAAAAAAAACTATGCTTTTTAAAAAAATAAGTCCCACCAACATACACTGACATTTAATTTCCTGTTTTCAGTTTATTTATTTGTTTATTTAGCCAAATACTATGTTCAAAACTATATTACTGTGGGGGCCATCAGTTTTTATTTCCTGATGTTATCATTAAGCTCCTTACCAAATAATTTTTAAAAGGAAAATTGGCTTCACAGCTGGATCTCAGAACATGAGATCCTGGATTAATTTATTATTATTGGAAAGAAAATGTGTACAAACAAAATCAATGACCATTTGCCATATAAGTGGGAAGGAAAAATGTTACCCTTAAAAAAACTAAATTGGGGGATCTTAAAATTGAAACCATGATGAAAGAAATATCCACTGAGCTCCCAAAATTTGACAGGTGCTTTAGTCAACAGAAATAACTTCAGGTCAAATGCCTCATTGTGCTTACTTACAAGGAACCCTAATAGTGACCATGTGTCTTGTCCTAGGCTTGCTGTTTTCTTAGAACAACTCATTTAATACATCTGATAGCAAAATACACACAATGTGATCTCATTTATGCAATGAAAGCTCTGCATTTTAAATATCTCATTAAGTTGTCTAGGTAACAATAGTGTTGCAACTTTTCCCATCTTCACCCAAGCAGTTGGCAGGATTGGAAGAGAAATATTTACTTCAATGAGCCACTGGTTATTCTAGAATTTGCCCCTTAACTATGTTCCCATAAATAACCCTAAAAAATTGACTTATCAGATTGGCCTTGGATAGACATATTTGTTTGGCTTGTCATTGATTTATTTATTTGAGTAAATGAATAAAATCAGACTGCCCAAGTTATTCAACAAAGAAAATGATTTCAAGGGAGATGTGAAAACATCAGTTGGGTTTTGGGTTTGAATGAGTGTGTCAGAGGCATATATATATATATGGAAAGTCTTCTACAATAAGGATGCAAATGCTAAAATCAGAGAACATAAAAACTGTCTTTAAATTTGTTTCCTCCTTATAGTATTTCCACTTCCTTCAATGTCTATGAGATAGTTGCCCAATAAAGCACACTCCTAGGTCCTACTGCAAACCTAGCACTGAGTCACATTTTCTGAGGTTTGGGCTCTTCCATGGTTTGATAACTTCATGTGTTTGACACTTGCTCCCTAGCTAAGTGATGTTGCTAGCAAGGGTGTAGAAGGTGTAGGAAGTAAGGTCTTGCTATCAGAAGACTGGGGACAAGCTTCCATTTTCATAGCTTAGCCACACTTCTTAATCTTTCTCTATCTTTCCAGTGTTGGTATGAAATGTGATCACTTTGCTTCCTGGCTGTTCAGCCAGCTTCAGGTGTATTTTCCACCCATGATGGATGGTATTGCTCTTGAATTATAAGACAAAATAAACCCTTTCAGCCTCTAAGTTGCTTTTCATTAGGCTATTCTATCACAACAGATCATTAACTGATTCAGTTATACAAACTGAGCTGTTAATTTGATCTCTAATGACCTTTGTGATATATTTGTTTGAGAAAATTTAGTCTCTGATATTTCTTATGATAATAAATTTTGATAATCATTGGACATTGCAGTTCCATTAAATGGACCCTTGCCATGTTCCTTATATCTTGTTTCCCCCACCTCTGCTAGCTGGTTATATTGCCAGGCAGTCCTCAACTTTTTAATCAATCCTCCTGCTTAGTTTCCCAAGAAGTAGCTAGAATTGTAAGCCTGTAACACTATACATAGTCAACTTAGATGCTATTTTAATGAGTAATATGGTGTTATTCTAAGTTTACTCATATTTACTGTTTCTGTCACCTTATCCTAATAATGTCACATTTCATTAGACAAACGTTTTCTAGTTTCTCTTGAGTAGCCAAAGACCACCAGGCCAGCATTCTGTGTGTTTACAGCATCATAATTTGCTGAAGATTGTCCAGTTGTTGCTCAGTTGGTTTCAATTGTGTAGCTCACAATCACTTGCAAATATGATTCCTATATGACTGACTCTTCTCCAGTACCCTGATGGAAAGGCTGGACTTCACCTTTGATGCTGTCTTTCTGCATGGACATTGTAATAATTTGCTTCTTTCATTAGGAAACATCTTTAACAGTGATCCCATCTACAAAATCTCTTCTGCTTACAGTCCTCCCTCCTCTTGTTACTGCCATTATGTATTCCTGTGTGTGTACTGGGGAAGCTGAACATTTTTGTTCAGCTATTTGTAAATCCATCTGTTCTCAGGACATGTACCTGTAAAGAAGGTTCCTTAGAAACAGCAAAAAGACTTTTTTTCCTAAGAAGACTTTACATATTTGTAGGTGGTGCTGTTCTTTGTGGATGATGCAAAAGAAATCTAAAGTCTAATAGTGGTGAATTCTCAAAGTCATGAATGAGTTGAGCTTGAACCAAAAGATCTTTAATAAACAGCCACCCTGAAGTATCCTTTTGTCACATTGATCTTATTTTGTCACAAAAATATTAAGTGTGAATCTTTCCAAACAGGTAAAATGTGATTATGCCCAACATTCAAGAGCAAAAGCTTCCCTTTCATTCATAAAATTTTCTTTTTCTCCATTGCCTTCCATCAACCTGCTCTCTGCATGTTTCATCAAAATACGTCCACAAGCCCACACTTATACCTCCACATTGACTCCACCCTTTTTAAGCTCTATCACCTTTTGTCTACTCTAGATCAAGAGTAAATTACCTTGTTATTACCCTTTTGTCTTCCACAGAGCTCTGCAGGCTATAGCAAAGTGATATTTTGAAATTCAGGATAGATGAAGTCCAGTATTTTGATGTCTAGCTTTTTGAGTTCTTTATATATTTTGGAGATCAGCCCTCTGTCAGATGTGGGGTTGGTGAAGATCTTTTCCCATTCTGTAGACTGTCGTTTGGTCTTCTTGACTGTGTCCTTTGCTCTACAAATGCTTCTCAGTTTCAGGAGGTCCCATTTATTAATTGTTGCTCTCAGTGTCTGTGCTACTGGTGTTATATTTAGGAAGTGGTCTCCTGTGCCAATTTGTTCCAGACTACATCCTACGTTCTCTTCTATCAAGTTCAGTGTAACTGGATATATGTTGAGGTCTTTGATCTACTTGGATTTGAGTTTTGTGCATTGTGACAGATATGGATTTATTTGCAGTCTTCTGCATGTTGACATCCATTTTTGCCAGCACCATTCGTTGAAGATGCTTTCTTTTTTCCATGTCATAGTTTTGGCTTCTTTGTTGAAAATCATATGTTCATAGGTGTATGGATTAATGTCAGGGTCTTCAATTCAATTCCATTGGTCCACATGTCAGTTTTTATGCTGCTACCAAGCTGTGTTTATTACTGTAGCTCTATAGTAGAGCTTGAGGTCAGGGATCATGATGCCTCCAGAGGTTGCTTTATTATACAGGATTCTTTTAGCTATCCTAGGTTTTTTTGTTTTTCCATATAAAGTTAAGTACTGTTCTTTCCAAGTTTGTGAAGAATTGTGTTGGGATTTTGATGGAGGATTATATTGAATCTGCATATTGCTTTTGGTAAGAGTGTCATTTTTACTATGTTGATTCTGCCTACCCAGGACCATGGGAGATCTTTCCATTTTCTGATATCTTCTTCAATTTCTTTCTTCAGAGACTTAAAGTTCTTATCATACAGGTCTTTCACTTGCTTAGTTAGTTACCCAAGATATTTTATATTATTTGTGGCTATTATAAAAGGTGATGTTTCTCTGATTTCTTTTTCAGCCCCCTTTTCATTTGTATATAGGAGGGCTACTGATTTTTTTTTTTTTAGTTAATCTTGTATCTTGCCAACTTACTGAAGGAGTTTATCAGCTGTAGGAGTTCCTTGGTAGAATTTTTGGGGTCACTTACGTATACTATCATATCATCTGCAAATAGCGAAAGTTTGACTTCTTCCTTTCTGGTTTGTATCCCCTTGATCTCCTTCTGTTGTCTTATTGCTTTAGCTAGAACTTCAAGTACTATATTGAATAAGTATAGGGAGAGTGGACAGCTTTGTCTTGTTCCTGATTTTAGTGGAATAATTTTGAGTTTCTCCATTTAATTTGATGTTGGCTGTTGGCTTGGTCTGCTGGCAGTGGTCCAGAGAGTGCCTGGACTGGTCTACTCTAGTGACCAGCCTAGCAAATAACCTAGCTGTCATCATAGAGCCTTTGTCCAGTGACTGATGGAGGCAGATACAGAGATTCACAGCCAGATACCCGGCTGAGCTCTGGGAATCCAGTTGATGAGAGAGAGGAGAGATACTGCAAGCGAGGGACGTCAAGATCATGATGGGAGGATGTGCAGAGATGACTGGCCATACTGGTGGAAGCCCATGAACTGTGGGCTGGTGGCTGTGGAGCCCCCATGGGACTGGACTAGGCCCTCTGAATATGGAAGATGTTTCTTTGGCTCAAACTGTTTGGGGGGCACCCAGGCAGGGGATCAGGATTTGTCCCTGATCTACGGGCAGGCTTCTGGAATCTGGTATCTGTGGTATGACACCTTGCACAGCCTTGATGCAGTGGGAAGGGGTTTGGACCTGCCTAGGCTCAATGTGCTGGGCTCTGCTGACTCCCCATGGGAGACCTCAATTTAGGGGATGTGGGGATGTGGGGAGCCTTGGGAAGGAGGGCTGGGGATGGGAGGAGGTAGAAGGGGGGATCTGTGGATAGTATGTGAAATGAGTAGAAAATTTCTTAATAAAGAAAAATTTAAAAAGATAGATGAAGTCACTCCTATTCTCAGCCTTCACAATGCCACTTAATCCACTTAGATTGCAATAGCCTGCAGAATCTGACCCCTCCTTACTCCCCATTTTTCTTCTCTTGCTTTTACTGCTCATCCCTCTCTTTTTTATTCTTTTTTAAAAATTTTAATTATTATTATATGTAGTGGATAGGCATCCCAGCATTGGCCTGGAAGTTCCAACCCCCACTGAGGCTTCGGTAATGGTCACACCCACAAGGCGGGGCAGAGGAGGAAGCAGAAGACGAAGGATCGGGAAGAACTCACTCTCTTGGTTCCGGGACGCCGGACGCGAGAGGTGGACCGAGCAGAGTTCTCCAGAGAACGCCGCCGCCGGACTACCCTCTACCTTGCCAGACTCTGCGACCTACCCCTTCATTTGTAAGTTACCCCACAAAATAAACTTCCCTTTTAACTACGTGGAGTGGCCTTAATAATTCCACCAATAATTATATTTTTGTTTTAATTTTCCATATCAGCCATGGGTTCCCCTGTCACCCCCTCCTGCCCCTGCCCCCACTTCCCCCCAGCCCATCCCCTCCATTCCCATCTCCCCCAGGGCCAAGACTCCCCTGGGGATTCAGCTCAACCTGGTGGATTCAGTACAGGCAGGTCCAGTCCCCTACTTCCAGGCTGAGCAAAGTGTCCCTGTGTAAGCCCAAGGTTCCAAACAGCCAGCTCATGCACTAAGGACAAGACTGGGTCCCACTGCCTCCTTAGTAGAATACTAGATGTAAAACAAAGATGACTAGAGTGGTACACAACTCCAGGGAGGCTACCTAGAAAACAGGACCCTAAGAAAGACACAGGGATCGCCCAATGACAAAGAAATGGATGAGATCTACATGAACAACCTGGACGAGAGTGGGAGTAATGAAGGGCAGGATTTGAGGGAAAGAAAGCTTAGGGGAGCAGGAGATCCCAGCTGGATCATCCTGCTCCTTAACATTTCTTTACCTTACTATGAGTATGCCAAACATGTTTCTCTCATAGGAATTTGGCTTTGACCATTTTCCTCACTCCTGCCTCATTGCTGTGAAGTCTTTATCCAAACATCTTTCTCTCAAAGATGGAGTATCAGAGACTGCTCTTGTTCAAATGGATTCCCCTAAAGCCCTCTTCTACCATATCCAATCTGTAACGCATTTTGTTAAACACTACTGTCTTAACACTGTCATCCACAAATAAAAACAGGGATTTGGTTTGAGTCTTTCACACAGTTGTCTTTCCACTTCCTAGGGACATGTCTTGGAGTTAGTTAAGTGTTCTGTAAATGCTGTTGACATAATCTGTGACAAGCCACTCGATGCTTATGTCACAATATCTTCCCTAGGCAGATGCATATTAAGAAACTGTTATTTTATGCACTAAAAGAGACATTCTACTACCATTACAGACTTTATCACGGCTTCTACTTTTCATCAGATCAAAGTGATTATTAGACTAATGTTAATTGATACCACTGAAGTGTCTTTCAGATGGAATTGCTAAGAAATAGTGGGTGGGATTTTGAGTAATTTCTCTGATGATAATAAAATTCAATTTAACAATGTTAGTTTGGAATAAATTCATGTATTGGATTCTATCACATATAGAAACAAAAGTAGATTGTATGAAAGTGTGTTAGCATAGAATAAAGTGACTCAGGAAAAACAAGATTGTTCTCTTTTTATACATTTTTTTTATTCAAATAAGTCTGATATAGAAATACAACTAATTGAGAATATGTGTTTCTGACTTAGATATACTGTTCCTTGAAGCTAGAGTTCTATTCTGTGATGGCATGTCTTTGATTAATTTATAATCAAGTAGACTACATGGTCATTAAGCACTTGTGTTTCAAAAGTCAATTTACAGTTTTGTTAACACGCTTATAAGTATGTGTGCAAGAGTAAATGTGTACGCACCTGTGTTATTTCTCATTTCCAGATTTTTTAAAAAAAATTTATACTTCTTTTTTATTGAAAATAGGTTTTCTTCATATAATGTATCCTGATTAACATTTTCACTTACTTTGCTCCTCCTAATTCCTCCATATCTCCCCTTCCTTCCACACACACATCATTTCTGTGTCTCTTTAGAAAACAGTATAAAATAAAATGAGATAAAAACAAAAACAAACTGAAGGAAAAGATGCAGCCAAAAGTCACCAAAAAAATAAGTTTATAGACATAGAGACCCACTTGCTTGCATACACAGGAACCTCCCAAAAACACAAAACTGGGAGCAATAATATATAATCAAAGGACTTGTGTGTGTGTGTGGGGGGGGATTAAACAATGATACAATTTAAAAAATAAAGAAAGAAAAAGACAAAGCCCTGACAAGACAGTATAAGACAAGGAATTTCCAAGGATGCTTTTGAGTTCATTTTCTGTTGCCCATCTACTTCTGAGCATGCAGCCTACCCTTAAGAGTAGTTTGTATTCCCAGTGAGATTCCTCTAGTGATGCTTTGTGTATGCTCTACCAAATGAATTTTGCCTGAAGATTAGAGGGCAAAGCCAGCCACTTGTTGACCATAGAGGCCAGGGAGTGTTGACACACACCTTTATTCCCAGCACTTGGGAATCTCATGCTTTTGCTCCCAGTCTTGGGAAGCACACAGGCCTTTAATCCTACCACTAGGGAGGTTGAGACAGGAAGTGATATGGCTGGGCAGAGAAAGGAATATAAGGCAGGAGGAGACAGAAGCTCAGTCCTTTTTAGCTGAGGAGTTGGTAAGATGAGAGGTGGCTATGGCTTATTCCTTGTCTCTCTGATCTTCTAGCATTTACCCTGCTCTCTGGTTCTGGGTTTTTATTAAGACCAATTAGGATTTGTGCTACAGATTCCCTTAGAGAAAACTAAATTTTCTTTTCTTTTGTTTTTATTGTTTCTTTGGGAATTTCACATCATGCACTGCAATCCCCCTCATTTCCCTCTCCCTCTGTATCTGCCTTTCACCCTTGTGGTGCCCCTCTAAAGGAAAACTTAAAAAAAATTAAAAACACAAATAAAAATATTGATTAAAAAAAACAAATAAAAACAAAAAATAAAAACTAACCAACCAGCCAATCAAACAAACAAACAATGCGAAGAAGAGAAAACAAAAAAATACTTTACTCCTCTGTCCTTCCCACCTCTCCACTGCCTCTTCATTCATCTTGGTGTCATTGGGAGCTGCTGTCTATCATGCTGAAGACCCCTTTGTTCACATAGCTTCACTTGCAAATGTTCATTGTGTAGTGTGCTGTTGGTCAGGTTCAAGGCCTATTGCTTCTAGTATATTATCAATACTAGGCCATCCCAGAATCTCCTCTCCTCATATGATAATACAGATAACAGACGTCACCACCATCCCCAGCTGTATCAAGGCAACAGACAGGGCCAGTAGCAGCAGCTTATGCCCAGTTGCCACTGTAGCCCCAGGAGACAGTGCAGTCCTCTCATATCTGAAGGGTCCCAACAGTCTCATGGTCCCCAAACTCCAACATGGCCCCAAGTGGTGGCCCAGACCCAGGGCATCTGCAAGGCCTTTGATGGTAACAGGAACTTCTGACATGAACAAGGCCCCTGGTTGTGGTAGGGCCATGGACCCAAACATGGCATTAGAGTGTAGCTCTGGTCTGGGTGCCTCCACGGCCCCAGGTGGCAGTGCAGGCCATTCAGATTGGCTCCTCCAGTGGCATGGCCCTCAGGAACCAATGTGACACATGTGGAGGCTCAGATCCCATGTGTTTTCACAGCCTTTGATAACAGGAGCCATAGCCATCAACACAGCTCAGCTCTGACAAGGCTCTAGGAACCAATTTAATGTACACCCTTGCAGGCCCTGTGCATGCTGGCAGAATCTCTGTGAGTTTATATGTGCGTTGGTCCTGCTGTATTTAGAAGGCCTTGTTTCCTTGGCATCTTCAACTCCCTCTAGCTCTTACACTCCTTCCACCCCCTCTTCCCCAGGATTCTCTGAGCCCAGAGGAGAGAGATTGAATGGAGACATCCTGTTTAGAGCTGAGTGTTCCAAGACCTCTCACTCTCTGCAGGTTGTCTGGCTGTGAGTCTCTGTATTTTTTCCCATCTGCTGCAGAAGGAAGCTTCTCTGATGATGGCTGAGAGAAGGCACTTGAAGGTGCCTTTCTAATTAACTGAGAGAATCAAACTTCTACAGTAACTGGCCATCTCTTTCACAGAACACATAAATTACAGTGATGACACAGAGACTTGATAAGGTCACAGCTGTCAGAAGAGACCATTGTTTTCAAGAAATCATCAGTTCATTTTCTCCCTCCCATTCCTGTAGTCATACCTCTGTATAATAAATAACCTTACTGGACCTAATGCTGTGTATTTATGTAAAATCTACTAAACATAATTTACTTTAAAGTAAGATTAATAAAGGTGAACTACAATAACTATATATCTTTGCTAAATATTATGTTTGTCAGTCTCAGCTAGACTCAACTTCTTACTAACTTTCAAAAAGAATATTAAGAGCACACGGCTGTTGGAAAAATGATAAGAATTTCCTAAGCAATAGTCTTGTGCAGGCTCATGACATCACAAGGGACACATGAGCAAACATATCATTGTTCTATGAAAAGGTTTTTCATGACCATAATAAAGTCTGAGTGTCATGCTTATGAAATGCCATAGAGATTATCCTTTTATTTTATAGTTCTATTGAAACCTTCCATTTTTGGTTTAAAAATCTTGCCAGGGAAAGATGAATATGCCTGAATTGAGGGATTGGCTCTGCCATTCATGCCCTGTGGGTTTGCATTCAGAAAGTAAAAGGAACAAGAAGAAAGGAAGGGTATGATTGAATGTGATTCCCTTTGATAAGAAGACAACCATTTAACTCTAGGTTATAGCTTATGCTGCCTTAGCAAGAGGTGTGGAGCAATGCTAGTAGATTGAGAAAAGACTTTTTGTTTGAGTTGGTAATTTGCTTTCTTTCTGTTTGTTTCTTAAGCTTTCTAAACCTTTTACTTGTAATATTGTAGATGTTCTGTACCTTACTTTTCTGTTACCTTTCTTCCAGTCTTAACTTTTCACATCTGTCCCTATTTGTCTTCTAAATCATTAGCTATTATTTATTTCAATAGTCTGGGACAATCTTTTGTGTGTTTCTGTTTCCTCATATACATTACAGTTCATCCTGGAAGTTATTTTGAGTTATAGTTTCATTCTCTAGTAACAATGTATTCATTACCTAGATGCTCATTCTCTTTCTTTTCTTTGCCGCAGACAAACAAAATTAAAATACAAATTCAGTCAGAATAGCTGTTATCAAGAAAAAAAAATTGCCAGGCAGTGGTAGTACATGCCTACAGTCCCAGTACTCAGGAGGCAGAGGCAGGAGAATTTCTGTGAGTTTGAGGCCAGTGTGGTCTATAGAGTGAGTTCCAGGACAGCCAAGGCTACACATAGAAATCTTGTCTTGAAAGACAAAAAGAAAGAGAGAAAGAAAGAAAGAAAGAAAGAAAGAAAGAAAGAAAGAAAGAAAGAAAAGAAGGAAGGAAGGAAGGAAGGAAGGAAGAAAGGAAGGAAGGAAGGAAGGAAGGAAGGAAGAAAGAAAGAAAGAAAGAAAGAAAGAAAGAAAGAAAGAAAAAGAAGAAAGGAAAAAGAGAAAAGAAAAAAGAAAAGAAAATGGCTAAACTAAAAATCCTAGTAAGACTGTGAAGGTAAAGAAGGATATACTCATTAGTGATGTAAACTGGTGTAGTCACTATGGGGAAAAAAAAAACAATAAAAAACTATAAACAGAGCTGCCATGAGACCCAGCCATACCACTCCTGGGCAGTTACAGGTGCCTACAATAGAATTTTCATGTGGCTCTATTTATAGTATAAGACAGTGGAACCAAACTTGATGTCCATCAATAGATGAATGGATAAAAGAAAATGTGTTAAATGTATGCAAAGGAATTTTACTTAGCAATAAAAGAGAATACAATTTGCAGGATATTGGAACTGGGAAACAGTGTCCTGGTAAACAAACATTGCATGTTCTCCCTTTTATGTGTGTCCTAGCTATGAATTCTTAGAGCATTAGATTTTACTTTGGGTGTCACAAAAGGGGTCACTAGAGGGAGGGAGATCTGGGGGAGGAAGGACAGTAGGACCCATTGAGCAGATGGTAGCTATGCTGGGGCTGGAAAGTTCTGGCAAGGAGAGAGTTGGCAGGACAGGACAGAGATGGTAAGCTATGCTTCCTTCTTCCATCCGTGTTGACATTTGTGGTAGTTACCTTGGGGCATGTGTAAGATTTTGCTTTATCTTGGAGTACCATAATTCCTTGCCCAAATCCCCTATCAGAGTCAACATTTTGAAATATGAGATGAGATACTGTCAACTATAGTCTTCTTCTTCCTCTTCTTCTCTTCCTCCTTTAACTTAGCATTGAGGCTTCTACAAGGAAGATCAGAATAAATATTTATTTTAACAGGTTTCACAATTCAGTAGTATTTCACAATTTTGGACCCAAATAATATAATAAACTGGTTTCAGAAAACCTGATGTTGAGCCTTATATCCTAGGTTATTTCAGAATCAAAATTAGGTATTAGTATTTTTCTTTTTTCCCAACTTCTTCAGCTTTGCTTTAAAAAAGAATCATGCCACCATGGAAAGCACCCAAAATCATGCAGTTCTAAGTGGATTCAGAGGATGTGAACCCTGGTTGTGCCTTTTGCTAGGTGTAGTTGCTGGTGATTTTAAGCAATTGTCTGACTTTAAATTCCCTTTACTGTGGATCCATTACGTGGTAGGGCTGAGGGATGCTCTACTTCCTGGCAAAAATGACTGGATTAAGTCAAGAATTCTGTGGCACTGACAGCATACACAATTACTGTGGGTTTTAGTGATAAGTACCAAAAAATATAAAATGATAGTATTAATCTTGGATTCAAACTTTTGTCATTAATATTATTATGGATAACAGATACAGCACTCCATGTCTAATTTTTAAAATTGTCTTAATTGATGATTATGTATCTACTGGTAATTGATCTTTAAATAGCACCATATATTCATCAATATATGTAGATCTCATGCATGAACATCAATAAAATTAAAAAAGATGACACTCATATTTGAAGGATTTATAACATAGACACTGAATTTAAGTGTGAATTAATATATATCGGACTAGCCATGAGCAAATGAAAAACTGTCTCTTTGAAAAGGAAAGGAAAATAAAGGACAATTTATTATTTTTTTTTAACTTTGACTAATTAACTGTCAATCTTATATCTTATTATATTTAAATCTGATGTCAAACTTGTGTATAACAAGACATCTGATTGACAAGGCAGTTTTTTATTCATGGATTTGATGTTATACTTATGTATAACTAGGTACTTGATTGGCATATGGAAAATGTCAATAAAACTTTATATTCTATCTAAGAGTTGATATTATTCAAAAGTACAATGAAGCTGCAAAAGTATTTGATCATATGCTTTTTGCTTAATTTCTTTTAGTTAATATATAGCTATCAGGAAATTAATTTATTTTATGTTATTAATAAATTATATGATAAATGTACTTAACTATTGAAATCCATATGCTAAGAACTTTGAATTTCATCCCATTTTTATATATAATACAGAAATTTTTAATAATACAGTTTTCTTTCATGTGTATTCAAACATAGCAAAATTAAAATGCTGTTTTAAAGTATACCAATCAATTAAATGTGAATGATAAAGTCAGAATAAGAAGATATCTCAGTAATGTTATTCAAGGTTATCATGATATTTCTTTATGATTTTATTACTCAGAGGCTTGCATGTATATTTGAGTAGTTAATTTTATGACAATATTGATGTTTTGAAATTATAATATAATTTTATTATTTCCCTTTTCCCTTTCTCCTTCTAACCTCTCCAGTGAAACCCCCCCTTGCTCTCTCCAAGTTTATGGCCTCTTTTTATAAATATTATTATATATACACATGTATGTATATATTTATGTATCTAGGTATGTACACACATATATATAACAAATAAATAAACCCTGCTCAGTGCATTTATGTTACCTGTGACTGACCATTTGTCTTGGATAACCAGCTGGGGCTCTTGTCTAGAGAAGACCATTTCTCTTGCTCTAAGCAGTACCCAGTTGACCATAGTTCTCTGTCTAGTGTTAAGACTCCATGAAATTTTCCTCTTCAGTGTTAGCAAGTTTACTGGTATAATAATTGTTCAGAAAGTCATGCTGATGAGACTTCATGGATGTAGCCTCCATGACATGTTTAAGAGACACAATATAGCAGGAAACTTTCTGTTCCTCTTGCTCTTATAATCTTTCTATCCTCTCATCCACAATGCTTCCCCCAGTTTTGTACATAGTAATTGAGTTGTAGATGCTTTTCTGGGGATTGCACAACACATGATCTCTTGTTCTCTGAATTTTGATGAGTTACTGTTTTCTGTATATATTGACACAGTATAGTCGACTTAATAAATGTTGATTTAAATAAAGTTTAACATGTTTTCCTAGTGTGTAACTTTTCAGAGTGTATGAAATGCTAATATATATTATGAATTCCAAAACATGGGAAATATGTTTTTCAAACTTCCTTGAAACAAACCACTTTTTCTGGAAACAGGAGGGAAAATAACATCTTTTAAGAAATAATGTTCTGAACATTTTTGTATATCATAAATATATAAACTTGAACATTGCTAGAAAAATAATGCAGGAAATATATTAAATTAAATAGAAATATGGTTTTAGCCAGGTGTAGTAGTATATACCCTTAATCCCAGTACTTGAGAGACAGAGGTAGATGATTCTCTTTGAGTTAGAGACCACTCTAGTCTAAATAGAATGTTCCAGGACAGTCAGGTTCACATAGTGAGACCCTGTCTCAAAAAGGGAACCAAAAAAAAGGAAAGAAAGAAAGAAAGAAAGAAAGAAAGAAAGAAAGAAAGAAAGAAAAGGAGGAAGAAAGAAAGCAAACAAACATAATTTATTTCTATCATAATTTGACTTATTAAAATATTATGATTTGTATAGTGAATTATTAGCAATGGATAAAGATTGAAAATAATAAAATAATTAGTGCTTATTAATAACCTTCAATATGAAACAAAATGCAACAATTAAAATAACTGTGGTTTAATTGCATTACTAACATCAAAATATGGTTTCAATGTATCATTTTGTGTAACATATTACAGAATAGGCACTTAACATGATTAAAATTTGCAATGTGTGTGTGTGTGTGTGTGTGTGTGTGTGTGTGTGTGTATAGAAAACAGAAAAGGTATACAGTCAAATGACTATTGTGCTTTCCAAAGTAGGTAGGTTTAAATTGATATTTAATGTTTACTTAATGTTTGTATTCAGTAATTCATTGGGGGTGCAATAGGGATAGGTGTTGGGGGGAACAGGAGAAGGAGATGGAGGCAGAACAGGGGTTGGTATGTACAAGGAACGAAAAAAATTAAATAAAAATATTACCTATAACTCAAAAAGAAAAAAAAACCATAAAACTGGCATGGCTGCAAGTATGATGGAATGGCAGTGTACAAAGGAGTGATTACCCAGCCCTCAGTTGAGGATGGGGGCTTTCAGAGACTCTGAAGCTCTGCAGCAGGAGCTGCCTGGTGATTATTGAGGCCTCCAAACATGCATGCTGAGCTAGATGAAACCCACTTGTCTGCAGCACATCCCTCAAGGTACTGAATGGATTGAATAGGGAAAGTGTTTCTGTGGATGATGAATGTTCCCCAAACTAAGTGGACCATGGAACACTCATCATGAAAGGCAGGTCTCTGGCAGGCTTGTGACTTTGGAACTATATGTGGAACAGATGAAATATTTGTGGGCTAATAAGTTGGTATAGACATCCTTATTAGAAAATTTTAGCCTTCTTGCAGAATTAGATTAAGAAATTAACATCTAGGAAATTAACTTTTCGGATAATCCCAGTTTACTAATACTATCTTTGTAATCACTGAGTACTTAAAGTAGGCCAGCAAATTTTTTTTTATCAAAACAAATGAAAAGTCTTTCATACACAAAAAAATATTTTTCAGTTTTTCTTTCCTTTTAGATCTTTGAATCAAAGGACTAGAAAGAATTCATAGAGTCCCTGCCTTCAAGTAGGATCAAGTTAGATCATCCCTGATGGAAACAAGACTCATTTCGATTCAAGATGGTGGTGTTCTCCCAAGTGAATCACTGTTCTGCTCATACCCAGTTGAGTTCAGTGGCTGCAATTCTCATCACACTCTCTGTGCTTTGTCCTCTGGGGACACTTTCAAATCCTAATCCTAGTTTCATCAGCAGCTTCTACTGCTAACGTCACAATCCTTAAAAGTCTTGAATCTAAGACCGACTCTAAAATCATTCATGCAATTAATTTTACTCTGTGACCAACCTGAATTTACTCTAATCGTAAAGACAACTGGCTAGGACTAGGAATAAAGATTCCATAAACCAAGATGAACCAATTTGGAGAGCTGAATTGGCAATAGGTGACTCTGTGCCTCACCAAAGAAAACCAACTGAACCTGGGCAAAGATGATCCTAAGATGCCAAGAGGCACTATGGATACAATCTTTGTGCAAACTTGTAGGAGAAGGAGAAGTATCTGGATACTTCAGGCAAATTCTCAAGGTTTCTAAGAAGTGTTCCAAGAGATGGAAGAACATATCTACTCAAAAAAAAAATGACGAAATAGCAAAAACAGACAAGGCTAGTTATGAAGGAAAAATGAAAACCTGTATTCTTCCCCAAAGGAAAACAAAGAAGTTTTTGTCCTTTGTGTTATGAGTACTGCCGGCGAATCCAAGGAGAGTGTCTGTTGTATTCACTGATAATGGTATAAGGAACTGGGAGAGCTCTGGAGCCACACTGCTGCAGATGGCAAACATCTTCTGAAAAGAAGGCTGCTACACAGAACGAACATACAAAAGGGCACTTCTGTCTTTGGAGTGATAGGAAGACCTAATGCAGAGGGGAAAGGGCGAGGGTAATCAAGGCAGAAAAGAGCAGGAAAAAGAAGGGAGGAGGAGGAGGTGAAGATGGTGAAAAGGATGAAGAAGAGAAAAGAAAAGAAAATGAAGAAGATGGGTTCTAGAACAGTGCCATTTTGTTTCCTTGTCTGCCATGTATTTAACACTCCCATAAAGAAAAACAAAAAACAGGGAAATGTAAGTATGTATAATATTGTTTTCAAACTATACAGGATCTTTTTATATAGTTCACACACTTGTGAATATGTCTTTATATAGTCCTGTTCCAGTGGTATTTTGTTGTTGTTTTTTTAATTGAAAATTCATACAATATATTCTGATCATGGTTTCCTTTCCCTTGTTTCTTCCCAGATCCTCCCCTCCTGGGACCCATCCCATTATACACCCTCGTCTTCTCTCTCTCTTTAGAAATCAAACAGGAAAAAATAACAACAAAAGAAAACAACAAAATTTAAAAACAAAATTAGTGAAATTTTCAATAGCCATTAATTTTGCCTGGGACAGGGTGTAGAGTTTGTAAATTGACATGAAAATCTAAAGCATGTTCTTGTTGGTGCACAGAACAAACTGCTTATATAGGATAGGAGTTATTTGTTTTTAACTGCTTATATGAAAATAATTTTTCTGTTAATGGAATACTCTCTGTAATTTTGAAAAAAAAGCAGTTGTTTTGTTGATAATCTGAATGATTCTGAGAAAACAATTTAAAAAATAGAAAATGATCAAATTCTCATTGTGTGTGTCATTATGTACTGTTCAATTTTCCTATTCATAGTATTCTCTAATAGTGTAGAATAAATAGAGGTGCTGGCAAGACCATAAAAACACTATACAATTACTCTTTAGGATAGCAATTCAGCACCATGGGCAGAGAGATAGATATATAAATCTAACGAATGCCTACTAATCCTGGAAGCTCATTTAATCCACTGATCCATATGTAATATGAAAATATGGTATATAGAATTGGTTTTATATTTCACTCATTGATCCAAACCTAGAGAAGAACCAAGCATTTCCTCCTGCCAATAGCCAACCTGAGTGAGTTCCATGGTCATAAAGTCACCACAGAATGATTTTATTCAGTGTTTGACTGGGGTTGGTAGTGTCTAGATTAAAGTTTCTCGGTCCTGCCCAGTCCTGTAGCATGAATCTTAAAAGGTCTTATTAATAAAATCAAACCTGAGGCCAGTTATTGGTGTGAATGCTGGAAGATCAGAGAATCAGGACAAGCCACAGCTTCCTCGCCTCTCCAGTTCCTCAGCTGGTCTTTTTTCCTCAGACTGGAAGTTTCTGAGTCCTCATCCAGAATGGATCTCAGCTGAACTGTGTTGTTCAAAAGCCTGAATGCTTAACCAGCCAAATGCTGCTAGTTTCTGGTCTTCACACCTTATATATCTTTCTCTTTCTGTCATCACTCCCTGGGATTAAAGGCTTGCTTTCTGGGATTAAAGGTGTGTGTCATCATGCTGGCTGTATCCTTGAACACACAGAGATCTGCCTAGCTCTGCCTCCCAAGTGCTGGGAGTAAAGGCATGCACCACCACTGCCCAGCTTCTGTTGTGACTTGCTCTGACCCATTTTCTTGCCACCATTTTTGGCTCCGTATCTAGTGGCTGTCTGTTCTCTGACTCCAGATAAATTTATTAGGGTGCACAATATTTTGGGGAACACAATACCACCACACAGTCTCACCCAGGCAGCACCTGTTTTTATAAACTAATCACTCAGAGGCTTAATATTATTACAAACTGTTTGGGCTATGGCTCAGGCTTATTGCTAGCTAACTCTTATATTTTAAATTAACCTATTTCTATTAATCTACATATTGCTACATGTCACATGTTTTATTACATCTTGCTCCCCTGGCAGCTTGCAGCATCTCCCTCAACTCCACCTTTCTTCTACCTGTCTCTTTGGATTTTCCACTTGGTTATAACCTGTCTTGTCATAGGCCAAGGCAGCATGTTACCAATGGTAACAGCACATATTCACAGCATACAGAAAGACCATCCCACAGAAGTAATGGGTCATTCTATGTGCACCTCCAGAACTTGGTTCACATCTTGATTTTAGCCTTATAGAAAACACTGCTAGATTATAAATCAGTTCCTTAGTGAGGTGATAAATTTGTGTTATTGCTTGGAATAGAATATTTGAGCTTCTTATCTACTTACGTGTTAAAAGCATAACCCATGATATAATAAAATGAATTAGGCCTTTGTAAAATACTCTATAGTGTTACCAGAATCTACGTGAATGAAATCAGTGCCCTTATAAAAAAGATGCCAGGTTTGGAGAGGTAGTTCATAGCTTACTTAGTGTGTATAAGGCCCTGCATTTGACTCCTTGCACCACAGAAGAAACAAGTAGACAAACAAACCAACAAACAAGCAAGAAAACAGGCAAATAAACTCACAGAGAATCAGCTCTCTTTGCAATGTGATGGCACAGTGAAAAGGCAGCATCCATGAGAAATGAGCCCTCACCAGGCACTGGATCTGCCAGCACTTTGATTTGAGCTTCCAATCTTCCAGAATTGTGAGAAACAAATTTCTGCTGTTTATAAGCCAGCAATCTATAATATTCTGTCATAGCAGTGCAGAGTAAAACAATTTTTTAAAGCAGCCAAGTTGTAGTAATTTGTTGCATAGCAATAGGAAGCCAACACAGCAGTTAGCCAGTGCCTGTGCTACCATTAGGGGAAGATATAATATCTTAGTTTCTCAAGTTCACATACAAAGAAAAAGCTATACTTTCCCTACCACAGCTACATGCAAACCAAGTTTGGGTGTGAAGATTTTGTTCTTTGAGATTATGAAGAGTGAATGAGACACTTGGAGGCCATGAAAGAGCTAGGTTCATTTTCTTAGTGGGAGGTCTGAGAACCTTTGTGGGCTTAGAGGCAACTCACAATGTTGATTCATGTTCAAGAACATGGGCATGCATGCTAGAAGTCAAGAGTTGACAGGGGGCATCTTGGAGGTTTACAGCACAGTCTTTATATTTTAATAAACATTTAGTTAACATTTCATATAATTTAATTGATTTAGGCTTATACATCTGTCTTAACTCTCTTTTCCTATCTACCAGCTGGCCTGTGTTGTTAAAATTCTGTTTCCCACTTTGGTCTATACAATTATGAGTAATATTTTAGTACATATTTTGAAAATGTGACACATATTTGTAAGCTTTTGAATAAAATATAAATTCTGCCTCCTAAATTTAATCATATAGGATATTTTAACTACCTTTTTCTCCATGTCATATGCATATTTGATACACACTTGCAGACACCCATGTGTGGATTTGCATATATATATATATATATATATATATATATATATATATATATGACTTCAAAATAATGATGCTATTGTTGTTTAGATCAATATTTTATCACATTTACCCATAGTTTATGCTAGTTTAATAATTTCTTCTTGTACTTCTGAGAATACTAGTAGTATCTGGTTTTAAGTCTCCAGAACTGAATTTTATATTTTCTTTTGAGTACACCTTTAGAATTTGAATTATTTATATTTTTCTTTGCTTGTCAATAAGTTTCAGAGATTGTACTGAAGATACTCTTATAGGATATAAAATTTAAGTTAACACCATTTTCTTCTTTTCCACGATCCTCTAAATATTGCATTTCATAACTTTCTCAATCTATCAGGGGAATACTGCTTTTTTTTTCAGTCTTCAAGATTAGTTAAAAATCTTCCTTAGTTTCCAAACATTTGTACACTTGTACTCCATTTTTAAGTGGGTGTATGTTGGTAGCAAGTCTTGGATCTAAATCTGAATACCTAGCTTGAGAAAATTACCTTTCATTGTCTCTTTAATTTTTTATTCTAGCCTTGTCTCCTTGTTTATTGTGAGTAGATATCTGCATATACCCCCTGTAGGCCTCAAATCTGTGATCTTTCTGCTTCAGTCTACAAGAAAGAAATTAGTCAGTTATTATGCTATTTTGAATCCAGTTTGGAAGTACCCATTTAAAGTTACACTCAGGGTTGAAAGTAAAATTTCCTAACCTGAGATGTACCCCTTTCTCATCATTTAACTTCAACCGTATCTTCTCTTGATCATCAGGATCAACTTACTTTTCCAATATAGTTGTTTAACTGTGTCACTTTTGTTCTGAAGAGATTCAATGACCAAAAGATAAATGTGACTGTAAATCTGAGAGAATTCTTACTCTGTTCCTGATAGATAAAACCTCTTTCTGGCAATACCCTTCCTTCAACCCAGAAAAGCTCAATTTTTGAGCTGGAAAAACCTATTCTCCTGAATTCATCTCTGAGACTAATGGAGAATGGCATATGTATAGCCACATGTTTTGTGCTTTGAATTTTAATTTTCAGTGGCTCAGAAGATACAATGACTATTAAAGCAAATTATACACCTTGAAGATTGGTCTCTGAAACTTTTCTGGACAAAGCAATCCCTTCATCATGGCCCTAAGAGCCCATTCTTGTTATCATTTTGTTGGGAGTATTTCAGTGATGTTGCTGTGTCTGGAAAAAACAGTGGGTTCTATCATTATGACCCTGAAGTTTTACTTGCTTCAGAATAAAAGTGGATGACTTATTAGAAACAATAAAGTGGGAAATACTAGGAAAATCAACAGATATTTTTGAATTCATGATAGGGTGCTGACTTCTGATTGCATGGTGTGTTGAAGTGGCAGAAGTTTCTTCTAGGAGACAGTCACTCATGGTGACAGGAGAGCTACAAGATGGTAAGATCAATCGCACCAGAACACTTTCAGTTTCCACTAGTGAGAAGTTTGCTAGCATTCCATCAGCAAGTTTAGTCCCACAGTGAGCTAAATGTCAAATAGTAGAGACATATGTTTTTTTTTTCCTATAAATGTTGGACTAAGGAAATAATGGATACTTTAGAATAGTCGAGTCTACCCCAGTCTTCAGTATTGCTCATAGACACCATTAACCCGTTAATGTCAATATAGTCTTAACATTTATGAATCCCAAATTTTTGGAAGATCTTGGTATAGAGGTATTCACTAATTCAAGCTCTAGATGTGGATCCTTTTCATCTAGAAAAACATTCACACAAAAATCCAACCAACCATCTATTCCATTATCAGGTACATATATAGTCATCATGTCATATGAAATAGGGCTGGATAAAAATCAAAGTATATCTCAATTTGGAAAGAGGGAAACAATAAAACTATGTAACTAGTTCCTACAAGTTTGTAATTTATTTTCATCAAAATTCATGGGGAATTTAGGATATATGGGATGCTGCTTGCTTAGATCTTGTTACAGTCCCTTGAAGAAGCTTCCAAGCCTATTACTGTCCATTGTTCTTGAGTCTGTTTTTGTTTTTTTTGTTTGTTTGTTTGTTTTGGGTTTTTGAGACAGGGTTTCTCCACGTAGTTTTGGTGAAGTCTGTTTTTTGAAGCTACTACCTTTTCTAGAGTCCCCTTGAATCATCTCTGAAAAGATGGCAACAGAGTACACCCTTTGGATCACCACATGGCTTTTTTTTTTCACAATAAGTTGTAGATTGAGAAGCTGTTTTATATCTCAACAACTCTTAATCATATTTATTCCATGTTAGCAGTAATTTTTATAAATAAAGGTTTTAAGAACTTTTAGGATTTGGGATATAGTTGAGTCACATCAAGTAGCCTAATTCTGACTTAGTAATTTAATTATGTAAATACTAAACACATCATGGCTTAGTGGACTCATGACCTAACTTAGTGTGAGCATTCTCTTATCTAACTGATAAATCAATATGACTCCATTTAATAATGGCATAAGTTTTAACAATGGTTTTGATAGACACAATGACATATTGCTATGACTTTATATGACTCCAAGACAGGACTTGTTTGGGGCCAGTGAGGACATAAAAAAAGGATAGCCATATGGATACATAGACACAGAAAATGTTTGTGCCCTTTAGACTAGACTGGGCTCTCTGATGAAGAAAACTTAGTGCTTTGGAAGTTCAGTCTGTTTGTTATTTACAATTGAACAGGGAAGCAGGGTTAGAGCATATAACTGAACAAAGAGGTGGAACTAGTACATGTTGTGTGATATTTTTTATCACATTCTGAAAATAAAGTTTGTTTTGAGTCAGAAGAAGCAGCTAGCCATTAGCTGACCAAAATTAAACATAGAGGTTTTGGAGGACTGAGGGCAGATAGAAGACAGGAAGTAGTAAGTAAGGGCTTAAACAGAATCTCAGCTTTTTTGGGTGGAGGACAGGAAGAGAAAGGAGGTCACTGGTGGCTTCTCCACTGCTTCTCTGATCTTTCAGGTTCTTACCCCATTAGCTGACTCACAATTTCTACTGATAAAGAATAATTAGATAAATGCTTCACATGGTGTCCAACTCAAGACATAAAATCATGAGATGGCTGCTCATCCCTGGCTTTGCAGCCACTGCCAATACACCAGCTGGAGCAGCCACCACCAGAGCCACCACATCACCAGCTGGTTTTTCCTTTTTTGCCCCAAGCCCTCTGAGCAGGTCTCTGTAACAGCTTCCAGCTGCCACCCAAACTCTACAGGCCTCAAACTCCAAAGGTTCCTGGGCTCCAAATGGAGTTAGCTGACCATGACTAGCTGGCTACTGCCACACATGCTTCTTCTGAACACTGCCCTGTGTCTACTGTTAAGGTGGCTGGCTCTTCTCCCCATAGGTGGCAGGCTTCCCTCAGACTCCCTGCTTGGGTTGCTGTCACACTAGGTTAGCCACCTCAATACCTGCTCAGGCTTCTATTGTTGCAATAGAAAAAACTCTCAGCACACAGCTACACATGAGCAACTAGAGCTGCCCTTAGCCAGCTACACAGAAAAACCAAAAAAAAAAAAAAAAAAAAAGAAAATCAACTTTAACTTACACATTTTGGTAGGCATCCTCAACACTATTCAGAAGTTAACTGGAATCCTATAGAAATGTTAGGTTTGAAGAGATTTAAGATGCAATAGTTTCATATGGTATGATAAATTTATGGGCCACTCAGAACAGAATTATTCCACAAGGCTGGAAAGATTTAGTTACAGCAGTGTTAGAAGTTGGTCCTTAGTTACAATGGAGAACCTGGTGGAGAGCTGAAGCTACAGTCATCAAACAACAAGGTAGGGCTAGACATTATAAGATTTTGCAGGATCAAATCCTCACTGAAGGTCATTATGCCGAACTGGAAAGGCAGATTACATTTGCCGATCACACCTTGGACCTATGCCCTACAGCAGCTTTTAATGTTTGAGACAAGATTGAACAACTGGGAAAGAGAATTGAACCATTTACTAAAATTATACAAGGCCCAAAAGAAGTCTTCACTGTTTTTTTTTTTTTTTTTTTAACAAACCTTGACTTGAGCTGTAAATAGAAAAATAACAAATCCAGAAGGTAGGTGAATATTAATTGAACCTTCTGCTTTTGAAAATGCTGATTTAGAATGTAAAAGGGTGATCAGACCTTTAAAGGCAAGATCATCACCCATGGATGAATCAATTAGAAATACAGATGATATTGGACCTCACAAATGATGATATTTGGATAGGAGAAAGGACTTCTAAAATTTTTAAGAAAAAAATCAAAAGGTTAGATGTTTTAATTGTGGTAAACAAGATCATGTGAAAAGGGATTTTAGGCAAAGCATTCATAGGAATAATGTGTTTTTTTTTTTTTTTTCCTAGAGAGATTCCAAGCAGAAGCCTTCAGCCTTTTGGAATATGCAGAAGTTGTGAAAAAGGCTGATATTGGAGTAAAGAATGCAGATCAACATGGGACAGGCACCAGGCGGTGGTGGGGCACACCTTTAATCCCAGCACTCAGGAGGAAGAGGTAGGTGGATCTCCGTGAGTTTAAGGCCAGCCTGGTCTACCAAGCGAGTTCCAGGGAAGGCGCAAAGCTACACAGAAAAACCCTGTCTTGAAAAAAAAAAAACAAAACAAAAAAAAAAACATGGACAGGCAAGGCACTACAGGAGGACATGCTACCAGACCTGCAATGCAGTACATGGAGGACACAGATGACAGAGCTGGGGAATATTCCTGCATCTTCCTTCCTTTGTCATTAGGAAATACCTTAGAAGGCCTTTAGTTCAGTCATTCCCTGTCAGCATAGATCAATTAAAAGACTTAATGTGTGTTTTGGAAAACCATTCTGCTCTGGATGACAGAACAGTTTTAGAAGATAAAACAAAATTTTGAGGAGAAACAGAAAGCAAATATTTTGATGAACTATAAAAGATCAAAGACCAAAATTAAAAATATGAATAAATGGCATTGTAATTGAGTACTTGGTAGACACAGGAGCAAATGTAACAATAATTGCACAAAAATCTTGGCATCCAAATTGGTCTCTTCAGGAGGTAAATGTTCAGCTTTTAGGGATTGGAACTTTGTCTCAGGTAAAACAAAGTGCAAGATGGGTAAAATGTATAGGGACAGAAGGGTGGAGAGGAAAATTAAAGCCATATGTGGCTAATATATCAATGAATTCATGGGGACATGATTTGTTGCAGCAATGGAATACCCAGATTAACATTCCTCTAATCTCAGAAAGAAACTATAAATTAACATATGTTTCTGAGAAAAATATTAAATGTTATTATCAAAAACAGTCACTGACCATTCAAGATGTACAGGGAACATCAGCTGCTTATTTTTTTTTACAGGTATCAACAGTCTTATCTTTAAAATGGTTAACTGACAAACCTGTCCATGTGGAATAATGGCCTTTGATACCAGAAAAAAATACAGGCATTAGAACTATTGGTATAGGAGCAGCTAAATGCTCAACATATTAAAGAATTGACCAGTCCTTGTAATTCTCCTATGTTTGTCATTAAAAAGAAATCTGAAAAATGTAAAATGGTAATAGATCTCAGAGTTATCAATAAGGTGATTCAGCCAATGGGCTCTTTACAGCTTGGAGTTCCCTTGTCTTCTCTATTACCTAAATGATGGTCTATTACAATGATTGATTTAAAAGGCTGCTTTTTTTAACTATACCTTTGTAAGAACAGGATAGAGAAAAATTTGCCTTCACAGTGCCTACTTATAATAATTCCCAGTTTGTTAAAAGTTATTAGTGGAAAGTTCTTTCACAAGGAATGCAAAACAGCCTTACCTGTGTCAATATTTGGTACAACAGCCATTGTAAATAATTTGTAATCAGTTTATTCTATCTATAATTTACCATTATATGGAATATATCTCACTAACTGATTCAGAAGCAGATGCTGTAAAGAAAATGTTTGAATAAGTAAAAGAAAAAAAACTTTCCCTTGTTGGGGATTACAAATTACTCCTAAAAAACAAAAAGAAGAGATTCTATTAATTACCTAATATATAAGATAGGTTTACAGCCAGGCAGTGGTAGTGCATGCCTTTAATCCCAGCACTCCAGAGGCAGAGCCAGGTGGATCTCTTGAGTTCAAGGCCAGACTGGGCTACAAAGTGAGATCCAGGAAAGGCACAAAGCTACACAGAGAAACCCTGTCTCGGAAAAACAACAACAACAAAAAAGATAGGTTTACAAATAATTCAACTACAGAAAGTACATATCAGGAGAGATCAATTATAAACTCTTAATGATTTTCAAAAATTGCTGGGAGGTATTAACTGGCTATAGCCCATAACTGAATTGACAGTTCAAAAACTAATTTATTTCAAACCTTACAAGGATATAAAAACTTAAATAGTCCAAGAAAATTATCAACTGAGGCTGAGAGAGAATGGCTTTGGTAGAAAAGAAGTTACATGATGCATATGTGGATCATTTCAACCCACAATTTGATTGTATTCTGGTTATTTTACCTTCTCTGCATTCTCCTACAAAAATCCTAATGCAATAAGAAGATAATAACTTAGAATGAATATTTTTACCACACAAACAGAGTAAAAATGTTAATGGTCTCTGTAGAAAATTTTTAAAAGGAAAATTTAGATTTCATCAATTAGCAGGATTTGACCCAGCAGAAATTGTGGTATCTTTTACTAATATTGAAATTTCCACATTATGGACAGAAAATGAACATTGGGAAAAAATTTGCAATATTTTTGGGGAGAAATTAGCAACAAATATCCCCAAAGCAAGGGACTTTATAAAGATAACTAATAGGATCCTTCCTTACATTGTACAGGAAACACCAATTTCTGGAGCCCCTACAGTCTATCCTGATGCAAACATATCAGGAAAGGCAGTTTATAAGCCAGGAAATTTAAGTAAAGTGGCTCTAAGCCCTTATGATTCTATTCAAAAGTTAAAATTATAAGCTATTCTTATGGGATTAGATTTTTGTAGGACCTCTTAATACAGTTACTGACTCTCAATATGCAGAAAGAATTGTTTTAAATATTGAAACTGCTGAACTTATTCCAGAGGATTCAGAATTAACTTTATTATTTATTCAAGTACAATAAATAATCAGAAATAGAAATCATCACTTGTATGTAACACGTATCAGATCCCATGCAGGTCTATAGGCCCTCTAGCACAAGTTAATGACGAAACTGATCATATATTGGTAGGAAATGTGTTAGAAGTCTCAGAATTTCATAAGAAATATCATGTTATAGCTAGTGTTTGAATAAAGATTTTTCTATCACTTAGCAATAGATAGAAAAAGGCAAAGGCAGTTTCTTGTCCAGTGACTAACTTTTGGCATAAAGAAAGTAAACTCTGAATTTTGAAGGACTGGTCAACCTTGTCTTGGCAAGATTTAACAGTTGTTTTCTTTTGTACACCAACATCCACCCTATCTATGATCTGCTGGAGGACATGAAGGGGTCTGACTCTCAGACTCAAAGCTGCAGTATCTCCACAACACAGAGAAACTACAAGATATCCATGAAGAGTCCCAACATCAATAGTATAGCAAAAACCATGAGCTTTGAACCAGGCCAATGACTCTTTGCAATGAACACTTGCAAGTAAAGATATATGGATAAAAGCGTTTACTGCCTGACTCACTATATCACACTGCAGCTCCCATGATAAAATTTTTAATTTTTTTCCTTTTTTCTCTTAAATTTTGTTTTTTTTGGGGGGGGGGGGAGGGGATTGCAGGGGCAGAGGGTCAATTGAAGGGACAGGAAATGAATGGACTCAAGGTGCATTGAATGAAAGATACATTGAATAAATGAAAATAAAGCTTTAAAAAAGCTGAATGGCTGATAGGGAGGGAGAAGTTATAAGCAGGACTTTCAGGCAGGGAGATTAAGTACAGGGAGAGTAAGTAGGAGAAGGAATTTAGGCTCAAAGGAGAAGGCAAAAAAGGCACCAGAGAAACACTGGGGCCAGATAGACAGACACAGATGAAGCAGGAAAGTAAGACATGCAGAATGAAAGAAAAGTAAAAAGCCCTGGGGCAGAACATAGATGATAGAAACAGGTTAAATTAAGTTAAAAGAGCTAGTGGGACAAGCCTAAGCTAAAGCCAAGCATTCATAATTAATAACAAGTCTCTGTGTCATTATTTGGGAGCTAGTGATGGCCCAAAGAAAATTCCAAGTAGATATTTTTTTTCTTATCTGCTGTTTGTGCAATAGTTCAAATGTGTCCCCTCTAAACCTTAGGTGTACATATTTAATGGCAGCTGTAAAGAAGTGTTTTTGACATGAGTACTCCTACTATCCTACATGGAATTAAAGCATTTATAATTGAAGGTTTATATCAGAGAATGTAAACTAAAAGTACTTTGAATTCCATTTCTGCTGTGGGATGATCCGTATGTTAAATGTGTTGCTCTGTTTAGTTAACAAATAAAACACTGATTGGCCAGTAGCCAGGCAGGAAGTATAGGCGGGACAAGGAAAGAGGAGAATTATGGGAAGTGGAAGGCTGAGGCAGAGAGACATTGCCAGCCATTATGTCTGGCAGTCAGATGTTAAGACACTGGTAAGCCACGAGCCACATGGCAACTTATAGATTAATAAAAATTGGTTAATTTAAGATAGAACAGTTAGCAAGAAACCTGCCATAGCCATACAGTTTATAAGAAACATAAGTCTGTGTATTTATTAGGTTGGGTCTGAGCGGCTGCAGGACTGGTGGGTGGAAGAGATTTGTCCTGAAAGTAGGCCAGGTAGGACTGGAGAAATCTCCAGCTATACATTTCACTGTAGTCAGAATGGCTAATATCAAACAACACCCAAAACAAAAATAAATGAGGAGGGTATGGAGAAAGAGGAACACTTATTAATTGTTAGTAAGTGTATAGAATGGTATAGCTTATGAATGTCAGTATAGAGTTTTCTCAACAACTAAAATTAGAATTACCAAGGTGACCCAGCAATACTACTCCTGAGTATTTTTCTAATGACTCCAAGTCAACATATCACTCACAAAGATAACTTGCATATTCATGTTCACTATTGAGGTATTCCCACTCTCCAGATGTTGGATTCAGCCTAGATGTCCATTAATAAGTGATTAAGGAAAATATGATTCATGTACACAATGCAATTTTATTCATCCATAGACAAAATTAAAATCATGACTTTTCAGGGAAATTGGTGGAACTTTACATTATTATCTTAAGCAAAGTATCACAGACTCAGAAAGACAAATACTACTGTTTTATCTTAAAAGACTGTCTCATATTTCTCTCTCCCAGTCTCTTCCTCATCTGTCTGTCTACCTACCTACCTATCTACCTATCTATCTATCTACCTACCTACCTATATCTATCATCTTTCTATCTGATATATATGTATATATATATATATATATATATATACATATATCCCTCTCTCTCTCTCTCTCTCTCTCTCTCTCTCTCTCTCTCTCTCGTGTGTGTGTGTGTGTGTGTGTGTGTGTGTGTGTGTGTGTGTGTGTGTTTGTGTGGAGGTGATCTAGTTTATGAAACTAGAAAAGGGACCAAAGGGGAAATGTTTTGTCTTTTAATTTTCCGAACTCTGCAAAAAGGGAAATGGGTTTTAAAAAAGGTTTAGGTAATAGGGAAAAAATAAGACTAGAGGACAACAAAGAACATGCAACAAAAGAGCAGAAAGGAGGTGAATGAAAGGGGGACCATTAGAAAGTGGGTGAGATTTGGGGAGGGGAGGGATAATAGCATCAGCAAAAACAAAATCTATGTGTAAACCTTGTAGTGAAACCCATTATTTTATATACTGAATTAAAATAAAGGGTAAAATAATAAAATAAATTAAAAGTTGTTTAATGCATTATTTATGAGCCTCATTTTTCCTTCAAACTTCTACCACATGAGGACTTGCTTTGGAGGAGAGGGCAGTAAGGTACCATGTGAAGAAGAGAACAGTCTTACACCTGAGTGTGATGGCACCTTGGGGTACTTCTAAGCCCCCATAATGGTGTTAAATAAATCAGTTCTGTTCTTCATATATTTCCCAGTGTCAAATATTTGTATAGCTCCACAAATGGGCTGAGATATACAGTTTTCACTTTCAGGGACTGCCCAATGCTCTCAGGCCATCAGTCAGTGGTGTGCTGGTAGATCTTAAGTCAGATCTGTCCCAGGCACAGATACTCTGGTGGCTTCCCAGTTTGTATAGAGTAAAAGCAGAGAATCTGTGATAACAGAAGTGTCACACGATCTGTCCCATATTTACCTTCCTAGTTCACTTGTCCCAAATGAACTCATCTTTCTTTTTAAACAACAAACATTCCCTTAGGCCTTTGCAATTGTTTTGCAATTGGCCTGGAACACTGTCCTTTGCCACTGTCCTCTGATCTCAAGTCCACATTGCCTTTCTCAGTAGGTTCTTTAATCTCATATCTATTTACAAATTCCCATTTCTTTCTTTCTTTTTCTCCTTTCCGTATCATGTCACTTATCTTTAAGTTAATTCTGTTGATTTTCCACCCAACTTCTGGAATAAGCTTCATTGGTACAGTTTTGTCACTTGCTTTGTTATTTTTTTCTGCATTTATGGTGCCTGAGAGTCATCCAACAAAAATATTTGCTGAGTAATTGAAAGAAGTAGTTTTAAAGTCTAGTTATTTACAAGGCCCTGGAGTCTGTTTTTTTCATTTCTGACAAGGCAACTATTGCTGAAGACACCATGTCTTCACTTCAGAAACAGAACCCAGAAACTCCTAATCTGGAACTGACCTGGAAGCACACCTCCTTGAGGACTAGCTTTCACAGTATAGAAAAATTCTATGCAAGCTTCCAAAGGAAGGAGACAAATAGCCCAATTATGTCCTACCCATTTATGATACCTATGAACCACATCAACAAGGAGCACAGTGCACTGAGTACTTAGCTAGATTTCCAGTACTAGTCATGGACTCCCTCTTGTTGATCAGGGCTTAAGTTCAATTATAGAGTTGTTGGTTACTTCCAGAGTATGTGTAAAATGACTGTGCCCATAGAATTAATTATTGCACTGTGCTCCTTGTTGATGTGACTTAACTTCCACCTCTGGGGGATACCCATAGGCAATAGCAATAGCTTTTATGTTTTGAGAGTTATTTAGACAGCCCTAGCCAACAACTCAAAAGAGAAATATCTGGTATTGGGAGTTTTGTTAGGTGCTTCTTGGCTCTTGCAGGGAGCACCATCAGCCAAGATGAGAAATGTTCATTAAAATTATGTGTGTGTGTGTGTGTGTGTGTGTGTGTGTGTGTGTGTGTACACAAGTACACATATATAACATAAATGCACAGTATATGTATACAAATATATATATATGTATATATATATTTGTACATTGAATTATATGTATTATAGGTTTTTTAGGTAAAGAGTTAATAATATGATTCTTTGTGGATTTTTTCATCCATTCATATTGTTATTTTACCTCGTTACCTCCTTCTCTTGTATTTATATCCTCCCTTTCCCTAAGTAGCCCCACCCTCTTCTTCCGTTTTTCCTGCTAAGTCACTTGAATTTTGCTTTTCCCCCTCCCCTTCCTCCCAACAGATTCTGTGAAAACTTTCCTCCCCCTTTACTAGGAGCCCCCTTTTCCCAGTTCCTTGATCAGATCACTTGTGCCTTGATAATCCCATCCCTAGAACTGTGATCAGCTTTAGGTTTCTTTCATTGTTTTTGTTGTTCTTTCAGTTCCACACATGGTAAAGTATAACACAGATACTGTTAAGATATCACTTTCAACAGAGTCTGAGGTTGAAATAATGGATTCCAAAGTGTTAATCGCATGTAGATGATGTTGATAGGAATTCCATGCATACATACCTAGATCTGTTTTTCATTTAGAAGCTAATCACCTCAGCCATAATTAGATTAGATATTCTGGGAAAGAATATATGGAATATAGCACTCATTATTTGTAATATCACCACTCATATTAAATTATTTCCTCTAAATAACTTATAAACATTGTGTGTTTGCAATTTACATGACAGAGTTTATTTTCTGGAAACCTGTCTCCTTAGGTCTTGCACTTCATGGCAAATATTGTCATTACTTACCCAGATATTCAGGCTAAAGTCTTGAGAGTCATTTTGGCTTCTCCTCTTTCCCACTCCAAAGAATGTACAACACACACACACACACACACACACACACACACACACACACCACAGACATACACACATGCCCATATAATATCTATACATAATAAAATTCATCAAAATGAGGCTGCTGCTCTAAAGTACCTACACGTGCTCTAGTTTAAGATGGTGTTTTTCTCCTGAACAATAAATATACTGTCTTTTAGTGCATTTTTCTGACGTCTATTCTTGACCATGTGATCTATTATTCACATGAAGCTAGACTTTTAAAGACAACAATCAGAGGATGCCACTGTTTCCAATGCATATTGAAAAATCTAAATTCCATTAAGTGGCACACAGTGCTATGTTACATAAGACTTGGTAGTTCTTGTAATTTTAATATGATATGTCCATTGGCTCCTGTGTTTGAATTCCTAGTCCTGTGCCAACAGCGGTATTCAGGAAGGTTATGGAACCTGTAGGAGATGGAACCTCACAGGGGGAAGTATGTCACTCAGGAATAGGCTTTGAGATTTTATAACCTGGCTTGGCTTTCTCTGCTTCATGAATGTCAATCTAATGTAACCAACCAGCTTCCTGTTCCTGCTGCCATGCCTTCCCTGCTAGTAGCCATGTCTTCCTTCTCCTGTTGGACTCTACACTCTAGAATTATAAGCCAAAATAAAACCTTTCTTCTGTAAGTTGTTTTGGTCAGAATATTTTCTTACGACAGAAAAGAAACCAGCCAGGCGGTGGTGGCGCATGCCTTTAATCCCAGCACTTAGGAGGCAGAGGAAGGTGGATCCTGTTGAGTTCAAGGCCAGCCTGGGCTACAGAGTGAGTTCCAGAAGATGCTCCATAGCTACACAGAGAAACCCTGTCTGGAAAAACCACACATACAAAAAAGAAACCAGATTACTGTTCCTTTCATTACTAGCCCTTCAGCTTTTGTCTTTACTTGTGAGAATTCAGCCACTCTCATTGTTTTTCTATTTTTAAGTTGTATAAACTGTTTATAACCTTGGGCCTTTGAAATTCATAGTTCTTCTGAATGAAACATCATTATTATAGTTCAGAATCTGGCTCCTCATGTGCCTAGTCTCAACTCAACAATCATTTTCTCATAGTTATTTAAAACAGCTCTGTGTATTAAACATGCTGTTTATTTCCTTCAAATCATTTCAAATTCATGAAATATGTATTTGCTGCTCCCTAAGTATTCATGTGTCTACCTCCACCCAAAAGATCTTCATCTGCTTAGGGCTTTGTTAAGAGTCCAAGTGTAGGAAAAAAATGATGCTGCAAAGTAAGCTTCCAAAGTATTTATAGAATAACTGGTAATAGAATGTATGTTAGATTAGTCAAAGAATGTTTATAATGAATCTCAGAAATTACTACATTCTTGTGCCCCTGCCTCTGAGCTTTCATAACAAATATTCATTTTTAAGTTGTCTCATTCTGGGAAACTCAGCATGTGTGTAGACTGTGGTGAACAGGCCTGAGTTAGGTTGTGTCTATTTTTAAAGCAACTGGCTCAGAGGTTCACCCTAATGGACTACTCTATAATCCTAAAATTTTCTTTGTATCCCCATAAGATACAGCGCCCCCCTCCAGCAGGAAGTAGTAAGACAAACTATGCCCACATTCCCAAAATTATCAAGCTGGCTTTGGAGATAAAATTGGCTCACTCCTTCTCTAAACCAAGACATATTGCTAAAAGAAAAGGTTAAGAGATTCTTGTGTCCCAAATCAGAAGAGCCCTCTGGTGTGGGACAGACAAAACCACTATTTTATTTAAAACAGGTTGATTATAAATGCGATCTCTTTCTAAAGATAAAAAGGGGATATGATATAGATATGATAGGATGAAAGGGTAGATTAATGAACTTACTTCTAAAAGAGCAACAACTCATTTAAAATGTTTTACATTGGTATAGATTTTAGTCTATTGATATGAACTTAAAGTTAATTTTGTTATACTGTGTGTATATTTCTAATTGTATTTTAAATTGAAATGGATAATTAAAAATAGATTAATAATTAGTCATCTATGATAATCATACTCGTAGCCATGTTAGTTAAGTCTTCTAGATATACAGAGAGATATTTCAGATAGACAGGTAATCCTCAAACACTTCAAAGGTCTACAGAATATGGCATTTAAAATATTTTTAAAATTTAGACTTTCTGGACAGTGAGACATGTCTGCTCCTGGCAGCACCGATTTACTTCAGAGAGGAGGATGGGCATTAAAGACACTTCATATCTTATCTTCACCTGGGCAAAAATAGCCATTTGGACAAGAAACTGTTCTTGCCTGGACTGCTTGATCGACTGGACATGCAGGACCCATAGAAAGGTGACCACTAAACTTTGCTTGACAAAATGGTCCTTCAGGTTCCTGCTTCACAGAGGAAACTGTCAGACATTCTACAGGACACTGAGAGAAGTGACTGAGAGACTCTAGTCCTGTGGGCTGAAGACAAATGCCCCAACTTTACAAAGGAACATTAGGTGACTGTCCAGGCTGCCAGCTGTCTCTGTCTACTCTTACAAGACTCCTGAAAAATGCTTACATCCTTCTCCTGGTTCTCAGGTAATATTATATCCTTCTGAGGTCTTTGATATGGTTGAAGACTAGATAGTTATAATTTCCTCAGTTATGATCCAAAATAAGTTAGATATAAAACTTTAGACTCACAAATATAAGATAGATAGGATATCTTTAATATTGTAACTGTAATTCTTGCTTGATAATTGTTTTGTTATATGTAATTTTACTATGTATAAGTTAAAACCATCCTTTAAAAAAAAAAAGAAAAGGGGAAGTGCTGTGGATATTGCTCTGTGTGCTTTCTTGGTTGGGTCTGAGTGACTGTGGGACTGGCAGGTGAGAGAGATTTGTCCTGACTGGGCCAGGCAGGAAAACTCCAACTACACTTAGGTAAATACAGATCTGTATATGCCATTGTATTTCAGTATAGTGGGGATGGGGGCACCAGCAACACCGGGATTCTATTTTTCCTCCTTTCCTTTTTTCCTTCCTTTCATTAATTGAAAACAGATTTTTTACTTGCACAATTCATCAAAACCAATGTTTTCCTCCCTCTACTCCTTCCAACTCCTGTCCACTTCCTCTCTCCTCAGATCCATTTCCCCTCCATTTCCTTTTCAGAAAAGAGCAGGCCTCCAAGAAATGACAGCTAAATAGGATGTAATGACAAGGGAAAAGCCCTCATATCAAGGCTTGACAGGGCAACCCAGGAGGAGGAAGAGTCTCAAGGGCAGGCAAAAGAGTCAGGGACACACCCATTTCCACTCTTATAAGTTCCACAAACACCAAACTAACAGCCACAACATATATATGCAGGACTTGGTGAAAACCCCTGCAGATCCATTGCCTACTGTTCCAGTCTCTGCGAGCTCATGTGAGCTCTACTTAGTTGATTCAGTGAACCATGTTCTCCTGGTATTCTCCATCCCTCATGACTCCTACAGTCTTTCCTCCTCCTCTTCCACATGGTTCCTTGATCTCTGACAGAAGGGATCTGATGGAGACTTCCAGTTTAGACTTTCTTTTCTCAGAATATCTGGCTGTGGGTCTCTGTAACTGCTCCCATCTGTTGCTAGAGGAAACTTCTCTGATGAAGACTGGATATGGCACCAGTCAATGAGTATAGCAGAATATTAGGGATCATTTCATAAATGTTTTTTCATCAGTCATGTTTGGTTATACCTTATGACTCTGGGTTATCCAGTCTCTGGTTTCTGGCCATCCAAACAGTGTTCTGCATAGACTCCCTCTTGTGGAGTGGGTCTAAAGTCAACCAGACATTGGTTGGCCACTCCCACAAGTTCTGTGTCACCATTACCCTAGCACATCTTACAAGTAGGACACATTTTAGGTGGGAGGTTTGTGGCTGAGTTAGTGTACTGGTTTCTTTTTCTGTAGCCTGCAAAGTACCCTCTACAGCCAGAGACTAAATGTAGGGGTGAAGGCAGATTGAAGGCACCAGCTCAGTCTCTCTATGTTTAATGAGACGAGTAGAAAGTTCTCCTTGGCAATGAGGCTTTGCTATCAGTTTTTACAGAGTGACCTTCTCTCTAAGTATCAGCTTTGATTATTTATGGATCTCCACCTGATCTCCTTGGTGAACAACTCAGTCAAATATAACCCACTCCCACCATTGGAAGCCTTACCTAGCTACAAAAGATGACTAGTTTAGAACTTGTATCCTATATTACTAGGGTCCTTACAAGGGTCACCCAACAGCTAGCTCAGTCGGTAGAGCATGAGACTCTTAATCTCAGGGTCGTGGGTTCGTGCCCCACATTGGGAGCCAGATATTGGTGAAATTATTAAGGCCACTCCATGTGGTTAAAAGGGAGGTTTATTTAGTGGCATAACTTACAAGTGAAGGGATAGGTTGCAGGCTCTGGCAAAGGTATGTCACAATCCGATGGTATTCTCTGGAGAACTCTGCTCAGTCTACCTCCAGCATCCAAGGTCCTGGAACCAAGAGAGCTCCAGCATCCAGAACTCAGTTCTTCAATGTCCTCTCTCAGGCCCACCTTGTAGGCATGACCATTACCAAAGCCTCAGTGGGGCTTGGAACTTCCAGGTCAAAGCTGGAATGGCTACCCACTACAATAATTGGCTATGTTTTTATTATTCCCCAAAATAAATAATACTCATTTATGACAAAAGGAAAAAAAATCACTTGTCTCATAGGTCTTTATATGAATGGTATCAGGTACAGCTACATTCCTATGGAAGTGAATTGTTCAACTCTTCTACTCTTAACCTTTGGTTGAAGCCAAATATTTGAATTTTCAACTTATTATAAAACACAACTAAACAAAATTCTTTCTGTTGATCATTAAGAACAAGTATGTAAATTTCTGGTAGTCTAAATCAATACTATACATTTTTGAATTAAATACATAATATAGCCATTTAATAATATACCTTATTGTAACTTTACTGGTTTGTTTTTAAGACAGGGAAATACCTCTTTCTAGTGTACCCTGCTGGAAGAATCAGTTGGGTAAAGAACCATAAAGTAATTGAGTGAATTGCCTTTTCTGGTGTTTAATTACGTTGGATAGTGATACTTTTGTGTGGGAAGCAGGAACACCCTAGGGAGTTGTCTTTCCAAAATGATAGAATAACAGTTGACATTTTAGAGCTTCATTTGTGATCATCATAATAATACATGTTAGCATATGACCAATATCTATCCAACTCTTGTTTTTATAGTCTAATGAAATATGTTATAATCATGTTAGTATCCTAAAACATATGTATTGTTATCACTTGTTTCTCTCAGATCAATGGAAACTTCCTCCCCCAATTCCTTTGAGAACTTATTAGATCATAGGCTTTCTCATTTATTAATCACTGTTTCTGGTGAAACAGGGGGTCATGAAGGAGATCTAGTAATAATGCCACTAGCTCCAAAGTTTCCAGTTCATTGACTATCATTGACTGATAATAAAAGGGGAAACCAATGAAAGAAAAAAACAAAACAAAACAAAGAACACTTTGGATCTACATATTTAGCTCTTGGTGCTAGGTTTCATTCTTAGTACTACATAAATCTAGTGTAATGTAGCCTGCCTGTAATCTGCACTGAGGAGTAAATTCAGGAGGACCAGGGATTTCCTGGTCATCATAGATATAGCAAGTTTGACACTGGCATAGGGTATAGGAAAACATTATTATTATTATTATTTTGTAGGAAAGGAAGAAAAGTTAAAAGGAAATTGAAGAAATGCTGAAGCAATGGCTCAACAGTCAAGGGTCCTTGATGTGCAAACTTGAGGATTCAGATTCCTGTTACCAACTAACCAGCTGAAGTTTTGCATGTTTCACAGGCCTGTACCCTCAGGGCTGAGGTAGAGACAGAAGGATCACTGGAGCTGTCTTACTGCCTATTACCCACAAAACAAACAAACAACAAGCAAACCAGAGTTCAGGGTTCAAGGAGAAAACCGACCAGAAAAAAAAAAAAAAACAACAAAAACAACAAACAAAACAAAACAAAACAAAACAAAACAAAACAAACAAAAAACAAAAAAACAACAGTTGGAGAGTAATAGAGAAGGACATCTGACTCCTTCCTATGGACTCCAGTTTGGCCAACAAGCCAACACCCATGTGAAAGCTCACCACAACCATATGCCACACATGCTATGCATACACATTCACACACACACACACACACACACACACACACACACACACACACCTCAAATAATAAATGAAAATATTTAACTAAGATTGATAATAATATGGCATAGACATGAGATAGAGCCTTTCTCTTTGGCTGACCCTTCATGTGCTAGATGCTTCCGTCTAAAGTGAGCAAGAGCTTATTGATAACACTGGAAAGCAGGGCAGATGTTTTCATCTTTGCTTTTCTTCTATAAGCCAACCTTCCTTATCCCCTTTTCTATTTCTCCTCCCTTCATTTCTCATCCCTCATTTGTGAGCCAGGACAAAGCAATAATGCCAAATATTGACCAATGTACTTTTACATAATAGATTCCAACAGTACAGCATTATTTTTAAAACAATTTATACTACCTTGTTCTTTGTGTTGTTATGTGATTGCTTCAAAGCAGGGACTGTCTGCTAAGAATGTAGGATACTCTTTCCCCCTAATCCTTTTGCAGAACTGCCCACATTCAAGTATGAAAACCTTATAGCAAAATGTTCGGTAAGGAATTGAAGAGAAAAGATGCTTAAACAAAACATTGTTTAATGTTCCTGGGACAATTTGGCAAATTAAAACTCCTTATTTATTAGTTAATTTTCTTTTTTTGAAAATATATTTTTCACTCAGTATATTCTGATTAGTTTCCCTTCCCTCTACTCATCTCAGATCCTTCCCATCTCACCTCCCATCCAGATATTCCCACCCCTTGTAATACAATAAAATATAAGAAGATAAAAATAAATAAACTGGACTAGGACAAAACAAACAACAGAAGGAAAACAGCCCAAGCAAAGGCATAAGATGCAGATATAGACCCAGAGACACATTGGTTCACTCCTTTAGAGATTCCATAAAAATACAAAACTGGAAGCCATAAAGTATATGTAAAATCTACACAGTTGGTACAGCATCTTACTACTGAAGTCAGTGGGTTGTTTTTTTTTTAACATTTTGTTTTAAAAATGTTTCTTTTTGTGGTGAATATGTAAAACTTCAAAATATTAACTGGGAATGCTGGTTTGTACCTATAATCTCATCAACTAGGACACTGAAACAGGAGTATTTCCTGGAGTTAGAAGCTAACTTGTGCCATACAGTGGTCTCCAGCTCACTCTGGTCTATAGAATGAGATTCCTTCTAAAAATGTTACATAGAACAAAAAACAAGGAAATACGAAAATAAAAAATTAAAACTCCTTTTAACTGCAATTACAGTTCTCTTTTTGCTAAACAAAGCCACGTATTCTTTCTCTTTGAGGTTTTAATTATTTGACATTCTTGTTAAGAGTCAGGAATTTGCAATCAGGTTATTCTTATCAGGCTAACATGAATGAAAGTTACTCTTAAATGTGATTGCAGTTCATTAGTAAAATAAATTTAATGACTTTTTTCCTAAGGATAGAAATCCCAGAACTTCGACTCATCATTTATAAACATGTTGGCTTGAGAAAAAGAATTATGTTTTAATGAGTGTGTATCTTAGAGCATGAAAGTTGTCAGGATAAGACTAAAGATGTGCTAATTCATTCATTGATTACTTTTTAGCATTTTGAATTCTCATTTTGTCTTCCATCTGACATTAGGAATATGGTTCAATGCCTTCCACTCCAAATTAGGTGTCACCACCTGAGAGGTCTTTGTGGTGAAAATGCCAACATTGGACTTTGACTTAATGCTTCCATGCTTGTACTCACACCTTTCTCATTGGATTGTGATCCATGTCAACAATCCCAGGAGTTACAAACTAACATGGAAACTCACATTTTTGTACATAGATGATTGTGTATAGTTATAGAACACATTCTCACAGAAAACATCTCAACTTAGAAGATTTGAAAACTGTTAAGATGAGAGGTATTGTCAAAAGTACCCCTAAAAGTAACAGAAACATACTGGCTTTCCAAAAACTAACATTGTAAATCCTATTTTTGGCTTCATTGCACTAAAAATTGTTTTCCTCTTTATTTCTCCAATGGAAAGGTATGGAAGGACTATTCCTTTCCCTTCATATCTGAATAGGTTCAGTTTCCTTGCTTTCTGACTAGATATGCAGGGTATGGAAAAAAATAATAGGTGCTGCTATGTTTTATGAGTTAGGAGGATGCTTTTACCATTATTTTAGCAAAAGAAGCATTGTTATATTCAACATGTAGAAAGTTGTTCAATGTTAAGAATACCTGCAGCATATTCTTTTCACAAAAATCCTTGTTTTAGATTCATGGGTACTTCTATTGACTTTGGTTTCATAGAAGTGTGTGGGTGTTTTCCTTCCATGAATAAGAATGAAGTGAGTTCATTTAAAAGTATTGAAAGAAAGACCGTGCCTTCCATACACAATACCACTCTTTTAATTTTCTTGCTGTCTTATGCTGAAGCAATGCACAGAGGGTCTGGAACAATGTATTAAACTTATCCTCTGGGGATTTCCTGGAGGTGATTATTTTCTGAAAGAATTGTATTTCTCTTGGCACATATCTTATTTAGAGGAGAGGGGTTTAGAATTGTTTTGAATTAGATAGTTGTTTCACTTTTGCAAAAGTCGAAGCCTCCTTTTACAAGCCATGACACCTGCTTAATTCTAACATTCTAGTATGGTGGCAAGGGTGGTAGCTCCCTTGCCAGCAAGTTAAGAGCTATAGCAGGAGACTGATGATGGTGTACAGGCTATTGTAGAGCTTTTAACCACACAACAATTGCAGTACAGTGTGGTTTGTTATCTCATTCTCTTAGATAAGCAATTTTGTCTTAAACTATGCAGATTTCTTGAATATGAAAATTTCCTAGATTTTTAAAATTTAATTTGAAAAATATATCCCATTGTTCATTAGTCTTAGATGACAACTATATTATAAAACTTTTTCCCCCATTATAATTTAATGAGATTTATCTCAAAATTCAGTGTCAGGAATCATTAAGATTAAAGGGAACATTTTGACCAACAGATAGCAATCAAACCAGTTTGACAAAGTAGCCAGCACTGATTTATTGAAGTGTCAAGAGTATGACAGGGTTATGTTGTAAGGTCAGCAACAATGGAAGAAAGATATTTTCTTTGATCTTGACAGTTTTGAGCATTTTATGCTAGTTTTTAAAATCATTTAAATCTATTATTTTTACTATTTCTCATATTCTGTACAACAAAAAGTTCAAAACTCTACACATTAGCCAAAAAGTGTAAGAGAAAGCATACAACTTATTAATTGCTGAAATACAAGGTGTTGGGCAAAGCGTACTTTAAGCTCTTTTCATTGATGACAAAATGCTGCTTACGCCTTAGAATTTAGGCAACCTTTAAGAACACAGTCAACTGGTCTGGTTATGTTTTAAAGGTGTGAGCACTGGCCTTCAAAGAACAATTCCTGAATATTAGGTTATGTACTTAGACTGAGATAGGTATGGTGTGGGGCAATTATAAATTGTTTGAATAGATAAATAGTCCTGCCTAAAAGAATCTGCTTATTTTCCATGGATGTATTATTTTGAACAGTGGATAACAATCACAATCATCTGTTTTTTTTTTTACTAATCTTTTAGTAAAGTTTTGCAACTTTTCACAAGGACATTTTCTGGGGCTCTTTTACATGATACCTGTATCATTTACCATTATTTATTAATTCTCATTTTCAATCTGTGATGTGAAATGGAGATAGTAATCCTTGTTAGATGCTGCAGGGGTAAAGAATGTTATAAAAGCAGCTCTGAAATCCAAATTCCCAGAATGTCCATGGATGATATTAGGCAAACCATAATCTAACTATACTATCCACAGAGACAAACACTGTAAGGGGATTTAACTGTTGCTGTGTTTGCCCTCAGTCTAAACATCAAAGCATAGTCCTTACACTAAATCTAAAGAACAAACACTTTCCACTTATTTCTATATTTGAAGACATTTTTACCTTGAGCTACCAGGGTGAAAGACTTATGATCTCAGGAAGAGCAGAATCTGTGATCTTATGACTTTGCCTTTTCCCACCAGAGTAGACCTACTTTTCAGAACCAAAGTATCATTATCGTACCAGTGGGAGATTTGGGGAAATGTTTTAGATGACAAAACAGTCTGTTTTGACATATGTCACCATTATTTCATTTCAGATATGCCTCAGGTCAAATGTGTTCTTGAGACACTATCTTTCAAATAAAAGTCCTTTGTACAATATCTCAAGAGATTTGATGCCATGTTTCCCTGAATCTGAGACCTAGGGTATGTGGATCTCTGCTTAGAATATGTGTGCATATTTGTAAGAGTTGACCGAATTTACATAGTAACAGTATTTTCTCAAAATTACCAGGGACAAGAAACAGAGGAATTAAAAATTCTCAGGTGACCAGGGTTGAGTTTACTTTTCAAATGTTAAAGAAGGGGTATTTAGAGATTTTTTTTTTATGACTTTTTAATCTACATTAAAATAATAACTTAGTCTAGGATTAACCCAGTAAGCTATGTAAAGGAGATCTGTATACTCTCTGTCACAAAACAGTTAAATATTCATTATAAATGCAGGCTAGTCTGTGGAGCATGTGTTTGTTTCCTTCAACGAGAATGATTAGCGTTAGGTGCTGGAGAAATGGCTCGGATGTTGACAGCGCTTGCAGAGGTCATGGGTTCTTTCCTAGCTTTCACATGGGAGCTAATAACCATCTGTAACTCCAGCTTCAGGAGACCTTACTACCTGTTCTAGCCTCTCTGGGATCTGTATGCACATCCATACATGGGGGGGGAGGGGGAATACTCATACACATAAAACCCAAACAACTGAATCTTTTAAAAGGAATTATGACTTCTATGTTAATACGGAAACATGAGGTATTTGGATTTGTTTCTGAAATGTTCTCAACACAGTTTGTTATCCGTTGTCTCGGAGGTGGAGCTACACTTCTGCAGGAACTCCCACCATAAGTTTCACAAATTTAAAAACTCCATATAATTTTCTTACAGTAGAATATGACTTGTGGAGACACATAATCCAGGAAGTAATAACATGAAGATGTGACATCTTAGTGTGTTCTATGTGGTTAAAATTTTTATTAAGCAAAGGTTTTCTTATTACGTGGTTTTTCCCTAGCCAGGGTGGATAATAAGAAACCCATTTTTTCTCTTATTTGGACAAAATAAACAGCGTTTATGTCAAAGGGCATTTTATATAACTCATTCTATACTAAACACTGCAAAGTAGGAAGTGTTATATGTGGTTTGTCAATAAGCAAGCTGAGGATCAATGATGTTTAGTGAGTTGTTCAAAGTCATAAATAAAATAGATAACAGAGTTAGAATTCCAAAATAATAAATGAATGCTATGTGGAATAAAAAGGGTCAAAACAATTAGACTGTATTTATCCTGTGCAATATTAAAACCCTGAAGTGAAATAGTTGTAAAATATGTATTTTAAGACCTGTCATTCGAGGTAACACATGTATACGTCAACTGGCTGAGGAGAGATGAATTTGGGGGACACACAGGACTCACCCTCCATTTCTTTAGGGGAGTTTAATAATGACTTGCCTAGCCTGGGGGATGAGTTAAGTGATAGAATGAAAAAGCACCAACGACTTCATAGTTCCCTGCCGCCAAAACTGCACCATTTGATGAGAAAGCACCAAAGATTTCACAACACCCTGCCACCAAAACTGCACCATTTCTGCAGTTGACTAGAGAGTTTCTACTGTTCCCTAGCTACACAGATTCTCATGTAGCTGCTTCACAAGGAGGTGAAAATTTCAAAGGGTGGGAGTGCTCTGTGGGAAAGCAGCCAATATAGCTATGTTGGAACCAGCCCATACCCCTATAGAATAGAGGTAGAAGGATCAATCATCCTCTGCTGCTTGTCTGCTTCTACAATTTTTACACAATAACTATTGGTTAATATTTTAGAAGAATGTAAGAGTGTGAGATTCCCTCTGCACAAGACCAGACTATCCAAAAGAGTTAAAACAAAGCTCACGGTGATTACACCTCCATTGATTTTGTATGTAGTGTGAGAATCCTTTGCAGCTGAACTGCTCAGAACAAATTCTCTCATCTAGTCTCCTCTCCTCATATTGTTTTCCACTGATTTTCACATGATAGTCTCCCAGATGCTAACAGAGGTTGCTCAGTGATCAGTTTCATCAAAATCAACCCAAAATTCAGTAGAAATATTACACTTAGGTTATTGTGTATGAGACTTCTATGTCAGAAAGAAACATGTTTAGATGCACAAAGGAGATCCCACAAGGAAATGTACATAGGCCATTTCACACCAGTCCTGTCCTTTCTGTCTCTTCCTCAATCTTTTATCTGTATCTTCTCTTCTGCTCTTCATACTTCTATGTTCTTGACTCTTCTCTCTTCAGTGAATATACTGGATAAAACGTGAAAATGAACAATAAAATACATTCTAACATTAATGTAATGATTTATTGTTACCAATCATTTGATGTAACAAAATGTGTTTTTCTCTGCAAATTCATTCAACTTTACTTAGTGATTATGTTATTTTTTAAGACAAATATTCAAATTTTTAGAAAATTCAAAATTAGGAAATTATTTCATGCTGAATTTCTAAGGGGCATATAAAAGATACAATTCATAACAGAAGAAAAGCCTACTTAACTTCAAAGATATCTCAAGTAATAATTCTATTATTTGTAAAAATATTAGAAAGGGAAAGGTCAGGATACAGATTGTTATGAAGGAATAAATGGAAAAAATGGGAAGGGTTACTAGTTGGAGAGGAAGAGGAAAAGGAGGGAGGAGGAACAGAGATGAACAAAGTTGTTTCATAAACCCTCGAGTAATCATCTTATATTTACCTAAAATTATATACACTATATATGTGATCTATAGTGTGTATATATGTATGTATAAGACATACACATACACATACACACATACACATACATAATGGTAGTTTGAATGTAATTGGTTCCCATAAGTTCATAGATAGTGGCACTACTAGGAGATGTGACTTTGTTGGAGTAGGTATGGCCTTATTGGAGGAAGTGTGTCACTGTGGGGTTAGGCTTTGAGGTTTCTAATGCTCATGATACCATACAGTGTCTAAGACCATTTACTGTTACCTTCTGATCAAGATGTAGCCAGCACCTTGTCTGTCTGCATGCTGCCATGCTCCCTGCCAAGATAATGGACTGGACCTCTGAACTGCAAGCAAGCTATCCCAACTAAATGGTTTCCTCTATAAGAGTTACCATTGTCATGATGTCTCTTCACAGCAATAGAAACTCTAAGACATTATATACCTATATATAATTATATATGGTATTTTAGCTGATAGTGCATTCTATAAAAACAATAAACTAGGAAAAATAAACTACCAGGCACACAAATACAAAACAAAACAAAAAACACCACTTTCAAGCTGTTATTCAGGGTAGCCCAAGTAACTCCAAAAACTATATAGATAATGTCTGTTGCCCTTGGTTGCATCTCAAAGGTTAAAAGTAAGTCTCTATTCCTGAAGTCACCCCACACTTAGAATACAGGCCTCACATATTTGAGCTGGATCTAATATGGATGCCTCCATCCTGCAGTCTAGTTACTATAGTATCAGAAAGTACTATGCCAGTTGCCAAGGAAGAAAAACAATTAATATTCATACCCATTGTGACACCGGTGAACCACAATGACCAGTATGACAAGATATTTATAAGGGTGAAGTAAGTGGCAACCAAATGTTGGTGGTGATCAACAGCTGCCTAATTGGACTTAAGGACCATGTAATAGGAGGGAAATCATGCTTGGTTACAGCAGGAGGGAAATCATGCTTGATACTAGAATTTTAAGTGATTTTCAGGGGCTATTGAAGTCATGAATCTTAAAAGAGAACCTACTTCCTCCACTTCACTAGATTACATTTAAAATTTTAGCCTTCAATCTGTGGATAGATACAGTTCTTACTCCTCATAGAAGAAGTTTCTACTTACAGCAGAGGGAAATCATTACAGAAGACCACAGCTGGACACAGTGGGGACACAGACATTGGAGACCTGAGGCCCTGTGGATGCATGTGCAGTACAGCTCCTGCATCTGAGGCTCAGGGAACATCTTGGAAGATAGAGTGAAAACAATTTAAGAGACAGAACATGAAGAAGTCTTCTGCAGACTGTCTCTCTTAGAAACAGCTGTATAAATAAGATCTAAATAATGGCAATGGCAATGGACATGCTAACATGGAAGGAAGAAAATTTGTTGGCTTTCTTCCTGTACACAAAGTACTATAGGCACCTAATGGCTGCTGAGAGAGGGAAAATTAGCCTCTCCCAGGGATGAAGCCTCTAACTAGTTACTCCATGCAAAGTTGTGAGCCCTGAAACCAAATGCACATAGACAAAAAAAAAATTTAGCGGGTTGGATTTATATGTTTCATACATACACACACAAAAAACAATCAACAAAGAAAAAGAGGCTGTCAGTTTGAGAGTGGATGGGGATGGCAGTGGTTAGAAGGATGAAACATGGGAAGAGCTAGAGGAAACAAAGGAAAAGGGTAAGTGATGTAATTATATTTTGATTTAAAGTGCATTAAAATAAATATAAATAAAATAAAACGTTGCATCAAAATAAAAGTAATTCATGGTAAAAGAATATAATTTGAAATAAATCTGATCCAGTCATTTGTTAGTTTTAATTTTATCATACTGAAAGCCTTCAAGCCTCTGTCACTTATTGGGAATATTATTTATTACACAGAGTAATGCTTTGTCATCATGTAAAAGCTTTAAAGATAAATAACCTTTGGTCTAGAGAGAAAGATATGCCTCTCATAGATTGTTGGTAAAACTGGAACTTGATAAAACCTTCCTTCAAATGATATTTTCTAGAGAAGGTATACCAAATATAAGTACACAGTCTAATCATGGCTGTCATCATACTTTGCTCTAACTGAGTCACTTGATAAGTGTATTACATTATGTCTGCATACAGAAAGTGCTGAAATTATGTAGAGCTATGTATGCTAGCTTATATAGAGGCTTTCAAGGTTCATGATTAGCTTAAAAATACAGTATAGAAAGGTGATTATCATATCATGGTCATTTTTGTTTTTAATGGCTGTTTGGTGAACACTAGGGATGTATGTGTGTGTGCGTGCATGTGTGTGTGTGTGTGTGTGTGTGTGTGTGTGTGTGTGTGTGTGTGTGTATGTGTGTGTATGTTGTAGAATGCATAGAAACTTTCTGGTCTTACAGACAAGTAACTATAATACTAATTATTTTTTATAAAGTCATTTAGGAGTGGGTGGTTATGGAGACATCACTATATCCTTCTCAGGAAATTTTTGATATTTAATTATCTGTATTCATATCCATAATTTTTAAACCATCAACAGAATAAATAAGTATGCCACATGAGAATTAAATATGCAAATATATGTAATTTGTGACATAATTCTGGTTGACACTAGTTAAACATTGCTTTATGAATTTGCAACTGACTATATGTTTTGAATAAGAAAGAATCCCAATTTTAAATATGATCAGGATTCCCACAGTAGGTCGTCAAATGATTAAAAAGAACTGGGTATGTAGAGCTCAGAAAACTTTTTGGTAAGAGAGAAGAATGAATAATGAGTGATTCATGTTTGCTCAGGATACAGCAAGCAGGATAAGTGGATCATGTGTGTTAAGCAAGGAAAGAAACAATGATTTCCTGTTCTTCAACCTGTCACTGGGTTCTCTTCTTCTGGGACATTAGAGGATTGTTATCTAACTAGAAATGGGTTCTTGCTCACAGGAAGGTGTCTGCAAACCCTCCCCTGCTGCTCTGGTGCTCATCCCATGGATACATAGATCTGCTGTCACTGTACTGTGGACCTTGGTCCTGTTTAGGGTTACTGCCCCTCCGGCCATCTTCTGGAAGCATCTACTACAGGGATGTAACTGGATTTCTTAGTATCCCCAGTGAAATAAGAGGGGGTGTGCTCTTTCTTTTGCATTAAGCTTTGCTGTTAGGCCTGGATTGAAGTTTACAAGAACAATTGAGATGACACCACTCTGGGGAGTGCTTAAAATCTTTCTTCTATTCTGACTTTGTCGGCTTTTCTTCTCTTACACTAGAAACAAGATTCTTTGTTATAAAACTCTTCCTTGAGTTTTACCACCTGAGAGGGGAATTGTCATGGGCATGCCAACTTCTCAAATCTATGGTCTACTTTATTGTGTATCATTAGATTTATGGTCCTTTCCAGAAAAGAAAAAAATAATAACATGATAACCTTCTGTTTATACAAAGTGAAGGGGGAGTGATGCTCAGTTAACTAATTAATTAACATGTTTTCAGAGCTACCTGAATGTTTTTATTCCCAAATATTGCAGCAAAAGAGAGAAACATTAACCTGACTGACATAAAGTCATCTCACATCTTTTAACTTGAATCATTATCCCTCATTAATATAGAACTTAACAGTAGACGACAGAGGACTCATGGGTCTGAATTCTGGCTTTTCAATTACTAGCTGCATGAAAACTAACTGAGCTTCCAGAATCCATTATATTATAGAATAGATCTGATGATCATAATCTAGCCATGATAATGACTTTCATGATCTAATTTTGATTACAATCTAATGTGAATATGATAATTTTCTTCTATTTGGATTAAGTTTCTTCAACTAAATGTTAAGATAACTTTACAAATACCTAAGGTAAAAATTATAATCATTTGGTATTTTATATTATTCATATTTATATGCAGCCTCACATTCATGATCCTCCTGCATCAGCTTCTTCAGTACTGGGAACACAGGCCGACACAACACACTCAAGTATAAAAAAGTTTTGTTTGTAATGATGTATTTATACAATGGTTCTTGCATTTTTATAACATTTATTTATTTTTATTTTATGTTTATAGAGTTTTTCCTGAATGTATATCTATGTCCTACATACAGACAATACCTACTGAGTCCAGAAAAGGTGGTTAGATCCATTAGAACTAGAGTTAAACACAGTTGTGAGACACCATGTGTGAGCTGGTATAACACGAATCTTAAAGTGTCTTGCCAACTTCTCAGCCAATCATGTTTCCATGAATCTTCCGACTGAAAGCTTCTGAGTCCTCATCCAAATAGATCTCAGCTGAACTGCTGCTACAAGTCTAAAAGCTTAAAAAGCCTAAAAGCTTAAAAGGGGTCTAGTTCCTGGTCCTCACACCTTAGATACTTTTCTGCTTTCTGCTATCACTTCCTGGGATTAAAGGTGTGTGTGTCTTTCCCAAGCAAGACATGAGATCTCAATTCCTGGTATTAAAGGTGTGTGCTACCATGTCTGGCTTTGCTTCCATTGTGGCCTTGAACTCACAGAGATCTTGATGGATCTCTGCCTCCAGAATGCTAGGATTAAAGGTGTATGCTACCACTGCCTACTCTGTATGCTTGCTTTAGTAGCTGTTCTGTTCTCTGACCCCCAGATAAGTTTACTGGGGTGCATAATATATTAACCACAGGCTGATAATCAAATCTAGTCCTCTGGAAGAGCAGTTAGCCCTCTTAACCACTGAGTCGTCTCTCCTGCTGTCTCTTTCATCAATAAGCATTGCCTGAATATAATTTTTAAATGATTTTTGTTGAAAAGTTCTACAAAAATTATTTCCTATAGTTCTGTGTATTTTGAACAATCTCATATAGTAAGTTACATTAAGCTTAAATTCATACCTGTACTGAACTAATTCAGGTACATATTCTGGGATACAACATGTAAAAAAACATAGGTGGGATTGTTGAAGAAGTTTTCCCATTCTGTAGGTTGTCGCTTTGTCTTGTTAACCATGTCCTTTGGTCTACAAAAGCTTCTCAGTTTCAACAGGTCCCAAAAATTGATTGTTTTTCTCAGTGTCTGTGCTACTGGTGTTATATTTAGAAAGTGATCTCTGGTGTCAGTGTGTTCAAGACTACTTCCTACTTTCTCTTCTATCAGGTTCAGAGTAACTGGATTTATGTTGAGATCTTTGATCCACTTGGACTTAAGTTTTGTGCACTGTGACAGATATGGATCTATTTGCAGCCTTCTACATGCTGACACCCAGTTATGCCAGCACCATTTGTTGAAAATTCTTTCTTTTTTCTGATGTACAGTTTTGGCTTCTTTGTCAAAAATTATATGTTCATAGGTGTGCGGGTTAATGTCAGGGCCTTCAATTTGATTCCATTGGTCCACATGTCGGTTTTTATGCCAGTGCCAAGCTGTTTTTATTATGGTAGCTCTATAGTAGAGCTTGAGGTCCAGGATCATGATGCCTCCAGAGGTTGCTTTATTGAACAGGATTCTTTTGGCTATCCTGGGTTTTTTGGTTTTTCCACATGAAGTTGAGTATTATTCTTTCCAGGTCTGTGAAGAATTGTGTTGGTAATTTGATGGGATTGTGTTGAATTTGTAGATTGCTTTTGGTAAGATCGTCATTTTTACGATGTTAATCCTGCCTATCCATGAGCATGGGAGATCTTTCCATTTTCTGACATCTTCTTCAATTTCTTTTTTCAGGGACTTAAAGTTCTTGTCATATAGGTCCTTCACATGCTTAGTTAGAGTAACCCCAAGGTATTTTATATCATTTGTGGCTATTTTAAAGGGTGATGTATCTCTGATTTCCTTCTCAGCCTGTTTGTCTATTGTATATAGGAGAGCTACTGATTTTTTTTGAATTGATCTTCTATCCTGCTATGTTGCTGAAGGTGTTTATAAGCTGTGTCAGTTCCATTGTTGAATTTTTGGAGTCACTCGTGTATACTATCATGTCTTCTGCAAATAGAAAAAGCTTGACTTTTTCCTTTCCAATTTGTATCCCCTTAATCTCCTTATGTTGTCTTATGGCTCTGGCTAGAACTTCAAGTACTATATTGAAAAAGTATGGGGAGAGGGGACAGCCTTGTCTTGTTCCTGATTTTAATGGTATTGTTTTGAGTTTCTCTCCATTTAATTTGATGTTGGCTATTGGCTTGCTGTAAATTGTCTTTATTATGTTTATATATGTTCCTGATCGCTCCAAGACCTTTATCATGAAGGGGTGTTGGATTTTGTCAAATGCATTTTCTGTTTCTAGTAAGATGATCATGGTTTTTGTTGTTGTTGTTGTTGTTGTTGTTTTTTGTGTGTGTGTTTTCCTTTGAGTTTGTTTATATGGTGCATTACATTGACAGATTTTCGTATGTTGAACCACCCTTCCGTCCCTGGGATGAAGCCTACTTGATCATGGAGGATAATTGTTTTGATGTGTTCTTGGAGTCTGTTTGCCAGTATTTTATTGAGTATTTTTGCATCAATGTTCATGAGGGAGATCGGTCTGTAGTTCTCTTTCTTTGTTGCATCTTTGTTTGGTTTAAGAATCAGGGTAACTATAGCCTCATAGAAGGAGTTTGGTAATATTCCTTCTGCTTTTATTGTGAGGAACAATTTAAAGAGTATTGGTATTAAGTCTTCTTTGAAGATCTGGTTGAATTCTTCACATCTGACAGAGGGCTGATATCCAGAATATATAAAGAACTCAAGAAATTAGACATCAAAGTGTCCAACAGTCCAATAAGAAAGGAGCTATAGAATTAAACAGAGAATTATCAACAGAGGAAGCTCAAATGACTGAAATACATATAAGGATTTGCTCAACATCCCTAATTATCCAGGAAATGCAAATCAAAATGACTCTGAGATACCACCTTACATCTGTCAGAATGGCTAAGATCAAAAACACAGAAGACAGCTTATGCTGGAGAGGATGTGGAGCAAGGGGAACTTTCCTCCACTGCTCGTGGGAATGCAAGTTTGTACAGCCACTTTGGAAATCAATATGGTGCTTCTTTAGAAAATTGGGAATCCATCTCCCACAAGACCCAGCTATATACCCTTGGGCATATACCCAAGGAATGCTCAATCATACCACAAGGGCATTTGCTCAGCTGTGTTCATGTCAGCATTGTTTGTAATAGCCAGAACCTGGAAACAACCTAGATGCCCCTCAACTGAAGAATGGATAAAGAAAATGTGGTACATATACACAATGGAGTACTACTCAGCAGAGAAAAGCAATGACATCATGAGGTTTGCAGGCAAATGGATGAATCTAGAAAAAAATCATCTCGAGTGAGGTAATCCAGACTCAGAAGGACAAACATAGTATGTACTCACTCATAGGAGGATACTAGATGTAAAACAAAGATGACTAGACTGCTACACAACTCCAGGGAGGCTACCTAGAAAATGGAACCCTAGGAAAGACACAGGGATCGTCCAATGACAGAGAAATGGATGAGATCTACATGAACAAACTGGATGACAGTGGGAGTAATGAAGGGCAAGGTTTGAGGGAAAGAAAGCTTAGGGGAGCAGGAGATCCCAGCTGGATCAAGAACAGAAAGGGAGAACAAGGAATAACAGACCATGATAAATGAAGACCACATGAGAACAGGAATTGGCAGAGTGCTAGAGAGGTCCCCAGAAATCCACAATGATACATCCTCTGTAGACTGCTGGAAGTGGTCAAGAGAAAGCCTGATCTGACCTAGTCTGTTGATCAGATGGTCAAACACCCTAAGGTCGTGCTGGAACTCTTATCCAATAACTGATGGAAGTGGATGCAGAGATCCTCAGTCAGGCCCCAGGTGGAGCTCCAGGAGTCCAGTTGTTGAGAAAAAGGAGGGACTGTAAGAGTGTGAGTTGTTGAGACCAAGATTGGAAAAAGCACAGGGACAAATAGCCAAGCGAATGGAAGCACATGAATTATAAACCAAAGACTGTGGAGCCCCCAACTGGATCAGGCCCTCTGGATAAGTGAGAGAATTGAATAGCTTAAACTGTTTGGGAGGCACCCAGGATGTGGGTCCTGGACCTGTTCTTGGTGTATGAGCTGGCTGTTTGGAAGCTTGGGCTTACACAGGGACACTTTGGTCAGCCTGGAAGGAGGGGACTGGACCTGCCTGTACTGAATCCACCAGGTTTAAGTGAATCCCCAGGGGTGCCTTGATCCTGGAGGACATGGGAATGGAGGGAAGGTGATGGGGGGGGAGGTGGGGGAAATGGGGGATGGGGGAGGACAGGGGAACCTATGGCTGATGTTTAATATTAAAATACAAATATAATTAAAAATAATAAATAAATAAAAATCAAAATCATAGGTGGTTGAAAAAGCAAGGAGTTATGAAATGACTGAAGAAGTGTGACTCCTAAAAGTTCATAGGTCCATACACTTATACCAAATAATTTTGTTGGATTTAATAGTTTTTAAAAGCAATAATTTAAGCTCATCATGTCTTTGTCATTTGTCCAAATGCCCAGTGAATGCAGCTCTGACTGGTTCATCATCTTCCTTGTGGTTTTGTTGTGTGGGTGTTGAAATCTTCCTTTGCAAGGCAGTACAGTGCTGTCCACATGTTTTGAAAGCTGCTTATGCCTCAGTTTCCCTAACATGGCCCTAGGTACTCAATACTGTGTAGTGTGGAGAAAGTGGCAGCATGGGAGATGAAGGTACTATTGACATATAAACCTGAATGGGGTGCACTTGAAAATCTTACAATAGAGTACATACTTTCTGATAAAAAACAGAATGTAATGAGTGAATAAGGACTATAGCAATCTTATGGAGTATTGTCACCAAATATTTACATTTACCAATTGGAGATTGCAGATGAAAGTGCAGGCAGTCGATAACTTTATAATAAAGCAAAGGGATTTAATGGACAAGATATAACATGTACCATTTTCATGTGATAAATACCCTTCAAAGAGTTTCACACACACATAAGTTTATTTAACTTTCATTACAACATTATATAGAAGGCAATCTTACTCATTCCCAGTTAAAGATGAGGTAAGAGAAGGTAGAACTGGAAATCAGACCAGAGAATCTTGGGAGAGATACTATATGTTATTTACTTTGTTATTTTGGCTCTTGTTGTCTTGATAACTAACTTCTAATACTGACCTCTGTTTTAGTGCCTGTCTGTGCTGTCCACTTCTCTAATGGTTGTTGGTGTACAAAGAGTTTAGTAAGAAAGAAGCATTTGTCCACATTAAGAAAATGTGATTATTTAAGTTAGTTTCTAATTTTATTTCCCTCAGGTAAAATGAAAGTATATTTTGGGGTGTGTGTGTGTGTGTTTGTGTGTGTGTGTGTATGTGTACATGGATGTTTAAAACAAATAAGACTGTACTGAAACATTTATAAAGCATATTTTATTAAAAAAAAAAAAAAACCAGTAACAGCGGACAAGTCACAATTTGCCTTTCTATCTCAGAATGAGATGTCTACATAGCTTAAGTTTTATTTCTCAGCTAGTTATGGGGATGACATCTTTCCCCTTCCAGTTTATCAATAAAATTGTTTAACTAAATATAAGTTTCACCTTATAGGAGAAAACAGACTAATTACAGAAATGTAGGCAGTCTTAGTATCACAATACACAAAAGGGATGCTATGATTTTAATGGACAGACTTTCTGTTTGGGGGAATATTGACTCATGTCATGGAATACATGATTTTCATAATCACTTCTACTTGTAGCCAAATTCAAATTAAAAGGAATCAGGATATTCGAACAAATTATATTGGCCTCCATGTATTATTGCTCTTTTAGCTTTCCATTTCTGTCAGAGTTTATTTCCAGTAATAGCTAATTTAGATTCAAACCAGGTCATGCTTGCTTAGTAACAGCTGGAGTGTCATGAATTTTTTTCCTAATATCAGTCCAAATATTGCCTTAAAAGTTCACATCTATCATTATCTCTGACAAAGATTCAGTATTTGCCACTACCTTAGCTCTATTGGCATAGCTATTAATTCAGTCTTTGGAATTGTCAGGGCTGTTGATAGTGTTCTTGGCTTCGATGCATTGTGGCTCTCTCCATGCAAAGCACACTGCGTTTGCTACTGATTTGGTGCTGTTCCGTCTCCATCACAAAGCATAGATTCACTGATTCCCTTTTGACTTTGCCTCTTATCCTTGTAATTAAGACTCCTTTGATTGTGTTTGGCAACTCACCATCTGCAGAAAGAGAGGGCAAGCCCAGAAAACTGGTGCTTTCATGACTTCACAGGGTCCTTGATTAAACTCCGTTTAATTCTGAGAATCTTAATCAAGGTAATTAACTGAGTGAGAGTGCGTCCATGTCTGCACTGGTTCCTCTGTGGCTTCCTCCAACAGCAGGAAGGTGTTCTGAGTATGGCATATCTCCACAATGAACCTACTATGGGGAACAATGCAGAGTAGAGCAGCACTGCTGAACAAAATCCTGAGTGGATGTCTATATTGATTTGTTTTTAAAACTTTCCAAATGCATAATAAGCACACTGCTTATTTTGTGCCAAAAGACTAGATTAGCTAATTTACAATAACATTGAATTAAACCACTTAATATATTTCCCCATTATTCTCATACTGAAATGCACTCATTACTTACCAGTACTCTTCACCACCTTCCCACAAATACAGGAAGTCCAAGCCAGAGATAGGTCAAAAGTTATTCTCAATACATGCATCCCTCATTTTATAAAATGTTAGTTTACTAGGCATGTTTTAATCTAGCAAATATTGTCATGTGCCTACTTAGCCAACACTGACAGACAGTAGAAACTAAAATAAAATTTTAATATTAGAAAATGTTGGTTCCTGAAAATTTAAAGTTCTGTTGGTTAAATAGTTTTGAGAACTGGGACTGTGCATAGCTATTGCATTGAGCATTCAGTTAAGTTACATTGTTTTGTGCAAGCCAGCACATCCAGAGCTGGGGGCATATAGATTTTCTTAAATATAATCCAGACTTCCATTTTGATTTATACCTCATGAGTGAATCGATCCACCAGAGCTATTATATATCTTCCTTTTTCCATTTCCTTCCTTCAAGGTCTCTGGTTAGTGTGTGGAGGAAGGATGAGAATCTGCCAGCAGTGGCAATGCAGGATGGGAAGGCCTTGGATGGCCTCCAGCCCAGCATTTCTCACCTTCTGATTTTGTTTTGACTTTTTAGCTTGCTAAAGTCTCAAAAGAACATAAAATTTAGTGAAGGAGTCTAGAAATTTCATACCTACCTTAAGCTTTTGGTTTGAAGTCAGTGGTGGTATATCAAATGTTTTATTTCAGAACTGTGTGGTATTTTACTATGAAATTAATTTAATATAGTAATCAACAATATTCAGAGCATATGAAACTATATTTTATCTCTTTTTATTAATATTAAATAAATATCTGATGTAAGTATTTTAATAGGAAAGAAATTTAAAAGGGTATTTTCTATAATTTTTATATGTGGACCAAACATATTTTTACAGCATAATTTTTTTAAAGCCTGATTTTCATGACCTCCTATTTGGAACTCTTCAATATTGTACTTAAAATGAACACTTTAAAAAATAAGACTTCTACATATTATCTTTTTTTTCATTTTTCTTTATTAAGAAATTTACTACTCACTTTACATACTATCCATAGACCCCCTCCTCCCTCCTCCCACCCTCCAGCCTTTCTTCCCAAGCTACCCCGCATCACCACATCCCCCAAATCGAGGTCTCCCATGGGGAGTCAGCAGAGCCCAGCACACTGAGCCTAGGCAGGTCCAAACCCCTTCCCACCGCACTAAGGCTGTGCAAGGTGTCACACCACAGGCACTGGATTCCAGAAGCCTGCTCATAGACCAGGGACAGATCCCAATCCCACAAACAGTTGGAGCCAAACAACAGTCTTCTGTATCCAGAGGGCCTAGTCCAGTCCTATGGGGGTTCCACAGCCACCAGCCCACAGTTCATGGGCTTCCACTAGTGTGGTCGGTCATCTCTGCACATCCTCCCATCATGATCTTGATGTCCTTCACCTGCAGTATCTCTCCTCTCTCTCATCAGTTGGAGTCCTGGAGTTCAGCCTGGTGCCTGGCCGTGGATCTCTGTATCTGCCTCCATCTGTCACTGGACAAAGGCTCTATGATGACAGCTAGGTTATTTGCTAGGCTGGACACTAGAATAGACCAGTCCAGGCACCCTCTGGACCGCTGTCAGCAGACCAAGGTGGGGTCAACCTTGTGGATTCCTGAGAGCCTCCCCAGCACCCTTCCTCTTCCTATTCCCATGATGTCCTCATCTATCATGGTATCTTCTTCCCTGTCCTCCCACTCTGTCCCTGTTCCAGCTTGACCCTCCCATTTCCCTATTTCCCATCCCCCACTCCTCACCCTCTGCCCCCCCACCCAGCCCACTCATCTACATATTTTCTTATATAACAAAACAAGAGGAACCTATAGGAGATGATTGTCAGCATGTTTTGTTTTGTTTTGCTTTGTTCTCTAATAATGGGTTGTTAGTGTGCATCACTATATTCCAAATTTTAAATTGTAATTCTATTGTGTTTATTTTTTTAAAAATAACATGTACATAAGATAAACATGCTATTGTATTTTTTAAATTAATGTTGTTTTGATGTAACATGTACATAAGATAAACATGCTACTGTATTTTTTTAAATTAATGTTGTTTTGATGTGATGTGTGTGAGATTGACAAGGTGATCCAATTTGTGAATCTGGTGACTGAGTCTGACACTGTTTTCCAGTAGAACATCTCTCTCTCATTCTTCACCAACTTGTGCTTCTTTTTAAATAGAAGTTCTAATTTCTTTTAAATGGCTGACTCCTTACAGTGTAAAGTATCAGTAAAATGACAGTGTCAAAATCATATAAGAGATTTAAAAACTAATGTAAAAAAGTATGCTACCTTCATGATAGTGACAACTTCCAAGACTTGGGAGGTCAGAGGTGGCAGGAGGTGTGAGGAAATCTTAATGTTGATATTTCAATTTTTATGCTTAAGACACAAACTTGAATGCTATAAGATTGTTAACATTAACATTTCACTGTGAAGAGTTTTTTTGTTTTGTTTTGTTTTGTTTTTGTTTTTGTTTTTTAAATCCATTTCGGAGTTGTTTTGATTAAAGAACCTATCAAGAATGCCTTCCCATTTTTCTTATTAGAGGACAAAGTTTATGTCAATTTTTACCTCTGCCTCAGCACATTGTTCTGCTTCAAACCACAGTTGAAGTTAGAGGAAGTGATGTTTAGAAAGTGCTGAGCACAGTGTCTGGCCAACTAAGCAAATCAAATGTTGATTGTGTATCTTTCTCCTGCTTCTATTCCCAGGTATTTTTGTTTTCTGCTTCTTCAATATGGCTTTCCATCTCCTTATTCCTCTCCCACAGTACTTCCCTGGTTACCTCCTCTGCCACCAGTCTACTTGTAATTGTAAAAGTCATTTGCTCTATCCATGGCACACCATTCAGAACACACTGATGAATTTCATCCTCTTTTGTTAAATAATAAGGAACTACAATTCAAAAGTAGACTTCTATACTGCCTAAATCTACGATTCCTGATTGTACAACTACTAGATTTGGTTCTCTTTTCTCTATAGATGATTCGTGGAGATTTGAACAGAGAAGTTTAAGTTTGCTAATGGAATAAGGGGAACTTTAATCAGGAAGTCAGTGTAGTATCAAGATGATTTTTTTCTTATTAAAAAGGCATGAATTCTATGACTACTTAAAAGTAAACCAGTACAGTATAGTCTGTTTATGTTTTATTTTAATTATGATAACATATAAAATGAAGCCAGTTCACAGTACAAATTATTAGACATACTCTAATAGAGTTCAATGGTATTGTTAGATATGGTATTTGATCCTTCTGTCATACTTTTAAATATTTAAAGATTTTATAATCAACTATGAATTATTACATGCAAAAGTTCTATTGTGGGATGTATTTAATCACATGTACATGTACAAAAGATAAAGTATGGCTCATTAAAAATAGTGATGGTGGGGAAGTGGGTGCTTTGTAGATTGAATCGAGTAGAATCTAGGCTTCAGTGTCAGCAGCTTTTGTTAGAGGCTCCTCACAAATTTATATGGCATGCAGAGATGATTCTTAGAACAAGCAATCAAGGTTATTTCACCATGCAGCTGTCTCACAAACACCTCCACGAAGTCTTTGAAGGTTGGGGAGATGTTGATTAAAGCAAATTCTCTTGTGAAGCTTCAGAGACATTTCAGCAAGGCATTAAAATAAAAGAAAGGAATTGACATCAACTCAACTCCCCACCCTAAGGTGGTTTGTCCTATTAATAACAAGTGTGCTATTAATCAAGCACAAGATTTAGATGATAATGCATTGCTGTTGTTCTAGCAAAAATGCAAAATATCTCTCAGAGTATTTTCCAGGTCCCATAAAGGCTTAAAATGTAAGACAACACAATTACTATGATTAACTTCTATTTCTAGGAACAAACTGGGATACAGCATCTTAAATGACTCCATTTGAAAGTTTGCCTTTCAGGAAGGAATGGCCAAGGACAGGTAAAACCAATTAATTCTGCTTTGTATAAACTTTGCACGTGGAAACAAACAGGAAACCTCAAAGTGCACTTCTGTCTTGGTAGTAAGGTAATCGCTACATCAATTCTAACAGTGAGAAGTCAGCAGGGACATTGACTCTGGAAAACAGAGTCTTCAAAGTTCCTGGTGAAGTGATTGGAAGGATGCATTAAATTACATAAGAAACCCAGTTTTTTCTCCACTTACTGGAAAAATTTAAAATACTGAGAATTCATGTAGTGAGTTTAATACAGAGGCTCCTGACAAAGCTCTGCCATAGTCATAATGCACTCAATCAGCCAAGAGGATGGGGTGTGTTTGAAGAAGGAACAACCAGAAACCCCAGTGAGTTGTTTTAGGTTTGGTTACTACTTATTTGTTTGTTTGTTTAGTCTTTGTTTCTGTTTTTATACAGTCTCATTGTGTAGCTCTGTCTGGCTTGGAATTTGCTATGTAGATCAGGCTGGCCTTGAATTCAGAGAAATCCCCCCATTTCTGCCTCCCAAGTGCTGGGATTAAAGGTGTGTCCCACTATGCCTGGATGTATTGGCCACCAACTTTTATTTTTTGTCACCATTTCCCTCACCATATAGTTATTTATTTGAACAAAATACATTTAGTCTTTTAACTATGATATGTCATGGGAATTTTTTTGGTCTTGTCAGTCTGATGTTCTATGTGCTTCTTTTATTTGTGTGGAAGAGTTTTTCTTTAGTTTGGGGGAGTTTTCTTCTATGATTATGTTAAAGATTTGTATAGGCCATTGACTTGAGATTCTTCTTCCTCCTCTATGCCTATAATTCAAAGTTTTGGTTTTTGGTCTTTTCATGGTGTGTCCTATTTTCTGTATGTTACTTTCATGTTTTTTTAAACACATGATTATATATATGCTATGTGATATTATACATATAAGCAAATATATTCCCTGCTTATTTTGCTGGATCTTCTACTTTGTCTACTAGTTTTGATATTCTCTATCTTCTGCTTAATTTGTTCTACTTGTTAGGTTTTCCCTTGAGTTTTCTAGTTGAGTTATTGGAGTTTTCAATTCCATCTTTCTTTAAGCTTGAGTTTTCTTCAATGATTCTCTATATTGACTTCCATTTTCAAATCCTAGATTTTTTTCATTATTTCCATCTGCCTTATGTTTATGTCTTCTTGGGTATCATTCGGCTGTTTATTATCTTTAAGTACTTTTTTTAAAAAAAATTCATTTATCAATTTCTTTGCGTTTCCTTTAATTCCTTTAATTCTTTGATGAAATCTGTGATTGTTATTTTAAATTATGTATCCCATGGCTCATCTAGGTAATTCTCATTGGCAAACATTTCTATAGGATTGATCTGTTTTGGAGGGAGATACTACCTTGGAGTTTCATATTGTTTGCAGTTTTTCAATGAGTTGTAGGCATGTGGATTTATTTTGTCAATTTTTTATGTGTCTGATATAGTCAGAGCAATTAGTTGCAGAAGAAAAGAAGTTGGAGACAGTTGGGCCTAGAGATTGTAAATGGCTTAAGTGGAATAATGTCAAGTGGACACAGGGAACTTGACTGAGCATGCAGAATGTGTGTCCTAGTCCAAGTCTGGAGTGTGGGGTTAGATCTCAGGAGTGAGGAGGGTCTATGAAGATGAGGATTAGTCAGACTCATTGGGCTAGACCCTGGGGAAGACATGCAGAATTTGACTTGGTGGAGAGGTTAGATATGGCATTGGAGGAACCAGTTGGTGGGGACAGACAGGGTGAGTGCAGGAGAGAACCTAGAGGTTATTTTTAGAGCACAATCAGGGTAGCAAGATTAGGACTTGGTACTGGATTTGGGACCCGAGGTAGATCTACTCTCTCAACATTATAAGCTATGGTTATACCTTTGGTTGGCCCTCATTGGCAGAAGGTAAGTTATTGCTGAAAAGACTATACACTTCAGACATAGGACCTAGAGGCCCATGAGCTGGAAAATATGTGAAAGCCTGTTTCTTGAGAACTAGCTTGCATGGTACCAGAAGGTGACTTGCAAGCTTCCAAAGGAGGGAAGCAACCAACAGTCCAACAGTCTTAACCACAACAATGACTAACATGGGCAGGATAACTGTGGGGATTCAAGATGCATACAATGATAGTACTAAGCACCTCTCTAATTGAATTTAAGCTCTGCTTAAAAAAAAGGGGGGGGATCATGGTTTGTACAGGAAATCTGGCCAACTACTGAGAGCTAGTGAAGTCATGGATCTTGGAGGCAAACCTACAACTGTCACTTTACTAAACTAGCATAATATCTAAATACAGTCTAAATATTTGTCCTTATACTCAAAGTATATCCTTACCCTTCATCAGGGAAACTTCTCTTTACAACAAATGGAGACCATTACAAAAAAACCATAAATAATAAAAATAAAGAGTTGTGGAGCTCACTTTCATTGGATGCATCTACAAAACACCTAAGGCTCAGATATCAATGTAGAAGAGGGAGTGTGATGATTGAAAAAGTCAGATGATCAGGGATCTTGCTGTGAGGTTGTGTCAGAAACTACACCTATAAATATTCACTAGCCTGACTGCCTAAACATGAACTGAACATAGAAAACAACAATAGACATGCTAAAGTGAGTAGGAAAAAGAACACAGCCCTCAACTCTTACAGAGAACTATAGGCAAATAAGGGGTGGTGAAAGCTAGATCAATAGTTTTCCCCAGAGGAAAGCACACAAATATCAAATGGTGGCTAAACTGAAAACATACATAGGAATAAAATTATACAGACTAATCAGGTTGTATTTATGTAGTTAGTAATATATAACTGTGGAGGCTCACTTGCTGTTCAGAGATTCAGTCCGTTCATTATCATCATGGCAGGGAGTATAGTGGCATGCAGGTAGACATGGGGCTGGCTACATCTCAATCAGTAGGCAACAGGAAGTGGACCATGACACTAGGAGTAGCTTGAGCAAAGGAGACCTCAAAGCCCATTCCCACAGCGCCACACTTACTCCAATAAGGCCATACCTACTCCAACAAAACCACACCTTCTAATAGTGCCACTCCCTTTGAGCTATGGGGGCCAAATACATTCAAACCACCACACATATGTATATGTATATAACAACAATTAATGAAAAAATAGGCTACAAATTAGAAAAGGAGAAAGGAGGTTTATGTGAAAAAGTTAGAGGAAAGAAAGAGAAAGAATAAATGATGTAATTATAACATAATCTTCCAAAACATTAACCCAAAGTCTTCAAAAAGAGATTAAAACAGTGATTATCTATAGTGGACATACTTTACACACTTAAAGAATGTAAGGATATATACTCCTTCATCTGTCTGATCTATCTAGCCCTCCTTTCTATTACCACATTATTCTTCAACAGATAAGACATGAATCATAGGATGAAAGAGCCTTCAAAAGTTAAAAACTAAATTTTAAATATTCAGTTTAGTATAAAAAAGTTACTTTTCTGTGTAACCATCAAGGGAAATTGGATATGATCTCAACCATCAATAAGGGAACCAGCACTTTGAACCGAAGGAGTGATGTGGTTTTGTGAAAGAATGACCATGACCTAGAATCATGTTGAATTGTCTGTGTCATTTAGTGAACTCCAGTCTGTATTAACTAGATAAAGGAAAAAAATTTGCAAAAGTTAGAAGTTCTCAGAAATTGGGTTGTCTCTTTTAAATAGACAAAGCACTTGGGTGAGAGAAATTGTACCAAACATTGGGTTGTCCCTAGTGTTCGCCGAGCAATCATTAAACATTCATATGTTCTGCCCATAACTGTGTGATATAAGAAACTTCTTGATTTGACCTCAACCTTATTTTTAAGTATCACACTCAACTTTTCACACTTTTTCAAAGTATGAAAAGGCTGCCCCAAATTTGCCTCTACTTTCTTGCTTCTGGAATGCTGATTTCACTTCTGTTTAAAAGTCTTTGACGAATTACCCTTGCTCTAATAAAAAGTGTAAACTGTCTTGCTAACGGCTTTCAGTCAGCCTGTTACTATGGTCTTTAATGCATAACAACTTTTTAAATACTGAGTTTTAGATACAATAAAACTGTGGGCTTTTTGAGGGTCAGACTATTTACTGATAAAAGAAGGGACACTGGATTTATATGGACCAGAGACGACATTTAGTCTTTACACTTTAGACAATTTACAGAATAGTAAGATACTTAACTTCTCTGAGCTTATTTCCTAACTCGTATCTTGGGGATATGTCTCAGGGTTGTGGTTTACTGTGATGGCAGGTTTAAAGCTCTTAGAAAAAGGTTTTGCACATAGAACCCATTTAAAGAAAAGCCACAATCTATTTCTTACCAGCCAGGTATAGCATTAAGTGCATACCAAATACTTCATAAAAGTTTAATTATGAAGTGAATTAATGAGTTACAATGTCTTCTTTTAAAGTTAAGTATTTTACTCTATTTTTAATTTTAAAAAATATAGGAAGTTTATAACCAAAAAATGTTAATCTATTTGCAATAAATAAGTCTACTGATGCATTCCAAAACCAACTGGGGAGCAGTGTAATTGGTGACCTGGGTGAATTTTCTCCTGAAGGCAGTTCCTTGGAAGAACAAGGAAATGCAAAGATATGCAAAGAGTATCATCCAGCTGAGCCAAGTTTATTAGTAATCTCATTGACTCTACCAGGAGGCTCTCCTGCTACAGCTTGGGCTGGGAGCCCTCAGGGGCCCAGATGGTCTCTAATGCACAGTAACAGTCAGTGCACAGAGTGAACCAGGTCATATCCTGGGACTGTTCCACGTTCCACCAGCCTGGCCTGGTTTGTGCTATAGTGCATATGTATGAAGAAAAGAAAAAGCTTATGTCTAAGAAGGAAAATTAATTTGTCTGTGTTCCATGGCATAATAGTGTCATGATAGTTCAAGAATATCTTTTAAATGTCTTAAAAATTCAAAGAAAACTGGAAGAGAAATTGCAGTTTATTACCCTTGCCTTAACTCTGAATTAACTTTCAATTTATTATTATAACTAAAGTAGATATGCATCTCAAGCTGTGCTTGCTGTTATATTGCTAAAATAATCAAGAATAGTATTTTTACCCTCCATTTGAGTTGATAAAAATCTTGATAATTTTCTTACAATAAATTAAAATGCAAATGACAACAGAGACTACTTTCTCTTGAAATTTACAAAAGGTTATTTGAAGTCTAATCCTGATTCCAGAATTTGCAGATGAAGTGGGCTGAAGATTTTCTGACCACCCCATTCCTAGCTTTGTGGTCTTTCTTCATAGCCTAGTGTAATCTCTGGACACCAATCCAGTTGTGAAACTCCATCCCACAGATCCTTATAGTAGAAGGTTATGTTAGAAGATACACTTTTGTGTTTTTTTCCTTGTTTCTTTTTGTTGTGCTAATTCTACAGCACAGAGCCTCATGGACGTTAGGCAAATATTCTACCACTGAGTTACAATCTCATCTAAGAAGATGAATTATTAACTTAAGGGGATGGTCAAGGGGGGCATTTTTACTAATACAGTATGTACTGATCAACACAAGCACATGGCATTTCATATTGAATGTTCTTGGTAATATCCTTTCTGTCACTCTCTAAAAAGCAGTCTCCTTCATTATCCTTAGCTTTGGTTCTTTTCTCATCCTGCATCACCATTCCTTTCCCTAATTCTTCCTCTACTTTTCCTTTAACAAACAACAAATATGCAACAACAAATACATACAATTTTTTTTTCAGCTATCAGCATTGTGTGTTATTTGAAGCTTGGACAGGATGGATAAGTTCAAACCCCACCTTGGCCAATAACAGGGGCAATGACTTGGGATAAATCACTTAATCTTCCTCAATTACATTGTCTAAAACATGAAGGAGAAATAATTAACTGCTCAAAAAATAGCTATGATAATTGAGTTGCTAATTTCTGCAAGCCCTGAGAAGGATTCTTGGTGCTGTGAGCAATAGAAACTATCACTTTCCTTATTGCAGCTTGGACTCATCATCACATTTTTCAGTCTCTCAAACAACCTACCAAGACAGTTTCTAACAAAGTACTTCTACAATAAAAGAAATTCCAGTGCCAGGCATTAAGGGAATACTGGTTTCACATCCTTAAAAATGTTTCTATCCTAGAAATCCTTTGTAAATCATTGATGTCTACTACTGTACTATTGATATCTAGCAATGTAATGAAAAAGGAACAGATAGTTACTGATGAGTTGGGAATAAACCTAAGAATAATCCATTGGTTGAAGTATTAAGGCAACTCTGTGTAGTTAAAAGGGAGGTTTATTTTGTGGGGTAACTTACAAGTTAAGGGATAGGTTATAGAATCTGGGAAAGGTGTAGCAAAGTCCAGCAGTGTTAAGTGTGATAGTTACCAGAAGATTCAATGGGGGTAGTACTTCCAGGTCAAAGCTGGAACAGCTACCCACTACAATAATCAGTATCTCAATATATGAAACACTATCCTATTGGGTTTGTGATTAGAGAATGAATGATATGTAGTTTATTTCAAAGTTTCATTAAATGAGAAAAGCTTTTCAACCCTAAGTATAATATCAGAAAAATAATTTATGCTGTGCTATGGCATATAAACACTAACATATAAAGCAACAAGTTTTTTTTTTCTCTTTTTTTAAAATTTACTATATTTGTGTTTTAATTTCACACATCAGCCATGGGTTCCCCTGTCCTCCCCCCTACCACCCCCTGCTCCCACCTTCCTTCCAGCCCCTCCCCTCCATTCCCATCTCCTCCAGGGCCAAGACTCCCCTGGGGATTCAGCTCAACCTGGTGGGTTCAGTACAGGCAGGTCCAGTCCCCTCCTTCCAGGCTGACCAAAGTGTCCCTGTGTAAGCCCAAGGTTCCAAACAGCCAGCTCATGCACCAAGAACAGGTCCAGGTCCCACAGCCTGGATGCCTCCCAAACAGTTCAAGCTATTCAATTCTCTCACTTATCCAGAGGACCTGATCCAGCTGGGGGCTCCACAGCCTTTGGTCCATAATTCATGTTCTTCCATTTGTTTGGCTATTTGTCCCTGTGCTTTTTCCAATCTTGGTCTCAACAATTCACACTCTTACAGTCCCTCCTCTTTCTCAACAACTGGACTCCTGGAGCTCCACCTGGGGCCTGACTGAGGATCTCTGCATCCACTTCCATCAGTTATTGGATAAGAGTTCCAGCACGACTGTAGGGTGCTTGACCATCTGATCAACAGACTAGGTCAGATCAGGTTCCAAACAGCAGCCAGCTCATGCACTAAGGACAGGTCCGGGTCCCACTGTCTGGGTGCCTCCCAAACAGTTCAAGCTATTAAATTGTCTTACTTATCCAGAGGGCCTGCTTCAGCTAGGGGCTCCACAGCCTTTGGTCCACAATTCATGTGCTTCCATCTGTTTGGCTATTTGTCTCTGTGCTTCTCCAATCTTGGTCCCAACAATTCACACTCTTACAGTCCCTCCTCTTTCTTGACAATTGGACTCCTGGAGCTCCACCTATGACCTGGCCAAGGATCTCTGCATCCACTTCCATCAGTTATTGGATAAGAGTTCCAGCACGACCTTAGGGTGTTTGGCCATCTGATCAACAGACTAGGTCAGATCAGGCTTTCTCTCGACCACTTCCAGCAGTCTACAGAGGATGTATCATTGTGGATTTCTGGGGACTTCTCCAGCACTCTGCCTATTTCTGTTCTCATGTGGTCTTCATTCATCATGGTCTATTATTCCTCATTCTCCCTTTCTGTTCTTGATCCAGCTGGGATCTCCTGCTCCCCTAAGCTTTCTTTCCCTCAAACCTTGACCTTCATTACTCCCACTGTTGTCCAGGTTGTTTATGTAGATCTCATCCATTTCTATGTCTTTGGATGATCCCTGTGTCTTTCCTAGGGTCCCGTTTTCTAGGTAGCCTCCCTGGAGTTGTGTAGCAGTCCACTCATCTTTGTTTTACATCTAGTATCCTCCTGTGAGTGAGTACATACCATGTTCGTCCTTCTGAGTCTGGGTTACCTCACTCAGGATGACTTTTTCTAGATCCATCCATTTGCCTACAAACCTCATGATGTCATTTTTTTTCTCTGCTGAGTAGTACTCCATTGTGTATATGTACCATATTTTCTTTATCCATTCTTCAGTTGAAGGGCATCTAGGTTGTTTCCAGGTTCTGGCTATTACAAACAATGCTAATATGAACATAGCTGAGCAAATGCCCTTGTGGTATGATTGAGTATTCCTTGGGTATAGTAGCACAAGACACTGAGAGAAACAATCAATCAATGGGACCTGTTGAAACTGAGAAGCTTTTGTAGAGCAAAGGACACGGTCAACAAGACAAAATGACAGCCTATAGAATGGGAAAATGTCTTCACCAACCCCACATCTGACAGAGGGCTGATATCCAGAATATATAAAGAATTTGAGAAATTATACATCAAAATGCCCAACAGTCCAATTAAGAAATGGGCTATAGAAATAAACAGAATTCTCAACAGAGGAAGCTTAAATGGCTGAAAGGTATTTAAGGAATTGCTCAACATCCCTAATTATCCAGAAAATGCAAATCAAAGCGACTCTGAGATACTACCTTACACCTGTCAGAGTGGCTAAGATCAAAAATACAGAAGACAGCTTATGCTGGAGAGGATGTGGAGCAAGGGGAACTCTCCTCCACTGCTCGTGGGAATGCAAGCTTGTACAGCCACTTTGGAAATCAATATGGCACTTCCTTAGAAAATTAGGAATCCATCTCCCCCAAGACCCAGCTAAAGCAACAAGTTTTACCTACAGTAGTGATAAAGTTACTTTTATCCTTAGTGATGCTTTGAGCAATTATCAAGATTGATGGGCTTGAACTTGTTTCTCTGTAACAGTATGCACTGGATAGTCACCTTTGTTTAAAGCTGTCTCCTGGAAGGAAGAGCATGAGAACAGTAGCTGCAGAACATTTTAAATTAAAAATGTACATAAAGGGAGATATTGTTCAATATAGAGTTATAAATAGTGAACAATGGATTATGGACCGATTACAACCAAATTATCTAAAAATTAAAACAAATTAAACTAGGAATGAAGATGCCTGGCTGCAGCCAATGGGCCTCAACATCACCTGGGCCTTGTTGCAAATACACATTCTGGATCCACACTACTTGCCCATTTGTACTGAATCAGCTGTGCCCTGCATACTGTGTTTTAATTGTCCAGGAGCATTGTGTGATGCTTCTGTTTACTCAACTTGGAGAAGCACTAAATAATATACATTTATTTATTGTATCTTAAGATTTTAGGATCATCATCCAAGAGAAAGAAATTAAATTATTTTATATTCGTACTTTATTATATGTGAAATTTACAGTTTAATCTCTTTGATTAATACAACTATCTCCTTGAGTACTCCTGCCCTATGAAGGACTTCATTTAAAAAAAATCCAATGAGAGGATTAAACTTTAAAGGTAACACCTGAAGTATAAAAAAAAATAAACCTAAAGGAAAAGATAAAGTATTCAAGAATGATTTTTTCTTCTTTTTGATATACAGAAAACACACAAGTAGCAAAAGCAAAAATAAAAGAGGAAAGTGGTATTAAACTAAAAGATTTCTTCAAGTAAAAGGTAAAGACAAAATAAAAGGGCAAATCATAGAGGGAGTAAAATATTTGCAAATCATATATTTAATAAGATTTTATAGTGAACATACTCATAAAATTGAATATCAAGAACCAAATCATACTTTTCTAAGAAAAGCATACTTTCCTAAGGAAGACACACAAATAGCCAAGTATATGAGAAGTTGTTCACTGTGACTAGGCACAAGAGAAGTACAAATTAGAACTATAATGACAAATCACCACACAGGATGGCTGTTGTGAAAAATGAAAGGATAAGAAGTATTGGCAAGGATTTGGGGAAAAATGAGCCTTTCTGTGGGGTTAGTGGAAATATAAAAAGGTCTAGCCATTATGGAAAATAGTATTGAAATTCTCCAAAAGCTTAAATATAGAATATATACCAAATAGTAATCACAGAGGAGATAACACTATTACCTCAAAGAGTGATCCCTGTAGCCCTTATTCATTGCCATGTCAATCACAACAGTAAGATATGGAAACAACTTAAGTATTTGTTGACAGATGGACAAAAAAAATGTACTATACTCAGCCTTCAAATGTCTATCATTTGTGAGAATGTGAATGAGATGGAAGATATTATGTCAAATGAAATAAATCAAGCACAGAAGGATAAATACTGCATGATTCTTACACCTGGAACCTAAAGTTTCTTGAACCGAGAAACAGAACAGATGAGTTCTCAACAAGGCTTATGGGTGAGAAAAATTAGGAGATTTAAGGCAAAGGACACAAAGATGCAGTTATAAGTATTCGAGTTCTGAAGACCTAATGTAGAATACAGTAACCATAGTTCTTTGTGAGGGTTTCTATTGCTATGAAGAGACACCATGACTGGCTTACAATTTCAGAATTTTAGTCCATTATTGTTTTGTTGGAAAGCATGGAAGCATGCAGGCAGACATGGTGCTGGAGGAGCTGAGAGTTTTACATCTTGACTGCAGTCAGCAAAATGTAAACTGTCCCTCACATTTGATGTAGTTTGAGCATATGAAACCTTAAAACCCACTGACACAGTGCCATAATTCCTCCAAAGGCCAAACCTCCTAAAAGCACCACTCTTTAGATGCCAAATATTCAAACACATAAGTCTCTGAAGGGTACACCTATTCAAACCACCAAATTCTACTCTCTGGCCTCTGAAGGCTTGCACCCACAATATAACAGAAGTTCAACTTCAAAAGTACCCATAATCTATCACAGTCTCAACAATGTTTCAAAGTCCAAAGGCTCTTCTGAATTCCATGCAATCTCTTAACTGTTATCCCCTATAAAATTAAAAAAACATATAATTCAAACATATAACAGCACAGCATATACACTACAGTTCCAAAACAGGGAAGGATCTTAGTGAGGAAATACTGGACCAAAGCAAGACCAAAAACTCTGAATCTCCATATCTGATGTCAAACAGCTCTTCAGATCTCCAAATCCTTTCATCTTTGTTGAATGAAACACACCTCTTTCTCTTGGGATGGTTCCATTCCCTGCTATCAACTTTCCTTGACAGATATCCTATGATTCTGCCATTTCTAACATCTTGGGGTCTCCAAAACAATCCAGGCTTCCCTTTTACAGCTTCACACAATGGCATCTATAGGCCTGTATGCAAAGATGTTCCTGACCCACACCTGGCCTCAGTAGTTCTCCTTAGTAACAGAGGGAGATTCCATAACTCCTTAGTAACAGAGAAAGATCCCTTTCTTCCTTAACTCTAAAGCCAGAATCATGCAGCTGAGGCTGCCAATTTCTGCTACTTTCTGGGGCTGGACCATGCCCCCATCATTAAATTACATCAGCAGCAGCTTTCTGTTTTCCAGTTTCCTTCATAGCCTAAGCTTGGCTGTCTTGGAACTTGCTGTGCAGACAAGGATGGCCTTGAACTTAGAGAAGCCTCTGCCTTCTGAGTACTGGGATTAAAGTCATGCACACTATGCCTGAACCTAAGCTTTTCTTTAGTTTCTTTTCACTTAGCTGGGTATAATCTTGTCCTGAGATCTCCACTCTGTTTATTCCATTTCTTAATTTTTGTCTCCATGAACACAGGTTATAGCTCCGTTCTACTTCCTAGTACCATCTTTGTCCTCAAATTGTATATTCTGTATTTTTCCTTGTTCAATCTGCTCCTTTTAATTATGGTTCAGAGTAAGAATAATCATTAAAAACCACACAACAGAACCAATACTAGCCTGTTTGGAGATTTTGCTCTGCCAATGGAATTCATCCAAAACTCCTCAATTTAGCCACAAACAAACTTTTCAGACAAAGACAAAAGCAGCCACACTTTTGTCCAAAACATAATAAGAACAATCTCTAGGCCACATAATAACAATTTTCTCCTCTGAAACATCTTGGGCCAGGCCCCTACTGTTCAAATTACCCTCAGCACCACTGTCTTCCATGCTCCTACTAGTATGGCCCATTAAGATCCATTTAAGGCATGTGATTGCTTTTCTAATCCAAACTCCCAAAGTCCAAATTCCTCTAAATAAAAGCATGGTCAGGCCTATCACAGCAATAACCAGTCCCTGGTACCAACTTCAGTCTTAGTTAGTGTTTTGATTGCTATGAAGAGACATACTGATAACTTTTATGAAGGAAAACCTTTAGTTGGGGCTGGTTTAGAGTTTCAGAGGTTTAGTCCATTATCATCATGGTGAGAACAAGGCAGCATGCAGGCAGACATGGTACTGGAGAGGTAGCTGAGAGTTATATCTTGATCTACAGGCAATAAGAAGAGAACTGTCTCCCACACTGGATGTAGCTTCAGCATGTGAGACCTCAACCTCAAAGCCTATTCCAACAGTGACATCCTTCCTCCAACAAGGCCATACATCTTAATACTGACACTCCCTATAGGCCAAACATTCAAACACATGAGTCTATGAGGGCCATATCTATTCAAACCACCATAATAGTTAATAATAATATATTGAATAATTGATTCACAGTTAGAATAAGCCTTCCACATATGGATATGAGACTAGCTTGGCTGTGGACATGATTTTGCTATATATGCATATCTAACCATATTTGTATGTCTTAAATATAAACAATTTTGTCAGTTGTTATAAACCTGGAGATAACTCTAAAGTAATTTCGTTGGAATTCTAAGATTATTTGGGTAATAATCTAAAATAAAATTAGTAAATTTATTTCTGCTACATTAAACAGTGTATATTGCAGGAAGTGGATATTAACTTCTTTAAAGTACTACTTTGTGCTCTATGTTAACACATAGCATTTCTAGGAGGTTATTTACTATCAAGATGCCTAAAGTTCTGAGAAGAGAGTTATTCTCATGAGGTTCCAGAAATGCTGGTCTTCATCAAGTAGACAGTCATAGGTGTTCAGTTAGATCTACAAGTGTCTTGTAAAGATGAAAGTGACACCCGAGTTTACAGCACCCAAGAAAAGAAGAGTTTTGCATACTGAAGGATTAAATAAGATTAATAGATGTAGGATTTTCAAAATGTCTTCCTAGGATAATTTGTGTTTGAACAAAGCAATATTGGAGGCTATTATTTTTATAACAGGAAATGTAGCAAAACAACATAAGATGCCTATTGTTTTATTAGGCACCCAAATCACAAATATATAAATTTATAAACATTATTTCCCTCATAACAAAGTAGTTCACATAATTGATTTCAATTTTAAAAGCTATACAAATACAATCTTATAGTAAGGTTTTCAGTTTTTAATAATTTTGGTTATACATTTCTGATGAAACTCACCCAGGTGTTTTTCCTTTGGGATATAACTATAAAATGTTATTAAGTTATATTTAAAATAAGATAATCTACTACTATAATATGGAACATTTTCCTTGGCAAAGTTGTGAATGTATATAAAGAGAAAGAAAAAATTTAAAGGAAATTATCCTCATGTATTACTACATCATTTAGACATATTTTCAGAAGAATATTGAGTTATTGTAGGCTACCAAAATTCACAGTCTATTTAAGATACTAGTACAAGAAACATAATAAAGGCTGGTTAGGATATCATGTATATCCTGATCACACAGGACACAAAGTTGTCAACATGTTAGATTCATTTCTCAGAACAATGCCTCATTGCTAACAATATACTTTCTGTGCAAGTAAACATCTCTGTGTTCATCAGAGGAAGTGACAGTCACTCCACCAATGTCTTGTACATTTAAAATATTTTAAAGGAACTTGCTTTCCTGTTTCTTTAAAATTTGGCAAATTATCAGCTACACTTTGTGATTCCAAAATGTTTACTTGTTTTATTTTGTATTTAAAAAAGCATGCAAGTTTTATGAATTTTAAAAATAACCAATATTGTCAATTTAAAATTATCTTTAACAATGAATGGAAATCATGTTATATATGTTTATATAAAATGGAAAAATAGTTAAGCAGACAAAATCAGGATCAAGAGAAATGATATTTTCTGTGAAACTACTGATTAAACTTAAATTTAATGCCCAGATAGAAATTAAAAACTGACCCTAGGGTATTTATTAGCTCATTGGAGTAGTAGTTTCTTTAATCATTCTTCAAATCATGTGGTAATGTCATAATGAAATCACTATTTCAAATAACTAATATATGATAATGAAACATTCTAAAAAGAAAAATAAGTACTCAAATATTAAATAAAACTTTTTTGTATTTTTTTATTTTTTTTTGTAATTTGGTCTCTATTTTGAACCATTATATAAAATTGTTAATGAAATATTAAATATTCACAATGAAAATGCAGATTTAAGCACAACATATTTTCATCTAATATTTTCACTATTCCTGTTCATTCAGAAAATTTTACATTTTGTTAGAGGAGATCCTTGGGTTAGCTATGGTGCCTTTTCATTTTTATTTGATGACTATGGGTGTTTTGCTTACAAGTGTATCTGTGAACCACATGCATGCCTGCTGTCTGTTGGAGCCAGAGAGGGGATCAGATCCAATGGAACTGGATTTTATAGATGACCTGAATGGCTATGTGAGAATAGGAATCAAACCTGGGTCCAGTGGAAGAATGAGCAGAGTTTTTAAGTTTTAAGCCATCTCTCTAGCCCCTCTGATATCATTTTTACATGATGTTAGTAGTTTTTTCAATAAATGACTGGTTTATTTTGGGTTGACAAGAGCTCCTGCTCTGAAACTCAGTGCCTGAACTGAGACTGCCTTCAATTTCAATGACTTTGCCTCGTTTTAACAGTGAACAGTTTTAAGAGACAATAAGGATAGTGAGAGATTGCTGTAAGATTAGTCAGTAAACACTTACCTAGTAGTTACTAAGAATCTATGTAACATAATCCTCTCTGTGCATGTACAAATTGATTATTACAATGTTAAAAACCTTATTATATAAGGAAGGAAGCCAAATAATTGTATTGTATTTAACACTGCTTTGTTGACAAAATAAAGGTTTGATGGAGGTCTGTAACATATTTTCATGTAATTTACCTGTTCATGCTCTTGTCTGGAGCATTTCTCCATTTACCACAAATATCTCAAACCTTTTAAAGTCTTACATTTTGGATCAGTACCCAGTCTCTTTAAGGTTCATGTTTTGATTAAAATCATTTATATAAAGATGTTGAACGCCTAGTCTATAATGTCTAACCTCTTGATGTGTATGCACTAGGTGCTGAGGATACAGGAATGAGAGAAACAGAAAATAATCCTTGCCCCCAATATAGTGAGATTCTAAAGAAAATAGCATTTCTTTTGTTACCTCAAAATATAGCTTTCATAAGAAGACATTTGATATACACAATTTTAAAAGTCAGAAAAAAATATTTCATGGTGGTCAATGTGTCATACTGCAAAACTGCTTACACTTAAATATCAATATAATGCGACTGAAGATACTTTGTGTTTTTAAGGGCTTATGTCTCATTTCAGAAACTTGAGTATTCAAATTCCATTCTTTTCAGTAACGTATCACTTGAAAATTCACTTTAAATAGGCTTATTTATAGTACATCTTGAATAATAACTATGGTGACAAAAGAATAAAAGTGAACATTACTGTGCTTGAGGTGTATGTTTATACACCTTTCCATTTTGTAAGTAACATTTAATATATAGTGGGTATGACTGAAGTGCTGTATTAGTGTTGGCAGAACTTCAACATTTAATGAAGGAACATTTATTATACAAATGCCTTGCTTAACCTATCTGCAAAACTCAGGAACACATCTTTTTTTTGTAATGCTTAGCACCTTATAATTTTTAATAGATTCTTCTCTTATACAATAAACCCTGAACACAATTTCACTCCTACCAGCTCCCCCTGAGCTCCTTTCTGCACCCCCCAGACCCTTCGCCCCTCCATTTCCCTTCAGAAAAGATTAGGCCTCCAAGAGACAACAACCAAACATAACAAAACAGGATGCAGTAAGACAAGGTAAAAGCCCTCATATGGAGGCTGTCCAAGGCAACCCACAAGGAGGAAAAGAGCAGACAAAAAATTCAGAGATATACCTGCTACTGCTGTTAAGAGTCCCACAAAAACACCAAGCAAACAGGCATTACATATAGACAGAGGAGATGGTGCAGATCAGTAGGCCCCATGCTTGGTGCTTCTCACTTCAGTCTCTGTGAAACCCTCTGAGCCCGGCTCAGCTGATTCAGTGGGCCATGTTCTTCTGGTATCTTCCTCCCTCTTACTCCTACAATCTTTCTTCCCCCTCTCCTGAAGGAATATATTTAAAATAACCTCTATTGTTCAATATGAATTATAAAAGTAGTGAAGTATTTTTATAGGTTTGGAAAACAGCTTTGATTCCTCCAAATTCTGATTTTATATATTTTATACTCTAATAATTTTCTGAAAATACCAGGTCTGTCTACAACCTCAATGTTGTAAAGTCAAGACATTTTTATAAAGGATAGTCTAATCCCTGCCTTAGTTTACACTAAATCTTCATCTTTGCTTGTATCTAATATGTAATCATAAAATAGTAGCATCATTTGTGTTTAGGAATCACTAAATGGCTTGTTAGAATTTGTCCTTATGAATTCTGACATTTTACTTAAAAAAAAGAAAAGAAAAGAAGGCCCAGGTGATTAGAAAGCTCTCATTAAACTCATGTAACTTACCATAGAACTTTTAATTGTTGTTCAAAAATTGGCCTAACATACTTTTTTATAAATGGATTGACAGTTAAAAAAAAGGAAAGCATATAATTACAGAGAGAACTATACTAGAAAGGCTAAGAGATTTTCTAAAAATAGAAAAAAGATAAAAGAACAGAAAAATTTATGCAGTCCACCACCATAGATAATTACTATATATTACATTTAGTTGTGCATCAAATGGTTACCTGTATGATTTTAAATACTGATACTGAAGATTGAACTCAGACCCTGCTCACATGCTAAGCAAGGGATCTACCTTGTAGATGCAGGCCCAATCTGCACCTTTTCTTGAGCTTCAAAATGCATGGCTGAGTAGTTAAAGTATATCAAAGTATGATAGAAGCATTGTGCACATTAGAAACACTAAGATGATCCTAAGGTTGCAGGTAGTAACAGTTAATCTTTTACTATTTTGTTCAATAATTTGCAAGCAGAATTTATGCTTGAGGTTGAAAACATATTCAAGTACTTGCAAAGTGATGGAACATACTAAATATGCCCCATTATAGTGTAAAAGATACAATACTATAAATTTCAGTTTAGGATTATCCTCAATATTGAATTTCTGCTAACCTTCTCTGAAGTCAGTTTTCTTTAACAACAAAGAATTAATTAGTAAGAAACAACCAAGCATTTAATACATGCCAGAGATTATTTTAAGTCTAATATTTGTAAAGATATTTTTCAGTAATTGATTTTGTCTCCATTTAAATTCTAAGGGAATAAAGTGCAAGATGTTAGCTGAGTGAGATAGATCTCTGTTGATTGTCACCACTCAGACAAATTTGTGACACTGCAGAAAAACTATCTTCACAGAGCTAAGGAAGCTGGGTCAGAGATCAAAATATTTAGTTTTAGTAGAATGAAAAATAATCCACTTAAAGAAGCTAGGAAGGAAAGGATTACTTAACCATCACTCCCACACTTTGAGGTCAGCATGAGGAGAAATATCACATTCTTCCTCTGGGAAGAAGAATTAAAACCAGTCTTTACTCCTAACCCAATGCCAAGTTCACTGTATGGAACCTAAGAACCAGGCACAGTCCCACCATCCTAAGTCTGGGCTAAAATACAAACTGAACTGCTATTGGTACTAAGTTATAGATACAAAGGACTGTCTCCACACATGTGGTTTCAGACAGCAGAGAGAAAAACAATTCTATACCTTCTAGCATTAGACTTTGTCTTAGAGCTCAGTGCCAGGTTTGCCAACCTAAAACTCAGCATTGAGTAGAAAATAACAGCTTCTATACTCAGACCTGAACCTTAGACAAAGCCTCTAGGTCTATCCTGATGGCAGGCAGAGTTGTGTGTCCTGGTGGGACAGATGCAATTAGGCTGGCATCATTGCAATCCGTGATGTATGCCTATGTGTGACCTTGAGATTTTACAGGTCCCTAATACCATTAAACTTAGTCCCAGTCCAGCCTAATATTTAGACTTGGTGACCAAGGAACTGCCTTTACCAACAGTTCTCCATCCCTGGAAACAATAGCATGGAGCAAGACCCTATTGACTACAATTATCAAAGAGCAGTAAGCATAGGACTTTGATATGGAATTTATTCACTAATACTGTATTGGAGAAAACTGATTTTTTCCCTTTTTCCTGCAGGTACCAACTATAAATACCTTCTTGTTTAGGAGAGGGACTTGGTGTCATTCTTCTCAGAGCTGGGATTCTGTCTGATTAGAAATTGTACAGGTTAGTATGTGCAAAAATAAATAAAAGTAATTTTAAAAGAATTTACTATCATGCTGGGTAAATATAACATTGAGTATATCTTAATGAGGCCTATTCCCTAATCTCTGTGGACAGAAAGAACCTAGTGTTGTGGATGGGGAAGATACAAGCCCCAATGTGTTGCAATTCCCTTTTAGTTAGCATCATATGTGGCCATTTGGAACAGACTTGGGCCATAGGTCAACTTCAGTAGTAGCATTCCATAGAAATGTGAGTCTTGATCTTGCTATGGTGCTGTGAATGTTTTGGCAGATTATAGGTTCAGTGAGTAAAAGATGTTTTAGTCTTGGTGGCCACAAACATTGGACATGAGCAGGCAAATAATCATTCCATGGTGATTATATTCAGAAAGAGAGAGAAATTGGCAGAATTCTGAGGAGACAACCACAGGCTAGTGACCCTAATTGAGAGATGTTTGCTCACTTATCCCCAGAGAGATACTTGGTGGAACAGACTATAACTTTTCATTTTATAAAGGGATTCTTTCTTAGTATATTTTTTGTGTTTTCTATGCATATGCATATGTGTGGACATACATACACCACAGTGTGCATGTCAAGCATAGAGGACCTTCTACGGAAGTTGGTTCACTCCTTTTACCACGTGGAACCCGGAGATTGAAAACAGGTCATGAGTAGGCAGTGGATATCTGTATTCACTGAGCCATCTTACCTGCCCAAAATGGTAGACTATACTTTTAAAAAAAATTATTTATTTTAATTTAATTTTACATATCAGCCATGGGTTCCCCTGTCCTCCCCTCTCCCACTCCCACCCCTCCTTCCCCCCAGCACACACACACACCCATTCCCATCTCCTCCAGGGCAAAGACTCCCATGGGGATTCAGCTCAACCTGGTGGATTCAGTACAGGCAGGTCCAGTCTCCTCCTTCCAGGCTGAGCAAAGTGTCCCTGCATAAGCCCCAGGTTCCAAACAGCCAGCTCATTCACTAAGGACAGGTCTGGGTCCCACAGCCTGGGTGCCTCCCAAACAGTTCAAGCTATTCAATTGGCTCATTTATCCAGAGGTCCTGATCCAGCTGGGGGCTCCACAGCTTTTGGTTCATAGTTCATGTGTTTCCATCAGTTTGGCTATTTGTCCCTGTGCTTTTCCAGTCCTGGTCTCAACAATTCACACTCTTACAGTCCCTCCTCTTTCTCAACAATTGGACTCCTGGAGCTCTACCTGGGGCCTGGCCAAGGATCTCTGCATTCACTTCCATCAGTTATTGGATGAGAGTTCTGCACAACAGTTAGGGTGTATGGCTATCCGATCACCAGACTAGGTCAGTTTGGGCTTTCTCTCAACCATTGCCAGTAGTCTATAGTGGATGTATCATTGTGGATTTCTAGGGACCTCTCTAGCACTTTGCTTCGTCCTATTCTCATGTGGTCTTCATTTATTCATGTGGTCTGTTATTCCTTGTTCTCCCTTTCTGTTCTTGATCCAGCTGGGATCTCCTGCTCCCCTAAGCTCTCTTTCCCTCGAACCTTGACCTTCATTACCCCCACTCATATCCAGGTTGTTTATGTAGATCTCATCCATTTCTCTGTCATTGGGCTATCCCTGTGTCTTTCTTAGGGTCCTGTTTTCTAGGTAGCTTCCCTAGAGTTGTAAGTAGCAGTCTAGTCATCCTTTGTTTTACATCTAGTATCCTCTAATGAGTGAGTACATACCATGTTTGTCCTTCTGAGTCTGGGTTACCTCACTCAGGATGATTTTTTTCTAGATCCACCCATTTACCTGCAAACCTCATGATGTCATTGTTTTTCTCTGTGGAGTAGTACTCCATTGTGTATATGTACCACATTTTCTTTGGGTAGACTATATGTTTAAAATACTTTCCAGGTTTCTAGTAAATAACTGTAGATTTCGGAGAAAATTAAGCTTGAATTATTCACTATCCCAAAACAGTAAAATCATGCCAGACTCAGACTCCTAGAAAATTGGCAATTAGGTGTCCTTATACTGCTGAAATGGTGGAAGTGAATACAGTATTAGAAGAAATAAGCAGTCTGACTAGAAGTCTTTGAAATATATATATGCACAATTCTTCAATGCTCAGATAATATATGTCAGCAAGCATCAAGAGAATTCAAGAAAATATGGTCTCATTGTTATACTCAGATTGAGGGGACCCCAAAAGACCACCTCAGGACCAAATCCCATATGTAAAATCAAAAAGCCTTTATTTCAAGCTTGGAGCTTGGACTCTCTGTCCCATGCAGAGGTGAGAGCAGAGAGCCCAGAGCCTATGCAGGATGTTTTTTTTTTTTTTTTTTTAAATTTATTTATCATAGTAGGGGTTGGGGTGAGGGGATTTCCAGAGTTCCGGAGCCTGATAGGCTGACTTTTGTCTAGGGGTATAGGGAATGTTTAGAATGTCAGGTATATCCTTTTAGATGCAGGCCTTCCCTAGGTGGGGTCAGCTTATGGCCTCTTCTGGATCTGGGTGTTGCCTGCCAGTAAGTCTGTCACAGAAGCTGTCTGGACCTCTAAGCCTGTCATGGCAGTTGTGTGGTCAAGTTGTTCCCCTGACACACACCTGAAAATTAAAATGAAATAATAGAAGTTGACCAGCTATCAAGTAGGTAGAAGAATCACCACTGGTGGGTAATTTTAGGCTAACTCAATACATCTTCAAACAAACAAACAAACACAGATGACATATATGTTTCAATACTTTAACAAAGGAACTTAATATACAGACGGAAACATGTTAGGAAAATTAAATAAAAACTTGTGACTTGAAAAATATAGTAAATGAAAAATAGAGCAAGTGACATTAAAACCTGTCAAAACCACCTCGACCAGCAAGGAAGATGCAACACCGAGCTCTTCTTTCAGCAGTTTACTCAGGAACCTTGAACAATCTTCTGACCCCAGGGAAAGCCAGCCCATAACCTAAATAGTCCCTGGGTGGCCAACCCCAGCCTGCCACATGGGCACTGCAGATAGGTCCAGGTTCATGGAAGCAATCCAGATCCTAGGACTAAGCCAAATATGGAGTTGTTTACTCCCGAGAGCACTCACCATCAGGAAGGTGGGGGCAGAAGATGGCGCCATCTTATGGGTGCGGCTGTGCGCAGCTCTCTACAAACACCTGCAGTCACAATAACAGAACTGAGCAATTAAAGGAAAAGAAAGCATTAGTGACTTAGAACACAGCTAGGGGAGACAGAGAAAAAGGATGAAATAGAATGAAGAAAATTCCAAGCACTTTGGGAAACCTCAAAAGAACAATTATTCAGGATATTGGAAAGGTAGATTTGAAGAGATGGTTCCTGAGTGAAACACTTGCTGTTCAAGAGAAAGGATCATCAGAATCCTTGCAATTAAAAAATCTAGATGGAAAATATTTTTTTAATTAAATAGACTAAGGAATAATAATTCTCCCTTTTTTATAATTTTTTTATAATTTAATTTAAATTTACATATCAGCCATGGGTTCCCCTGTCCTCCCCCCTCCCGCCCCCAACCCCCCTTCCCCCCAGCCCATCTCCTATTCCCATCTCCTCCAGGGCAAAGACTCCCATGGGGATTCAGCTCAACCTGGTAGATTCAGTACAGGCAGGTCCAGTCCCCTCCTTCCAGGCTGAGCAAGGTGTTCCTGCATAAGCCCCAGGTTCCAAACAGCCAGCTCATACACTAAGGACAGGCCCGGGGTCCCACAGCCTGGATGCCTCCCAAACAGTTAAAGCTATCCAACTGTCTCACTTATCCAGAGGTCCTGATCCAGTTGGGGGCTCCTCAGCTTTTGGTTCATAATTCATGTGTTTCCATTAGTTTGGCTATTTGTCCCTGTGCTTTCTTATTGAGTAGATTAATGTCATGTTTTATTAGTAAGAAATGCAAATGGGGTATATTAAGAGACTACTTTTAAAGTGTAGAGAGTTTTATTAAGAAACTGCTTTCGGATGTTTTGCAAAGTTTTCAAAGTGTTAGTGGTTATGTTGAGAATATTGCTTTTCCATATGGGTTTTTAGGAATTGTCTAAGTTTGGATTTTTTCTAACAAGGTTTGAGATTTTGTTTAAAAAATAATTAAAAAAAAGAGGAGTTATAAGTGAATTAAGGTTGAATTACATTTGCAGAAATTATGTTTAACCTATTGATATTAATGCACCCTGGTTTTGTGAAGTTAAGGAAATATTTAAGCTTGATGTGACTACATCAGAAGTTTTTCCTATGTTCTGTTAGCAAAACATTCAAATGATTCTATTAACAGTTAAAGTTGTAAGACTGAGAAAATTTTTAACTATATATAGCACCATTTATGTTAATTCAAATGGTTCTGTAAAGAGTTTGCTTTGAGTTGTAATACTGGGAGAATTGTGACCATGTATAGCAATATTTATGTTAACTGGTTAATGGTAATGATGAAGTTAAGGGATTCTTTAGGTTTGTGATTGCATTAAGTTTTTGGTTTAGAAAGGGCTCGAGGCAGCTAACACTGCTGTAGTTACCTTGGACCTAATTCAAAAGAGAAATGCCATCTTTATCATCCTCTACTCCCATACTGGGAGGAGTAACAGCTATGGAGATTGCTGTAAGCCATTAATAACGAGTTACTTTTTTCTATATTAAGAAAGGGGGACCTGTGGGAGCCTGTTTTCAGGTTCCATCTCTACCAAGCAGGTCCGCATAGAGAGGATGAACAGGACCACAGGCCTGAGTGCAGGTGTCTGAGATGGTCTGCACTTGGCTGTGCTGGGGGTGGGGGGTTGGGGGAGGTCTTTTGCTCCACCCCTTGGTGTCTCTATAAATACCCTGGGGCACAGACAGTCAGGGCCCATTGGAAAAGGTTCCAGGCCCTCTCGAGGCTATCCTGTATTTTCTGTTTATCTCCACAATCTAAATCCTTCTATCTAATATTTCCTGCTGCTCACTCTCAAGAAAACTCTGGGGAGCTGTGGGGTTGGTGGGTAAATGCCCCACATTGTAACAATTATATAAAATGTTTCTTATTAGTTGCCTTTATGATACTTAAAAGAATGGTCCTCACTTTGTCTCTCCCAACTTGAATATAAATGGAAATTTGCTCAATCTGAATGGACAATTTCATGTAAAACTGAAGTAGAATAAATGTCATGCTCTATATATTTTATATCAATATAAAACTTATAAAATCCAAAAACAAACAAACAAACAAAAAAACAAACCAAACAAAACAAAATCTAGATGGACAGTCCAGGTCTGTATTGATGCCGTGGTACATGTTGCCACCAAAGACCCCATAAATGTCTGGTGTCTGGACTGCAACCTGTGTCCATAAGGGTGTCCAAGGGCCATGGTGTTATCTGAGCCATGGCTACTGCTGAGGGCCATGTCTGGAACTGTGGCTCTGCAGCAGCCATGATCTGAATTGATGTCTCTGGCTCCTGTTACCAGCAAGGGCCATGTGGATGACTGGGGTCTAGTCAGCCACCTGAGATCATGTCGGTGTCTGAGGGCCATGCCAATGCTGGAGCCCAAGCAATCTGGGTGGTTAGTGCTGCCACCTGGGGCCATGGAGGCACATGGGCACGGGTAACTGTCTAGGACCATGTCTAGGTCTGTGGCCCTATAGTGGTCTGAATCTAGAGTTATGTCCATTGTGCCTGCTACCACCGAGGGCTCTGCAGATGTTCAGGGTCTGGTCAGCCACCTGAGACCACATCGGTGCCTGAAGGTCATGCTGCCACCAGGGCCATACTGATCCCGTTAGCCTGTGTTGCCACCTGGGCCCAAGCTGCTGCTGAGAGCCATGTCTGGATCCATGGTCCTACAGCAGCTGGGGTCTGTGATGATGTTCGTGGCCCTGTTAGCACAGGCAGTCATTGGAACAGTGCTTTGCTGAGCCAATCGTACCCTTCCCTGGCCTTGGGATAGCTGGCCCTGCCACTTACTGGATACTGCAGCAAGAGAGCTAGCCCCTGCACTCAAGAAAGATGGTCCCACCCCTCATCACAGACATGTGCCTCACCTGGGCAGCACACTTGAGCTGACCCTATATCAGGGAGGCAGATGAGCCACCCCTGAGGGTGTGAGAGCAGGAGAGCTAACCCTGCTTCCCCCCATCTGTCATGTGGTGGCATGGGTGAAGGAAAGGTGCCCTCCCCCAACTGCCCTTTGCTACTTGTGGCAAGTAAGAGAGCTGCTCCTCGCTCCCCGCGGTCATGAGAGTAAGAGAACTAGCCCTGTCCCTCACCAGCTGCAGCATTCAAGACAGCTAGCCCTATACCCTGCCTAGACAGCTCACTAAAGCTGACCCTGTTGCTGGGTGTGCAGGTGAGCCAGCTCTGAGGGCATGAGAGCAGGAAAGCTGACCCCCAACCCCCTCACCCCCATATACTTCTTACAATAGTCCGGAGAGAGGACCCTGCACCTTGCCTGGCCAAAACAGTAGAGCTGGCCCTGTGAGTGTGGGTGACTCAGATCTGTGAGCAGGAGAACTGTCTCCTGGCTCTGCTCCTTGCTTCAGGCTGCATTGGGTGAGCTAGCCAAAGCAGTGCTGGAGAGCTCATCCAGGTAGTGTCAATGAGGAAAAATTGCAGGCTGACCAACCCAGCTACTACCCAGGCTCAGAATCAGGACTATGAGTTGGCCCACATCAACATTCACCTCATCTACAAACTGTTGGAACAGGTAAAGGGGAGAACCTACATATCCAAAACAATAGGATCTCCACAACACAGGACAACAGCAGGATGTCCAATTGGAGCCCCAGTGAGAGCCCAGTGTAGATGAACAGTCTTATTAAATAAGAAACACAGAGCCAAATGCAGAGTTAAAAGCCCAAGAGGTCAGAGCAGTAGCTGAGAGCTGAGACTTAAAACCGCCTTCTTACCCTTCACTGCCACTGCAGTCCTTCCCCTCAGAAAGAGACACATTTCGTGTGTGTCTGTCTTTTTATTGACTTTCTGTTCTGCCTTCTTATTGGTTGTAAACCCAACCACGTGACCTCCTTATCACTGCCAGTCTTTACAGACCTCTAGGTCTCTGTGGTTGATATTGAGATTAAAAGTCTGTGTCTCCTTGCTGGCTGTATCCTTGAACACTGAGAGATCTGCCTGTCATGTGATTGGGGATTAAGGGTGTGTGCCACCACTGCCTGGCTTCTGCTATGGCTTGCTATTAGCTCTGACCCCCAGGCAACCTTATTTATTCATATACAAACAAAATCACATTTCAGCACAAATAAAATATCACTATAGCCCATCATTCGTGATGTTGTAGCATAAGTCAGAGGCCTCAAGCCAGACCAATGACTCCTGGAAATGAACACTTACAAGTAAAGATGAACGATTAAAGGGTAAGCTGTGACTCAACAGGCCATACCACATTCTCTCTCTCTCTCTCTCTCTCTCTCTCTCTCTCTCTCTCTCTCTCTCTCTCTCTGTTTTTGTTTTGGGGCTTCTTTTAAATTGAGTTTTGTTTTGGAGAGAAGATTTCAAGGGTAGATGAGGGGGAAAAGGGAGATAAGTGGGATTGAAATGAGTGATGTGAAACCCACAAAGAATCAATAATAGTTTAAAAAAAATCTGGATGAATGTGAAAGCTTGCCTGTAATTCTAGTAATTCCAGTGCTCAGGAGGGAGAGAAGGGATCCCAGAAGCAATGTCAGTAGCTACCTTAGCAGAATCTGCAAGCTTGCATTTTACTGAGAGATCCTGCCTCAGTAAATGAAGTGGGCTTCTGGCCGAGACACACACACACACACACACACACACACACACACACACACACACACACACACACACACACACACACACACACACACACACACACACACACACACACACACACACACACATCCACACACATCCACACACACACACACACACACACACACACACACACACACACATCCACACTTGAAAACATAAGCAGAAACATGCACAATACGTACACATGCAAACAATAAAGATATATGAGTGCTTAATAAAACTAGAAAAGTTCATTCAAACAAATCAAAACAGAAAACTTCCCAAACCTGGAGAACTATACAAGTATTCAGCTACAGTAATGTCAAGGGTCACTAATTAGATTTAATGCAGTTAACACTATGCTAAGACCAACCCCTCAAAGGTGGAAAATAAGGAGTAACTTACCAAGATAAAAAGAAAAAAAATCTATGTATAGGAGTATACCACACACAGGGAAGCCTTTTTTTAGGCATAAAGTGTGTGGTTTTGATACCACCACTGTATTGGAGCATTTTACTTGTAACTGCAGATTCACTCACATCTTCTAGTATACTTCATAATTTCAGAAATTTTTGTGTTATGAATGATTTGTTTTTCAGCTTAACAATCTCCATTATCATTTCTGATATGACAGGTTTGGTGGTACTGAACTTAAACTGTTGTTTGCCTGGTAAAGCCTTTATTTCTCCTCATTTCTGATGACAACTTTAGGGCTACAGTAGCTTGGTTAGAAATTGATTTTCCTCAGTACTTTAAATACACTTATATGTATAGAGTGCTAGAACTCCTTGGTATGTCACTTGTGTTTTTTATTTCATTTTTCCTTTCTTATTGTTTTCCAGATACTTCCTTTGTCATGATCTTTTATAGTTGAATTATGTCTTGTTGTGGACCTTCTAATTGATTTAACAAGGAGTTTAACGCCAATAGCTAGGCAGAAGAGGATAGGCTGGACTTCCCAGAAGGCAAGGGAACTCTGGGAAGAAGAGAGGTGCTCTTTACCAGCAGACACAGAGGAAGTGGAGGAAGTAGAATTCAGTATAGAGGAGAAGTAAGGAGCCAAATGTAGATTAGTACACATGGGTTAATTTAAGTTTTAAGAGCTAATTGGGAATAAGCCTAAGCTAAGACCAAGCTTTCATACTTAATAATAAGTCTCCCCATCATTATTTGGGAGCTAGCACTCTAAAGAAAGCCAGTCTACATAGGTCATCCAACTTTGGACACATATATCCAAACATAGGAAACGTGTTTTGTTGGAGGAGAGGTTATGCTTTTGTTAGCATTGGAAACAAAGCTACAGATTACTTCAAAATTAATAAAGACCAGGGGAGGTCTCCTAAAAATGCTGGCTATAGACATGAAGGAAGAAACCAAGAAAAACTCTAAGACAGATCTGATCTCTCTACATGGAAACAACTCTGAGACTTGATAAGACATGATAAATCTTGTTGGTTACAGAGTCCTCATTGAAAGGACTGGATGGCCAAGCCAGGGCCCTAACAGGCTCCCCTAGCATCCATGGCATAGACCATGTTTTGGTTCACTAGAATGGGCTAGAGCTGAGTGAGCAATTCTCATGAAAACCACAACTTAGGGGCCACCAATCAGTAGGTGCCTCCCTAGCCTCCTGCTGGTTCAGCAGACACCCCCAGGCCCTTTCTGCTGGCTCAGCAGATGTCTCTCAAACTTCTGCTAGCTAAAGATAGCTTTCCCTACCCTCTTGTCAATAAGCCTAGACACTAGACACCCCCCCCCACCAATGTGCCCCTAACCACTATAGCCTTACACCAATCAACTCCCAGACTAATCTTTCCTCTATCAGTCAGCACCAGATTAATCCCTCCTCTCTGGAATTCCCCTAACTCTGCTTAAAAGGAGCTAGTGACACAACCCCCTTCCTGTCACTATTTGCCACCCCATCATGCTGGAAATAAATGCTGTTGCTAAATTGCATATGTGACTATTGGTCTTTCTTAGGAGCTTCTCTTAGACCCTAACTCTCATGACTTTTTTTACATGCCATTTTTTTTCATATGGCATGGATGGAGTTTTATAGTACAGTTTGGTTATGCAGTCCAAACAGAATTATAAATTTGACAGATGCTTTTTACCTATTCAAACATAGGACAGAAAATCATCTTTAGCTGACTTGTACACACTGCACTTTCCATACTTGTGTTAATGCAGATATGTGTGTTACCTTTAAGTTTGTGTTTTCAGGGGAAAATAGACCAGGCACCAATGAAGACAAGTAGCTCAAGTGATCCAGCTTCTCAGAATGTCTCTGTTGCAGTTTCTTCAAAAATCTGCATCTAGGACAATTTCAAAGCTGCTCATTGAGATATGGTCTAGCCTTATAGACTACTCTAGCCAGGACACCATTTAAGTCCTACATTTTCCCATTATACAGAGATACCGAACAACACATGATAGAGCTTGCTCCACTAGGACGTGACCATTATCCCAATTTTCTCAGGCTCCTCTAAAAATGCTATCACCACCAGACAAAAGGGAGTAACTTTAACAACACAATGCCCACATTCCCAAGAGGTGAGGTAGGTGGTTTTTGGTCTTTCCATAGGTTATGGATGTTTGTCATTGTTTAGGAGGATTAGTTACAAGTTGTTATTAGTCATGTTCAGGGAGAAAACTAAACAAGGGAGGTTGGATTAAGGGCTTCCTTCCTTTCTTTCTTCCTTCCTTCCTTCCTTTCTTTCTCTCTCTCTTTCTTTCTTTTCCTTCTTTTTTTCCTTTCTTCTTCTTTCTTCTATCCTTCTTTTCCTTTCTCCTATCTAGTGAAAAAAAAAAGGTGGGTATAGTAATAATAGGATAAAAGGGTAGATTATTGAATCTACTTTTAAACTAAAAAGAACTACTGATCTCAAATATTTACACTGGTATGTATTTTTGTATATTGATACAAATTTAATGTTATTTTTGTTATAACATACTGTATATATGTTTCTACACTTGTTTAAGGTATTATACATATACAGCTCATTTGAAAAATGTAATGTAAAATTCTGTTACCAACTGTTTAGGATAATTAAGAAATGCAAGCTAGTAGTTAGTCATCTATAACAATCAAACTTATAGTTATGTTAGATATGTTTTTGAGGTTAAATAGACATATTTTAGATAGATAGGTGGTCATCAAATACTTCAGAGATCTACAGAATATGACACTTAAAATGTTTTAATAATATAAGGCTTTTCATGACAGATGTGTCTGCTCCTGGCAGCACCAATGTACTTCAGAGAAGACAGTAGGCATTGAAGTACCTCCATATGGAGTTTGCTTTAAATGTGGAAAAGTTAGCCATTGGATGAAAACTTCCCTTGCCTTGACTGCTAACAGTATGCTGTCCAAATTGTACAAGGAGGACAGAAAGGAAGTTGATTGTCAAACATTGACAAGATAATGTAGGCCAGTTCTTCAAAAGTTCTGCTTCACAGAAAAGTCTGTCAGATATTCTAGGCCTGTAGGTCAAAGATGGATGCCCCAGTGTTGCAAAGGAAACTGGGGTGACTGTCCAGGTAGCCAGTTGTCTCTGTCATTTCTATACTTGCTTGCCCTATACTTCTTATTTACTCAGAAAATATTTTATCCTTCTTGGGTTGCAGATAGGGGTTGAAGGCTAGATAGTAATACCTTTTTCTTTGTTACCAAGTTCAGAAAAGAAATTTACAAAAGAGATGTAAAATTTGTAAGATTGAGAGACATAAAAGTTTAAGTTGTTTATCTAAGAAAATGCTTTAAGGTCTGAAAAGAAATCTTAAGGTTGATAATTCAAGTTATGATAGAAAGTGGTTTAGGTATTAAACATTGTACTTACCAAGAGAGAATATATAATAGAATACTTTCTTTGAATTTGCCAAATACAAATGGAGTAGGTATTGTGAATATAATTCTTACCTGATAATTTTTCTTATTCCATGTAATTTTACTGTATTAGAGTTAAAATCTTTTCCTTTTATTCATATAAAAAGGAGGAAATGCTATGGGAAAATCTTTTTATACACTGTAAAGATGTGTCACTTCAAGGTGGCTTCTGATTGATTTAATAAAGAGATTAATGGCCAAAAGCTAGGCAGGAAGAGATAGGAACTTTGGGTAGAAGAGAGGCACAAGTCACCAGCCAGACATGGAGGAGGTGGGTTGGACAATGTGGAGGAGAGGTAATGAGCCATTGACAGAACTTAGATTAATATAAACGGGCTAATTTAAGTTTTAAAAGCTAGTTGGGAATAAGCCTAAACTAAGGCCAAGTTTTTATATGTAATAATAAGTCTCCATGTAATTACTTGGGAGCTGGCAGTCCAAAGAAAGCATAGATACAGCAGAATTTCTTTTTCCTTTAAAAATTTTAAAAGTTAACATTATTATTATTGAGGCATGATATGTCACGGAATGTGTGTGAAAGTTACAGGAAACTTTGTGGAATGAGTACTAGATCTACATGGATTCTAGAGTTTAAACTCAAGTCAAAGGGGCCTGTGAATCAAGTGCCTTGATTTGCTAGCCAAATTATTTCATTTTTTTTTTGAAAATATAATTTAAATGAGTTATGTGTCTTACTTGGTAGGAGACTTCCTCATTTTGTGAACTTGGTACATTTAGGTCATTCAAAACAAATGTTTCTAATTCATTGCTAGATAGTGTGTACATCTCCATTTTGTTTGGATAGCTAGTTGGAGACAATTATGTCCTTTAGCTTAGATTGCTACCTTGGTTTTTCCATTTTCCTCTTGCCTTATGCTTATGTTTCTATACTTGATAGGGCTGAAAGATTAGTTTTTATGGATTGCCTACATTTTTGGAAGCTCTTTAATCTAACAACATGTCTATAAACTCTCAGTTATTTTTATGGTATAGTCTTTGGACTTGCTTGCTGATGATTATCCTTAGGCAAGCTGACCTGGTACTGGATTAGCAGGAGAGTAGGCTATAGACTTGGGACATCAAAGCTTATCTGGTATTAAGATTTTATTTACTCTGAGTTTGCCGAAGCTCATAGAGCTGGGAGGAACTTGTCTACTGACAAAAATAGAATGGACCTGGAACTTGAGTCTATAAGGTTGGCAGTGTTCTGGGACATTATTTCTGATGAGATGTGAACAAAAAGTCTGTTCATCCAAGATAAGAAACTTACAAAAGACCAAATATGAATATCACTAAAGTCTGAATTGTGGAATCAGGGAGTATTATTGAGGTTATTTTTAGAAATATGGATGAGGGGTTACTTACAGGAACATAAATTGCTCAAAGACAGTTGTATCACCAAAGCCTGCCATGCCACAGCCAGAGTGACAGCTCATAAAAGCTGGAAACCTGGACCACATTGCACAGCCTGCCAGCAGCTCAAGAGGTTGGAGATTGTCTTTTTCAAGTTTTTTTAGTTGGCCTGAATATCTTCCAGGAGGATTAGCTGCTCTTTGATTCTCCTAGGCAGTTTCTCTAGCCTTTAGGTTTCTCCCATGTTGCCTGACTGATCTGAGTCTTTTCTAAGCAGCTCAGCTTGTCTGACAAGTTTCTCCTTATTATTTATACATACTTAGGGAAGGATGGAACTAGTGATTCTACTCATTTTCAGGGACTTCTTGAAATCTCTAAGTTGTTTATTTTCTGAGTTTCATAAGCATCCTCACAGGATAGAATGTTTTATCTGCCCTTAGAACATTCTGTGTCTTAAAGTGCTTCCCTGCAAAGTGGAGAGTTCCATCTCAGAGGAAACTGCTACACAATAGTTGTATGTGGTAGTATGGATCTGATATTTGCTCTGTGTGAGTTGCCAGAGCCTGTATACACTGGTGTAATCCTTGGAAAATGGTTTTTCAAGTGTTAGCCTATAGGCTAGGTACACCAGAGTGGACTTATACCTAGACCTTCAAGGAATGGCTTAGGATCTAGGTATTTGGGAACAGTGCAAAGGAGCCTGGATCCATAGCAATTTATCCAGTGTATATTAGATATAGGCCCAAATCCTGTCTCTCATACAGAAAGAAGAGATAGCTATATCTTAAGTTTCATATAGCAAGTAGATATACATTAGCTCCAGCTTGGCAAAGTGGAGCCTTAAAAGATAGTCTGGTACTAAGCAGGCTGAGAATCTGTGTTTATATGTTTTTATCTGGTGTTTGAGGCCAAAAGTGCCAATCATGTACAAGGGTGACTTGAAGCCTGGCTCTGTTAGTTTGGGTTCAGAGCAACACTATATTCAGAGTTTTTCCTGAAAGCTGAGTTAATAGGCACCATCTAGGTGCTGCTGGGCTTCTCAGATAAGAGGGAAGATTCAGAAACCAAATCTGCCAAGTAGATATGAAGGCAAGGACTATGGAATACTGCCTAGTACTACAATAGACATAGATGCTCAGTCCACAGGTGTTAGCAGAAATATGGAGCCTGATGACTGGGGTTGTACGGCCAGCTCAGTGCTGGAACCAGAGCCCAAGATTGCTGAGATCAACCTAATAGTAGCTGTTCAGAATCTGAGGCCTGTGTGAGGATGTCCTGCTATTAAAGGCATTCCAGTGTGAGCCACTGAGGTTTGTGTTGGCAATAGGATAATCGAGAAAATAGTTCTACCACACAGGCCTGAAGCCTTGGTGTATGAGCTCTGTCCAGAAGAGTCATAGAGGTACAGACTAACAGCACTGTCTTAGGACTCAGGTCATGGGGGTCTGCAGGGCTCCCAGTTCTATTTGGGAGAGCCTGGTTTGGGATCCCAAGACAGTGACAAATGCTCACTTCCTGGCTCTTCCTCTTCTCAGATTATGTCTCTTTCCACATTGTATTTTATAGGGTTGGGAGAAAGTGACATTGGTATTATTACATAGCAATGTCTTTCCAATTTTTTCTATTCCTCTTCTCTAATCTCAGGGCTACACTCAAGTGCTGAGATTTCTCATCTGTTTTACTTAGCTCTTGTGAAGATATATTGTACATTGATAATTGTTTGAATTGAAGTTTCTGTAAGGAAATGGACACCAGTATTCTATTCCAATGTCTTGAAGACAAAACCTGGATCATCAAACAGCATTATTCATAAAAATAGCTCTATATTGATTTTGCTTTTCCAGCTTACTTGGGCTTCAATTTTTTTGTTAAAGACTATTTCCTTAGGGTTTTTCCTCACAATCATTTTGTCTGTACTAAACTGGTTGCATAATTTATTTAGCTTAATTTTGCTCTCTGTCTTTTAAAATTAGATCTCAATTTTTCTGTTTAATGTATAATATAGACCTATATGCATGTGTTAATATGCATGAGCACACATGAATGTATATGACAAATGTTTTGTAATGATAAAATATTCTCATTATTTCTTACACCTTGTCACCCACAGTCTGTTACTAATCTCATCAGTTCCAAGTATATCTTCTTATATTTACTTCAATAATTCTATATAATATGATCAAATTGTTGATGCTTCATTTTTTCAATCTTAAATAGCAAACATTTTATTGATAACTTAAAAAATGGGAAAGAATCACTTATGACACCATCCTGTCTCTTTCTCAAGCACACACATACACACACACACACACACACACACACACACACACACTTGCCTTTAAATGTTCTAAGATCTTGATGTATGAAATTGTACCTAAATCAGTATTTAATTAAACCATTACTATGACTGTGTAAATATAATTCAGTTCTATGCTACATTATAAGTTATGAATGAATTTCTTCCTTGCAAAATGTTTAAATGTTTTAATATGAATGATATTTTTCCTCTTTCACAGTTTTTCAAAGAATATATCAGGCAAACTTTCTGACAGCAAAGCTCTCTGCTCCTTACAGTCCAGCTCATCAGGAAGCTGCAGGCTGGCCATTTTGTTTCAATGAAAGGGACCCTCCCACATTCTCCCAAGCCAAAGTGGATTGGCACCTTGACTGGCTTTGTGAATTTCATGACTTCTTACCGTTCTTTGATTTTTCTTTTGTTCTACTCTTCACTAACCTAACCTTATAAATCCAGTTTTTTTTTCTTTTTCCAGGAATATTTCACCACTTAATGAATATATGATGTGGCAATGAAATCTTATCCCTTCCATGACTAATATAGTTAATCAAACCTTAATTGGCAGATTGATTATAGATAAAATTCTATGTGAAAATCTTTCTAAATGTTTTTTGAGTCTTATACAATAGCACCTCCTTTTCCTGCTTTTGAGAAAAGAATGTACTTGTGGTGATATTGTGTTCCCCAAAAATATCATGCACCATAATAAACTTATTTGGAAGATCAGAGAAACAGAACAAGCCACAGCTTCCTCAACTCGGCAGTTCCTCAGCTGATTATATTTCCTCAGACTGGAAGTTTCTGACTCCTCATCCAAATGGATCTCAGCTGAACTGCTGCTCAAAGGCCTAAAAGCTTAACCAGATCAAAAGCTTCTAGTTTCTAGTCTTCATGCCTTATATACCTTTCTGCTTTCTGCCATCACTTCCTGGGATTAAAGGTGTGAGTGACCATGCTTGACTGTTTCCAGTGTGGCCTTGAACTCACAGAGATCCAGGCAGATCTCTGCCTCTGCAATGCTATGATTAAAGGCATGTGCTCCCACTCCCTAACCTCTATGTTTAATGTTGTGGCTGTTCTGTTCTCTGACCCCAGATATGTTTATTAGAGTGCACAATATTTTGGGGAAACACAATATCACCACATGTGCTCATTGTTGTATTATTAGTTTTATTATAATTTTGTTATATATATAATTTTGTCTAGTAGAAAAATCAGAATCTTCACTCACTCTGTGTATGATGATGTGATGCACACTAACAGGAATGATTGGAGAATTTCCATTTTTATTCTTGCAACTAGTAGTTTCCTTAAGTCTAGATACAGATGATGTTCAGTTATGAAAAAAACTTATATGTTTATTTTCTAGACAGACTCACACGCAGACAAGGCTGGCCTTTATGTCAGCAATCTTGTCTCTGCCCTCAAGTGCTGGGATTGCAGGCATTAGCCACATATCTGGAACACTATGTCATTTTTGAAGGACATTTATAGTGACTATAGACTCCTAAAATTATCCCTATAAATTAACTATTTTCTCATTTATTCTCTTTAGTTTTGGGGCATTTTTTCTGATATTGCCTCAAATTCTTTTCTGTAATTATTCTATAAATAATGCATTCTTTTTATTTTACTTTAATTTGAAAAGCTATTTTATTTTGCTTCATGAAGTTTTTAAACAATCACACTTATTTCATTGTGTGAGTGCACACATGTATTTTTGTGGGGGCATGCTTATTCCAGTGCAAGTACAATGTCCAAGGACAACTTTCAAGGGCCAGTTCTCTCCTTTCACCATGTGGGCCACAGGTCATTGGGCTTTGTGGCATGGTTATATCTACTGACTCAACTTGCTGGCCCCAATTTTCTTCTTCTTCTTCTTTTTTTAATTACATTTTCAGGATGATGTAGAAACTCATGCAGTAGAACCCCTAGGATTCTATGAGAGTGACCCTAGCATGAACTCCTTGTAATAGAGATGATGTCCAGTGGTGAGACTGGGATACTAATTCAGGCAAAAAAAAAAACCTTTGACCTACAATCTATCCTGCCTGCAAGATGTGTTGGGGTATGGAGGCACAGAGCTTGTGGTAGTGGTTAACAAGTGAGAGTTCTAATCAAGGCCATTGCCTTGAAAGGGAGCTAATGTCCTACATTGCCTGGCTGACCAGGAACGAGAGGCTGGATAGCCCAGAGATCTAGGGAAAAAATCAATAAAATAATTCTTAATAATATTCTGCTATACTCATAGATCAATGCCTAGCCCAATTGTCATCAGAGAGGCTTCCTCTGGCAGCTGATAGGAACAGATGTAGTGTCTCACAGCCAAACAATAGCCCCAGAGAGAGCTCAAATTGGAGATCTCCATCTGGTCCTTCTTCTTGGAACTCGAGGTACCCCACAGAAGAGAAGGAGGAAGGATTGTTGGGGTCAAAGGGGTCAGGGACACCAGGAGAACACAGCTCACAGAATCAACTATACAGGGGTCATAGGGGCTCACAGGGTCTAAAGTGACAGTCATAGAGTCTGTGTGGGTCTGTGTTAGGTCCTTTGAAAATATGCAGTGGTTGCTAGCTTGGTGCTCTTGTGGGACTCCTAACATTGGGAGCAGGGGGAAGGGATGGTGTCTCTGACTCTTTTGCCTGCTTTTGAGATCCTTTTACTCCTAGTGATTTGCCTTGCCTGGACCTGATATGAGGATTTGTGCCTAGTCTTTTTTTTTTTTTTTTTTTTTTTTTTTCGAGACAGGGTTTCTCTGCGTAGTTTTGCACCTTTCCTGCTGTCCTCAAACTCACAGAGATCCATCTGGCTCTGCCTCCCGAGTGCTGGGATTAAAGGCATGTACAACCACCACCTGGCAGTGCCTAGTCTTATTGTAAGTTGTCATGCCATGTTAGGTTGATATCTCTGGGAGGCCTGCTCTTTTCTTAAGGGATATGGAGGAAGAGTGGATGTGGAGGACAGAGACTTGGGGGGGGGACGGTGTGCTGGGAGGAGAGGGGGGAGAGGAAACTGGTTGGATGTATTATGTGAGAGAAGAATAAAAGAAAGCAAAAGCAATATCCTTTTCCCCTTTATTTCTGTGGTGCTAAAGACTTTTACATATCCAAGTATGTTATCTTATCTATTTTCTTTATATATATACTATATGTACACACACTATATATATATATATATTACACACACACACACATATATATATTTGAGAACACAAAATATTTTGTAATCTTAAATTGTTGAAAGTTTTTTATAATGTCTTGTGATTATCAGTCATTTGGTTAATTTTTATCAATAAACCACAAAAGCATGCTGTTTATTAATTAAAATGCTGAATACACAGTTCATCAATATGTATGCACATTGGCTGGTAACTGATCATGTGGGGTACATAGGTGGATAGCAGGACCCATTTCTGGATCATCAGGAAGAGGCATGGTTCTTTTATTAGACTGTTTACAAGTAACTAAAATCTTCCCCCTAAGCCAGGCTGTTCCTCCGGAGAGCATGCTGCACTCTTCCATTTCCATAGAAGAGGAGCAGCATATCTGCCAGTCAGAGCTGAGCTAAGGAGGGAATGTAGAGTAATGATGGTGGGTTCATCAGGACATCAGGAGCACTTCTCTGTATCTTCCTGGTCTCTGCATGGTGCCTCATTTCTGCCTTCTGTTGTGCCTGGCATACTGTGCCTTATTCTTCAGCAAATAAAGTTTGGAAGTTTTTGAGAATAGCAAGGCTGGCTTAGAGCTTGTGGGAAGTGAATAAATACTTTCTTCTACACTTAATAGAAAATGGTTTGTGTATAACTCTTAAAATTTTGCAGTCCTCTGAAGTCCTAAGCCTCCATTAAGCAACCTAAATTAGTGTGTTAGCTCTTATTTGTTAGAGTTTAGTGAGTCTTGTATATTTCTATGCTGCAAAGAAGGAAAAAAATCTGCATTACTTCCATTTAAGAAAATTATCCTTTAGAAAGTTTTCTGTTCATAAAATCCAATGTTTTAAAAACTGTTGTTACTGAAAGATTGAGACAAGAACAATAATTTCAGCAATAGTCATTAACTATACTATTTAAGTAAAAAGTAACAACCATAAGATTAAAGAATTTAATGTTATCAACTGAGAAGAAATAATTATCTATTATAAGACATAACTTAATACACATTCTTCTAGTCATCCCATTTAGATACTTTGATGGAGATTTTATGACAAATTCACCTTAGAGATTTTAACATAAAAGATATTATTGAAAGCTAGTCATTGCATTAATATTTTTAATTATTAGAGTTATTTATTATTAAGGGGTAAGGGGGTAAACAAGTGCTATAGCATATGTGTGGAGGTCAAATGATATTTCACAGAAGTATGTTCTCTCTTTTCATCATATGGATTCTAGGACTCCGACTCAGGTCATCAAGTTGGTGGCAAGAGCCCTTACCTACTAATCTACTTCATTGACCATCTGTGAGACTCTGTTGATTCTTTTCTTCATGGCTCAGGTGTACATTTTGATAATACTTGCCTTTAAAAATTGTTATGTCTGTTCTTATGACATATGTGTCAACCAGAAATATAAACTTAAAATTCAGACAGACAAATATGGTTATATGTTCTAATTAACCCACCAGCAAATTATCACAGAAGGAAGGACTTTGATGCTAAATCCAGTATCACTTTGGGATATGTCCAGATTCACTGTTCCTGAGCAAGGGATATTTGCCTGGAATCTACGCAAAGCAGGCATGGACACTTATGTAAAAGAGTTTGGAAGGTAAGCAGAGTTTGAGAAATGGCTAAGAAAACAGAAACCTGTCTGGGGCTCAATGATACAACTCTGGTGATTCATACTGATTCACAGAAATGTACACACAATAATTCTATGCATGGCTAAGATTTATTACTATGAAAACAAAATTAGAAAAAGGAAAAGAAACCTGGAGAAAAAACTGGAAGCCAGGCGCATGACTCTAAGAATCTTCTTCCTGTGGTGTCATATAAGACATATTTCATTTTTCCAGCATTAAAATGTGAAATGTCATCCATTAGAGAAACTGGACAGAGACCAGTGCTCAAGGTTTTTACCAAGGGCTGGTCATACTGGCAAATTCTATTAGCAAAAGTTCTAAATGCTCAATAGGAAAGCAAACATTCAGCCTACACCACTTTGTGTATCTTAGGCACAGTGAGTCATTCTAATAATTTAGGAAATGATATGAATGTTCTAAAATTTTAAGTTCTAAATGACAGCCAAGGATACATCTTGCAATCAGGACTTACTCAGGGTAACAAGCCTGTTTTGATAATTCTTTTATAAACAAAGAGAAAATAAGGAAACCACATTTAATTGAATGCTTCCCAGTTGTAATCTTTGATAGGTACTTTTAGTTTTCTCAAAGCCTTTATGAGTTATGAGAAGAGCTGAAACTGAGAAGTGAAGAGATATAATGCAGAGTTTTTGTCCCACTTCTTAAGACTTCAGATTGCCTCAATACTATTTAACATATAATGGTGATGGCTAGAGGTTAGAATTGTTACTCATTCATACTCAGTGGGCTCCAGAACTCGGCAGACTGGAGGACTATTTGTCCTGTACACTGTACTGGGCCCTGTCCATGTTGACTGAGAAGTAAAATTTGATTTGTTTGTTATTCCCAGTGGTAAAAATGTCAGTGGCTCTTTGTGTAGATTCTAAGACTTTATGGAAGTCTTCCTTTACTCTAGTGTTTCTCACAGAGAACACAGATACAAAGGGAAGCTAACATTTTAGGGGTTGCCAGAAAAACAGAACCAATAAGAGATGTTTATATGTGTATATGAAATTGCATATGCACATAATTGGTTCATATAATTATATAGGCCAAGTTCCAAGATATACAGAGTGAGTTGGCAAGCTAGAGGCCCAGGAGAGCTGATGGTGTAGTTCCAGTTCAAAGTCTGGAACACTAACAATAGCTGATATTTAAATTCAATTCTGAAGGAAAGAAAAGGCCCAAATCCCCTCCACAAGACTGTCAAAAGAGACAATTTTATGTAACCTATAAAAGGGTCAAACTTTTTGTTTGCTTCAGGTTTCCAATCTGGATTAAGCACACCCACATTAGGTGGAGCAGTATACTTTACTCAGCTTATAAATGTAAATGTTAATATTATCTGAAAACAGAAAACATCATCAAAAATACTTGTAAATATTTGAGCACATATTTGGATTCTGCATGGTCCCATCAACTGGGCACATGAAATTAACAACCATAGTCTGTGTCTTATTTTGTTCATGAGATGGGTATGTTTGGTAAATGGATGAGAAATGCAAACCCATCCAGATGTTAATTAATGTATTTTCTTCTTAATAGTCACAGGAGACCAATAACTGGACTCAGCAGGGTCAATTGCTTAGGGCTTCCAAGTATCACTGGTTTTCTTCTGATAGCCACACTGGCTTTTGGGAGAAACCTCTCCTCTCCGTATTTGTAGTTTTGACAAGTTGCTGAGTGAGGCAACTGCAATGCCTCCCTGGCCCAGAGTCAAGCTTGTGTTCAGTGTGACCTACTTAGTACCCTCTTCTGTTCTCCACTATTGTCTGCTAATAGAGTGAGTTGGGTAGAGTCAGTCTCTATGTTTAGGGGAAGTAGAAGGACATGTCTATAAGCTGCCTCCAAACTGAGGGATGAAGGAAAGCAAATGCTTGAGTAAGGTATACAAATAAAAGGAGACAAGAAAGAGTACTCATCCTACCACACACATCCTACCTCATCCTACCCGACTTGTGGACCTTCCTCAAGGACCCAGTTCAGGACAAGATTCTGACAGTGCAAATGACAACTCTTTGGCCACTAGGAAGCTCCAGTACACCTAAAAAGATTTCTTGAGAAGGACATGAAACATTGGGTTCAGGGTCTCTTAGTGAGGCTACAAGAGAGGTTTTTTTGTTTGTTTTATTTTGAGAATAAATATTCATAGGAAAGCCACATTTTATTTGATAAGAAAGAATGAATAGTGAGGCCCAGGGGGATACCTTGAGAAGTAAAATGCATAAGCATTAGGATCTGTGTTCTAATCCCCAGTGCCCCCATAACAGGTGTCTGGGAGGAAGTCTTGTGTAAACCCAGCTCTGGGTTGGGAGTAGGACAGGCAGATCCTGAAGGCTTGCTGGGCAACTTGCTTAGCAGAAATGATAAGCTTAGTGTTCAGTGAGAGATTCTGTTTCAAAACAACAACAACAAAGCACCCCCCCCCCCAAAACAAAAAAGTAAGGTGGAATGTGAGAGAGTAAGACATTAGATATTGATCTCTGGCTTCCACAGGTGCAGAGTGTGTGCCTATGTCACAACTGGGTACATATACATAAATTTAAGGAAAAAAATCCTGGATAGATTTAAGACCCAAATGATCTCAGATGTAGAGCAAGAGGAAAAGTCAAGAAAAACACAAGCAGAAGCACATGCTAAGCATTCCAGAACAAATTCATGTCTTCTGATCTGGCAACTAAGCCAGGAAATTCAGGCAGGACTAAAAGACCATTAGCACAAAGTCAGGAACTTGTGGAAAGCATTCTGTCTCAAGGTGGGCATGGCCCAGACATTCCTAGAGAGTCTCAGTCTTTGGCAAAGCTTTTGAGCTGGTGTCTTCAAAATCACCAGACTTCTTGCACTAGATGAATGTCTGTCTCTTCTTTCTTCTGCTACCTCCATAATATCTTTTAGCATTTGTCTCTGTAACAAAAGTAGAATTGGTTTTGTGTTTATTATAACAATTTCATTATTAAGAAGTAAGAAATTTGGAGAATGTAATCACATATAAAGATATATGTTAAATATTTGTTTTTCTGAAGTATTTTAAAATATGGTTATCTATGTAGTTATTCAGGTGATGTGAAAGAATAATTTGTGCAACTTTCTTTTCTAGGAAATGTGAATAAGTCATTTTGATCTGTTTTGATGTATGTAAATACGGAGGGCATCAGATGACACTGTGGATTGACATTTGGAGAGCATATTGAGACTTCTGTGTACAAATAATACTTGTAACAAAGTAAGTAGTCATTTTTTTTTTTGCTTGAAAATAGATCTGGTAATATAAATTGTGAAAGAACCCTTAGGCAGATATAAATGTTTTTACTGAGCTAAATGGATGAAAGGTTTGATTTTTCTTGGAACCTGGCAATCATATGACATTTCAAAATGATTAAAAACTAATTAGATTATTAGGAAGTTGTGGTAAAAACCCATCTTTAATTTCATGTATTTTTTGTAGATAGTTGTATAGTACCTTTCATGTCAAAGAAAGTTTTCTGTTTTGGTAGTAAATAGCAAATTTTATTTATTTATTTATATTTTTATTTTATTTTTTGTCTTTTGAGACAGGGTTTCTCTGTGTAGCTTTGTGCCTTTCCTGGAACTCACTCTATAACCCAGGCTTACTAACAGAGATCTACCTGCCTCTGCCTCCTGCGTGCTAGGGTTAAAAGCATGCACCACCACCATAAATATAAAATTTTAATATGATAAGAGTGGTCTGAGGAGCCTTCCACTCATGAACATGGTTGTTTAGGTAGCTATGCTGAATCTTAAAACTGCTTTCAGTGAATGAATATTATTTTATCTATTCTACTGATTTTTAATTTTACTTTTCAGGTTAGTTGCTTACATTTCCCAATTTTCTAACCCCAAAATGACTCCCCTTTCTGTTAGTTACCGTTGTCTTTGGACACAGCAAACTAAATCCTTAGACTATGTCTGATTTATAAATAATTGACAGAAACACATGTGCATCAGGCCACAAACATAATGCAGTGAGATTGCATGCCATGAGGACTACTTTCATCCACATCACCTTGGATGGCACTTTTCCCTGGTACCCTTGCCTAAGTAACTCAGAGACATCCTCTTCTTCACAGATGCTCAGGAAGGCAATTTCCCCTCTAATGTGCAACTGTAAAGTAGCTAGAGCTGGTTGCTCTGGGATATTTGTGTGTTTGCATGAAGCACATTTTTCCCCTGACGACTGCTATCATATCAACTCACTTTGATAGTCAAAATAAGTCTTTTAAAATGTTTCTCTGTGCACACAATACTAATCCAAACCTAAAACAATCAGGATGACTTGTTTGCCTTTTCCTGCACCAACAGCATCCGGATCGTGACAACAGTCGCAGCTTAAAGAATACTTGCTGTTGCCGAAGATGTGAGAGCCTGCTAGAAGGGAGCTTGGCTTTCATGAAAGAACGTGTCTCTGGAGGGCTCAGAGTGGCTCAGAAAGCTTGCCCGGGGAGTTGGGAAGACGCTATCAATGGCACAGACTCCAGGGGCCATTTACAAAGAGGTTTTTTTTTTCCCTCTCTTTTCCTTTCCTTTCCTTTCCTTTTTTTTTTTCTTTCCCATTTTCTCCACCCCCACTGATGTGGGCAGAAATTCTTGCAAAGTTATTGAATGAAGGTGAACAGGACAAAATTAGTAGATTCCCGTGAGTCATGACAGGTTTCAGCACAGCCCCTAGCTGCTCTTCATGTTAAATTATAGTGTGTGGTGTTTTACCATGTAGGGATGATTAACCACAGGACACGCTCATCCTTAAAGGCGGTGCTTTATGTCATTGTGTAGCACAAATTAAGAGAGAAATAGTGACAGAAGAGGGGGCCAAATGATTTCAATATATACCATTTCATCTCTTGTTATCTCTCAGGCATATCAGCTTTAAGCCTTCCTGTTAACCTAGAGGGCCTATAATAAGGCCTAGGGTACACAGTGTTAGGACTTAAATGGTCCAGCATTCCTTTCTTGAGGACCCAGTATTAACAGTGGAAGTCCTGACACAACATTTAAAATAACAAAAAGAGTCTTTTGCAATGAAGCACTAAGTGATCATGAGTGCTTAGACCCACTGAGGCTTGAGGAAGAATAAACTTAACAATGTCTTATCCCAGCTTCTCAATGATAGCTCTATCTTCAGAGCAGGGAAGACATGTTGCCTCCCTGGCCTCAGTGCAGGAGTAGGATGATCTTGCAACAGTGGTAGCTAACAATTGTTGCGCTCTTACTACATGCCAGATGTTGTGTTGCTTCTTCACATTAATACATAACCAACTTGTACTCACTCTGAGTACCTACTATGTGTAGAGGGAGACACTAAAGCTCAGAGACATTCATTTCTTTACCTAAGACCTCATTCCAGACACATTTACTCTGTACTTGGGACAGTGGGGATCAGGAGCTCATATGACCTTGGAAAATACGGAAAGCTTGCTATAACTGATAGGTGGAACTCAGGGATTCCTTAAGCTGTGTGTGACATCCTAACCAAAACGTGGCCAGTTTTTTGAGACAAGTGAGCTAGTATCAAGTATCATTTTTGCTTGGCTGCAGATTAGAAATACGAAGGCATTTGTTTCTGTTTGCACCCTTTTCCAGCTGAAAACCTCTCCTGTTAGCTGTCAACAATGTCACTTCCACATTTTCATGTGATGGGTTTCTACTGCTGCTTATTTTGAAACAGAGGTGATAATTAATCTTCCCACATCTGAGCACTGCAAACATATTTCAATTTCAAATGAGATAAGAACCAAGCTGAAACACCCACACTTACATTTTCAATAGCTTTGTTCCAAGCATTGTAGCTGGCCTGAATTTTCTCCGTGGCAGGTTATAATGGATGATGAGGAAGTGTTATTCCTAGCGGCCAGTCTCAACAGAGCAGGGAGATGACACAGTAGCACATTCCTTGAGATAAGAAGTTGGGGAAGAAAGGAAATGGGAATCAGGTTAACAGGCATCATTTTGTGACCTGTATACTACTCTTGTGTTATGATGTGTTTGTCAATAGCATAATAATATTAAAACTTAGCTAGGTGCAACCAGGTACAAATCCCTTCCTCTATTTCTTATCACTGATTTTGAACTTTAGATTGAGTCAGAGTATGTTAGAATCAGATCTACAAATAATATGTAAGCCATATAGTTTATATTGATGTGTATGTGTTTGGATACTGTTTTCTGGATTATGGTTTTAGTAAACATTATTTGCAAATGACATTGTCCTTAATTAGGACAACTTTCTTACTAAGTCTTAGTCCAAAACCAAGAAATCTTAAATGATGACCACATGAGAACAGGAATAGGCAGAGTGCTCGAGAGGTCCCCAGAAATCCACAATGATACATCCTCTGTAGACTGCTGGCAAGGTCGAGAGAAAGCCTGATCTGACCTAGTCTGGTGATCAGATGGTCAAACACCCTAAAGGTCGTGCTGGAACTCTCATCCAATAACTGATGGAAGTAGATGCAGAGATCCTCAGCCAGGCCCCAGGTGGAGCTCCAGGAGTCCAATTGTCGAGAAAGAAATCTTTAAAAGGTTTTTATTCTCTCATATCCTCTATGTATTATAATACTACTGTTTTTTTTCATGGGATTTTTTTCTTTATTTTTCTTTATTATTATGTGTTTTAAATTTTATACATCAGCCATGGATTCCCCTGTCCTCCCCCCTCCTGTCCCCACCCCCACCTTCCTTCCAGCCCCTCCCCTCCATTCCCACGTCCTCCAGGATCAAGGCACCCCTGGGGATTCATTTACACCTGGTGGATTCAGTACAGGCAGGTCCTGTCACCTCCTTCCAGGCTGAGCAAAGTGTCCCTGTGTAAGCCCAAGGTTTCAAACAGCTCATGCACTAAGGACAGATCCTGGTCCCACAGGAATCACAAGTATCATTTAAAACCTAAAATATGTTAATACTACTATAGATACTTTTAAAGATATTGACCCACAGGTTTTGCAAAACTTAGCAAAATCCTCTCCAAAGATATAAGTTATGATAGTCATATTGCACAGGGAAGCCATGAAAAACTTTGCTGGAAGGGACTTCTAAAGTCTTTGTTATTACTCACTAGTCATATTGGCTGTTTGCCATGGTTAAGGGCAGAGAAACTTCATTGTACCTGTACAAGGATATGTACAATTTTTAATTACTGAATATCACTTCTACAAATTCTTGATATTTTGTGGTAAGTGGTTTTTTCCTTATTTTGTAGACACATGCATATACAGACTTAAAATATTTACTTAAAAAATAAGATCAGTAGTTCATCTGCTATATACTGTTTATAGGTTAAGTCTAAAATTCAAATTTAAAAACATTTTAATTACAAATATACTAGAGACCATTTATTCATGTATTAACTCCTTCTCTTTCTTTAACAAAGAAAATTGAAGCCATCCTGAAATTTAAGTAAATCTTTACATGTTTTTCGACATCTAGAGAATAATGCTATGGAAGCAATGGATGTGATGAAACAGCAAATAGGATTAATTTGGAAAATAAAATAGTGAAATCTGAGACATTTATGGTATTAGATTTGGTCTAGGAAGACCTACTCAAAATATTAGAAAATTTGAGAATAAGTCTTAAAGTGAAATTAAACCTTGAGAGGCTGATTTTAAAGCATTTAATCTGAAACAACCTTTAAAGACAAATAATAACAGTGAATACATAGAGTGTGTCTAGTGTGTTGGTTACAGTCCTAGACTCTGCATTAACCAAGTCCTTTGATAGCTACAACAACTTTGAAGGTAGACAAAAGATCATTCAATTCAATTATTTAGCTAAGAAAGACAGAGTCAGGATTTCTAGCTCAGGCAAATCTATTTGCAAATCTGTGAATGAGTAGATAAAATAATACATTAAAAAGTAAATGAATGAGCAGTTAAGTGCACAAAAAAATTAGGTGAATGACTTGGATTCAGAATAGGCACTGCAGGTTGGTATGGCTTCAATAACGTTACTTGGTGACATTGGGTCTACTTTTGACTGTTTAAAAAAAATCCTCAGGCTCTGCTGACTCCCCATAGGAGACATTGACTTGCAGAAGGTTGGAATGGGGAGGTGAGTTGGGTGGGAAGGCTGGGGGGGGGGGGAAGGAAGAAGGAGGAGGGGCATCTGTGGTTGGTATGCAATATGAATAGAAAATTTCTTAATACTAAAAAGATAAACTATGAAAAAAATTAAAAGAGAGACTGATGATTGTTTTGACCTTTTCCAGTCAATAACTCATGAGTCTAAAACACTTCACCTTTTTCCTCTGAACCTTGACTCACTTAATTTCAGGAATTAGAAGTTTTATGTGACTGGAAGTAAATCAAGGTTCCAAGACTGATCCAAAGCATCCAGAGACCTGAACACTGTCATATGTGCCTTCCTTGGCCAAGTCCATTCTGAACTATTCAACATAGCAGGTCAGGCTGGAGATGTCCTCTGCCATGCTTTGCAGTCTTCCTATGCAACTTAGCCCAGTTAAGTTCCTTGAAACTGGATTTGTGACCGACACAAATATGTTTATATATACAATGTGTATGTATAGACATAAATATATAAATATATTTGTGATGACAGATATGTATATACATAGACAAATATTTGTGAGTATATGTATATAGGGAGCTTTTTCTTTATTTAAAAAAAGGAACATATTCACTGGGTTCCTAAAATGTCACCTTTGGATGTTTGTGTTTCATAGTTATATTGCAGAGAGCATCCAGGTTTTCTTAACAAATAGACACTTGGCAAGAAGAAAGCTTCGGTTTTCAATCTCTGATGCATGTTGTCTGAACATTGCTTTTCTCACTCTGCTTTTGAGGTTAAACTTTAGACAGATGGATTTGTATCAGTGAAAGAACAAAGGTAAAGACATTGTTTGCTACAAAAAATATGTCATATGTCTCAAATTATTCTCTATATGTAAGAAGAGAAGAAGGTTGATGCCTTACAAAGTCCCCAAGTGCCTCTGATTTCCTTGTAAAGGTGGAGGAAAGCCAGTTTTGTCAATTTGTTCTGTATCTAGAGAGATGCGATTCATCTCCCTCAATCCATTGACATATGGTGTCATGATTTCTACAGATATTTTTGGTACATGTTGCTGGTTAATTAAGGACAAGATGGAAAAAGAATATAGACTGGGGATTAAAATAATTAGGAGGCTATTTGCAAATTCAGAAATTTTTATCCTAAAGAATGTTTTTAGTAAATTGATTCAAATTAAAATGCAAGGCATAAACAAACAAATGAAAAGATTAACTTCATCCTAAGTGAGGTCCCCAGTATCACATTCTTGAAACTATTCTTATTAAATTTAGTTTTGTTATTCAAAATGAATAAAGAACGAAATGGTTATATTTCAATTATGTCTACCACTGGACAGAAAGTTGTTCAATAGAGGATTTTATTTTTCAATCTTAAACACATCAAGCCTATTCTGAATGGTTTTCACCAAACTTTCCATCTTGACTCAATGAAGAATGTGGAGCTGAGCTTGTCATAGCTACTTTCACATGAGCAACCATTCTGAGAATACTAAGCTGTGGTCCATGATGTTAAGAGCACCACCATGTTCCAAAGGCCTCTTGATAACTCTCCAAAGTTTACTGGCATGTGTCTGCTTGTCAGTCCCGAGAAACAATAAGACAATTAAGGAAATGCAACAAAGGAAGAAAAAGAATAGGATAGGTAATTCAATTTCCAACTTCATTTCTCATGAGTCTATTGGAGAAAATGGCCATATCTATTTGTGAAAAGTCAGAAAAATAAACTGATTCACTAGGTTAACCTTTTCTCACTGAAAGAAAATGTTTCTCTCCATATTTGCCCTCTTCTTCAACCAGAGAAAATTAATGTGAATGTCAAAATACAAGAAAATGCCTTACACTGAAATAGCTTTGCCTATCAATAATACATTTTCAAATGTGTACTCTAAAAAGGGGATTATTTCTACTACATACTGTTCAGAAACTGTTTTCTCATGACCAAATACCTCATTTGGATGTTTACACTGCTTTTCTGTAAACAAAATGGAAATGAAAACAAAATGAAAAAATAGGATGTGAAGGAAGATTGTTATGGGAATGAAAGGGAAAACATTAGGTAATGTGGAAGGGGAAGTTTAAATCAATTAAAGGAAGGAGATGGCTGATTTCTAGTTTCCCAAATGCCTTTCCAATCTGCATGAGAGTCAGATCTGAACTCCAACTATTCCCACTAGTAAATAACTTTTTGCCTTACAGACAGAGCATCTGGAAGCCAGTGCTAATCCCCTGCCTATACAGCTTCTTGTGTGCTGTCACTTGCCCCCGTAATGTCCTCAGAGCAGCACCTATGAACTCCTAAACATGGTAGCACTTCTTCTGACAGAACCTAATGAGAACATGAATTACAAATTTTAGACTCTTAAATGAAAACGTGTGTACAATATGAATCTATATGCCTGTGGATGGATGTGTGTTATCTAAGGTTTTCTGGGTAGAGGCAGAATGTTGATGCAGACACATACACACACACACACACACACACACACACACACACACACACACACACACATATGAGATAGAGTGGGGGGGCGATAAGTGTTAATTCCTGAGCTTACAAGAGTCATAACACTCATAACAGAGGTTGCTGGCTTTGTTTTTCTGGAACTTTTCACAACTCAGTTCTGAAAACTTTTCAAAACCTTAGAGTACAGACAACAATGAAAGGCACTAATAAGAGGGTAATAGATACTTCCATTTCTATGTTTTAATTTGATATTAGTTTTATATTAATTTAACTCTAATTTCTAAAGATCATTCCAAACCTCTTAGAATCTTTGTTTCCACATACATAGGAAAACAATAAACATATCTGATACCATCTGGCTATATTTTCCCTGAAGGGCTTTGCATATTTTTTTCCAGCAAGAAACAAGTCTAAATATCTTGTAATTTTCACCAAAATGTTTCATAATTTCACAGCAGCTTTGCTAATGAAGTACAGTATGAGCCTTTGTAATAAGCCAAAGTGATTCCAAGCAGCACATACAACTTTGGATACTGTGAAAAAGGCTGTTGGAGCTGCTGGAGAGCTGGAGAGGTGTTTTCTGCTTAGGGCAAAAAGAAAACTAAAAGAAATTTCATTTTGGAAGGAAAATGAGAAAGGTTGATATAGTATCCATCTTAGATGAGTTCAAAGAACTCAGAAACTTGGTGAAAGGAGTCTAAGGAAACTCTTAATATTAGCTGTGAGCACTGAGATCTAGCAACAATTTTATAGATAGAGACCAGATAATTTCCTCATATGTGGTGTATGAACATCAATGTTGAAAATCAACATTAAGATACCTGTAGAAAGGAACACCAAGGTTGTAAGATTGGATCTGATATTAATTTCCTGGTTTGCTTCAGTCATAAATCCAAGCTTTCATCACAGAGCAGAGATGAGACAGCATATGAAAGCTTATTAAGATTGGACAGAAAGTTCTTCTGATTCCATAGAAGACAAGAAGGTTAATAGATACAGTGACTTGCAGATTTGGTTTATTGACCTACTATGTGCTTAATGCTGTGGTTGTTTCTATCTCCCTTGGGATATTGCCATGCTCACTTTGCCCTCAACACTGAAGTCCAAAGAATGTGAAGTATTTACACAATGGCTTAGAACTAGCATGTGACTATAAACAAAACAAAACAAAACAAAACAAAAAACCCTGCCAGATACAACTGGTATTCATCAGCCATTCCTGATTGTTATTTTTGATTTCTAAAGCAAGTCAAATAGACATTTAGTGTTAATTACTCCGTATAAAATAAAATATCTGAACTGGGACAAGGAGAATATTTTAGGTGGAATTGTCTGTCAAGCATTTATTTTATTGGAGCAATTATGCATTTATCTTAGTTTATGTCATGTAAACATTGCCAACATATTACAAATTTGTGTGCAGCTATATCATTTTTAGGACATACTAAAACTTAAAATATGGCACTGCTATCCTGTTTGCATAGACTGCCTGAACTGTTTTTGTGACATTCATGATGATCATGAATGTGAATTATATATTCCCACAAAAAGCCTAAGAATTGAGAACTAGCTTTATCTATCATCTATCTACGTATCTATATATTTTTCTATCTCTATAAATGCATATGATATACATATATATCTGGAATGTTCATCAACTTACTATGGGCTTTCACTTACCAAACTTACAAGCCCAGCACTATGGTCTCCTTGGTTGGGACTAAAGTGACTGTTCAGCAAAGTTCATCAAGTAGTGTTCTATAGAACAAGATGTGAGAAGGCCCAATAAATTCCAAATATACTGAGCATGTGGCAATAAAAAATATTAAAGTGTAAGTATATATGACTATTATGAATAATATTAAATAGTAAAATGTAAAAAAATCCCTAGCCCAGTAGAATCACATAAACTGTACTCTGGACATACATGTCACTTTTTTTTTGTGGTTACAGATAGAAAAGACCCATATTTCTTAGTAAGCCACATATGCCAAGTGATATAATATACTTTATAATTAAAATTTTCAATTATTATTAACAATCTTTCTATCATGAAATTACAATAAGAAAGGCTCTCTCAATATATTATTGTGTTAAAAATAGGTTTGCATGGATGGTAGGATAAAAGTGAAAATTAGGAGGGGACTGGACCTGCCTGGACTGAATCTAGCAGGTTGAGCTGAATCCCCAGGGGAGTCTTTGCCCTGGAGGAGATGGGAATGGGGGGGGGGGGGCTGAGGGGAAGGAGGGAGCGGGGGCAGGAGGGGGGAGGACAAGGAAACCCATGCCTGATATGTAAAATTAAATTAAATTTTAAAAAAAGGAAAAAAAGGAAAAATTACTCTTCAGACAGAATAAAAGACAACATTGTAGTGGATGTTGCAGAGGTATATTGACTAGTATGATATGCTTGAATTTTAATGACTATAGAAGAAAACAAAGAGACATACATAAGACATTTTAAAATGTATAAGCACTGTACATGGAATAAAATCTTGAAAATACATATGATCTAGTTTTCTAAAGAAGAAATCGTGTTCAGAAAGTGGTAAGTCTGACAAGCCTTGCATTGTTGGCTTAGTAACTCAATAACAAATAACCATAGAGAAAATGCCACTCTCATACCCAAGGGATCTGTCTCCATGATCTCTCTATTGCTTCTCCAATAGAACAATCCAATAATAGTTTCAAACAAGTCAACATATGGCATGCTCACTTACATTATATAACCCTTTTTTGTTAAATAAGTATAATATAAATTTAATAGTGACAAAAAGAGAAAAGAAAAAGGAAAGTAAAAAATATACAGTGTTAGAAAGGAAGAGAAGAGGAAGTTGTTATAACAGATGCCAGAGAAATAGTAAATATCCCTGAGAATACATTGCACGTATGTTCCACAAAGCTGAAAAATATAGAAATGGATGACTTTCTCAACTCATATGACTTACACAAAATTTAAACGGATCCATGCCCTACAAGGAAGTTATACCAATAATCAAAAAACTCCCTAGACAGAAAATCCCAGAAGTAGATGCCACAGTAATAAAAAGAAAAAAAGTCTGACACCAATACTTTTCAAATTCTTCCACCAAGTAGAAATGAAGTAATACTATGAAATCCATTCTGTGGAGCCAGAGTAACTTGACACCATGAACATAGATACAAAATAAAAATCTCAACAAATACTAATGAACAGAATTCCAAACACATAAGAAGATAATATAGGACTGAAAAGATAACTTAGCAGCTAAGAGCACTGGTTTCCCTTCCGGAGAACCTTAGTTTGATTCCCAGCCATGTGGCAGCTTGCAACCATCTGCAATTCCAGTTTCGGGGAGTCTCACACCCTTTTATGGCCTCTATGGACACTTCATACATGTGGTATACAGATATATATTCATATGTATATTTTCCTAAATACACAAAATACATCTGTATAATGACCATTTGGTATTAAATAACTGGTTGACCCCTGTACACTTTATCCCCATCTACTCCACTCCCATCCACTTTAGCATGTTTTGTTTTCTTTGTTCAGTTTCTATTTAAGTACTCATTTCAGTGACACTTTATGGTTGTAGCCTCTGACATTCTTAGGAATGTCATACCAAATACCTTAATCTTCTTATTGTTATAATCTTTCGATACCCACTCCCACAATGATGTCTGACCTTAGATGAAGAAGTTGTATATGTACCCTTTGGTATTAAGCTCCACAACACTGTGCTTTGACTGGTTATAGTTTTCTATGATGTTGTCCATCTATTGCAAAGAGAAACTTACTTGGTGAAGAGTGAGGACTATACTCTCCTGTGGGTAGAAGGACAAATAGTTGGAATGTTGTGGACTATGTTGGTTTAGTAAAGTGGTAGTTGTAGATTTTCTTCCAAGATCCATGACTTTACTAGCCTTCGGTGGTTTGTTAGTTTTCGGGTATTATGCATGACTTCCTCTTTTTTTTTTTTATAAAGATTTATTTATTTATTATGTATAGAGAAGAATGCACCAGATCTCATTACAGATGGTTGTGAGCCACCATGTGGTTGCTGGGAATTGAACTCAGGACCTCTGGAAGAGCAGTTGGTGCTCTTAACCTGTGTGCCATCTCTCCAGCCTGACTTCCTCTTTTTTTAACAGGTCTTAAATTCAATTAGAGAACTGTTGATTATCCCAATAAGTATTTTTAAATCATTCAACATCCTTTGCCATCATGAAAATGCAAATTAAAACTACATTGAAATTCTATCTAACCTCAATCAAAGAAGCTATCATCAAGAAAATGAAGGAATAAATGTCCAGGTAGATGATGAAAAAGAGGAAATCTTATTCTCACCTGGGAAGAGAGCAAACAGGTGTAGCCATTAGGGAAACCGGTATGGGTGTCTCAAAAAAAAAAAAAAAAAAAAACCTTAAAAATGGGAATAAGATATTCTCTAACAAAATCACTATCAGGCATATAGTCAAATGATTTTATATTTTGCTGTAGAGATATTTGCATGTCCACATGTCCATGATCATTGTTTTTTGTTTGTTTGTTTGTTTTTTGTTTTGTTTTGTTTTGTTTTGGGCCATAATAGCTAGGACATGGAATCAGCCAAGACATCTATAAACTTAGGAAAATGGATATTGAAAATACAACAGACATAAACAATGAAACCTTATTCAGCTATCAAGAAAACAAGCTATAACTAGGAAATATTTTAAATGAGGTAACCCAGACTAGGTGAGACAAATACCTCATATTCTCTTTCACATATGGATCTGAGCTTCTAATTTCTATACATGTGTGCTTATGTTGGAATGAATATACAGAGACCAGGAAAATTAGGAAGGGGCCCAGAAGAGGGGGGAAGAGGCTTTCAGGACAGAATGAGGTTAGTAGAACAACTGTGATAGGAAGTCAAGGAAAAATACCAGAGGTGGAAAGGTTTTCATGGGATAAGAAGTGGTGAGAAGAGGGAAGGAGGAACAGGGAAAAATTGAAATAGGGATTTATGATAAAGCTATAAGGAAAACTATTACATTATAAGCTAACTAAAACATAAAGTTTAAGGGAGAAAGGAGTTAACAGAAATAGTCTGTTTGAGTGGATAAAGTATCTCTCAGGTGCATAAGTTATTAAACAAAAATTCCAATGCCATGGGAGAAGGCTGTTTCCTAGGATGCTGTCTTGATTAGGGTTACTATTGCTGTGATGAAACACCATGACCAGGACATCCTGGAAATGAAAGGGTTTGTTTGTCTTACACTTCCCTATTACTGTTCATCAAGGAAGGAAGTCAGGACATGAACTCAAACAGGGAAGAAACTTGAACGCAGGAGCTGATGCAGAGGTCATGGAGGTGTGCTGCTTACTGACTTGCTCCCCATGACGTGCTCAGCCGGCTTTATTATACTATAGTATCACCAGCTCAAGGACTGAATCATCCATGGTGGGCTGCGCTCTTCCCTATCAATCACTAATTAAGAAAGTGCCCTACCATCTTCTCCGATCTTACAGAGGCATTTTCACAATTGATCTTCTCTCCTCTCAGATGACTTTAGATTGTGTCAAGTTGACATAAAACTAGCCAACACAGATATTGTCAACACATATGACCTCCACAACCACACTAATATTCTTAGTTGACTAGATGATAAAATCCTATTTTTAAATATAGAACATGCTTTGATGAGAAGACCCAAAGATATCAGAATGAAATTGAGTTAGAAGCTTCTTTCCAGGTGGCTAGCCTTCAAAGTGCCAAAAAACTGCTGTATGACTGCTGGAGGAGGGGAGGAAGTCACCAATAGTCTTAATCAGCTGTGGACTCTGCAAGTTATAGAACTAACCTGCTGGTCAAGATGTGCCTGGGACATAACTGCTATGGGGATCACCAATCACTCTCTGATTATATTTGAGGCTGAATTCATAGGGGGGAATTCCTGCATGAACCTGTAAAATTGGTACAAATAAATAAATAAATAAATAAACTTGTGGTTGTGGAGGTCATATGCATTAAGAAATTGCTACAATTGTTTGCTAGATGGTTAAGTGGTACCCATTAAACTACCTACTGAAAACTTAGTCTTATGCCTGTACAGTCTTGCTCTTCTCAGACTTGATCAGGGAAAATCCTTTTATGCAATAGACAACAAGCTATTGAAGATCATAAGTGATTAAAATGACTGTTGAATTCTCATCTATAAATAGTAATCTATATCATCTCATCTAAAGCTCAGAGAACATTGCAAAGATAAAGGCAGAAAGAATGTAAGACCCAGAGGAAAGGGATGGGTGTTATAGAATGCTGTCTTCTGGGTATGGCATGACTCTTGAACTCACAAACCTAGCAAGCTCTGATTACCTACTTAATAGCTGCAAAAGATTGGACCTGTCAACATGGCCTCATGGATAGGGGGCTCATAGAGTCCCATCCTTCCCTCATGATATATAGTCAACTAAAATCATTTAGGATGTGAGGCTTATGAAACCTACCCCTTCCTGAAGATATATAGGCTTAATTATTGTTGGAGGAGGATCAGACATTTTCTTCAGTTGATGCAGCCAAAAGGAAGTTGCATGTGCTCTTGTAAATTGCCCCTTATTCATGCTCATGGAAGCAACTCTAGTGAAACTTGCTGAATCATACACACAATATCACTCTAAAACATAAATTTAGAAATAAGTTGAGGATGGTCAGGAGATAAGAGAAGGAAATGGGTGAAACAAAATGTATTATATGCTTGTATGAAAATGAATTATAATCAACTCATTAAGTATAACTGATCTAGAAGATGGCTCAGCAGATAAAGGCACTTGTCACCAAACCTGATGACTTCAGTTTGATCCTAAGTCCCTATATTCTGAAAATTGCCCCCTGACTTTCACTTGCATAGTATGTTAAATATTCTCCCCTACTTCCCCACACACAACCATACAAAACAGAACTACCATATCATTCAGCTATACCACTCCTCAGCATATACAAAAAGGCTAAATCTCCTATATGCTCCCATTACTTTTAATGCCCCTACTTATGTATATATGTGGATGTATATGGAGATATAGTGCATGAAACTAGAAAAGGGATCACAAGAGAGTATAAAGAGGTATCAAAGAAAGGAAAGATCGAGTAATGGAAAGTATGCTATATTGAAGCATAAAGGAGGCTGATGGGAATAGATGGTACAAGAGGACCGGGAAGAAGATAGGAGAGGTGGCATCACAAAACCTCATATATAGACTTGTAGCAGGAATCTTGAAGAGTCTTATTAATAAAATCAAACCTGGGGCCAGGTATTGAGGTGAATGCTGGAAGATCAGAGAAGCAGAACAAGCCAATTCTTCCTCACCTTGCCAGTTCCTCAGTTGATCCTGTTTCCTCAGACTGGAAACATCTCAATCCTCATCCAGATGAAACTGAGCTGAACTGCTGCTTGAAAGCCTAAAAGCTTAACCAGCCAAAAGCTTCTAGTTTCTAGTCCTCACGTCTTATATACCTTTCTGTTTTCTACCATCACTCCCTGGGATTAAAGGTATGAGTCACCATGCTTGAACAGATGGATTTCTGCCTCTGGAATGCTAAGATTAAGGGCATGTGCTACCACTGCCTATCCTCTATGTTTAATATTGTGGCTGTTCTATCTCTGACCCCAGATAAGTTTATTAGGGTGCACAATATTTCAGGGAACACAATACCACCACATAGATTGCTAATTAAAAATAATTTTGTATTGAAATTCAGAGTTATTTTTATAATTTGTATACTTTTCTTAAGTGTTGGTACATGACATAATTCTCAAATTCAAATGACATCCCTTATTTATTTTCTTTACAAGTATAAATGTTTTTCTACAATACATTACCTGACAGAAGAACATGGGTTAGGTTATTCTAAAAAAGAATTTCAAACTCTTCATAAAATATCAAGTATATGCCAGCTTCATAAATAAATAAAAAAAATCTAATAACAAAAGCAAAACTATTAGCAACTGAGGAAAGCTGGATGTAGAAGAGGTGGCCTTCCTCAGGGAAGAGCACACCAATTGATTTTCTCTGAAAACATAAATATGTAGTAATATTTGCTCCACCCATGACCTTGGGCTATACAGCCCAAAGGAGGCAGTGCTTCCTGCCATTCTATGTGATAAAGAGTTGGAGAAGGGTCACATGCCCCTTTTCTCCCTGCTCCTGTCTGCGAGGTGGATTAGCTCCTGGTCAGATCAGAGGATGACTTCTGCTGTCTAGTCAGTTCTGTAATTGTGAGTGTATTTCCTCAATTTATACCTTAATAAATTCTGTTACCCATTTAATAGACTCATGTGGATTGATCGTAATATATATATATGTGTGTGTGTGTGTGTGTGTGTGTGTGTGTGTGTGTGTGTGTATGTAACATTACGTGGACTGAAAATTATTGAAGAAATTTATATGCATGCAATGGCAGTTAATGAAAAAAGAGGCCAGTAATTTGAAAGAGTGGGGTAAGGGTATATGGGAGGATTTGGATACAGGAAAGGGAAAAAATAAATATTATAATTATAGGTTAACCCCCCCAATTTTAAAAATATTAAAGGGAGAAAACTTTTGGTTTGAAAAGCATATGCTCACCTATCCTTGCCACAAAGGTAAAGAAATACTGTGCAGCAAGAGACAGAAAGTTCAGTTGTATTATCTTATGGGAAAATAAATATCTCCCAATCTTATACTAGAGCCACCTTCACTACCCAAAATTTTAACCTAGTTTATTAATGTTGAAGGTGATGGAAGCCATGATGTTATAGCTACAAAATGAAATTGAGGGAATAATGGCTTCTGAAAGGACAAATTTGACTGCACTTTTAATGAAAATAAACATGGAATACACATTTAATATACATGTTAATGAAAGTAAATGAGACATTTTAACATTCTGACATGTGTGTGAACTCCTGGGTTTGAGTTGACATGCCCTTCTTTTCTCTTATGCAGTCAATACACACATTCTTTTGTGTAAGATTCATAATAGCACCAGTACAAGTTGATGTGTCCATAACCTCTTGAGAAACAATCTCTGGCACAGCAGACCTGTTTTTTGGTCAGGTTTGTACCTACAATGCCAGTAAAGATGGGGGAATGAGAAGAAGCATATTGCCTCAGCATAGAAAATGAAAGGTCAACACCCTGTTGTTGTTAAAATCTCAACATATATTTGTTCTGTTCATTAAATGAATTTCCCAAAATATGTTTTTAAAAATTCAGAGCATATTAGTTGGATCCATTTTGATTCAACTTTTGTACCAATTCGTTTTAAGTTATAAATACAGTACTTTAGCTTCTTTTTTGCCTCTAGGGAAAAGAGGCTGAACTGAACATCTATAATCAAACAAGGTATACTTGAACTGGAACAATGTGTTTGGTGACTTAATATGGTTAGGCTGTGTCTATCATCCACAGGCATTTTGTTTGAATACAGATCTGAGAAAAGGTTGAGTAAATAAACGTTTACAAAAGTCGCTCAAAGTTCATGTTAAAGATTGATCTATCAGAGTAAGAGTATGGAAGAAATAAACGCAGGACTTCTAGCCTAAAACGTGATCAGAACTCACAGTTTAAGTAACAAACAAAATACTGAGGTGCTCTAGGGAGACTTGAGAGCAGTACAAAAATCATAACTTTGTCCTCAATTTCTAAAGAGGTACAGGCAGTTAGTTATAAAATGTGTGGGTATCACCCTCTCACTTTGATTTTATTGTAATAAAAAAGTCATTTCACTGAAAAAAAGACTGTGAAAACGAATCAAACTATGAACCCATATTAATTGTGGTATGTTGTATTATTTGTATATACATGCATATGTAAAATTACATATGTATTGTATATATAGAGAGATAATTGTATTTTAGGTATTCACACAAAACCTCATTACTGTATCTTCTTGAAATGCTTTATGACACAGAATTAAATATAAACATTTAAATATAATTACATAAAAACTATTGAAGTTAAATTACCAATCTTTATTTCTCTAAAGAAAAAATGTGTTGAAATGTATAAATATTAATGTCTACCCATTATGATTCTATTAAACATGGAAACATCCATTAGTTTATGGTATCTTTTTTGAGAATAAATATAAAGTAAAAATACAAGCATGTATAGCTTATATAAATTTAAAGTCCTGCTATGAATTTTCTAGCCACCAGTTATTCAGAATTAAATGGTAACCAACTCATTATTATTAAATATGACAAATTATTATTTTTAACCACAGGAAAATATACCATCTTACAAGTGAAGTCATGTTATGATGCTTGGAGGAAAACCTACAACCAACATGATTCTTATACTACATTTTAACTATTTGTCCTTATACTCACAAATAAGTAAAGTTCTCACCTCTCATCAAGGAAACTTCTCTTTGCAACAGAAACCATTATAGAAAACCATAACCAATAAATCAACACACAAACCAAAACAAGTTTGTAGAGTCCCATCCCAACTGATAATCTACAACCAAACTCCTGCACCTAAGACTCAGGGATTATTACAGAAGAGGGGCCAAAAATATTGCAAGAGACAATAGGAATATTGCTGCACATTGTTTTTCCTAGAAATGTCAGGGAAGCTAAACTGATGGAGTCTCATCAAGGTCCACCTGAACAGTGGCAATACCAGTAGACATATTAACTTGGAAGGAGGAATGCTCATAAGGCCTCATCCCTAGACAAAAATCTGCAGGCAACTAAGGAATGTTGCGATAGGAGAAATAGTCTTTCCTAAGAAATAGTGCACTAATTTCTTAGCTAATATAAAATGGTCAGTCTTAAATACAGCAGGCTTATGGAACTTGGTGCCTGTGGTGTGACACCTTGCACAGCCTTGGTGCAGTGGGAAGGGGCTTGGACCTGCCTAGGTTCAGAGTGCTGGGCTCTGCTGACTCCCCATGGGAGACCTCAATTTGGGGGATGTGGGGATGCGGGTGGCTTGGGAAAGAGGGCTGGGGGGTGGGAGAAGGGAGTAGAGGGTTCTGTGGATAGTATGTGGAGTGAGTAAAAAATTTCTTAATAAAGAAAAATAAAAAAAATACATATAAGTATCACTAAATGAACTCAGCAGTTTGTATTTATATATTTAGGAATATATATAACATGTATATTATCAACAATGTATATTTTGCATTTACATAAGAAAAATAAGCCATGAATAAGAGAGACCTGGGTAGGGTACAAGGGAAGGTTGGAGGGAAGAAAGGGAAGAGAGAAATTATGTAATTATACTATAAGCCCCAAAAGAAAAAAGTTGTAGAAATATTCAGATTATAAATTGCTCTTGTAAAATTTATGCCAGGAGTTTCAGAGATTTCTCAGTGGTTAAAACCACTGGATGCTCTTCCAGAAGACCTGGTTTCCATTCCCAGAGCACACACAGTGGCTCACAGTCATCTGTAATTCCAGTTCCAGGGGCTCAGGCTCCCTCTTCTGGCCTCTAGGCACTATACACATGCACAGTACACACATGTATGTGGAGGCAAAACTACCCACATAAAATAAAATAAATATTAGAAAAGTCTTGTTTTCTTGAATTACAATCCAAAGATAGTTATTATCAAAAAGGATTTGGTCATCTCTAATTCGCTTATACATGAGGCAAAAACTTTTTCCTGGGAATGTCATATAATTTTTCTCCACTGATTCTCATAAAATGAAATATGAATTTGTTTACCCTGAAATTCCTAGGGAAATATTTAATTTCTCAAGGGTTCAAGAATAAAATTTTATATACCAACTAATTTAGCTTAGTCAATTGTCAAACACTGCTATATTTTCTCTCCATGAATATATGTACATGTATTGTGAGTTTTCTGTTTCACAAACCTGCATAAAAGCTAGTTGTAGAGTCATGATGTCATGTCTGCTAGGCAGTTTTGCATTGCAGGAACCATTTTTTGTTGGTTAAAAACAAAACAGTGAGAAGGTCTTAACATCACTTCAAAAAGCACACAATGACCTCCTGTTCCTCCTCTTGGACCCTGCCTCTTGAAGGCTCCAAGCTTTTGTTTTCAGACTTAGACATGGCAGCCATAGCAGCTTTATTTTCAGACTTTTAATAAATAAGCTTCAGGTGACACTTATTCCAATCTTGAAATCACTTAATCTCTAAGCATTTTATTCAGTTTGTATTTTCTAAAAAGTTGTGCTTTGTTACATAACCAAAATGGCATGTCTCTTACAGTCATAACTAATCATGTCCATGCCAACAAACTGAGAGTCAGATATTGCTTTTGCTGTTATCTACTTAGTCTCTGAATTATTGCCATGTTATATTTCTTTACTCTTTATTAGTACAGTTACTTTTCCTTATAAAACATGTGGAGGTCCATGGTGTATACTACTACCTGAAGCCATGTTGCTGCCATGGGAGAGACCACGCTGAATCTGTGGCCTATGCTGCAGCTGGAGGCCATGTGGATATCCATGGTCTGTGGTCTGTGTTGTCACCAGAAACCATGTTGAAGTTTTCTCAATCATGCCAAAAGGACACATGCTCAACTATGTTTATAGCAGCATTATTCATAATAGCCTGGACCTGCAAACAACCTAGATGCCCCTCAACTAAAGAATGGATAAAGAAAATGTGGTACATTTATACAATGGAGTATTTACTCAGCTGTTAAAAAAATGATATTGGGAAATCTGAAGGTAAATAGATGGAACTAGAAAAAAAAATCATTGTGAGTGAGGTAACCCAGATCTAGAAAAACAAACATGGTATGTACTCACTCATAAGTGGATATTATCTATAAAATAAAGGATAACTGTGCTACAATCCACAGACCCAGAGATGCTAATGTCCTTGTGACATCATTGAGCATCTTTTGGGTATATGCCAAAAATTGATACAGCTGGGGCTTGAGGTCGATCGATTTTCATTTTTCTGAGAAACTACCATATTGATTTCCAAAGTGGCTGTGCACGTTTGTAATCCCACCAGCAGTGGAGGAGTGTTCCCCTTGCTCCACATCCTTGCTAGCATGAGCTGTCACTTGTGTTATTCATTTTAGCCATTCATGGCAGGCTTAAGATAGAATCTCAATGTCATTTTGACTTGCATTATCCTAATGGTTAAAGATGTTGAACATTTCTTTAAGTGCTTCTTGGCCATTCGAGATTTCTCTGTTGAGAATTCTCTGTTTGGATCTGTACTCCATTTTTTAATTGGATTATTTGGTTTGTTTTTTATCTAGTTTCTTGAGTTCTTTATATATTTTGAAAATTAGCCTTCTGTGGGATGTGGAATTGGTGAAAATCTCTTCCCATTCTGTAGGCCGCCATATTGTTATATTGATGGTGTACTCTGCCTTACAGAAGAAATATCTTTAAAATGACCACCTTGAATACTTAAAAAATCGAGCATGATAGTTTCATAAAAAACATTGTACAGTGGACTTGACATAATTTCACACAATAGCACCATCAATACAGTAACCCCTGTGATCACAATGAAACAGGATATCACAAGACAGTGATAGGAGGAACAGTGTCCCTCCTCATGTCAGTATTGAGTACTTCTTTGCTGTTGCTGTTAACCTCCATTTAATTTCTCCTGCCTCCCAAAGAAGAGTTAAGCTCTTTAATATTTGATTTCTCCCTACTCTGTGATACTGCCATATCCTGAGGTTATTCCCATCCTCTGAAACTTTTCCCAGAATATCTAGAATAAAGCCACTGCTAAATGCTGCTAGTGAGATATTTCACATTATCAGACATGCTCCAAGAATGGAGTAGTGTGAAGATAACTCTGAATGCTTGTAAGAAAACTCTAAGAAACCAAAACAAGAGTCTTGTGACCTCAGTTTCCTCAAAACATAGAATTGTTCTTGTAATGTGTTTTCATGCTCCTCCCAGGTGTAGCAGATAGGAGTGGGTTTATTTCTATTTACTTGCAATTATTTATTGCAACTGGCTATTGTTATTTTTTATGTGCCTCTATTGAAAACTTGTTTTTGTTGTGTACTGCTTGCCCACCCCAAGCAGCTTGTCCTTGTGATTGTACAGTTTACTCATGTGATTTAACACTCAGAGTATAAGTTGTCTGATGCTCTGAATAAAGTTGGCTATTGCATGAGACTTTAGTTCACCTCATTTATCAGCTCCATTATCCAAGATCCCATTGCCTTTGGAGCAGTAAACATATTTTCTAGTGTGTCAATTTTCTTACTGCAATAAATAATAAACCTGGTATATTTGGCCCCAGAGGTCTCTGTTTATTTTGTGGTCATCATAAGAAGATTATAACCAATTAATCAGTTTTTTACTTGTCAAATATATTCCAGATTGCAAACTTTGTTTTCTCTCTCTCTATATATATATTGAAAAACAAATTAGATGGCTTCTATCCTTTTTATTCTAACTACTTACTTTTTATTTACTTTATGTGCTTGGGGTTAGTCTTCAACTGTTAGAAGATTTAAAATACAGATATATATCTATATTTTTGTATGACCTTAATTATTTTATAAAATTTGTTTCTCTGTTCATTATTGCAAAATATTGAGAATTATACTATCCTCATTGTGAACTTCCTTCTTGCTTTTTGTCTGATCTTTAAAACTGTTAAGAACATACCACAACCTCTCCATTATTTTCCTTGATTTTTCCCAAATATTTTGTTTGTACATTTTTTTTTTTTTTTTTTTTTTTTGGTTTTTTCGAGACAGGGTTTCTCTGTGTAGCTTTGCGCCCTTCCTGGAACTCACTTTGGAGTCCAGGCTGGCCTTGAATATTTAAAAAGTACTTTTAATTCTTTTTTCACTTATGTTTGACACTTTTATGCAGTAAGGAGATATGGGTATTTAATTTCTGAGCCATTTAGAAAAGTGTGTGTGTGTGTGTGTGTGTGTGTGTGTGTGTGTGTGTGTGTGTGTGTGTGTGTGTGTGTGTGTGTGTGCGTGTGTGCACATGTATGTGTAGAAGCCAGAGACAAGGTCCCTCACTGAAATTGGAGCTTACTGATTCAGCTAGACTGGTTGGCCAACAAATAACGATCCTTCTGTGCCCAGCTCCACAGTCCTGGGATTACAAGCACACATTTCCACGCCTGGCTTTTAAGGTGAATACTCGAACCCAAGTTGAGGTCCTCCTGCTTCTGTGCCAAGCACTTTACCAACTGAACCAGCTTCCTAGTTAGGAAATATTTTAATGGGCAATTTATGCCTAAGTTTAAAAATACTTTCATTTTATTTTTACTTAAGTGCATGCAAGTCTATGAGTGAGTATATGCATGTGAGTTCAAGTGCCCATGGAGTCTAGAGGTATCAGTTTCCCTGGAGCTCGAGTTATATGTAGCTGTGAGCCACGCAATATGAGTGCTAGGAACTGAACTTCGGCCTTCTTTAAGAGAAGTATGCACAGTGAACTACTGATTCATCCCCTTCTGCCATGTAAGCCCATTTTTGCTTATTAAAAGACTGATGCACTCAATCATCAGTTGCATTGTTTTAAATGAAAATTAGTACATTTAATTGTTAACTTTATTTCATTTTGAGGTCTGGTTTTGTAATGGTTACTCCTTCTTCATTATCTACTTGATTGGATCTCGAACCTAATAAGAGACACATTCTGGGTGGTTCCAAGAATGTTAACTATTGAAATAATACCCTCCTCAGAGCAGATAGCACTTTCTAAACAGAAAGGAGTCCTAGGAAAAGCATGCTGCTGGTACACCTGCCTACATGTCTTGCTGTTTAGTGTGTCTGTTCTTCTGCTGCTGCTGTTGCCACCTTCTCTGAAGTTGGATCTCAACTTCTTGGTCCATCCTAAATGGACTTAAGGGAAGCAAAGCTTCAAGAATCCTGCAAGCCTCAACACTGGATTGAGACTGCTGGCACATCTAGACTTGTGTACGAGAAGTTATCAGATCTCATGCTCTCCAGCTTGGGGACTAACCTTCCCTTATTTGAGAGCCAATCTTATAAGCCTCCTTTTATGATTCATCCTAACAACCCTGTTCCTGTACAGAACTCTAACATAGACATCTTTTTTGCTTGCTTTTATTTTATATTTACTTCAGTATTCACAAACTTTTAAATTTTGTTCTAGTTTAGTCTTTATAGCAATAACTATGAAATTCAATCTCCCTTTCTCTAGACAAGATCTCTATTTTGTTTTTGTGAGTACACTGTTATTAGCTCTGATTGGCATACTGCTCCTGTATTCCTGTTCTTGGCTGTGTATGTAACATTTTAGTAACTTCACACTGTTTTAGAAGTCTTGAACTTTTCTTTGACTTTTGGCTTTCGGTTTGTCTATATAGCTTTACGTGATATCAGATAAACAAAAACAAAAACAAAAAAACGTGCCAATTTTAAGCCCAGGTTTTGAGATGTCTTATATGTTTCTGTGGGCTGGTAGTATCTCTCTCTTTTTCATGATAAAAGCATACCTGGATGACCAGATGCCTCCAAGATAAAGATGAAAAGCATAAGAATGAGCCCAAATTGCTTATTTTGAACTTCCACTTTCGCCTTTCTGGTCAGCACTTAGATGTGAGAGTGAGACAAACTAAGATTGATGGAACCACTAGGGAGAATATAGCCTATCTTTTAAAAGCACAACAGCTGCCAGTTTAAACCAATAAGGCAGGACCAGGTGTTTGAGCTAAGCATCTTTTCAAGTTTAACTGACATCTTAGTACCTAGAAAGCAGTCGCCAAATTTATCCAGTTCTCCCCATTCTCTTTCCTGTCTCTTTCTACTTAAGAACCAATATTATTTCTTTAACACAATGTAGCACACACAGTATTCTTCCTAATGTGTGCCTACCTTTACTTCAGTCTTATATTCATTAGTTACTATTTATTTTATCAGTCACCAGTCATTTGGTATAGCTTCTGAGTGGATGACCCTCCCCTTTCTAGTACACCTGAGAAATTGTTCCTCAATACACAGTCATCCTAACTTCTGTGTAAATACTGTTTTATTATTTTGAAATACAGGGCATGTTTATTTTAATTCCTGCCGAGTTTATCCTTTTTGCCTAGTTCATTTATAAATGCACAAATTGGATTCCTTTCCCTCACGAGGACTAATAACACAGTAAAAGGTCCATTTGGTTTTCCACTGTGGGCCACCATGGAGCAGAGATGGAAACTGAAATCTGAGTAAAGCTGTGCCATTCTGTAAGCTTTGGAATAATGACAGACTGAGAGAGGCCTTGAAAAGTTCTAGTGTGCTGGCATGTTCAACACATGTGATTTTTTTCATCAGCGTGTTAATTTCTCTTCCTTTAGTCAAAAAGAAAGAAGATAACAAAAGTAACACTTTTTTTTTTATATATATCCAAGTGTTAGGCTACCAAAGGAAACATAATAAAGGGGAGAAATAACGTGCAGTGTAGGAAGAGAAAAGAACACAGTGCTAATGAAATGAAAGCTGCATTCCAACATGGAAATTAGCAAGAAGCAGAAAGGATGTCAGCCAAAACTTGTTGGAGCTTCCTGCATCTGCCTATAAATCACAAACAATGATTATGGCTCAAGAAATAGTACGTATGAGCACTAGTCTCAATGCTGCCAAAGGATGTGGATGGGAACTTCAAAGGCACACATTATAGAGATCTCTGAATATTCAAAAGCACCTAGGACTGAAAATTTCCCCCTTTCGGTTAGGTTTCTGAAAACAAATGATCAGGTCAAAGAAGAAATAAAAGTACACAAGTGAACTTTATGAAAAAGATGCTAAAATATAAAGTAATTACAACAAGTAATAATAACAATTAATTAAGTTAACCTGTTATTAAAATTGTATTATATTAAATTTCTCCACTTTGTAGGCATTATCCAACCCGTGTCCTCTGGGCCACATGTGGCCGCAGATAGCTATCAGTGAAGCTCAAAATAACGTTGTAAATTTATTTTGAACACACTGAAAAGTTATGCAATGATTTTTGCTTTTCTTTATAACTCAGTTTTATGAGCCTCAAGTATGAACTTTAGGTGACAATGTCATGATGTAAATGTTACAAGGTTGGGCTTTTCTATAAAGAAAGAAGTAAAAGAAACATACCAATGTAGAATTCTTTTAATTTGAGAGATAATTAATGTTTGTTGGATTTCTTTTTTTTTCTTTATTATTATGTGTTTTAAATTTTATACATCAGCCATGGGTTCCCCTGTCCTCCCCCCTCCCGCCCCCACCACGACCGTCCCCAGCCCCTCCCCTCCATTCCCATGTCCTCCAGGATTAAGGCACCCCTGGGGATTTATTTAAACCTGGAGGATTCAGTACAGGTAGGTCCAGTCCCCTCCTTCCAGACTGAGCAAAGTGTCCCTGTGTAAGCCTAAGGTTTCAAACAGCCAGCTTATGCACTAAGGACAGATCCTGGTCCCACAGACTGGGTGCCTCCCAAAGAGATCAAGCTATTCAATGGTCTCACTTATCCAGAGGGCTTGATCCAGTTGGGGGCTCCACAGCTTTTGGTTCATAATTCATGTGCTTCCATTCGTTTGGGTATTTGTCCCTGTGCTTTTTGCAATCTTGGATTCAACAATTCACGCTCTTGCAGACCCTCCTCTTTCTCGACAGTTGGACACTGGAGCACCACCTGGGGCCTGTCTGAGGATCTCTGCATCCACTTCCATCAGTTATTGGATGACAGTTCCAAGACGACTGTTAGGGTGTTTGGCCATCTGATCACCAGACTAGATCAGATCAGGATTTCTCTTGACCATTGCCAGCAGACTACAGAGGATATATCATTGTGGATTTCTGGGGACCTCTCCAGCACTCTGCCTATTCCTGTTCTCATGTGGTCTTCATTTATCATGGTCTGTTATTCCTCATTCTCCATTTCTGTTCTTGATCCAGCTGGGATCTCCTGCTCCCCTAAGCGTTCTTTCCTTCAAATCTTGCCCTTCATTACTCCCACTGTCGTCCAGGTTGTTCATGTAGATCTCATCCATTTCTCTGTCATTGGGTGATCCTTGGGTCTTTCCTAGGGTCCCGTTTTCTAGGTAGCCTCCCTGGAGTTGACTAGCAGTCTAGTCATCTTTGTTTTGCATCTGGTATCCTCCTATGAGTGAGTACATACCGTGTTTGTCCTTCTGAGTCTGGGTTACCTCACTCAGGATTATTTTTTCTAGATCCATCCATTTGCCTGCAAACCTCATGATGTCATTGTTTTTCTCTGCTGAGTAGGACTCCATTGTGTATATGTACCATATTTTCTTTATCCATTCTTCAGTTGAAGGGCATCTAGGTTGTTTCCAGGTTCTGGCTATTACAAACAACGCTGATACAAACATAGTTGAGCAAATGCCCTTGTGGTATGATTGAGCATTCCTTGGGTATATGCCCAAGAGTGCTACAGCTGGGTCTTGGGGGAGATGGATTCCCAGTTTTCTAAGGAAGTGCCATATTGATTTCCAAAGTGGCTGTACAATCTTGCATTCCCACCAGCAGTGGAGGAGAGTTCCCCTTGCTCCACATTCTCTCCAGCATAAGCTGTCTTCTGTGTATTTGATCTTGGCCATTCTGACAGGTGTAAGGTGGTATCTCAGAGTCATTTTGATTTGCATTTCCCAGATAATTAGGGATGTTGAGCAATTCCTTAAATGTCTTTCAGCCATTTGAAATTCCTCTGTGGAGAATTCTCTGTTTAGTTCTATAGCCCATTTCTTAATTGGACTGTTGGGCATTTTGATGTCTAATTTCTTGAGTTCTTTATATATTCTGTATATCAGCCCTCTGTCAGATGTTGGGTTGGTGAAGACCTTTTCCCATTCTGTAGGCTGTTGCTTTATCTTGTTGACCATGTCCTTTGCTCTACAAAAATTTCTCAGTTTCAACAGGTCCCATTGATTGATTGTTTCTCTCAGTGTGTGTGCTACTGGTGTTATATTTAGAAAGTGATCTCCGGTGCCAATGCATTCAAGAGTACTTCCTACTTTCTCGACTATCAGGTTCAGAGTAGCTGGATTTATGTTGAGGTCTTTGATCTACTTGGACTTAAGTTTTGTGCGCGGTGACAGATATGGATCTATTTGCAGCCTTCTACACATTGACATCCAGTTATGCCAGCACCATTTGTTGAAGATGCTTTCTTTTTTCCATTGTACATTTTTGGCTTCTTTGTCAAAAATTGTATGTTCATAGGTGTGCGGGTTAATGTCAGGGTCTTCAATTCGATTCCATTGGTCCCCATGTTGGTTTTTATGCCAGTACCAAGCTGTTTTTATAACAGTAGCTCTATAGTAGAGCTTGAGGTCGGGGATTGTGATGCCTCCAGAGGTTGTTTTATTGTACAGGATTCCTTTGGCTATCCTGGGTTTTTTGTTTTTCCATATGAAGTTGAGTATTATTCTTTCCAGATCTGTGAAGAATTGTGTTGGTAATTTGATGGGGATTGTGTTGAATCTGTAGATTGCTTTTGGTAAGATCGGCATTTTTACTATGTTAATCCTGCCTATCCATGAGCATGGGAGATCTTTCCATTTTCTGACATCTTCTTCAATTTCTTTTTTCAGGGACTTAAAGTTCTTGTCATATAGGTCCTTGACATGCTTAGTTAGAGTAACCTCAAGGTATTTTATATCATTTGTGGCTATTATAAATGGTGATGTATCTCTGATTTCGTTCTCAGCCTGTTTGTCTACTGTATAAAGAGGGGCTACTGATTTTTTTTTAGTTGATCTTGTATCCTGTAATGTTGCTGAAAGTTTTTATTAGCTGTATCAGTTCCTTGGTTGAATTTTTGGGGTCACTCATGTATACTACTAACATGTCATCTGCAAATAGGGAGAGCTTGACCTCTTCCTTTCCAATGTGTATCCCCTTAATCTCTTTATGTTGTCTTATAGCTCTGGCTAGAACTTCAAGTACTATATTGAATAAGTAGGGGGAGAGGGGACAGCCTTGCCTTGTTCCTGATTTTAGTGGTATTGCTTTGAGTTTCTCTCCATTTAATTTGATGTTGGCTGTTGGCTTGCTGTAGATTGCCTTTATTATATTTAGGTATGTTCCCTGTATTCCTGATTGGTCCAAGACCTTTATCATGAAGGGGTGTTGGATTTTGTCAAATGCCTTTTCTGCATCTAGTGATATGATCATGTGTTTTTTTTCTTAGAGTTTGTTTATATGTTGTATTACATTGACGGACTTTTGTATGTTGAACCACCCTTGCATCCCTGGGATGAAGCCTACTTGATCATGGTCGATAATTGTTTTGATGTGTTCTTGGATTCTGTTTGCCAGAATTTTATTGAGTATTTTTGCATCAATGTTCATGAGGGAGATCAGTCTGTAGTTCTCTTTCTTTGTTGCATCTTTGTTTGGTTTAGGAATCAGGGTAATTGTAGCCTCATAGAAGGAGTTTGGTAATATTCCTTCTGCTTCTATTGTATGGAACAATTTAAAGAGTATTGGTATTAAGTCTTCTTTGAAGATCTGGTAGAATTCTGCAGTGAAACCATCAGGTCCAGGGCTTTTTTTGGTTGGGAGACTTTTAATGACTGATTCTATTTCCTTAGGAGTTATTGTACCATTTACATGGTTTATCTGGTCTTGATTTAACTTAGGTATGTGGTGCCTATCCAGAAAATTATCCATTTCTTTTAGACTTTCCAGTTTTGCAGAGTAGAGGTTTTTGAAGTATGACCTGATGATTCTCTGGATTTCCTCATTGTCTGTTGTTATGTCCCCCTTTTCATTTCTGATTTTGTTAATTTGGATGCTCTCTCTCTGTCTTTTGGTTAGTTTGGATAAGGGCTTGTCTATCTTGTTGATCTTCTCAAAGAATCAACTCTTTGTTTCATTAATCCTTTGTATTGTTCTCTTTATTTCTATTTTATTGATTTCAGCTCTCAAATTGATAATTTCCTGGAATCTGTTCCTCCTGGGACACTTTGCTTCTTCTTGTTCAAGGGCTTTCAGGTGTGCTGTCAAGTCACTAGCGTGAGATTTCTCCAGCTTCTTTATGTGGGCATTCAGTGCTATGAATTTCCCTCTTAGCACTGCTTTCATAGTATCCCATAAGTTTGGGTATGTGGTGTATTCCTTTTCATTGATCTCTAGGAAGTCTTTATTTTCTTTCTTTATTTCTTCCTTAACCCATTGGTGATTCAATTGAGCATTATTCAGTTTCCCTGAGATTGTAGGATTTCTGCAGTTTTTTATGTTTTTGTTGTTGGAATCTAACTTTAAACCATGGTGGTCCAATAGAACACAGGAAGTTATTCCAATTGTTTTGTTTCTGTTGAGATTTGCTTTGTGGCCAAGTATGTGGTCAATTTTAGAGAAGGTCCTGTGGGGTGCTGAGAAGAGGTATATTCTTTTTTGTTCAGGGGGAATATTCTGTAGATATCAATTAAGTCTATTTGAGCCATAACATCAGTTAAGACCATTATGTCTCTGTCAAGTTTCAATTTGGCCGATATGTCCAGAGGTGAAAGTGGGGTGTTGAAGTCTCCCACTATTAATGTGTGGGGTTTTATATGTGATTTAAGCTTTAGTAATGTTTCTTTTACATATATGGGTGCCCTTGTGTTTGGGGCATAAATGTTCAGAATTGAGACTTCATCTTGGTGGATCTTTCCTGTGATGAGTATGTAATGTCTTTCATCATCTCTTTTGATTGATTTTAGTTTGAAGTCTATTATGGTGGATATTAGAATGGCTACACCAGCTAGCTTCTTAAGACCATTTGATTGGAAAGTCTTTTCCCAGCCTTTTATTCTTAGGAGGTGTCTGTCTTTGAATTTTAGGTGTATTTCTTGTATGCAGCAGAAAGATGGGTCCTGTTTTCATATCCATTCTGTTAGTCTGTGTCTTTTTATAGGTGAATTAAGTCCATTGATATTAAGGGATATTAATGACCAGTGATTGTTTGTTCCTGTTGTTATTTTTATTTTTTTGGTGGTAGTGTGTGTGTACTTCTCTTCTTTGGGGTTTACTGCTGTGGTATTATCTATTGCCTGTGTTGTCATGGGTGTATCTGCCTTCCTTAGGTTGGAATTTTCCTTCTAGTGCTTTCTGTAAGGCTGGGTTTTTGGATAAGTATTGTTTAAATCTGGCTTTGCCTTGGAAGGTCTTGTTCACTCCATCTATGATGATTGAAAGTTTTGCTGGGTATATTAGTCTAGGCTGGCATCCATGGTATCTTAGTGTCTGCATTATATCTGTCCAGGTCCTTCTGGCTTTCAAAGTCTCCATTGAGAAATCAGGTGTTATTCTGATGGGTTTGCCTTTATAAATCACTTGGCCTTTTTCCTTTGTTGCCCTTAATATTCTTTCTTTATTCTGTAAGTTTAGTTGTTTAATTATTACGTGGTGAGGGGACTTTTTTGGGGGGTCTAGTCTGCTTGGTGTTCTATAGGCTTCTTGTATCTTCATAGGCATTTCCTTCTTTAAGTTGGGAACGTTTTCTTCTATGATCTTGTTAAATACATTTTCTGTTCCTTTGAGTTGGTATTCTTTTCCTTCCTCTATCCCTATTATTTGTAGGTTTGGTCTTTTCATGGTGTCCCAAACTTCTTGGACATTTTGGGTCATGATTTTGTTGGTTTTAGTGTTTTGTTTGACTGATGAATATATTTCTTCTAACGTATCTTCAACACCAGAGATCCTCTCTTCCATGTCTTGCATTCTGTTGGTTATACTTGCCTCTGAAGTTCCTGTTTGTTTACTCAGATTTCCTATTTCCAACATTCCTTCTGCTAGTGTCTTCTTCATTTTTTCTATTTCCCTCTTCAGGTCTTGGATTGTCTCCCTTGCTTTTTCATGATTTTCATTCAAGGATTTATTGTTTTCTTCTGCTTTAATTGTCCTTTCCTCTAGTTTTTTTTTTTTATAGTGTTCTTCCCATTTTTTGTTTGTCTGTTCCTCTACTTTATTTTTGATTTCTTCTATATAAGGCTCTAGCCTCTTCATGATGTTACTTATAAGGTTGTTTTCTTCTTCTTCTTCTTCTTCTTCTTCTTCTTCTTCTTCTTCTTCTTCTTCTTCTTCTTCTTCCATTTTGTGATATTCAGGTCTAGCTGTTGGAGAAGGGCTAGGCTCTGGTGATGATGTATTGCTCTTTATTTTGTTGTATGTACTTCTGCCTTGACATCTGCCCATCTCCTCTTGGGTTCGTTCTTGGTCTTATCAGTGTACTTGGTCCAGAGAGACCTGACAGATTTCGGGAGCCTCTCTCTGGTCCAGATGGAAGCTCTGGGCCAGATGGAAGCACTGGTCCAGATGAGAGTGCTGGCCGGATAGGAGCTGGGGGGCTGGACTCTGAGTCTCGGGAAGTCCCTGATGTCTCCTTATTTTGTCCAGATGGGAGCTCCTCTTGTCCAGATGGGAGTTCCTCTGGTCTCTGGTCCAGATGGGAGTTCCAGGGCAGGATGGACACTGGGGGCTGGTCTCTGATTCTCAGGAAGTGTCTGGGGTCTCCAGCAGATGGGTGTGGGGGCAGGGTGTGGAGACTGCTGTGTCTGCCTGCAGTCTTGGAAAAGGGGAGCCTTCCTGTAGGGCCCGCTGATTGGCAGGAAACTGGGGCCAAGTTGGTCAGGTCCTCCTGGAGTGGCCTGTGTCCAGCGGTGGGACCCAAGGGCAGTTGCCTCTCTGACTATAACCCAGGCACTCACCTCTAGTCCAGATGGGAGTTCCAGTGTGGTTGGGAGCTAGGGGTTGGTCTCTGTTTGTTGGATTTCTAAAATGGTCAGACACATGAGTGATTTAAAAGTCTTCCTTTTAAGTTTTGTATTCCTTCAAGTGGGTACACTAATGTGAAGAGGGAAGGCAGATAATGGGATAATTTCATGGAGTTTATTTGAAGGTCAAAGGAATTTATTCAGGGTTTAACTCACAACAAGTATAATGGAGTTGGTCACAGAATCCAGGAGGGGTGGGATGTGGTCCAATGTGGTTCTCAGGAGAGTTCTGCCTTGATCCATAGCACCAGCATCCAAGACCATGACATAGCAAAGAGAGGGAGAGAGAGCATGTACTCCTCCCAGGTCTTAAGGGGTCCCTGTCTGGGACACGTGCCAGGGTGGGCATGTAACTAGCAGTTACTTGCTGCCACACTATGGGTAGTGCTTCAGGGTAAAGCACAGACCACCACCCCTACATATCCCCCTTTTGTCTAAGGAAGAAAGTTCTAACCTAACACAAAACTATATACAATAGGAATAATTATGAGGGAGAAATAAAGGATAATGATATAAATAAGTGGAACTACAACCAACAAAAGCAACATCAAACAAGAGTTACATTCTAGCATCCAGAGAAGTCTAGAGTTATAGATAAATAGCATGTACAGAGATCATTCCAAAAGGTGTCCTATCCTGAAGAACCTGAATCTAATATTTAATATGTTCTAGCTATGATACAAGAAGTTTGTAACTGTAATGCTGTGGAGATTGCTCTGTACAAATAAAATGCTGTTTGGCCAGTGGCTAGGCAGGAAGTATAGGCGGGACAAGAGAGAAGAGAATTCTGGGAAGTAGAAGGCTGGGGAGACACCACCAGCCGCTGCCGCCATGAGAAGCAACATGTAAAGACACCGGTAAGCCACAAGCCATGTGGCAAAGTATAAACTAATAGAAATGGGTTAATTTAAGACAGAAAAAGTAGATAACAAGAAGCCTGCCACAGCCATACAGTTTGTAAACAATGTAAGTTTCTGTGTGCTTTCTTGGTTGGGTCTGAGCGACTGTGGGACTGGCGGGTAAGAGAGATTTGTCCTGACTGGGCCAGGCAGGAAAACTCTAACTACAAATGGCGTCCAACGTGTTGGCAGAGTTTCCACCTAAAATCCGAGAAAAAAAGATTCTAAGACGGAGGTAAAAACAGTTTCCTAATTGTCTCTCTCAAGTTAGCGGCAGCCTGCCGGTTTGAGCTACTATGGCGGGTTCCTGGCGTGTGCGTCTGACCTGCAGTGTGGCAGGAATGAGGAGTCTACAAGTGGCACCTTACTCTGCTGTGTGGTAGATTTAGCCTTTGCTAGTTAAAAACAACAACAACAAAAGTTTCTGGGCTATGAACTGCTTTGATAGAACTGCTTCTGATAGTTGATGGTACACATGGCTC